>NC_141693.1:1827295424-1828504652 GCF_964263255.1 Lissotriton vulgaris
AACATAATAACAGTAGTGGGGTCTTCCCGAGTAGGGTAACACTCCTACGTGGCTAACGAATACCTCTCGCCAGTCCGGGTGCCGTGTGTCACACTGCTAGTCCCAGTCCTAACTCGAGGTTGACCGACAATGCCGTATTCTCGCTCTTCTCCCGAAGCATCCTTCAAGAATATGGCCAGAGACCGTATAAGCATAGTGTCTTATCCCATATTCCTCTTAATGCGCAGTGACGTGTCCATGATTATGAATTATGAGACTTACCACCGCAGTGTGCGGTACCATTGATCCGCAGCAGTCACTCCACTTCTGGCAATTGGGATCGGGGTAAGTTCTCTGACTCCGGTCCTCATCTCTTCTGTTTTTTAAGTTGTTTCGAGAAATCTTCTACCTGTTGCGGTTTAGTGAAAAATGTTTGCGACCCCTGATGGGTGACCCGAAGTTGAGCCGGGTATAGTAAGGCATAGTCTATCTGAGCCTGCCTTATTTTTTGTTTTACCGCCAGGAATTTGCGGTGTTCCTCCTGTACGTGTAACGTAAAGTCTGGGAACATTGTGAAGGATCTGCCATCAAAGGTCAGTTATTTTCTCTCCCTGGCAATGCGCAAAGCAGCATCCCTGTCCCTGTAGTTCAAAATGCGGGCGATGATGGGTCTGGGCGTGCTGCTCGGGGGAGGCCATGGCCCTACGGAGCAATGCGCCCTTTCAACTATAAAATGAGGAGAGAGCAGTTCTGTGCCAACTACCATTTTTAGAAAGTGCTCAATGTATTCCTCCATCCTGCCCTTGTTCGTACTTTCCGGTATGCCCAGCACGCATATTTTGTTCCTTCGACTCCTTGCTTCTATGTCCTCATTTTTTGCTGCTATAATCCTGAGCAGCTTATCCATTTGCGCCATCGTTTTTTGCATCTGGGAGGTGGTATCCTCTACGTCAGAGATGCGTTGTTCTGTCTCCTTTATGCGCGTCTCGTGTCCCTCCAGCTTCCGAGCAATAGCGTCCATGCGCGTCAACATCGTGTCCATTTTATCCATCATTGTCGCAAACCCATGTCTCACTTCTAGTAATAATGACTTTAGGTCATCCCTTGGTGCTGTTTGCTGCTCTTAGTGAGAGGCCTCCGCTCCAGCATCTACCTCCGCGTGCTGGTGCCTAGTGTTTTTTTTGGCATCAAACGTCAAGCGCGGTTGGAGTGCATCTAGCTTCACCATCTCAGTTCCGACTCCAGGGTTGATTGCCCACGTGGTTTATGACCCTTTATTCGACACAGTTCTGGGGCCGTGCTACGGTGCACGTACCAATCCTGTAACCTGTCGGGCAGTACGTGAGCACATACAGAAGTGGGCTATTGCTACCCTAAGGTGATTCCAGTAGGGGCGGTGACGTCTTCCAGGTGCAAATCTTATGGCTCTTCACAGCGATGGTTGAGGTATAGTTCCGCACAGCCGCCACAGCTCTCCGCACACTTCTCTAAGCCTTGTCTCACAGCTTCTTCTTGGGAGGGGTGGCACCACACTTCTACCGCCGGCGCAGAAGGTGGTCCTGTAGCTCGTTTATCACATCTATGCCTTATATCCAATTGACTGCGCAGCCCCCCTCCACGAAGGCATGTCGTGCCACTGTTTGGGCAAATGGATTCCAGATCCATTGGAGCCGGCTTCTCCTGCCACCTCCCTCACTTATGGCACTACGGGTAACCAGCTTGATCTCAGCACGCCGGCGGCTTACTACAGTGTGTCCTCTCGCCTTATTTGCGTTCTGGTTCAAGGGCCTTGCGTTCCGTACACCGCCTCCCAGTATTCCAGTATCGCTAAGGGGGGCAGTTCAGGACTCCCATATTCTCCCCCTGTGGGGTTGTACAGCGCTCAGTGCTTGTTGCAATCTCCGTCCCCCTCTCTTCCAAATCTCAAAACACCGGAGCAGTATCATTGGGGCAATGTTTCCGTCTCAGCAGGAATCACAATGCAATCGCCAATTAACTGCCCCTCTGCTTCCCTTGCACACTCTGCGCCTGTGCTCCTCTCGTTTTTGGATATGGGATGATATGTCCCTCAGACAGTTCCTGGGCAATTGGAACAGTTGGGGAAGGACAGCACTCACCGCGCCGTCCCGCACTGTGCCTCTCCGGCCAGCCGTCCTGTGCCAAACTGTACCATTATCGGGGGGTTTTGCACGCTGTGCCAGTTCCCCAAGTGCCTTAAATCAAGATGTCTGACGTGCGCACCCGCCAGGGATGATTCTCAGCACGTCCCCTGCTGCTGTCTCCCATTGTAGAAGGGGGAAATCGCCCCCCACCTCCTCCGCACTCACTTGTCAGCCGCTACTTTAGCCCTGATGTCCAGTAGACCTGCGGGGGGCGGACCTCCCGTGTGGCGTTGTACCTGTCCTCCACTGGGCCTGCGTGCCCCGTGGAGACTAAGGGCCACTCGTTCTCCGCTGCGCTGCCTCATAGCTCCCGGACATCCGGGTCGTTTCCGCGCCCTAGAGTTCACACTTTGTTTACCGGAGACAGGCGTCCTCAGCAGCGACATTCTCAGCAGCGCTGCGTTCCTCAAATTACGAAGTTCATTCCCCACGCTTTCAGGAGTACTTCATCAGTATTGAGCCGGATAAGTGACGGATTTCAGTGCCAGTCTGTGGGAGCCTCCCCTAATGGTGGCCATTCAACACATACGCCACCTAGCGCCCCCTCTAGGATTGTTTATATGGACTCTTTCTTACTGCAGGGGATTGCAGGTCGGGAGTCGCTCATCAATTTGGAGTACATTACAATGCAGAATCAGATAAGTTACTTTTTCTTCTCCATCATAAATTATTAATTACAATCATACTTCCTGATAAGCAAGCATCAGATTACGAAAAGAGAAGGTATAAAAGATATAGACTGCAAGAAATGTTTTAACAAAGCACATTACACAGGAATATATGGCCCACTTGTGCTCCATCCTAATGTGACACTCTAGAAAGAAACATCTGGCTACAGATCTCCAGTTTGCTACATTGTAAGTTTTTTCTCCTCCTTGGAACCCCTGCTTCTGCTTAATGAGGCCATCACGGACGTTGTACTGGGAACCTAGTCTAAGCCCTGCACAGGGGCTCCTTTGAACAGGACAGTTCCAATTGGTATGTTTCATAGTAAAACTAAGGTAGTTTTCATTGAACAATGTTATTGTTTTTTGCTAGGAGAGGACTTTGCTTGGTAAGATAACATTTCTCAAAAGAAGAATGTCAACATGGACAAGTCCATAATAAATTACATGCATTGGGAAAGTCAATAGCTCTCATCTATGGGAGAGCTATTGGCTTTGTCAATTTATTTTCGCCATATTGTACGACTATGCTGCTTCTGCGCAGTATGCTAAGAGATAAAGAAAAGTGCAATGACTCGACCAGCAATGACCATGAAGGGCAGTGATCCATTTTCTTAGTATTGGATTATTCTCTGCATTCACAAAAAATAAACGTTAATTATATTACATCCAAGCTGAAGTTTGTCGTGTGACCCCCATGAAGACAGTGCAAAAAAGGCTATGCAGAACAGGGAGTGCAGCACCGTTTACATATTTGTAACATCTTGTAACCTGTTGGCGTGACTTTGGGTGCTTTTTTTCCTGGTGAAAAAGGCAGGGTTAGGAAACGAAGGGGGAGGTGTGGGAGGATGGACGGGTCAAGCAACAACAGGTGAGAGACAGAGTGGACAAGTAACAACATTGAAGGACATTGGGGTAGGGCAAGCAACAGTACAGGATGTGGAATGAAGGAGGTGCAAGTAAAAGGAAAACAATCCCTCTAAAAGTGGCAAACAACGGTAGGACGCTGGGCAAGGGAAACACTGGTTGAGCCGTGTTCCAGGGTAGGGACAAATACACAAGAGAAAGTGAAACTGGCACTTGCCGACCAAAGGCAAGCAAGGAAATAAGAGTGAAGATGAAGTCAACTCGTGGTAAGCAATGGGTAAAAAAACCAAAATGTATCGCAAGCATCTCCACACAAGGTTTCTTAGGCGAGACCTAAAGTATAGGGTGTTGGGAGGGGAGTGATTGGGCAAAGTGTCAAAGAGGTGAATGCGCTTGCTAAACATACTGAATGGCACAAAACAACGGACAGTGCGTCCAAAACATTTAGGGACGCTAGGCATTTGAATAAAAGTATTATTATGAAACTCCAAGTGTCTGTCGAGATGTGTGTCTGGCCAAGGTACATGAGAATGTTCAGGTGGCATTGGTGGAACTGTTGCTTGGGGTAATACAGTATGTTTGGCAGGGGCCATTTCTTCGAGGGTCCAGAATATTATACTGAACAGGACAAAAATTGCAGTCAGGATAAACAGTACTATTGTCCGGGTAATACAAGTTCTCATTCTAGCTTTCTTCAACCTTGGAGCTGGACATGTTCTTTAGCTTAGCCTTGGACCGGAGGTAGTATCCGCCTGTTCCTTCGTCACAAAGTTCCAACTCAGTGTCCGACTCAAGGTGTGGTGATGCTGATTTTTCGTGCTTTAAGACTTATTTTTGGGCTTGTAGCTGTTCTTTGGTGACAGGGTTCACTTTCCTGCAGTGGGAAGCATGCACCCACGATTTTCTCCCTTCCACTCCGACGGCTGTCCTAGTGGCCAGGAGCACCTGCAGAGGCCCCTTCCAGCATGGTTGTAGAGATTGGGTGCGGGCGAAGTTTTTCACCAGGACAAAGTCGCCAGGGAGGATGTGATGGCCTGTACCCTGGGATCTGTCCTCAGTAGTGGCACGCACCTGTTCATGGATTAAAGACAGGGTTTCAGTAAGTTCATACAAATAATCAGTCAATATTTCCTGCGGTAGGTGTGAAATGGACTTTGGAGAAGGTGGATTCCAAATGTTCATGGGTCTGCCAAAGACTACCTCGTATGGGGTAAGGTGGGATTTGGAATGTGGGACTGATCTAATAGATAGTGCCAATGGAAGAGCATTGACCCAATTCAGTCCTGTTTCTGTCGTTATTTTAGCCAGTTTTTAGGTCGAGCTGGAGTAAGCATCCGTAGGATGCTTCAGTCCAGTTCGACAACTATAGTTATCAACTTGGGGGGGATTACGGACAAGAGGGTGCCACGCGCTTTTCCTGTGGATTTGACCTCGTGCATGCGCACGTCGGCTCCGTCCACATTCGCAGCAATTCCCGCGCCGTGCACATCCCCACACATACACACATGCGTGCGCATACACACTGACAGACACTCACTCGCTCACACACACACACACTTCCCCCCCCCCCATCGGGCTCTTGTAAACACACACACGCATACACACAGACTCCAAGACACATACACACACGCACGCTCACACACATACAGAGCCCGCCCCACGCACGCACACACACATGCCCCCCGCCCTCGCAGCTTAGCAAAGGCCCCCACTCACCGGTACTCGTCTCCAGGCGAGGGCTCGTTGCAGGCGGCGGCGGTCTCTTCCTTCTGTGCGTGCGAGGCTCTCTCACCTCACGGGAGCACGCCCGGGCTTCCGGTGTGTCTTGACGTCCCGCCCCCGGCCTGCCTGACTTCCGCCCGGGATTGTAAACCTTGTTACTTACTGGGTTTATGTATTGCATTTCCGCCGAGAAGTGCAGGTACTCTTCCTCTATAAAAAAAAGTTCAGGTACACAGTTCCGACCCATTTGAAGCACCGGTTACCCCACCTACCTTACCCAACATGCTCATAACTTTTCAAATACCATTCAGCACAAAACAAACTGCCTCACCTAACCCTACTCGCTAACTCGTCGTTCTTGGTAATGCAGTGCCTTGACGTGTGAACAAAGAGGCAAGCTTGGCGCTACAAATCACATGAAGCAAACACGTCTAGCGTAAAGTCGATGTTCAGGACAACGAGCCTTCACACCATTACTCTGTTTTCAGAGACATGCAGCACTCGGGCTGAAAAGTGACGGAAAAAGACATACCGCTGGTATACACACCCTGATCGACGGTCTCGGGACTCGCGCTGGCAGCTGTGCCCTCAGGTCACTCTAGGTTTGTTGTCACTCTCGGCGCCCCCAGCTCGCCTTCTCAACTCTCAGAGCTCTGGGTGAGAAGCCACTGTGTCTGTGGTACTTGCTATTATGCAACCAATAAAACTACGCGAGTGGTCCTCCCCTCAGTGGGCGAGCACCAGGGAGCCCAGTGGGAAATTCCCCTCACACACGCAGCCCGTCAAAGGTCACACATCAACCTGTTGTATGTTTATGCAAAGCGCCAACGTGTGCGACTCAACCCCTAGAATGTCCCTCGTCAGCGAGCTGTAAGTACCAGGCTCCGGATTGTATCCCATTTCTGTGCGCTCATACACAAGCTGTTCTTGGAAGTGGTTTTAAACATAATCCCTTGACCTCAGTTACTGAAAAAGTATTTTTTGGAGCCATCAACGTGGCTCAGGTCACCTAAAGGCGGTAGTGTGTTTCATTTTGCGAGTGAATGCGCCTGCTCACACAGGGCTTTAAGTGGGCCGGGTCCCGGGTAAATAAAAACGGACCTTGAAAGGGGTCCTTCTAGGGCGCTATATTTAATGTACTTAAATGTAATGGCAAAAAACTGATGGATTTCTGAACAATGACCGGAAAAAAGATTAAGGTTATCCATGTCAGCTACTCAGTTCCTATTTATATTTCACAGTTTTACTTAATCTTGCCTTCCCTAAAATGTTAGCAATTTCAGAATATTGTGTTTCTGTATTTTTTCCCCATATAGCGTATTCTCGTATAGGGCATTTTTTCAACTGAGTCTCCACCCCGGGTGATTACAAGGGCCACAGTTCATCCTTCTGGAGTAGAGGGTGAAGGCAGCTCAAGGTTCTCACTGTGCCTGTCAGTGGACAAAAGGTGTTCAGATTTTGTGCTCATCCAATCATTGGCCTCTCTGCAGAGCGTACAAAGCAATAGTTATGTATTCCTGTTGCAACTGTGATTCTTTGCAAATGTGTGTGAAAGAGTTACACTTGTCATAATATTGACAAGGCGAAAATAAAAGACAATCCAGTTCTTCCAGGTGAGTGGGTGCACTATGTTGTATTGGATACACTTCCCTCTGTCATACTCTTTAAACAGGTATGGTAGAACACATGTTATTCCTCATAATAAAAATATGGTCCAATCACAGCTCTTTTCCCAAAAAACCTCAGTGATTGATCAGTATCTTGCTCTTTCATGTGAAAGTCACAGATAGGTTAAATAAGTGCGAATCCTATAGTGGAAAAATTCAACACAACACTGTACATCAAGAAATGTGTTAAAAAACGTATTATAAGCAGTTGAATGTAAGTCACTCTAAATTAAACAGCTTTAGTGAAGAATGCAGTAAATAAACTCACTGCCATCATGACTGAGAATTTCTGGGACAACAGCTGCCTCTTCCTATCTCTCTTCCTCTTGATTTGCGCTGTCCTTTTATCCTCTTTCTTTCTCTCTGTCATAAGCTGCACTTTTCCTTTTCCAAAGCCCTGTTTTCGCCTCCCACTCGTATCTACCTCCACCGATCCTTTCCTTCTTATATTTTGTATGCAAAACAAAAACACTTACTCCACACACAGCACTTTTATCCAGTCTTGCCTCTGGCTGTCTTTACATGCTTACACTCCTCTCCAACAGACCACTCACACTGCCCCCCTTTCACACAGACCACACACACTGGGTCCCTCGCACACAGACCACACCACACACTGCTGCACGCCTCACACAGCTGCATGCCTCACACAGCTGCACGCCACACACTGCTGCACGCCATACACTGCTGCACACCACACACTGCTGCACGCCACACACTGCTGCACACCTCACACTGCTGCATGCCACACACTGCTGCATGCCACACACTGATGCACGCCACACACTGCTACATGCCACACACTACTGCACGCCACACACTGCTGCACGCCTCACACTGCTGCACTCCTCACACTGCTGCACGACACACACTGCTGCACGCCACACACTGCTGCACTCCTCACACTGCTACATGCCACACACTACTGCACGCCACACACTGCTGCACGCCTCACACTGCTGCACTCCTCACACTGCTGCACGACACACACTGCTGCACGCCACACACTGCTGCACTCCTCACACTGCTGCATGCCACACACTGCTGCATGCCACACACTGCTGCACGCCGCACACTGCTGCACGCCACACACTGCGGCACGCCTCACATTGCTGCACGCCTCACACTGCTGCATGCCTCACACTGCTGCACGCCTCACACTGCTGCATGCCTCACACTGCTGCATGCCTCACACTGCTGCACGCCATACACTACTGAATGCCACACACTGCTGCACGTGGCACACTGCTGCATGCCTCACACTGCTGCACGTGGCACACTGCTGCACGCCTCACACTGCTGCACGCTGCATGCCACATACTGCTGCACATCACACACTGCTGCACGCCACACACTACTGCACGTCACACACTGCTGCGTGCCACACACTGCTGCACGCCACACACTGCTGCACGCCACACACTGCTGCACACCACACACTGCTGCACACCACACACTGCTGCACGCCACACACTGCTGCACGCCACACACTGCTGCATGCCTCACACTGCTGCACGCTGCACACTGCTGCACGCCTCACACTGCTGCACGCCACACACTGCTGCACGCCACACACTGCTGCATGCCGCAAACTGCTGCACGCCTCACACTGCTGCACGCTGCACACTGTTGCATTACTCACACTGCTGCATGCTGCACACTGCCGCACGACTCACACTGCTGCACGCCTCACACTGCTGCATGCCTCACACTGCTGCACGCCTCACACTGCAGCACACCCCACACTGCTGCACTCTGCACACTGCTGCATTACTCACACTGCTGCACGCCACACACTGCTGCACGCCTCACACTGCTGCACGCCTCACACTGCTGCACACCTCACACTGCTGCACACCTCACACTGCTGCACGCCTCACAACACCACCACATCACTCAGGGACACCAACATATCACTCTAGGACACCACCACATCACTATAGGACACAACCACATCACTCAGGGACACCACCACATCACTCAGGGACACCACCACATCACTCAGGGACACCACCACATCACTCAGGGGCACCACTACATCACTCAGGGGCATCACTCAGGGGCACCACCACATCACTCACAGACACCACCATATCACTCAGGAACACCACAACATCACTCTGGGACACCACCACATCACGCAGGGACACCACCACATCACTCAGGGACACCACCACATCACTCAGGGACACCACCACATCACTCAGGGACACCACCACATCACTCAGGGACACCACCACATCACTCAGGGACACCACCACATCACTCACAGACACCACCACATCACTCAGGAACACCACCACGTCACTCAGGGACACCACCACATCACTCTGGGTCAACACCACATCACTCTGGGACACCACCACATCACTCTGATACACCGCCACATCACTCAGCCCAACCACATCATCACTCAGCACCGCAAAGCATCACTCAGCACCACAACAGCACTGTCCTTGCTTGCTACCAACAAGCATTGCCATAGCCAATAGGACTTGCATTAAGAAAGTGTAAGCTATTGGCTTTGTGAATAACAATGCTATTAATTTATATATTTTCAAGGCCAACCCATATTAAAAAAAATTGTAATTTACAATACCAATAGCTCATACTTTCCTAATGCGAGACATATTGCATTGCAAATGCTTGTTCTTTAAGGATCCCATTGTACCTCTTCACCAGCCCAGCTGCCTGTGGGTGAAATGCTGCATGACATTTTTTTTAGACCCCAAGCCCTACCAAGATGTTCTTAACTGTCTGTCCAATAAAATAGGACCCTCTGTCACTTTGCATTAATCTACAAAGGCCATATCTAGGAAAAAATTATTTCAATAACACTTTAGCTGTAGTGATGGCGGTGCTATCCTTTGTGGGGTATGCCTCAACCCATTTGCTTAAGGCACAGACTACCACCAATGCATATTTGTAGCTATTGACTCTGTTTAACTGTATATAGTCCATCTGAAGGACTTCAAATGGTGCAGTCGGAAGGGCCAATCCTGCCATTGGGACTTTAGTTCCCTGACCTATGTTGTGTCTGAGACATGTGAGGCACTGCTTGACAAACCGCTCTGCTGCTGGGCGGAGTCAGTGGTAATCCCATACTTCCTTGAGCATGGTACACATGGCCTGGGAACCGATATGTGCAGGTAAGTGAGTCATAGTGAGCAATGGGATTACGTAAGCCTGTGGTAATTTCCATTTGAGCATATCTTGGGACCTCCAGCACCCTTCTTCATCCATCGTTCCCTCTCTTTCCCACTGGGCCTTTTCTTCAGGAGTGGCTGAACGCTGTATGTCAATTATCTGCTGCCTAGCGTCATGCCATTTCTCAGCTTGTGATTTAAGGACGTATACTCGAGCTGGTACTTCCCCCAGTGCTGTTTGTCTTGCTGTCTTATCTGCTAAGGCATTCCCCCGCCCCACTTCACCTGTCACCCTTTTGTGAGCTGCACATTTGACTACTGCCAATTTGGTTGGTAAAGTGATTGCTTCCAAAAAGGCACTGATAAGGTCGCCATGCTGGATAGGGGTGCCATGGGAAGTAAGGAAACCTCGTTCTTTCCATAGCAAGGCAAAATTGTGTACCACGCCAAAAGCATACTGGCTGTCGGTATATATATTGACCGACATGTTGGTACTAAGGATGCATGCTCGTGTAAGGGCGGTTATTTCCGCTGCCTGGGCTGATTTCTGAAGAATTCTAGCTGTTTCTATCCCTTTAAAGGATGTAGTGACTGCATAGGCAGCGGAAGTAGTACCGTCCAGTATTTTTAGACACGACCCATCCACCCATAAGTGGCCTTCTGCTTTTGGGAAGGCTGTATCTTTCAGATCCACCCGACCTTTTGTTTCAGCTTCAGTATGGAATATGCAGTCATGGTGGGGTGGCTGTGTGAGGGGATCAGTAGTTGGCAGGGGTAGGAGTGTGGCCGGGTAAAGGTGGTACAACGTTGTATTGTGATATGGGGGTTAAGAAGGGTGAGTTCATATCCATGTAATCGGGCACTGGTGAGATGTTGTGTCTTGGTTTTGTTGAGCAATATGTCCACTGAGTGGGGGACAAAAACCGTCAAGGGGGATCCCAAAACAATGCCCTCCATTTGGCCCACCGCCACTGCAGTCGCCGCTACAGCGCGTGGACAGGTGGGCAAGGCAGAAGCAACAGGGTCCAAGACTGCAGAAAAGTATGCACATGGTCGCTTGTGTATGCCATGTGTCTGACAGAGGAGTGAAAGGCTGCATCCAGATCGTTCATGTACAAAAAGGAAAAATTGTTTGTGGTAGTCAGGGGTACCTAGTACAGGAGCAGAGCACAGGGCCTGGCGTAGTGTTGTGAATGCTTCTGTGTGTTGGGTGGTCCAGGGGACGGGGTCAGATACATCTCTGGTGACTAGAGAAAGAAGTGGTGTAATGATTAGGGAGAAATTAGGGACCCATTGTCTGCAAAAGGAAGTCAGTCCTATGAGTGCTCTGACATCTCGGTGGGTGACAGGAGTTGGAAAATTCAGAATAGTTTGAATCCTATCTGGTGTAAGAGTGCGTCCCTCCTCAGACAATAAGTGACCCAAATTGGTAACTTGTTGTTTACAATACTGCAGTTTGTCTTTAGAGACCTTGTGTCCCTTAGTAGCAAGAAACTGGAGGGTGAGCATGGCTGCTTTGCGAGCAAGTTGTGTTGTGTCTGCTGGTAAAAGAATGTCGTCAACGTATTGAATTAATGCTACTCCCTGTGGAAGCTGAATCTGATCCAGTTGTGTTTTTAAAGCCTGGCCACAGATGCTGGGACTTTCAGTGTGTTCCTGAGGAGCTCCACAAAATCTATATGAGACATTCAACAATGTAAATCCAAAAAGAAAACAGGAATCCTTGTGTATAGGGATAGAGAAAAATTTGTTTTTAAAGTCTATAACTGTGAATACTCTAGCTGTTGGTGGGATCATGGTGAGAATGGTGGTAATGTCAGAAACTACAGGAAATTGAGGCTGCACTATTTTGTTAATAGCCCGAAGATCAATCACAAATCTATATATCTTTTGTCCTGTAGGGGAACGTTTAAGAACTGGGAGAATAGGACTGTTAAAGACATTTCCTGATACCTGTTCCACTACACCAGTGAGTATGAGGTCTTGAACAATGGCTTGGAGGGCGACCTCTCCCTCTTTAGATATTTTATACTGTGGGATCCTTGGTAGAGTTACTCCTGGTTTTACAGTGATATGCACTGGAGGCATTTGGATGGACCCAACGTCCGTGTCAGAGGTCGCCCATAGACATGGGGAAATAGTCGCTAAATCATCTTGTATGTGTGGTAATTGTAAAAGCTGGGCAGAAGCAGAAGGTGTAATGTTACCGTACAGTATTAGCCAAACGTTATTTGGTGAACACCGGATGGTAGCTCTGTAGTGTTTCAACAGATACAAGGCTAGGAAGTTCTCTGGGCACTGGGAAGACAGTAAAAAGGTAGCTGAAGTTTGTTCACCCTGTATTGAAAACTATGCTGTGTGGGACAAGGAATTGACAGAGGGCTGACCATCGAATCCAGTTGATGTAATGAGTTTGCGGATATAGGAGCCCTCAGGATCAGTGGTGTGGTTAGAGTGCTACCGGATGCTCCTGTGTATTAGAAAAGGTCCCGCTGACCCTGCAACTGACGCTGTAACATATGGTCCCTGTTGATTTACAGGTACTTCCACTGGTTCCTTCCCCCATCCTAGACTGTCCTATGCTGCACAATACAGGGATGACATTTCAACATCAACCTCAGCATAGTCCTGAAGGGTAGCTTGAAGTTCCTGCTGTCTTGGGCACTTATCTAATCTATTCTCCCTGTAAAGTGGTGTCGTTTGTGTCGGGGTATTATGTGTTCTGGGTTGAGTTTTCCCTGAAGCGATGTTGGCTGCTAGAATCCTACAATCACCTTTCCAGTGTCCTGGTCTTTTACAATAAGCACAGATGTCAGTAGGTTGAGGGCCTGGTCTGGGTAGTTGACGTGGGGTACCTGAGGTATATTGTTTAGGTTGGGGGTATGAGACCGTTGGTCTGGGCATATTGCCGTTGGTGCGACGCATATCTAATTGACTAAGCAACACTTGCTCTTTTAATTTTTTCTTTTTGTTCTCTTTCTCATCTTCCGCTGTCTTATGCTGTATCTCGTAATATTGAGCCATGGTCAGAATAGTGGCCGGAGTGGCCGCTGGCCAACTACTTTCACTAGATGTTAGTCTGTTCCCTACTGAAGGTAACAGACCCTTTACAAAAGTTTGAATTAAGAGATGTCTGCCTGTTTCAGTGGTCACATCCTGACCACTGAAGTCAGCGTATGCTTTTCCCAGCCTTGTGAAATAGTCAGAGACTGACTCATCCTGGTTCTGTTTACAGGCAGCAAGTAATGTCCAGTCTATTTTCCTCTCAGGTGCCATTGTTTTCAATTTTGTCAACAATCTTTGGGGCATTATTAAAATATTGTCCTGTGGCTTTTTGTCCGGTTTTCTATTTGTATCTTTGAGTGCCAATTCTTCCCATGTATCCCCAAGGGCTGCTTGGTCATCTGTGAACCGTAGGGGTTTCCACAGTTCGGCCAGAAGTATAAGTAAAAAAAACTGCATTGTGTCTGTTAAAGTCAGTGTATATGAACCTAGAACCTGTTAGACGCTTTCTTAGAATCCTGTGGGATTCTTTCGGATATGGTGGATGTCCTTCCGTAGTTGCAACATTTCTGCTTTGGTCCAGGGGGTGTATACAAAATTGAACAGCCATCTAGAACACGCATTGTGATCATTAGGGTTAGTAACATTAGACCCATCGCCCCGAGGTGGGACAAAAACGGGTTTTGCTTCTTTAACAGGCAATTGCTGTATTTTTTTCATAGGTTCTACCTTGTTGGAAAGACTTTCTTTTTGTAAAGCTGTTTTAATCATTGTCAATAAAATATCTCTTTCATCTTTTGTTGACCCACCACTTTCTACCGAACGATAGAGTTTTTGAAACGCCCTAGGTGTATCTACATGTGTATCATCATTTTTAGCCATTAGGTGATAAGGATTAGTTACTTACCTGTAATCCTAGTTCTCTTCCAGGGGTATCCTCATCAAAGTCATAAGCATTAGAATATTCCCGCCCATGCGCGGGACCCTGGAAACACTATATTATATGTGCCCCACATATATATACTCATATATATATAAACATATATATATGAAAACATGCAATAGCAGCCAAATAACATCAGAGCTGAAATATACTGTGAAGAATTTCCACCATACATGAATAATAAGCATTAGAAACATGAGAAACAACACCAAAGATTGTTTAGAAACTGTTTTAATGCTCAGAAAGCAGTAGAAATTCTCATAACTCACTGAAAGCATAGAAAGCTCCTAGGCTGCATTGCAATCACACAGTCTAAAAAGACTGAAAAGCTAACCTGTAGCTGTATACAAAAAAACTGACACTGTGCCTTTAAGGCACCCCTGACCCCCTGTATCCCATCATGCCTCAGGGGTGACAGTTAGGTCAGTTGTTCTTTTCTGAGACTGAAAACAAACCCAGTAACAAATAGGTTAACAATATCTCCTTATTAAAGAGTCTCCTTTGCCCAGGGAGGCGGGAGGGTCGCTTATGACTTTGATGAGGATACCCCTGGAAGAGAACTAGGATTACAGGTAAGTAACTAATCCGTCTCTTCCAAGGGATCCTCATCAATAGTCATAAGCATTAGAATAGAATAGCGAGCCTCTCCTCTTCCCTGCGGGCAAAGGAATGATAAAACAGTAATCTCATCAACAAGTCTGAGCAGGCTATAGACTACCCAAACAGATTCCTCAAGGTGGCTTGCCCTATTTGAGTATTGGCCCTGGAATCAGATTCGAGACAGTAATGCCTCGTAAAGTTATGAACCGATTTCCAGGTTGCAGCCTTGCATATTTCTGACATTGGAATGTCATGCAAGAAAGCTACTGTAGTGGCTTTGCCTCTAGAGGAATGCGCTTTGGGTGACACCAACAAAGGCTTGCCTGCAAGCTGATAGGCCAATTTAATGCAAGAGACAATCCATCTGGAGATGGACCTCTTGGCCGCTGGAAAACCTGTCCTCATTGAACCATAGTTCACAAACAGTTGATTCGTTTTCCTAATCCCTTTAGCCCTTTCCAAATAGAACTTGAGCACTCTCTTAAGATCTAAAGAGTGAAGTGACCGCTCGGCTGGGGTCATAGGATTTGGAAAAAACGAAGGGAGGGAAATGGACTGATTTATATGAAAATCAGAAATGACTTTAGGCAAGAAAGATGGATGAGCCCTTAGGACTACTCTATTGTGGTGGAAAACGGTATATGGTTCCTTCGCACAGAGCGCTTGTATATCGCTTACTCTGTGTGCAGAGGTAATCGCCACCGAAAAGGCCGCCTTCCAAGAGAGATGTTGCAAGGAGGCCTTGTGGATGGGTTTGAAAGGAGGTGACATTAACCTGGATAGAACCAGGTTCAATTCCCATGGAGGAGAAGGGTTTCGCACAGGGGCATACACTTTTTTTAACCCCTGGAGGAAGTCCTTAACGAGTGGAACCTGAAAGAAAGAAATCTGATCAGGTGATTTTCTGTATGCTACTATGGCTGACAAATGCACCCTAATAGATGTATATTTCAAACCAGAAGTTGCCAGGGAAAGGAGGTATGGCAAGATGACCTTCTCCTGCCCTTTAGTCGGATCTAAGTGATGATCCCTACACCATATGTAGAACCTTTTCCACTTGAACGCATAGGACGATTTCGTGGAAGGCCTCTTAGCCTCCTTTAAAATGTTCATGCATTCGGGAGGCAAGTTCAAATGTCCATATTGCAGGACCTCAGGAGACATGCTGTTAGGTTCAGTGATGGGAGGTTGGGAAGCATTATCCTCCTGTTCATCTTGCTCAACAGGTCCGGCCTGCAAGGAAGTCGTCTGTGTTGACACACAGACAGATGTAGAAGGTCCGGGTACCACCACTGCCGTGGCCAATCCGGAGCTATCAGGATCATTTCCATGTTCGACCTGAGGAGCTTGGACACTACCTTCGGAATCAGAGCCAGGGGAGGAAACGCGTAAGCGAATGTTCCCGACCAATCCATCAGGAGAGCATTCCCCTGCGTTCCTGGCAGGAGGAACCTGGACGCGAAGGCGTGGCATTTGGCGTTTTGGTCGTCTGCAAACAAGTCTATGGTTGGCCGACCCCAGCAACGAAAAAGCTCTTCTACCACTTTGTCGTATAGCACCCAGTCTGGCTGATGAAGTGCCTGCTGAGTGCGTCTGCTTTTACGTTCAACTCGTCTGGAAGGTGCACTGCCACTACTGTGAGGCCTCGAGAGAGAAGCCAATGCCAGATTGTCTGAGCCTCTCGAGAGAGTGGGCGAGATCGTGTGCCTCCTTGTTTGTTCAGATAGAACATGGTGGTCGTATTGTCCGTCTGAACTAGGACTGAGTTGGACTCGATCGCTGGAAAGAAAGCTTTGAGAGCCAGGAATACTGCTGAGTTCCAGCATGTTGATGTGGTATGTCTGCTCCTGCGCAGACCACTGGCCTTGAATTTGAAGCGGACCCATGTGCGCTCCCCAGCCTTGCAGAGAGGCATCCGTCACTATAGACTGGGATGGAAGAGGTTGGTGAATTGGTACTTTCACCAGCACATTCCTTCTCCGAGTCCACCATTTGATGGCATCCTTCGTCGCTTGGGAAAGAGTGATACCATCTTCCCAACGCCCTGTCGCTTTGTCCCACTGGTCCTCTAGAGCCTGCTGCAGAGGACGCATTCTCAGCCTGGCGTTTGGGATGAGAAAAATGCAGGACGCCATGGAACCCAGCAGGGATGCTACTTGTCGGGCTGTTGGAAGCCGAGACTCTAGCAGAATCCCACATTTCTGATTCATGGAAAAAAAGTCTCTCCTCCGAATGAAACGCTTTTCCCAATCTTGTGTCCAGAACAGAGCCTAGGTAGTGGATGGACTGTGTAGGCCGCTGGACTGACTTCTCCAGGTTCACATGGAGGCCGTGTCTGTGCAACTGGTGCAGGCAAAGTTGTAGATCGTGCGTTACCTGTACCGGAGATGGGCCTTTTAGGAGCCAGTCGTCCAGGTATGGGTAGATGAAGAGTCCCTTTTGTGAAGAAAAGCTGCCACCACTGTCATGCATTTGGTGAAGACTTGCGGTGCGGACTTGAGACCGAAGGGTAGCACCTTGTACTGGTAGTGTTTGCTCCCTACGACAAACCTCAAGTACTTGCGATGTTGTAGAGCAATTGGAATATGAAAGTACGCATCTTGCAGATCCACCGAACACATCCAATCTCCGGCTTGAAGATGTGGGCATATTTGGTGAAGCGCTAACATGCGGAACTTTTCTTTGACGATGACTTTGTTCAATAGACGCAGATCGAGTAATGGTCTGAACTTGTCCTCCTGATCTTTATTGGGGACAAGAAAGTATTTGGAGTAGACTCCCTTTCCTCTTTGAGAGGGAGGAATATCCTCTATAGCTCTTTTTTGTAGTAGAACTTTCACCTCTCTTCGGAGCAAGCTTAGCTGGTGAGGGCAAGAGTTCTTTGGAGGAATGCTTTTCGGAGGCGCACGGAAACGTAGCCTGTATCCATTGCGCAGTATATTCAGCACCCACTGCTCCTTTGTGATGCTGACCCACTCTGCCAGGTGTTGTGAAGCACTTCCTCCCACTGGAGTGGGCAACGGCGCCAGAGGAAGCCACTGCTCAGGCCTTTCCTCCTCTTGTGGTGTTAGAGGACTGTTGGTGACCTCCTCTACCTCTGTTGGCTTTGCCTCGAAACTGGGATTTACCCTGGTTCTTACTTTGGGACCACTGAGGAGTTTGAACCCTCTGTTGAGCCCCTCTCCCCCTGTTGGTCTTGAAGCGGCGTTTGAATTCTTTTTTCTTTTCCAAACCTACCGCTTTCACTGTATCTAGTTCCATCTTCATACGGGTCATCTCTTCGTCAGCATGTTCCCCGAAGAGAGAGGAACCCGAAAAGGGAAGATTAAGGATGCGATGCTGAGCATCCGGCTTCAGACCTGTAAGGCACAACCAAGCCGACCTCCTGGCACAAACCCCATGTGAGTAGGAATGCGACGCAAGCACTGCAACATCCGCAGCTGTGCTTATCATCTGATTCACCACCAGACATCCTTCTGTCACAGTCTCTTCAAAGTCCTGCTGGTCTTCCTTTGGCAGTTTGGATTTGAACCTTTCCATGGAGTCCCATAAGGCTCTGTCGTATCGACCCAGAAGTGCAGCCGCACTGGAAACCTTCAGAGTGGAGGCAGCCGAATTGCAAACCTTGCGACCCCAGGAGTCCTGAGATTTGCTGTCCTTGTCTGGTGGGACTGAAGAGGAACCGGCAACTGCATGCGTCTTCCTCGCCGCTGCCACTATTACAGAGTCTGCTGGAGGGTCAGATTTTACAAAAACCGGGTCAGAAGAGGCCGGTTTGTATTTCTTCTGAAGGAGGGCTGGCACCGTTCTGATAGCCGCTGGAGTTAGGAAAACCTCTTTGACAGGATCCATAATCCCCGGGACTAAAGGCAGCAGTGGACGAGAGATAGCTTTTTTGTGTAAAGTCTCAAAAATTACTGTTGTGGTTACCTGTGGGACAAACATTTCAATGCTCAGCTTCCGAGCTCCTCTTTGCAGAACATCCAGATAAGTGCCAATGTCATCCACTGGGGAGGATCTAGACGTAGGACTGTCCGTCAACGTAGGGGAGTAATCCCTCTTGGAAGACCTGGTAGAAGAGGTAGATGAAGTAGACGGAGTTCGTCGACGCCTACGGTGAGCACTGTGCCTCCTCACACGCGATCTTTTTGAATGCTCATCCCTTCTAGGAGAGCGAGACCTGACCCGATCTTCTGAACGAGGCCTGACCGGATTTTCTCTTCTGGGAGATCGGGATCTTCTGGGAGATCTGGTTGGTGTTCTCACAGGTGATTTGCGCCTGAGAGGACTACGCTTGTCCATCTCGTCTACCAGACTAGTACTACCAGGTAGTTGAGGGGGACTTGAGGGTTCAGTGGTGGATACAAGGGAGCAGATGGTGACTTTAAGGATGTGGGGTGGGTAGAGGTAAAGAGAGGTATGGGCAGCTTGAGGATTTCGGAGTGTATAGACGTAAATGGGAGGCGAGTGTGACTGAGGGTTCTGGAGTAGGTATGGTAAAGGGAGGTGAGGGTGACTTGAAGGTTCAGTGGTTGGTAGAGGTAAAGAAAGGCAAGGGTAACTTGAGGGTTCAGGGGTGGAGAGAGGTAAAGGGAAGTAAGGGCGACTTTAGGGTTCGGCAAGGTACAGGTAAAGGGAGGTAAGGGAGATTTTAGGGTTCGGGGGGGGGGGGAGTAAAGATAAAAGATATGGGTGATGTTAGTGTTCCGTGTGGGTAAAGGGAGGTGAGTGTGGCTTGAGGGTTCAGTGGTGGGTAGAGGTAAAAGGAGGTGATAGATGTAAAGGAAAGTGAAGGTGACTTGAGGGTTTAGTGGTAGGTAGAGGTAAAGGGAGGTAAGGGTGATTTTATGGGTATGGGGTGGGTAGAGGTGAAGAGGAAACAAACATTTTGAAATCACTGCATGTTTGATCATGACTAAAACATCCTCTAAATTATAAAAGCAGTAACCAACAAATAAGTTAAATATGGAACAGAGTCAAAAGTCAGAAAAATACATACTGTCTCAACAGTCTTAAACGAATGGAGTATGTTTACAGCTTTATCAACAATAAAAGCGTCAGGCAGCTAGAATGTAGGTTTTGGAAATTAGTCACATGTCGCAAAGTTTTGTTATTGCTAGTTGTAACCGTTCAGCTCTAGGAAATACCGGGAAGCGTGAGTTTTAACACTGATGGTTTGAAATTGCCTTGCAAGCAAAAGCAACAAAAAAAAATACCACAATCCAGCGCAAGTAATGCAGAAGAACACTAATTAAGACTTCAATCAGTACCTGGTCCATACTCTAGGGAAGAAGAAAAACAAACAGAGATGAAGTGAAGCTGACATGCGCTGCGTGCTCACCAGAGAAAAGGAAGAAAATAGGATGCAGCCAACCAATGGTAAGTAGCAGGCGGGCTAAAAGCCCCATTTTAGAGGTTTCTTTTAGAAATAATAGATCATCACAAGCGACAGCGCATGCACTCTGTCACAAGTATCCCCCCACAGCATCACTTAACACTGCCTCATCCATCACAAGCGACAGCGCATGCACTCTGTCACAAGTATCCCCCACACAGCATTACTTAACACTTCCTCATCCACCTTCAGGAACCCCCACACAACGGACTCATACGCCCCCATTGACACAGAGACTCTGTACCAACTATTAGCCAAGGTTAAATTTGGGTCACCTAGGGACCACTGCCGTCCTCATGGCCCAAGAACAGCCTTAACGGCTTTTCCAGACCCAGCTCTTGCCCTCCTCAACCATTCCCTGGGTCAAGGCTGCGTACCCAATGTCTTTAAATAAGCCAATGTTGTCTCCCTCTTCAAAAAACCAGGCGCAGACCCGCACCTACCGGCCATCTACCGCCCCATTTCTCTGCTCCCCTACATGGCCAAGCTACTGGAAGCTCATGTGACAAGATGCCTCTCTAACTTCCTGGAACAGACACAATTCCTCGACTCCTGTCAAGCCGGCTTTCGACCAGCACACTCCACCCAAACTGTGATCCTAGCTGTACTTGACTCCCTACATTAAAAAGCAGATACAGGCACGCCAAAGGCCCTGTGACTGTTTGACCTCTCCGCGGCCTTTGTTAGGGTCGACCACGGGATCTTGGCCGACAGGGTCGAAGCCGGCTGGCATTAGGGGCCCAGCTCTCTGCTGGATCAAATCTTTTTTAAACAACCGCTCTCAGGCAGTCCGCTCCGGTCCATTCACTGCCCTAAAACTAACAACAACTTGTTGGATCCCACAGGGCTCGTCCCTCTCCCCCCACCTGTTCAATATCTACCTTCACCCACTAATAAGCGCCCTTAAGGAGAGAAAAATCACCACTTTCAATTACGCCGATGATCTCCAACTCCTCTTCCAGATCGACAACTCCCCTCCGTCGATATCTAACTTCAAAGACACAATGACCTTCATCCACCAATGGATGGAACACAACCATTTAAAACTGACCCACAGCAAAATTGAACTTATACTGATAGGTGCTGAAACACAAACTCATTGGGTTCCCCACTACTGGCCAAACAACCTAGGCCCCCCCCACCTTCTCCCGCTACATCAGTAAAAAGCCTTGGGGTTACCATAAGCAACGAACTGTCCCTCAAAGCGCACATAGGCCCGTGATTTCCACCTGCTTTCTGCAACTACGCAAAATCAGGAAAATAAGCAGGCTTTTATCCCAAACTGCACTGATCCAAGTTGTGATAGCCCTGGTTTTATCCCGGCTTGATTATGCTAACGCCACCTTCCTGGGACTCCCAATTGAACTAACCAAACGACTACAACTAGTGCAATATCAAGCGGGTAGACTAATCTACCAACAACACAGACGGCAACACGCCTCCCATCTCCTAAAAATCTGCATTGATTACCTATCCCTCAGCGCTGTACTTTTAAATCGGCTGCCTGGTGTACAAATCCCTAAACAATCACAGCCCCAAATTTATCACTGACCACATTTCCCGTTATACACCCTTGCATAACCTCCGCTCAGCCCATATCCACCTCCTTACAGTACCCACCTTCACACTGAAGCGGCAAGGGGGCTGCAGGTTCGCGACCCTTGCCCCTCGACTATGGAACTCCATCCCGGAAATCGGATTAAGCACATACCTCATCAAATTCAGAAAGTCTCCCAAAACTTGGCTTTTCTCATGCACCTACAATTAATCTGTTTGGACTGACGATTCCTCTGCCTCATCGGTGCCAAGAAACCAACCGGTGAATGAGCGCTCTACAAAACCCTTCTAGCATAGCAAGAGAGACCTCAAAAATGAGTTTGGAAGTCTGATTTAGTTAGTCTTCTCCAAATTGCACCTTAAAGCTTCTGTAACATCTTCCGTCTGAAAGGGTGATATTGAGTTAGAGAAGATGCAGACAGTAAAATAGACTGATATGAAAATACATACCAACATTCAGGATAAAAGAGGGATGGCTTCTACGAATTACCTTAGTCTTATGAATTACAATGTAGGCTTAGTTACAAGATAAGGCTGGCATGATTCTAAAGTGCACATGCAATAAACTTGGATTTAGCGATTCCTTAATAGCGATGTAACATATGTCTACCAAGCAGATGTCCTTCTCCAAATTCACCCTTAAGGAGACAAGTGTGTATGCCACTGTGTCTAAATATGTACGAGTCATGTGGGATGCGCACTCTAAAAATGCGCTCCTGTAATCGCCTTCTTCTCTATGCTGCTGCTCGTAGCCTCATACTCCTCGCAATGACGTAGAGCGCTGCCATTGTGAAACATTCTGAGGAATCTGGGCTTGTTAAATACTTTGCTAATGTTCTGCACCTGCTGAGATTTTTTTCACCTGTTTGCCACCTGCCTTGTAAAATTTGGTAAATTGCGATTTTCATGGAAATTGGTATTTGTGATTCTTCGTGCATTGCTTGCGATTCTTTAATTGCGACTCGCAATTAAGGAATCGCAATATGGGTAATCACAAAATTGTGAGTCCTTATTTTTGCGAATTCTCAGACATTCCGCAGAATTGTGTTAATGCATTGCTAAGGCCTATTTTGAGATCGCACACTGTCTTTTTTTGCGATTTGCAACGTTTGCGATCGCAAAATAGTTTGATGCATGTGCCAGTAAGTCTGTACACAAAGGTAATTGCAACTAGTGAAACAGCATTCTACATGAGGTGCAGAAAAGAATGTATGGGTTAAAAAGAGGATCTATCAGCTTAACTAGCACTGTGTTTAATTTCTACAAAGAATAACAGCCTTTAGCTGGAGGGCACATTGCATTCATCACTTATTTGCAGTAGCCGTCCTAAGTGCAACTCGTAAGCCAGACATTGTATTGTAATTGCAGTTATATAGTGCTTACTACCCCTGACGAGGCACTAAAGCGTTTTTGGCGGGTAGCACGCTACTCTGGAACCCAAAAAGGATTAGTATAGTGAAATTTGAAAGTTGGACATGTCAATCTGTTAGTTGGATTGAAAAGGATAATGGGGGTTAGAAGAGGGAAAAGTAAAAAAAAAGTGTTCATTCTGTATTCACACCCTATGTGGTAAGGGTATACCCAGACGTGGGTCCCGTGCTCACTAAGCGACTGGAGTCAAGCTATCCTGGCTGAAGGCGGCTGATAGCCAGAAACCGGTGCTAGGATGCTTGATTCCGGTCCAGGGAAGACATGGCTTGGCAGTTCGGGCTGTAACTGTTCCCATGAGGCACAGGGTCAAGACTGATTTGCATATGGCAATGTCTGAACTGGGGTGGCTTAGTGAGCAAAATAATGATGGATTAAACCAGATCTGTGACTGGGGGTGAATGTTTTGCCATTGTGCAACATTCTGTCTATCATTTGTGTCTTTTGCTGTTCACCCTATCTGGGAATGGTATACCCAGACGTGGGTCCCGTGCTCACTAAGACACTGGAGTCAAGCTATCCTGGCTGAAGACGGCTGATAGCCAGAAACCGGCCCTAGGATGCTTGATTCCGGTCCAGGGAAGACATGGCTTGGCAGTTCGGGCTGGACTGTTCCCATGAGGCACAGGGTCAAGACTGATTTGCATATGGCAATGTCTGAACTGGGGTGGCTTGGTGAGCAAAATAATGATGGATTAAACCCAGATCTGTGACTGGGGGTGAATCTTTTGCCATTGTGCAACATTCCGTCCATCATCTTGTGTGTTTTGCACCACACTGAAGAGGCACACATTGGCCTGAAATAGGCCTGAGGTTGCTTGTGATACCTGACCTGATGGTTTGGGCTGGACTGTTTTTATGGGAGCAGGCCCAAGAGTTAGTTGCTTAAGGCAGGTCTCTGTTTGTCACTGCAGAGAGGGCAAAAAACAATGGACTGGAAAGTGTCAATGGTAGGGGCTGCGATTAATTCAAATATTCCTCCCATCACTTCGTTTTTGAAAGGAGTTGAGTGGAATTGTGCACGGAATTAATGGGGATTCTATCAGTTTAAGTAGCTCTGTGTTTAATCCCTATAGAGAATAATGGCGTGTAGCTGTAGGGAATACTGATTGTAGAGCCGTCCAGGCAGCTATATAAAAGTCAGTCTCTCTGTCTCACCTCTCTCGTATAGGCAAACATGCTTATGGAAGGGACTGGCACACAGACCATAAGGCAGTGTATCTGCCATTTCTATGAATGTATCATTAAGGTTTCTAATACCGCAAACACACTGTTTTAAGTGATATATAACATCAGACTTTTGCCGCTAAATCAGCGGGTTCTCAATTCTTTCAAGTACCTGTGTATTTTATTCATCACATTTTCTCCGTGCAAAGTAACTAAACATTTGTTTTATGTAAACCCAAAAAATTAAACCATAGTTTGGCATGTGGAGGTTCGTATGATGCCACATGACCCTTTAGTGATGATTTTTTATCACAGCTAGTAGGCTTCCTTATCTAGTTTCCGCTATTCTGGTTCACTGCTAGATCCTTGCTCAGCCAGAACCTTGAAATAACTGAACCCTATTCTGCTTAAAACATCAAAAGAGCCTATCCAAATCTTTATTAGCCACTGGAATCATACTGGCATAGTACAAAATGCTCCACGGTCGACCAATTATTGAAAAAAATCACCTTTTACCCCAAAGATATGACTAATTTTATACAGACTTCTTTACTGTCCAACTTATATAGGATCCTGGAGAAAGCTACCATGTCCAAAGTCTGTCAGCTTGCTAACGCTACTTCTAGCTAGATACTTTCCTGGCTGTCTTTTGACTTGGTAGGGGCTTCACTGAGCTAGTGGTCATCCTGGTTTCGATAATCACAGGAAAGGTGTTGATGGGAGTAATGTTTTATCTCTGACTTTGCCAAACCTATCAGCAGCCTTTGACACCACCGATTGAAGAGATTGGACTCAGCAATGTTTAATGAACAGTTCTACTTTATGGCACTCATAAGTGGTTGAAATGTCCTCCCTGTTGTTCAATTTTTTAACCGCCGAAAAAAGTGTCCCTCAGAGGCCAATACCTCTCCATTTATTTCAAAATGTATAAGAGACCTTTTGTCAACATAGTTCTTAGATTGGGGTAGATGTTAGATACATAAAGGCCAAACCTGACACTTAGGGGCTCATTAGGATGGCGGGCGGACTTTGTCCGCCCGCCATCCTGTCGGAATTCGGGACTGCCCACCATCAGGGCGGGGGTCCCGTGGGGGGTATTAGGATGTGCCCGCTACAGTGGCGGGCACATCCTGCATTTATAGCATTGTGGTGGGCGGTGCTCTCTGCACCGCCTGCCACAATGCTATAAATGCATTAATGCATTTGCATAAACAAAGTGGCAGGCACCGTGCGGTGCCTGCCGCTTTGTTTATGCAAATGAAGGGGGGTACCACATGTACACCCCGTGTGCAGCCCCCACCTCTCCTTCACTCTGGGGGCCCCCAGAGTGAAGACCGCATCTCCCTAAGCCCATTGTAATATGGCTGGGGGTGTCTGAAAGACACCGCCACCACATTAATCCTTTTTCGCCCCGGAAAAACGGCGTAATGTCTTTCCGTCCGCCGAGGTCCCCCCTCCATTCTAATATGGCTGGGGGGAATTCGAATGCGGATGTTGGGCGGATTGCCCCCGCCAGGCTGGCGGTAGCCACCGCCAGCCTGGCGGGAGCAATCCGCCCGACATCCTAATGGGCCCCTTATTGCGTTGACGTAAACGCCACACCCATTAAGATCTTGGTCATCCGATGAACCATGCTTATCGCATTGAAGAGTTAAGGAACTAGGGTGTTGGCTGCCCAATGAGGACCAATAATTGGTGACCAACTCACAAATAATAAATCAAATTCAAATATACTACTTTAGACACCTCACTGTAAATGTATAGGATACAGGGAAAGCTAAATCTCCTGAAGAAGTTCAGCTGGGCTAAGATCATTCAAACCAATAGTTCTACCGCTGCTGTGCAGAATAATAACAGAAAAATCTGATAGCCTGAAAATAATCGATGGCTATCTCTGTTATGTATTAGAATCCAAATCTGATATGCACAGTCTCTGTAGGAAGAACATTTTAGAACACAAATTAAATAAGACTCAGACCGTTTAGGTTGAGTTCAGTCATTGTATTAGACAAAATTAGAATTACAATAATCAGCATTAAGGCAATAAGTCATGAGTTTCAATAAGCAGTTACAGAATGTAGTATAAAATAACACATTTATCAGAATATTAGACAAAGGACAATCTTCCAAGAAGATCTGTAAATCTATTGTTCAGCCATAGAGTCCATGGAAAATTCGCTAAGCAAGGGAGTTCCTGCCACCAATATGGGTAGAGGGACAATTCAGAAAAGTTCTCTTAGCAAAAGCATAGGGTCTGGTCAAAGTCTGCCATAAAAGAACGTCCATGGACAATGGCATAGGGCACGTTTAGGGAACGAAAGAGATCTGATCAAGGGAGATCTGACCTGAGACTCCAATTGAGTCTAAAGCTTCAATAGTGACTGCCCATGAAAAAGATTTGTCCTCAAGCATCGATAGGACGAGTCCATCCGCAAGAAAGATGAGGATTTGCTGCAACAATGGAAAAATAAGGTCTGCCCCGGTGATTTCAGAAGAAGCTGATATAATCAGTCAAGTCCGGAGATGACATCAATTGTTACCTCACCATGGTCCGTGCCAAAGTGCAAAAGTAGATACTCTGTCAATATTTTCCCACTATAAGTGAATGTCATGGGAATCGATCTTCTGTTCTGGGCACACAAGTTAGCTCACAAATAGAGATTCACAAAAGTAGCTTTCCAAGTAATGGGGTCAGCAGTTCAGGTACTCATGTTAAAGTCCATGTGGAAGTATAAAAAAAATATTCTTTAACCATCAGGAATGTCATGTGAAGGTACAAGAAAGTTACACGAATGAGAAGCGTAGCAAGATTCCTTATCACCAGTCCATGGAAAAGTGCAAGCCTAAGTAAAAAGTCACTAATGCATATAAAGGCAATGCATTTTAATAATAAACAAATATGCAATTTGACTCAAGCATAATGAATTCAATCAAACATCCACGTCAAATAGTCAAATAACAAAAGTTGTCTAAGATTGTTTCATAAACATATTTAGACCTAAATATGGCGTATTACCACAATTTACAAAGTCCCCACGTGTAAAATAATTTTATAAAACACATAAACATTATCGTTTTAGGGAATCCAGATTCCAAGATTCTATAAATATAAAGCTTCAGCAAAACAAATTTCATTCATGTAAGTTGATGCATAATGAAATTGCACCGGCTTTTCAATATATATGGTTGTAATGGCTGGATTTTTCTGTTTAGATGGGATCAGCCCCCAGGGGCCCCTATGACCCAGCCAAAACGTACTCACCTTCCCTCCTCAGATCGCATCCACAATGGATAAATATACAGATATATACAGATCGCACCTAAGGATGGGGAATGACAATATACATGTATGGATTTTCTACAATATCTTATTCACATCAGTTGGTCTCGCGGCCACCCTGACCCAGACCGTTCTACCCTAGGGCAGATATGACACACAATCCGGTGCGTCTACACACGGGCCTGCAGAACCCAATGCTCCCTTTTCCACAAGTGTTCGCAATCCTGCGAAACTACACACTAGTTCGACCACCTAGTGCTCTCATTTATTCAAGCCACAATCCAGTGGGTATACACACTGGTAATCCCCCCCAGTGCTCTCATTAACGCCGCATATCAACGACGACCACATTCCTATGAACAGTTATCGGGATAATATCTCAGTTATCTGCTTGGGATAAAACTACAATAACAACTTTGAATATAGTTCCAAATTATATAGTGTACTCCCTGCTCTTGGCATCAAAGGTCCACTCACTCCCTCTTTATTTGATCACCATTTACCTGATCGGGATTTCCCATCCGTTCACATAAACGATTCCCAACTAGGAATGAAGTTTACCGAGATTGAACACGAACACCAGGTACACAGTAATTCTATAAGAATTAGGGTATTTATTAACAATAGACACAAATCACATTACTATGCAACATAAATTCTGCAAAGAAAAGGTAAAGATTAGAGTGCACATTCTATTAAAGTTAGGCGGAGGTCACCTGATTAATGGGAAGTCTGGACTCGGCAGTCATCTAGGTTCCCTTCTCGTCTCTGTATCCTGGCTCGCCTTGCAGTCACCCCCAGCCGTCACAAGTACACGTCTGCACCGCTAGGCTCAACCTCGTCTGCTTCCCTTCAGGACACCGGAACCTTGCTGATTATTAGCTACCGTCTCTCTCTCTCTCTCTGTCAGTGCGCTCCGCGCTGCTTCTCGTTCAGTCTTTCTCAGAGAGTTTCGGTCTTAAATCTTTCTCAGACTTCAAAGATGGCGACTTGTCCGCCATAAGATGAATAATGGCAGAGATGCTAACGGCTAGATGCCGCCTACGGACTAACTGACAAACTGACTAACACCTTCGCTAATATCAAAGCCCGTTCCTTCATGGAAATTCACGGCCAGTAACCTGCCGCCCACCAAATTCTTGTACCTCCCCGTACCAAGGACACTTTCCCAGCCGGCCGGCCTGAAGTTGTGTCTTCGGAGTGGAGAAAAATACATTCCTTCGATAAGGGTCAGCCTGAACCGGTTCTCTCCAAGCGAACAACAGCTTGAAACTAAAACATTACACTTCACCTAGAAAGCCTTCTCGAGCTACCGGGCAGAAAGCAAAATGGAGTCTATCTCGTTTAAGGCCTACGGAGCCCACAGTATGCATAGCTCCATGGAAAATAGCCCAGCATGTTAGCAAATGAGCAAATCATAACTAATACTTATATATCTATCCCCTAACTTAAATTCATAAGCCTTACTTTAAGGAAAATGGCACGAAAATGCCCTAATATATGTAAGACAGGGTCCCTGTCTATAGTCCTAATCCCTATGCTATGGGGGTGATAGGCTGGAGTCACTCTCCATCATTCTCCTTCTCCAAAGAGCCAGCAAAAAGGCAGCCATTACAATGGTGTATTCCAATAGAACCAATGAAAGATGGCTAACATTAATTATAAACGTTTGCAATTGAGACTCATGTACGCATGTGTATATAGCTCATCATTTTAGCTCATTAATTTGCATAATCAGAGAATACTTTTTGTGTAAGTGTATCATTTAAACATTGTTTACATCATCAGAACATCTATAATTAGACATGTTAAACACAATATATGATTTTTTTTCTATAATTCTAAGCAGTCTTTTACAGTGCTTGTACTGTTTTTTTCATCTAAATCATTGTCCCTCTCTTCATGTGTGCAAAGGTCACATTCGGTTGTTTTGTTGTCATATCTAGTTTTTAATGTCCTAAATAGACTTAACAGCGTTTACGCTGTTACAATAGGATTCTTGTGCTTTCAAGCACTCCTTCATCTCCATACTCACTTCAGTCTCTTGGTCTTCTAGCCTCCTTCTCCTCGGCTATACCTTCTCCCTAAACTCTCTTCCCCAAAACACTCTATAATTTATCCTTTACCGCTGATACTATCTCTCCCTCCCAACTCCCTCGAGACCGCCCTCCCCTCTCGAATTATCCTATGTTGTCTCCCGCTCAGATTAAGTCAAGCCTCCACAGCACTTAGGGGTCCATTAGGATGGCGGACGGATGCATGACCGCTGTGCGGGAGGCGGCGGAAAATGCACCTCACCGTCCGCCAGCAGTGGGCCTTCCGTCCGCCATATTAGGAAGGGGAACAGGGCACATTTACCACCCGTCGCGGAAAAACGTGAACCGCCGCGGGAACACACCAGACACCACGGCGGACGGAGCCAATCCAGCCTCACTGCCGTGCGGAATGACGTCCCGACCGTCCGCAATATTACGTAGTCGCAAACAACAGAAGAGTAGCTACCTGAAACAACTAATAAAAAAGGGACACACATATGTTTGTTTTAAGGACCCTCACTCACCAACCTGGTTGGTGACATTCTTCATCATAGGGTCCCCACCATGGAAGCCGAGTGCCTCCCTGGTGTGCTACAACGCCCGCAGATGCAGCGGAGCTGGTTGTGTGTGTGGGGGGTCAGTGTGAATTTAAAAAGTCGCCAAATGCTACCTTTAAAATAATTTATTCCAGGTGATTTGGTTACTAATAAAAACTGGTGACGGATCTGTACTAGCTATTAAGTTTAGCCAGGAGGATCCTATAAATTAAGAACGTGAAAAACGGTCAACATGTTTCCGCTTAATCGTGCACTTTCTGCAAAGCTTTTATCAGGACCAAAAAAGGGGGGACCATGGCGGTATATGCGCGCTAAGGCGTATTCTAACCTCTGGTCTAAAGTGATGGCAAAACTCACGGTTCACCACTTCGATCTTCAGGATTTTCCTAGATCAGTAGTAGTCTGAAAAAGAAATAACAGCAAACCACATAAATACACCTTGAAACTTTTACTGTGTTCGTGTTTTCCCAATTCGTGGCTTAATAATCAACATCGCGTATTCCCTTGTGAAAACATTAAACAAACAACACCTGAAAATCATTTGTGAGCAGGCGTCCTTATACAACCACACCATGCTTACCAAGTGTGGGATGAAATAGTCATTGCTAAATCAACTGACATGCAAACAAAGGAAGCCCTGAAAACTCCTGGCATCCTGTGCAATCACCCCCATCTCGAGGGTAGAGAAGAATTATAGTTCCCGTCACTATTTGGATTGTATTCCCGGCGTGTGATGTAACATACACATAGTGTATTTAGATAGCCCCTATTGCCCTGGCATAAATCATGTGGGCGCTAATGGACATGCACGAAGTTATATTTCAAATTAAAAATGACAGCGGCATGTAGGAGAGCGGCTTCCTTTAAAAATGGATGCAAGTTGCATCATGAGTCCAAGGCGGAGGAGCTGCCAGGAAAGTTCTAAAGGAAATGAAAACAAATCAGCTATTGGCAATACAACCTGACTAGGGACATTACGCCCCACCGTTGTCAACCGCTAGCCAACTTACTTCCAGGTTAGCAGAATCCCGCCGTACATCTAAAGAAAAACGCCTTGGCCCGAATGTTAGAGAATGCAATATTAGTCCGGTAGAAAAATCCAATTTCCGGGTCACGTGACGCGAATACGCTTGGATAGCGTATGACGTCACTGCATATGCCGAAAAAAGGCTAGAACGCTGGTAAACAGTACCCGGTGTTTGAAAACTTCAAACTTAAATGTTCTTGTAGCTAACAAAACAGGTTTTTTTTCTTTTAGGACATACAATTGCATGCGCTCAGGGCCTTAGGCATTACTCGAGATTTTCAATAAAAAATAGTTGTAGAAATAAAATTATTTAAATCGCCTGAAGTAAATACCCAGGGTGCTTTACACTTGGTACAATCACTGGCAGTATGAAAAACGAGTGATGAGATGTTCATAGGGCCCTAATTCACTCAGGACATATCATGTTTATATATGGGGTCGTGCTAGACATATACTCGGGATCATTTACACCAAGTTCATTACTGGCAAAAATAGAGAGAGTATAACGCAGTCGTGCCCATATTACAGAATATTTAAGGTGGTGTGAGGTACAACTATACAGAGCCACTTATCCAGGCCAAATGGTTACTTGAGGACCGACCCCCATAGGATGTTATCATTCATCCCTCCATGGTGGGTAGAAAGACGATATATCCATCGTTGCTCTTTTTTAAATAATGTCTGCTGGGTACTAGGACCTGGTTTGATCTGCTCTATGATGGTCCAAGTCAGATCGTTGGTGGTATGAGTCATGGCCAACAAATGATCAGTAAATTTTGTACTTGACTTTCGGCACCTAATGTTGCTCCGGTGCTCACACACGCGTTGCTTCATCTTCCTGGTCGTCATGCCCACATACCTCAGGTTGAAAGGGCAGGTAATCAAATAAACAACACTGGTGGAATTACAGTTTGTGTGGGATGCCTGACGCCAAACCTTGCCCGGTTCCGAATTGAGTTGCTTTGTTGCAGTCGTCAAGTGACACACACTACATGTTCCGCATGGGAAATGCCCCATCACTGGTGGCAGGCCCCATGCATTAATGATGGTTTGAGTAGTGACCGTGTCTTGTGTCCTGGGGCGGGTGTGTACAAGAGAGTCCTTCAGGCTACTGGCTCTTTTATATGAAAAGAGAGGCAGTTCCGAATGATGATTGTTGCTTTCGAGGATCTTCCAGTGCTTCCGAATTAATTTGTTAATTGCATAGGAAGCATTGTTATAGGTCGTCACACAGGTCAGAGGTATATCTCCCGAGGTCTTAGTATTATCTTCTATTCTGGTTCCGAGCTCTCTTAAGGATTCTTTCCGGGTAACCGTGTTTCTTCAGTTTCTCTGTTAACTCATTGGCCTGTGTTTTAAAAACTGCGACTTCGCTGCAGTTACGTCGCAGTCGCAAAAACTGCCCAAAAGGGAGATTTTCCCGTAAGGGGCATGGGTGATAGCTGGTAAAATGCAGTAGATTGTTTTTGCCGTCGGGTTGTGGTGAGTCCGAGTCTGAAAAGAGTTCCCCACCCTAGTAATCACAACATCCAGAAATGCCATTTCATCCTTGTCATAGGCGTAAGTGAATTTGAGGTGGGGATCACAAGTGTTGATCCAGGGAAAGAAATTCAGGAGTACATTTTCTGGTCCCTGCCAGATGACAATCACATCATCTATATATCTCATATAGTCGCAAACAAACCAGAACACCGCAGCCGAAACACCACCATCTCATAGACGGCGGAAGCACCACAACGGAGAGGGAAAGCAGTGCCTCGAGACCCACCGCACGGACCCTACCGCCATGGACCCAGCCCTACACGCCTTCCCGGCCCTGTTCGTACTTCACTTCCAGCAAGTCATGCACCAACGTGGACGCCGCCGCAGGTACGCAAGCATGCAATACACACATGCCACGCCACAGCATACATGAACACTGTTACCTGTTCACACCAGCAGCGTCGGGTTAGCAACGAGGGCACCAGGGCACTGCCTGAGGGGCCGGTGTCCAGTCCCAGCTGAGGGCTGCTTTGTGGGCAGCCGTGGTGGACCGATTTGGGCGGTCCCTGCATTTGTAAACGACCGCCTGCAGGCCAGTGGGTGCTTCTGAGGCCTTCCTGTAAGTAAATGTACGTTCATTGCCACCCTCCCATCAATGGCAGAGGTGTCACTCCCTTACTCTTGCTGGGCCGGACTAGTAATATATGAATATTGAGCAGTGCAGGGCGCATGATCAAAACTCTCCTCACTTGTTGTCAGGTGTGTCACCAGTGTGAACTAATCCGTGGTAGACAGGGCATGTTGTAAACACAAGAAATCCACAATGCAAGTACACAACAAGCACGGACACGGACAAAGTACACAAAATGAGTAACTGACTTTATTAAACATCACAAAGATAGCACTCTGATGTACCCAGGAGCCAGCACAGTGGCTAGTACACATTGCAGAGCATGTCCATGAGAAGCTGCACAACCAAGGGGCAAGAAGCAGCACAGTTCCAGGCAGGCCAATGAGAGAGTGCAGAGCATGTCCATGAGAAGCTGCACAACCAAGGGGCAAGAAGCAGCACGGGTACCACAGAGCCAGTGGCCAGAACAAAGCAGGTCCATCTGAGGCAGCACATGAGTGGGCACAATGCAGCAGCAGAACAGCAACAGGGCAGAGTTCACAACAGAGCAGGTACATCTGAGGCAGCACATGAGAGGGGCAAAGTGCATCAACAGTCCATGGTACAGAAGGATAAGTTACTTACCTGTAATCCTAGTTCTCTTCCAGGGGTATCCTCATCAAAGTCATAAGCACTGAATATTCCCGCCCATGTGCAGGACCCCGGAAACAATATAAAAATACATATGTAAAAACACATATATGTCGCTCCACATATATGTACGTACATATATTATTTTTCTCACACCAATGCAGCCCCAAAACTGAGGCTAAACAATGTAAACACATGTACGTGTACTGCAATTAGTAAGGAAACAAAAAAAACACATTAGGTCAAATATTCCTTGAACTTTGTGTTTTAATGAGTAAAACCACTCATAAATCCTGAAAATTGCTAATAAATAGACATTGTTAGCCCTCAGGCTGCATTTTAAAACAATAGCATAGAAAATGAAACCATTTTCAACAAAAACTGGCACCGTGCCTTTAAGGCAGCCATGACCCCAGGCTTCCCATCATGCCTCAGGGGTGACAGTTAGGTCAGTTGTTCTTTGCATAACCCTGAAGATAGGGCTTAACCATAGAATTGTAATAGTACCGAATCTCATTTACCTGGGGAGGCGGGTGGGTTGCTTATGACTTTGATGAGGATACCCCTGGAAGAGAACTAGGATTACAGGTAAGTAACTTATCCTTCTCCTCCAGGGGATCCTCATCAATAATCATAAGCACTGAATAGAATAGCAAGCCCATCAACCACCCGCAGGTAAATGAGAAGTACATGACCCAACCATATCATAACAGCCAATAACTCAGCTGCTAAACAGATTCCTCAGGGAGGCCTGACCCACCTGGGTATCTGCTCTCGTGTCAGAATCTAGACAGTAATGTCCGGTAAATGTATGGACAGACCTGCAGGTCGCCGCTTTACAAATCTCAGACATGGGCACATTATGCAGGAAATCCGCAGTTGCAGCTCTACCTCTAGTGGAATGCGCTTTAGGGGTAACCCCCAGAGGTTTTTGTGCCAATTGGTAAGCAAGTTTGATACACGAAACGATCCATCTGGAAATTGAATGTTTCGACGCTGCATGGCCAGTTCTGATTGATCCATAGTTAATAAATAACTGATCAGAATGTCGAATAGACTTGAACCTGTCTAGATAGAATTTTAAAACTCTTTTCAGGTCCAAAGAGTGTAAAGCCCTCTCAGCTGGAGTAGAGGGATTGGGAAAGAAAGTGGGCAGAGAAATTGATTGATTAACATGAAAATCTGATACCACTTTCGGCAGGAACGAAGGGTGCGTTCTCAGCCACACTCTATTCAAATGAAACACTGTGTATGGTTCCTTGGTATAGAGAGCTTGAATCTCGCTCACCCTACGGGCTGACGTAATCGCTACCAAAAAAGCCGCTTTCCAGGAAATATGCTGTAAAGTAGCTTTATGAATGGGCTCAAAAGGAGAAACCATCAACTTTGATAGTACTAGGTTCAGCTCCCAGGTAGGAGAAGGAGGACGTACTGGAGGGTATACCTTTTTCAGATTGTGCAGGAAATCCTTTACCGCTGGCAACTGGAAAAAAGAGGTTTGTGAAGGTGATTGCCTATAAGCTGTTATAGCAGCTAAATGCACCTTAATGGAATTAAACTTCAACCCTACTTTAGCCAGGTACAACAAGTAGGGAAGAACTGCCTCTTCCTGACCCTTCACCGGATTATGACCATTCTGCACGCACCACATATAGAACCGCTTCCACTTGCATGCGTAAGAGTGTCTTGTGGAAGGACGTCGTGCTTCTCTAAGAATGGACATGCAGTCTTGTGGCAGTCCTACATGGCCGTACTGAATGACCTCAGGCACCATGTTGGCAAGCTCAGTGACGGAAGTTGGGATGGTGAATCCTCCCGTTCATCTTCGATAACAGGTCCGGCCTGCATGGAAGCCTCCTGTGAGGAGACAATGACAGGTGAAGCAGGTCCGTGTACCACCATTGTCTCGGCCAGTCGGGGGCAATCAGGATCATTGTTTTGCACGCGTGGTTCAGCTTGCTTACCACCTTCGGGATCAGCGGAAGGGGTGGAAAGGCATACACAAATTTCCCTGACCAGTTGATCAAAAGAGCATTCCCTCTCGTTCCTGGTCGGTAGAACCTTGAGGCGAAGCTTGGGCATTTGCTGTTTACATCGTCCGCAAAAAGGTCTATGGAAGGACGACCCCAAGACTGGAAAATATCTTCTAGCACTTCGTCGTTGAGAACCCAGTCCTCTCTGTCTTCGAAGTGTCGACTTAGAGCGTCCGCCCTCACATTCTGCTCTCCTGGGAGGTGGACTGCTTGAACAGACAACTTGCGAGCCAGAAGCCAAGGCCAGATGCGCTGAGCTTCCAGTGATAGAGTCCTTGAGCGTGTTCCTCCCTGCTTGTTCAAGTAGTACATCGTGGTGGTATTGTCCGTTTGTACTAGAACCGCTGCCTCCTGAAGCGAGGGAAGGAACGCTTTGAGGGCCAGGTGGTCTGCTCTCAATTCCAGCAAGTTGATGTGGCAGGTGCTTTCTTTGGAAGACCACAGACCCTGCACTTGGAGAGGCCCCATGTGCGCTCCCCAGCCTTGTAAAGACGCGTCTGTGATTATTGTTTGTGCAGGAGGAGGTTGATGGAAGAGAACTCCCACCTGCATGTTCTGCTTCTTTGTCCACCAAGGGATGGAAGCTCGAGCTACCTCTGACAAAGTGATCTGATCGTTCCAGCGATCTGATTGCTGGTCCCATTTGTCCTCCAGATCCTGCTGAAGAGGACGCACCCGAAGTCTGGCGTTCGGTACCAAGAAGATGCATGAAGCCATCGACCCTAAGAGGGAGGCTATTTTTCGCACTTTCTGAGACCTGCTGCGAAGAACTTGAGCGTTATAGAAAACTGTCTCTCTTCCGAAGGAAACACTTTTCCTACTTCGGAGTCTAGCAGAGCTCCTAGGAAGTAAATCTTCTGAGTGGGTTGGGAGACAGACTTGCTGTAGTTGACATGTAGGCCTAGCCGCTGACAGAGCTCTATGCAGGTCTGGAATGGATTCCTTACGTTGTCTGGGGAAGGACCTTTCAACAGCCAATCGTCTAGGTATGGGTATACGAAGACCCCCCTGCGGGGTAGAGCTGCCGCCACCACTGCGACACACTTCGTGAACACCCTGGGGGCCGACTTCAACCCAAACGGTAGGACTTTGAACTGGTAGTGGGAGGTCCCCACCCGGAACCGGAGGAATCTCCTGTGATCGAGCCGTATCGGGACATGAAAGTATGCATCTTGAAGGTCCAGCGAACACATCCAATTCCCCTTCCTGAGATGTGAATATATTTGATGAAGCGCCAACATGCGAAACTTTTCTTTTCTGACATGTAGATTGAGTGTTCTCAGGTCCAGAATGGGCCGGTATTCCGCCTTCTGGCCCTTTTATCTGAGCAGAAAATACCTCGAATAGACTCCTTTCCCCCTTTGAGCCACCGGCACCCTCTCGATGGCTGATTTTTCGAGGAGTGTCGCTACTTCTTTCTTTAGCAGTTGTAACTGGTGGCTTGACGTTGGCCTCGGAGGAACGGATGGAGGTAGACGATGAAAAAGAAGACAGTACCCATTCTGCAGCGTAGACAACACCCATTGATATTTTGTAATGGCCTGGCACTCTGTCCTGTGATGTGCAATGCTTTCCCCCACTGGAGTGGACAATGGCGCTGCGGGAAGTGAAGACTCATTGTTTCTGCTGAGGCTTATTGAAGTTGTTGCCTTGGCGCTGATTCCCACTTCCTTTGGAATTGCGCTAGCCTCTATATTGCCATTTTTGTTGGCCTTGCTGGTTCTGGCCCTTCTGCCAGTGAGGGGTATTAACCCTCTGCTTCGAAGAGCCCTTGTTGTCAGAACGGAACTTCTTCCGGAATTCCTTTTTCTTTTCAAAACCCACGGCTGTAAGGGTGTCTAACTCCGTTTTCATCAGTTGCATCTCTTCATCAGCACTCGCCCCAAAGAGAGATGTGCCTGAAAAAGGAAGGTTTAGGATTCTGGCTTGAGCCTCAGGTTTTAATGCTGTTAGGCGCAACCATGAGAATCTCCTCGCTGTGATTCCATGCGCATATCCATGCGCAGCCAGAGTAGCTCCATCTGCCGCCGTCCCTATAATCTGATTGGAGACTTGACTGCCCTCCATCAGAATCTCCTCAAAGTCCTTTCTATCTTCTTGAGGAAGTTTTGCAGAAAACCTCTGAAGCGAGTCCCACAGGAATCTATCGTATCAGCCCAGCAGAGCTTCCCCATTGGCGACCTTGAGGAAAGAGGCTGAGGTGTTACACACTCTTCTCCCCCATGAGCCTTGTAACTTGCTGTCCTTGTCCGGCGGTACCGTGGATGAGGAGGCCACCGCATTGGATTTTTTAGCCACCAATGATTACTGAATCTGGTGGTGGGTCGGACTTGAGGAACAGGGGATCCTCTTCAGGAGAGCAATATTTCTTAAGAATCCTCGCTGGTACTGACTTCACCGTAGCTGGAGTCAGGAAGACCTCATTCACCAGATCCATGATACCCGGGACCAACGGCAGCAAAGGTTTGGGTGCTGATCTGTGCTGCAGGGTTTCAAAGATGATCGTCGTCTTGACATGCGGAGCTGTCATAGGCACTCCTAGCTTCAGGGCTCCCCTGCCCAAGATGTCTTGGAACGAGAAAATATCCTCAGTTGGAGATATTCTCGATTGTGGGCTGTCTGTTAGAGTCGGAGAGTAATCCCTGTGAGAGCGTGACCTCGAAGAACTTGAAGATCTACGAGTCCGCCTTCTGCTCCTGGACCTAGACCTTCTCCTACTTGAGCGCACTCTCGAACGAGACCGCTCCCTGTGGCTAGATCTTCTCTTACTTGAGCGCACTCTAGAGCGAGACCGCTCTTTGTGGCGGGAGGCTTGTTCTCGATAAGCCCTCAAACGGTCTGCCGTCTCCTTGTCCTTGGCCCAGTGGTGAAGAGGTCTGTACCACCTTTGGGAAAGACGAACAGAAGGAGACTTCTGGGTGCGATCTTTCACTGGCGAACGTGTCGGAGGAGGCTGATCCGCTTGTTCCTGCTGCGACCTTGCAGGAGACTTGGACCTCTCCCTGTCCGAGGAGCTGACTTCCCCATCCGAAGATCTGTCACTGCGAGATGCCGAGGAGGATGAGGACAGGCTCACCAGAGACCGTCTAGAGGAAGACATCGACCGACCTCTCTCATCCGAGACCCTTCTCCTTTTGCTGGGAGGATCCTGTAGTGGGTAGTAGTTCCACCTCCGCAGCCGATGCTGATCTTGGGGAACCCTGCTGAGACACCAGGGCCTGAGGCTGGTCCAATGATTGACTCTCCCTCAAGGGTGATCTTCCCTGTGTTCTTGTAGGAGAGATATTCCCTGAATTCGAGTCACCCCGTTTCCTGGATCTCTGCTGACCGGTCGACGGTGGCTGCTTCGACACCGAACGCCGAGTAGATGAACGCCCTCTCGAAGTCGACCGTGATCTCCTCGACACCGATCTCCTGTGTGACGATGACTGTCCCTCGACGGAGAACGTCTCGACGTTGAAGGTTGTCTGCCAGATGACAACGGAGGCCGCTTCGACGTCGAACGCCGATGATCTGGCGACCACGGAGGATGCCTCGACGTCGAATGCTGCGGGGCTGACTGCAACGGAGGCTGCCTCGACGTCGAACGCCGTTGACTGGGCGTCGACATGGGCTGCTTCGCCGTCGATCGACGATGTCTGATCGTCGACATAGGCTCCCTCGACGTCGAACGACCATGACTGGTCGTCAACAGAGATTGTCTCGACGCTGAACGCCGGTGGCCAGGCGTCGACGGAGAATGCCTCGACGTCACAGCATGCTGATGCAGCTTCGACGTCGGTTGGCTCGCCGTCGAGCTCCTCTGCTTCAACGGCGACCTACCCCTCAACGCTGTCTGTAGTGGAGGTACCTTGCCTTTCGACGCTGAAGAGGTCTTCTTCGTCGCCGTGGACTGCTTCTTCGACGCCGATCCCGACACCGAAGCTGAACAAGTCACGATTCCTCTCGACGTCGACCGCGTCCTGCGACTTTTCTGCTTCTTGGGAGATCTTCCTCTCTCAGAAAGTCCATAAACAGGAATTCTCTCTCTGTCTTTGAGAGTTCTGGTCGATAAAACCTGGCAGTGTTCACAGGATTTTGAAGAATGAGAGTCTGGTAGGCAAAGGATACACACTGGATGAGTGTCAGTCTTGGCCACTTTCCTTCCACATGAAGGGCATTTGTCAAAGAGGGATGGCCTTTTGACAAATAAATGACCTTTTTTAAAGCCTAAAAAAGGTAGCAGAAACACCCTAAGTCCAAAAGACGTCGAGTGAATTAAAAAAATGTAGATAAACTGGTATTTTTTTGACAGAAAGTCAAAAAGAAAGGGAGATGTTTTACCAGGGTCCTGACTGAAGGAGCCGGAAAGAACAACTGACCTAACTGTCACCTCTGAGGCATGATGGGAAGCCTGGGGTCATGGCTGCCTTAAAGGCACGGAGCCAGTTTTTGTTGAAAATGGTTTCATCTTCTATGCTATTGTTTTACAATGCAGCCTGAGGGCTAACAATGTCTATTTATTAGCAATTTTCAGGATTTATGAGTGCTTTTACTCATTAAAACACAAAGTTCAAGGAATATTTGACCTAATGTGTTTTTTTTGTTTCCTTACTAATTGCAGTACACGTACATGTGTTTACATTGTTTAGCCTCAGTTTTGGGGCTGCATTGGTGTGAGAAAAATAATATATGTACGTACATATATGTGAAGCGAGATATATGTGTTTTTACATATATATTTTTATATTGTTTCCGGGGTCCCGCACATGGGCGGGAATATTCAGTGCTTATGACTATTGATGAGGATCCCCTGGAAGAGAACAGAGCAGGTCCATCTGAGGCAGCACATGAGAGGACACAATGCAGCAGCAGAACAGCAACAGGGCAGTGTTCACAACAGAGCAGGTACATCTGAGGCAACACATGAGAGGGGCAAAGTGCATCAACAGTCCATGGTAGAGAACAGAGCAGGTCCATCTGAGGCAGCACATGAGAGGGCACAATGCAGCAGTAGAACAGGAACAGGGCAGTGTTCAGAACAGAGCAGGTACATCTAAGGCAGCACATGAGAGGGGCAAAGTGCATCAACAGTCCATGGTACAGAACAGAGCAGGTCCATCTGAGGCAGCACAAGTCAGTGGCACATTGCATCATAACTCAAACATGGCCAGTGGCCAGAACAGAGCAGGTACTTCTGAGGCAGCACACGTCAGTGGCACATTGAATCATAACTCAAACAGGGCCAGTGGCCAGAACAGAGCAGGTCCATCTGAGGCAGCACAAGTCAGTGGCACATTGCATCATAACTCAAACATGGCCAGTGGCTAGAACAGAGCAGGTACATCTGAGGCAGCACAAAATAGTGGCACATTGCATCATAACTACACAGGGCCAGTGGCCAGAACAGAGCAGGTACATCTGAGGCAGCATATAAGAGGGCACAATGCAGCAGCAGAACAGCAACAGGGCAGTGTTTGAAGAGTCAGCACAAGCAGCATGACGGAGTGACCGAGGTAGCGGGAAGAGTAGAATCGAACAAACCGTAATTTATCCTTACAATCTTCTAGACCTTTACTGAACTACTATTCGTTGTTATAGTGTGCCTCCCTGACCCACCTGGATCCTGATGAGGTTTAACATAACCATTAACGAAGGTACGTTACTTAATGATACTGACTTGTGTAATGATCATCTCATCTAGCGCATTGCACCCTCTTGAGCTAAAAAAAGCGCCAGTTCACAAGCAAGGTTAATATTAAGCGAGTCAGGAGTGAAAAGCAATCAGTCTAGTACATCACTGATTCCCTGCCGCTTATATCTGAAAAAATTCAGGGGTTATGAGAGGTTTTAATTAAACAAACTTCTTTGCATTCTGACAGAAGCCCATACTACCTGGGTTTAAAATTGAAAGCCATAAACACCATCTATGACATCAGGCTAAACTACAAGACAATGAGTAGACCTTATAACTTGCCCACCATAAAACTAAATTTCTTAACATTATAACGCTAATTATGAGAGAGTTGACCCTAATCTAGATTTAGGGCAGTCAGTTCGAAGTATTGCCATTTTTCAGTTGCTACGCCAATGTGCGTTATATGTGTTCCTTGTATTTACAAACCAGTTGACTAGTCATATGTGTTTTCCCATACCCCCCTTTTTTCCCCATTGTCTAGTATGTATTTTCTCTTTACAGGTACTATTTGACCTCTTTAGGAACAGCATAACGACATGTTCCTTTAAATCTAATTTTACTTGGAAATTTCACATATAGAGATGTGAGAGGTCTCTATACACTTTGCACCGTGGTCCTGAGGAAAGCCCCACCGACCTTCTGGCAACCCATGGGCTGAAACATGTCGACCTATACCACAATTCTAGTGTGAAAGAATCATAACCACTCTTGTTCACCTACATCAATTTTTAAATTTGCCTCCAGAAACCAGGACTATTAAAATATTTGTCTGGAAGAGAGAGACTTTTTACTAATTTTCACTTCATCATGTCACAGTCACCATCACTGATCACTACTGTTTTTAACTGAGGGTATTACCTCCCGGTTGGAGGTTGCATAAACCACTAAACCCCATGATTATGCAGACACGTGTAAGGGACAGCGGAGAACCAAGATATACCGCTTAACATCGCCAATAACCAACACGTACATGAGGGTTTTTTATTGGGACTAGTAAGAACCATTCCTGCATACCCGATGTTATGCAGGACAAGTGATCCTTCCCTTTTGATTAGATTATCTATGATTGCAGGAAACTGAACGGATCACGAATTCCTCCCCTCCCCCAACTTTGATCTTGAACATGAGCAATAGACTCTGACACACTGGCAGGACCTGATACAGGAGTGTGAGAAACAGCCACAGCTCTAGTGACTGACACATGAGCGATAGACCCTGACACAATGGCAGGACCTGATACAGGAGTGTGAGAAACAGCTACAGCTCTAGTAACTGACACATGAGCGATAGACCCTGACACACTGGCAGGACCTGATACAGGAGTGTGAGAAGCAGCCTCAGCTCTAGTGACTGACACATGAGCGATAGACCCTGACACACTGGCAGGACCTGATACAAGAGTGTGAGAAACAGCCACAGCTCTAGTGACTGACACATGAGCGATAGACCCTGACACACTGGCAGAACCTGTCCCTGGACACTGACCAACAAATACCATGCCAGCATCTGACACATGAGATTGGAGGACACACACAGTGGCAGTACCTAAAACAGGAAAGGGCACAACTGACACAGTGCTACTACATGAGGCATGACAGCGAACAACAGACACAGTGCCACTATCTGACATATGAGAGTGAACTGCTGCTGACCCACTAAAATGATGAGCCACAGGTCTGTATGGGCCAGGGCGAAGGGTGGCTCTGGGAGCCGATGACAGCTCTACTTGTGCGACATTGAGGTGGTCAGATGTCACCGGTGTGTGTTTCCGTTTCTTTGGGATTTGGAAGGGCACCCTGGACATGACTGGACAGGTAAAAGTGATGCGGGCTCATCGGAAACATCACCCATCAAAGGTGGATCATGTGCATGTGGGGGTCTGCCCTCTGGGGACGTACTGGAACCTGCTTGACCCTAGCTCTGGCCCTGCCTTCTGCCCTCTGTATCATGTGTAATGGGGGATGCAACAACAGTATACTCCTTTCTCTGCTTCACCAGGGTGTGGATGGGAGTAAAGGTATGGGGGGCCTCCACCTCTGACACATGTGGTTTACGTTCCTTCACCCACACCAGCTTCAGGGGACGCATGGGTGATGGATGTCTGTCCTTGGTGGATGTCCTGTCCATGGGAGACGCCTTGGCCCTGGGAGGGGCCTGCTCCCTGGGAGGTGCCTTGGCCGTGGGAGACGCCTTGGCCTTAGGAGGTGTCCTGTCTTTGGAATGTGCCTTATCCGTGGGCGGTGCTCTGTCCCTGGGAGGTGCCCTGTCCATTGAAGGTGCCCGGTCCTTGGGAGGTGCCCTCTCCTTGTGAGGTGCCCTCTCCTTGTGAGGTGCCTTGTCCTTGTGAGGTGCCCTGTCCTTGGGAGGGGCCCTGTCCTTGGGAGGTGCCCTGTCCTTGCGAGGTGCCCTGTCCTTGGGAGGTGCCTGCTCCTTGGGAGGAGCCGTGTCCGTGGGTGGTGTCCTGTCCTTTGCGGATGCCCTGTCCTTGGTCTGTGCCTTGTCCATGAGATGTGCCTTGCCCTTGTGAGTACCTTTTGAGGGGAATGCCTGTGTGTCCTGTGAATCTGTGCCCCCCATGACCCCTTGAGGGTCCTGTGTGTCATCTTCAGGGTAGCTGATGTTGTGTTCTGTGAAAGATATCCCTTTCCCAGGGGATGGTGACTGTGGCCTCCGTTGCCTCCGTTGCCTGCCTTGCTGCCTGTGCCTGCTTCTAGTACAATACCGTGAAAATAATGCATGTTCAGAAGTGTCACTCTCCCCTGAGACAGTAAGTGGTGTGGATGGGGGAACGGAAGTAGAAGCTTGTCCATGTGACTGTTGAATGGCTGCAGACACTGTATTGGATAAGGACTGTACTGCCCTGTGGAGACCAGCAACATCACCATGCATCCCCTCCATGAATGCTATCACCTGCCCAACTTCCTATCGTGGTCCAGGAATGAATTTATCATGTTTGTATGCCCTACACACAGCTGTCACAGCAGATCAACCGCCTCAGCACTAAGGGCAGTTTGTGTCACAGGGGCAGGGGCAGCGGTGCCTGCACCAAAGGCCACTCTGCTCCCCCTACTCTTGCAAGCACGAGCAGTACTTTTTGCTGTTGGTGGCAGTGTGGGCCCAGTGTGCTGTGTACCGATTGAAGGTGTAGATTGTCCACTCCCTGTGTCTACCAACAGTGCTGACTCACCACCGCTGTCTGAAGAGGAGGACGATGGTGTCTCCACATGTGAGTCCTCAGGGATGGTTCTGTCCCCCTCTCCGGGGCTGCTCTCTCAGTCTGCGTTGGTGTGATCTCTGTTCCTGATGCATTGTCACCACTAAGCTCCGTCGTTTGTGGGTCAGTGCCCTCGTCCAAAGCTGAAAGAGAGGGATAAGAGGTATACCTAAGTGCCACACTCACGTACTGCAAATTACAAAATCAACACTTCCTTGACTGCTGAACAACATGTAGCACCCATCCTGCACATGAACCACCCCTACCAGACATCCTCATGTCAGAGAATTAGTGGGCCCTGTGACACATGTACATGAAACAAACAGGGCAAGTGCATGCAGCCCACCACACATGTGATGGCATGGGACCACAGACCTGAATGGCATGTTCTGAGCCCCTGCACTACAATGCAACTGGTATGTCCAGCTGTCTGACAGGGATGGTAACTCTCACTCTGCTAATGCCACCAACATGCAATAACAGCACACCGTATACACCATGGATGTCACTACTGTGTCTGACCAGCAATACATGCATGCACTCCCAAGTCACAGACCCATTCAGTGTGCTTACTGCTAGTTTGCTGCTGTGCCCCTCTCAACCGTGCGGACAGGTCAGGATGTGTCACAGCCATGATACGTAGCATTAGAGGGGTCATGGTACGTCGTACGAGACGGCCTGATCTTGGAATCAGCCCCAGTGCCACCTCCGCCACATTCTTGCTGAGCCTGGAGATGTCGTCCCACCGCTTGTGGCAGTGTGTGTGTTGCCTGTTGCACACCCCCACTGCCCGTACATCACGTGCTATGGCCCTCCACACGGCCTTGCGATGGTGCAGCTTGACCTACCATAATGGGAGACAAGAGGGGGCAAGTCAGTGAACAGTTGGCCATTCATACAGATAGAAGGTACAGGTATCTGTCAGCAGGCATGCACAGTACAACGTACGGGACGGACAGGCCGATATGGCATTAGTCCATCATGGAAAGCAGGTGAGGTACACACCCACAAGATAGATGTGATCGGTCGTGACCCAGCACAGCCACAAGACTACACATGTCATGTTTGTGACCCCTCAAAGATAACACTTCGCAGCATAAAGGTAAATCAGTCAGACACAGAACCAGGAACACATCACAGTGTGCTTGGCATGCTGGGGCATACCCACACTGCCTCCCACAGAACATCTCCCAGATTGCAGTGGCCAGGAGTCAGGGACCACCTCATGCACACCAACATGTTCCCCACTGCACTTACCACCTGTCCTGGGGCACCGTAGAGCCGTTCATAGTGGCGGAGCACACCGTCCACAAGGACCTCCAGCTCCTCTGCACTGAATGGATGGGACCGGTTCTGTCCAACTCTCACCATGGCAAGGTCCAGGACACTGACACAATAGCAGCAGTTGGTGGAGTGGGCAGCAGCAGCAGGTAGAGGTGATGGGTGCAGGCAGCAGTTGGTGGAGTGGGCAGATGTGTGGGGCTCAGACTCACACATTATAGGGCCCTGAGCTGATATCAGTGGTACACGTCTGCAGCAATTGGTGTTCCCGGGCTGCCTCATTCAAAATGAGCCAATGACTGGCCCCGCTGTGGCTTCCACATTTTTGAAATTCGCTTACGCGTCCAACGGTACCTGTTTCCATTGGCTGCATGTGCAAGGACAAGGGCATGTCACACACCGCCAACCGCATGTGCACGCTACTGCGATGGTGCATCATTTGAAAATCATCACTTGCTGGCATCGTAATGGCGGAGCACGCATTCCGCGGGGGTGGGCAGGCTAACAGATACATTTGAATGTGCAAGTGGCAATGTAAATGTAAATGTAAATGTAAATGTTGTAGTGCTTATATAGCGCACAATCACCCCAAGGGGTATCACGGGGTATCACGGCGCTGTACACATACCGCTCTGGAACCCCTCCTGGCCTTTCCTTGTGAAGTGCCCACTTCTGGGCCCCCCAAGGTGAGGTCAGGCATCCTGGCGCTGTTGGGGCCGTTGTGGACATTAAGCAAGCTATTTCCCAGAGTTGCAGCGTGGGACCCATGATTAGAATAGGCACAGAGGCAAGAATTGTCAGGTCCGGGGAAATTTAGCCCAAGACCCGCCTGAGGCGGGAATTGAACCCTGGTCCGGGCCAGACCTCTGCATCAAGGTCTGCCGCTCTAACCATTGAGCCACACTTCTCCAATGGCAGTTGGTATCCCCCCTTCAGTCACATAGCGGTACCCACCGCCGTTCCCCGGAGGTGAGTCACCGCCCATGTCCATTCAGCTATCTGCATGGCGGGCCCCTGGACTGAATGGGCATGGGCGGTGACTCACCGCTGCGGAACGGCGTTGGGCACCTCTATCTGCATGGCGGGCCCCGGACTGAATGGGCATGGGCAGTGAGTCATCGCCGGGGAACGGCGGTGGGTACCGCTATCTGCATGGCGGGCCCCTGGACTGAATGGGCATGGGCGGTGACTCACCGCCGGGGAACGGCGGTGGGTACCACTATCTGCATGGCAGGACATACCAACTACCATTTCACAATGTAGATTTAAATGTTCCGGAAAGCCTGCCCCGCCCCGCGGTATGCATGAACCTCCATTGCGGTGCCGGAAACTGGATGCATTTGAAAGATGCACCCTAGCGGCAGCACACGCATGACCGCGCCGGTGTATCCCCGCCATGGCACCCTATTCAACAGCCAATGGGAAACGCTTTTGTGGAGGCTGAATGCAAGTTTTGTATTTGTGGCAGGCGTGCACTGCCAGCGCGAGGCCAATTACTGCATACTCAGGCACACATTCCGTGTTGGCAAGCGGACATGGATGGCTGAGCAGGTACATGGTACTTGCCAACACATCATGCTGTGGCAAGGGCGCTGTCCAAGGGTGTCCATTGGCCACCATGATCATGCAACAGGGCAGTGCAAACATTGCAAGTTACCCACCCAGACCAGTGCTGAGTGCACATGCCAGGCCAGTGCACACCTGTGACAATGTAGTGATGTGGTGGCTCACATGTGACATGGGTTGTTGGTTAACATTTACACAGTTCAGTGTTACCATGGACCTGCAGATTGTGTTACATGTGAGTCTGTGCATGGTCTGTGCAACGACATGTGATGATGTGATGGATGCACTATGAATTTGTTGCTGTGTGACGTGTGCTTGATGGATTGCCCTCTCATGTGTCCTTGTCCAGCTATGTAAGTCTAGTCAGAGGTGCATGACCTCATGGACTGTGTATTTATGTATTGGCATGGTGCAGCACAAAGATTGGGGCCTGTGGGGATGCAGATCCACACATTAGGTGTATGTTGCACAATCAAGGCTGTCTGTGCTACATGTGGAAACGCTCCTTTGTGCATACACATGGCTGTGACGTCATTGTGGGGATGTCAATGTGTGGCAAGTCTACAGGTGTGCCATTGTTGTGTGCCAGGGCCAAACCACATGTAGTCTGTGGTAACATCACTGGTGATGTCAGTCAATGTTATTGCTGTGTCTGTCATGATCACAAATGTGGTACAGCTGTGTTGTGTTTACAATTGACATGTGCTTCCATCCTAGGAGGGCTCCGAATGTACACCATCCATACACTGTGCTGGAGGACATTGTGGCCGACGAGGTGATACACAGATTTCGCATGGACCGTCCCACATTGCAGATCCTGGTTGCCCAACTGCAGCCCCACCTGCAGCCGCGCAGGGAATATCCCGGGGCAATCACACCAATGGCCAAGTTGAATGGCGGCACTTCACTTCTTCGCTACTGGCACTTTCCAGCACACAATTGGTAAAGCAGGGGGGATGTCCCAACCCATGTTTAGTGTGGTACTGCGTGATGTCCTGGCAGCCATGATGTTGTTTAAGGATGAATATATCCATTTTCCAGGGGCAGCAGAATTGCCAGCTGGGAAGGTTGATTTCTACGCTCTGGGTCGGATTCCACATGTGGTGGGTGCCATTGATGGCACACATAGTGGTCTGGTTCCACCACAGGCACGTGAACACATTTATCGTAATAGGAAGTATTCCCACTCCATCAACGTCCAAGTGGTGTGCCAGGCCAATCAGATCATCTAGCATGTGTGTGCCAGATTTCCAGGCTCTGCACATGACTCCCACATCCTGAGGAGCAGCATTGTGCCCCGACTGATGGCGAATATGCATCCGGAATGTGGCTGGCTTGTTGGTGAGTTGTAAGTGTCAAACACTGTGTTGTATGTGTGTCCTGCTGACCCCCACCACAGTGGTAATGTTGGATGTGCCTGTCCACCTCTCCCATAGGTGACTCTGCGTATCCGAACCGCCCATGGTTGTTGAGCTCAGTACGGAATCCCACTACCCCAGGCGTACAGCGATATAATGTGGCACATGGCAAGACACTTCGGGTGGTGGAGCGCACATTCGTGCTGCTGAAGTCAAGGTTCCGCTGCCTGGACAAGACCGGAGGGGCGTTGCCTTACTCACCCGCAAAGGTCTGCAAAATCGTGGTTGCCTGTTGCATGCTTCACAACCTGGCCCTGCGCAAGAGGATCTCCATGATCCTGGACCCTGCAGACCAACAAGTGGCTCTGCATGCTATCCCGCCAGTGTCCAGTGATGATGATAGTGGAGAGGAGGAAGGTGTGGACCACAGATGTCAGCTCATTGAGCGCTACTTCCCTTGAAGGTGGGTGTCAACGTACGGTCTTGACATGGTATGCGGGAGGGGTGGTTGGTTGGTGATGATGTCTGGATGTGTGTTGTGACTGCTGCCTGTGGTTGGCTCCGTGCTGTATGCAAATGTGTGTGGGACATGGTAGTCATGCACGGCTCACAAATGGGTATGTTGTGACTGGTGCAAATTGTGGAGTGGATAGATAGCACAGCCGTAAAATGCGGTGTGGAGTGAAGACTGTGATGCAGTTTCCTGACATGTTTATGTTGTTCTCTTGCTCTCCCTAGGTCGCTTCATTTTCACCATGAGTACAGACAGGCATTGCTCCTTGGACATGGTAACGTTTACATCATTGTACACCCTGTGATTAGAACATGGAGTACACACAGACATGAGAGTTTCAAGGGTGTTTATTTACAATGGTGGCAGTGTTGGTTGAGTGCATATTAACAAGATGGGGGGGGGGGGAGGGGGATCAGCAAGTTGAAAATCATGGAGGTTGAGAACATCGTGTAGAACCCACATTGTTGTGGGAACCCAGTACAACAGATATATGCGATGGCCTGGCGGTGTGGGGGAGGATAGTCAACAGAGTGAATCACAGGCTCAGGGTATGGTGAAGTCAGCAATGGCTCCTCGTCTGGCGGCTGGCTGGTGCTTTGCCACTGGTTTCACCTGGCTGTTTCCTCGGACGTCCCCTCTGTATTTTGGCCGGAGGGGGTTCTGCTGTGGGGGCAGCTTGCTCGGGGGCCACATCCCTCTCTGTGGCCTCAGGGGATGTTTGTGGAAGGACATCCTAAAGGCCACTGGGGGGAGGAGGAGGTGGTATATGGCCTGCAGGCTGCTCCCTCCGAGACGCTGCTTGCAGCCCCATGATGTCCACCACTTGTGCCAGCCTGTTGTCGATGGACCTCAACAGCTGCTGGTGCTCCAGTGTGTCTTGGTGTGCCTGTGCCTGTACCTGTGCACACTCATATACGTCCACAACCCTGTTGATGGCATCCAGGGCCTCTGCACCACAATTGGGTGGGTGTTGCTGCCCACCTGCCCTTACACCTGCCCTCCTGTCCGGTACCTGTTGCTTCACCTGGGTCTTAGCCCGGATTCTCTCCCTGCTCTCCTGGGATGTGGAGGGTGTTTCATTGTCCAATGGTTCTGGGAGGGTGGCACAGGGAAGACTTGTTGCAGTGGTGGAGGTGGTGGTAGTGGCAGTAGAGGTCCCGACGGCCGGGGCCACTGTTGGTGTTGTGGTCAAGGTGGTGGGGACAGCAATGTCTTGGGACCGTGAAGGCACTGGCGACACTGGTGTACTGGCATCATCCACAGCATTCGAGGCGTCAAGGTCATCTGCTCCAGAGAGTCCATGGTCTGAGGGGGGTGCCTGGTGTTGCTGGTTGCTGACATTTCCTGCCAGTTCACAATCACCTGTTGTGCAAAGGATAGAGAGTCATTGATTTGTACTGCACAGGTTGGTTGTTGTGACAATTAGGATGTCATGTCATGCAGCACAAGATTGACGAACTCAACACATTGTTGGGGTACACAGTACTGGACATCATGACGGGTTAGGGTGGCATACGCCACTTGGCTAGGTGTCATACTGCGCTGGCCCCTCACCCAGGTACACCCCTCCCTGTGTAGAGGGCTACCTACCTGTTACTTTGGTGAGGCTAGCACATGGTGGAGGGACTCCATCTTGCTCGGCTGTAGGTGAAGAGGGCCTGTTGGAAGTTGTAGTGCTGGCCCCTCACCCACGTACACCCCTCCCTGTGAAGATGGCTACCTACCTGTTACTTTGGTGAGAGGGGTTGAATTGCTAGCACGTGGTGGAGGGACTGCATCTTGCTGGGCTGTGGGTGAAGGGGGCCTGTTGGGAGTTGTAGTGCTGGCCCCTCACCCAGATACACCCCTCCCTGTGAAGATGGCTACATACCTGTAACTTTGGTGAGAGGGGTTGAATTGCTAGCACATGGTGGAGGGACTCCATCTTGCTGGGCTGTGGGTGAAGGGGGCCTGTTGGGAGATGTAGTTCTGGCCCCTCAACCAGGTTCACCCCTCCCTGTGTAGATGGCTACCTACCTGTTACTTTTGTGAGGCTAGCACATGGTGGAGGGACTCCATTTTGCTGGGCTGTAGGTGAAGGGGGCCTGTTGGGAGTTGTAGTGCTGGCCCCTAAATCAGGTACACCCCTCCCAGTGAAGATGGCTACCTACCTGTTACTTTGGTGAGAGGGGTTGAATTGCAGGCACATGGTGGAGGGACTCCATCTTGCTGGGCTGTGGGAGAAGGGGCTCCATCTTGCTGGGCTGTGGGTGAAGGGGGCCTGTTGGGAGTTGTAGTGAGGGTCCCTCCCTGTGAATATGGCTACCTACCTGTTACTTTGGTGAGAGGGGTTGAATTGCTAGCACATGGTAGATGGACTCCATCTTGCTGGGCTGTGGGTGAAGGGGGCCTGTTGGGAGTTGTAGTGCTGGCCCCTCACCCAGGTACACCCCTCCCTGTGAAGATGGCTACCTACCTGTTACTTTGGTGAGAGGGGTTGAATTGCAAGCACATGGTGGAGGGACTCCATCTTGCTGGGCTGTGGGTGAAGGGGGCCTGTTGGGAGTTGTAGTGCTGGCTCCTCACCCAGGTACACCCCTCCCTGTAAAGATGGCTACCTACCTGTTACTTTGGTGAGAGGGGTTGAATTGCTAGCACATGGTGGAGAGACTCCATCTTGCTGGGCTGTGGTGAAGGGGACCTGTTGGAAATTGTAGTGCTGGCCCCTCAACCAGGTACACACCTCCCTGTGTAGATGCCTACCTACCTGGTACTTTGGTGAGGGTAGCACATGGTGGAGGGACTCCATCTTGCTGGGCTGTGGGTGAAGGCGGCCTGTTGGGAGTTGTAGTGCTGGCCCCTCACCCAGGTACACCCCTCCCTGTGTAAATGGCTACCTACCTGTTACTTTGGAGAGGCTAGCACATGGTGGAGGGACTCCATCTTGCTGGGCTGTGGGTGAAGGGGGCCTGTTGGGAGTGGTAGTGCTGGCTGCTTAGCCACATGTGACCCAGGAAATGGTGGTTGCTCCGTGTGTGGGTGGTCATGGTGCATGCATTTTGGCCCTGGCATTCACGCATTTGAATGTATGTGTGCTCAACATGCATGGTGTGGGGCCTAGGCGGACTATCTTAGCAGTTGTGCAAGGCAGTACTTGGCATTGTGATTGTGGTCATTAGTTTGTACTTACCAGCCTCCATTCCCTCTGCTATTCCTTCCAGGATCTCTGGGTGCAATATTCTAAGCACCTTCTCCTCCCATTCAGAGTATGGTATTGGCTGGATGGGACTGCCGGCGCCATTACGCTCGGCCCGCTCACGGTTCTTGGCTCTGGTTGATTTCACCTTTGCCTTGAGGTCGTGCCACCGCCTCTGGAAGTCTCTTTTGTTGCGTGGCGCGGTCACTGATGCGTTCACTCTGGTGACTATCCTTTCCCACATTTTTGGTTTTGTTGGCCAGTGTGGTCTGTTGTACAAGGGTTCCAAACAGGTTGGGTTCTACACGTATAATCTCATCCACCATGACTTTCAGCTCACTCTCTATGAATTTAGGCTGTTTCTTGTGGGCCATGGTGTGTGCTGAACAGGGTATTGGGGTGCATGTGTGTGGTTTGTTGGGATGGTGTTGTGGTGGATGGTGAGGTGTGTGTGTTGATGTGCAGGTTGTTGTGTGGCTATTGGTGTATGTGGTGCTGTGCTCTGCTGTGTGCCCCTTCCTCTCAGTTCTGCTGTGATGCAAAGGATTGTGGGGATGGGAGGGGCTCCTTTTATTTTCTTCTTTGTGGCTGTGTCCCAATGGTATCTTGGAGTCAGGTATGTTGTGGGTGTGGACCCTTTCCTGTCAGGTGTTCCACCATAGGGGTGTGTTTTTGATGTGGGTTATTGGGGGAGGGGTGTGTTCATGGTAGGTTTGGGTCCTGATTTGCTGGATTGCATGGTACCTTGCAGCCACCATTTTTTTGCGGTCAGACCGCCGCTGGGATTAGCTTTGGGCCTTCCGCTGTTATTTTCCACGACGGTTGTGGAGGGGAAATCTTTACGTTGCCCTGGCAGTGTTATCCTAATCGTGCGGCCGGTCACTCCGCTGCACTGTCGGCGGTTGGGCCGGTTACCGCGGCGACTCCGTCTACGCGGTCGTTTTTTTCAATGGTTCCGTCCGCGGTTGCCGGTCTTTGGTGGCATCCCTCCGCCGCGGACGGGTTTTCTATGCTTCCGTCCACAGTCTTTGGTGACATCCGTCCGCCGCGGTCGACTTTTGCTGGAGGGTAATTCTAATTGCACCGCCGGTTTCTCCACTGTGCGGTCGGACGGTCAATTCCCGCGGGACTAGCGGTTAGGACGCTTTCCGTCCGCCACACTAATCGGCCCCTTAGTCAGCACAGTGAAAGGTGCAGAGTTCATCAGTAGTAGGAGCTCACATAGGAAGTGAGAACAGCGACATTTCCAGCCCCAGTGGTAGGTCCTGGAATACTATGAACTATGCTGCCCATGACTCGCGCTCTTGTGGGGATCAGCTGCTGGAAGTCACGAGCAGTTTATTACACTGAAAAAATGCAGTAAGCAATTTACCTATTTAGGGATATTTTAGTTACAAAAATCTCTTAAATATTTCCTTGGAAAATGCAGCTCATAGAAGTTAGACAGAGGCCCTAATTAGGGACAGGCAGACAAATAACTAAGGGCCCGATTCACAGAACTAATGTAAGACAAAATCCTAAACTTACTACAATTTTGCTGGCACTTACTCATTTCGGTATTCACAGAAGTTAGGAGTCCTAACTTTAGGACCCCTAAATGCCTTCTGTGAATACCGAAAGTCTTAAAGTTAGGATTTTTCTCAGTTTAGGAGTCCGAAAGTTAGGAGTCCTAACTTTACTAATCCTAAACTGAGAAAAATCCTAACTTTAAGACTTTCGGTATTCACAGAAAGCATTTAGGAGTCCTAAAGTTATGAGTCCTAACTTTACTAATCCTAAACTGAGAAAAATCCTAACCTTAGGACTTTCGGTATTCACAGAAGGCATTTAGGAGTCCTAAAGTTAGGACTCCTAACTTCTGTGAATACCGAAATGAGTAAGTGCCTTCTGTGAATACCAAAATGAGTAAGTGCCTTCTGTGAATACCAAAATGGTAGTAAGTTTAGGATTTTATCTTAAGTTAGCTTTGTGAATCGGGCCCTAATTGAATTTACTTTGAAGCGCTGTAAATATTAGCTATTCATAGGGCGTAATGAGACCCTCCGTCTTAGGGACTACATTACCACTCACTGCACCTGTAGCACTTATAAGTAAGCACCAGCCTTTGAGTGTTGCTAATTTTTGCAGCTGTGACTTTGCGCCCTCTGTTACTTAACTATTCTGCAACATCGAGGGTTCAAAAAATATTTCAAAACAAGTGCAACAGCCTACCATAATAAGCTATGATAATGGTGCTTTTTCACATATGTATGTATGTATGTATGTATATGTATAGGCATTTATATAGCGCACTACTTACCCGGAGGGTCCCAAGGCGCTTCGACCGCTGCGAAACCCTTCCTGGCTTCCCTGGGAGATGGTCCCTTAATGGGTATCTCCAGGGTGAGACCAGGCATCCCCGGCGGTCTGGTGGGGCCGTTAGTGAAGATGAGGCAAGCTAATGCCCAGAGTTGCCGAGTGTGAACGCTGATCAGAGTGGGCACCGAGGCGAGAGAATTATCAAGTCCGCTGACCCTGGTCCAGAAACCTGCAGCGCCGGGAATCGAACCCTGGTCCCGGGCCGTCCTCTGCTCTCGGGTCTGCCGCCTCTAACCAGTATCACCAGCTGCCTCGCTTGGATGTTCGTATTGCAGTAACTTTATTATAAGCAGACCTGCCGGAATTTTGTGGTAGGGGAGTGACAGAGTAGACCAAATTTTGGGGCAAGAAAAAGCAAATGAAGCTGCATACAGTTTTACTTCATTCATTTGTCATTTTTAGGTCTCGCCTGGCGTTGGAGCGCATAGTGCTCCTCGCCTACGAGACCTATAGTAAACAGTAAGAAGAAGGGGACTTCAATCCACGCCCCTGTGTCTGAATCATTCCTGATTCGTTTTTGTTGTGATTTATATTATTTTCTCACTTTCGATTTGCTGGACGTCATTTGTGTTACAGCCCTTGCAGTTTTTAAAGCCCGCCCTTCGTGACAAGCGAATCTGTTTTCACTCAGCCCAGATGCAAATACAAGTGGCTGAATGAAACAGATGACGAGCTTTGTGCAAACACAATCTGAGTTGTTGATCTCCAACTGCACCCAGTCTCGGTTCCCTCCTGCCCCTTCTCCCCCCCGCCCACCCTCCTCTTCAAAACCGCGTTACCGCGCCACATATGAAGCAAAGTAAGGTTCCAAAAACATTTCTTTGCACAAAAGGTGTTCCGTTTACACCAGATACACATTTAATATGACTTAAGAGTTAATTCAAGTCTGAAGCCGAATACGCATTCAAACCTGGCGTGTGTGACTTAGCCATTCATCCTTTTAAAGTCGATAAACTGCATTCAACAGGGAACCATGAATACCAACTATTAATAATTTTTTTAGTATGACTTAAGACTTAATTCAAGTCTGAAGCGGAATAGCGATTCAAACCTGGCATGTGTGACTTAGCATTTCATCCTTTTAAGGTCAATAAACTGAGTTGAACAGCCAAGTAAGCACACACGAATGCTTTGTCGGTGGGTTTGTGTTCTGCAAAAGCAATCTATTTTTCTGGTGGTCAAAGCGGGAATACCAGCTTTGTGCTACTACCCATGGAGGCTGGAGACTGACTGTTCTAGCGTCATCCGTGTGTGCGAAGGTATTGTAATTATTTATATTCTGTGGGGGTAATGTATAACAGTTAACCATTATATAAGGGGCCTTTATGGGTGGGCTTGTGTTGTTGAGAGGCCCTCTTTTTTTATGGTGGTCACAGTGGGAAGACCAGCCTTCTGCCCCCAGCCTGTCAGGCTGGACACGGACTGCCCCACTGTCATCCCTGCGTCCTGTAACCCACGCCTCGCACACCAATAAGACTATACGCATTTAAACGTGGCGTGCGTGACTTACGCACTCATCCTTTTAAGGTCAATAAACTGCGTTCAATAGGCATGCAAAAATACCAACTGCTAATAATCTTTTTACTATGACCCGCCCCCCCAGGCCCCACTAGACACTGTGAGAAGCAAAAGGTTCCTACGGGAAGCAAAAGATTCCTATGGCTGCCTCAAAAGAGTCAACACAAACAAAACAAGGTGGTTTTGGCACAGCCTGGAATCTGAAATGGCCAGCGCGGAAGAGTTTTAAAAAATATGTTGTTCACTTATTTATACTTGTCTAACGCATGCTATCAATAAAGCACATTTCATTTCATCTTATTTTGCCTGGAAACTCGTTGAGGAATCTGGGCAGTCTTTGAAGACTGTTTTCAAGTATAACAAATGTGTTGGTCACTGTTTGTGCCTGTTCCAAAACACACAATTCAGAGCATCGCTGGTGCTTTACTACACATTGTCCTTGTGCATGCCAGAACGTGCTACTACTGTGTCCCTGATTACATGCATTTAGTTTGAATTTTAGCTCAGGATTGGCAAAGTGCATTTTTCACTGTATGTTGTGATTTGAGCGTGTATTCCAGTCAGTGCGCCGGCGGGGGCGCGCAGAGTTGCCGTGCTTTGCCTCCTTTGGTGGGGGCTTATTTCAAGATGCCCAGTTTAGCCATCCTCGCGGCCCCTTCCCCTCATGCTGTTTCAATTTACATTTCAGTTGAAATTTGGTCATTGGAAACTTTTATTGGCGTGGGGGCCACATCTGTGCCATGTATGCCCACGAGGATCACAACATCCCCTTCTTTAGGGCCTCTCTACCTGGCAGCTGCCATAAAGTGTATATGATTTTTGTTTGGACAGTTCATGCCACGCTCTCTCTTTCTGTATGTATACCTTTCTCTTTTCTCATTTCTCCTATCTCGTTTCCTCTTTCCATATATTTCTTTCTGTCTCTGCCTACCACTCTCTCTTAATCTATGCCTAACTCTTTCTCTTTCACATTCTATTTACAGTTTACGGAGATGCGTGTGCTTTATATGGATGCGGGCAGAGAACAGTGGTGCAAGTTTTAAAAATAGTGTTGTGGTTGGGGCTGTTTTTTTGTTGTTGTTAACTAATGCTTAGGAAAATATGAATTTAATTTTTTTTGCATATTATATGGTAGTGTTATGGGGTACATGGGCGCAGCTCCTTCCCATCAACCCCCGGAGCCCCGCAGCCATCACACCTCCCTCCCGTACCCTCCTCCCAGCTCAGCCTTCAGCGAGAGCAAGCCTAACCGAGCCTCGTGTGTGCCCCTCCAGAACTGAGCCAGGCAGAGCGGGCACTCCATCTCCCCATGCTCGGACAACCATCATTGTGACGGAGAGGGGGGAGCTGGATGTACAGCTCCAGCCCTTCTCTGATCTCTTGCCAAAATCCCCCTTTCCTGGTTTCTGCCTTGCCAGGCTGGACGTGTGCAGCTTCGCCCAGCCCCCACTTGCTGTCCCGACAAACTAGGAAGGGAGTGCACTTCTATAGTCCCTTCCCTAATTGGCATTTTTCTTGCACACGCCGGGACTCAAACCTTAATTATCGTCGCTGCGCTTTATTTTATTCACCCACCTAGCCCGAGTTTTGCTGTTCCTTTACATTTAAATTTACTTTCCCAGGAAGCATTAGGCATTGTAGCCCCCACATACTCCCCCCTCCTAAGCATAGCAGGGGCCTCAGGTGTATAGGGGTGGGGTTGCATGCTTTTCTTATATTCTACATGAGCCCGCTTTCATCTAGCTCCCCCACCCACCCCGTCGCTGCCATGTGTCCTCACTGTGTGAGTTTCTGTGTTTTTAGGTGTCGCCTAGCGAAAGCAGCGCATGTGCTGCTCTCGCTATTGCGAGTACCTTTTGGAATCGATTCTGTGGAGCACTCGCATGCACACGTCAGCATGGACAAACATGGCTGCTCTCGCCATCTGTCCATAGCAGACAGCATGCGTGTGTCCGTCGGACTGTGGACAGCCCGACGCTATCTTGCGATCGCTTTCACTGCCGCTTGAAATATGTAAGCTGCTGCACATGGCCGCTATCACCCCAGAGTTTGTAGTGCACTTTGAAGAGGCGCTTGATTCATCTTCGCCTGACAATGGAAGGTATCATCAGACTTTCCCCATAGACGATAGCGGGTAACACAATTTACTAACATGCATGCATACACTGTTTTCAAGTTTGTGCTAGGCAAATGCTTTCCTGGCCTTTTACACACAACAATCTCCTTTCTCTCATTACTAACCCGAACAAAATGGGCAGCATACAAGCAAGCATAAAATTGTGCTTTCACGGCAGATAGAAAATTGAGCTATGTGGACATCTCTATAGGCAGGGGGAGTAACCCTGAGGCTGCATTGCTGGCGCTTACCTTGCTGTCGTCCATCGGGCCCTGAACTCTGCGCTGCTACGGCAGCTGCCGGCTATACCCTCCCACTAACAACCGCTGAGTGCACCTGCACAGACAGACCCACTCTAAATCTTCCAGAAGTCTGCCAGCCCCTGCCTCTAAACCGTGCGAAGTCCTTCTTCCCTCTTTAAAAGAATACCCCTGCTGTTTGTTTACAATCTGACACAGCGAGAAAATATGTTGGAACATGAAGCAGGATGCGTGCAGATAACTCTAGGAAGGTGAGTCTTTTCTCTATTCACTAGAGTGGAACGAACATGAGGGGTGCGTGGTTTTGAACTACAACTCCCAGCAGCCAGCCAGAGAAAAGCGGAAACCAGCGGTGGCTGGGAACGTTAGTTCCCTAACGCGCTGTATTTTGTATTGCGAGTAGGCAGACAGAGGGCTCAGGGGCAGGTTCACACTTGCTTCAAAGAAGGCACAACACTTGATGTTGGACATTATACACCGATCTTTCAGTGGTGGAAGTAACAGTCTGAATTACTGGAAATGGCATACGTAAAGGTAAGAGAATGTAAACTTAAGGCCAGAGCTGCCGACGTTGGAGCTGGGGAACGCGTTCGAGCTGAGCTTCAGCGACGGCTCTGTATCCTGTGATTCTGGGCAAATCACTTAATCTTCCAGTGCCTACCAAAATATGAATGTGTCCGTATGAAACATAACTGGTGATCATGTAAAGGTTGATTTCGCGCTATATAAATCTACAACAAAAAAACTCAGGTTTTTCATTTGCACGGTTGAGAAGCTCATCTATTTCAGTTTTCTTTATTTGTAAACTCGACCCAAAAGTATTGGAGCACTTTACATGAGAACCAGTTACTTTCACAAGAACACATTCATTTTTTGTAGGCTTGGGGATATTAAGAGATTTTCCCACAATCACAGGATGTTGAGCCGACGCCGAGACTCAAACCTGATGCTTCTCCTTGCATTAGCCCTATGTCATGTATTCCAGAATGTAGGTGGCCCTGACTCATCCTAGGACTCTAGGATGAGACAGTTTGTGCCTGGCCAGCTAGCGTTGAAGATACCTGCTGTTATGCTCTAGCAATAAACCTGCTGTTACACACCAGAAGCCTCAGAGTGACTTCCTACACCTGGCTTCCCAGCTCCCACGCTCTGGCTGTTGGAATTCGGTTGGGAGTGCGCTTACAGTGTCTTCATAAGTTAATTAAAACATGCAAGTGTTTTTAGATATCATCTTTCTTTCCAGCTGTCAGAGGGTTTCCGTTTATCATACACATAGCTCAATTCACAGCCAACGAGGGTGCCACTTTCAAGTTGTGGGTGAATAGCTGGTAAGTTTTCACTTTGCTTTTGTGAGCCATTTCTTTGTTTTTAGATTGGCATGAATGACATTTTAATTATTATACATGCCACTTAATTGTGACTAGAACAAAACATTAATTTCTTTTATTTGTATAATCTAATCATCTAGAAACTGGTTTTGATCTTACTGTAAAGTAAATCAATAGAAAATCGAAGAAGACATACAATGCATAGTTGCCAACTGTCTCGTTTTTGCAGGGACAGTCCCGACAAGTTGGAGACTGTCCCGGGTAATATTGTAGCAGAAATTGATGCTCTATCACACACAGGTACACAAACAAGAACAATGTGCTCTTCTTATTTCTACTCAGTTCGTCTGGACCAGTTGTGGATTCAGCTTCACCCTAACACGACCTCTCCATCCGAACTCCCCAATTGTGTTTTCAGCAGGAATAGCTCTTTTGAATTCAATTTGCTGCTCTTCAAGAAAGGAAACCTTCCTGCTTCAGCCAGACCTTCCTCGGTCTTTTGCTGCTTCTGCTAGAGCCTCAGGCAGAGTCGGCCTTTGCTCTAGACAGCACCCACACAGCATTGGCAAATGTTGTGCACTTACTGATGATCCTAAAGTTAGCCTCTGATTCGGTCAGTGTCTTATTCAGAGGCTAAAGTTAGTATCTCATTCAGCTGGCATCTTATTTACTGGCTGAAGTTAGCATCTTATTCCGACAGCACCATATTTGTTGGCAATATTTAAAATAAAACACATTCCATTTACTGAACCTTAAATAATTCTGCCACCTCCAGTCTATCAGACTTTGCATACCCATACAACGACTATGTTGTTTTTCAATCACAACACATACCAGTATTACATCTTTTAGTATTTAGGGCCTGATTTAGATTTTGGCGGACGGATTGCTCCGTCACAACGGTGATGGATATCTAATTTAAATCCCATAATATCCTTTGGGATTTATATTTCGGTGGGCGGGATATCCGTCACCATTGTGACAAAGTATCTTGCCTGCCGAACTCTAAATCAAGCCCTTAGTCTGAGACAATCAACTTTTCCACCAAATCATAGGCTTACTGTAATACCGGCAACATTCTTATTAATCTTAACAAGCATTGAAAATGCAAGGGGTCTCGCCTTTCGTAAAGTTAAAGCCATTTGCTTTGCTAATGGTATTGTATAGCAAAGCAAATGGCTTTAACTTAATAAAAGGCGAGACCTATTGCATTTTTAATGCTTGTTATACAATGCAGCCCTGATCTGTTTACTGAAACCTCCCTCAACTCATACCAGCACACGGCGAGTGTGTAATACTTACCCGCAATGCAACTTCCTTTCCTTTCTTATCTAATCCTGCCAGATTCTCGACCCGCTCCCAGGCCATCTGTCAGATTTACCTCCTACCATTAATGCCTATAAAAAATAAAATACTGTGTTGAATTCTGCTCTGTAAAAAACTGATCTTCACAGTTATTCTCTATTCTGCGGAAATTAACTTGTAACTGCATTTACTTGTGAAGTATTACGGCATTATACCAGTGTTTATGCACCGTCTCCTTCTTACTCGGAAGAAAGAGAGTGCACGTCTGTAGCCCATTCCCTAATTCGCATTTTTTATTATATACCACTGTCTGGTGCACACATGCCTTTCCTGTTTATATTCTGCAGTGTAAGATGCTCTAGGCAGCCTACCAAAAAGCAGCATCTTACATTATTTGACTATAATAGTTGTCCATTTTATCACTTTGAGGTCAGGGTTTCTGCCATCCTTCTGGTGCGTGTACTCATCTGAAACGGTATTAAAGTGCATAGCTTGCATTGGTGGAGAAATGAAAGCAAGGGGTTTCAGGGAGGTATCCTTTCAGATGGAGGCACATGGTTAGTGTGTTATCTTTTTTTTTTTTAAAGTTTTTATCAATATGTTTCTTCGTTTTTTTTGGGGGGGGGTTGTGGGGTCAGGGGAGGCTACCTTCATTTTATAAGGGGTGGGGGGGCAGTGTCTAGTAGTGGTGGAACAACTTATTATGGTTGTACTTCCAGAAATGTAGCCTGCGCGACTGCTAAGTGGGGGAACAAATGGTATATCCTGAGCTAAAAGTTCACATCACCTCAAAATCAGTTCAGCCTTCTATGCTAACGGGGGTCAGTACATTGAGCGCCATTATAGCTACTAAACTTAACTAACACCATATATTTAATATGGAGAAAAGTGCTCCAAAGTGTTGTATTAAAAAAGGCACTAGAGTTAATGTTTTTATTCCTCTCAGATCTCACTTCACCCACAACGTATTGGTAATTCAGTGCTTAATTTGTAAATAGAAAAGTGTCAGGGCCCAAGGCATTGCTTAACAGGCCACTGCAGGGGACGCCTTTCCTTTCCGTTGTGCCATATAAGGGTGTTTGAGTGCCTGAATCTTGTATGTGCTTAGGCTGAGTCTCCAGAAACTGTACTGTAGGAACCTTTGAAGCCTGGGCAAGTTGGGGATATCAAAGGGTCATAGCAATGTGGCTGTAATTGTTAGGTTTTGCCTGGCGAAAGCTGCGCTTTCTGCGCAGCTTTTTCGCGCAGGCAAAAACCTGATGAGAACTGTAGTGTGCTTTGGGTCGGCCCTCGTCATTCATTGGCTGGCTCCATAAATGGAGCCTAGCCATTGGACGAGGGGCCTGTCCGTCAATGCCGGACCAGACACGGGGGCGTTCCTGACATTCTTTGGCTTTTGCCGACGTCACGCGACGCCGGGAACGCCCCCGAGTCTGTTCCGGCATTGCCGGCACTTCTGCGTCTCTCCTCCCCCGTTTCCCGCCCCGTGACTGGCCGGCCGGCCAATCCTAGCGCGGCCGGCCGGAAGTGCCCGCCCCCCGCAGCCCGGGGGAAGAAGGAAGACGGCAAGAAGTATGGCGGCGCCCGCGGGGCTCCCGTGGCCTGGAGGGAACCCCGGGAGATGCGGAGGACGTTGCCGGTCTCCCATGCCGAAGAGGGAGACCGGAGAAGTGCCAGAGAGATTGTCGACGTTGCCGGTCTCCCATGCCGAAGAGGGAGACCGGAGAAGTGCCGCCGTCGCAAGGTGCAGGTGAGTCGATTTTTTTTTTTTCCCCTCCTCTCTTCCCCTGCCTTCCTGCCCCAACCTCTCTCCCCCGTCTCCTACCTTCACTCGTCGCTACGGGCCGCCGCTTAAGCGAGGTCGCTGCCGCCTTGCAATCTCCACGAGGCAGGACGCTGTCGTCTCCGATGGGCTCCGCTGCCTGCTTTCAGCCCCCGCCGGATCTCAAAGCGGGCGTCAAGGGCAGCAACGGCACAGGGGAGCTCTCCGAAGTCAAAATCAGGCTTCTCCACTCTCGTTGGGCCTATACGATGCTAATGACGATGGACGGCGGGCAGGAGCTCAGGAAAACGTCCACCCTCTCTCCCGCAGTGGGAAGACTCCCGATGATGCCGTCTGCGTGGTGCCCCTGGAGTGTTCCACCAGATACAGCCCCCCCCCCCCGTCGTCCATCGCCTCAGTGCCTCCGGGCCTCCACGCCAGCTCAGTCATGCGCCTGGACAATGTCTTTCACCCACTTCTGCACTCAGCTGCACCGCCGGGCTCCTGGGTCAGATCTTCAGGCCTAGCTTTGTCGGGCCGTGTGGTACCCCCGAGGCGCAGCTCCGGCGATCTGGCTCTCGCGGTTAGGGCTGCTCAGCTGACTGTCCCGTCCCGTTGCTCCCACAGTGATATCGGGTTCTAGGCGGCTGTACTCCCTCAGTGCCTCTGGGTCCCTCACACCAGCTCAATTGTGCGTCTGGACCATATCGCTCACCCGCTTCGGCACTTGGCTTCACCGTCGGGCTCCTGCGTCCGCTCTTCCTGCCTAGCTTGTGTCGCGCCGTGCTTTGCCCCCGGGGCGCAGCTCTGGGTGTCGGCGGTCGGCCGCTGTGCCTCTCTCCCTATGCTGTTGTCTGCTGCCGCGTCTTGGTGGTGTAGTCTGGCTCTCGCGGCTGGGGCTGCTCGGGTGTCTGTTCTGGCCCTTACCTCTCTGCTGGTTACGCGCCCCTCGCCGCCATCTTGGGCCTTACTGCCCCCGTGTTTCCAGGTTCTAGGCGGCTGTATTCCTGTGTCGGTCCTCCAGTGGCGTCTAGACCTTCCGCCGGCTATTTACCCCGAAATCGGGACTTTTCAGGCAATTCCTAACGTCTGCTTCAGATCATCTCTCCGGAGCGGAGATGTGAGTCTTTACCGGCCATGCTGTTGGCAACGCCACCCCCAATGAATCTACTTTTGAGGCATAAAATGTGTGAACCATGTTCTAACGATATGAAGTGTAACCTGAAGAGGTTTTAAAAGCCCCCATGTCCAAAGAATTCCCATAAAGTAACGGGATTTAATTGGAGGCTGGGCCACCATTTTCTTACTGTGGATGGGCAAGAGATGCGAGATTTCTAAGATCCTGAAGCAGAACGTGATCTGCTGGCCAGTGGGAATTTTGAAATTAAAAATGACATTTGAATTAAGGGTCTGTATACATTTTGTGGCTCAAGATAATTGGGCTGTCAGCTTGTGGGTGTCTTTTGCACGTGTGTGCCCCTGTTGTCTGCTTGTGCCTCTGTGTGCCCCTGTTGTCTGCTTGTGCCTCTGTGTGCCCCTGTTGCCTGCTTGTGCCTCTGTGTGCCCCTGTTGCCTGCTTGTGCCTCTGTGTGCCCCTGCTTGTGCCTCTGTGTGCCCCTGTTGTCTGCTTGTGCCTCTGTGTGCCCCTGTTGTCTGCTTGTGCCCCTGTTGCCTGCTTGTGCCTCTGTGTGCCCCTGTTGCCTGCTTGTGCCTCTGTGTGCCCCTGCTTGTGCCTCTGTGTGCCCCTGCTTGTGCCTCTGTGTGCCCCTGTTGCCTGCTTGTGCCTCTGTGTGCCCCTGTTGCCTGCTTGTGCCTCTGTGTGCCCCTGTTGCCTGCTTGTGCCTCTGTGTGCCCCTGTTGCCTGCTTGTGCCTCTGTGTGCCCCTGTTGCCTGCTTGTGCCTCTGTGTGCCCCTGTTGCCTGCTTGTGCCTCTGTGTGCCCCTGTTGCCTGCTTATGCCTCTGTGTGCCCCTGTTGCCTGCTTGTGCCTCTGTGTGCCCCTGTTGCCTGCTTGTGCCTCTGTGTGCCCCTGTTGCCTGCTTGTGCCTCAGTCTGCCCCTGTTGCCTGCTTGTGCCTCCGTCTGCCCCTGTTGCCTGCTTGTGCTGTTGGTGTGTGTGGAGGGCTCTGTGTGGCTGTGTGTGTAGGAAGCTTTGTGTGGCTGTGTGTGTGGAGGGCTCTGTGTGGCTGTGTGTGTGGGGGGCTCTGTGTGGCTGTGTGTGCGGGGCTCTGTGTGGGGGTGTGTGTGGGGCGGCTCTGTGTGTGAGAGAGAGAGAGATTTGTTTAAATACCAGGATAATTGCCGGCAGCAGCACCCTTGCCGTGTAATGCCTTGTACTACATCTGTGTTAGCAGTCGCCTCAGGCTGTTGTTTTTTTTTATGCAGGGGACGGGATTTGATCATGCCCATTACGCCGTATTGCTTTTCAAAGGCAACTGTTGCAAAGCCAAGTGGGCTGTTGAAAATTGTGTTTTCTCCACCTGCCCCTGTTGCCTGCTTGTGCCTCCGTTTTCGTGCCCCTGTTGCCTGCTTGTGCCCCTGTTGCCCGCTTGTGCCTCCTTGTGCCCCTGTTGCCCGCTTGTGCCTCTGTGTGCCCCTGTTGTCTGCTTGTGCCTCTGTGTGCCCCTGTTGCCTGCTTGTGCCTCTGTGGGCCCCTGTTGCCTGCTTGTGCCTCTGTGGGCCCCTGTTGCCTGCTTGTGCCTCTGTGTGCCCCTGTTGCCTGCTTGTGCCTCCGTCTGCCCCTGTTGCCTGCTTGTGCCTCCGTCTGCCCCTGTTGCCTGCTTGTGCTGTGTTGGTGTGTGTGGAGGGCTCTGTGTGGCTGTGTGTGTAGGAAGCTTTGTGTGGCTGTGTGTGTGGAGGGCTCTGTGTGGCTGTGTGTGTGGGGGGCTCTGTGTGGCTGTGTGTGTGGGGGGCTGTGTGTGCGGGGCTCTGTGTGGGGGTGTGTGTGGGGCGGCTCTGTGTGTGTTTGTGTGTGTCATTTGCGATAGATAAAGCTAGTGGCATTGTAAATGACAATGCCATTTATTTATGTTAAAAAAACATAAATAAAAATAATGTCAAGAGCAATGGCAATAGCTCTAACTTTAACAAAGGCAAAACCATTGCATTGTAAATGCTTGTTTTATAACTTGCCAGAAATCAGACACCCTTGTGTTTGTAGCTTCCAAAATGGCTGGGGTTCAACAATTTGTTGCTGTTCATGCCCTGCTGTAACAAGGTCTCGCATTTACGCGAGTTTGAGCTATTGGCATCGTAAATGACAATACCTTTTATTTATGTTTTGGTTTTTGAAACATAAATAAAACGCATTGTTATTTGTAATGTCAATGACAATGCCATTTATTTATCTGTTTTCAAAACTCACACATAAATAAAAGGTTTGTCATTTACAATGCCAATAGCTCTAACTTTTGCAAATGTGAGACCTATTGCATTGTAAATACTTGTTATACATGGCAATACAGTCTGGGCAAATATTTCACCCTATTTGTACCAGTTTATTAACCAAATACAGAAATAAGCTACTGTAAGATGACTAGATAACTTTTGCCACGGGTCTTCCTCTGCGTGCAACCACATTTCGCCACTATTTAGTAACTTTTGATCCTTTGAGTTAGAAACAATTTTTTTTGTTAAACGCTGCAGACTATGCAGCGGACGATGAATTAGGTGCCAAATCCATAATTATGAGAAAAGGCTGTGGCCACAGAATCACATAATTACAGTGGCCTTGCTTGTAAGTATTGTTTTTACCTAGGTTAATAGTACGGACTCAATCTTAAGGATACAAAACTGTCAGCCCTTCATGTATAGAAACATGTGAACTGCATGTCACACTAGTATGTCATGTCACAAGTGAAAGCTTTACTCACAGATCTGTCTTGCAGACCAGGGGTTAAATTAAGTATGGTGTATGTTATATTTCGATATTAAAAGGTATGACGCCACTTCTGCTACGCTTATGGTTTTAGTGAATTGATGGCTCTTAAGTTCGGGGGTGGCCTGGCCCTAGCTATGAAAGGAAAAGGCATGTTTATGGTCCCCTTGTCAGATATGACTATTAGCTTGTAATTTTTTTTTCTATTTTCCTAGGTTGGTTAGTTTTTACCTGCTGTCTTGAAATTGTACTGCTTTAATTCACTGCACTGCTAGCCGACTCTTATTTTTATTAACTAATTTAAAGTGAAGTGAGAACACAATCGTACACGGGCAAACTAATGAACTATTTACGAGCTAAATATTAGAGTGCCTCTTTCAGACAAAGTGAAGTGCACCAATGCACTATGGCATGTCCATAGCTGAAAAGGAATACACATAGTACATTTCATGCAACAAATAGTGCTTAATTTGAGCCCGTGGTTGCAGGTGGGTCCCACCAGCACTCATTTTTAGGACTGTCAATTATTTCTCTTCATCAGACTTTGAACAAGAAAGAGAGAGAGAAAAAAACAATAAGGGAAAAGAAAGAGGAAAAGTAATACGGAAAAACAATGACAAAAAGCAGCGAAGGAAAGAACCTGAAAGAGTGGAATAAAGGGGCAGGGAGTGTGTGGTGGTGTGTTAAAGAGTCATGAAGTGGAATCAAGACTACACAGTACTGGTATTCAGCATCCCTGACTGTTCTGTGATAGCGCTGGTCACGCGCTTCTGAGAAAAAATGTGGGCCCTAGCACTTACTGCTTTACAAATTAAGTATTGTGGCCACCATGCTATCTTATCTGTATTCTTATTTGTACATAATGGGTAGAAATGTGCATTAGATCTGTTGCATTTCATGAAGATCCTGCTTGTGTCGTCAGAGAGTTCTTTAAAGAGTGTTTTTAACATCTCGGGAACAGGACGTAATCTAAAAAAAAATGTTGGATAATTTTAGGCATTTATCCCTAAAACCCATTATATGCAACACTTCTCCGTGGCTATCTTAGGTAACTGTCTATATTTTTGCATGAACCCAACCCTCCAAGCAGTTGACTCCCCTGAACCACGGGTTGTCTCTGGCTAAAGTGGAAACCATCACTCGTAGCCTATGTGGTGCAGGTGCCGTTTCCGACTTGGATGCAGTGGCGAGGGGTAGGCAATGCTTCAGAGGCCTGTCAATGTGCCTTTGGGGCTTTCGCGGAAGAATATATAGCACAAGACACAGCAAAGAGCAAACTAAAAAAATGACACGGACTGGCTTGATGGAAAAGATGATGCTGGTGTAAATCTTCAACAGAAGCGAGCACTATCGCAGTTCATAACCAGCCTATCAATCAGGATGTCATTAGGGGCTCACAGTGCTTTAGAATCCACAAGTGATGTACTCATCTTCAAAACCCTCAGGCCACGTGTACTTGGTGTTTACAAAACAACAATCATCAATGCTACCATGTGTTTGGGTCGCTCGGTGAAAGCAACTTTACAATGGTTTTAATAGGAGGAGGTATTCTCCCTCCCCTGGTATGTGTCAGACCCTGTCTTGAATCTGAAACGTTATTTGAGGGGCTTATACTCAAAAGGTAAGCAGCACTGGAATGGACAAAGCCAGCACACGTCAAAAGGGGGGTTGGAACTCTCCCCAAGGCAAAACAAGCATTGAAAACGCAATAGGTCTCGCCCTCGTTTAAGTTAAAGCAATTCTGTTTGTAATTAGGCGGCTTTTTAGCTTTGCTTTTATCAACTTTCATGCAACTAACATGCATATATATGCATATATGTATATGTATGCATGTATTCATATTTGTTTTTATATAGATATGCAGATGTGTATATATGTATATATATATATAACTATATATAAGCACACACACACACATATATATATATATATATATATATATATATATATATATATATATAAATGCATATCCATACATATACATATGGATGTGCATATGTGTGCGCGTACAGAGAAGTAGAGGCAGAGGTAGAGAGTAGTAGAGAGAGAGTCGAGTGAGAGTAGTAGAGAGTGTGTGATAGAGAGTGAATAGTAGAGTAGTAGAGTGAGTAGCAGAGAGTGAGCAGCAGAGAGTGAGTAGTAGAGTGAGTAGTAGAAAGTAGCAGAGAGTGAGTAGTAGACAGTAGTTAGTAGAGAGTGAGTAGTAGAGAATGAGTAGTAGAGAGTAGCAGAGTAAGTAGTAGAGGAGTAGAGGAGTAGAGAGAGTAGTAGAGAGTAGTAGTGAACAGTAGAGTGAGAACCTGACTTCCGAGGTCTCTTTGAACAGACACCATTCTTCTCCTACACCCGTGGACCCAATCTCAAAGAACTACTTACACATCCCAAAGGCTCTAAATATCCTGACACACACAAAGGATTACAACCCTGCTACAACTGTAGTAACTGCAACAATCCCATCAAGGGCAATTTACTACATCATTCCATGAAGGGTTACCCCATCAATCTTAGGGTTAATGCGACTTGTAATACCAACAACGTCATCTACTTGCTTAAGTGTCCGTGTGGCCTCTGCTACGTCGGCCACACAGAACGCAAAATCAGGACAAGAATTCTTGAACATAAGAGCAACATTCGCACCTGTAACATGAAATCTACCGTTGCGGGACATTTTACTGAAAACAGACACAATGTTACACAGCTGAAATTTACTGTACTGGAAAACGTACAACCCTCATTGACCATGAATATGAAGGACAAACTGCTCCAAAGAGAGACCTTTTGGATCAGATACCTTTGCACGATGCAACCCACAGGACTGAATGACAGAATGGAATTTTTGTTATTTGTGAATATCCATTTTTCTATATGATCTCATTGATACTGTAATCATTAGATTAACGTATATTCTTTGTAATCTCACTCATATCGATTGATGTGATTTACATACATGTGTTTGTCGCCCCTGCGTTCTTTTGCACCTTTTAGTATGGTTACACTACTTATGTACACGTTGCAACCCACTACGTGGAAACCTTTTCTTTGCAATCACCGTCTACCACTACAACATGGCCGCCACTTATTCCTGAGCTGTAGTCCCCTTTTCATCTTTATTACTCGGAAACTGATCGCGTCTCACCCGCTATTTCACTCTAACTCCATTCAGATGCACGTTTATCTACTCGCGTATAACAACTTGGTGCTGCACGTTGAAATACTTCTAGTAAGTACTAATCCTATCAACCCGAGATATACTTTCAGTAAGCGCTAACTTCAATATTCTGAGTTTACCATCTGATATTATACCACTCAATATTGGTTGAGGTTTTAATCGACGATCGCACTAACTTCACCACTCACTATTCTATACCTTGCATGACACGCATGTCACACCGCATTTACCAACTGTTCACTTACGACTTTTAAGTCTGGCATGACGCACGCGGTATACTGCATTCACCAACCGTCAATTTTTCATTCTTTATTTTTCACCATCGCACTTTATAAGTATATTTTACCTTTACTAACTGATCACTCGTTCGTCGCGGATCCTCTCTGTTACGTTTCAATCACCACCCCTTAATTTCAGCTCCATTGTTAAAGTTAACATGTCCCTTACTCCTTTGAACACATCGTAATCTTATGAGCACTATATTGATATTATGCAGTCGATATAGAAATGTTTCGCATTATCAGCCTGTAATTTTGTTTTTCTTGAAGAGACTTCCCCTGAAGAAGGGCTTGTGGATAGCCCGAAATGCATAGGGATTCACTATTAAGCATTTGCATCGAACTGGGAATGTACAACTTGTGACATTTGAATATCATTAATGAAATAAAATTAATGATGAACTATTTGATTCGTTTGAACTAACTTTATACCTATTTTTGGGTATTCTGCACGCTGTGCGCAGGGGGACAATTCCTATCAGGATTTGCTGTTTTAATCTAGGAAAGATACCAATACTGGATAACTGCAGTTACAGGTAAGTAACGCATTTCTTATCCAGCATTATAGGTATCTTTCATAGATTCACATGCCTGAATCAGAGTAGCAAGCAATAACCAGCACATTTCGTATAGAACAACATGTAAAATCACTTGATAATAAAATATCAGTCGATAAAATACAGCAATTAATAAGATACTCTAAACATAGAGAAATGTGCAAGAAGGTAATAGGATGGAGGGATGAAAGGAAGAAGGCTCTAGTGAAATAGATGGCGGAGTACCGCTTGACCCACCGTTGCATCCTTCATCAGTTCTGAATCCAAGCAGTAGTGCTTGGTGAACGTATGAGGTGTCTTCCATGTCGCCACTCTGCATATGTCGATGATGGGTACTCCAGCGAAGAGCGCCATAGAGGTGGAGACCGCTCTAGTGGAGTGGGCCCGGACTTTAGAATGCAGAGGATGTCCTGTCTGCTGGTGGCAGAAAGTAATGGCTGCCAAGATCCACCTTGAGATGGACTGCTTTGTTAATGGAAGACCTTTCCTGGGCCTGCTGAAGGCAATAAATAGTTGGTTGGATTTCCGAAATTGTTCTGTTCTATGGATGTAGAACTTCAGGCATCTCCTTAGGTCTAAGGAATGGAGAGACCTATCTGCTGCGGTGCTTGGATTCGGGAAGAAGGACCACAGAACTATAGGTTCTATCCGTTGAGGTCTCGTAAGTCCAATACAGGTCTCCATTTTTTCTCCTTTTTCCGTATTAGGAAGAATCGGGAATAGAATCCTTTGCCTTTCTGATCCTGAGGTACTTTTTCTATAGCTCTTTTGTGGAGCATTATAGAGAGTTCCTTTTGTAGGAGATGTAGATTCTTGTGGTTCATTGGACTTGGAGGATTTGAAGGAGGAGTTTCCACAAACTCCAATGAAAGTCCGAACTGGACTAGCTGAAGGACCAAGCGATCCGTTGTAATTTGCTGCCAATTGTGGAGGAAAGATGAGATTTTTCCTCCAACTGCGTAAGGTGGAGAAGAAATGGAGGCCTGCGGTAGAAAGAGGTCATTGCCTTCTGGCTGTGTCTTTCTTCCCTCGTCCACGAAAGGAAGATTTGTTGTATGATGACTGATTTTGTTGCTGCTGCCTCTGTTGGCACTGGGGTTTGTACTGCTGGTTTGAGCTGTACAATGATTTGTACCCCAGATAGCTACCTCTTGTCCTCTTCCTCTGGAGCCCCGAAAGGAAGTATTTCTGAACTGGAGAGTACCTAGGGCTTTCGCGGTATCAGTATCCTTTTTGATATGTCTTTCCCAAACAGTAGCTAGCCATCAAACGGCATGTCCAATATCTTGGCCTGCACTTCCGGTCGGAAAGATGTGGCCTTAAGCCATCCTTGGCACCTTAGGACCGCAGCCCCTGCCAATTGTCTGAATCCTGTGGAGGCGATATCCATCGCCACGTCGATCATCTCCGAGGCTGAACGTTCGCCCTCAAGGAGAATCTTTTTTGCTTCCTCTTTTTGGTCTTCTGGGATAGTACCGAAATATGGAGCAATATCCGCCCACATTTGGCGATTGTAGCGCCCTAACAGGGCTAAGGAGTTAGCTGCTCGTACAGTGAGGGCCGACATGGATGAAAACCATTTGCCAATATTATCCAGTTTCCGACCCTCCTTATCTGGAGGCGCAGTCAACGCCGCCGATAGATTATTAGATTTACGCTGCGCAGCCTGGATAATGACAGAGTCTGGTTTTGTGTGTCCTGTAAGGCATGCAGGAGCTGTGTCAGGAGCCTTATACTTTTTGTCGAGCCTGGGTAGGACTGGAGGCAAAGATGAAGGATTCTTCATTATTTTCACTCCCTGATCCCAAATATACTCAATAATGGGAATGGATCTCACAGCCTTTTGAAATGGCTCTTTAAAGTCATACAGGAAGAAATCCTGCGGTTGTGTGGTCATTTGGATCTTGAAGCCGCCCTTTCCAAGATGTTATGGAACCCTCCAATGTCTTCCGGAGGCGAGTCTGCCTGTGCTTGGTCAGGGGTAGCCGGATCTGGAATAACTTATTCCTTCCATTCGTCTTCCTGCAGTTCTCCTTCTTCTTGCTGGTACTCCTCGTCCTGTGCTCCTCCTTCCTCTTTTCCGTCAGAAGGCGGCGGTTGCGGCCCTACTGGAGGAGGCGGATTGGAAGGAAACCGCTGTTTATAGTCCGCAATGAGAAATTGTAAATCCGTCACTATGAATGCTGGAAGGCACACCATAGGTTGTTATGGTGGAGGAGGAGTAGAGTGATATTCCTCCTGGAAATCTATTCCTTCCTGATCCAGATCTTCACACTCAGAACTTTCATGACTTTAATGTTCAGTTCTGATGGGTTGGTAGCTGTCTGAAACAGTGAGCCATCCTCAGAATCCTCCGTGTCAACAAATGAGCCGGTGGCAGTGGCTGGACTCTACAAGGTGAAGTCAATTCAGGCGTCAAAGTACGCTTAGTTATCCTGAAGTGTGTGTACGAGTACTTCAATGAAGGTGATCCTGTCGTCGGCGAGCCCGTCGACGGTGTGGTGGTCGACGGGGGAACGTCGACGGTTATGGCAGGCGTCGACGGCGGCGTCCTCGTCGACGATGGAACTGTCGACGGCAGCGTCGACGCTGGAGACGTCGTCGATGGTCCCGTCGACGGCATCGATTTTGTCGACGCTGGTGTCGACGTTGATGGTTTCGTCGACGGCTTTGTCGATGAGGGAACTGTCGACGGAGGCTTCACTGTCGTTGACGAGGATTTCGTCGACGATGAAGGTTTCATCGACGTTGATGGGGCTTTAGTCGTCGACGATGATTTTTGTTTCGTCGACTAGGAAGTCCTCGTCGACGGGGGCTTCGTCGTCGATTTTTTAATAATTATTACAGATGGAATGGACCTACCCGTCGACGAAGTAGTCGTCGATGTTGAGGAGAATGACGTTGCCATCGATGTGGAGATTGTTGTCGTCGACGTTGTTACAGCAACCACTGAAGATGTCATGAGAGGCTTTTTGAAGGTAGTATCCTGAAGAGAAACCTTCTCAGCCATGGCCTTTGAACAAACCTCTGAAGACTTGGGCGTCTTCTTTTGAGGTGGCTCCAAAGATGGTCCTGGGGATGACGTTCTAGGCCTTTTGGGAGAGGAATGAGTACTTTTGATGGAACACTCACTCTCCACTGAAGAGACAACCCGGTCCTTGTCCTTAAGTCTCTGGAGCAAGAGCAGCAGGCGTCCCTCTCTGTCCTTCAGAATTTTGGTCGAAAAAGTGCGGCAGACCTTGCAATCCTTTGCAGAGTGGTCAGGGTAGAGACAGTAAAGGCAGTCCTCATGTCTGTCATCCACATGAAGCCTCTTTTTTCCACAAGAGGCACAGGATCTAAATAGCCCTTTTTTAGGAGTGTCAGCCATGTTCAACTGAAGAACTCACAGAGAACAATTTGAGAGAAAAATATTGAAAAAAGTAAAGAATGCCAGAAAAACTGAGCAGAGCTCAGAGGAGACTCCCTTAGCACGACGTGCGGTAGAAAATCTGAGGGACTAGGGCTCCTTCCAGGAAGGTTCTAGAGGGTGGTGATATCTGATTGGCTCTTGGACAAAGTTTGGTCCTTTTTACAAAAGGACATGGGTATGTTACTAATGAGAGGCCTCTGGCCTATTACTATGTATATGTCTATATACGATGACGGGGAATAATTCAGGCATGTGAATCTATGAAATATACCTATAATACTGGATAAGGGTGAACTGACGGCTGGTGGTGTGTGTGCCTGGTGGAAGCGTGCACTGATGGCTGGTGGTGTGTGTGCCTGGTGGAAGCGTGCACTAACGGCTGGTGGTGTGTATGCCTGGTTGAAGCGTGCACTGATGGCTGGTGGTGTGTGTGTTTGCCTACTGGAGGCGTGCACTGATAGCTGGTGGTAGGTATGCCTTGTGGAAGCCGCACTGATGGCTGGTGGTGTGTACACCTGGTGGAAGCGTGCACTGACGGCTAGTGGTGTGTGCGCCTGGTGGAAGCGTGCACTGACAGCTGGTGGTGTGTGTGCCTGGTGGAAGCGTGCACTGATGGTTGGTGGTGTGTATGCCTGGTGGAAGCATGGCTGGTGGTGTGAGTGCCTGGTGGAAGTGCGCACTGATGGCTGGTGGTATGTCTGCCTGGTGGAAGCGTGCACTGACTGCTGGTGGTGTGTGTGCCTGGTGGAAGCGTGCACTGATGGCTGGTGGTGTGTGTGTCCGGTGGAATCGTGCACTGATGGCTGGTGGTGTGTGTGCCTGGTGGAAGCGTGCACTGACAGCTGGTGGTGGGAGTGCCTGGTGGAAGCGTGCACTGATGGCTGGTGGGGTGTATGCCTGGTGAAAGAATGCACTGAGGGCTGGTGGTATGTGTGGCTGGTGGAATCGTGCACTGACGGCTGGTGATGTGTGTGCCTGGTGGAATCGTGCACTGACAGCTGGTGGTGTGTGCCTGGTGGAAGTGCGCACTAACGGCTGGTGGTGTGTGTGACTGGTGGAAGCGTGCACTGACGGCTGGTGGTGTGTATGCCTGGTGGAAGCGTGCACTGACGGCTGGTGGTGCGTGTGTGCCTGTTGAAAGCGTGCACTGATAGCTGGTGGTGTGTATCCCTTGTGGAAGCTGCACTGACGGCTGGTGGTGTGTGTGTCTGGTGGAAGCGAGCACTGACGGCTGGTGGTGTGTGTGCCTGGTGGAAGCGTGCACTGACGGCTGGTGGTGCGTGTGAGAAATTGGCCTGATATGCAGTGCTCACTATTCTAGTGATCACTATGTATCAGTCCAAATGACCCTTATTGATTATTGGTTGTAAGTCAACCGTAGACCGCTATCCTAGTAGCATGGACAAGAGCAGTCTTTAGGCTAGACTCTAGAGGGCGTGTTAAGCCAGCTGTTATACAATCACATATACCCCTTGAACACCAAGTGAAAGGACACCACACAAGTTGTTATGAAAATAAAAAGATATTTATTTAGAACACAACAGCCCTGGACTCTTTATGAGGACAGGGCGCGAAGCACAATACAAAGCTCTTATGAAAATACTCGAAGTCGCACAATTTACACAAATGCCCGAGGGGCACGAAAAACCATATACTCTAAAAGTGGAATGCGAAATTACTAGCAGGTAAGTACTACTCCAATAGGCTTTAGGATTGCTAGGACTTGACTACTGAACCTTCAGATTACTAGCAGGAGGCCTAGGGAGATCGGGTGCAGAGTGTGCACTCTCACGCGGCATGCGGGACAAAGTCTATGGATGCTAGATTTCGTAAAGTTAGTGTTAACGGACGAATCCGACTAGGTAGAGCTGAAACGAAAAAGGATCTGGACCTTTGGATAGTTAAGCTATGCTGGAGCACCGAAATGCTCAGGTTACCTAGCCCAGGGGCTGCGGCTGCATAGGTCTGAAAAGACGTCGGGAATCCTCGTTGCAGTCTATGGAGCCTGAAAGAAGAAGTTGTTGGCAGGCGACCAGTGTTGAAGTTCGATGGAATCCAAGCCTGGATCGGTGATGGAGGATACCTGTAAGCAGAGGGGACCAAGTTCTGAATCACTAGCCAGTGATTAGATGGGCACCAGGATGGCACCGGATGGAGTCACCTCGATCAGGTGAGTAGGCGACGCTGGGCTCCGCAGTCTCTCGGACCAGGAGGCGTTGTCGGCGGCCAGGATGGAGGTGCTAGCTGTCCCACGAAGGTATCTGCTGTCGACGTCGCTGGACCCAGGATTGGGGCAACAACTCTTGGCAAATGCAAGCCCACGCGGTGGACTCAAAATGGCATCTGGAGTGGACCAGGAGGGTCCGGGGTGCTCCTCTGTTGGAGGGGAGCAGGGGCCAGTCTGGAGCAACCAGACCAGCGGTGTTGTCGTCGTGGTGCGTCGTCAGGAGGGCCACAAGCCAGCAGGCAAGTAGCCGGACAACGCGGTGAGCAGCAAAGAGCAGAAGGGCCCCACGCAGATCTCGTGGATGCTGGGGGGCTGGACTTCGGTGCTGGAGCTGCTCGGGGTTAGGGCTTCTCGAACCCCAAAGCACTCACTCGAGGATCCCTCGGCGGTCGTGCTGGATAAGCTTAGTGCAGTTCTGAAGATGGCCGGTCCCTCGAGGTCTCGTCACACCCACGAATCTCAGCTGGGCTGATGATGCAGGTTGAGGTCAGAGGTGCCAGGGAAGCCGGGTCTCGTCGTGCTGGTTGGTCGGATTCCGGAGGAAGGACGTGCAGCAAACCACAGGTTGCTTAGTTGGTGCCCGCAGATGCAGGGTGACTACTCCTTAGTCACAAGGGAGAAATCTTAGGAAGAAGTCTTGAGTTCCTTTCGTAGAAAGTAGTTTCAGGATTTAAAGATGATCTCATTTGGAAGGGGGCCCGCTCCTATCTTTATACTAAGGAAAGGGGCTGGCACGCGACTCGGTCCTGCCCATGGGTGGAACCAGGAAGAGGGGTGGTTACACCCCTCTCCCATACCGGACTTTCCCCAGCTCAGGGGCTGGTGTGCCCCTGGAACTGGTTCTAGCCGGCCTATGCATAGTGAGCACCGGGGTGCCACTTGCAGTCACCTTCCTCTAAGGCCCTGCCTACCCAGGATACACAAAACCCTGTCTGGGATGGTGCTAGCACCGCCCCTGACAGGAAACACTTTGTCCAAGCTCTTCTCGCTGGAAGGACTCCCAGCAGCAGGAGGTCAGACTTGTGTCTGTGGTGGCAGCATCCATTTTGTGATGCTGAGGCTTGAGTTAACTTTAACCGGGGTTCACAGTTACATACATGTTGTGTCCCTCTAGAAGGGTGGAATGCTAACCCCGTCGCCAGAATTGGCGAGGGGTTAGTATTCCAATTCGTATGATACCTTACTCAACATGTTTTGATAAAGCGATACCAGAGTTGGCATATAACCGCGAGGATTATAATGCACTTAAGAGTATATGGTATGCGATATCATGGAACAGCTATTAGGACTTGGTTCCACAAGCTGCAGACAGGCTCAGCTCATGCCAGAGCACCATCTCACACGATTCCAAGCACTCTGCCTTCAGGATTGTTAAGGTCTGCCATAGGAGTGACTGATAGGAATCTGTGTGTCCATTTTTAGGGTTAGATATAGGTATACTATATCTACAGCAAAGGGTGATTACACGACTTTTCCCCACCTGTCATGCAGCCAGTTGTGTCAAATTTAGGAGGCCAGCCAGGGGTGGCATAATACATGCTTCAGCCCCTGGTAGGCCCTGGGTACACCTATGCCCTGAGTTACAGGGTCTGATAAGGTGGCCCAGTACCAATTGGTAAATGCACCTAGGGTACATGAGGTAATTTAGAGAGAGAACAGCCAGGCTGTGGGTCTGATTGGCAGGCCCACAGCCAGAGAAAGTCGTAAACCAGTGAAACAAAAGCAAAAAATCTGGGTGATCATAGGATTGCAGACCCTACTCCCCTACAAGTAATACATGACTTTCATGGGAGTGTTTAGCTTTGTGGGCTAAAGCATTATTCTCTAACAGTGGACTAGTCATCATAATAATTTTCTCCATATGGAAAATGACATGCTTCCACTCCTTTTTGCAATATCTGTAGAGGATCCGAAAAGAACATCACTTTTAGTGTTAAAGGCTTTAAGTTGGACAGAATTGCAGTCAATAGTTGCTAGCTTTTTCAGTCTTGCTGAACCCCATATATTAGTGATCGGCCAAAACAGTGATGGTATGAAGGTCCCTCTTCTTACTTGAAACATACAAATGAAGTGAGAGAGGACAGACCAGCGCACAAAACTGTAGACACAACTCTAGAGTGGGCTTCCAGGCTCCTTACAACAAGGAAGGTTTCAAAAATGTTGAGAGTGAACACAATAGTGCACTCCGAGATTGCTAAATGCCACACATAGCCAGGAATTGTCACAGGGCGGGAGGAATCCTGGTAGCCTATTGGCTAGTGACTGCATCATCCTCCCCATGGCACTTTCTGGATACAAATATGTTACCCATGGCACCCTGAACCGTAGATCACGCTTGAAATGGAGAAAGGACCAAATAAGAAATACTCTGCTGACCCCTGGTCTTGGCAAGACAGGCGTCACCGTCTGATGGACTGCACCTGTCGCACCTTGGGCTATCGAAGACAGAACTGTGCCTGTGGCTCCTGGTCCGAAAAAAAGACAATCCTGAGCACCAGATTACAGGAGTGGCGACAAGGGTCAGTCGGCTAACAACCTGCAACCAGCACCAGAGCCCTCAAAGCTGAAGAATCCCCATCCGGCAAGTTAGTAGCCACATTCCTGGAATCGCCCCCAACCACCGCGGGGCACCCTGTGAGAACGATCCTTGATGGTGAACAGTTGTACTCGAGTACGCTGGACAAGGAAGTGTTAGCTGAGTCAGGATTGGTCACATCCAAGGGACACAAGGCTCCACCAAAGGATACTGCTGGACCCGCTGTGTACGGAGACTGGTAGCACAGCAGCAGCTGACCTTCTACTGGCTTAAAGAGGACTTCGAGTGACCCCACTAAATTCTGCGGATAAAGTCGCCCCACCTCATCCATGGACCGAGGAATAACCCTATAGCACCCAGAGCATCCTCAGCATCCTGGATCCCCAGCATGAGATTATATATTTTACTCTAAAGTCTATATCTCCAGAACCCTTCAGTGGATTTTGCTCATCTTGGTGTCTAAAAATTAATAAACATATACTCTATTTCCATAAATTGGTGTTGGATTTCTTTTGCGTCGTGTAACTCTTATTTAGTTGTTTCAATCAATCAATCAATCAGAGCATTTGTATAGCGCACTACTCACCCGGAGGGTCTCAAGGAGCTAGGGGAGGGGGGTCCGCTACTGCTCGAACAGCCAGGTCTTGAGCTGCTTCCTGAAGGCGAGGTGGTCCCGGGTCAGGCGGAGGTGGGTCGGGAGGGAGTTCCAAGTCTTGGCGGTGAGGTCCCCCGGTGGTGGCTCTTAGGATGCGGGGGACGGCGGCGAGGGCGTGGCCGGTTGATCGAATCTGGCATTTGGGAGTGTAGAAGTTGAGGCGGCTGTTGAGGTATCCTGGTTGTGTAGGGCTTTGTGTGCGTGGGTGAGGAGACGGAAGGTGATTCTCTTGTTGACCGGGAGCCAGTGCAGGTCTCTCAGGTGTCTGGAGATGTGGTCGCGACGGGGGATGTCCAGGATGAGACGTGCTGAGGCGTTCTGGATCCAATGGAGTCTCTTCTGGAGTTTGGCGGTGGTTCCGGCGTAGAGGGAGTTGCCGTAGTCCAGACGGCTGGTGACGAGGGCCTGGGTGACCGTCTACCTGGTCTCGGTGGGGATCCACCAGAAGATCTTACCTAGCATGCGCAGGGTGTTGAAGCACCACGAGGAGACGGCGTTGACTTGTCTGTTCATGGAGAGGGAGGAGTCCAAGATGAAGCCCAGGTTGCGTGCGTGGTCCGTTGGCTTGGGGGTGGTGCCCAGGGCGGGGGGCCACCAGGAGTCGTCCCAGGCGGAGGGTGAGGATCCCAGGATGAGGACTTCCGTCTTGTCCGAGTTTACTTTCAGGCGGCTGTTCTTCATCCATTCGGCTACCTCTTTCATCCCTTTGTGTAGGTTGGCTCTGGCGGTGGCGGGGTCGTTGGTGAGGGAGAGGATCAGCTGGGTGTCGTCGGCGTAGGAGATGATGTTGAGGTTGTTCTGGCGTGCGATGGCTGTGAGGGGGCTCATGTAGACTCATGTTGTTTGGTGCGTCTCAATGCTTTACACTAGTTCCTTTATTTAAGTCTCACTGCTCGAATCCACAGCTACCCAGGATTGAGCTTAAGGATTGACAAACAAGCCTGATTGGACCCAAGGCAGTTCTGCAAGTGTATTACACACTAAGGTTGCACAACCATGAAAAATAATACATCACAATCCTCACAGTAAATAGGCATCTTGGAATAAAAACTGTTCAAGACAGTAACATGAAGGAAAAATAAAATTTTGAATTATGAAAACATATTTTCACCTTTAGGGGCCGATTAAGATAGCGGATAATCCGCATCCTCCGGGCCGGCGGAAGCCACCGCCGGCCCAGAGCATGCGGATTATCCGCTGCGGTCTGAGGAAAGACCCCCCCGCCAGATTAGGATGGCTGGGGCATCTTTTTTCAGTCCGCCGCTTTTCCGCTGCGGTCGCCTTCCGACCGCGGCGGAAACGCTCTAACATGGCTGGCGGTGTCTATCAGACACCGCCAGCCATATTAGGATGGCGGCGCTCCTATGCCTTTCCACGGCGGCATTTCCGCCGTGGAAAGGCATACAGTGTTTTCTTCGTGGGCCCGTTGCGGGCCCCCAGGGAAGAAGGGGGGGGTGGGGGGGTGCACATGGGGGGTACCTATGGTACCCCCCAGCCTTTGCGTGAATGAAGCGGCAGGCACCACGCGGTGCCTTCAGCATCGTGCATACAAAGGTAAACATGCAGTTTTTAACATTGCAGCGTGTGCTGCTTCAAGCAGCACCCGCTGCAATGTTAAAAATACAGGATGTGACCGCCAGGGTGGCGGTCACATCCTAATTAGCACAGAGGGACCACTGCTGCCCCTGCGGACGGTCCCTCCTCCTCTGGGGTGGCGTCCGTCCGCCATCCTAATAGGCCCCTTAATCAGTAAACAGTTCACCATTTTAGAAGAATCATTATTACAGAGGTACATGCCGAAGAACATGACAGTAAATTTTAGAATTTGGAGAAGGTCATGCATTTCAAGCAGTAAGTATTCTGCTAAGTGTGAGGTGAGTTTAGTCATTTCAATAGTTACACTTGTAAATTAAAAACACCTTACTTATACGTTATAGAAGTTGTCTGTTTCAAGTCAAAGTTTGTTATAAAACTAGTGTATTTTAGATATAAAGACTAATAACTGAGTAACCTAGATTGTCATGTTTATTCACGCTACCAAAGATTGATAAACAAGCATTATTTGCACCAGCTTCTCCAATAATTTTGGGAAGCCATTTACCAACTGAAAGAATTTTGGAATAAGTGGAATGTTTTCTTAGGACATTTGTTTCTAATCTTTCATCACATATTAGAGACACAAAGCGTGTACTTAGGTGATGTAAGCTAGAAACTAAGCATGTTATTGGTTAATACTTGATAAAATATCATTGTCTACTAATATTGTGCATGAATGGGGAAGTCAAGCCATTGAGTTCTTGTGGAATCATATAATATACATTAAGAATAACAAAATTGAGAGCAAAATATATTGTAAGGAGACATTGTGTAATACATTTCTTGGTGCCAATAGTTTCCACCTTAAGTCACAGTTAAGAGCTATAACATATAAATGGAAAAGACAAGAAGGAACTGCAGTGAGGAACAGGGATTTTGTTTTACACAACCTTACAGACATATATGACAGACTTACTAGAAAATGTTATCATGATCAGTTAATTACAACTGCAATACACAAAAAGTAAGATATGTTAAGAGAAAATACAAAAAAGAATGAAAAGAGTAAGAAAGACCTTCCAACATCCTGACCTATGAAGTTTGAAAGATTGAGTAAGATATTTAACAGACACCGGATATTTTTACAAATGATAAATCCATGACGAAATGGGTAACTAAGCAAGGAAGTACTACTTTTCGTACTCTTGCAGGGATTCTGCTCATACACAGAACTGTGCCCAAAGACCCAGGACCTCAGTGAATTGTGGTGGACCAAAAACTCACCTCAGTACCTAGAACCCCTAACCGACTAGCATCAGTGCCTCATTAGCTCATTCCTATAGCAAAGGTACCAATGATTAGACAACCCAGAACATGCAACTTAGGTTACTCTCAGGAATGGTGGGAATCAAGAACGCTCTTTCGTTTGTTATTCTCATACCAGTCCACATCGTGAGTAAATAGAGACACAGAAAAGTTTAAAATGTTTATTTTAACAACCTGCTCTAAGATGCAGTATTTTTCCTAACATAAGCAGGCATATGATTAAAAATAATAGCATCAGCATTGTTACAATTCCATAAAACACAAAGGGAGAAATCATATTATAATGATAGTGAAAACAGGACCAATAGTGCCTTATATACCACCCTCCCTAGCTAGGAACTATGTTTTATATAATACAGAAGGGTTCTTAGGCTTGAATGGGGAACCCCATACCTCCAAGATCAGTAGAAGTGAAAGCTCCCTCGCTGGAAACAAATGTTCTCCAAGTGCTAAAATCATGCATGCAGTGCAATCTTGAAGGCGCCAGAATTTTAGTTAGCTGCGGCTGCGTGTATGTTGTGTCTAAGCGTGGGCCGATCAGCCCGAATAACAGCTAACATTTGTTATGATAACCTTGGAGGCTTCGGCACTCACTGTGCAGACTAAGGTCGAGATGTAAGTCTAGGGACAATGAAAACAAGCCATTCTCATGTGAAGAAATTCATGCAGCCTAACTTACAACAACAATGTTGATGCAGTGTCGTGTGCAAAAGCAGCAGAAAGGTAAAATGGCATTTAAACTTCCAATAAGCCTATGCTAACATCGCAATGTGCACAAGAAGGGCCCTGCCTTCACTACAGTTGTAGGCAAACTTTAAGACACACAGTGAGTCCGAGCTTTCCATCAAGACCGCTGGCTGAGAATTGGTTTATACAAGCGGATAGTGGCTTTTACAAATAGAGCTCTTGCAGCATGTTCATTTGCGCAACAAATAGTAATCCTTTCAATATAATACTTCTATTAGGTATCGGAAACACATGCACAACGCTTGCCTTACAAAATGTGTTGTCTATGTAATCAAGTGCAAATGAGGCAAGATATATATATAGGTAGCACAATTAGAGAACTTACAGAGAGAATCGTGTAACACAATAGAACCATCAGGCAAAACGATACAAGATATCCAATAGCATTAAATTACACTTCCTGTCAAGCCAGAGTACTAGATGAGGATATTGGATTTCATGGTATACAGCATATTCCACTAGACACTAAAAATGGAAACAGGGACTTTGTACCTAGCAGGGATGAAGCACTAAGGATGATGAAATTGAAAGCTGTGGAACAAGGCAATAATACTGATTATAACTCTTTCTCTGAGACAAAAGATGATGTTCTTCAACCTGTTTTTATATGCTTGAAAGAAAAATTGAAGATGTTATTGTACAACCTGTTGTTTAAGGCTTGAAAAATATAATGAATTAGAATCTCACGAAGAGTTATTTGTTAGAACAAAATGTTTCCCCATATAATAATGGTAATAAAGAGATGGTCATATTATGATTACATATACTCAGAAGAGAATTATATTTGAGTTTTTAATACTGTACTGTAGATCTAACTGCCTCAGTGAACTCTCACCTTCATTATACTGTAATAATTTACATATATTTAGAGATGGTTATGACATTTCCCGACTAGATGACATGTAGTCAAGTAATTACCTAAACGAAGTTATACTACTCCAAATAGGTGATAGTTGACGTGTATGAAAATTGATATACTGATATTGCCTACTACTGTGTGCATTTTGATCGAGTACACTGCATATCATTTCATTGAAGAGCCTTTGAATAGACAGAGACATTTTTCTGACTTGATTATTACTTCTTAAATTCATTGCTACTTAAACTAATGTTCTACTTCATACATAAAATTTACACCACACAATGAATTCTGCTTAATATCAGATTTGCTAAATCACTCTATTTAAGTTGTTTTAATTGAAAAAAAATCTAGTAAGGTTAATTTAGATAACCAAAAATGATGACCATCTAGATCTCGCACCTGAAAAGTCTGTTGTTTATTTTGGTTAGGGCACAAATTAGGGAGCCCCCAATAGAGCAACTTAAGAATTTACATTTACTTGTTAGCAATACAATTACAAATTGAAGTGACTAGCTCATTTTGACAGAAATATTTAAATTGGAAGTATTCAATGTACAGATCTGTATAGAGCTGTACCAACAAAGATTAAAGATACTGACTATGAGTTAAGTGCTGAACATATTCTAAGATGGTGACTACTTTAACTGGTCCAAGAGTTACTTTTTTAATTTTAACGATTACATTATATTAGATTAAAATGGCGTTGACAGTAGAGATTGACACACACAAAGAAGACCCTCGATTATGACAAGTAAGTAAAAATCCTCTTCTAGTTTCTCAAAACAGTTTACCCTACTAAAATTTGTTAACAATATTTATGCTAAATGTCGGTACATGCTTTAAATTTTCAATAGCTATTCGAACACTGGCTTGTACATCGCCATGCGCAGGTACAAATACAAGATATGCCGTTAATACAGGAATTTAAAAATGGAACTATACTATGTTAATTTCGGCTTGCTTTCAACTTTTCCCCCAACATTTGATTAGGCTTCAGAAGGAATAGCTATCTAAAACTAGATAATAATAGGTCAATTGATAAGTGATTCATATGTTTTGTTTTCTGATTAGATTATTGCATGCTGGCCTGCACTATGTCTATACTTAAGGCCCAAACACAAGAGTTTACTTAAATGCCTAAACTGGCAACGCTAACATACAGATTAAGAAATGTAATCATGTTACCACAATAGTTACTCTCTTTTACATTCAGAATCAAATTATATATTAAGACTAGGCTCGACCTTGAAACACATTCCGTGCACATTTTATAGATTTCGAACACTGAAGGTATAGCTTACAAATACTGAAAGTACCACTCCTTGAGAAAGTCAATATAAATCATAATAACCATATGCTGACCGACTCGGTAATCGGCTTACCTTATACTTTTGTAAATTTTAGAGACGTCGACTTCTGAATAAATTTAAAGTCACAAACCTATTTAAACAAGATATTCTTGACCCCACAGATATCATTTTAATGTTTATATTGTCAGAAAGTGTAATTTTGGATATATATATAAATTCTGCCCTTACAGAGGGTGCATTTCTACACTGCAGTTGATTACCTAAACCATTTATTAGTCTTTATATCTAAAATATGCTAGTTTCATATCAAACTCAGAAGAGATTGATAACAGATGACTTCTATGACTTCTAATTTTTTACAGATATAAAAAGTGTGTTTTACTTGCACTTGCAACTATTTAAAGTACCAAACACCTTACACATTGAGTAATAATTACTGTTTGAAATATCCATAGTCTGAAGAGACACACACACTCACACATCTACCTATCTGTCAGTAGGCAGTTATAGTTAGGATGTAGTTTCCATAGGAAGAGAGTTTTTCAGTTGCCAATAACTTTGGTGTCGTTTAACGAATCCTTGCGAAATTTTCAAAACTAGTTTGCCACTCACTTCAGCAGCTGTCTTGAAAATGTCGGTTCATCCGTCAAGCGGGAGGGAGAGAAAAATGGAGGGTGGTCCCAAAATGCGTTTTCCCCATATTAATTTCTATAGTAACTTCAGACATAGCTGCAGTCCAAACGCAAAATTCGGCAGGAAGTTAGATGTTGGTCCAGAAAGTACCCTTTTTGTGATTTGGTGTAATACGTTCAGTAGGTGCGGACATATTTCAAAAAATCTCCTTTTGTATATATAGGGGTGCAGAGGATCCGTGACCCCTCCCTAGCTAGTGCTGAGATCTGATTGGCTGCCAACACTTCAAACCAGGAAGTGTTGGCAGCCATCTTGTGACTCGGCTTGAACCAAGTCATAGTAAAAAAGGCAAAAAAAAAAAGAAAAGAAGGCAGAGTACAAGCACCCTGAACTTCTATGCCTCTTGGGAGGGTCCCATGGGGACCCGCAGGGCCAAAAACACATTTTTTAAAAACATTGCTGCTGAAAATGTTAAAAAAACGAAGAGTGATCTCCCGCGCTTTGTTAATTATTAGCCCCCAGGGGAGCCAGGTCACGGGGATTTTTTTTTAAATAATCGAGTGGGGTTGCACAGACCCCCCTCCTGGGGCTGAACATTGCCCGGGACCACCACCTCCAATGGCTTCTGTAAAAATTAAAGCAGAGGAAGCCCGAACGGCCTCCTCCGCTGTCCCAGGGGCAACGACCTGCCTGGGGCTTGTTTATGTTTTACATTGGGGACCACTCGGACCCCCTCAGCCCCAGAGACCACCACCTCCCTGGGGCTTAACATGAAAGCAATACGGGGGTGAGGACCCCCTGCCGTGGCCCCAAGGCCGCCACCTTCCCAGGGCTCTAATTACAAGTAATGTAGGGGGGCGTACAGACTTCCCCACCTGCAGCCCCGGGGACTTGCACCTCCCAAGGGCTTTTGTTTAATTGCATGCAGGGGTCGTGCGGCTTTCATACAGCCCCTGGGACCACCACATCCCCAGGACAAATTCTAAGGCAGGACCGCGCGGCTACTCTCCTTGAACCATTGATGGCCCTGTGGACTGACACCTTCCCCCATTTCCTCCCCACCCCCCCAAGGCTGGTTCTTGCTATGTCCTGGGGTGCCCACTCCCGCACATAGCAATTTGCTATGGCTTGGCGGGAACTCTACCACTCCAGCAAAGCCCTAGCAAACTGTGCTCCACTGTCAGCAAGTGAAAGCATTAAGAATGCTCTTGCTTGCTGACAGCGGAGAGTAATTGATTTTACTGAGTGGGAGTTGTAAGTTAGCAGGAGACAGGGAGCCTGCAGGGACCACAGCAGCCTTGAGGCTCCCTCCACGGTCGCCAACACTGCTAAGTGGGTGTCCTGGGTGGGACCAGGGCACCCACATAGGAGGACGGGGTAAGGTGATTGGGTCTCCAGGGTCAAAATCGTCTTGGAAGGAGGGCAGTGTGGCCACCTCCCATTACTTTTTAATTTAAAAAAGCTGTGCCCAGGGGATGGAGTTCCCAGGGCCGAAATCAGCCCAGGAAGGGGGGCCGCATTGCTCCCTCCCCAATCTTAAAGGGCTGGCTCCGGGGAATGGAACCTAAAATGGCCCAGGTAAGGGGTCCATGTTGCCCCCCCATCCCTATAATAAAAAAAATAACAACTGACAAGTTGCAGAAGGCCCGCCTCCGTTCTCTTCCACTCTGCAAATGCAACTCATGGCACACTGCTGGATGGAAGATGATGTCCCCTTGGGTGCAGAAGGCAACTGGGGGCCAACAAGCCCTCCCGTTACCTCTAGTTAGTCCCACACATTGGGATTGCTGAGAGATCTTCAGGGGCCACACCCCACCCTGCAAATGCGTCTCCTGGTGCACTACTGGTGGGGGGATAAAGTCCCCATGGCTGTTGAGGGCCCTTGGGGGCCAACTACCCCATCTGTAACCTACACTAAGTCCCACACAGCAAGATTGCTGAGAGGCCTTCGGAGACCATGTCCCCTTTCTCCACCACTCTGCAAACGTGCCTCCTGGCGCAATACTGGTTGGGTGATGAAGTCCTCTTGGATGTTGAGGGACTTGGGAGCAAAGAAGTGCTTTTGTTACCTCCAGTAAGTCCCTTACAGTGGGAGTCGTGAGAGCTGGTCGGAGACCCCACACCCTGTTTCTCCACCACTCTGCAAACACGACTACCAGTTAAAAAAACATAAAAATTCACTTAAAAAGCCAAAGGTTACACAGATGTTTTAATTGTGAAATAAGTTTTGAAAAATGTTTAGAAATTCACTGAAAAAACAAAATGTTACAGGGAGGTTAAACTTAGGAAATAGAATTTAAATAAACTTAGAAATTCACTGAAAAAAACAAAGGTTACAGGGATGGTAAAGTTAGGCTCAGATTTCCCTCTAACAAAACCAGTGAAATTCAGCCGTTATAGTTATCTGAGCTAACTATACCGTATGCACCTGCAAAGCACTGCTTATGACCTTATATCACTCAGTACATGGTCAGTGACATCACGGATGACATTTCACATATCACTGATGACACATCCAAAGAACCACTCACACCCCATACAACCTCCCATATGTCCACTCACACACCCATACAATCACTCACATACCTATCACTGACCCATACCAGTACTCATATACCCACACACTCCTCACTCATTTGTACAGCCACTCACACAATCATTCGGTCACCCATACATCCACTCATATAAGCAGTCACTCACCTGTAGAGCCACTCACATAACCACACTCACCCATACAGCTACTCACTTACACCCATATCTACCTACAGTCACTTATACACCCCTTCACTCTCCCAGAGCCTTTCAACACATCCACTCCTTCACCCATACCAGCACTCACACACACACTCAACAAACCACTTACATACCCATCCACATATCCATACAAGCCCTCATACATCTGCTCACTCACCCATTTAGCCATTCACACAGACACTTACTCTCCAAAACAGCCACTCACACACCAACTCACTTAACCGCCCACTAAAACAGCCACGCACTCACCCATACAGCCACTTACACACCAAGTGACTCCCTCATACTTGCACTCAGACACCCATTGACAGACTCACTCAATCGCAAATACTGCCACTTAAACGTCATCTCACTCACCCACATAGCTACTCACACATCCACTTATACACCCATACAGCTACTTACACACCTATACACACAAGGATAGTCACAAATGAAGAAGGTATGAGATACCTGCCTCCTCTTGGCAGAAAACAAGGTTATGGTTATTCTGAATGCACCATATGCAAAATCTTTTCCACTTGAGACAATATGATGTTCAAGTGGATAGTCTTTTAGTGTTCAAGTAATCTTGCGGAAGATTTAAACGCCCGTACTGTAGGAATTCATGAGCTAAGCTGTTAAGTTCAATAATGGTAGGTTGGGCTGTACGATCTGACCCCCAAATATGTAGAGAAGATCTGGTCTGTACAGCGATTTCTTGTGTAGTCCCTCTGAGAGGTAAAGAAGATCTGTGAACTACCACTATCAAGGCCATTAAGGAGCTGTTAGGATGATTTTTTATCTTGGAATGCAGCAGTTTGATTAACACGTAGGAATCAATGGGATGGGAGGAAAAGCTTAGAGAAATTTCCCTGACCAGTTCTCCTTGACGTAACTGAGGATATATTTGGTGTAACGCTAATATCCTGAATCTTTCTATGTTTATCTATTTGTTCATAAATTTTAGGTTGAGAATGTCTCTGAACACTTGTTTTGGACCTTTTTTTCTGCATCAGGAAATAGTAGGAATAAATACCCATTCCTTTTTTGGAAAGGAGGAACTTTCTCCACTGCATTTTTCTGTAATAAGGAGTTTACCTCATGTGTAAAGCAAGTTTTGATGTAGGGGAAAATCTTTCTTCGGTGGTACAGAAAGAAAAGTAGATTTGAATTTGACAAAAAATAAACATTCTCAACAATATTCAAGACCCACTTGTCTTTGATTATATTATGCCACACTTGGATATGGAATTAAATGCTTCCCTACACTGGAGTGTCTAATGGAGAGGAGGGAAGAAAAACCTCATTGTTTTTGCTGAGATTTTCCTGTACTGACCGATGTTTGATGTCCTCCTCTGCCCATAGGGGGCCACCTGTGCTTGGTAGGGCTGTCTGTACTGTTATGCTGTTGATGAGGCTGTCACTGAAGGGCCTGAATTCCCAGCAGGAACTACCTCCGTACGTAATGCTTACAGCGCCTTCTATACTCCTGCTCCTCCAAACCTAAAGCCTTTAGAGTGTCCAATTCAGATTTAATTTGAGCCATCTCATCCTCAGCATGAGTATCAAGGAGAGAATTGCCTGACAAAGGAAGATTTTAAATCCTTTGCTGCGCTTTAGGTTTTAACCCTGTCAATGTCAACCCAGCATTGCATCAGAGACTTAGTTCATGACTGTTCCCAGAGAGCCATGAGAAGGTAAATCCATGGTGATAGAGCTGCTGGCAGCATTGTCTGTGTGAAGGCGCCCTTACACCCCTCGTGGCATCTCATGGAGCGGATACGTTAATATACAAATGTTGTTTTACAGGATATACTAGTGATGTATTGTTTCAACAGCCCTATTAGGATACAGAAAAGAGTACTTGTGACCAGTAGGCATATGTACATTTACAATATCACCCAGTGAGGTGAAACAGGGATTGTCCCGGTCCTGAGGAAGAAAGCCAAGGGGATGGCTTTGTTGTGTAGCATTTTAGAATCCAAGCGTAATTTACCGATTCATACCCTTATATAGGTATAATTCACATTGCCCTTATATAGACATAGAAATCATACCCATATTTAGACATAACCCATCCAGTACAAATACAGGCATGGCAATTTCCACGAGTTCTAAAAAGCCACAACGATTTCTTGGAAAAATCGGCTTCAGCAGTCAGGGACATCCCCTTGCTTGAATAATGACTTGTCCTAGAAATAAAGGAGTTTTCAAAGAACTACCATTTCCTTGGGGTTCTTTGATGACGTTATTATGTCCGACTTTACGTCAAACTAGGCACCTTCAAGGTATAAATATGCCTATACTTGCCCTAGCAAACACACGGTGGTTCAGAGCAGTTAGACTATCTACTTGCCCGACGCAGCTCGCTACAGCAGGTGCCGAAGGAAGCCGACCCTCCAGCTGACGCACTGACAGAGAGGCTGCCTTAGATCCCTTCGCGGGGTGTTAGGAAATCGAGTTCCGAGACAGAGATAGCAGACCTCATTCATTCTAAAACCAAGGTACAGAGCTGATTAGACCTTAAGAGAAATCTTGGTTAGATTCTTGGAAAAGACAAACTAAACCTATGCTACACCTCACTTACTTCTTCCCTCGTGCTAGACTTAGGTTAGGTACATTGGGGTAGGAGTATTTTAGAAGAACCAGTTGAGCAGTTTTTAGCCTTTGTTATTTATGTATGTAATTATCTATGGTCTAGGAACCATACAATGCTTTTACAGTATTATTTTATAATTCTCGTCTTACTGTACACATTATACTTTGCAACCAGTATTACGATTGTAGCAGTTCACTTTACTTGCTTGAGAAAGAAGACTGTTCAATAAACCCTTTTTATTGAAAACGCCAGTCTCTCTATTTTCTCTGCACCTCTGATGAAACGAAGCATACACGATTGACTGAGTAAAATATCTATCGTTTCCACGACTCTGAAGATACTTTTATTCTTGAGGAAACAAAGTTGTAATGTTTATGCGGTTGTCAGAAACTAATCCCTTCTTGTGAATTCGAGAAAGTTTCTAGTGACCTCTGAGCTTCCTGGCCCTCAAAATTAAGTCTAATATATTTGATAGAGACCTAGTCGACCCAAGTCCTACGTCAAATCTATAGGATATATTATTACAATGCGCAGAGCCTCTTGGGAATATAGGAACTACACTACAGCTTCTGAAACCTTTCAACCATGTAGAAAGTGACCCATTAACGTGCACCATCTGCACCTCCCCATTTTTACTATTCTCAGCTAGGGAAGTTAATAAAGTGTATTCTTTCCACTAGCCAGGGAATTTTTAAAATCATCACACATATTTCACGATCTCACGCACTACACATATACACCAATCGCTAAATTAAGTCCTCCCGCATCTATGTAGGTAGTAGCACGCCCCGTCCCGTAGAGGGGCGGGAAGACCCCAAAGATGAAGTATGACAATGAATCAGGTTTGAGTGTGTGAGGGGTATTTTACAATTTTTTTAACATTGCCCTTCCTACAAATAAGAGAAGGTCTTTTTTTTCAGACACCATCATGAAAAACACACTTATACACATATATATGTTTAGGTAGATAATGGTAGAATCCTTTTGTTGAATTACGATACCAAGAGGAGGACAATTCAACTTTTTCCCTCTTCACTCCCCCCTTTGATATTTTTGTAGGCCAGTGCTGACAGGTCAAAAGTATAAGCTGCTGAGCATATAAGTTGGTTCAAAACCATCATGCACTCTTGCAAGATTTCCTGAAAACGTTCTTTGTTCTCCTTCTGAAGTTTTTCTGTGAATCTCTGCTGAGAGTCCCAAAGGGCCCTGTCGTAACGACCCAGCAAAGCTGTTGCACTCACTGTTTTCATGGAAGTGGCCGTTGCAGTGCAACAGGGGAGTCAATCCGTTTGCTTTCCGGATGGACTCCTCAGTCCGATGAGATGTGATCAGTGATGTCACCGACCATGTCATAAGTATTTACTTGAGATTTTATGTAGCGCAAACATGACCCGTTAGGGTATCAGAGCGCTTTACAGGGATAAACATGTTACGCACAGGTTAGGCATAGGCAAAATACAAGAAAGGGGGTAAGGGAATTGATTACAATAGGACAAGGCCAGAGTTATATACAATGATCAGTATAGTACCAAAATTTGGCGTAAAGGAATTGACTATAACAGGACAAAGGCTAGAGTTATATACAATAATCGGTAAAGTACCAAAAATCGCAACATGTCAGCGATAGAAGAAGAACAACAGCAATTGTAATCAAGCGAACCACAAGAAATCAAATGGCAGAGAGAGCTGGCAGAACATTAGAAGCAGTGGGAATTGGTACACAGAGAGGGCCAAGCATTACAGGAGATTATGCACAGAAACCAAAGCTGTGAAAGAGGTGGGGTGCACAACAACCGAAAGTTAATGGAGGACTTTGCTCATTAGGAAGGAAGGTTAAGTGATGTAAGATGTGAGGTCGTCAGCAGTGCATTGGGGAGATGTAATTTATATAGTTAGCTCAAATAACTATAACTGCTGAATTTCATTGGTTTTGTACGAGTGAAATGTGATCATAACTATAACCTCTCTGTAACCTTTGGTTATTTCATGGAATTTTTAAGGGTTTTCTATTTCCATTTCCTAAGTATAACGTCCATGTACCATTTGGGGTTGTCAGTGAATTTCTAGGGTTTTTTTTATATTCTATGTCATAACTATAACGTCCTTGTAACCTTTGTTTTTTCAGTACATTTCAATGTTTTTTAAATTTTTATTTCCTAATTGTAACCTGTTGGGGTTTAATTTCTGTGAAATGAGCATAGTGCCAGAATGAATCCTGCAGCGCGCATTTATCCAAGAAGGGGCCACCATTTTGAGCAACACCTCTACCCTACTAGAGTACTTTCTACAGGGTAATTAGTAAGTGCTACCCTGTTGGGTAAATGTATAGTGCATCTCCTACACTACAGCTGGGTAAAGAAAGCAGCGTAAATGTCGCCAGTGACTTTGTGTGTCCATTACTTTGGGAATGTGGCTGTTGCATCAGCCTCTTTAACAGATAACGTTAGTGTAAAACTGCAGAGAAAACACACTTGGATGATTTGTACTTTTAGAAAGGAGAAAGGGCTTCTTTGTTTGGTGGAGATGTTATCGCATTCTTAGGCATCAAGACTCAGTCTCCAAAATCGGCAGGAAACCTGCTCGTTGAGTCTTAAAGTAACCTATCCATCAGCTTGAGAAAAGGGCAGGAAGATGCTGCATACTGCTAATGTATATGGGGCGGGCCAAATGGGTGGGGTTTCCAGGCAAGTTTACATACTACTAGTTTTTATAAGTTTAGAACATGACCTTTGGTCTCAGCAGCAGACTTCAAGAAAGAACCACCTTATCACAGACACCATATGAGATATTGCGCTTGAGATAAGCAAGGATGCAACACCTCCATCATGGATTATAGATAACTTTTCACGGTGGAAATGTACAATTGTTACTTACCTGTAAACGGGTGGTTCTCCAGTATTGGTGTCTTTCATAGATTCACATGCTTGAATATTCCCCGTCGTCGAAGTGGGAGCCCAACGGTAAATAAAATAGCAATAAAATCTCAATAAAATATGTATGTAAAAACATATCACATAAATTCCAACACCAAAAATACTTATAAGTACCAGGTTAGCATTAACACATAGGAATACATGGAAAAAGAAAAAACCTTTATAACATATCCATATCATTATGTTATTCCAAATTACAGCCAATCAGGCGCAAGTACCCCTCCAGAACCTTCTCCTCAGAGGCTCAGGCCCTAAGATTTTCGTAGCACAGGAGTGACAAAAAGAGTCTAGGAGGAGAAGCGAGCCTCTGAGGGGAGGCGGGTGGGTCGCATGTGAATCTATGAAAGACACCAATACTGGAGAGCCACCTGTTTACAGGTAAGAAAAAATTGTTCTTCTCCAGTATTAGGGTGTCTTTCATAGATTCACATGCTTGAATAGAATAGTGAGCAGTAACAGCTGACTGCAAGAGCAAAATCAGCAATGCATTGGCATGAAAATGCAAAAATAGCATAACATAGCCAGGTAGGAATGATAATAAGAATAACAACAATTTCATCACATAAACCATATAGGTGGAGGGAAGAAAGCAGAGGCTCACCTTAATTAAAAAGATTGCGAAGCACCGCTTGGCCCACTGCCGTATCGGCTTCGTTGATTGTTTCAAGGCAGTAATGTCTCGTGAAAGTGTGCCTGCTGGACCACGTAGCTGCTCGGCATATTTGGTGAATCAGCACTCCAGCAAACAGGGCAGTAGAGGATGACATCGCCCTGGTGGAATGAGCTCGCACTGAGGAATGAAGAGGCTTGCCAGCTTTCTGATGACAGAAAGAAATTGCTGAAGAAATCCAACGTGCAATAGTGCAACAGAACGCCCCTTGCGCATGCTTCCGTAAGCAACGAACAGCTGATCAGATTTGCAAAAGGGTGCCGTCCTGTCGATGTAAAATTTAAGGCATTGTTTAACGTCCAGTGAATGTAAACGTTGCTCAGCTGGAGATTGAGGATTGGCAAAGAAAGTATTTAAGAAAACAGGTTAATTGAGGTGAAAGTCAGTGGGCACTTTAGGCATGAAAGCCAGGTTGGTGCGAAGCACATCACAGTCCGATTTGAATTGGAGGAAAGGAGGTTTAATGGTAAAGGCGTGAATATCACTCACGCAACGTGAAGAGGTCAAAGCAAAGAGAAAGGCCACCTTCCAAGTAAAAATTTTTAAATCCGCTTTGCGGACAGTTTCGAATGGCGCCTTCATCAATTGCGCCAAAACAATATTGAGATGCCAGGTGGGAGGAGGATGCCGAATGGGCGGGAACTTCCTGATCAGTCCCTTGAAAAATTGACGAATGACTCTGGAAGAGCAGAGAGAGGAGGAGCCATCCTGCCAGAAGTGAGAGATTGCCGCCAAGAAAACCTTCAAAGTGGAGTGGGAAAGTTCTGATTGCGCCAGCTGTAGAAAGAACGGCAGTATCTGAGCCGGAGTGGAATGGACGGGATGGATGTTGGCAGCTGCGCACCAGTGACAGAATCTTTTCTACTTTAGCTTGTAAGTCTTTATTGTGGAAGGAGCCCTGGCATTGGCAAGAATGTCCCTGCATGCTGGTGAAATGTTCAAATGGGCAAATTCAAGGTGCTCAGGTTCCAGGCCGATAATTTGAGAGAGGAGGGGTCTGGATAACAGATCTGACCCTCGTCCACCATGAGGAGATCCGCTAGAGGATGAAGGAGAATGGGTTCGCACTGTAAGAGAAGCAGCAGTTCCGAGAACCATGCTTGTTGAGGCCATCTGGGAGCGATCAGGAGAATGTGGCACGGCTGTCTCTGCATCTTCCATAACACTCGAGGAACTAGTGGAATCGGCGGAAAAGCGTAGGTGAATAGATCGCACCAGTCCATCAAAAAAGCATTCCCGGACGATTCTGGATGGGGAAGCCAACTTGTAAAGGACGGGCATTTCGGTTCATGGGGCTCGCGAAGAGATCTATGTGCGGATGACCCCAACGCCGAAAGATGAAGTCCAGAGTCGGCTGATGCAGCTCCCACTCGTGAGTCAAGGATGCGGACCTGCTGAGGGCATCTGCCAGGATGTTGGAGATGCCTGGTAGGTGAACTGCTGTCAGGGTAATGTGGTGCCGAAGTGCCCAATCCCAAATACTCTGTGCCAGTCGAGACAGGAGAGGAGATTTTGTGCCGCCCTGCTTGTTTACATAGTGCATACTGGTGGTATTGTCGGTTTGGATGAGCACTGATTCTCCCTGGATCAGAAGATGGAACGGTTTGAGTGCCAGGAAGATGGCTATCAACTCCAGCCTGTTGATGTGCCAGGAGCGTTGAGACTGAGTCCACTTGCCCTTTATGCAGTCCTTGAAGGTGTGCGCCCAATCCTTCCAAGGAGACATCCGTGGTCAAAATGAGTTCCGGTGCGGTGTTGAGGAAAGAAGTCCCGGCAGCCACGTTGGACGGTTGCCCCCACCACTGGAGAGCCAACCTCATCCGAGCGGTCACTAGGACCAAATCATTGAAAGAGCCGGTGACCTGACGACACTACTTGTCCAATTCTTCCTGAATGGGGCGACTATTGAGCCTGCAATTTGGGATCAGAGAGATGCAGGAGGACGCCATCCCCAGAAATGACTTCAATATACGAACTGAAACGGACTCTTTTGAACAAATAAAAGCCACCAAGTGTAGAATCCGCAGCTGACGCATGTGAGACACGAATGCCTTGGCTAGTGACGTAGTGGCGCCTAGAAAAGTTCTGCAGGGAGCTGGGTCGACCTGAGACTTCTCGGTATTGATGGAAAGACCGAGGGAGAGAAATAAAGTCTGACAGAGTCGAGTGTCCCGAGACAGCTGACTGCGAGATTGCGACTTGAGGAGGCAATCGTGTAGGTATGGAAAAATTTGAACGCCCTGTAGACGCAGGTAAGCCACCACTGGAGCCAAGACCTTTGTGAAGACACGAGGGGAGGAAGGCAGGCCGAAAGGCAGCACCCTGAACTGAAAGTCTCGCCGCCCTACCCGGAAGCGCAAGTACTTCCGGTGCCGTGGAAGAATTGGCACATGGAAATAAGCGTCCTGGAGGTCGATGGTGGTCATAAAGTCGTCCTTGGAGAGAAGACGTAGGATATCCAAGAGCGTGAGCATGCGGAAGGATTGGCACTTTAGATATTTGTTCAGTGCCTGTGAATCGAGGATTGGACGCCAGTCGCCTTTCTTTTTGAGGACGAGGAAAAACCGGGAATAGAATCCCATCCCTTTCTGAGACTTGGGAACCACTTCGATGGCACCTTTTTGAATCATGATGCGAATCTGCTGGAAAAGTTCTTTGAGGTGCGCTGGAGGCGGACCAGTCGGAGGAGTGTGAGGAGGAAACTTGACAAACTCCAAGGCATGGCCTTTTGATACAATGTTCAGAACCCAACGGTCCGAGGTGATTGAGGACCATTGTGAAAAGAACAGGAAGATTCGACCTCCAACCTTGAGCGGGGAAGGCAAGTCATTGCCTATTGGAAGCGGAGCCTCTATAGGAAGACTTTCCTCGGTATGATTTGGAAGACTGCTGGTGAGAGGACTGTTGCGACTGGGAGGAATATCGCTGCTTGCCTTGACCGTAGGAGCGGTACTGATTGGATCCGCTGCGAAAGGAAGAGGTAGTGCCCCGTCCGTGTGCACCCAGGAAAATGCTGTTTGAGGAACTGCAAGGGTGCCCAAGGAACGGGCTGTTTCGGTATCCTTCTTTATCGTTTACAGTGCTTCATCGACGTGTTGAACAAAGAGCGATTCGCAGTCATAAAGCACGTCAAGAATTTCCGCCTGAACCCCCTGGCGAAAAGATGTAGAAAAAAGCCAACCCTGACGTCGCAGAACAGCTGCCCCCGCGAGCTGACGGAAGCCAGTGCAGGCGATATCCACAGAGCAGTCTATGATCTCTTCCGACGCTCTCTCCCCCTCCTGAAGAATCTTTAGAGCCTCTGCTCTGGAGGACTCAGGAATGAGGGCAACAAAGGCAGTCATGTCAGACCACATCTGGCGGTCGTAGAGTCCCAGTATGGCCAGAGAATTTGCGGCCCTCACATTAGTGGAAGCCAAAGTAGAAAATATCCGCCCAATGGCATTGAGGCGATGATCTTCGCGATAAGGAGGAGCAGTAATTGGAGAAGACGGGTTCCTGAAACGGCGCTGGGCGGCCTGGGTGACCACGGAATCTGGCTTAGGCAGCGAAACCAGGCAAGCTGGAGAACCATGGGGCACCCTGTAGGAAGGTGGATATCTGAATATGGTTACCCCCAAACCTTTGCCTAGTGTTTAGCTGGTTTTCGTATTAGTTGACCTCGGGCCCAACTATTCAGGACCCCAAGCCCTCTGCTCTCTCAGTTAAAATGGACTCCATGTAATCTATGTACATACCAATTGGAACATGGATCACCTTGTGAGCCCCTGTACAGTGTACCCTAGGTACCCAGGGCATAGGTGCATCGAAGGCCTACCAGGGGCTGCAGCACGTATTGTGCCACCCCTGGCCTGGCCTTACTATTTGACACAAATGGCTGATCACTCAGATAGGTCAAGGTGGTGTAATCACCCTTTGCTTTAGATATAGTATCACTATATCTAACCCAAAATGGACACATATATTCCTATAAGTCACTCCTATGGCAGGCCTTATCAATCCTGAAGGCAGAGTGCTTGGAAATATGTGAGATGGGGCTCTAGCATGAGCTGAGCCTGTCTGCAGCTTTCGGAACCATGTCCTTATAGCTGTTCCATGATAACGCTATACCATATACTCTTAAGTGCATTATAATCCTCGCGGTTAAAGCTAACTTTGGCATAGCATCATCAAAACATGTCATGTAAGGTGTCATACGCTTTGGAATACTACCCCCTCGCCAGTTCTGGCGACGGGGGTAGCATTCCACCCTTCTAGACATGTATGTAACTAGAACCCTGGTTAAAGTTAACCCGAGCCTCAGTATCACAAAATGGATGCTGCTGCCACAGACACAAGTCTGACCTCCTGCTGCTGGGAGTCCTGCGACTTATTGTATTTTTCTTAAGAGTATTGTTATGTGCTTAGCCCACTGATCTCATAAAGAGTTCAGAGGTGTTTGTTAGTAATAAATATATTGTTTATTTTCATAACAACCTGTGCTGTGTCCTTCCATCTGGTATTCAAGAGGTTATATGTGGTAAAACATCTGGCTTCAAATGCCAAAAGAGTTTAGCCTAAGACTGCTTTGTCCATGCTACCATTAGGATAGCTGGTCTATAAGGTTGACTTACAACCTATCACCATAAGGGTTGTTTGGACTGATACTAGTGAGCATCATATATCAGGCTAACTTCTCACACGCCCTATACTTCTCCAAACGAGGTAGTTGCGCCGGGATGGAATTCGGCGTTTGCATCAACTTGACACCCTCATTCCAAATAAGGTCGATGATGGGGACTGTCCGGACCTGTTTGAAAGGTTGACTTTTAAAGTCGTAAAGGAAAACAGTCTTCGACATTTTGGACCATAGGAAGTTTAAAGTGGAGCGCCACTCTATCCATAAGCTGGTGAAAGCTTGCGAAGTCAACAGGAGGGAAATCTCCTGAAGTCGCAGGAGGCGGGGATGGTGTTTGGATCTGATAATGGTCCCAATCTGCCATATTGCCATCATCATCATCATCGTCATCCTGAACCTCGCTGTCCTCTCGCTCTGGGCGAGCATCTTCCTCATCATCTTCATACACTGTAGCGCCAATCTATCTATAAGCTCATCCGCCCTTGGTATTGGGTGGGCGTCAGTCTTAGTGACTGCATTGAGACCCCTGTAGTCTACGCAGAACCTCATCTCTTTCTTACCACCCTGGGTGTGAGGCTTCGGCACTAGAACTACGGGACTAGCCCAAGGGCTATCCGAGGGTTCAATGACTCCCAACTCCAACATTTTCTGCACTTCAGTTTTGATGCAGTCTCTAACGTGATCGGGCTGCCTGTAGATTTTACTCTTGACGGGCAAGCTGTCACCAGTGTCAACCTCATGGGTACACCAATTGGTCTGACTAGGTGTTAGAGAGAACATATGCCGGAAGGATTGAAGAACCTGTTTACAATCCTCCTGTTGATGTTCGGAGAGGCTGCCACAAAAGACAACACCGTCTACCGATCCATCGTCAGGATTCTGAGTGAGCAGGTCTGGGAGAGGGTCACTCTCTTCCTCCTGTCCCTCATCTATGGCCATGAGCAAGCTCATGTCCTTCCTGTCGACATATGCTTTGAGCCGGTTAACATGGAGCACCCTGTGGGGGCTTCCGGGGAGTTCCAAGGTCCACCAGGTAGGTGACCTCTCCCTTTTGCTCAAGAATTGTGTGGGGCCCAGACCATTTGTCTTTGAGTGCTGCTGGGGCCACTGGCTCCAACACCCACACCTTCTGTCCAGGCTGATAAACAGTCAGGACAGCCTTTTGGTCATGCCAAGCTTTTTGGAGTTCTTGGCTGGCCTTAAGGTTTTCAGATGCCTTTTCCATGTACTCAGCCATCCGAGAGCGGAGACCAAGCACATAGTCCACTATGCTGGTTGCAGGCTTTTTGAGAGGTCTCTCCCATCCTTCCTTCACCAAACACAGGGGTCTTCTTACAGGATGCCCGTACAAAAGTTCAAAAGGGCTGTAGCCAACCCCCTTCTGTGGGGCTTCTCTATAAGCGAATAAAAGGCAGGGAATCAGGACGTCCCATCTACGCCGGAGCTTTTTAGGTAGTCCATGAATCATCCCTTTTAGGGTCCTGTTGAACCGCTCAACAAGCCCATTGCATTGTGGATGATAGGGTGTGGTGAACTTGTAGTTGACACCACATTCCTTCCACATAGCAGTCAAGTAGCTCGACATGAAGTTTGCACCTCTGTCAGAGACGACCTCCTTAGGGAAGCCCACTCTGGAGAACACTCCAACTAGGGCTCTTGCCACAACAGGTGCTGTAGTGGTCCTAAGGGGAATAGCTTCAGGATACCTGGTGGCATGATCCACTACCACCAGTATAAAGTTGTGCCCTGATGCTGTTTGGGGTTCCATTGGACCGACAATGTCAATCCCCACACGTTCAAAGGGCACCCCCACCACAGGCATTGGTATAAGGGGGGCCTTTGTTGTGCCACCTGACTTACCATTGGCTTGGCAAGTGACACAGGAGCGACAAAACTCCTTGGTATCCTTGTCATGTGAGGCCAGTGAAAGTGTGAGACAAGCCTGTCCCACGTTTTCGTCTGGCCTAAGTGTCCTGCTAAGGGAATCTTGTGGGCCAAGGCAAGAAGGAAACCACGCTGAGACAAGGGGATAACCAGCCTCCTGGTCATGCCAGGCTTGGGGTCTCTTGCCTCAGTGTACAGGAGTCCATCCTCCCAGTATACCTTGTGGGTACCTGTGGCGTTCCCAGCAGCCTCAGCAGCAGCCTGCTGTCTGAGGGGTTCAAGGGAAGGGCAGTCTAACTGGTCCTTCCCCAGGTCTTCTCGTGAGGGTCCCCCTGAGCCCAGAAACTCAACCTGATCAAGTTTGAGTTCTTTAGGTTCAGTTTCCCGCAATTCCTGGAGGTCAGCCTCCTCTGAGACTTGATCCTCGACCTGGGGCAAGGGGGAAGGCGATGCCTTAACCCGACTGCTCTTCTTCTTGGGAGGTGTCTGGTCCATTGTTCTAGGATCCAGCACCGGTTCAGTGGGGCATCTTCTGACCTGTGACCTAGTCACAGCAAGCACGTGTGCTGGCAAGCCTAACATCTCCATGTGAGTCCTGTGCTCCACTTCTGACCATTGTGATTACTCCAAATTATTGCCCAACCAACAATCCACTGGAAGGTCTGAACTAACAACAACCTTTTTCTGGCCATTTACCCCTCCCCAGGAGAAAGCAACAATCGCCATACTATGACTGGTAGTGACGTTGCTGGCATTGGTCACCAGGAAATCTGTACCTGGCACGATCTGTCCAGGGTCCACAAAGTTGGGCGTCACCATGGTGACACTGGCACAAGTGTCCCTATAGGCCTGAGCCATTTTTCCATTTATTAACGGCGTCTGTCGGTATTTGCCCAAGGTATTGGGACTGACATCAGGGGACATATCCACATCCCCTGTACAGACAAGGACAGCCTGAGTGAGTGTACCAACTAAGTTGTCACACCCCTCAGAACCCAAGGTTAACCCAACTAGTCCCTTGGGAGGTGCACTACTACTGCTGGCTGTACTAGGGGGCACAGGTGCCTTAGGGGCTGCAGTAGCAGGAGTCTGCCTTCCTTTCTTGGTGCACTCACTAAACCAGTGAGTTTTACTCTTACAGTATTGGCACCACCTTTTCGATTGGCCTTCTTGATTCTTCTTTTTCTGGGAAGCCTGACCCCCCCCTTCTTTGGGTTGTTGGGGACCTGTCGAAGACTTCTGGTCATTTTGCTCCCCTTTAGAATCTTTACCCTTTTGGTCTGCTTTCTTCTGACCACCCTGGTTCTGGCCCTGGTTTTGCTTAACCCTTGTTCTGACCCATCTGTCTGGCTTCTTTCCCAATTCTTGGGGAGAGGTCAGATCCGAGTCGACAAGGTGCTGATGCAACAAGTGGTTCTGACAATTGTTTAAAATCTGTTCTCGCATGATCAAATTATACAATCCTGTGTAATCAGTAACCTTACTGCCCAGCAACCAGCCCTCCAAAGCCTTAGTGGCACAATTGACAAAATCAGACCAGTCCTGAGACTGAGTTTTCTGGGTATCCCTGAACAGCAACCTGTACTGCTCAGTGGTTAGGCCGAACCCATCAATCAGTGTGTTCTTCAGGACCTGGTAATCGTTAGCGTCCTCAGCTCTAGTAGTGAGGAGCTTATGTCTACCTTTACCTTCAAAGGAGAGCCACAAGATAGCTGCCCACTGACTTTGGGGGACGCACTGCACAGTGCAGGCCCGCTCCAAAGCAGTAATCCATTTGTGGATGTCATCCCCTTGCTTAAAGGGGGGCACTATCTTACTCAGGTGTCTAGTGTCTAAACTCCTGTTTTCCCGTGGGGGAATGCTGCCACCAGTGGGATTTGTCCCACTCAATTCTTGCTCTCTAGCAAAGGCGAGTCTTTTTTGGCTAGGGCAGGTTCTTCCCTTTCGATCCGCAGATTGACTTCCCGCTCTTTAGCTTCGTACACTCTCCTCTGAGGGGATGTCATCCCTCTTCGAGAAGAGCCTCGAGAGCCATTGGTTCGAACGGATCTATTAGAGCCTCTCGACAGAGACCTAACTCGTCCATTCCCAATGTTAAGCTGGCCTGAGAGGGGCCCCAGGGGTCTCCTAGTACCATTCTCGTGCCGGCTTAAGTTGTCCCTAGTTAGCTGGCTAACTATTACTAGACCTTTGTCTGCCTCGTCCCCAGATGTCTCTGGCTCCTCGTCCTCCTCTTCACCTTCTGCGGAGAGATGGATAAGGTCAGGGTCACCTCGGGTTCCCTCGAAGGGGGGGCATATTCCCTTCTGGATGAGAAGGGTCGGTTTTACCAGCCCTCCTAGCATCATAAGTCTCCAAGAGACCAATCAGAAACGGAATGGTAGGGTTTGGACCCTGTTTTAGCTTCCGAGATGTGTCGCATCTCTTGGAAGCTAAGTGCAACATATCTGGAAGTGACCTGTGGAAGGTCAACTGACACAAGGGGAGACTCAGAGTTTCCTCCTTTGTCTGACATGCTGCTTCTAGTGTGGTGTTAGTGATGCACCTACCTACACTATGTTTACCTACTGATCCCTTGCTAAGAGTTGTAGCCAAGGTGTGCTAAGCATTGAGGAGCTACAACAGCTGGTTCAGTAGAACTCAGAGTATTCTAAGCTAAGTTATATGTACCTGGAGTACTTATGCGATCTTTCACAAGATATTCTTAGGATACGCGTGGTAAAACAACAGCAAGCTCAAATCCCAACCGCTGCTCACCAATGTGAGAAGTTGGCCTGATATGCAGTGCTCACTATTCTAGTGATCACTATGCATCAGTCCAAACGACCCTTATGGTGATTGGTTGTAAGTCAACCTTAGACCAGCTATCCTAATAGCGTGGATACGAGCAGTCTTCGGGCTAAACTCTAGAGGGCGTGTTAAGCCAGCTGTTATACCATCACATACCCCTTGAACACCAAGTGAAAGGACACCACACCAGTGTTCTGAAAATAAACAGTGTATTTATTAGAATCACAACAGCCCTGTACTCTTTATGAGGACAGGGTACTAAGCACACAACAAAACTCTTAGGAAAATACTTCAAGTGCACAATCAATACAAGTGCCCGAGGGCACGGAAAGTTTAGTGGTCTCGGGTGGACCCGATAAGGCAAGTCGGAAGCGGTGGGGACTCGGGACCCTCAAATAAGGAGGCTATGCGGGCACCGAAATGCCGAAGTTACCTAGCCGAAGGGCTGCGGCTGCACAAGTCTTTACAGACGTCGGGAGTCCTCGCTGACGATAAGTATACAGGGGATCCCTGGAAAGCACAATTCATTCACTCCTTCACACTAGAAACAATCATTGGTCATAAACTATTTTATACCGTTCACAGACTTTTTTTTATTAAAACAAAAGAAAACATACATAAATAGGTAAAACTCAATGCATTACAGAATTGATGTTGTCATTTAAAAAGACAAGGAAAGAACAGTCCATACAGTAGATAAAAATCACAATTACAAATTAATTCACCAATTTATATGTGTAAATCAATATAAGGCCTAACATATGACAAGGTATCAACAGATCCTACCCTCAAGCATAACAGTTTACTGTAAAGAAACAATGTCAACAGTGTGAATTCGAAATTAAACCCCCAAGAGTCAAAAGCAACCGTTACAGTTATTAATTATAAGATTCATAAAGCCCTGCTGATAGTTTTCGAACAAATCTCTTTTTTCTTTTTTTTGATCTTATACCAGAGATTTACTGGGCTTGAATTCTATGTGCAAAGAAAAAAGCGTCGACGCGTTTCGGTGTCACTGCCCTTGGATATCGGCACACCTTCCTCAGGACAATAATTCAAGTCCCTTGGGGTAAAACTCACGTATCCTCCTTAAAGAAGGTGTATTTCTTTAAAGGAGGTCTCTATCTTCGTGGATTATGGACACATCAGATCCACATTGAGCTCAATATCTTTACAATATGTGGTCGTAAGAAGGAGGATATTCTCTTCTATTTTCTTCTCTCAGCTTCTGATTAAAATTCAGATCTCATAGCGTTTCCTCTGGATATAGGAATATACCTTGTTCAGTGTGAGGCCCTGTATTATTTTGAATAGCCTTATCCCCGTGGCGTCCCTCTCCCTTTTGAAGATTATCCCCACACCTTTGAATGGCGGTGAGTGGCTCGTCAAGGGTGATGCCTGACCTTGATATACAGATGCATCTAGACTCGCCACAGGTACGTCTGCTTCTCTACGTTGTCCTCGCTGACGAGCCAGGAGCCGGAAGGAAGGAGTTGCTGGCCGGCGACCAGTTGAGATAGTTCGTAGAGATCCAAGCCTGGATCAGGGATGGATGACACCTGAAAGCAGAGGGGACCAAGTTCGTACTACTAGCCAGTAGTCAGAGGGTACCAGGAGGGCACCGGATGATCGTCACCTCGACTAGGTGAGTGGGCGACTCTCGGCTCTGCAGTCTCACGGACCAGGAGGCGTTGTCGGCGACCAGGATTGAGGTGCGAGCTGTCCCACGAAGGTTGATGCTGTCGGCGTCGCTGGGCCCAGGATTGGGGCAACAGCCTTGGCAAATTCAGGGCCACGTGGTGGACCTAAAATGGCGTCTTGAGTGGACCAGGAGGGTCCGGGGTGCTCCTCTTTCAAAAGGGAGCAAGGATCAGTCTGGAGCAACCAGACCAACAGCGTTGTTGTCGGACGTCGTCGAGAAGGTCACAAGCCAGCGGCTAGTAATCAGACAACGTGCTGAACAGCAAAGAGCAGAAGGGCCCAACGCAGATCGTGGAGATGCTGGGAGGCTGAACTTTACTGCTGGAGCTGCTCAGGGTCGGGGTTTCTCGGACCCCAAAGCACTCACCAGAGGATCCCTCGGCGGTCGTGCTGGTTAAGAAATCGTGCAGGTTTTGATGATGGCCGGTCCCTCGAGGTCTCGTCGCACCCACGGATCTCAGCTGAGCTGATGATGTGGGTAGAGGTCAGAGGTGCCAGGGAAGCCGGTTCTCGTCGAGCTGGGCCGTCGGATTCCTGAGGAAGGACGTGCAGCAAACCGCAGAGTTCTTAGATGGTGCCTGCGGATGCAGGGTGACTACTCCTTAGCCACAAGGGAGAAATCTTGAGAAGAGTCTTGAATGTCCTTTCGTAGAAAGTAGTTCTTGATTCAAAGATGATCTAATTTGGAAGGGTCTCCGCTCCTGCCTTTATCCTAAAGAAAGGGGTGGGTATGTGACTAGGTCCTGCCCTAGGGGTGGGACCAGGAAGGGGGGTGGTTACACCCCTCTCCCCTGCCGGACTTTCCCGAGGTCAGGGGCTGCGCGCCCCTGGAACTGGTTCTAGCCGGCAGATGCGTAGTGAGCACCGGGGTGCCACTCCGCAGTCACCTTCTTGTAAAGCCCTGCCTACCCAGGATACACAAAACCCTGTCTGGGATGGTGCGAACACCGCCCCGGACAGGAAACCCTTTGTCCAAGCTCTCCTCGCTGGAAGGACTCCCAGCAGCAGGAGGTCAGACTCGTGTCTGTGGTGGCAGCATCCATTTTGTGGAGCTGAGGCTTTACTTAACTTTAACCGGGGTTCACAGTTACGTACATGTTGTGTCCCTCTAGAAGGGCGGAATGCTAACCTCGTCGCCAGCATTGGTGAGGGGTCAGCATCCCGATTCGTATGACACCTTACTCGACATGTCTTGATAACGCGATACCGAAGTTACTAATATGGTACGCGTTATCATGGAACAGCCATTGGGTCTTGGTTCCGCAAGCTGCAACCGGGCTCGGCTCATGCCAGAGCCCAATTCACACGATTCCACGCACTCTGCCTTCAGGATTGTCAAGGCCTGCCATAGAAGTGACTGATAGGAACTCGGGTGTCCATTTTAGGGTTAGATATAGGGATACTATACCTAAAGCAACGGGCGAGTACGCCACGTTGCCCCAGCTGTCGCGCAGCCAGTTGTGTCAGATTTAGATGGCCATCCAGGGGTGGCATAATACATGCTTCAGCCCCTGGTAGGCCCTGGGTACACCGATGCCCTGAGTTACAGGGTCTGACAAGGTGGCCCAGTTCCAATTGGGTAATGCACCTAAGGTACACACATCAATTTAGCGAGAGAACAGCTAGGCTGTGGGTCTGATTGGCACACAGCCCGAGAAAGTCGTAAACCAGTGAAACAAAAGCAAAAAATCTGGGTGATCATAGGATTGCAGACCGTACTTTCCTACAGCGTGGACCTGAATAGAGGTTGTAGCCGGAGCAGATTGCGCTGTTGGTTGTGGAAGCGGAGCAGAAGCAGGAGCCGTTGCAGGTGCGGGGGCTGTAGGCAGAGGAGAGCCATGGCGAGATGGTGGGAAACGCCTGTTGTAATCTTCCAACATATATTGGAGATTGGAAATGAGAGAAAGTGGTAGTGTCGCTGTAGAAACCTGAGTCGAAGGTTCCTCGTCCTGGAAATACGAATCCTCATGATCATCCCATAGTCTTGACATTTTATGACCAGTTCAGAAGGGGTTCGTGCTGCCCGGAAATGATCATCCTCGTCTTCCACAGAACCAGAGTCCTGTTCAGAACCTGTGGCAAACAGGGGTGATGGAGGCTGCGTGTCACTTGGAATATTGAGCTGGTCCAAAGGCACCTGGCGACGTTGGTGCAGAGGGTCAACAGTGGAAGAACCAGACCCGGAAGAAGGAAGTGGCACCAGAGGTAAAGATGCGAAGGATGATGATAACACTGTTGACGAAGTCGTTGTCGAAGTCAGGAAAGACGTTGACGGAGCCGCCATCGACAGAGCCGCCATCGATGGAGCCGCCGTAGACGAGGACGTCGTCGATAAAGCAGCCGTCGGCGGAGCACTCGTCGGCAGAGCAGCCGACGACGACGAGGTACTCTTCACAACCCTCGTCGACGAAGATCCTGATGACCACGAGAGACCCTTCTTCGACATCGAGACAATAGGAATCGTCGACGAGACAGTTTTAAAACTGAGGCATACCTTCGTCAACACAGATGACGTCGACGCAGCCACCGACGACGAACAAGAAGCAGAAGTCGTCGTCACTGTCGTCGTCGACGAGCCGGAGACGGCAGATATCGTCATCGGGACGATCGTCGATGCTCCCGTCGACGATTTTGCATGTTTTTTGATAGACACATGCTTAGAAGAAGCTGTAGACATCTGAGAGTCAGATCTCGGGGGCGTAGGCGTAGCAGGAGGAGGTGAAGACAACGCAGGAGCCTTCATGAGTGAAAGTTTCTTCTTCTTCAAGAAGGGAGATGGCAAATCCTGCACACTGCTACGCTTTGAGGCGGCTTTTGAAGTACCTGACACCAGGCTTTCTGCGTCAGAAAGAACTGAATTCTTGTCTTTCAATCTTTGTAACCAAAGGCGGAGAAAACCCCCCCTAACCTTAAGGGTTTTGGTGGAAAAAGTCCTGCAAATCATACATTTGCCTACCTCATGGTCAGGATAGAGGCAGTATATACACTTCTTGTGTGGGTCCTCAGAGTAGAGCCGCAACTTCCCACAAGAAGAACAAGGTCTAAACAAAGACTTCTTACTTGAAGACATTGTAGAAAACACTGGAAAACCAGAAGAAAGTAAAAAACTGAGCAGAGCTCAGGGAGACTCCCTTCACACGACGTACAGTAGAAAATCTGAGGGCCTGAGCCTCTGAGGAGAAGGTTCTGGAGGGGTGCTTGCGCCTGATTGGCTATAGTTTGGACTAACATAATGACATGGATATGGTATAAAGGTTTTTTCTTTTCTCCATGTATTCCTATGTGTTAATGCTAACCTGGTGCTTATAAGTATTTCTGGTGTTGGAATTTATGTGATATGTTTTTACATACATATTTTATTGGGATTTTATTGCTATTTTATTTACCGTGGGGCTCCCACTTAGACGACGGGGAATATTCAAGCATGTGAATCTATGAAAGACACCCTAATACTGGAGAAGTAGAAATCACACTTGGATGATTTCTACTTTACAGAAGTGCTTCTTTGTTTTACTATGAGGAGGGGGATTCACAGCCTCCATCCCCCAGGGCCGATATTGGCCCAGGAGACCTCATCCCCCAGTCATGTCACCTGGGTGCCCACAGAGCACCCAGTGTGCAAAGGGACCGCAGTGGAAGCTTCAAGGCCCCCGCAGTCCCAGCCAGCTCCCCACCTCCTGCGGGAGTCAACATTGCTTCGACAGATAGGGGCCCAGAAAGGCAGCTCTCTGTCTGTCAAATCAATGTTTTAATCTGTTTCCCTGCATGCATTATTGTATACACGGAAGCAGATGAAAACTCTGCTTTCTACAAAGCCAGAGCTGTTTGACAGCCCCAACTTGCAGAAAGCAGATCTATGTTTGCTTTTGCTCCCACCAAGCAAACTTGAACAGCTACCTCCTGGGTGCGGGGGGGCACCTCAGGAGGTAGCAGGCGCCGGCCCGGGGGGGGGGGGGTCATCGGTCCCCAGAGCCAATAATGCTCCAAGAGAGGGGCCACATTGCCACCCTCCATTGTAGTGTTTAGCACTAGGGAAGTGGTGGTCCCCTAAGCCAGGGGTACAAGATGGACCACCTAAATTAATTTATTTCAGTCCCAGGGAGATTGTGGTCCCCAAGGCAGCGGGCGCCGCATGCCCCCCGTATTTTCAATATATTACCCTGTGGAGGGGGCAGTCACCAGGGCTGCGGGGTGGCCAAGTGGCCCCCTCTATTTTAACTTTATCTTTAGCACCGTGGAGGTAGCGGTCTCTGGGGCACGGGAGGGCCCAACCTGCATACATACTTCTAAATACCCAAGAGGAGTTGGATCCCCCTTTTTAATTTAGATTTTCCCTGAGGAGGTAGTGTCCACCAAGGCGTGAGGATTGCCACGTGGGCACACCCTTGCTTAAATTTAAAGTAGTTTCCCAGGGAGGTGGGGGGACCCGGGACGAGGAGGTGTGTCTCGTGGATATATGATGTTAGCACGCATACTTTTACCATGCATACCATTACCACGCAATTTTTACAACGCAGGACCCTTTACAGCGAATACCTTTACAACGCATTACACTACAACGCAGATACTATTACAACGCATACCATTACAACGCAAGTATAGGTAAGTATGTATTATTTTAAAATAATGTAATTCATATTTATTTAAGAATTTGTAAATATATATGTAAAAAATACCCCTATACCCCAAAACCCAAACCTAGCCCTGAACCCTAAAAATACCCCTTTACCCCAAAACCCAAACCCAGCCCTGAACCCTAAAAATACCCCTGTACCCCAAAACCCAAACCCAGCCCTGAACCCTAAAAATACCCCTGTACCCCAAAACCCAAACCTGAACCCTATAAATACCCCTGTACCCCAAAACCCAAACCCAGCCCAGAACCCTAAAAATACCCCTGTACCCCAATACCCAAACCTAGCCCAGAACCCTAAAAATACCCCTGTACCCCCAAACCCAGCCCTGAACCCTAAAAATACCCCTGTACCCCAAAACCCAAACCTGAACCCTAAAAATATCCCCGGAACCCCAAAACCTAAACCCAGCTTTGAACCCTAAAAATACCCCTGTACCCCAAAACCCAAACCCAGCCCTGAACCCTAAAAATACCCCTGTACCCCAAAACCCAAACCCAGCCCTGAACCCTAAAAATACCCCTGTACCCCAAAACCCAAACCCAGCCCTGAACACTAAAATACCCCTGTACCCCATAACCCAAACCTAACCCTAAAATACCCCTGTACCCCATAACCCAATACCCCTAATAAATGTATTAAAAAAAGATAAACTTACCTATACTTACGTTGTAATGGTATGCGTTGTAATAGTATCTGCGTTGTAGTGTAATGCATTGTAAATACATGCGTTGTAAATACCCTTGCGTTGTAATGGTTTCGTTGTAACGGTACTTCGTGGTAAAAGATGCGTGGTAACGGTTGTATACCATGTCTCGTGCACTCCCCTCCTTTTTGGAACTCCTCGCAGGGGTACTAGATGTAACACCTACATTAATTTATTTCAGTCCCAGGAAGATGGCGGTCCCCAGGACTGCGGGGGCCACATGCCCCCCATATTTTCAGTGTGTGTGCTGTGGAGGGGGCAGTCCCCGGGTCAGACAGGAACTCTTGCCGGATCCCATTTGCTTTAACATATTTAAATTGTCTTCCTATGCCTCTTGATGATTTTCATCGTCATTTTCTATTCTTCACATGAGCACTTACTTTCACACTCTCCCTTTGACAATAACCGTGTGAATATCATATAATGCATATTATGCCTTTACGTATGCGGTTCATTCTTTGAATGAATACTCAGCGCAAATAATAAATTGATGTTTGCATTTTAACACATTTTAAGTGGCCTGCAATTTATGATTTGATGATTTCTTTGTCTTTATGAATATGCCTACAGCCTCTATGAATTGTTTACAGAAGTATATCCTATTACTGACATAGAATTGAGTATAGGTAAGGATTGTCTAGGACCACTGTTTTCTATATCGATCGATACCCAGGTCCTTTGACTTTTACTGGGTTACCCCATTTATTATAATGGAATCTCAGGATCAGCTTTTGTTTTTTGGTACTGCAACCATAATAATTTTCTTAAAAGAAGGACAGATAGCTGAGCTTTTAATCCTTGTTAAAATGGAGTCATTTCGTAACGTTCTCCTGGATGCACTACATTGACTCTGCTCACTGTGACAGTAGGGATACCTTTATACTCTGGCATTCCTGTAGGATTATCGTTTCTCAGAGCGCTCTAAAGATAAGGCTCGTTAGTGCTATATAAAACTATTAAACGAGCTCGTTTGAATCCCTTGAGTATGTAACATATTCACACGTGCTTAATCGACAGGATTTCCGAAATTCCATTGTAATGTCATTCTGTTGAACAAGCATTTGGGAACGGCTACAAGGCACCATGTAAAGCTTAACTAAACATCAAAATAAAGCTTTAATGTTCGGCATTGATGGGTAATACAGGATTGATTGGCTTACTGCTGAAAAAACACACACTAAGATTCACACAAAGCAAAGTGGATAGTTAACAGCGGATGCATCTCTGCCATGACTGAGCATGAAGTGCACTTGCATCGAAAAGATAAAGAAGAATGGTGTGTTTTCCTAGGTGGATCTCCCCGTGCAAAGTGCTATATAAATGTTCTTCCTATCTAGCTGCTCGTCCCTTAATCGTTATTTTCTTAGGTCTTCCGCCGTTATTTGTTGCCCTCCCGGTCCTGTCAGCCTAGTAGTGTGTCTATACTGTACCCTTCCCCGTTATCTCCGCCCATCCCCCTCGCTTCCATTTATCTTTCCCTATGCCTTCCTTTGCCATTTACGAGAGCCTCTGCTCTTAAACAGTGTGTCTCCCTGATGTATGAGGGATCTCTATGCCCCTGATCAATCAGCTCTTTATTTGAATTGTCGAGTTCAGCTTTTGAGCTTCCCTCGTGTAATTGCTCATCTTTTTAACGGTTATTTATCAGACGCTTTAGATGTGGAAGAAACAGCCAAGCACGTCTCCGCTGGAATTCAACGTACAGCACCTGAGGTAAGGAGTTCAAGTGGAGTTTCTTCGCTGACAAGTTAAAATGACAAATTGGTACATGAGCGTTTAATGAAAGATGCTGGAAACGTCGGTGAGGATCAGAAAAATCACCTCCCTCTACTGACAGACGGCCCATCTGCATTTATACATATCTATTAATTCCTTAACAATAAACGACAGGATAGCCTAGAGGGTTAACTGCTTAATTCAATCTCTTAGATTGCTTCCAGGGAATGTCTGCATAAAGAATTAGAAAGCTATTTAAAACACTTCTTTTCAGAATGCCTTTCTATTTTTTTGTTTTCTTGGATGTACAACTCTTCAACTTTCAATTTTACATATGATGGCAATCATCCAATCCTTACATCAGTACCTATCACTGCTGTATTTTGGCACGTATTATCATTAAAAGTGCAGATAAAATGGATTGTCCCTTGTGAGTCCCAAATGATACAGGGCCTAGGCACTGAATTATAAGAAAAACTCATTGTAAAATCCACACAAGACAAGATTCAAGTACAAACAATGAAGGTTTATTTAAGATTCAGAATCATTACAGAAGAAAAAACAATTAGTTAGCCAGTTCATTTAAAAATACTAAAAATGCAAATTGTACTGACGGAGCCACCTGTCCCGTCCACACACGCACGCACGCAGCCTGAGGGCGGGTTACGCCCCAGGTATAAATAAACAGGCGCGAGACCGCCTCGGGGTCTTCGGCCCTAGCTGCCAGCCAGTGTCTGTGTCTGTCATTGTGCCAAATAAAGTTAGGTCACACTCTGTGGCATAGATTGTCCCTATTCCCCTGCCAACTCTACACTGGCGACGAGGCGGGTACTTTGCCCACGCCTCGCCCCGCGGACACGCCTGTCGTGTCCTGGGCGTCGCGCTCGCGCTGCCTGCGCTCGAGCCTGCGGCCGTGGCCCACGTCGTCACCCGCGTGGGTTGCCCTGCTGCCTGGGCCGGCCCGGCCCCATCGGATCACCAGCGTGGTCGGCGCGCCTGCCTTGGCGCTCAGGTGAGCCCCCCCCCCTCCTCGGGGTATTGCCTTCCTGTCGGCTGCCGCCCGCTGCGTGTCTTGGGAGGGGCCCCGCCACCCGCCCCCATCCCCGACGAGTCATCACTGCAGCACGAGGCCGGTGGGTACGGAGCCGTGCGGGTGCTGGCAGAGCGTCAGCCGGGGGAGTCATCGGCCCCAGACGCGCGCGTTTGAAGCTCGCGGAAGTGCACAGCCCGCCCCTGCTTTCTGCCACGCATCTCGCGGGCGTGTGTTTTCCCGCCCTGCAATACCTCACGCATCTCGCGGAGGTCTGTTTTCCGGCCAAAGGAAGCATCGGATGCTGCTCCTGTGACTAGGCACCAGATCTCCAGGGATCCACAGCCCCAATCCACGGCCTACAAACACGTAACTTGTGCGCACCCAACACCTCGGGGTGGTTGAAGAAGCTCACCCACGCCTCCACTGCCCTAGACGGACGAACGTCACCGTTCACAGTTTGCGTCTGCACGTAGCCCGCGTGCTACCTCGTGCCGGAGATGAGTCTACAGGCGGATGGCACTGCGGCTGCGCCAGCCCCAGCTCCACAAGCTCCGGCCCAACAACCAGCGGTACAACAAAATGCGCAGGCTCTGGCCCCCATCGCCAACGCTCCATCCGCCTTGCCCGGACATGCCATGGCTGCACCGCTCCCGCCCTTCAGCGAGCTGGCGGACCCGCCCACGGCAGCTGCGCGGTGGCGCCTATGGCTGGGAAGGCTAGAGCATTACTTTGTGGGGGTGCGTGAAACGGACGCAAAAGTGAAGCGCTCGCTGCTCATGTGCTACGGAGGTGACGAACTGTACGAGCTGTTCGAGACCCTGCCGGACAGAGGCGATGAAAATGACTACACAGCGGCGGTCGCGGCGCTCAATCGCCATTTCGATCCACGTGCCAACCCTCACTATGAATGGTTCAAGCTGCGCCAGGCCCGTCAAGCGGAAGGCGAGTCGATCGACGTATACTATGCGAGGCTTCGCAAGCTGGCTACCTCCAGCGAACTGCCCGACCGGACGCTGGAAATCAGAGCACATCTCATACAAGGCTGCAGATCGGTTCAACTGAGACGCCTCATCCTGCGACAGCCCCGGATAAGTTTGGATGAAATCCTCGTTTTGGCCAGATCACATGAACTCTCCAATGCCCGGGAGGAAGCGATGCAAGCGGCGCTCAACAGGCCTGCCGCACCTGCCAAACAAGTGTCGGTGAAAGAAGAACACGTTGACGTCCTCCGCAGGAGGCCGTTCCCAAACACGCAGAAGAACCAACAGCCAACATCATCGCGAACGGCCTGTGGGAATTGCGGAATGGACCACCCATCGAATGGACGATGTTTCGCAAGAGGGAAGACCTGTTCTAACTGCGGAAAACTGAACCACTTCGCAAAGGTGTGCCGCAGCAGTGGCAATCGACGGACTGGCCAAAATAGGAGAAGTGTCGCCCAAGGGGTGCGCCAACTCTCACTTGAAGACCCTGGCCCAGGGGGTGACGCCGCCCAGTCGGCATGCAGAGTGGACGATGATGATGACGAGGTGTTCTTTGTCTCATTTGTGGGCCGGGAGGGTTCAAGAAGACGGCCCCCGCCCATGTGCGAAGTTCAGATTGAAGGGTTCCCGGTGCAAGCACTGATCGATACTGGCGCATCAGTGAATGTGATGGACAACGTACAGTATGAACAATTGTCCCCTCGACCGCCACTATCACCATCAAAAGCGAGAATATACACGTATGACAGCGATGATCCGCTGCCCCTGCGAGGAGTAATAGATGTGACGGTCGCCTGTAACGGCCAAGAAGTAAACACCAAGTTCCATGTGACAGGTGGCAAGCGGGGCACACTCCTCAGCTGCCACACAGCGGAGGACCTGCAACTGGTGTTCTTCGCCAATCAGATACACGAACGACATGCGGACGCCATGCTGGACGACTTCCCGGCACTCTTCCAAGGGCTAGGCCGCCTGAAGGGGAAGGTGTTCAAGCTACACATCGACCACACGGTGAAACCAACGGCACTGCGGCACCGACGGGTTCCTTTTCACCTGCGGCCGCAGGTGGAGGCCGAGCTGAAGAAACTAGAGGAACTCGGGTGATAGAGAAAGTGTCTGGGCCCACTCCATGGGTATCGCCCCTCGTGGTGGCCCCCAAGCCAAAGCAACCAGGCGCCATAAGACTCTGCGTGGATATGCGCCTCCCCAACAAGGCCATCAAGAGGGAGAGACACCTCACGCCAACGATGGACGATATAGTGGCAGATCTAAATGGGGCCCGCTGGTTCTCTAAGCTGGACCTCAATGCTGGATATCACCAGCTCGAGCTACACCCCGACAGCCGGAATATCACAACCTTCTCGACCCATGTAGGCCTCCGCAGGTACAAGCGTCTGAGCTTCGGTGTCTCCTCGGCCGCCGAAGTATTCCAAAATGCAATCAGGGAGACACTATCAGGGCTTCCAGGAGTCATCAACCTGAGTGATGACATTCTTGTTTTCTCCAAGACGCTGGAAGAGCACCACGAACACCTGCGGGCCACCCTCCGGAGGCTGGCTGAGCATGGCCTCACTCTACACAGGGAGAAGTGTTCCTTCTACAACGAATCAGTGGAGTTCTTTGGATACATATTCTCCCGAGACGGCCTGAAAGTAGACCCAAGGAAAGCGGACGCCATCCGGGCAGCACCGAAACCGACATCTCCTACCGAAGTCCGCAGTTTCTTGGAAATGGCCACCTATTGTGGCCGCTTCATCCCCAACTTGGCGTCCCTGTCGGAACCCCTACCCCAAGTCTGGGCATCTGTGGTCATGGTCAGGGAAGGAGTACGAGGCATTCCGAGCAGTTAAGGACGCCCTCATAGACGACAAGGTCATGGCGTACTTCAGACCGCACAGACAAACAGAGGTCGTCGTAGATGCTAGCCCGGTGGGGCTAGGTGCAGTCCTGATGCAGAAGGCAGAAAGCCAAGAGTGGGTTCCCACCGCGTATTCGAGCCGAGCACTGACACAGACGGAGATGAGGTACGCGCAAATAGAAAGGGAGGCGCTCGCCATCAAGTGGGCGTGCCAGCACTTTCACTTGTACCTGTTTGGCCACGAGTTCAAAGTCATCACAGACCACAAGCCACTCGTGCTGCTGTTCGGAGGCTCTGCCAGGCTTGCGCCACCCAGGATCGAACGATGGGCCGTTCAGCTTCAACCCTACCGCTTCGAAGTCATCTTCCGCCCCGGAGCGGACAACCCGGCGGATTTCCTATCAAGACACCCAGGACAACCCTCTCCCCCATCAGAGCTGGAAGACGGAGAGGAAGTGGAGGAGCTAGTCAGGACACTATCACAGGATGCATGTCCCAAAGCGCTCACGCTGGAGGCGATAGGTGCTGCCACGGACCAAGATGAATGCCTCCAAAGAGTAAAAGCCACACTCGAAAGTCATTCCTGGAAGCGTTTCCTGGATGGTTGCAGTGCACTCACGCAGGAAGAACAAACCTTTTGGCAACAGATGTGGCGAGCTCAGAATGAACTAAGCATGGGACCCCACGGGGTGGTGTTGCGAGGCACAACCATCGTAATACCGTCGAGCCTGCAGAAAGAAGTAGTTTGCCTCGCTCACCAAGGGCATCAAGGAGTAGCAAAGACAAAAGCCCGCCTGCGTAGCAGAGTATGGTTCCCGGGACTTGACAGTGCGGTGGAAACCGAAATCCAGAACTGTCACTCGTGTGTCATCACCAGCCAGGAACCAGCACCACACCCGGTCATCACGGAGGACCCGTGCGAGACCCCGTGGGCGAAGATAAGTATGGACTTCGGATCATTCCCCGACGGACGACAAGCCCTGGTACTCATCGACTCATGCTCCCGATTCCCAGTAGTCGAGGTGGTACCCTCCACCGCCTTCAGCCACGTGAAACCAGCACTAGACCGTACTTTGCCATGCTAGGTTTCCCAGACGAGATAAAGTCGGACAATGGGCCGCCTTTTCAAGGCAACGACTTCAAAACATACCTAAACAGGAGAGGAATCAACCACAGGAAGATCACGCCCCAGTGGCCGCAGGCAAACGGCGAAGCCGAGAGGTTCATGAGAACCATGAACCGAGCCCTCAAGATTGGGGTGGAGCAGGGAGAAGCGCCGGAAGAGTGCCTGGCCCAGTTCCTAAGCGCATATCGACAAACCCCACACTGTACCACCAAGTGTGCGCCGGCACACGTCATGTTTCGGAGGACACCGAGAGACTGCATACCGACGAGCCCCGCGTGGAGAGCCCCCGAGTTAGACCACGAGGCAACTCAGAACCGCAGGAGAAGTACCAATGAGAGAGCCAGCAGAGCACGTCATGCCCAAGTCTGACCACTCGTGGTCGGCGACCGCGTGGTGTTAAAAACTTGTCAACACAACTGGAAGTATCAGACGACATTTGAACCCGAGGTGTGGGAGGTCGTGAACATCCACGGCACCATGGTGTCAGCAACACGTGGCATGAGAGCTGTGACAAGGAATGTGTTGTGGTTCAAACGAATCTCTAGAGAAGGAACCTCGAGCGAACAAGGGTCCGAGGACATGGAGGGAGGCGACGAAGATCTGACGCCCCCTGGGACGCCGATGGATCAGCCAGTTCGGGAAACACCGGTGCCCAGACCTGCCTCGGAGCCTGGAATCAGTCCTGCAAACTCATCAAGCCGCACAGTGGAACCGGAAAACGAAGAGTCAGTTGCAGAGCCGCGGAGCCAGAGATATAATCTTCGACCCAATCCAACCCCCGTCAAAGACTCAAGGACTATGCATGGGGTCTCCGTGTCTCTGGGACAGTAAAGTAACCGGGACTAAAGAACTGTGAGTTTGGAGGGATGTACTGACGGAGCCACCCGGCCCGTCCACGCACGCACGCACGCACACAGCCTGAGGGCGGGTTACGCCCCAGGTATAAATAAACAGGCGCAAGACCGCCTCGGGGTCTTCGGCCCTAGCTTCCAGCCAGTGTCTGTGTCTGTCATTGTGCCAAATAAAGTTAGGCCCCACTCTGTGGCATAGGTTGTCCCTATTCCCCTGCCAACTCTACACAAATAAATATGAATTAACATAAGCAACAGAAGCCAAACTCTATTCAAATTAATTGCCAAAACCAAATACAGTCTAGCACAACGCAAATAGCGAGTCAAAGCGCAGATTCTCATAGGGTCTGCTCAACTTAAAGGCAAGAGAGAATCATGAACAACAACTAAGTACTGGATCAACAAGAAGACCGACATGGAGTTTGCCTTTATGGTGAGCAAGAGAAAAGACCTGTCTCAATCCTAAATGCAGAGTATTATATATCCTTTCAAGCAGGGAAATCGCTTTGCCACTGTGGTGTGAAATAAAAGTTATATTTTAACACCCAATAGTAGAACAGAAAACACATCGTATGGAAAATAAGATATCCATCATGCATACATAATAAATTATATTTTTACCCTAAAAACTAATGAACAGCAAACAATGGCACGTATGAAACGAAATATGCATCCTCCATTAGCTAAAGTCGAGGAAAGGGCCTTGTAATGATACAGTTGAGCATAGCAGAACTCCTTAGTCGAGAAACATTAAGAACACAGAACGAATACATTATTAACAAACATCAGAACAGGACCGTAAAACTACTTGAATTAAGGATTTCTAATAAATTCTTAAGGACATGTTTTAACACAACCTCAAAGTCAGAAATGGGAACACATGCAAATAGATTTGAAGCCTGGTTATGTCAACTTTAAAACTTCGTTAAGGAAAAATACAGTGCATTTACTTTATTTGTGACCTATTCATGTTAATTAAACACTCAAAACTGATAAATTTAAATTCTCTCTCACATATATAGCTAATAATATGGTCACTGTATTTAGTTCTCTCCACACTCAGTAGTTGAAAGAATCCTTCAATGCCAAACAGCCCCAACTGGAAAGCCAAACATCAATTCACATCCTCAGTACTTATTAAACAATAATGCAAACACGTACATTCAGAAAACATACACACTAAGAAGGAGAATAACGAAGACAAGATCATGATACATCCCTGTTTTTCCCCAAAACAAATTACAACAATCCACCATACAGATACTAACACTTAGCAACAAACAGAACAGGCAACCTAAGAAAGAAGAAGATCCAAGAGTAGTACAAAAGCAATACTAAATCTCAAAATTCTTCTATGAAATTCCATCTGTGCTTTGGTCCTAAATCGCAAGGATATCATTTCTAGATGTAAAAAATACAATAATTGCATGAAATTAAGTGTAATCTTACATCTAAAGCAGACTTCCCCAACGAATAGTTGTGAGATACTGGTAGCTCTATAGCTACCCTTAATTAGCTCTCATGTGTGCAGCCCAGCCTATTAAAATAAAAGCTTTGCATGGTTGAATTAATACTCGTACCAAAATTGAAAACTGTGTTTTTAAGACAAATATGTGTGTATTTACAAAACTCATAAGAAAACAAGTTACTTACCTGTAACTTTGGTTCCCCAGTATTGGTAACTTTCATAGATTCCCATGCTTTGTATCATTCCCCGTCGTCAGAATGGGAGCCTCTGTAAATAGAAAATACCTTAGTAGTAAGCACAAAGTGAAAAAATAGGCCTAGGACTCATCTCATTTTTTAGCTTATCCACCTCTTTTTGTAAAAGAGACCAAATTCTTGCAGTAGCCATCAGAGCAGCCTCACCCCATAGAACCTTCCTGAGAGAACCTCAGAGCCTCAGATTTTCGTAGCCGTTGTGAACAGCAACCTCATAAGACAATAAGGCTGAGCTTTCCCAGGGGAGGAGGGTGGGCGCATGGGAATTTATGAAAGTTACCAATACTGGGGAACCAAAGTTACAGGTAAGTAACTTGTTTTCTTGCCCCAGTATTGGAACTTTCATAGATTCCCATGCTTTGTATCAGAATAGCTAGCAGTAAAGAGAAAAGCATATTTTTTAATATGAGTACCTGAAAATGTCATACATAATTCTGATAAGAAAACCAGATACACAGTTGCATCACAAAGCAAAACAATAACAAGTAATACAAAATATGCAAACAGGAAGGCGGGATAGTAAGGAAAGCCCACCGACTTATTGGAAAAGGTTCCTCAAAACCGCCTGGCCCACTGCTGCATCCTCTTTCACAGAAGAATCCAAGCAGTAGTGGCGAGTGAAGGTGTGGACACTGCTCCATGTCGCCGCTCTACATATGTCCTTGATCGGGACACCTGCAAATAGAGCCACCGATGAAGCCATTGATCTCGTAGAATGAGCATGAACTGCTCGTTGAAGTGGTTTCCCCGCTGCTTGATGGCAAAAGTGTATTGCACTGGATATCCAGCGGGAAATGCAGGGTTTAGAAACTAGACACCCCTTTCGAGGAGCGCTGAAAGAAACAAAAAGCTGGGAAGACTTTCTGAATAGTCTTGTTCGCTCAAAGTAGAATTTAAGACATCTGTGAATGTCCAAAGAGAGCAAAGCCCTTTCAGCTGGCGTGGAGGGCCGCGGAAAGAAGGATTTTAAGACCACCGGCTCGTTCAGATGAAATTCTGGGGGTACCTTCGGAATAAATTTAGGATTTGTCCTTAGGATGAGAACATAATTTTTGAATTGTAGAAAAGGTTCCTCAATTGTGAAAGCCTGGAGCTCACTAACTCTTCTAGCCGATGTCAGGGCCAAGAGAAGAGCCAGTTTCCATGAGAGAAACTTAAGGTCAGCTCTATGAATAGGCTTAAATGGGGCCTTCATTAGATGTGACAGGACCAAATTAAGATGCCAGGCTGGTGGTGGAGGCCGGACTCGTGGAAAAACCCTGAATAAACCCTTCAGGAACTGTTTAATGATCCTTGCAGACCACAGGGAAGGACCTGATGAGGAACGTCTAAATCTAGAAATGGCCGCTAGATGTACCTTTACAGAAGAAGGAGCCAATCCAGATTTCGCAAGAGAAAGGATGTAAGGTAAGAGTTGGTGCGGTGCAGAAGTATATGGATGTAGACCTTCTCTCCGACACCAAAGGCAGAATCTCTTCCACTTAGCCCGATAGGTTTTGTTCGTACTAGGCGCTCGGGCCTGGGCCAAAATGTCTTTACATTCTCCTGAAAGATTTAAACCCTGGAACTCTCTGAACTCAGGAGCCACGCTGTCAATCGTAGTGACTTCAAGTCCGGATGTAGAACCTGTCCGTGAGACATTGTCAACAGTGACGGAACAGGACGCAGGAGAATTGGCTGATCCTGGGAGAGGAGAAGAAGTTCTGTGTACCAAAACTGCCTGGGCTATGCTGGTGCGATCAGAATCATCCTGCACGGCTCTGCCTTGAGCTTGCGGATCAGTCTCGGGATCAGCGGAATGGGAGGAAAGGCGTAAACAAATGCGCCGTACCAGGCAATCAAAAGTGCATTCCCCAAGGATTCCCGATGGTGAACCCTGCTTGCGAAGGACTGGCATTTGGCGTTCTGGGGAGTTGCAAACAGATCGATGAATGGGGTTCCCCAGCGTGCAAACAGTTCCTTTAGAATGGTCTGATCCAGTTCCCATTCGTGGGTGATAGTCTTTTGGCAACTCAAAGCGTCCGCTGTGACATTGAGTGTTCCCGCCAGATGTTCCGCTGAAAGGGTGATATTGTGTTGGATCACCCAATTCCAAAGCCTCTGTGCTTCCTTCGAGAGGGTGCAAGATCTCGTTCCGCCTTGCTTGTTTATGTAGTGCATGGCTGTGGTGTTGTCTGTACGAACCAGCACTGAACGGTCGCGGATTCGCAGAAGGAAAGCTTGTAAGGCTAGACGAATGGCCATAAGTTCCAGTTGATTGATGTGGACTTGACTTGGACTGGGCTACAATGACCACTGACCATTAGTTCTTGGAGGACCCATCCCCATCCTTCCATGGAAGCATCTGTTGTCAATACCATGGGAGATGGTGGAAGTTGGATTGGTAAACTCATGGAAAGATTGACTTTTAGCAACCACCAGCTGCTTGCCTTCCTCATTTCCGGAGTAATGACAATCCTGCCGTCGAAGGAGCCTGTGACCTGACGCCATTGTTTGTCCAACTGTTCCTGCAGTGGACGCATTCGCAGCCTGCAGTGTGGTACCAATGGTATGCAGGATGATATCGATCCAAGAAGCAATTTGTATTTGCGAACTGACAGAAACTTCCGTGTCTGAAGAAGGCGAGCTGAAAGAATCAGCTTGTTTTGCCGTTCTTCCGAAGGAAAAGCCAGGCAGCACTCCGTGTCCAGGATTGCACTCAGAAACCTCGCTGTTTTGGAGGGGCGCAAAATTGATTTTTCTCTGTTGAGCCGAAGGCCCAGTTGCTCGAACAGCTGTCTGCAGCTCGTGACTGCCCTGGACGCCTCTTGGAAAGAAGGAGCCTTCAGCAGCCAATCGTTCAGATATGGGAAGACTTCTAAAGACTGCTTCCTGAGAAAGGCTGCCACCGGAGCTAGTACCTTTGTAAAGATCCGCGGGGCGGATCGGAGACCAAAAGGCAGTACTTTGAACTGAAAATGGCTCTTGCCTACTGTAAATCGAAGGTATTGCCTGTGAGCTGGATGAATGGGTACATGGAAGTAAGCGTCTTCCAAATCTAGGGTCGCCATGTAGTCCCCTGGATTGAGAAGGCGGAGGATGTCCTGAAGAGTGATCATCCTGAAGGACAACTTGATGAGATAAGTGTTGAGCTGCCGTAGATCTAAGATCGGACGCCACTTGTCCTTCGTCTTCCGAATCAGGAAGAACCTGGAATAGAATCCTTTCCCCTTTTGGGAGAGGGGTACAGGTTCTATTACCCCCTTGGTGAAGAGTTGGTGGGCCTCGAGATGAAGGAGTTTCAGATGTTTGGGTGTAAAGGCGTCTGGAGCTCTTGTTGGAGGAAGATCTTGGAACTCCAATGTGTGCCCTTCCTTGATGAGGTGTAGGACCCACTGGTCTGTTGTTATGACCATCCAGTTGTTGAGGCAACGGGCAATCCTGCCCCCCACTGGTGTTAATGATGGCACAGGAACAGTAGAAAGAGCCACCTGGCCGCTATTGTCTCTTGGTATTGTCTCTCCTTTGCTGCCCTTGTCGTCCTCTCGGCTGTTGGCGAGAGAAAGAACCCCTCTGAGAGTACTGGGGTTTGTATGTTTGGCTAGGTTGTGAGCCGGAAGAGTAGCGGTGCTGATTGCCGCCTGAAAGGCACTTTGCGATATTGTAAAGTTCCTAAGGATTTGGCCGTATCCGTATCTTTCTTTATGCCCTGTAGGGCGTCATCCACGTGTTTGCCAAATAGCATCACTCCATCGTACGGCAGATCTAGAATTTTATTCTGCACCTCCTGCCTGAACCACGTGGCTCTTAACCATCCCTGGCGTCTCAGAACCGCCGAGCCGGCTAGCGCTCGAAATGCAGTGGTTACTATATCCATAGCGCAGTCGATTACCTCCGAAGAGGCTCGCTCTCCCTCCAGGAAGATCTTCTTTACCTCGTCCTTAGATGTATCCTGAAGTTCCTCCACGAACGGAGAGAGGTCACACCACATCTGGCGATCGTATCTCCCCAGAATCGCCAAAGCATTGGCCGCCCTAACGAGGAGACTGGCCATTGTGGAGAATCTTTTTCCCACATTGTCTAAACGCCTGCCTTCTTTATCCGGAGGCGTCGTTAGCGGCGTGGATGGGTTTTTTGATTTGCTCTGTGCGGCCTGGGAAATGAACGAGTCCGGTTTTGGTTGACCTAGTAGACACGCCGGGCTGCCACCTGGTGCCTTATATTTTTTCTCCAGTCTGGGGAGCACCGAGAGGACTGTGGCCGGATTCTGCATTGCCTTTAGGCCTTCAGACCAAACATGTTCAATGATGGGGATTGAACGTACGGATTTCCGGAATGTTTCTTTGAAATCATACAAAAAACATTCGGACTGGACTGTGGTAACCGGGAGACCAAACCTCTTGGAATCCCGTTCCATCAAGTTGTGAAAACCTCCGACATCCGCTGGAGGAGAGATTGCGTTATCAGGCTCTGTGACGTCTGGATCTCGAGGGTCATCCTGATTCCAGTCTACATTCTGTTCTTGGTCAGGGTCCACTTGTTGGTCCACATCTGACGAGGCAGTATCATCATCTGTATCGTCCTGAACAGGCACTACCTCTTGTGGATGTTCTGCAGGCTCAGTGTCACGCCCCCTTGAAGGCAAAGAGTGTCCTGCCACAGGCTGTGATAGCTGAGGCGGAGGTGTAGGAGGGCGCACCTGTTGAACCTCCTGAGGAGTAGGAAATCGCCTTCGGAAGTCCTGCAGCATAAGTTGTAGATCCGAGATGAGAGTGGATGGGATGGCATCGCCACCATCTCCTGCCGAGAGTAACGCAAAGGTTTCTGCAAAGGAACTTGCATGCTAGGCATTTCCTGTTGTTCATAATAATCTTCTGGAACATATTGTTGTTGTTCCATTTCTCCTTCTTCAGAGCTGATGTCCTGAATTTTTACTTGTAAGTCAGAAGGGCTATAAGCCTGGCCAAAATCGCCATAAGCATCCTCTTCAGAATCCTCCTCCAGCAATAGGTTAGGAGGAAATTTTTGGACTTGTCGTGGAGATGTCATCTCCGGTGTTATTTGCCTCCTTCTGCGTGAAAAAACAATTTTTTCAGTCATCGACGGTAGTGCCTTTATAGATTGTTTCACCGACGGAGGCGCCGACGAAGAAACTGTGCCCGTCGTCGAGGATTGTGCCGTCGACGAGGATAAGCTCATCGTCGACGATGGTTGGAGCGTCGACGGGATCGTCGACGAACTCGTCGTCAGCAGCAAGGTTATAGTTGTCGCCGACACGGTCGTCGTCGACGTCGTCCTCGTCGAAGCGATTCTCGTCTTCGACGTGGAGAAAGTCATTTTCGTCGACGACGAACAGGCATCAGGCGTTTTGAACATCGTCGATGGCGCAGGTGCCATCGTCGACGAGCCCGTCGACGAGGCTAATTTCACAGACAAGTCCTTTTTAATAGAAATCGTCGGCGTACCTGTGGTTTTCACCGTCGACGAATGCTGTTTCTTGTCGGAAACGACTTCCTGAGTCGTAGTAGAAGGCTTTTTCACCCCTCTATCCCTGTCAGAGGGTGGTGAAGTGACAGGAGCAACCTTCTTCGCCTTCTTTGAGGGTTGCGACTCCTCAAGCTTTCCCTGCCTCTCCTTTACACCGTGGTGAGGAGATTTTTGGGAAGCAGGCCTGTCAGACCTATCAGAGGTCCCTGGTAAGGCCTTGACAAGGGGCTCATCAGAAGTAGAAGGGGGAGACCTACCCCTCTTCTTCGACCTTTTAGATGACACCATCGACGAGGAGCCCTCACTGTCAGAAGACATAAGTTCTTTGCGGTCTTTCATCTTCTGTAGCCTCTCTGTCCCTCAAGGTCTTGGTGGAGAAGGTTCTGCAGATCTTGCAGTCCGTGGCTTTATGATCCGGATATAGGCAGTAAATGCAGTCCTCATGTTTGTCCTCGACAAACAACCTCTTTTTTGAGCAAGTAGCACAGGCTCTGAAAAGTGCTTTCTTCTCCTTGTCAGACATGACGAAAAAATAGATACAAGTTGAAGAAAATATAGCTAGGAATTGAAGAAAATGAGCAGAGCTCAATGGAGACTCCCTTGCACAACGTGCGGTAGAAAATCTGAGGTTCTATAGGGTGAGGCTGCTCTGATTGGCTACTGCAAGAATTTGGTCTCTTTTACAAAAAGAGGTGGATAAGCTACAAAATGAGATGAGGCCTAGGCCTATTTTTTCACTTTGTGCTTTCTACTAAGGTATTTTCTATTTACCGAGGCTCTCATTCCGACGACGGGGAATGATACAAAGCATGGGAATCTATGAAAGTTCTAATACTGGGGCAAGCTGATGTTTGGAAAAATGGTTGAATTTCCCAAATACATTGAAGTGATAAATCATGTGGTGTTGAACAATTTTTACTAATATTAATAACTTGGTGCCTGTGGCATCGCAGCTGTGGCTGTTACGTATGAGCCATGTAGAGTAATTTTACATTGACAAAGCATTTTTTACTTTACTTCTGGCAACCGCACCTGTTGCTTTTAGGTGATCACTACTGGTATTCTTGCATATGGTGGCCACTAATGTAATCTTGTCTGATGTGCACTATTACAGCGTTAATTTAGTAGCTCAGGACAGTTTTCATGAAACAAACATAGCTCTATTTTCAGAAAAGGTTGGAGATCTCTGATCTAAATATTCTTTGGTATCTTAATTTTTCTTCCAAGAGTACTCAATTTCTCTTTTTCATTACAGTTATTGGATGTTTTCTTATATGTGTCCAGCCTCTCTTCTCCAGAAGTATTACCAGATCCCTCATCATCTCCATTTGAATCAGGCATCGCTGTATCAACAAGCTGTTGATCTAAACCCAATTTAAACGTTACTTGGATATTGGTGTCCATTTGTATTCCCCTCACTAGATCATTCCCACACTCATCATAATCAGCTTCCATATCATGTGGCCACCAGTAATTTCTTCTTAGAGCAAATTTTACTTTGACTTCCACATAACCATCTCTCTCGGAACTGATGTACATTATGTAGAGTCAGTTGTCCACCCTGCTTGTTGTAAGGTCAACAGATTAGAATTTGTACACAGGTGGATCCCCATTTTTGGCAGTGACTTGGGTGATGTGCTGCTGGTCGCTAACTGCATGCGCTGTATAGTCATACTTTCACCTACCGCTGTGTCATCGAACTTCTTATCACTGGTGATGAGGATGGGATGGAAAGCTTTGGTGTCCTTGCGAGTGTCTTTTAAAAGAAGAGTGAAAATAACGATCTGGCTACCTGTGAAAGTAAATTGATAGGCATCATTCTCAGGTATGTATAAAAACTGGTAAGCATTTTGCACAATTTATTTTCATCTTTATTGGAACCATGGATGGCATTTCGGATCCTCCTCCATTCCTGGATATACCAGGTACACCCCTTTAGACTGGTCTAAGTGGAAGGAAGATTTTCAGGCCTACATAGATGCTATTAATGTTGATACCTCTACTAATGAAAGGAAAAAACACTCCTAATTCACAATTTAGGTCCAGAAGGGAGATCAATTCTGAACACTTATGGCCTGATTACGAGTTTGGCAGTCTGACTGCTCGAACGCTGTGTCCGCAAGAAGACCACAGCACAGGTGGTCTTCCAACTGCCGTATTACAAGTTTACCACGTGCTGGCAGTGTGGCTGCAAAGTTTAGTATTCCATATGTATTGATGCTCGTGTCAACATTTCGACTGGATTGGTATCGAATGCACACACATATGCATGATACAAAATGCCAACTACCCATTGCCCGAATTTGGCCCATGATGCTGCTGTGAAGGGAGAAATTGAAGAATGGGATCCATGGCGATCTGTGACTGAAATAACAGGAAGGGGGTGAGTACGCACCCCAAATCCTTCGTTTCCATCAACTTGAAGCTGGCGGTCCCACAGCTGTGGTCAGCTTGCTGGAAAGCCAACTAGCAATACAGATGCAGGTGAAACTCGTCTGCACCACCCTATGGCAGCTGCTTTTCTCAGAGTGCGACCCCAGCAGTCTACGGTGTGCTGGTGGTGTAGGCGGTTCAGCTGTGGTCTTTGCAACAGCAATCCGCCCATCTTGTAATACGGAGGACTGCCAAGCTCACGGCGGTCAGACCGTGACTGCGAGTACAGCGGTTCATCGTCTACCAAACTCCTAATAAGGCCCTCTATCTGTACAAGACGTTACACCAAGCGGATGCAATTGGAAAGCTTGTTGTTATGGAAATTACTGATGAATACTCCACAGGACTTAAAACATTAGATAAAAGATTATCATCAGTGAAAAATGTTGTACTTGAAAGACACACATTTCTACTTGGGGGAAAACACCATGGGAATCCATTGTTTTTAGTTTCTGCTCTAAGGAGGTTAGCAGCCGCCTGTATTTACTGAGAACTTAAAAGATGAAATCATCTACGAGCAGCTCATCAAAGAAATTTGCAAGAAGAGAATTCAGGAAAGAATGCTTTCCACAGAAGACCTTAACTTAGAAACTGTGTTGACCTTTGCAAATCAAAAAACATTTGTGAAAGGAATATCTACAGTTGTTTCTACCTTCTTTGCAAAGAGACTAAAAATTCCAGAAAAAAAGAATTTCGCAAACAGTTTAAATAAGTAAAACGAAATAGACTGGAATATAAGTGATAGGGCAAAAAGAAAATGTTTAGAGCGTTTGTTTCAGATGTGGTAGTTGGAACCATTTAGTTATAGCAAAAAACTGCCCTGCGATATCTCAAACATGTTTCAAGTGTAATTGCTTTGGCATTTTGCAGGAGTTTTTTGTAATCTATGGGAAACTTTAATTTCCCACATGGAAGAAGGATCAATGATGGAGAACAAAGGTGATTTTACCCTTTATATTATTGAAGAAGTTGTGTCTGATGCGGCGGCAAAAAAAGAAGAATGTGTAGTTCATATCAGATACTCAAAAAGACTTCTGTACTGTATTATTCAAGTGAACATCGTGGACATACAGGTTATGGCCATTCACTTTAATTGGACCAGAGGCATTTAAAATATTTTCGCCCATTGGAATTGTGGAATTCTTACATAAAATGTTTTACATACGTGGAAAAAAGATAAGAGATTAAGGAAGAGTTTAGTGTGTTAGCATTTGAGGGGGAGTGTGCACCAAAAGTATTTTGTGAATAAAGGGTAAAATCTGTTGGGCTGTAGCAACCAAGGAGAAGTAAATATCCTCTAAATCTAGATCTAACACCCTTATTGTGTAGTTTCCAGATCAAAGTTATGCCATGCAAATGTGGTACTGGAAAATCAGTAAGTACGCATTTCCCCGTCATGTTTTTAAAACGTTTGGGCAAATTCATGAATTCCAATACAAGACTGCTTTAAAGGATGAAGCCAAATCCGTCATTTATAAGGTGCAAAGAGTGCCTTTGTCTGTTAGGGGAAATTTGCATTAAGAGTTGGATAAGCTGCGTGAACTAGATCAGATTGAGGCCAAAAAGAAGTTGGAATGGTTAGCCTCGGTTGTTCTAGCACATAAGAGTAATAGTTAGTTGGGACGTGGCTAGCAGGGCCCAGGGAGACTCCACGCTGCTGCTCCTTTATCCGCCGTTAATTCTGGAATACCACTACCCATCTACAGTTATCACACATACTATCTTGCTCCTGGGATCGCCCGCATCTGCCTCTGTCATTGTGGAGTCGCTTGGTGACAGCAGGAGGAGTACCACATGGAGACTGCCTGGGAGCTACTGCTGGGATTGTGCCGTTGTGTAGGCACTTGAGGCCTGGCCATTATCGTGCTTGGCTGAGGAGGCACCAGCTGCCTGGAGCAGAGGTGCAGTGAGTAGGGAAGCTATGGAGGGGTACTTCCCTGTGGCTTCGGGTTAGTGGATGCCCTCGACTAGGACCATGCGCCTCATGCGGAGCTACTATGGGAGGGCTTTTTACTCTCATTGTCTACACGGCACAACATTTGGGCAGGGACAGGGAGGCTATGGCACCGCAACACATTCACCCGCCCCTTTTTCCACACATGATAGCTCCCGAGGATCCGGAGGCCGTCTGAGATTCAGAATAACCCAGGCCGGGAACTACCTATGGCCGCGCTGGTGGGTCTGGATGCATGCGCCCATACTGGATCCCTAACAGAGGCCTACGCCGAGGGAGGAACCTGTTACTTGGCACAGCGGTGACATTGATTCAATCTATCAGGTGTTGATAATGCTCAAAAAGATGCTGGGGGAAAGGGGGTCTGGCTCTGTTAAGTGCTGAGAACATCCCAAGCGCCAGGCCTTGAGGTCCTTCCTAAACTGGAGTAGTGTAGGAGCTTGCTGGAGATGGAGGCGAAGGTCATTCCAGGCCTTGGCTGTGAGGTAGGAAAATAACTTTTCTCAAGTTCTGGTCTTGTAGATGAGTCGAATGGTGGCAGAGAGAGGTCAGCTGATCAAGGTGTCTTTTGAATGCGTGGAAGGAGAGGCGGTTGTTCAGGTATATTGGTCCGGTGTTGTGGAGGGCCTTGTATGCGTGAGTGAGGAGTTTGAAGGTTATTCTTCTTTCGATGGGGAGCCTGTGGAGATCAAGTAGGTGCTGGGTGATGTGGCTGCGGAAGGGGATGTCTAGGATCCATCTGGCTGTGGCATTCTGTACGACCTGGAGCTTGCAAAGTAGTTTCTTGTTGATTCCACCCTAGAGAGCGTTGCCGTAGTCCAGCCTGCTACTGATGAGAGTGTGCGTGACAGTTTTTCTGGATTCGGATGGGATCCATCTGAACATCTTTCAGAATTTCCAGAGGGTGCAGAAGCAGGCCAAGGATACGGCGTTGATCTGGCGGTTCATTGTGAGCGATGAGTCTAGTATGATGCTGAGGTTTTGTGCAAGGTCTCTCGGGGTGGCGTGATTTCCGAGGGCAGGGGGGCATCAGGAGTCCTCCCATGTGGAGGGGGTGGAGCTAAGGAGGAGGTCTTCTGTTTTCTCAGAGTTGAGTTTCAGGCATCTCTTCTTCATCCAGGTGGCGATGGCTTTCATCACTTCCTGGAAGTTGTGTCTGGTGTTGTTGGGTCGTTGGTGATGGAGATGATATGCTCAGTGTCGTCGGCATAGGAGACTATGTTGAGCCTGTAGTTTTTACGGATAGTTGTGAGGGGGGCCATGTAGATGTAGAAAAGAGTGGGGCTGAGGGAGGATCCCTGGGGCGCTCAACAGTTGGTCTCTGTTGGTTCCAAGAGGTAGGGCAGGAGTCTAACTCGCTGAGTTCTACCAGTGAGAAATGAGCATATCCAGTTGAGGCCCTTTCCACGGTTGCTGACGTCATGGAGCCTGGTGGCTAGAATTGAGGTGGGAGACAGTGTCGAAGGCAGCTGAGAGGTCCAGGAGGATTAGGGCTGCCTTTTAGTCCTGGTCGAGGTGGGAGCAGATGTCATCGGTGGCGGCGAGTAGGGCAGTCTTGGTGCTGTCCTTGCTGCGGAATGTGGATTGGGATATGTCCAGGACATTGTTAGCTTCAATGAAGTTAATTAGCTGAGTGTTGACGGCTTTTTCCATGACCTTGCCTGCGATTAGAAGCAGGGAGATAGGCCTTTAGTGTTTGAGGTCTGTCAGGTCTGCAGAGGGTTTCTTCAGGAGGGGGTTGATTCTGGAGTGTTTCTAGTCTCGAGAGAGCAGTTGATCATCTGGCGTAGGTCAGGTGTGATGGCCGGGACAGCTCTGTGGAAGATGTGGGGTGGGCAGGGGTCTGACGGTGCTCCGGAGTGGATGCTCTACATGGTCTTTAAGGTGTCGTGTCATGAGTGGGGTTCAACTGAGCAGGGCCTGTTGGGTGGCATTGCTGTAGGGGGTGTTATATGGCTGTTAGGGTCATTCTCGACATTGCTAAGTTAGCATGAGCTCTGCAGCCATGATGCTGCTTTTGAGCATGTTACTACATGACTTTATTTTGCAAGACTCGGTGCCTTTCACATGAGAACTGTCTGCTATCTACGTTCTCTTCCCCTTGTTATTCTGTTCGGGTCAGCCCCTAGCACCAAGACAAAACATTCTAAACACAGCTGTACTTCTGGAAACTCGTGCCTTGATATTGTGGGGATGGATGGGTTACACACACACTTGGAGAGAGGCCTTTCCTTGGAGAAGAGCTATACTGTTCCTATGATGTATACCTTCCATCTAGGCTAAGGTATGAGGTCTGCTGATAAAGCCCAGAGATCTTCCTTTATATAATAAACCTCAGCTTACCATGGCGAGGGTAGTTAGGCCTTATACTCCTTTTTCCACTGTCTGTATATGATGAAACCCCCCCTTATATTGTAAGGTATTGTAACAATGCTAACTGTTTTAGGTTTATGCATTTTGCTGGTGGTAGTGGCTCGTATACTGCATTATAGAACACGATAGTTACAATAAACATTTTGAACTATACAGTGACTGACAATCCTATAGCTAGTACGTTTTGGGATTTTGAGTACTAAGGTGGTAGGAAGGTACAACCCCTATACACTGAGGTGCTGTTTTCCTGCGCATAGTTCTGTGTATGTGCAGAATCCCCGCAACAGGGAGAGCTGGAGCAGTGTGGAGGTCTTGGTTATTGAAGCAGTCATAGATTATCTTAATCTTGAGGTGAAAAAAGGTGTTGGAGGGTTTTCTTTTTCTGTGGATTTGATGAGTTGGTGGTGTGCTGTGGTGGCTGATCTGAAGGAGCACGTGTTTCAGAGGTTTTGTTGTTTATCCATGTCTTTTCTAGTCGTTGGCAAGAGAGTTCAGATTCTTGGAGTGAAGGGGTGAACCAGCTTGCTTTCTTGATGTGTCAACCTGTGGCTTTCTCGAAGAGGGCGAGTATGTCGGCGCAGTTTGTGATCCAGTGTTGTAGGTTGCCTGCTGCAGTGTTAGTGTCTGGCATAGTCAGTTGGTAGGGATCTGGAGGGTGGAGCTGAGCTGGTCTTCAGTGACTTTGCTCCAGCTTCTACGGGGGAGACGGGGGGTGTACTTGTGTACAGTGTTTTTTTAAAAGGAAAAGTGGATGCAGTGGTGGTCTGTCCGGAGGAGTTCTGTGGTGTGGCTGTAGGAGACGCTATTTCCTTCTGCAAAGACGGGGACGAATGTGTGTCCTGCTGTGTACGTTGGGGTTATGACTCTTTGCTTCAGTCTTATGTTGGCGAGGTTCTCTAGAAGGGAGGTGGTGTTAGGGTTGCCCTGGTTCTCCAGGTGGAAGTTTAGGTCTCCGAGTAGGATGTAGTCTGTGAAGGTGAGGGTTTGGGGTGCGAAGAGGTCAGTGATGGTGTTGGTGAAAGGAGCACGGGCCAAGAGGCCTGTAGATGAGGGTTCCGCAGAGTCTTTTGAGGTTTGGTCTTGATCTGGAAGTGGAGGTGCTCTATGAGGGTCGTAGTGGTTGTCATGCGGTGGGTGCTTTTGTGTGCTACGGCGATGCCTCCTCCTGGGCAGATAGGGCAGTACTTCCGCAGGATTTTGTATCCGTCGGGAATGGCGGTGGCGATGTTGGGTGCGTTGTTGGCGTCAGTCCAGGTTTCTGTGAGGAAGGCAACGTTGGTCGCGTAGGTGTTGAGTGGGTTCCAGATTTCTATTGCGTCTTGTATATAGAGCGCACGTTGAGGAGGATGCAGTTGAGGGGTTTGTGAGCAGTGAAGTCCAGAAGGCTGGGGGCTGCTGCTGGGGTACGGAGGTGGGTGAAAGTGCAGTGGCAATGTAGACAGGAGAGCGGGGTGTGGGTGCTGCTCGGTGTTGAAAGCTGGTAGTTGTAGCTGTGTCCGGGGTTGAGAGCATGGAGTGGGTGATGCAACCTTGGTGGGGTTTGGTTGCCATGCTTGGCCTGTTCACACCACAGCTGCACTCACTGCCATTCTGAATTAGTGCGGCGGCAACTGGAACTCTTTATATGACTTCACAAGAGCCTGCACCCCGCCTGGTAACCTACTTGCGTTATGGTAACTGGACTGTTTGAAACGGCTCAGGGTCTGGGTCGGAACAGGGCTGCATCACCGCGTTGCCACGGGTTGAGATATGCACCCGAGGGAGATTAGTTTTCTGGTGCTAAGACACCAGCTCTACCATGGCTGGCTGGAGCCTATGGTGGGGGCAAGAACTACGACCCAGAAGGGAGCTACTGTCTACCTAGAGTAAACAATCCATTAGTCTCCCTGACCAACCCGCCAAACCTGATCCGGCGCCTCATTGCTGCACCTTTCCATCACTTGATGCCTAGGCCTGCCCATTCCCGAGTACCCTAGGAGGCATATCAGTTTACGCCCTTACTCCATTGTCAATTTATGGGGGAGCCTCGTGGTGACTGGATGGGGCTGTGGCGCACACCCCATGCCCAGCCCCACCTGAAACACTGGGTGCCCCAGCACAAACCACCATTCGACACGTGCTCCTTGCAGCGTTGGGCCTTGCACAAGCATAAGACGTGGCCTGCCTTTTCTCCTCTAGCGCCTAGGGGATGGTGCCAAGCACCTGGGATATTTCTAGCCCGTAAGGTGGTGGAGGCTGCCATACAACCGCCATCACCTATCTGACGTCCAGGCAATTCCAAAGTGTAACCTAGCAGCAACTGTAACAAAACAATACTGGGCTGCTTGTGCTGAGACACCCCGAAGTGTTTATAGATGTCAGCAAGCAGGCCTACATGTATGCACTAACCTCTCTTATATTGCAGCTTGCACTGGCTCGGCCCCTTAGAGTGCACCGCTCATCTTAACATACAGGTAGTCTATATAGTTTTGTACACTGTTGTTATATGTACGATTATCACTTTAGTTGGTAGCTCTGCATCCTGCAAGATGAGGCTATGCAATTTTAGTTTTCGCATCAATCGTCCCCCTGCGCTCCCTTTAGCAGGCCTGCACGGCCGGTAACTACAGCTGATAGTTTTGCAGTTTGGGTGAATACATGTTGTTCCTCCGCTCTGATGTAATCGGTTCTGTTTTTCATTCTTCCCCCAGTTATGGCAGATTGCCTGCGAATCTGTGGTCCCCCTGGTCGCCCTCATCCACCTACATTAGTATACACTGGAGGGAACCCTCCCCCTTGCAGACTAGCCATATACAAGGATTCAACACGCTTCCCACATGACCCACACTAACATAATCACCTGAAACCGTTATGCAGAATATTCCAACCTTAAACGCAGATCCACATGCATTGCGCTGTTACAGGAGCACACGTGTCACTGGTTGAAGCCCACAGACTTCAGCGGCGGTGGCGAGGAAAAGTGTTTGCTACTGACGACTACTCTTATGCCAAAGGGGTGCTGGTCTGGGTCAAGCCAGGTACCCCTTTTGTAGTAGATGAAGATATTGTAGACAGTGTTGGTCAGTTTGTGTTAATACATGGTTGCCTAGATGACCGCCTCTTCCTGTTGGGGGCAATATATTCCACAAACACAGACCAGGCCTTGTTACTGCACACATTATCTGGCAAACTATCCTGTTGGAGCAAGATCCCGTGGCTCCTCGGAGGGGACTTCGACTGTTGTTGATATAGCTCTGAAAAGCTCTTTCCCTCCTCTGCCACACACAATGGCCACGTCCAATGCCCAGGCTCTAAGCGACTGGCTTCTGCACTCGCAACTTGTAGACATATGGTATGCCTTCAAACCTGACACACAGGTCTACTCCTTTTACTCCTCGCCACCAACCGAATCGTGGCGAACGTCCCAAAATATCCAACAAACAGACTACTTAGGCCGTACATATTTTAGATCACAACCCTCAATTCCAATATCGAACATAGGGAGACAGCATACCAGACCCGCGTCTGATTTTGAGCAGGTCTGCTGAGGGCTTCTTGAGTAGGGGTCTGACTTCAACGCGTTTTCCAGTCATTGGGAAAGATGCCGGTCTTGAAGGTTGTGTTGATGATGTGTCTTAGTTCAGAAGTGATGGCGGCTCTGTGGAAATTGTGCGGGATCTGTGGGGGCCCGAGAGGATGCCTTTCATGGTTGGGGTGGTGTCTTCGGCGGTGACTGAGGTCCAGGAGGAGATGGTGGGCTGAATGGTATTGCTGGAGAAGGAAGTGGTTTCGGAGTTGGGTGTCAGGTAGTTGAAGTTGTCGTAGAGTGCCTTGATTTTTAGATGCAAGTAGGATCCGAACTTCTCACAGAGGTCCTGGGAAGGGGTGATGTCTGTGGTTTCGCTGGGGGGCTGGGTGAATTCCTGGATGAAGCTGAAGAGTTGCTTGGAGTTGTCGACGTTGGTGAGGATCTTGTTTTGGATGAAGGTCCTTTTGGTGGATCTGATGAGTAGGTGCTATTCCGTCATGGCGTTTTTGTAGGTGGTTCGATCTTCTCGCGTTTTGCTGTTTCTCCAGTTCTTCTCAAGACGTCTGCAGGTTCGTCTGGATTCTTGGAGGTTAGCGGAGAACAAGGTGGCTTTACTGGGGAGTTGTCTGTCAGGGTTGCGTAGTGATGCAAGCTTGTCTGCTGAGCAGGAGATCCATCTGTGGAGTCGTTTGGCTGCAAGGTTGGCGTCGGTCGACTTGGTGGGGGTTTGCGGTTGAGGGTGGCGTTGAGTTGTTTCTCAGTGACTTTGCTCCAGTTCCTTCGCGGACGTGGTGCAGGTTTGGGCGGCGTAGGTTTGTCAAAGTGGAAGTGTACACAGTGGTGGTCTGTCCATGTGGGTTGCATGGTTTGGCTGAAGTGGATGTTGTTACATCGTGCGAACATGGGGTCGAGAGTGTGTCCTGCCTTTTGGGTGGGTGTGGTGACGAGCAGTTTCAGTCTGATGTTGGTGAGGTTGTCCAGGAGGGTGGCGGAGTTCGGGTTGCTGAGGTTGTCGAGGTGGAAGTTCAGATCTCCGATGAGTATGTAGTCCATGGAGGCGATGGCGTGGGATGCGATGAGGTCGGCGATGGTGGTGGCGAACGTAGCACGGGGTCCGTAGGCGAAGGTGCCGTGGAGTGTGCTTCTGGGGCTGGTCTGGATCTGGAAGTGAAGGTGTTCGGTGGTGGATCTTGTATCCGTCCGGGATGGCGGTGGCGGTGTCGGGGGCGGAGGAGGCGTTGGTCCAGATTCCTGTAAAGAAAGCGACATATAGCGAGAGGGTTTGAGGACATCCCAGATCTCTACGGTGTGTCTGTGCAGGGAACGCATGTTGAGGAGGATGCACTTCAGGGCTTCAGTGTTGTCGGCATTCGATGGGGGGGCCGTGGGGGTGCCGTCGGAGGTGAAGGATTTGCGGCAGTGATGGCAGGAGAACTGGCCGTGGGTGGTGGTCGGCGTTGTCCGCTGGCAGTTGTTGTTCCCTCCGGGGTTGAGTGCGAGGAGGGCAGCTGAGTTGTAGTGGTGGCAGGTTACAGATCCAGGGGTCCTGGTGCTGGCCACGGTCAGGTCCCGGAGGGGCGCAGATGGGCTTGCCTTTGGCACGCCAGCTGAGTGCATGCTGCGCGCGCGCGCCATTAAGTAGGGGAGGGGGAGAGAACTGCAGGAGGCGGGAGCAGGAACCGGCAGGGGGAGGGGCCACAGTGGCATCAGCGCCAGGAAGAGGACACAGACAGCAATTGGCACAGAGAGAAAAACTGCAAAAATACACCACAGGCACAGGTACAATAACAGGACCAGCACAGTAATAGGACAGTGAAGAGGCTAGAAGGAAGACGGAAAACAGGCACAGAAAGACAGAAAAACAGCACAAATATAGAGACAGACAACAGCGGCCAGCAGAAGAGCAAGGCTCTCCCATCTACTTGCACAGGGGCGGCAGCAGCAGAACAACCACAGAGCTGCTGGGAAAGAGAGAGGGTCTCTGACCAGGAGGTCAGAGGTCTAGCTCAGTCATCCCAGCAGCGGCCAACATTAAGTAAGGGAGGGGAGGGAAGCGCAGCAGGGAGGCAGCAACTGGCAGGGGGGAGGGGCAGCGGGGGCAGCAGCGGCTGGAAGAGGGTACGGAGAGCAAAGGGCATGGAGAGAAAAACAGCAAAGATAGAACACAGGCACAAGTATAATAACAGCACAGGCACAGAAATAGGACAGTGAAGAAGCTAGAAGGAAGACAGAAAAACGGGCACAGAAAGACAGCAAAACTGCACATATACAGAGACAGACAACCGCGGCCAGCAGGAGAGCAAGGCTCTCCCACTGTACCACCAGGGATGAGGCACAGGCAGGAGGGCCTCAACCACCTACCTTCATTGGGGCAACGGTAGCAGCACAACCGCAGAGCTGCTGGGGGAGAGATCAGATCTTTGACCAGGAAGTCAGAGGTCTAGCTCTGGAGAAAGGAAAAAAAAGAAGGACCCGAGAGAGGAGAATAGAAATATAATCAACCTACTTCACAGCACACCATGCCACAAACTGCCCCAACGGCAGGCGTATACCGCTTTGGTGAAGGGACGCCTGGCTGCTGAAATAACACTGCAGACTTTGGAGCGGAAGGTCATAAGCTGTCAACTGTCACCGCTCAATCTCCATCCATGTAAGCAGAGTGTTGATAGGTTCAGGTGGAGAACCCTCCCCTGTTGCTGTAACAGAAGATTCTCGCTAAGGGCCAACATGATCGGAGGACTGATGGTCATGCTCAATAGTTTTGGATACCAAACCCTCCGAGCCCTGTGAGGAGCCACAAGGATGACTTGAGCCCGGTTGTTCCTGATCTTCTTGAGACCTCTTGGCTGGAGTGATATGGGCACAAAGGTGTACAGGAGGCCTGAGCTCCACTCAAGACAAAAAGCGTGTTTGAGTGAGAGCCTCCTTGGAAACTCCAGCATGCAGAACTACTGGCATTGGGTGCTTTTTTCAGATTTATATAGCGCAAACTTGACCCGGAGGTATTGCATGAGCACCAGTTACGTTACACAAGGACACCTTTATTTTTTTGTTCTTTTGGTAGGCAGGGAAAGGTTAAGTGATTTGCCCAGAATCACAGGATCACAGGATGTGGAGTCGACCCTGAGGCTTAACCTTGGTCTCTCAGCTCCAAAGTCGTCAGTCTAGCCGTGAGACCACATGTACGAGTTATTGCAATGTGTTAGTGAGTGTTTACTGGTAAAACAAGCTGCTTTACACTCCTTCTGGACTAAGCCTGAAGTCTGCTCTCCACATCTACCACTTAGAGAGCTTTCTAAGGTTGTCTAAGATCACTAAAATCACCATAAGGGTTATCTGGATTAGTGCAGGGTGCTACACTTACATACGCATGCACCATATACTAAGCCAGCCTCCAACATAGCCTTCCTTTGATGGAGGGTAGAAAGGCATTCAATGACAGGCAGAGCATTTGGCTCTCCAGAAGGTGGTGATAGAGTCCAGATTCTGCCAGAGACCAGAGTCCTCCGGTCTCCACTTCTCCCAGTTGGCTGCCCCACCCAAAAGTGACAAATCTGCCCTCATTGTCAGATCTGGTTGGGGAAGAGAGAGGTCTGCTGCTGACCCAATCGCTGTTTTTTAACCACCAGTGCAGAACTTTTGCAATTCCTTCCGAGATTTGGTACATGTCGGAAAGAATCCCCTGATGCTGCGCTCACTGGAACTTCAGGTATCACTGCAGGGACCGCATATGCCAGCGGCCACGGGTAACAAGCAGGATGCACGAGGCAATGAGCCCCAGCAGCGTCAGAGACCGTTTCGCCGAAATCCAGGACAGAGACTTAAACATCTGTATCTTGGTCTGAATATCCTGGATTTGATGTTTGGGAGGATAGGCCCAAAACTCTGCACTTAGTCCAGAAAAGCTTTGATGTAAGAAAGCATCTAAGAGGGAGTTAGGTGTGACTTGGCACACTGATAGTGATCCCTAGAGAATGCAGGAGGTCCATCATAGTCTAGAGGTGGGAGGCGACAGCCTGGGCAAGCCTTGGTGAACATTTGAAGGACGCTGGTAAGGCTAAAAGGGAGCACTGCAATAGTGCTTGTGGCCCATCATAAACTGCAGGTAACGTCTGGAGGCAGGCAGGATGGGAATGAGGAAAAATGCATCCTGCACGTCCAATGCTACAATCCAGCCTCCCGGGTCTGGCGCAGATATGACTTGAGGGAGCAATGAGTATTTTGTACTTCTTCTTGAGGAAGAAATTGAGGGGGTGGAGGTCTAGGATAGGATAGGACAAACACCTCCATCCTTCTTGAGCTTCAGAAAACAGCGGGAATAGCAACCTTGACCTACTTCGGGCATCAGCACCCTTCCTATGGCTACCTTGGCCAAGAGACCCGTCATTTCCTGGTGGAGCAGATAAGATGGTCCTTCGTCAGCCTGTCATAGCATGTGGCATGGGTGGAGGGGTAGTCAGAAAGGGGAGGGAGTTGCCCCTTCGGCCATTTTGATGAACCCATCAGTCTGATGTTATAGACTTCCACTGGGTGCTCATTATGGCAAGAGGGCAAATTAAAGGGATTTGGAGCCTGCGGGCTGCCATGGTGCTGGATTATCCTGCGGTCTGGCTGCCAGACCTACAAGGTCTGTGAGTACCAAGTCCTCATCCTTGGTTGCTGGGAATCTTGCCCACTATGGTGGCTGGGTGTGTAAAGACGCAGCTGGACGCCTGTTTCATGGCCAGAAAAGGAGCGAAAGGAGGATTTGGGCTGGTGAGGGGACGTAGAGAGGCCCAAAGACCTGGCAGTAGCTCTGCTATCCTTGACGCATAGTTGTTCCCAGGCAGGTGTGGCACCGTAAAGAAACCGTCGATGTAACTGTTCTGCTTAGCGAGTCAATGAGATCCAGCCCACATCTGATTGTGAACCTAGCTGCATCTCTCCCATCAGCAACAGCTTAGGAAAGTATGGCCTTAGCCTCTTTCGGAACCATAGGCAGCAACTGCTCAATCGCATCCCATAGAGCATGGTAGTAAAGCCCAAAAGGCACAGAAAAATGATCTTGCTTAAGGTGTCCAGCCTTTTGCATTCCCTATCCGGCGGGTGGTAGGAAATGCACCAGGATTTACACACAAAGTAGAGGCTTGGACGACCAAGCTCTCTGGGATTGGGTGAGAAAGTTGGGGTCCTCTGGGTCAGGGCGATGGTGGCAGGCAATTGTCTTGTTCATGGAAGTCCCTGTGCTGGGCATGTACCAAGTCCTAAGCAGAACGTCTGTAAGCGCGCTTCATTAAATGGGAGAAGCGGTTCTGAGGAGGTCCTCCCAGGTGAAGAACCTCTATCAAGATGTCAGTCTTGACTGCCACTGAGGGTCCAGGACTTTGGGTGTCCTTCACACCACCATAGCAAACAATGCTCCCTCCTCCATAGCCATGGTAAGGGGAGACAGCATGCCAGTATCTGGGGAAGTGTCCAGTCCACTGGCTTTCCCCAAGTCCTCCCACCAGTCCATGTTGGGTTCTAAAGACTGATATTTTTCAGGGTCCAGTGACTCCTTCCAATCCTCCCTGGGTCCTAGCCCACAGAAATAGGAATTAGGCTCCAGCCTGGATGGCATGGCTCTAGTCGACGCTAGAGTCGGCGATGGATGACACCCTTCCAGCTTGGGGATGGCGCCGCAAGTGTCGGCACCGGACTGGCGCCTGGGAAGGTCGAGATGGTACGGGTCTGGTGCCGGGGGCACACCCGCCAGCATGGAACCAGTAGGGACCCATTCCCGAACTTGTGGATCCCGAAGACACAATAACAGGGACAGGATGCTCAAATATGAGGCACATGGCCTCACAAAACTCCCGGAGTTGGGCGGGGTCGCTCCAACTCCTGTAAACTCGGGGAGGCAAGCAGTCGGCCCAGGAGCAGGCTCAATCACTGAGAACTGCTTTAAATGATGATTCATTCTTGTCTCATCTGAAGACCTTACCTGAGTGGTCCAACGACTTCGAGTGCGACAAGTATAGTGGGCTCTGCGACCAATCCCGGGACCTTCCTCTCGACCAGGATCTAGACTGTTGCAGCGTGCAGAAACAAGGAGCTTGAGGGACCAATCCCTCAAGGACTCGGGGTGCATGGTGCATGGTGATTGTTTTATCAATCCATAGCTGTGACCATAACTTTTTAGCTGTGTCGCTAGAGTGGCGGCCTACTGGCCCACGCATGTAAAGTACCACTTCTATATGCTTAATTAAATTGCAGCACTAACATCCCCAATGAATATTGTGCACGTTTTGAGTATGTAGCGTATCTTAGATACATGGTGTGAGAGTTAGTGAGAGTAATGGAGACCTGTGGCATCCATTTTGGATACCCCTATGCTGACATTTGTACAAAATGGAGAACATTTTGTTTTCTCAGGGATTAGAAGCCTATTGCTGACATTCCTGAAGCAGCAGAGAAGAAACACAGACACTGAAATTAAGTAAGAGGAGAGAATGCTCCATTAAAAATTCAATTAAGCCTTTTCCTGAGCAAGGAGCAGCTGATTCGTCTTTCTGAACTGTCATTTGGAGAATGGTAGTGCAGAAATGTGGGACTTCTGACTCTGTTCTAAAATGTGAAGGGGATCCTTTAGAAGAAGCTCTTTTTTGTCTTTCCCTGATTACACTTCCAATTGGCTGATAGCCAGGTGCTAAAACCCCATAGCTCTTGGTGCCTCTGGTGTGGGCCCTCCAGACTGGGCACAACACTGAAGTGCTCCTTTCTGCTTTTTCTGTATTAAAGTGGGACCTCACTACCCCATTTGCTATTTGAGTTCCAAGTCATCTATGACAAAGGAAAGGAGCCTTCTGCAGAGTACCGAGAGGGCTGCTGTGAATCCAAAGCTGGTTTCTGCCTGACAGCCAGTTTCTCTGAGGTGAGGGAACATCATCTGAGTTTGACCCTTGCTGGAAAAGCTGTATACCTGTTCTGAAGCACGAAGAACCAGCCTGCCTGCTGAGAGAGAGAGAGAGAGAGAGAGAGAGAGAGAGAGAGAGAGAGAGAGAGAGAGAGAGAGAGAGAGAGAGAGAGAGAGAGAGAGAGAGAGAGAGAGAGAGAGAGAGAGAGAGAGAGAGGAGCCTGGTATCCATGTAAGAGGAATGACTGTCCAGTAGGAGAGAGGTTCAGTGGGTCCCCAGTGGTGGTTGGTCTTCCAGGAGAGGAAAACTGCGGAAAGCGATCCTCAGTGCATGTGGGCCTACAGTTTCCCTGGAAACGGTTTCTGCTTCCAGAGAGAACTATTATGACGCATCCTGAGATAGCTGAAGCCGGGACGGGGCTGTGATTCAAGTCTGAAACGGTTAGTGCTTGGTCTTATTGTCCAGTAGATTGGCCTATACTTGGCTGCATTTCCCCGGAAGAAGAGCAGCTTGTGTGTGGCTGTAATGCCAAGAAGAAGATCTGCTTGTGCATAGACACACTGTGTAAAAAAAGATTTGCTTGTGCGTGCCTGCAATGTTAGAAGGAGATTGGCCAGTGCATTTGAAACTCCATCCAGCTCTTTCCTCTGCTCATGGCATTGTGAACAGAACAAATGATGGACAGAATGCTGAACAATGTCAAACACCCTCTTCCAGTACAGAGATCTGGACCTAAGTCCATGGTTTATTTGCTCACCACGCCATTCCAGTTTGGACCCAGCCATACGCAAATCAGTCTTTACCCTGCAGCTCATGAGAACAGTCCAGCCCAAACTACAATCCTGGGTGATACCCAAAAATTTGTCCTAGGATGCTTGTTTGTGGGCCATGAAGGACCTGGCCAGCCAGTTTGGGCTGGACTATTCCAATTGGGAGCAAAGTCAAGAATGATTTGCATATATCTGGGTCAAAACTGGAACAGCGTGGTGAGCGGAACTACTATGTATTTAAGCCGATATCTCTGTACTGGAAGTGAGTGTTTGACATTGTTCAGCATTCTGTCCATCATTTGTTCTTTCACAACACCATGAACAGAGGAAAACGCTGGAGGGAGGATTAACTGTCCACAACACCATGCGCAGGGGAAAGCGCTGAAGGAAAGCTCAACTGCCTACAACGCCTTGAGCAGAGGAAAGCGCCGGAGGGAGGCTGGAACTCTATTTAAAGGTGGCAGGGCTTGTGATTCCACCATAAGGGATTGTACTAATAGCAATAGCCTTCTAAACAAAGCCATTCCCATTTACAGCTCAACATCCAGTCACATTCAGTGGGCAGGCCTCTGGGAAAACAAGTCACACTCCCAAAATAGCAAACATGATTAAAATACTTGAATTAATCTCACCCACTAGTTTTGGACTGCTATGAACCGCAATGCAGCCCAAACTTTTGCTCCCGCCATTCCACTGTACACAGTGGCCGTCCTTATACAAACAGTAATGACACTACTCCTCATGGGTATAGTGCATCTCGCATTGCCAGGGAAAGCTCCCTCTAGGTGGGAACACAAGGTCAGACCGGTTTCGACCTAATTGAGCTTTCTCAGGATATTCCAGCTTGAGTCCTCTGAAGCAGTGAATACAGGACCAACATCTGGTCATACCTGTCATACTTAGGAAGTCAGCTACAACAAACAGAAAGGTGATGGATGGAAGTTTTTGTTTACCACATTCCCTATATAATGCGGGGACAGATGCTGAATGGGAGGCCAAGTATGTATCCTGAAGAAGCCCTTCTGCATCTCTCCACAGGCAATATCCCATGGGAAAACAGATAATGGTTTGTTAACTTAGGTGGAGGGTTACAGAGTAAAGGTGGCTGCGGTGAGCATAGGAAGGCTATAAGTTGGGGAGAGGATGTAGCCTTACGGCTAGAGCAGTCGACCTTGAAGCTGGGGAACTGGGTTTGAGTCTCGGCAGGGACGCTCAACATCCTGTGATTCTGGGCAAATCACTTAATCTCCCTGTGCCGAGCAACAACAAAAAATGAATGTATTCATCTGTACCGAAACAAGTGCTTTTGTAAATCGCTCCGACACCAGATATCTTCGGGTCAAGTTCACGCTATATCAAACTCTATAACAAGAGGAATTCTAGGAATGTATGTTGATTAGGCCTTTCTTTCTGTAGCACAGGACTATCAGCCTTATGAGGACCCAAAATGAAGACACTTTACAGTCGAAACAACAAAGAAGTGCCAGAGGGTCTAACAGAGAGGTAAGGATTTACAGTGTATAAAGTACAGACAGAAAACAAGGGACCTCTAGAGCTGACCTTCACCTTCACTTCACCTACAACAAGCCGAAACCCATCATCCACCCCCAACCAACTCTACAAAGAAACTGGAACAAAATCACCACGGATCAGATCTCCACATCGCTCCTTCGAACCTCCCCAGCCCTCTCTTCTAACGCCAACGAAGCCGCCTCCAACCTCACCCTTTGGTTATCCAACACCGCCGACACCTTAGCACCACTGAAAAAACGTCAACACAAACTTGGAAACAAGAAGGCCTCATGGTTCAACGAGGATCTCAAGAAGTCCAAGAAACTGTGCCGCTCCCTTGAAAAGGCCTGGAAAAAAGACCCATCCGCCAGCAACAAGGACGCCTTCAAAAGCGCCACCCGTACTCACCACCAACTTATCCGTAAAGCCAAGAAAACAGCATTCAAGGATCGACTTGACAACAACGCCCACAACAGCAAGGAACTTTTCAACATCGTCAAGGAATTTTCCAACCCCTCGGCCAACTCCAACGACATCACCCCCTCTCAAACCCTCTGCGACTCCCTAGCCTCTTTTTTCCACAACAAGATTGCTGACATCCACAACAGCTTCGACAACCAATCCGGAAGCCAACCCACCCTACCATCTGCTGACCATCTTCCCCCCGTAAACACCCTCAACGCCTGGAACCCAATCTCCACTGAGGACACCATCCGCCTGATGAATTCCATCCACTCTGGATCCCCCACAGACCCATGCCCTCACCACATCTTCAACAAAGCAGACTCCGTTATAGCTCCGCACCTCCGAGACGTCATCAACTGCTCCTTCAACTCCGCTACCTTCCCAGAAGACTGGAAACACGCTGAACTCACCGCCCTTCTGAAAAAAACAACAGCAGACCCCACCGAACTCAAAAACTACCGCCCCATCTCGCTTCTTCCATTCCCGGCCAAAGTCATCGAGAAAGCCGTCAACAACCAGCTCGCAGCCTTCCTCGAAGCCAACAAATCACTCGACCCCTCACAATCTGGCTTCCGAGCCAAACACAGCACTGAGACCGCCCTCATCGCAGCAACAGACGACATTCGAACTCTACTGGACAATGGAGACACAGTCGCCCTCATCCTCCTCGACCTCTCTGCAGCCTTCGACACAGTCTGCCACAGCACCCTTTTACAACGCCTCAGAAACATCGGAATCCAAGGAAAAGCACTGGAATGGATCACCTCGTTCCTCACCGGAAGAACCCAGAGAGTCCGCCTCCCACCATTCAAGTCAGAGGCCACTGAAGTCATCTGCGGTGTACCTCAAGGATCCTCACTCAGTCCCACCCTCTTCAACGTATACATGAGCCCCCTCGCGGCCATCGCCCGCCAACACAACCTCAACATCATCTCTTACGCGGATGACACTCAACTGATCCTTTCTCTCACCAAGTACCCCAGCACCGCCAAAACTAACTTACACGAAGGAATGAAAGAAGTCGCCGAATGGATGAAACAAAGCCGTCTGAAACTGAACTCAGACAAAACAGAAGTCCTCATCTTAGGTACATCCCCCTCTGCATGGGACGACTCCTGGTGGCCAGAAGCCCTCGGAAAAGCACCCATCCCGACAGACCACGCACGGAACCTTGGCGTCATCCTGGATTCTTCACTCTCAATGAACAGACAAGTCAACGCCGTATCCTCTTCCTGCTTTAACATTCTTCGCATGCTCAGAAAAACATTTCGCTGGATCCCCTCCGAAACAAGGAAAACAGTCACCCACGCTCTAGTCACGAGCCGACTGGACTACGGAAACACCCTCTACGCAGGTACCACCGCTAAACTCCAGAAGAAACTACAACAAATCCAAAACGCCTCAGCCAGGCTCATATTAGACATCCCACGCAACGAACACATCTCTGGTCACCTTAAAGACCTCCACTGGCTACCCGTCAATAAGAGGATCACTTTCCGACTGCTCACCCACGCACACAAATCACTCTACGACATCGGACCAGATAGCCTCAACTCCCGACTGTCCTTCTACACCCCCTCCCGCCAACTTCGCTCTTCCAGCCAAGCCCTCGCCACTGTACCTCGCATCAACAAGACCACCATGGGAGGCAGATCCTTTTCATACCTGGCTGCCAAAACATGGAACTCACTCCCCGCTTACCTTCGCCTCACCCGGAATCACCTAGCGTTTAGAAAGCAGCTTAAAACGTGGATATTTGACAAATGATCCTCCTCCCCTCCCTAAGCGCCTTGAAACCCTCTGGGTATGTAGTGCGCTATACAAATCTTATGACTTGACTTGACTTGACTTGACTTGACCTGTGAATTGTAGTATACAATGACAACCTGAATAGATGGTCAGAGTCACCCATCAGTCACCACTCGGAACCACCCTTCATCATTTGGGATTTTTTTCAAAACCATCCATGCAGGTATGTATTACTCAGTATGAAAGAGACCAGGATGTAAAAAGGTCTTTCTCATTGAGCAAACAGTGGTATGGTAGACCACTCCCCCGGGCTGGTGAATGGTCAAAGTGTGGTGTGACTGGGGAAGTGCAGTGCTAAAAAGAGTGGAAAATTAATAAGAAAGTGTGTACTAAAATTGGATGAGGGAGCACAGAACAAACTTTATTCGGATGGTGCTCACTCCGCCAATGTTAAAAAATTGTTAAAGACAGTTTGAGAAATATACTGTCTAGAGATGGAACTGGGTTGACATGTTTCAGCAACCAGGGGACACAATTGTCCTTGCTTTCATCAGGACCTTAACAACAATTACATGCTACTGCATACATAAAATAAATGATAAGTGACAACTAAAAGACAAGTGTAACAGACAAGTACAGAGATCACCTGCGGTATCCAAGTGAAACGTCTTGTCTTTGACTCACAGCTTATGTCGTTCACTAAAAGGTCAGAACACAAGAGGGTTACATGTCACACGGACTGGCCTCATACAACCAACCTCACATTTAAGCCAAGTCTAATAAGTATAGACCTTAGACTAAGTTTAGCTGGGGATGCTGACTTTAAACACTCAAAAAAGTAGTGTAATAGGTATAACATGTTAGGATATATAATTTATATGCCAAAACAAACAGAAGCACATCTTACCATAGCTTGTAAGTAGTGAAGGCCTCACCCCACCTGGCAGTGGCTCAGGGATTAGAGTGAAGTACCGCTCTATAAAACATGAAAGAAAAGAACGTTTTTTCTAAAGTGCACAGAAAACGCCATATCCAAGAACCCTTCAGCAGGTTTCAAAACAAAATGTGCGAAGTTGTACTAATTCGCATCAAATTACACGAGTCTCTCACGAATTGGGAATAATTTCAGCATATTATAGGATGTCCCCAGACAAAGTCTCATATCAAAGCCTACGCTAGATGTCATGTGCGTAAGTGCAGAGACCTCTAGCTCAGAGAGACCTTCAGTGGACTGCGCGTAAACAAACGATATGCGCATGATCGTATAGCAGTAATTCATATCAGTTTCACGCGTCTCTCAAAGGTAATTAGCAGTCTAAACATAAAGCAGAGACTAGCGTATCGAGAAGCGTGAAGGCTTGCGCTAAAATAACTTAATCTCGAACGCAAAGAAAAAGGTAGCAGCCCTACCTATCCGTCGGTACTTCCTTGTTGGCGTCTAAACCAACTGGGGAGGCATCGAGTAGACGATGAAGGTCTCAATAAAAGCTAGTTCCTGATTGGCCGTCGTGACCACGTGACTCACTAAACGCGCCATATGATTGGCTGTATGGTGCGAACGGTGTTAGTGCAATCCGCATTGGATGTTGGCCGTAACCATGGGTACCCTATGTGCATATAACATTAAATAGCCGATTATTCAAAGCGGCAAATAGTTTTAAAAGCACACACATTAATGCCCATAGGAAACGCGGCAGACGGTCGCAAAATTCATAACCCTCAGGTTAGAAGTCGGAAAAATTCTTCTCGGTCACAGCCCAATTGCCGGATGATGGCCAAACTCGATGGGACAGCATATTCACCATAGATACTGTATCAGAGAGTTGTCAAGCTCGACTGTCTCAAGAGTGATGTGTACATGTATAATCATAGCGATTATGAGGATAAGTGAAGACCTATTGGCAAAACGCTATGGGTAGAATGACAGGTCACACGTTGGAAAAGGGGGCTCTATGATCGTATCTAGATGAAAGACTCAGCCATGACTGGTATTAAGAGTGCAGCTACAAATGTGTTCACAGGGTGGACCAGGGAATTTCATCATTTAGTCCATTATGGTGGGTGTCCAGCTTGAGGACCCATCTGTGTTCCTTCAAAAGGAGGAATTTAGCTACATCTGCAATATGAGAAGGAATGAAGGGCTGCTCTAACACAGTCCACTGGAATGAGGAAGAAGGATGATTGACTTCTAGAAAATGTGTAGTGAGCTTAGTGGCCTGTCTTTTGCATCGGATAGTGCTCTTGTGTTCTGATATCCTGATGCGTATTTTGCGTGTGGTCATGCCCACATATCTGTACCCACAAGGACATGTGATAAGATAGATTAGTCGTTCACCATTACAGTTGGTGAATCTATTCAGTTTCCAAGGCCTCGAAGTTCCTATATCGATCTCCGTCGTTTTTTTAGTTTGAGGACAAGCCTGACATGCACCGCAAGGGTGATGCCCTGTAACTGGCGGAAGGTCCCATAGTGACCCCAGAGCCCTGGGTTGTTCTTCAAGGGGTCTCGTGTGCACCAACCCATCTTTTAAGTTTGGACCTCTCTTGAAAGAAAACAGAGGGTGTGGGAGAGACAAACGCCCGGAATTCAGGATTGGCCAATGTTTCTTGACTAATTTCTGTATATTATTGGAAAGAGTACCAAAGGTGTGAAGAAAAGTGAGTCTTTCCAAAGGGGCTTTGGGTAGTGATGGTTCCAATAGAGCTGAACGATTATTGTTCTTAGCTCGTTTCATAGACTGACGTACCAGCTTAGGTGGGTACTTGCGTGAAATGAGCTGGTTACACAGAGTGCTCGAGTGTGCTTTGAAAGCCGCAGAAGTAGAACAATTTCTTTGAACCTGCAGAAATTGCCCGAAGGTGAGGTTTTCCCTTAAAGATCTGGGGTGATGGCTGTCAAACAGCAGGAGTGAGTTCCTTGAGGCGGGTTTTCTATACAATTCTGATTGTAAACCTTCAGGTTTGGCCACGATTAACAAGTCAAGGAACGCAAGGGTCTTGCCTCCTATCTCGATGGTAAATTTGAGAAAGGAATTCCTGGTGTTGAGCCATTCCAGGAACTCGAGGCAGCTTTCACTGGGATCCCGCCACACCACCAGGACGTCATCGATATACCTTTTCCAGGTTTTCAAGTTATCGATGTAGGGGTTCTGGTCACTGAAGACATGTTGTTGCTCGAAAGAATGAACATACAAGTTGGCTAGACTGGGAGCGTAAACGCTCCCCATGCTAGTGCCAGACACCTGCAGGTAGATGTTATCTTCAAAGCGGAAACATTTTTTCTTCATTGCCAGGGTGGCACAGGCCATGATAAAATGAACCGGTGTTATACTGTTCAGTTCTTTAGAGTCCAAAAGTGAATGGATAACTTCAAAGGTCTTGTCCTGTGGGATAGAGGTATAGAGTGCCTCGACATCAAACGAGACCAGGAGGTCTGTATTAATGTCGAACTCTATATCGGGTAAAAGACGTAGCACATCCATGGTATCCTTGAGGTACGTTGGCATTTCTTCCACCATCGGTCGCAAGAAATGGTCCACGAAAGTAGACAACGGTTCCAGGGCAGACCCTATACCCGAGATGATTGAGCGGCCTGGGGGCGGCCTCTGTTTTTTATGAACCTTGGGTAAGGCATAAAAGTTGGGCATCTTAGGGTGTTCGGTTTATAAAAAAGTTGCTTCAGATTGAGTGATCCATCCCTCCGATGTGGCCTCTTCAATCATTGTCCTGATTGTTAATTTCAATTCTTCAGTCGGATCTTGTTCGAGAAGATGGTATGCATTCCTGTTGTTGAGCTGTCGCAAGCATTCCGAGCAATAGGTGTCAGTATCAAGCAAAACAATTGACCCGCCTTTGTCAGCCGGTTTAATGGTTAATTCCTTGTTGGCTGTTAAGGATTTGAGTGCCAGATGTTCTGATTTGGGTAAGTTGTAAAAAATCTTATTTTCGCAAAAAAGGCTCTCTACTTCCTTCTCAATAGCCTGTTCAAAGGCTAGGACCTGTGGTGGCATCGAATGGGTCGGAGGCATAAAAGTTGATTTGCACTTCAACCCAGTGTTGATGTCCCTGTCATCTTGTGATGGTGGTTCCTTATCAGCGAAAAAGAAGTGCAATCTGATCTTCCTGAGGAAATGTGCAAGCTCTCGTCGAGTCTCGAAATGGTCATTCCGGTGGGTGGGAACGAATCCGAGCCCTTATTAAGGGCTTTATCCTCTGTAGGTGTCAGGGTGGGTGTGTCTGCTTAAGTTCATTACGATGCTGGACCCGCACTGTTCTGCGCTGGTTCCTTGGTCTTGGCAAAGTTGCTCCTCAGGTTCCTCGTCCCTGTCGAGGTGGACGGAGGGCTGTAATGGACCTGGAGTTGAGTTTGACCTCTTCTCCTCCCTCGGGACCTGCCTCGGCCAAATCCTAAAAAAGGCTGGCCAGAAAAATTGCCTTGGAATCCTGATTGAATATTCGCTGGAAAATTGGGCATGCAAGGGCCCATAGGTTGTTGAAAAGGGCTCGCTTGCTGGGGAGGAAAAAAAGGAGGTATTCCTCCAAACTGCCATGGACCTGGTGGCCACCACTGTTGTTGTTGGTTTTGTTGGTTACCTCTCCAGCCATTCCTTTGATTCCTTTTACCCCGTCCTCGCCCTCGTGTGTTAGGATTGCCGTTGTTTGTATCACTGCCAGAGGTGTTGTCATCAGAACTTGATGTTCCATATGTAGAGGCAGTCTTGCGGCTGTTAGTGCTTAGATCAGGAGGTACGTAAGAATCACAGGAATAGGGATATACCTTTTCAAATTTAAATTTATCAAGGTCTTTTCTAAATTTTTCAATTTTCACCGACAGGGTATATTCCTTATATTCCCTGTTGTTCTTATTCGCATCATCCAGATTTTTTTGGAAGGCTTTGGAGGAGAGGGTTGTTTTGATTTTAGACTCCATGATTTGAATCTCAATCAGTATCGTGTCTGCTATTCGTTTTGCGGTTTGAATAATAAGAATTAACCAATCTCTGGTGCAGCGCCAGGCGATCATGGCTCAATTCTTCAGAAATTCTTTATCCGTTAGAAATAATCTAGGAGTATTCGTTACTATTAGGCCAGTAGGAGCGCAATCATTGCGTAAGTACTGTGCCGTAATAGTCCCATGTAGTGCTGTATGGGTCTGTGTTTTTTTAAGGCCCAGTAATTTACCCCATTCATCCTCATTGACAGAGATAATGGTAGGTGTGGTTTCGACTAAGTCAGGATGTTCTGCAAGTGCTGCTAATAAGTCATCTTCAGTGAAAGACAAGCCATGGTTCTCAGCCATGTTGATGTGAAGGGAAACAACAGAATGAGGGTTCTGTACACGATGGGGAAAGAGCAAAGGGCTCAGCCACTGGTTTGTGGCAAACCGCGTACGCCAACTAATGGTGTCGCATGTGGAAAGGGTCCGCAGCCAAGTGACTGCTCAATAAACAACAAAAAACACTACGGTGAGGTAGGACCCAGGGGAATATTTAGAGACCTAGCTCTGGACACAACCCCCATGAATACAAAACAACAACGAAGTGCCAGAGGGTCTAACAGAGAGGTAAGGATTTACAGTGTATAAAGTATTATTATTATTATTAAAACATTTTTATAGAGTACAGACAGAAAACAAGAGACCTCTAGAGCTGACCCGTGAATTGTGGTATACAATGACAACCTGAATAGATAGTCAGAGTCACCTATCAGTCACCACTCGGAACCGCCCTTCATCATTTGGGATTTTTTTCAAAACCATCCATGCAGGTATGTATTACTCAGTATGAAAGAGACCAGGATGTAAAAAGGTCTTTCTCATTGAGCAAACAGTGGTATGGTAGACCACTCCTCCGGGCTGGTGAATGGTCAAAGTGTGGTGTGACTGGGGAAGTGCAGTGCTAAAAAGAGTGGAAAATTAATAAGAAAGTGTGTACTAAAATTGGATGAGGGAGCACAGAACAAACTTTATTCGGATGGTGCTCACTCCGCCAATGTTAAAAAATTGTTAAAGACAGTTTGAGAAATATACTGTCTAGAGATGGAACTGGGTCGACATGTTTCAGCAACCAGGGGACACAATTGTCCTTGCTTTCATCAGGACCTTAACAACAATTACATGTTACTGCATACATAAAATAAATGATAAGTGACAACTAAAAGACAAGTGTAACAGACAAGTACAGAGATCACCTGCGGTATCCAAGTGAAACGTCTTGTCTTTGACTCACAGCTTATGTCGTTCACTAAAAGGTCAGAACACAAGAGGGTTACATGTCACACTGACTGGCCTCATACAACCAACCTCACATTTAAGCCAAGTCTAATAAGTATAGACCTTAGACTAAGTTTAGCTGAGGATGCTGACTTTAAACACTCAAAAAAGTAGTGTAATAGGTATAACATGTTAGGATATATAATTTATATGCCAAAACAAACAGAAGCACATCTTACCATAGCTTGTAAGTAGTGAAGGCCTCACCCCACCTGGCAGTGGCTCAGGGATTAGAGTGAAGCACCGCTCTATAAAACATGAAAGAAAAGAACGTTTTTCTAAAGTGCACAGAAAACGCCATATCCAAGAACCCTTCAGCAGGTTTCAAAACAAAATGTGCGAAGTTGTACTAATTCGCATCAAATTACACGAGTCTCTAACGAGTTGGGAATATTTTCAGCATATTATAGGATGTCCCCAGACAAAGACTCATATCAAAGCCTACGCTAGATGTCATGTGCGTAAGTGCAGAGTACATATGGAACATCAAGTTCTGATCACAACACCTCTGGCAGTGATACAAACAACGGCAATCCTAACACACGAGTGCGAGGACGGGGTAAAAGGAATCAAAGGAATGGCTGGAGAGGTAACCAACAAAACCAACAACAACAGTGGTGGCCACCAGGTCCTTGGCAGTTTGGAGGAATACCTCCTTTTTTTCCTCCCCAGCAAGCGAGCCCTTTTCAACAACCTATGGGCCCTTGCATGCCCAATTTTCCAGGTGTGCAAAATAGCCCCTGTAACTAGGATGCAATTCCAGCCAGATATTGAACAAATCATGCTTTCCATATGGCTTACAGTATCTCCATGTATAGTATAGTGCATACTACCCAAAAAGGTATCTTGCCACTGCTCTTTAGAATTACTCATCCAAACAAACTAGCCTTATGTTTATTCCTGAAGCCTGTGAGTGAGATGCAGGTTATGTAGACTGCAGAGGTGAATTTGATGTCCAACTGCAGCAAGGTTCAGAGTGTAAGATTCTGCATTAGGCAGGAATTAAATGGGAGCTAAGGTGGTCTTTGGGAACTGACAACGGTCCCTGGTAAAGAATGCACTGGACATCTTCGAGCTTCTGGCTGATAGTCAGTTGGACCTGCTGTTTATATCAGTCATGGCTCAATGTGTTTTCGGCCCCAGTCATCACACTGGCCATCACTGCAGGTTATAAAATAGCCAGAATGGATCGGAAAGCAGGCAGAGGAGGCGGGGCGGCGGTAGTATTCAGGGAGAACTGGACTTTTATGCAGACAGAATCCCTGGACATTAAGAATGGGGAAGTTCTGGACTTCGCTCTCACCATCTCACCGCACTTCCTTTTAGGGGCTACATTAATATATCGTCCTCCCAGCCCCGCTAGCCCCTCCTTAAAAACTCTGGATGAAGCCATTGTTCCGAGGGCCTTGCATTTTTCTAACTTTCTGTTGCTCGGTGACCTCAAAATCCATTTGGATTGCAAAGAGGTTGCTGACACTTGTGAACAATAGGAGGCGCTTCGAGTTCTATGTGCCGTCTGGACATCTCAATATCTTGCTGTTATTCCTCGTCACCGCGTCGTCAGAATGGGGGGAGGGCTCCCTCTTTGTAAGGGCAGCCATGGCCTGGAACAGCCTGCCTTTTGAGCTCAGGAACAACCACAATCTTAGGCTGTTTAAAAAGAAGTTGAAAACCTTGCTTTTTTTTTAGTCTTTCAGCCGCGTCTCTCACTTCCGCTCTCTTCTGTACAGGTTTTTTGCGCCGGGACACTTCTAAGTAGCCGCGCGCGTTACAAATGCTGGTTAACATAACAGCATAACAACAGGGCTCTGCGACTGAGGTGTACATTAAGAGTTGGTAGATAAAAGGGATAATGCAGTCTTAAAGAGAATACCATCCGGCATAAGTTTCAGTGCTTAGTCCAGGAGGAAAATGATACATGTTCAGACTGTCAGATTACTGAAAAAGCTTTGGTAGATGTATTGTAAGCCCTTTGAAGCTAAAAGATGAGTTACCTTAGGGTGTCCATAGAAGGTGGCAATGCAGTAGTATAATTTGAGATTTACTTCTGCTTCAGCTATAAATGTTTGATTTATTTGAGCAGTAATGATAGGATAGATTTTAGCTTCCTGTTGGGATGGATGAATGGCAGCCCAGTTGGGTCTGTAGCTTAAGCCAAAGATGATGTTGTCCGTCTTCAAATCGTTAAGCTGCAGACAAGTAGAATATTTCCACTCGTGAATATTTCCTAAGAGACTGTAAATATCTGGCAGATATGGGTTTAGAAGAGAATGTGAGATATACTTGGGTACCACCAGAATACACCTGAAGAGACACCTAAAACCCAAGGAAAAGGTCAAACAAGGTACGAAGGTATATATTAAAGATGGCAGGCAATAAGATTGACATCTACAGCGTCAATAGAGCTGTATTTATAAGAATCCAGTTTAACCTACTGGGGACAACCCTACAAGAAACAAAGAGACCAACTGGTTGAATCCTCAGCTTCTCACACAGAGTCCAACTCAACTTAGAATTGTCAGGCAAAAGAAGGTTGGGCTAAAATGTTGGCTCAAATCCTCAGAAAGACTTACCTCTTCTCTGGCAAATCCAGATAATCTCCAAACATGTTTTAAGAATTAATTCTGCCCTAAATCTGCACAATAGGCAGCAACTAGTGTCAAATGTACAACTTGATATCCTCAATCCTTAAACATCTACTACCCTAAGAAGTAAGTTATTCATGCAGTTTTGATAAATACCCCATTACCATGATAAAACTACTGCTTTCTCTTTTTTAGGCAATGAGAAAAACTTCAATTTTAGCCTGTAGTGGTCTACTCTGAGGAGATGTGGGGCAGGCTGTCTCATTCCTTTAATCTCTTATTAATGTCACTGTATTTGCACATTTATTCACTTAGCACCCATCCTTGACATATTGTACTGCCTCAACATGTTCTAGAAGTCAGATTGTAAAAAAGTATATATATATATATGTATATATGTGCCCAAAGTTTTTCTTAGGAGACTGCTGCTAGTGATGTCAAATGAAAGGGTGCCTAATCTTGATTCCATCTCGTGCATTCTTTTTCCACCACCCTACAATCCCTCCCTGTCTCTTTATCTCACTTGCGTAGGTTCCTTTCCATCCCCCATTTCCCTTAGCCACTGTTTTCCCAATTTTCTTTGTACTTCTTTTTCCTTTTTCTACATTACTCTCTCTTGCTCTGGGTTAAAGTTTGATAATCAAAAAAAGTACCACTCCCATAAATGAGTGTGGGTGCTAGAGGTGGGCGAGCCAACAAGTTAAAAGGGAGAGTTGAGACAAAGGTATGGCTTGGATCTTAATGCCTGTACACGAACCGAGCCCTAAAAATATGCTCATGTAAATCATACAACTAACTTCGTGAAATAGGATAGTCTCTTCAAAGTGAAAAAAAAGTATTTCTTTAACATATCTTTTTTTAACATGGAAGCTTTGACATTAATAGGGCACAATATAGCACTACATTGAGAAGTACTTTTTAAAAGTGCTAATTTTTTTCAACTAGTAGTCTAAAATCACACATTCCAGTGCTTTCATAAGCAATAATGAAGAAAAATGTATTGGTGAAATTATATAGTTATCTAAGATCACACAATTTAAGCAGGGAAGCTTCAATTCATCCAGATTTTGTGGTTTTACTCTGTACAAAGTAGCCACTAAATGGGTATCTATTTGGCACTCCTTATGTTAAGGCTTTATGTTTAACTCCTCTACTTTCTTCAAAATACATTACAAACTCCACCCAATTTTTTTAATTATTTTATTGGAGTGCTTTACATGAGCACCAGTTACATTACACAAGGTCACATGCATTGTTCCTAGACATAGGGAGATTATGGGCCATATGTATGAAGATTCCGAATCGGAATTTGCGATTTTTACCGAATCGCAGATTCTGAAACGCAAATCGGAATGTATCAACATAATCGCAAATATTTAGCGATTCGGAAAAAATCGCTAAATAATTGCGAGAATACCAATAGCGATTTCTTAAACGCAAAAAATCGCAATTTTGCGATTCCTTAATGGAAAAAAAACGCAAAATTGCGATTTTCGAGAATCATTCAATCGCAATCCTGATGGAGTTTGATGACATCACCATCCAGGAAGTGACTGACTACCCATGCTGCAACAGTATTGTTTGTTTGAGAGTGGGAGAGTGAGGATTGCTACTTAGGAGCCATGGCTGAGAGTGGGAACAAGGAGCTGACTGCAACCCAGCAGGAGCAGCAGGAAGGAGAAACTTCCAGAAAGAGGAAGATGAAGTTCTCTGAAGCAGAACTTGAAACACTCATCACTGAGATGGTGCCAAACCATGATTTGTTGTTTGGTAAGAGTTCACTGAAGGTCCCCGAGGCAAGGAAAAGACTCATCTGGGAAGGCATACAAGCGCAAGTCAATGCCCTTGGAGTCACACACAGGAGTGTGGAGGTACTGCGCAAGCGCTGGTACGACCTGCGCCAGCGCTCAAAAGAAAAATTGGCATCCAGGCTGGAGCAGTCACAGCTCACCGGAGGAGGGACCTCCAATGTACCGGATCCAACACCACTTGAGGAACTTGTAGAGGGAACACTTGCTTCAGAGAGTGTTGCGGGCGCGTCTGTGCTCGACAGCTCCGACCAACCAGCTACCAGAACAGGTAAGATGCATGCCATCACACCCCAACCCCCCCCCTCCCGCAGCAACCTAGGGATTCGGGGAACCACATGTCAAGCTAGAGCAAGTAAACCGGCAGTCACAGCAATGCATTGTGGGAGATTGGAGTTCTGGACTTTTTGGTTCCGTCCAGAGGTGTCAGGGAACAACACCCAAAGACCCCGGAGTTCCACCTGTCTTGGTGCACAAATGAAACAGAAACACAGGCTTCTCGGTGGTGGCGTCAAAGACCAAAGGTTTATTACTGCAGGGACACAGAAGTCACAGAAACCACACATGGGCAGATTCTAGGAGCCTGTTCAATTTGTACAAAGAGGGTTGCTCCTTATATACTAAATTTTAAGCTGGGGGCGAATTCTTTACATGTAATACATTCTCGAAACCTTTGTGTCTAAAACAATAAATATTTGGCGTTACACAGGAACCATCGATAATATCTGATGCCAAACATTACGAAGAGGGGTTCCCACTAGTTCATCACAATCCCTTGTCAATATTGCATTCAAGAGCCGGACCGCCTCATCGTAAATTTCGTTGCCTCCCCCTAATAAAGATTCAGAAAGAAAGGAACGGAGCCAGGTGTGGAAGATAGAAAAGTGGGATAAGGGATGTTTGTGGGTTGTAAATGGGCAAGGCTACCGGCTTCGGCCGCCTAATCATGATTGGGACAATGGACACGAGAACCAGTTCAGTTGGGCTGGCCTCGGGCAGAGGAGGCAGCCTTTGTCGAGTCATGCAGCTACAGCATGATCTGGTTTAAGGTGCACGTGTCATGAAAGAGGTGAATCTCCGGCTAAGGCTACGTGTCCTTAATCGAAATGAAGTGATCAGAGGTTATTGCGTATGTGAGGGCAAGAAACACAAAATGGCTGCCATGATCTAAGATGGATGCCGTGGGTAGATCAGAAATGTGTTCATAACAGGAGTACTCTTGCTCGTAGCGTAGCGAAAACACCAGGATATGCTAAATGGATCATTTGCGGTTCGCTGATACCAATATTATGTATTTCCGAACACGGGTTCAAATCGTCACGGAACCTCAGACCCTCCTTTTGCCCTTACATAGGCAATTACTCAGTCTATGTCAGAATTTAGTTCTATGCTCATCAGGTCAGTGACATGCTGTTGTATCATCATCCTTTCTCGTGCCTTTTCCCCAAACGCAGGTGGTTTCCTTAAACAGGTTGCAGCACAAAGGCTACACAGAGCTGGACCACACTGGATAATCAGGCAGCATGAGAAGAGGAATACTAAGATGACACCAATGACCATTAGAACCTTCCATCCCCACACTGATATCAGAGTCCAAAACCACTCCATGAAGGACCAGTTTCCCTTGTCTACATGAATAGAGTCGGAAATCTTGTGTAGCTTAGAGATCGCCTCGTAGACTGTTGGAGCATTATTAGGAATAAAGACACAGCAGCTCGATTGGATCATTCTGCATACCCCACCTCGATCTGCAAGTATAACGTCTAGAACCATACGGTTCTGCAACGTCATGAGTCTATCCGCCTGAAGCTCAGCTGTCAAATTGCTAAGGGCACCAGCAGTTTCGGTAATAGTAGATTCAACTACCCGTGTTAGCTGACGTATGTTTCTACTATTGGCCATAGGCCCCCAGAACGGAAGGAAGCCTTTGAAGAAGTCTCCAGCTTCCTGACCAGCGGTATCTTCCTTGCTGAAGACACCTCTCGCTACTCTGGTCCTGTGGTAGTCAGATGAAGCAGTGTATGTTGGAGGCAACAATCGAGCAATATAACATGAACCTGAAAAGTCAGCAGGTAACCATGTATATGCTTGGTCTCGACAGATGAAGTAGGTACCCCTAGCAGTAAGGAAGGCAGGGGAAGAGTTAGCCGGAAACACATAAGTCTCTACGCACTCACTCCTCCCTAGCTGAGCTCTCGGATTTCTCCCATTACCTTGCAAACAGACCTGACCTCGGTGAGGTACGACCCAAATTGGAGTTGAGCTTTTACGCTTGCTTTCTCCCAAACTAAGGCGATACTCTGAAGAATTCCAACTCAAATATACTCGCAATTCGTCTCTAGGGTATGATGGAGTATTATTGACGTCCTTGATCATGTCAATAATTCCCTGGACTAAGGCTTTGTTGGCAGAGTTGTATTTAGTGGAACGTGGTGGACGCGGAGGATAGGTTTCAAGGGCATAAGCAAAGATGGTTTGAAGGGCCTGAAATGATCCATTGTAGCTGAAAGGCAAAACCAGATAGGGAATGCCTTTATCCATAGTGTGGGGTATCAAGCCACACACCCAGCAGTCTGTAGTGTTAACTACCAGTTGGTGTTGGTGCAAGAGCTGTACAAAAGTGTTGTTAATGAATTCTGAGCGTCGAGCTTGCTCGTGTTCAGGAAACGAGTGAAAAGAGTGTATAGAGGAAACAGTAGAAGTAGCAGGATTAAGGGGAGGTACTGTAGTTACTGGCACAAAAATCAAACTCATACCGAAAACGATTCCACCCACCAACGTTATCAAAACAATTAAAAATGTAATGGCACATTGTATTAAAAAGCATTTGCTGTGAAGAATTCTGTAAAGTCTGTTTCTGCGAACATAAATCACATTTTCTCGTTGCAGCGCAGGAAGCTCCATCTTCTACAATCCGCTCGCGACCACTGATGATGTGTACGTAGATGAAAATGCCTCTATCAGCCCTGGGAGTTCCCAGAACCAACAGAAAGATCGACCTTGTGTCAGACCCCCGCAGATTCAACTAGGCACACAGCCACGACCTTACGGCTACCCAGACGGCAAGGCAATTTTAAAAACAATAAAACAATAGCAAACTTCCTGGCTGAAGGCAAAAGTTCAATATTTCAAAATATCACAATAGGCAGTTGCCTGCTTTATTTGTCCATTTTACGAGGTCGTAAATTGTATCTTTGCTTTGCAGGTACTGTTTGATCGGCAAATAGCGTATCACTGGTAGCTGTTGCAGTGTTCAGGTTCGCAGGCGATAGAGGTTTTTCTGATGCAGGGGACAAATGTTCAGAGTTCAAAGGAGTCTTTTCAGGAGGAGAGTCAGATTTCGGAGTGTCAGTAATCAATTCGGCATCGCTGAAAGGGATGAACTTTGGTGTGCGTTCAAATTCGGAGGCACCAATTCCCTTCTTCACCCAGTCGTCGTAAGGAAGTGGCAAAGGTACACGCTTAACATGAGATGCGTGCACCCAATGCTTGCGACCAGCTACACGAACTGCTATTCTCGTTGCAAGCAGGACCTGGAAAGGGCCGATGTATCTGGGCTGAAGATTCTTCGTCCTCGCGAAGTTCCGGATTACAACTTGGTCGCCGGGTTTCAGCTGATGCCCTGGACTCTCCGGAGGCTTTGGCAATGTATCGAAAACCTGTTGGTGAATAAGACTCAATTTAGCAGTCAAGTCGTAAAGGTAGTCGATCAACATAGGATATTCTAGAGAACAAAACTCTTTAGGTCTCGGCACACCCCAAATATTTGCCGGGCGGCCAAAAACGATCTCATACGGGCTAAGCCCCACTCTAGAATGTACAGTTGCTCTCGTTGATAATAAAGCCAAAGGAAGTGCGTCTGGCCAGGACAAACCTGTGGAAGCTTGAATTTTGGCTAGTTTTAGTTTGAGGGTGCCATTGTAACCCTCAACTAAACCAGCAGACTGGGGATGGTTTGCACTGTGAAACTTCTGTTTTATGTTCAGACCGGCACACACACTCTGCATAACTTTCCCTATGAACTCACTTCCGTTATCTGACCATACAATCCGTGGCATACCATATCTAGGGAAATATTCTTTGAGAAGAATTTTGGCAGTTGATAGGGCAGTATTGTCCTTTAGTGGGTATGCTTCGATCCATCTGGAAAAAGCACAAACTACCACCAGGACGTATTTCAGATTATTACAGCGATCCATGTGAATGAAGTCTAACTGAATCACTTCAAAAGGACAGGAAGGAGGAGCGAAGTGACCAGCAGGAGTTGGAGTTCCCTTGCCAGGATTATGCATCAAGCATACCATGCAATTTTTCACCACTCTCTCTGCACACTTACTGATCCCATCATTCTTCCATACTGGAGCCAACATCTTACAGATTCCTTTAGAACTTATATGCGCTACTCCATGCGCCATCGTCACCACTGCAAGCACATACGCATCAGGCAACATCCAACGCTGCTGTTCTGTCAAATCAATCCAACACCCATTCGAATCCAACTTGCCCGTACTCTCTCTCCATACACGTTTTTCCTCTTCAGTTGCCTCTTACTGAATCTCTTTCACACTTTCCATTGTATCCTCACACATTCCAGATTCAGCAATCCACCTTGCGGACGTAGCAACATACATTCTACTCATCATGTCTCTAGCTGTCTGTTTAGCGGTCTCATCAGCAAAAGCATTCCCACGACCAACATCATCCGTGATTGCTTTATGAGCACTGCACTTCACAATCGCAACTTCAGTCGGCAAGGTTAGAGATTCCAACAGGTCGTTAACTAGCTGACCATGTTGAATCTTAGTCCCATGGGACGTAATGAAACCTCTTTCTTTCCACAAACGGCCAAAACTATGGGCCACGCCAAATGCGTACTGACTATCTGTAAAAACATTCACTCTCTTTCCCTTAGCTAAAACACACGCTCTGGTTAAAGCTATTAATTCTGCAGCTTGGGCAGAATTCTGACTCACTCTTGCAGTCTCCACAATCGTCTTCAAAGTCGTTACTGCGTAAGCAGCAGTCACATCACCATTCTCCAATTTAAAACATGACCCATCCACATACAACGTGCCATCTGGATCTGATAATGGAGTGTCCTTTAAGTCAATACGTCCTTTTGTCTCTTCCTCCGTTCTAAAACAACAATCATGTGGCTCGGAATCACTCGACTCTTGATTAGCCGGCAACAGCGTTGCTGGATTCAATACATTACATCTTTTGATCTGAATATGACTCGCTAGTAATGTCAGCTCGTAACCAGATAGTCTCGCACTGGTAAGGTGTTGTGTCTTGGTTCGGTTCATGAGTGTATCCACCGCATGAGGAACCATGACCACTAGCATGTTGTTCATCACCAAACCAGCAGATTGTCGAATGGAAGCCGCAGCTGCCGCTGTAGCTCTCAAACAACTAGGTAACGCTCTGGCTACCGGATCCAATGTTGATGAGAAATACGCACAAGGGCGTTGTTTATCACCAAACTTCTGTGTCAGAACACTCAACGCACAACCTTCTCTCTCGTGAACGTAGAGCGTGAATGGCTTGCTGTAATCGGGTGTACCCAATACAGGAGCTGAACACAATGCTTTTCGTAACTCAGAAAAACTCTCTTGACATTCATCAGACCATGGTACCGGACTCGGAACATTTTTCCCAGTCAAAGCTACCAATGGTTTCGCTAAAAGAGAAAAATTTGGGATCCACTGCCTACAGTAAGAGGTAATACCTAGAAAGGCACGTACTTCTCTCTGTGTGCGGGGAACACTCATCTGCGTAATTGCTTTTATTCTCTCTGGGGTCAACTTCCTTCCCTCCTTTGACAAGAGATTACCTAGGTAGGTCACTTCTTGGCAGCAGTATTGCATTTTTGAAGGTGATACCTTGTGATTCAAATTGGACAAATGATGCAATAACGAAACCGTAGCTGCTTTGCAAGTTTCCTTGTCATCGGCAGCCACTAGAAGATCATCTACATACTGCACTAGAGCAGAACCTGGAGGAAGGACAAAGGAATCTAACTGACTTTTTAGTGCTTGACTGTAAATAGATGGGCTTTCACAATAGCCTTGTGGAGCGCGTTTAAATCTGAAACTTCGACCTCCTAGACAGAAGCCAAAAATATCTCTGCTTTCTTCAGCTATCGGAATGCTGAAAAAGGCATTCTTCAAGTCGATGACTGAAAACCAAGTAGCTGTAGCAGGAATCAATGTTAACAAGGCAGTAATGTCTGGAACCACAGGAAACTGCGGGACCACAATCTTATTGACTTCTCTGAGGTCGATGACAAACCTATACACTGGAGGCTTTGTAGGATCAGTTCGTTTCAAAATCGGTAATACAGGACTATTACAAACATTTCCTCTAGTTTCTTCAACCACACCTTTCTTAATCAAATCTTGCACAATCAATAAAAGTGCACGCTCACCTTCACTAGATATTTTGTATTGAGGAATTCTTGGAAATTTCACATTTGCTTTCAAAGTTACTACATATGGTGGTATTTCTAAAAGGCCTACATCATTAGGACCAGTCGCCCAAAGAGAATCAGGGAGTGAACGCAGCTCTGGCGGGAGTGCATCCATTGACAAGTACATCGGAGAGGTGATTCTTTTACCCAATGTAAGCTGTACCCCTTCCGGAGAACAGTACAATGTCGCATATAGGCGTTTTAACAAGTCTAAACCAAGCAGATTTTCATTACAACCTGTCGTCAAAATCAGTGGTGCTTTTAATTGGCATGGTCCAACAGAGATAGACAAAGGACCAGATATGGGGTTGTAAACAGGGGCGCCTGAAAAACCTACAGAAACATTTGTTGAGCCGGACAAAGGTGCGACAGGGAGTTTCGCATGAATGATAGAACTTTTTGCTGCACCAGTATCCAACAGAAACGGTTCGACTACACCTGATGTTGCTACTGCGACATAAGGCCCACTCTGATCCACTGGAACTGATACTACTCCCTCTCTCTGTCCATGGCTGTCCTAGTACCCATTTTGCTGAAATCCCTCATCCGCTTCACAATAGTCTTCAACAAGATATTGTTGAGATCTATTTTGCTGGGCAGACTGTCCATTTCGTTGATCAAAGTGATTGGAAGGACGATCATTCGTCTGTGGAGGCATAGTACCTCGCCCTCGACCTCTAGAATTCTGCACAAAACCACCACGACCTCTCTGAGCTGCTGCTGCATTATTTTGCGCTAAGATCGGACATTCATTCTTGTAGTGACCCTCTTTCTTACAGTACGCACACTGGTTCCACTGATATTGAGGTCTAGATGAACTATAATCTGTCCTTTGATACGAACCTTGCTGCGTGTTAGTCTGATTCATGCGAGGCGGATACGCCTCTTGCAAAAGAACTTTAGTCTTTAAATCTTTCGTTTTCTTGTCTGATTTCTCTTTTTCCTCTTTATCCCTATTTTCATAATACTGTGCAGTTGCAAGTATTTGCGCAGTTGTAGAAACAGCCCACGCACTCTCTGAATCCTTTAATTTATTGCATAACTCAGGTAACAAATTATGCACGAATTTATCGACAAACAGTCTCTGTCCTCCTTCTGTGCTCATATCTTGACCACTATGATCTACAAAAGTCTCTTCGAACCTCGTGAAGAAGTCGGAGACACTTTCGTCTTTCTTCTGCCTGCATGCGGATAACTTGTCCCAATTAACACGCAATGCGGGCATCAGAGTCTTCATTAAGTCTATTATCCTACCTGGAAGATTAGCAATTAGGGGTTCGGGTTTTGCACCACCTGTTTGCTGACCATCCGTTGCAATGATAGCTGCCCAATCACCACCTAGGGCAACTGGATGATTCTCTCTACGAATTTTAGCCCAAATTGGTTGCGGAACTACATTTCCAAATAACATATCGATGTCTGCTAAGTTCATTATACAAGCCTCAACTGTTTGCGTCAGTTCTTTATAGTATCCAGCAGGGTTCTTACGTGGGTCTGGCAAGGCCTGCTTCACTGCTAGCACTTCGGCTCGCTTCCACGGAATGTGTATCCACACCCTTTGGAATTGCGCCGGAGCAGCTACAATACCATTAACATTGTCAGCTTGCACAGCTTCGCGCCAAATTGGAGGAACCTCCCTCATTGGATATTGGCGACTTAGCTTCGTCTTACCTTTCTCTAAATCTCTTGGTGAACGAAGAGATGGATCATTTCTAAAACTTAAGATCAGTTCCATCGCTTCTTCTATATTTTCACCTACTATCATTCCTGCAGCAAACTCTTTCTGAACCTTAATTAAGTCTTCTAAATTCGATTCAACATCATCTTCTTCTATCTCCTCACGTAACAGCGAGCACATCTCATCAAAGACATACCGTTGCGTTGGTTCCTTCCACTGCATAAATGTATCTAGCACGTCTCTCGTACTATATCTCCTACTCTTCGAAATCCATCTGAGAGCCGTGGAATCTAAAATTCCCCGTTCCTCAGTGCTTGGATGCTGACTGCGTCTTTGAACAGAGTCAGAAGTAGGAGTCTTAATTAGAGTTTTATAGAAAGGAGACAGAATGTTAGAAACAGAATCAGTTATTCTTCGACGAACAGAAAGTGGAGTCAACACACTTGCAGACGTAGAGAACACAGTAGAGGTAGGAATAGATAGCGGAACAGTAGGAGTATCGAGGAAGATACTTTGTGGAGCAGTAGGTGTAAGCGAGACAGATACAGGTATAGAAGTCGGCAACCCAAGAGGAGGGGGAGCCGTAGGAACATTCACATTAACCACAGGAGGTACAGGAGCTTGATTCTGAGGGGCAGGAGCAGGAATACCAGGTTGTCCAGCAACCGGCAATTGAACATTCGGTAAAGGTGGAGCCGTAGCACCTTGTGCATACGGTGGAGGTGACCGTAACAGATAAGACAACAGAGGATCGTTTTCGGGGTCCTCTAGTATCTTAGCTGTTTTCGATGGCAAGGCAGGATAGCACTTGTCGATCGCCAAATTATGCTCTCTAATGGCCACCTCTATGGCCTTCTCACACTCATTATCTTGCAGCTGCTTAGCCGCTTGCTCCAGAGTCAACTCTTCTTGCTCTTTCTGTTCTTTCTTTAACCTCTTAATTTCTCTCTGTTTGGATTCTTTTCGCCAGTAACGGAAAGAATCAAACATTGCCGGCCGGGCTTTCTTCCTAAACAATTTCGCTTCTAAATTATCAAGAATTTCGGGTTCAAAACTACCATGCAGTGGCCAACTAAGGACACCATCTTTCTCAGTGTAACGGACCCACACCTCATTATAAGATATAGGACCCACACCATGTTTACAGTACAAGTCATATAAGGGAGTCCCAATCGGAGGAACCAGACATGAGTCCTCCAATCGTGAGTCACTGTTGCAACCAAAACAAGACAACATACAGTTTCTCCGACTTACCATTTTCAGTCCGGAACACAAAAACAAACAAAACAAGAAACAGATATGTGCACCTGAACCAAGATCTTAGGCCTACCAAAACGAACTGATGTATCGATACCCAAACTAAACCAAATAGATTATCGTAACCAGAACAACCAGTGATAATCTTACGAAACCAAACCAAACCAAGAACCAAAAAGGATTTTTAACAACCCTCACAAAGTAACCAACTAGCAACCACTAAATACTTAACTGAGGCACTGAAGACGTCACCAAGGAGAAACCCGTCACGTTTCGCTGTACTAAGGGCTGCACCTCGGGTCCAAGACAGGGCGACGGTCAAGGCAACGGCCCACTGCAGCCGTCCTGAACGGGAACCCTCGTGGAAGAGAACTTCGGGCCACTTTTGCGATATGCCGGGATCGATGAAGTGGGGCGCCTCCCTCAGGAATCTTCACACGAAGCTTCTCGAACTCTTCAGACTTTTGGACCGGTACCGAATGACGTCGGCCCACGTTGGGCGCCAATTGGAGTTCTGGACTTTTTGGTTCCGTCCAGAGGTGTCAGGGAACAACACCCAAAGACCCCGGAGTTCCACCTGTCTTGGTGCGCAAATGAAACAGAAACACGGGCTTCTCGGTGGTGGCGTCAAAGACCAAAGGTTTATTACTGCAGGGACACAGAAGTCACAGAAACCACACATGGGCAGATTCTAGGAGCCTGTTCAATTTGTACAAAGAGGGTTGCTCCTTATATACAAAATTTTAAGCTGGGGGCGAATTCTTTACATGTAATACATTCTCGAAACCTTTGTGTCTAAAACAATAAATATTTGGCGTTACACAGGAACCATCGATAATATCTGATGCCAAACATTACGAAGAGGGGTTCCCACTAGTTCATCACAATCCCTTGTCAATATTGCATTCAAGAGCCGGACCGCCTCATCGTAAATTTCGTTGCCTCCCCCTAATAAAGATTCAGAAAGAAAGGAACGGAGCCAGGTGTGGAAGATAGAAAAGTGGGATAAGGGATGTTTGTGGGTTGTAAATGGGCAAGGCTACCGGCTTCGGCCGCCTAATCATGATTGGGACAATGGACACGAGAACCAGTTCAGTTGGGCTGGCCTCAGGCAGAGGAGGCAGCCTTTGTCGAGTCATGCAGCTACAGCATGATCTGGTTTAAGGTGCACGTGTCATGAAAGAGGTGAATCTCCGGCTAAGGCTACGTGTCCTTAATCGAAATGAAGTGATCAGAGGTTATTGCGTATGTGAGGGCAAGAAACACAAAATGGCTGCCATGATCTAAGATGGATGCCGTGGGTAGATCAGAAATGTGTTCATAACAGGAGTACTCTTGCTCGTAGCGTAGCGAAAACACCAGGATATGCTAAATGGATCATTTGCGGTTCGCTGATACCAATATTATGTATTTCCGACAACATTGAAAACACGGGTTCAAATCGTCACGGAACCTCAAGATGTAGTCACATGAAAATCAAATATTGTAAGAAGCAGCCACTCTAGGCTATTTTCACATGTGCAGGTCAGGAAAGGGGAACAACAAAAGTTAAGTAAGGATAAACTGTGAAATGTTTTATTTTCACATAGTAAATTAGTAAATTAAATTAATGTATGCTGTTCTATCCACAGCACCTGCAACTGATAAGCCCACAGCCAGTGGAAGAGACACAGAACCTCTAGACTCTGGAGACTCAGGGCAGGAGCAGGAAACAGATGGGGAGGACAGTCCTGTAATTCCACCAAAGAGACCCAGGAGGAGGATTGTGAGGCCATTGACAGTCATGGAGGACGATGATGGGGACAACAACAACAATGTGCAGTCTGATGGCATAGGGTCGCAGCAGGAGTCAAGGCCAGAACACATCCAAGGTCCACAGGGCACAGGCAGGCGTAGACCCAGCACGGCCAGCAGCTCTGTTGAACAGCAGGAAGAGTCGGTTTTTGCAGGGCTGGAATTGAATATGCTCCAGGTGCAGCGCCTACAAGCCAAACACATGAAGGCGTTACAGCGTGAAATGAGGGCAGGGCTCAGGGGCATACGTGAAGTAGTGAGGGGTGCTGTACAAGTGCTTCGAGAGGAGTTGCGTGCCGAACGCGCTGCTAGGCGCAGAGAGCTGATCCGCATGGACCGGTACACGCGCGCAATCAACCGCCTGGCCTCATCCACCAATATCCTGTCTAGGCGCACCATTGCTATACAACGTAAGTTCTCACACGGCATACAGGACATCGCCACTGTCATTGTGCAGTCCACATCTGCCCTGGATGAACTGCATGCCCTACGTACCAAAGGCCCAGGTGTACTGACACAGAGTGAGGAGGGCTCCCAGTCAGTGCGTACCTCAACCACCCCACCATCCACTGTAGAGAGGCGCCGGAGTGGCAGGAGCAACAGGCCTGCTACGCACCATTAGGATGTGCAGCCAAATGATAATGACTTGCAGGGGCCACATATGGACAACTACAGTGTTGACATTGCAGACACTCCACTTACTTATGTGCACTGGGAATTTAACATGTGCATCACATTGGGAGAGTATGTACTTGCCTGTAAGGATGTGTGGCATTGTTGCTGTACCTATTAAAACACAGTTGCAACGATAGAATGTGTGATTATTGCTCACCTAGAAGTAGTTGCGCGTTATCTCATCACGCCTCTGGCGCCCAGCTGCAGCACCAGCTACAACAGCTGCAATGTGTCCAGGCCCAGGCCCCTCCACGTCAGAGGATTCAGATTCGCTCAACTCCACCGGTGTACCTTTCCTGGTAGCGATATTGTGCAGCATGGCACATGCAATGACAATTTTGCAGCAAGTTTCTGGGCTGTATTGCAGTGCTCCTCCACTTTTGTGGATGCACCGGAATCTGCTCTTCAAGATGCCAAAGGTTCTCTCAATGACGCGTCTAGTTGAAATGTGCGCCCGGTTGTAGCGCCGCTCCCCAGCATTAGCAGGATTGAGGTAGGGTGTCATGATGAAATCACGGACTGCATAAGCACTGTCAACTGTGGTTGGTAATGTAAACGGTTAGTCACTGGAAAGCACATGCTAGTCAGTTGCTATGTTCCCTGTGAATGTAAGCATTTACCTAGTAGGTATCCCTCGCCAAAATCACCTCTTGAGAGTCTACGGTATAGCCCACTGTGACGGAAGATAAACGCGTCATGTGTGCTTCCCGGATACTTTGCCACTATGTTAGTGATGATGTTTTTGGCATCACACACCACCTCTATATTTAGTGAGTGGTAGCATTTCCGGTTCCTGTATACATACTCATTCGGTGAGGGTGGGGATATTGCTACATGTGTCCCATCTATACATCCTATGACGTGGGGGAATTGGGCGATGTTGTAAAAGTCCTGCTTTGTCTGTGCCAGTTCCTGTGGGTTGCTGGGGAAGTGTATGTGGTGTTGCATCCTCTGTGTCATGGCATCGAGGAACGTATGGAAAAAGCGCGACAGGGCACTTTGTGACACCCCTCCTACTGAGGCGATCACCCCCTGAAAACTACCTGAGGCCATCAGGTGTAGTGAACACAGGACCTGGATGTGTGTGGGTATGGCTTGTGTCCTGCGTGTGGGGTGTTCTAGATAGGGTCGGAGCTCCTCAATTAGATCTAAAATGCTGTCTTCCTCCAGTCTGTAGTGGGTATATATGTCCTCCTCAGTGCGCTGGTAGATGGTTGTGGGCGCACGGAATATCCTCTCCTGCCGTCTCCTCCTCTGCGCCAGAGCTCTCAATCTTCGCCTCCTCGCAATCAGGTAGAGCCCAGACATTGTGGAAAAAAGTGTGTTGCATTGGGGGCTTCCTTAAATGCTTTGCACCTGGTTACCACCTGCTCCCACTTGGTGGTAATTGCGATTTCCAAAAATGCGAATTTCGTATATTCGCAATTAGCAAATTTTTGATACATACCATTGCGATTTTTTTTGCGATTTCCAAATTAGCGATTATCGCTATATGGGATAATCGCTAATTTGGGAATCGCTATGGTTTTCGCAATTTACAGGCTCTCGCAAATTTAGGGAATCGCTAAATTTGCGATTCCTTGATTTGCGAGCTATTCTGGCTTGATACATTGGAAATTGCTAATTTTCAGTCGCAAACGCTATTTTTACCGATTCGCAGCGTTTGCGACTGAAAATTAGCTTCATACATATGGCCCTAAGTGACTTGCCCAGAACCATATAATACTGAGCCGAGGTCGAAACTCGAACCTGGTTCCTGCGTTCCAGAGCTGGCAGCTCTGACCATAATGCCAAATCCGGGGTAGAGGAATGGTGTCGGCAGAAGCCACATGAAAGCTTGGCTCGTTATGGGCTAGAGGTTCCAAACACACTTCGAGCTAAGCTAGAGACAGTTTTCATGCTTGAGCCTAGCTCAAGCCTACAGTGGCTCGCCCACCTCTAGTGAGTGCCCACCACCAGCAACCAGGGGCACAAGTTAAGCACTGCCTCTTAGTATGTTCTCGCATACATTTCAATACTGCTACCGGACATCTAACAGTCAAAGTTACTTTTAATGGTCAAGATACTGGTTATTTTGACAGTGTTCACTGTGATGTTAAGTTAAGTAGATGTTAAAAAAGCTGTACACTATGGTACTGTCTGAGGTCATTGAGGTGGTGTACATGGACATATGTACTGCTTTCCAACATCTGAATGGTCAGAATTCTATCATAGTTAGGCGTTCCTTAAAGAAACACTTACTTTCAACTGTACTTTATAATCGCGTTTTTCCGCAAAATGCCATGATAACACGTTGGTGGAAATGACGTGTCATTTCAAATTTACAAAAAGTAACCTAGAAAATAATGAAACAGCCTTCTATATTTTTACATTTATATAGGCTTGTGCTGTTTTTATTCTAAGGGGAACAACAGACTTTCAAATGTGGAGTAGGTACTAAGATCGACTGCTATTCTGAACTGTAGCACTCCTGATAAAAAAAAAATATTGAAACACATACACAGGTGTTTCAAAGCACTTCAATTATAACCTGCGGCACCCCGATATCTCAGTACAGAAGCAACAAACCATTACTTTATTAAAACAGCCCACACTTAGAACTAACCATGCACCGTTATATGTTCCACCGCGCACCTGCTATTTCACTACGGCAATCGACACACATTTCTGACAATGCTCCCGTATACGCAGCCTACCGGATTATTCCAATAAATTGATAACCACACAGCTCTTTCAGTACTACGCCGTATGCACACCCTCGTATTACAGTGCCTGATAAACGCATAATTCAGTGGCCGTGTTTATAAGTTTTCTTCTGCCTCAATGCCACCAGTGGCTCATCTGGTAACTCGGGAGCAGCGACAGCTGAAATTAGTTCTGCAACTGCTCTGGAAGGTTAAGTCCACAAGCCCAAGGACTGGGGTGGTCCTGCAATGAACCTGCTTTGTTTACCGGGTTTCGGAGACAGCAGAACTCAATCAGCGATAGGCCACTCAGTTCAGAGCCGCAATTTATCCCTCCCAACACATCTGAAAAATGGGAGGTGACAGTTCATTTTAGCAGTGACAGTGTGTCGGTCTCGCTCGCTGCTTCTTCCGTGGATCGAGCGTGCAAGGTAAAGCTCCAGCTTGCAGACACTCTTGCTTTGTATTCCACTCAGCTGAACAAGACAATTTGAAGATCAGAGGTGGAGAGGTTCCCTCCTGCTTCTTCATGCTCCCAGTATCCCTCTCCCTTTTCTTGTCAACCCTGTTCAATAATTGTCGAGCCAAAGTCCTCACAACCACAGCCACCATTATAGCTAAGGGTTGAACAAGGTGAAGAAAACTAGAAATCTGCAAGAAATAATAGCCATTAAAACACCCCCCCCCCCCTCCCTTCCCCACCTCCCGCCTTCCCCAGTGGAAATGGCGCCATGACGACCTAGCATGCGTCAGTGCAACGATAAACAGAAGACGCAGAATGAGAGGAAGATCAACTAGCCAAAATCCATCTAGAGCCTGGGAATAAGCAATTCAAGGGAGCTCATCATCCGGGAGAAAAGGCAACTGAAATAGAAACTGAACATTGTTCATAGCATTAGGGAGAACAGATCCTCTGACTGCACAGTCTTTAGCTCTGAGAAGACATCAACTGGCTAATACATCCTTGGTTCCATAACAGATCTTCACAATAAGAGATCTAGCTTTCAGAAGACAAGTGACCTGCACCGGCTCTAGGGGCAAATGCACCTGGCGCACACCCAGCTCCTGATTTTCTCATTCTGACTGATTCAGCATAGTTTCCTCTGCAGGAGACTTGTGTCTAAGCTCCCTGATACATGCTGTCAAAAAGGAATAATGCCTCGGGATAAATCAAACACACCTAGGTAAGAAAGATACCTAAATTACCTGTCCATAATAATTAATCTTTAGATCTAATCTGATGATTTAAATAGAATCACTAACCACAAGTTGACTCGAAACAAATATAAAATGTTTTAAATTACAAAGTGGATATTTATTATCCCTTTTCTTTTTCTCTTATGTATATTATTTAGAATCAAGACATACATCAGTGTGACAATTACATACACATATAAACATTTACCACAATAGACATATATATACAAAAATATTTATACAACCAACATAAATAGAAACTAAAGTTATACAATTCACTCGTTTTTCATAGCCCTTATCATTCAAAATGAATGCTCTACCAAAACTTTCACTGAGCATTCCTTATACGTAAGATCAACTTATTGAGCATTTAAGGTTATCAACTTATGTCCGTATTTTTTCGCAAATGATCATGAATATATTTCTTGTATTTTTAAATGTATTGAGTGTCTTCCATTGTATGTGTCGACGCGTTTCAGCCCATCAACTTGCAGGCCTCATCAGGACTAGGGCTTCAGAGTAACCTCTTTTTCAAAAGTAACCTATAACATCAAAAAATACCTTATTTATCTTCCAATATTTACACGTAATATTCATCACCAATGCAATCTGTTACTTATGACCAATCCAAGTACACATAGATGCCTATATACAATTACATTATTAAAACTAACCACTGAAATGACGGCCAAATAGCCTAACCCTTAGTGTGTCTAAAGGTATCTTTTCATTAAAGAGTGCAAAACAAGTGGTGTATAAAACCGTACCTATATCTAAACACGTGTAAATCATTGAATAGTGCACCCAGTGAAACACAAAAAACATGTAAGAAAAGACCCGAATCTAAACCTATTTCCTTAGGCATCTATCTCCGATACACCGATTGAATAAAAGGTACCTCTGGTGGTCCAAAAGTCTTCCCACCGATATCGCACTTCTTTGGCGTAGCAGTACACTAAATCAATTATTTTCCATCAAGAAACTAGTGAACAGAAAAATGCATGTTGACTTTGCTCGAATCACGATATGATCTTATCACTGATTCAGGAAACCCTAAATCTACGCAGCAGTATACTTAATAATTAAGAAGTCTACCACACAGGTAGACTCGTAAAACCGCTGTCTCATATAGTCTCACTCTCCCTCTCGGTTGTGTATCTGAAAATAATCAGATACCGGTACACAATAAGTCTACTCCCAAGTCACGACCAACTTCGTAGTATATGAACAACAACATCAGGGGCATTTAAAAACCCTGTAAAAAATGCTCTAGCAGCGTCTTACCTTGCCGTTCTTATTATCCACTCGGTGCCATCAAACTTTAGCCATTGCCGTAACCATCGCGTGCACAAGGTCACAGATGTGGAAGCGGCAATACATCTAATAGAAACTGAAGAAATACTCAAACTATGCATAATTAAGAGCGTATTCTTCGTCATAAGATGAGATAGTTACAAAACTAAAAACGAACTACCTAATTTAAAGACCAGATGATACACATTACAAAAACATATTTTAAAAGTGAGATATCTATATTCGGGAGATTATGTACATGTGACCACAAGTTCATCATTAGCCGGGTCTCAAATTTTTACAGAACCATACATAACCTCGCATTTCACGTGCATGCCAAACTGTGAATCACCGTACAATAATTATCTCATAGTTCGCAAGGTGATAGCCAAGGACGAAATAATTACATCTAAATAATCTCTTGCAATGGAAAAATCAACCTAAAATATCTAAAATGTCAAAAATGCCCCAAGACCTCATAATATTGAGTCTAGGTAAAATAAGGGGAAAAAAGGGGAACATTTTTTTTTCTCTATAAACCTTTTCACCCAGTGCATGACCATCACTCCTTACATTCTGATTAATAAAAAAATATTCAATACAATTTAAACAGCAATATATACATAGTAACCGGTACACACACCAATAAGCTACTCACATTTGGAACTTATTCAAACCTACGTGTGATACTTCAGTTTAGGTTTGCAATAAAGCCCACATCTCATCTTTATCATTGAGACCCTCAGTGTCCGTATGATATTTCTCTATAAATCTGGCCTCTCATGTATGGATGTAAGCGCTTAGGTTGTACAGTAATGCACAGGGTTTGGTGGTAGCTATAGCTGCTGTCTCCCTTTTCCAAGTCTGCTCTACTGTGCTGCACCTTTCCATTCCGCTTTCAGAAACCATTGTAATGGTTAGTGTAAGTAACAGGCTTCAAATCATATCTATTTGTTTTAAGTGGGAAGATTTCTTTGTAGACCTCTTCGATTGACCAAACCAGTAGCAGTAGGTCACTTTTTGGCCTGAGAAGCAACAAATGGACAAGTGCCTGTGGCCAAGGATACACACGTAAACACTGAGATGGATTGCCTGCTCATCACCCACAGACAACAGGGCTCCTAGCCTCTCATCAGGAAAAGCCTGAGACCTCTAAACCCAGAAAAACAGCCTATTATCTATATTATAGTAAAGAGGCAAAATAAAAGAGAAGCCAATTCTGTCAGTACCCGGGGTAGAGGATTAGCCTTTTTCTTCCTTCACTTTTATTCACAGTAGCCTTTAAACAATCAATGGTTTTAACAACAACAAACTGCATTTCCCATGAGTCTTTGGGAAAAGGTAAAAGAGTTCTTCCGATCAGGATGCTGCATGTTCCAATGACTTTCCATGGAGACTCCCTATACCCCTCTTTGTTGCCTGCTCAGCAACCTGCAGCTATGTAGCTTTCACTCTAGAACATTTCTGTGTTTTTCAATTGATTAAGCAGCGATTGTAGAGGACCCACAAGTATTTTTTCTGCCACTGTGTGTACTTGATAAACTTGAAGTTTATCTGTTTTCTTGCAGCATGGCTACTGGAGCGATTCTACCATTCCTACGCGGACGCTTTTTAGGTCTCGCCTATCCCATTCCGCAAGGAATGGATAGGGGAGATTATAGGGTTGAATCAGGAAAGCTAAACCAGGCGGCGGATTTCGACGAGTGCATGTGTCCGTGCACGCGCTTCCATCCGCCTACCTCGCATCGCCACCAGCAGCTTCCCCATCTGTTGCTTCCCCAGCGTGCTCAGCTTCACTTCTCCACTTCTCCTCCCCCCTCCTAATTACATCCCTGATGTTCACACTTCTTCACGGCAGCGAGGCCGTGCTTCAAAGGGATCCGCTCCCCCGCCCCCTGCTTCACACTTTTCACGGCCGCCAGGCCGTGTCTCGCATTTCTCCTCCCCCCCTCCCCACAGCAATGCCAAGAGCTTGTTCTACTACTCCTCCCCAGATTCTTTCAATCCTATACACTTCTATAACGCTTTCTTTTTTAGTACCCATTTACCAGCCTTCTCTGAAAAGTAATCGAAAAAGTCAAAAACGTGGAGTTCGAGTCCTGATGTTGTCAGGAGGGCCTTATTTATACCTTATCAATGTACATGTGATGAATGAAAGAACAACCATTGAGTTCCCCCTTACTTAAGGCCCGGCCCTTCAAAAACATTGTTTGTCTGTTGGATAAAGAGCCCTATTTATTTGTGGCTCAGCCCAGTTTAGTGCAAAGCTTGCGACCTGTATTAATTTGGTAAATGCACGATTTACGAAGAGGTGGAACTCTTGTGGGCGGTTCAGACTGAAGAAAGGTTGAGACACGAGGAGACTCCTCAGTGGCGGAAAGAAAGTTCTTAGATATATAGCACAATTCCATTAGGCGGCATGAAACCACTGGCTGCGGTTGTCTTTAGGGAGCGAGTTTCTGGCAGAATTGATTGACTTGATGCTCCTGAACTGTGCTTAAAATCACTGCGTCTCTGGGACAATATCATAAATGAGTTTTGTCTCCTCCAACACGGGTTCTCATTTCACAGGGGCGGGTTACGGTCATTTCTTTTACAACAATGTCTCCCACAAGGTGCTAGTATTGCATATTGCATTACAGTGACAAGTGAACATGACAAACGGTGTCCCCTCCACGGATCCCCTGGCTCAAATCTTTCTCACACAGGGAGGACGGGGTCTGGGGTGAGGGTAGGGGGTTGCAGCTGCTCAAATCTGGAGAGAATCTGTGGCTGATGGTCACGTGGGTAGGAGCATTAACTCACAGTGATGAATGAAAAACTAGAACCCTTCCCCATACCACCCCCCGATGCAGCCGCACAATTTGGTGAGGGAGCCCTAAAAAGGCCCCTTAAACTGTCTGCTTCGCTGGTTTACAAAGACATTTGGCCGCCTGATGGGCGTGTTTCAACTGTGTGCAGCTCTGCCTTTCAACCAGTTTATATTACTCGTATTGGGCCGTGCTGCTTTGGCTGAAACCAGCAGCTCTCAAGAGGTACCCGCCCCAAATGCACTTTTCATGTGTTGTAGTATGGGTATGACCATTCAGTTTGATCAGAATGTTAAAGCCAAAAACCGGTACATTTCACAAAAAATATAAGGACTACACTTTTACTTCAACCGAGCGTACACGACAGCGCTGACCACCATACAATTACAGAAAAGACAGTAACAGCATAAATAAAATGCAATTTTAAAAGCCAGTATCATGCCTCTTAATTAAAGTGCTTTATTATAACAGTTGATAACCATCCCTGCTTTGGAAAAAATTATAAGGCACCTCCCACCGTTTTCACTAGACCCTCTTTAAAAACTGGGACAAGACCTACAGTTACCAAAAATCTACTGATACAGCTGGTGAAAAACCTGGACTGCCCTGGCAAATCCGACACCTAGTCACCCTTCCATTCAGTTTTATGTGGTCATTTTATTTGAGGTGTTACGTTTCATATGAGCGCTCCTAGGCAGGGCTTTAAGAGTGCCGGGTCCTGCCGTTGCTCAGCACGGCCAGTTCTTAAAAGCGGGTTCTGAAACGGGCACCTTTCGGTACCATCACTGCTCAAAGCCTTTGATGTAACCTCAAAGAGACTCGTTTTAGTTTTCTTTTACAGTCTCATCGTTTCAGAATGAAAGCATCTTCAATATTATAAACAACAAAGCCACAGTTGTTGCTTATTTATTTTATGCAACTAACAACCATTGACAAAGCTAATAGTCCCGGATTGTTAAACATGAGCTTAAAACCGTTAACACGCCCGCCCTGTGCCTTGCTTTTCTTATGCCCCCTCTATTCCCTCCCTATTGCCGTCGTCTCTTCCCCTCCGTGGTTTTCGCTCCCCGACCTGCAAAAGCCCCTCATTCCTCCTTCCCTGGCACTTTTTCCCATGTACCTTGCAGCCCTTATTCCTTCCCTCCATCACTCCTTATTTCCCCCTGTTTCCTCCTTATTCTACCTCCCTTCTCTCCCACGAGGTTTTCTTAGTGCCTCTGAGCCATGGTATATACTGTTCGACTTACAAATACAAGGCTGTGTATACTGAAGGCTCCCTTGCTTCAACGCAGACCTCTTTGTTTCTATGTCTTATGAAGGACACCCTCACACACGCCCTCACACACCCTCACCCCGTCACTCTCACACCCTCTCAACCTCACACGCACTCAACCTCACCCCGTCGCTCCTCCTCACGGATAGAGTGGTCGCTCCCTGTGCCCCATGCTGCAATCTGGTATCGTAGCGCTGCTCTGCTAAAGGATCTCTCTAATACTTGTAATTGCTTTCACCTGCTGTGTGCCTTGTCTAGCGCTTTGCCTTATTAGCGCTATAGAGATTCAATTTGGCTGTTTTAACATTGTATGCGCGTTTGCCTATAGCGCTCCGATCTGCTCCTCCCCCCGCCTCCATTTTGTTTGTTTATTATCCTCCTCGTGTGCCCGACCCGCCTCCCAGCTGAGACGCCCTCCCACGAGCTTAATACAGCGCTGCTCTGCTGTAAACGCTGTGACTCGCTCCTCCTCACGGATAGAGTGGTCGCTCCCTGTGCCCCTGGCTGCAATCTGGTATCGTAGCGCTGCTCTGCTAAAGGATCTCTCTAATACTTGTAATTGCTTTCACCTGCTGTGTGCCTTGTCTAGCGCTTTGCCTTATTAGCGCTATAGAGATTCAATTTGGCTGTTTTAACATTGTATGCGCGTTTGCCTATAGCGCTCCGATCTGCTCCTCCCCCCGCCTCCATTTTGTTTGTTTATTATCCTCCTCGTGTGCCCGACCCGCCTCCCAGCTGAGACGCCCTCCCACAAGCTTAATACAGCGCTGCTCTGCTGTAAACGCTGTGACTCGCTCCTCCTCACGGATAGAGTGGTCGCTCCCTGTGCCCCTGGCTGCAATCTGGTATCGTAGCGCTGCTCTGCTAAAGGATCTCTCTAATACTTGTAATTGCTTTCACCTGCTGTGTGCCTTGTCTAGCGCTTTGCCTTATTAGCGCTATAGAGATTCAATTTGGCTGTTTTAACATTGTATGCGCGTTTGCCTATAGCGCTCCGATCTGCTCCTCCCCCGCCTCCATTTTGTTTGTTTATTATCCTCCTCGTGTGCCCGACCCGCCTTCCAGCTGAGACGCCCTCGCCCCTCCCCCTCCACTCTCCATATATGACAGTAGTTCCCGCGCGCAGCGTCCACGCGCAGCGACCGCGCCCCATTCGCGCCGAAGGTGCGCCAAAGGTAAGCCCGTCTACGCCCGTCCGCGCCTGGACCGCGCCTAGCGCCAGACCCCCTGGCCCCCGTCCCTCCCTGCCCCCCGCATTACCTACGATGCCGCAACCCTCCTAGCCCTTAACCCCGGTCGCGCTCCCAACTGCGTCCAAGCCGCCCCTGGACAAACCCATGGACCTTTCTCCTGCTTCTCCTGCAAATTCATCGGCACCGACAACATCTCCGCTACGACCACACCACAGATTCCCGACCCCAACCACCTACAATGCATCCTTCTCAACACCCGATCGGTCCACAGGCACGCCATTGACCTATGGAACCTACTAGACACCATTTCTCCGGACATCGCCTTCCTTACGGAAACATGGATGAATGCTTCCTCCGCACCAGACATCACCATTGCCATCCCTGAAGAATATAAGATCACACGCAAGGACCGCACCAGCCACACAGGAGGAGGAATCGCTATCGTCCATAAGAAATCAATCCGCATCTCAACCAGCTCTGACGCCAACCTCGCCAACTCCGAACACCTTCACTTCCAGATCCACATCGACCCCAAGACCACACTCAGAGGCACCCTCCTCTACAGACCACCAGGTCCCCGCGCAAAATTCAGTGAAGACATCACGGACTTCATCACCCCACACGCGCTCCCCTCCAAAGACTACATCCTTCTGGGAGACCTCAACTTTCACCTCGAAAAGATCAACGACCGCAACACCGCCACCCTCGTGGACAACCTCGCCAACCTCGGACTTAAACAACTAGTCACTTCCCCCACCCACATCGCAGGTCACACACTCGACCCCATCTTCACCTCCAGCAACCATGTCTCCTTCAGCCACACTACGGACCTCCTCTGGACTGACCACAGCTGCGTTCACTTCACCTACAACAAACCAAAACCCAGCATCCACCTCCAACCTACCCTGAAAAGGAACTGGAACAAAATCACCACGGACCAAATCTCTGCATCGCTCCTTCAACACACCCCAGCCCCCTCTTCCAACGCTAACGCAGCCGCCGCTAACCTCACCCTATGGCTATCCAACACCGCTGACACCTTAGCACCACTGAAAAAACGTCAAAACAAACCTGGCAGCAAGAAGGCCTCATGGTTCAACGATGATCTCAAGAAGTCCAAGAAACTCTGCCGCTCCCTTGAAAAGGCCTGGAAAAAAGACCCAACCACCAGCACCAAGGACGCATTCAAAAACGCCACCCGCACTCACCACCAACTAATCCGAAAAGCCAAGAAAACAGCATTCAAGGATCGACTCGACAACAACGCTCACAACAGCAAGGAACTTTTCAACATCGTCAAGGAATTTTCCAATCCCTCGGCCAACTCCAACGACATCACCCCTCTCAAACCCTCTGCGACTCCCTAGCCTCATTTTTCTACAACAAGATTGCAGACATCCACAACAGCTTTGACAACCAACCCGGAAACCAACCCACCCTACCATCTGCTGATCATCTTCCCCCCGTGAACACCCTTAACGACTGGAACCCAATCTCCACTGAGGACACCATCCGCCTGATGAACTCCATCCACTTAGGATCCCCCACAGACCCATGTCCTCACCACATCTTCAACAAAGCAGACTCCGTCATAGCACCGCACCTCCGAGACGTCATCAACTGCTCCTTCAACTCCGCCACCTTCCCGGAAGACTGGAAACACGCTGAACTCACCGCCCTTCTGAAAAAACCCACAGCGGACCCCACCGAACTCAAAAATTACCGCCCCATCTCGCTTCTTCCATTCCCGGCCAAAGTCATCGAGAAAGCAGTCAACAACCAGCTCGCCGCCTTCCTCGAAGCCAACAAATCCCTCGACCCCTCACAATCTGGCTTTCGAGCAAAACACAGCACTGAGACCGCCCTCATCGCAGCAACAGACGACATTCGAACTCTACTGGACAATGGAGACACAGTCGCCCTCATCCTCCTCGACCTCTCTGCAGCATTCGACACAGTCTGCCACAGCACCCTCTTACAACGCCTCAATAACATCGGAATCCAAGGAAAAGCACTTGAATGGATCACCTCGTTCCTCACCGGAAGAACCCAGAGAGTCCGCCTTCCACCATTCAAGTCCGAGGCCTCTGAAGTCATCTGCGGCGTACCACAAGGATCTTCACTCAGTCCCACCCTCTTCAACGTATACATGTGCCCCCTCGCGGCCATCGCACGCCAACACAACCTCAACATCATCTCGTACGCGGATGACACTCAACTGATCCTTTCCCTCACCAATGACCCCAGCACCGCCAAAACCAACCTACACGAAGGAATGAAAGAAGTTGCCGAATGGATGAAACAAAGCCGTCTGAAACTGAACTCAGACAAAACAGAAGTCCTCATCTTAGGTACATCCCCCTCTGCATGGGACGACTCCTGGTGGCCGGAAGCCCTCGGAAAAGCACCCATCCCGACTGACCACGCACGGAACCTAGGCGTCATCCTGGATTCTTCACTCTCAATGAACAAACAAGTCAGCGCCGTATCCTCTTCCTGCTTCAACATTCTTCGCATGCTCAGAAAAACATTTAGCTGGATCCCCTCCGAAACAAGGAAAATAGTCACCCACGCTCTGGTCACGAGCCGACTGGACTACGGAAACACTCTCTACGCAGGTACTACCGCAAAACTCCAGAAGAAACTCCAACGAATCCAAAACGCCTCAGCCAGACTCATATTAGACATCCCACGCAACGATCACATCTCTGATCACCTTAAAGACCTCCACTGGCTACCCGTCAATAAGAGGATCACTTTCCGACTACTTACCCACGCACACAAATCACTCTACGACATCGGTCCAGAATGCCTCAACTCACGACTGTCCTTCTACACCCCCTCCCGCCAACTACGTTCTTCCAGCCAAGCCCTCGCTACTGTACCTCGCATCAACAAGACCACCATGGGAGGCAGATCCTTTTCATACCTGGCTGCTAAAACATGGAACTCTCTCCCCGCCTACCTTCGCCTTACCCAGAACCACCTAGCATTCAGAAAGCAACTTAAAACGTGGATATTTGACAAGTAATTCTCCTCCCCTTCCTAAGCGCCTTGAAACCCTCCGGGTATGTAGTGCGCTATATAAATCCTTTGACTTGACTTGACTTGACTTATTTATTTTATGCAACTAACAACCATTGACAAAGCTAATAGTCCCGGATTGTTAAACATGAGCTTAAAACCGTTAACACGCCTGCCCTGTGCCTTGCTTTTCTTATGCCCCCTCTATTCCCTCCCTATTGCCGTCGTCTCTTCCCCTCCGTGGTTTTCGCTCCCCGACCTGCAAAAGCCCCTCATTCCTCCTTCCCTGGCACTTTTTCCCATGTACCTTGCAGCCCTTATTCCTTCCCTCCATCACTCCTCATTTCCCCCTGTTTCCTCCTTATTCTACCTCCCTTCTCTCCCACGAGGTTTTCTTAGTGCCTCTGAGCCATGGTATATACTGTTCGACTTACAAATACAAGGCTGTGTATACTGAAGGCTCCCTTGCTTCAACGCAGACCTCTTTGTTTCTATGTCTTATGAAGGACACCCTCACACACGCCCTCACACACCCTCACCCCGTCACTCTCACACCCTCTCAACCTCACACGCACTCAACCTCACCCCCCTCACCCTCAAAACCCCACCCCCTCACCCTCACACCCCTTCACCCTCACATACCCCCTCACCCTCACACACACCCTCACCCACACACACCCCCTCATCCACACGCACCCTTGCCCTCACACACCCCCTCACCCTCACATACCCCCTCACCCTCACACCCCCTCACTCTCACACACCCTCACACACCCTCACCCTCACACTCTCACCCTCACACCCTCATATCCCCTCACCCTCACCCCTGTCACCCCTGTTGCCCTCCACCCTGTCGTGCTCACACACCCACACCCCCCTCACACACCCACATCCCCCTCACACACCCACACCCTCACACCCCTCACCCTCACCCTCCCTCACCATCACACCCCCTCACCATCACACCCCCTCACCATCACACCCTCCCACCCCCTTACACACACACCCACTCCCTCACACATCCTCACCCCTCTCACCCTCACAACCCCTCACCCTCACATACCGTCACACACCCTCACCCCCCCACACCCTCACTCACCCTCACCTGCATAGCATAACAAATCATAGCATAGGATAGCAAAACATAGCATAGCATAACAAAACATAGGATAGCAAAACATAGCATAGAATAACACAACAAAGCATAGGATAGCAAAATAAAGCATAGCATAACAAATCAAAACATAGGATAGCAAAACATAGCATAGCATAACAAAACAAAACATAGGATAGCAAAATAAAGCATAGCATACAGCATCACTCAGCAACACTCAGGGGCACTCCAACATCACTATGCGCTACCACAGCATCACTCAACACCACAGCATCACTCGTTCGCCATCATCACAACATCACTCAGCGCCACCAAAGCATCAATCTGTGCAACCATTCAACAAAAACTGATTCAAATATGTTCTCTCAATGCTTCAAGCTTTATTACAAATGTAACAACAAAAATTTAATACTTCACTTCTGTTCTTGGATTTTCGTCACAATAATATACACTGAACATAATGTTCACAAAAGTTATTTACAAAAGTTTAAGCTATTGCCAATATAAATTGCAATAACTTTTATTTAAGTATTAATTATTTAAAAAAAGTAAATGACATTGTCATTTGTAATACTAATACATGTAAGTCACGTAAATACAACCCATATTGCATTACAAATGCTATAGGTGTCACATTTGCAAAAGTTATAAGTATTGGTATTGTAAATGATGAAACTATTAATTTTGCTATTTTCAAAAACAAAACCTAAAAAAAATGTATCAATTACAATACCAATAGCTCAAACCTTTCTAATGCAAGACCTATTGCATTGCAAATGCTTGTTTCCTTTGCCAGGCTCTGGTGTGTGGTGCGGTCATCGCACCGCCAGGGGGCCTGTACATGATTTGCAACTCGTTCAGTGCGTCCCTACTTCTCTGGCAGTCAGAGCGTCAATTTCGCTCATCGCTAGTGAGAGTGAAGAGCACCCGGCCGCAATAATGTCACGGGGGAAGGCTTGGGTCATTTATTAATACCGGCAGTTAAACCCAGAGCCGCAGTCTGGAGCATAACACCTGCTGTGTGGGTAAGACTCACCTCCTGAATTTAGTGGGACATGTCTCAGGCTGTTTCTGGCCTAATGTACAATTGGATGTTGTCCCAAGGCCCCCAGGGAGGCCGAAAAATACATACCTAGCCTTTCACCTTGGAGAGATCAATACATAGATGGCATGCCCTAAAGTTTACGACCCTTGTATTACAGGATCTTGCATCCTTATGGAAACTTTTGAGGATTCAGAGGAATACATGAAGGAGGTTACAAACTTCATCATTAATGACCAGTTTAGTAGGGCCATAGATGCCTCAAACTGGGAAAGGGCACAATGTCCTCACTATGCTGCACCCCAATGGGTTTCTCAGCAACCTTTTCTTGGTGGAAAAGTCAGATGGTGTCCAGTGTCCGGGTATCAATCTGAGGGAGTACAACGAGTGGCTTGTTTATCAACACTTCACGATGGAGGGAATCCATCTTCTCAGGGACCTTTTGCAAATGGCCAATTAGATGATCTGTCTGGACCTGAAGGACGCCTATTTGGGAATATCCATTTTCTCCCCTCAGAGGCGCTTTTTACAATTCCAATGATGAGCGCAGGTTTTTGAATTTGCCTCCCTTCCTTTCGGTCTATCCTCCACTCTATGTTGTTTCACTGAGGCGCTGAAGCTTACAATCAAACACTGGAGAGCTCGAGGAGTGAGCTTGATTGTCTATCTGGATGATATCCTGATCTTGAACCACTGCTCAGTAAGTCTGAGTGAACCCTTCAGATGACTGTCGATCTGCTTGAGTCTCTGGGTTTTCTAATCAACGAGAAAAAGTCTGCTCTCTCCCCATCTCAATCCATGCAAGCTCGGGATAGACTCGAAGAGGGGTACCCCTCAGTCTTCCCACCGAACAGTTATCCAGGATGAGACACAAGCTCAGGAGATTACTGGCCAGACCACAGATTTTCCAAAGCCACTTAGGGCGTATTGTAGGGCTTCTTGCATCCTCTATATAGGCCATTTTTCCAGGCTCCGGGAACTGACAGAATTAAAATTTTTCTAGCTATCGTAACAAGAAGTTTCAATTCTATTAAGGACACAGAGGAGAGGATTGGCCCACCCTCTCTTCTATCATGGTTAGAAGGCCTACCCAGCGCGATGTACCTCTTAGAAATATACCCTCTATGGAATTGTATTTTATCTTTTCATGTTTATTGGCTTGACTGCATTATGTTCGCTAGATTTCTTAATAATGCTTTTCTAAGATTGTCCAAATATCGGTCATTAGATTTTTCACACTGTTCACTTTTTTTCTCAGGGTCGGAATACTACAGACAGGAATGAATTTTGTGAGCGGCGGCTCTGTTCGCAGGAAGAAAGAAGGGGATAGAGTGTCTCCTTGCAGGGTTATTGGAACATGCAGCATCCCGATTAGAAGAACTGTTCTACCTTTTCCCAAAGACTCATGGGAAATGTAGTTTGTTGTTGATAAAACCACTGATAGCATGAAAACTGCAGTGAATAAAAGTGAAAGAAGGTAAAGCCTAATCCTCGCCTCTGTGTCCTTAATAGAATTGAACCTTCCTGTTACGATGGCTAGGAAAGTTTTCATTCTTTATTGAGGAGCAAGCAAACTGTGGCTCACCCTGAAGAATGCATCAATGATGTGAGAGGCAGGTGTAAGTTCAAATATAGCGTGCCATGAGACAAAAGGTGAGTCTCAGGAAAACAGTGCATTGAGTACAGAAAGGCAGTATAATTCAATGCCTGGAATTCTGTGACAAGAGTGGTAGTAAATGTGGTCAGGTATCAGTGCGATCTGATGATAACACTGCACAAAGATCCAAGGTCAATAAAATGTTAACTTCATCTAAAACTGAAAATAACTCTCATGCTTAACATTACGGGAAGAGAAACGATGAGCAAAAACTTTGACTATGAAAACGCTGAAAACCATCTATAAGCAGATGACTATCCTAACTGCATGTACATGCACTTAGACATAGACTTATTGGTACTAAAGTATATGGCAGGGAGAGGATGTTAAAATAAATGTCAACAAATTAACATAATGTCACTTTGCCCATCATATCAAAAAAAGCTTTCAAACCAACATGCATAAATTAGAAGTGGTTAAAAGGATCCCATATTCATATATTATCAATAAGCGAAAATGGAATACAGGGGGTCCTGTCAGATTTTTAAACGCACAGTGCCAGTCTTTTATGCTTATTCAGTGCTTATGACTATTGATAAGGATCCCCTGGAAGAGAACTTTTAGTTACTGCCAACTAAAAACTAAATTCTGCACTAAAAACAAAAGTGGCTAGGAGTGCACCCTTTCTCAGAGAAAATGCCACCCGTTAGCTCTTGTTTTGATATTTTGATGAGGCAGAAACTGATACCTAAATATTTGTTTGCGTTAATCGTCTGTATTTAATAACGTGGCAATTCTGTCTCTGTTTGGTTGAATTACTATTAGGAATAGTTTAAAAAACATTACCGAGTACATACTATAGCGTGTGACTCACTCCTGTATGAGCATCTTGGCACTTAGCACAACGGGCTTAGGAATCAACATTTCTGGAAGCTTAAAGAGCAGCTTTGAAAAGCCATGTTTTTAACACCTTTTTAAATTTGGGGTCCTCCACACAGGGTTACAAAAGGGGGTGGTGATGGATGCAGCATCTGAACTAATCAAACACTCACACCCAGTCAACAGATCTGGGTTAAATCCATCACCGTTCTTTAGCCCACTCTGCCACCCCAGTTCAGACATGGCCATATGCAAATCAGTCTGACCCTGTGCCTCATGGGAACAGTCCAGCCCGTACTGCCAAGCCATGCCTTCCCTGGACCGGAAACAAGCTTCCTAGGACCGGTTTCTGGCATTCCAGCCGTCTTCAGCCAGGCTTGCTTCAATCCAGTGGCAAAGTGAGCAAGGGACTCACGTCTGAGCATACCCTGCCAACCTATGGCAAAAAAAGCTGTACAAAAGAGGGTGGTGATGGACGGAGCATCTGAACCAATCAAACACTCACACCCAGTCAACAGATCTGGGTTTAATCCATCACCGTTCTTTAGCCCACTCTGCCACCCCAGTTCAGACATGGCCATATGCAAATCAGTCTGACCCTGTGCCTCATGGGAACAGTCCAGCCCGTACTGCCAAGCCATGCCTTCCCTGGACCGGAAACAAGCTTCCTAGGACCGGTTTCTGGCATTCCAGCCGTCTTCAGCCAGGCTTGCTTCAATCCAGTGGCAAAGTGAGCAAGGGACTCACGTCTGAGCATACCCTGCCAACCTATGGCAAACAAAGCGGTACAAAAGAGGGTGGTGATGGACGGAGCATCTGAACCAATCAAATACTCACACCCAGTCAACAGATCTGGGTTTAATCCATCACCGTTCTTTAGCCCACTCTGCCACCCCAGTTCAGACATGGCCATATGCAAATCAGTCTGACCCTGTGCCTCATGGGAACAGTCCAGCCCGAACTGCCAAGCCATGCCTTCCCTGGACGGGAAACAAGCTTCCTAGGACCGGTTCCTGGCATTCCAGCCGTCTTCAGTCAGGCTTGCTTGAATCCAGTGGCAAAGTGAGCAAGGGACTCACGTCTGAGCATACCCCGCCAACGAATGGCGAACAAAGCGGTACAAAAGGGGGTGGTGATGGACGGAGCATCTCAATCAATCATTACATTTGTAAAGCGCCCTACATACCCGTGAGGCGCTGGGGGGAGGGGATAGGGCCTGCTACTGATCGAAGAGCCAGGTCTTGTGAAGTCTTCTGAAGGCCAGCAGGTCCTGGGTCTGTCATATGCTGGTAGGGAGAGTGTTCCAAGTCTTGGCGACGAGGTAGGAGAAGGATCTGCCGCCGGCGGTGGTTTTCCGGATGCGTGGAACTGTGGTGAGGGCAAGGGTTGGGCTGGACTGTTCCCATGAGGCACAGGGTCAAGGCTGATTTGCATATGGTCATGTCTGAACTGGGGTGGTGTGGAGTGCAAAAAAACGATGGATTTAGGCCCAGATCTCTGTACTGGGGTGAGTGTATGACATTGTTCTGCATTCTGTCCATCAACTATTGTTTTTGCATTTGTCCTCCACACAGGAGCAGATGGAAAGGGGCAGTTTATTCCAGTATAGTGGAGCACTACTTTAAAGTAGTTTCTTCTTGTAGTTGCTATTGATAGTCCAAAGATGTAATGCCTTTTGCTGACTTTCCATATTTTTTGCCAACTTCACATAAAAATACAGGTTGTCAGCAAAATACTGTGTAGGAACATTCCTACTTATGACTTATTTGTCAAAAGCAGAAAGGGTATGAAAATCACCTCTGAACATTGTCATTAAAATATATACCTCCAAACAGCATAACTTGGTAGACCTTTGCTGATAAGTAGCTTTGAGACCCCACTTTCTCTTGTAAAAACTAAGTTTATGATGATGGTACAAAATAGTGAGATTATGAATTTTTTAAACGCTAATTTTATCTTCTATGTACCGTCAAGAGAACTTTTAAAATATAAAGTTGAAAATAAATCATGGTGTCAAAAGAAAAACAAAAGGCAAGCACCTTGGAGAATATAAAATCATTTCTAGAGAAGTAAGTGTGTCTATTTGATGTGTTTGCGACAGTTAATTAATTAAGATAAAGTTGGACAGTCAGGTGTTGGTTTATGTTTTTCAGACGTAACGCCCTACCTACTGTGCAACAGACTGTATATATGGTAGAACAAAGTGCCCCTCTTTGCGTGTGTGGGTTACGTATGCATGAGATATCCTTCTTACTATCATGCCATATTCATCAGCACTGTCGGAAAAAAACAATAAAGGAGCTGATGGGAAGCTTGCATGCTTACAATAGATCTTGCCAGTTACTAAAAAGCCTATTTTAGACTCGCAGTATCTAGATAGAGGAATCAATACTCTGGCTTCCATCTGGCTACACTTTCGGAACTTATGTAAATTCCCACTATCAATGTTTTTTTAATGTCATCCTAAACGTTTCCTTACATTAATGATAGCCGCATGTTTTAATGTTTCTTGACATGAAAGGTTTAAGCTGAAAAAGATGGCAAGTATCCTCTTTGAAGCGCTATCTGGTTCAAGTGCCTCTACATCTACATCACAAATCTTTTCTAACAACTTAATGTTACTCTTCCACTCCCTGGGGCATTCTTAACATTGTGTTTGACAGAAACAGCAACCATTTTTTGTTTAGTTTTATGTATAGTAGCAGTAAAATAAAAGGTTAAGACCATGGTCTGTTAAACAACCAAACGTATTCCATACACATAGAATTTATATTACATAAATATTCAGCTAGAAACCAATGTATTATCAATAAATATCTTCATCATATAGAGATTAAACCACATTTTGATCTATAGATACATTTCATTACACTTACATCCTTTAATTAAACCCAGTTTAAACTATTTTTACGAATCGTGGATCTACTTAAATCAATAATGCACCCAGTGCTATCTATGTCAATATTGCTAGTAAAACCCGACTTATGCATACTTTACATACAAATATTGCATATCATATAAAAATCGCAGGGTTTCAATCCGAGTTTTTACACCATATTATAATGGAACAAGCTTTAAGCTTTAAAAAGTGTGCCTTATTGTAATAAAATATAAACAAATCATTAAAACATGAACAATGGCGCATCATACTTTTAACTCACACCCCACTTCCCGTCTTCCTCCATTGGGCTTTCCCCTCAATTTGAACTGCATATGGGGTATTTAGGCCTACACAGACTTTCAGGAATGCTCTCTTCAGCACAGGGTTTTTTGCAGGCTAGTAAGATATGAGTACGCCTTGCAATTCAACCAGGAATTTTTAAGAATGTTTGTTTAACGCTTTGTGTTGAGATAGCTCAGATACATAACCCTTGATTCCATGAAACACTTTCATTTAATTCCTGTTTTAGTCAGAGGCAGGGGGACATCACTTTTAAAATGATCTAAATTACAATACTGAACCATAATCCTATGAAGGTTCCTGTCATCCTTTGCCCAGAGTATATCACAGTGGAAAATTTCCATCACACAGATCATTGAAACCTTTGTTTTGGAGACAATTAAAGATTTATGCCAGAATAACAGGCTTACTTTTGCCACTATGCTGTATCAATTCTTATTGATTGAACCATGGAACATGGGGGAAACCTAATAGGTTCTTAAGACATGTCTCCTCTATTTTCTCCCAATCATGCATGGAACTCAGGCATAGGAATTCTGCCCCATATAACATTTGAAGGGGTCAACACTTGTTCTATTGAAGGACCTCCAAAGTCCCTTAAATTTGCTTAACCTACCCCCCACAGTTGTTAGTGATTTAAGGAATCCACATGCATTTTCCAATGTACCTTTTTATTTAACAGCATGCCTAAGTATTTATAGTAGAGGGTTTGGTCTACCATCGTTTTCCCTATAGACCAATCACAAGGCTTGCATTTTCTCCCCATTATCAGGATATTAATTTTTTTTATATTTATTATTAAATCATGTTGCTTTTCAATAACCAGTGAATACTTGTCATTTTCTTTAAAGCACTACTTACATCGCATCCAAGATGACAAGGTCATCAGTCTATAGGCAGAGTATATGGTTTCCCCATAACTTTGGTGAAACGGAATGTGGGTTCTGTAAGGCCTCAGGCAATTCAACCATATAAAGTGCAAACATAGTGGGGACACTTTAAACACTGTTCTCACTTGGTATTTTCCATGATAGTGCTCTGTTTGTTTTTATCTAGCTCTACCTTGGCCTATTTCCCTGGATTTAGTTCATTTAGCACAGCTAATTGGCTAATGGGAATATTCATACCCACGTAATTTTTCCCACAATATCCACCCATCAACAAAATCGAAAGCTGATCGAAAATCCACAAAAGGATAAGTTACTTACTTGTAATCCTAGTTCTCTTCCAGGGGTATCCTCATCAAAGTCATAACCACTGAATATTCCCGCCCATGTGCGGGACCCCAGAAACAATATAAAAATATATATGTAAAAAACAAATATATCTCGCTCCCTATATATGTATATACATATATTATTTTTCCCACACCAATGCAGCCCCAAAACCAAGGCTAGACAATGTAAACACACACATATATATACAGCAATTAGTAAGGAACAAAAAACACATTAGGTCAAATAGTCCTTGAACTTGTGTTTTAATGAGTAAAACCACTCATAAATCCTGAAAACTGCTCATGAAAGACATTGTCAGCCATAGGCTGCATTGATAAGCAATAACACAGAAACTGAAAGCATTTTCAGCTAAAAACTGGCACCGTGCCTTTAAGGCAGCCATGACCCCAGGCTTCCCATCATGCCTCAGGGGTGACAGTTAGGTCAGTTGTTCTTTCCTGCTCCTTCTGTCAGGACCCTGGTAAAACAGCTCCCACCTTTTTTGACTTTGTCAGAAATTCTTGGTGATTTACTTCAATTTTTGTATTCACTCGACGGTTTTTTTGCCTTAGAGAGATAGTGCTGCCTTTTTTGAGTTAAAAAATGGTTAATTTTTTGTCAAAATGCCTTCGCTTTTTGACTCCTGCCCTTCCTGTGGGAAGAAAAAGGCTTGGACTGATACACATCCTGTGTGTATCCTCTGTCTTCCTGACACACATTCTGCAGGAAACTGTGATCACTGCAAGTCCTTGTCAAGGAGAACTCTCAAGGACAGGGAAAGAATTCGAATTTATGGTCTTTCTGAGAGAGGTAGGTCTTCCAAGAGACAGAAATAGCGGAGGACGCGGTCGACGTTGAGAGATGTCCCGACTTGCTCTTCTTCTGCGTCGGGATTGGCGTTGAAGGTTCCACCGACGACGACGACGAGTCAACTTCCCTCAACAGTGAAGACTTATGTGTCAAGAGTCAAGGTAACTCCGCTGCCGTCAACCGGGTTCCGTGCAGCGTCGAGAGGGAGGTCTCCGTTGGAGCAGAGGGGTTCGACGTGGAGACCTCCACCGTCGAAGCCTTAGGTCCAGTCTTCGACGTTGCAGCCTCCGTCAACGCCTAGTCATCGGCGTTCGACGTTGAGGCATCCTCCGTCGGCCTCTAGCCATCGACGTCGAGGCATCCTCCGTCTTCGCCGGGCCATCAGCGTTCGACGTCGAGACATCCTCCGTCGCCGTCCAGTCATCGACGGTTGACGTCGAGGCATCCTCCGTCGGCGTCCCATCCTCGACGTCGAGGCACTCTTCGTCGTCACCAGGACATCGGCGTTCGACGTCGAGACATCCATCGAAGTCCAGTCGATGGCATTTGGCGTTGAAACACCCTCCGTCGGCGTCTAGTTATCGATGCTTGACGGCGAGAAGGCCTCCGTCGACGTCTCCTCACAGGCGTTCGACGTCGAGAGAGGTGTCGTCAAGGCAAGGGTCTCCAGTACAATCCCAGCAGTCTCAGCCAGCAGTGGCGCAGCAGACCAAGATGTTGAGTTGCCAGGTTCCGTCTCCAGGTCAGCAGAGGTCTCCAAGATCAGCCTCAGCTGCGGAAGGTGTACATGGCTCTCCAGTGAGCGTCAGTCGCTCTACCAAGCGGAAGAGAACACCAGAACACCGTGGTTCTCAGAGTCGCTTGAGATCCCAGGCGTCTCCTGTGAGCCTGTCTTCATCCTCCTCAGGCTCCTCTCCTGTCCATCGAGGTGGATCACCGGATGTAGTCATTTATTGATCCGACAGCGAGGGATCGAGGCGTTCTCCTGCACATCCCTCGCATGGACAACAGAATCCAACACCTTCTGCACGCTCCCCAGTGAGGGACACCGCACAGAAGTTACTCAGGCTGTCTCTAAAATGGTATAGGCCTCTCCACCACTGGGCTACAGACAAGGAGACAGCGTCTAGGATGCAAGAGCCTATCTCCAGGCCAAGAGAACAGTCACGCTCTACGGTGAGTCCCGGAGAAAGATCACGCTCCCCGGCGCGGCACAGAGAAAGGTCACGCTACAGGGTGCGGTCCACCAAACGAAGAACAAGATCTAGGAGCAGAAGGAGAGATCGAAGATCTCCTACTCCATCGTCTTCTCCTACACGCTCTCATAGGGACTACTCGCCTACTTTGACGGACTTTCCACCATCAAGGATATCTCCGATTGATGATATCTTCACGTTTCAGGACATACTGGGTAGGGGAGCTCTGAAACTGGGAGTTCCCTTAACAACTCCACAGGTCAAGACCTCAGTGAACTTTGAGACTCTGCATCACAGGTCTGCACCCAAACCTCTGTTGACGTTGGTACCTGGGATTATAGAGCCGGTGATGGAGGTGTTTCTCACTCCAGCAACGGTAAAAGCAGCTCTGGCGAGGATCCTCAAGAAGTACCGGTCGCCAGAGGAGGACCCTCTGTTTCTCAGAGCTGGTCCGCCCCCGGGCTCAGTAATAATCGGGGCAGCGAAAAAGTCCAGTGCGGACGCCTCCTCCTCCACGGTACCTCCAGACAAGGAGAGCAAGACACAAGATCGGTAGGGAAGACGAGTCTGTACTACTTCATCATCCGTCCTCAAGGTGTCCAACGCAGAAGCCCTTTTGGGGCGTTATGACAGATCCCTGTGGGATTCCCTACAGCGTTTTGTGGAAAAACTCCCTCAGGAAGATCGTAAGGGCTTTGAGGAGATTCTCTTGGTAGGCAGCCAAGTCTCCAACCATGTGCTTAGTGCCGCAGCTGACGGAGCTACCCTCGCGGCTCATGGCTATGCCCATGGAATATCAGCAAGGAGATCATCCTGGTTGTGCCTGACGGCCTTGATACCAGAAGCTCAAGCGAGGATCTTGAACTTACCCTTTTCCGGGACTCCATTGTTTGGGGCAAGTATGGATGATGAAATGCAACGTATGAAGGCAGAGTTGGACACTCTCAAAGCGGTAGGGCTTGAGAAGAAGAAGGAGTTCAAAAAGAAATATCGCTCCTTCAACAAAGGCTCTTCAAAACAGCTGGTTCAAACCCTGCACTGGCAGAAGAGTCAAGACCAGCAGGGACAGCAAAAGTCCAAGTACAGAGGCAGGCGTAACCCCAGAGGAGGAGGGAATCAACGCCAGGGCAACAATTCCAACAAAGCCCAGTCCAAACAATGAGGCCTTCCTTCCCCCAGCGCCGTGGACCGCTCCAGCGCGGGGAAGCATCACAGGGCATTTAACAGAGTGGCAAAGCATCACAAAAGATCGATGGGTGTTGACTACACTTTAGAATGGATACTGTCTTCGTTTCAGTCACCCGCCTCCATCTGTTCCCCCGATACCAACGTCGAGTCACCAAATACATCTTCTGGAAAAAGAAGTAACTAACTACTCTCCTCGAGAAGTCAGCCATCGAGAGAGTTCCAGTGGCTCAAGGGGGAAAAGGAGTGTACTCCCGATATTTTTTGGTCAGAAAAAAGGGCCAAAAGGCAGAATACAGACCCATTCTGGACTTGAGAGCACTCAACCTGCATGTCAAAAAAGAAAGATTTCGCATGTTAGCACTTCACCAAATATATCCACCTCTCAGGAAGGGAGAGTGGATGTGTTCTCTGGACCTGCAAGATGCCTACTTTCATGTCCCGATCCACCCCAGTCACAGAAGGTTTCTTCGATTCCAGGTGGGGACCTCCCACTACCAGTTCAAGGTCCTGCCGTTTGGGTTGAAGTCGGCTCCCCGGGTGTTCACGAAGTGTGTGGCATTGGTAGCAGCTGATTTACGCGGCAGGGGGGTCTTCGTATACTCATACCTGGACGATTGGCTGTTGAAAGGTCCTTCCCCAGTGTAAGAAGTCAATTCCAGACTTGCATCAAGTTCTGCCAGCGACTGGGGCTACATGTCAATTTCAGCAAGTCAGTCTATCAGCACACCCAGAAGATTCACTTCCTAGGAGCTATGCTAGACTCTGAGGTAGGAAAAGTGTTTCCTTCGGAGGAGAGACAGTGTTCAATCACTTTGAAATGTCAGCTGGCACTTTGCAGCAAGACTCAGAAAGTGTGCAGAATTGCCTCCCTGCTAGGGTCGATGGCATCATGCATCTTCCTGGTCCCGAATGCCAGACTTCGGATGCGTCCTCTTCAGCAGGATCTAGAGGACAAATGGGACCAACAGTGAGCTCGCTAGGACGACCAGATTACTCTGTCAAACGCAGCTCGAGCCTCTATTCCATGGTGGACCAAAACGCAAAATATGCAGGTGGGAGTTCTATTCCATCAACCTCCTCCTGTGCACACATTGATCACAGACGCTTCTCTGTTAGGTTGGGGAGCGCACATGGGTCAGCTACAAGTGCAGGGTCTGTGGTCTCCCAAAGAAAGTACCTACCACATCAACATGCTGGAGTTGAGAGCAGTCCACTTAGCTCTCAAAGCGTTCCTTCCCTTGATTCAAGAAACCTCAGTGTTAGTACAGACGGACAACACCACCACAATGTACTACCTGAACAAACAGGGGGGGAACACGCTCAAGGACTCTGTCATTGGAAGCCCAAACATCTGGCATTGGCTTCTGGCTCGCAAGTTGTCCGTCACTGCAGTCCACCTCCCAGGAGAGCAGAATGTGAGAGTGGACGCTCTAAGCCGTCATTTCGACGACAGGGAAGACTGAGTCCTCCACAACGCAGTAGTAGAAGACATCTTCTATTCCTGGGGTCGTCCCACCATAGATCTGTTCGCGGACGACCAAAACACCAAATACCGAGACTTCGCCTCAAGGCTTTACCGACCAAGATCGAGAGGGAATGCTCTTTTGATAGATTGGTTAGGGGAATTTGTGTACACCTTTCCACCGCTTCCGTTGATCCCGAAGGTGGTGACACACTCGTGCACGACGATTATCCTCATCGCCCGAGACTGGCCGAGGCAGTGGTGGTACACGGACCTGCTTCACCTGTCAGTGACTCCTCACAAGAGGCTACCATGCAGGCAGGATCTGTTATCCTAGATGAACGGGAGGATCCATCATCCCAACCTTCCGTCACTGAGCTTGGCAGCATGGCTCCTGAGGTCATACAATACGGCCATCTAAGACTGCCGCAAGACTGCATGTCCATCCTAAAAGAGGCGAGACGTCCTTGCATTAGACAATCTTATGCATGCAAATGGAAGTGATTCTATATGTGGTGTATGACGAATGGTCATAATCCTATTCAGAGTGAGGAAGAGGCAGTCCTTCCTTACTTATTGCATCTGGCCAAGCAGGTTCAAAGTTTAAATCTATTAAGGGGCACTTGGCTGCTATAACAGCTTACAGGCGGTCACCTTCCCAAACCTCTTTTTTAGGTCGAGACCTGGCGAAAGCGCGCGAAAGAGTGCTCTCGCCGCAAGAGCTATAGCTGTCGGCTCAGCCGACAACTAGGGGAGACAAGAGCTGGCCAAGCGCACAGCATTGTCTATGGCAGCGTCAGATTCCGACGCGCGCCTTCGGATTGGGTCGCGCGTGTGAGCTTGTAACGTAGACAGCTCACGCGCCTGACCCAATCCCAAGGCGCGCGTCGGAATCCGATGCTGCCATGTTTCTGAATGCTGCGCGTGAGTTTCTGTTCGTGCAGGCACGATCTGTGCTGCTTCAGCTTGTTTACTTGCCTGTCGTCCCAGATCTGAACGCCAGTCAGGATGGTGCAGAGTCAGGCACACCCCGGTCGGCTGCCTCGGAAATGCCGATAAGGCTGGGTTGTAGTCGCTCAGTTTAAAGACTGGTGCCCCGGTGAGGCTGCACGCGCGTGGGGCTGAAGAGGTCACGTGTCAGACTCCCTAAGCATTAGTCCGCTGATCCTTCGATCCACATATGTAGGTCACACAGAAAAGATGGTGTTTGGAAGTAGAAGACGACTCAAAGAACTGACAGAAGAGAGTGCGGGCAGAGGGGCGAGGAGTGAGCGGGCTAGTAATAGGATGACGGCGGAGGAGTTGTATTTGCAAAGTGTTTTGTGCAGCTTGAGTCATTGTTTGTGCTTCATGCACTATTATTTTGTATGTATTTATTTATTGTAATTGTATTTAACCATTCTAATATTGGTATCTGCTCTGTTAGAAATGTAAACTAAAACCGGCCGTTTGCATCGAGACACATGCACAGATATTGGCACACTAATGAACACGCATCATGATACATTGCATGCCATCTTGGAATGGGTTTCATTTAATTAAAAAAAGAATTCCAAGATTGCCAGCCAGGTGTGAGTATGCGGCTTGATGCAGGCAAATGCATCTAGATATATACTCTTCATTGTTATTAGTCCCATGGGCAATCCCGCACCGACCATTCTGGCTCCCATCTGGCCCGCCTGTCTTGGTGCTCCTCCCTCACCGAAACCTCACATCAAAAGCCTCGGAGTCTGGCTTGATAAAGCATTGGACTTTTCTGTGCAGGCCACTAAAACTGCTTCCACTTGTATTGGACTGTTGAGAATGCTCCGGAAGATTCTCCCATTGCTTCCTTTCCAGGCGAGGAGAATCATGGTTCAGGCCTTGATACTCTCCCGCCTGGATTATGGAAATGCATTATATCTGGGAGCCCCGGCAGCAGTGATCAACAGACTCCAAGTTACACAAAACTGTGCTGCTCGACTCTTGTTTGGCATCCCTCGTGGACAATCAGCAAGGAAGGCCTTAAAAGAACTCCACTGGCTCCCAATAGCTGCCAGAATGCACTTTAAAGCTATGTGCATTGTGCACAAAGCTTTTCACCGAACAGGTCCAGCTATCTTGCGTCCCCTGGTCGTACCTTACATACCATCGAGAACCCTTCGTTCCAGCGTCCTTCATCTTGCCACGACAACTAAAGTCAATAAGGCTCGCTGGGGAGGCCGGGCGTTTTCACACTTAGCAGCTAAGATGTGGAATTCGCTCCCGCCGAATATGCGGGAAATTAGCAATCTGATGGTCTTTAGGAAGACATTAAAAACTTACCTGTTCGCCAAAATGTGTTAACCTTGCTATCTGCTCACCACACTATTCAGTTCAAGCGCTGCGAGGCCTTAGGGTATGTACGCGCTATATAAATATAATTTTTCATTTCATTTTCATTTCATTTCCATGTCGATGTTCATCTGAAACTACCTATAACCAGCCAGCTCATAAACAGTATCCTGGGCATTTACCCACTTCAAAGTAGGCACTAAAACTCTCCAGCGCAAATGACACATTTTTAACACCCGATTCATGGGTTTGCACAAAAAGAGGAGCTGCTCACACATTTCCCCTTCTTTCTGCTCACAGTTACCATCTGCTCAATTTGGGCTCACATTTAAACCGGCAGCAGTGCAGTAAGTAGCATGCAGTCTTGGCGCCGTGGTCTCGGCGTACAAGTTCGTTTGTGGTCCAGTTACTGCCGCAATGCACTTGCCAATCAAATGCATTTAATTCCCCGCCATTTCCCGCACGGTCATTTTCGGGGTGGCTGCTGCCCGGCCATCTCCGTGCCCTCCTGTGCCAGTGCCTCAGGTGCAAGCCGCTATCTGAGGCAGTTTCACGTGCGTGCAGGCAGCTCGGCACTGGAGGGTCTGGGTCTGTTCATGTCTTCCTTTCTCTCCGGTGGCGTAACAGTGGCGCCATGGTGGCATCAAGAGAAAAGGGCTCCAGAGCCCCGGCTAGGTAGTAAAAGACAGCCATAAATACAGGTTTGCTTGCAAGGCAGAACAGGCAGCAATGCAAGCTTCTTTGCCACACAAGCGGCAAGCACATTATAGTTAGCAACAGTGCCTCACGTGCGAGTAGTTCATCCTCTCCTGTTGGTTTTGTCATGTGCTTCTTGCTTTAGTTAAGCTTTATAATGTCTGAGCTGCTGATAACAGAATGCACAGCCATCACGAAGATTTGGCAAGTTAACACCTCTGCTGAGAAACTGCTGAAGTCACATATCGAGCGCTATAGAAAAGCACGTTTTTAGGACAGTGTGCCCTAAATGCAAATACTCTGGCTAATTTGAAGAACTGATACATATAAATCACAGATGTAAATGTACAATGCTTGTTTAGCATATCATATAAGTGTTGGATTCGCATTTGATATACATTAGCCACAAAAATAATGCTACTTATCAAGGTGAGGCCTGGAAGTCGTCAGAGCAAAAGTTGTCTCTTTAACAAACCCAACTACGAAAGAAGTATAATTCAGCCTCAGACGGAAAAAAGCCACAACGAAGTGTCACTGATGCTCAACATTTTAATGGGACACTATGGCTTATCATGAACCCTTCTACTGATCGACCCTGCCCCACCTTAATTCGCTCTTATATTAGAGTCACTCACTTTGAGGAAACAACAATAAAGCACTGTAATGACAAAGATGCAGCCATTGCTGGAAGAAGATGAGAAATAAGAGTCCACATTGACCTCGAAAAAGGAATCCCTCGGTCTACAATAAACAAAACAAGACCTAGTACTGGTGAAGTTACCCTATGCTTTTAATTTTTCACTTTTCTAAAGATGAACATGTTACCATGCAGATGCTTCAATAACAGATCAAATAAGAAAGCCGCTACACCTCTGTTGAGGGTTATAGGTAAGTCTGACCCCACAGCACACTCCGCATCCCTCTAGTACTGCGGCACAGGGGCCGGGCCCCTAGTGTGAGCTCAGTTCCATGGTACTGATTGCACAGCACTCCTGTGTGGCCCCAGGGTACTGACTCCTCAGCTCACCTCGCGCCTCTGTCGCTGCACAGGGCCTCCCGTTTGACTCCACTTCCATGGTACTGACCCCCTCAGCAGCACACTCGGTGCCCCATTCCATCGCTGCGGCGGGTTGGAACCACCCCTTTGACACTGACCCCTCATCACACTCCGTGGACACTCCCCCACCACCCGTAGCCTCCAGTGTGACCCCAGCCCCTTGGTAATGATCCCAGCGTACACTCCAGACCCCCCTGCCACGCTGTGCCTGAACCGGACCCCAGCCCATTGGTACTGACCCCACAGAACACTCCACAGGGGCCAGTCCCTCTGTGTGACTCCAGCCCTGTGGTATTGACCTCACAACACACTCGGCGCCCTCTGCTATGGCCCCAGTGTGGCCCGCACCCATTGGTACTGACCCCACAGCACACCTGTCTACAGGATCCGGGGGCCAGTGGCACCCCAGTCAATGTTACTGACACCACAGCAAACTCCGTGGTAACAACCCCCAACCACCCGTAGCCTCCAGTGAAACACCAGCCCCTTTGTACTGATCCCACCGTCACTCCTCACCCTCCTCCTTTGCTGTGCAGGGACCAGACCCCAGCCCAATGGTACTGACTCCGCAGGGGCCTGTCCCTCTGTGTGACCCCTTGGTAATGACCCCCACAGCACACCCCTCTGCAGGAGCTGGGACCCAGTGGTACCCCAGTCCATGCTACTGACCCCACAGCACACTCCGCACCCCTCCACCACCGATGCGCAGCAGCCGGGCCTCCAGTGTGGACTTAGTCCCGTGGTACTGATTCCACAGCACACACTGTAAATGTAAATGTAAATGTAAACGTATTTGTAAAGCGCTCTATTACCCCGGAAACCAGTGTATCCTGGCGCTGTACTCATACAGCTAGGGAACCCATCCTGGCTTTCCCCCGTGAAATGTCCACTCCTGGGCATCCCCTGGGTGCAACCAGGCATCCCCAGCGCTGTTGGGGGCCGTTGTGGAGACTAAGCAAGCTATTGCCCAGAGTTGCAGCGTGGGACTCATGTTCAGAGTAGGCACCAAGGCTAGAGATCAGGTCCGAGGAATTATGAGCCCAAGAACCACCGAGATCAGCCGAGGCGGGAATTGAACCCTGGTCCCGGGCCAGACCTCTGCACTAGGGACTGCCGCTCTAACCAGTGATACAAAAGGGGGTGGTGATGGACGGAGCATCTGAATCAATCAAACACTCACACCCAGTCATAAGATCTGAGTTTAATCCATCACCGTTCTTTAGCCCACTCTGCCATCCCAGTTCAGACATGGCTATATGCAAATCAGTCTGACCCTGTGCCTCATGGAACCAGTCCAGCCCGAACTGCCAAGCCATGTCTTCCCTGGACCGGAAACAAGCTTCCGAGGACCGGTTTCTGGCATTCCAGCCGTCTTCAGCCCGGCTTGCTTGAATCCAGTGGCAAAGTGAGCAAGGTACTCACGTCTGAGCATACCCTACCACACTTATGGCGGCCAAAAGCGGTACAAAAGGGGGTGGTGATGGACGGAGCATCTGAATCAATCAAACACTCACACCCAGTCAAAAGATCTGGGTTTAATCTATCACCGTTCTTTAGCCCACTCTGCCACCCCAGTTCAGACATGGCTATATGCATATCAGTCTGACCCTGTGACTCATGGGAACAGTCCAGCCCGAACTGCCAAGCCATGTCTTCCCTGGACCGGAAAAAAGCTTCCGAGGACCGGTTTCTGGCATTCCAGCCGTCTTCAGCCCGGCTTGCTTGAATCCTGGCCGATAGCCAGAGACCGGTCCTTGGATGCTTGATTCCGGTCTGGGAAAGACATGGCTTGGCAGTTCGGGCTGCCCAAGCACATTTTTGCACAGCAGAGGAAAAACTCTACCTTTAGAAAAGCAGAGCCCGTGTGTGGCTGGAACTCGTGTCGCAGGAGTAGGAGTCGAGTCCCCCCCCGCCGCCGTCTCTCAACAGCAATGCGGCCGCAGAGCGGGGGGACTCCAACCCCCAGGAGCCTTTGCGGGGGCGCACCGTGTGTGACGCGGAAGGAGGCCCCGGGAGGCGCTCAAAACAGCAACGCCCCCTCCGCGTAGCGGGACGCGAGCGGGACCAAGCGCGGGGCTAAGCCCGGGCAAAGGGCGGGCCCTCTGTGGCCCTCAGAGGCCTGAGGAGCCTGGCCTGGGCCATAACCCCTGCCGGACATCCTTCAGCCCAGTAACTATCGGACACAGAAACACAGACACAGAAACTATAAGTCTACATACTGCTCATTTTCAGCCACAGGGTCCTTATTTGCTAATCATTGCTAAGATCTAAGTATCATCACACTGTTAATATTTGAAGCGGTCATTTGTGATTAGCTGTGGGGTTTGTCATGAATTGCCGGGAGACTAGAAGCATGGCCGTTGCAGGAGCAAAAAAGCTAACCGGGACACTGGATGACTTCATTGTTCGCACCAATGCATTAATTGATGAGGGGATAGTATTAATGGACAGGAGGGTGTCTCAAGATCTAGCTATGGCCAAGAGATCTTCCTTAGGCCTCATTGCCCAGGCATGCACGCCCAACATCGAGTCCCGCCCCAACACTCTAGTCATGGTACACAATACTGGGGATTTTGATGTCTTAAGCTCACAACTGGATTTGGAAGCCACCCCTAATCTTAACCTTCTGACAGAGAGTAGCTTAGACAGAACTGAGCTAGACAATCCCCCCGTGGCCAGTGCCACAAATCAAAGGGGTTTAAAAGAAGGGGCAATCCCCAAACAAAAGGCCAACAAATTTACCACCCTCAAAGGGAAGAAAGCACAAACCGCCCACAACCGGGACAATACCATCTTAGACCCGGCAACTGTGAATAATAACTTGGCAGTCTGTGCAAATGATTTAGGGGGGATGCATTCGAAAAAAATTGGCTTGACCCTAAGTCTTCCAGACGACACCCTTATTGACAATAGTCTGGAGGAAATCCTTGAACTAAGTGGTGAAGTCACTAATCAGGCCAAGCATAGCCAGGACAGGAGTGGGTTAAGCACGGCAAATAATAATATTCTTAACATGTTAAAAGCCATACTCGAACCCATAGAGGTTAGGCTACGTTGTCTAGAAACTATTTTGAAAAACATTCATAAGGATATAAGCGCCCCAAGCTTTACCTTGAACACTAAGACACCCCACGTTCCGAATACCGCCAATAAGCCATCTTTGACTGGTAAAAGCGTCACTGTGTCCAAAAACAATGCTCCAAAGAACCCTAGTAACACCCCAAACTTGGGAGGCACTAAAGCTAAGACCCCTGATCTTAAACAACCAGAGAATTCAACTAAATCCAAGACAACTCCCCTAGTTAAATCTAATGATCCCACACTTCCGACTCCAAACCCAGACCCGGCCCCAAGAGTTAAGGCAGCGGCCCGAAAGAATATCCATCTTCCCCCTGACGCCTGCCCTTATGTAGTGATTCTTACCGGAGTCACGGAAATTTTACCACCTGAAGTAGAATCCTACCAGGCTCTGAAAAATAAAGTGTGCCACTGGCTCTCCAAAAATCATCCCCTACCGCCGAATATTTCAAGTAACATTCTAATGGTAGAGAGAACCCCATGGGTGGGAGGGAACAGAAAATACCTACAAGGGGACTGTGTTGTGGTCACTTTTGAGAACACACAGGTGGTAGAACATATATGTAGAGGAACTTCTCGTTATCAAGCAAGCACCGTTACTGCTAGGCCCCTCTCTTATTTCTACCTACCTGGGAATCAAGCAGATAAAAGATGGAGTTGGCTAAGGGGCCCACACGAGCAAAAAGCAAGACAGAGGTTTAACCCCCCATGGGAGGCGCAACCTTACGGTTGGGATGGGGGTGGCGATGAGGAATGGAATCCGGTCAGGAGAAGAAGAGGCAGACCGTTTCAAGGTGGGTTTGTTGCAGGGCCTCAAAATAGTTACCCATATTATTACCATCAGACTGCAAATTGACCCAATAATCACTTCAACTTCCCAACTGCTAATCGTTATGAATGTCTGTCAACCCTGGACTGGGTCGACTGACAAACACAGGGCTCACCATCTAGACAGAGGCCTAACAACTCCCCCACCTCTCTGCGAAAAGGAAATAGCATCTTGGATATGCAGAGATTAAAATTAATCCCTACTCTTGGTAAGGGTGCCGAAGGTGGGGCCCCATTGTACAAAAAAATGGATGAGGCACCGGGCAGATGGGAGACTACTATGGCAACATGGAACATCGCGGGTCTCAAAAATAAAGTGGATGATCCGATCTGGCGGGACCTCATAGGATCTATGGACATAATAGCTATGCAGGAGACCTGGGACACCAAAAACATACTGACAGTGGATGGTTTCACTACTTTCTATCTACCGGCTGTCGGATCAATGAGGGGGCGGGCCAGAGGGGGATTGGTAACTCTGATCTCTGCTAAAATCCAGGGTACATACATGCAAATAGCTACTGGCTGTCCTTATTGTCTTGCTGTCTTAATCGACCACAGGGGCTACCATAATGTTTTGGTTATAAACTTTTATAACTCCTTTGATAGGGACAGGCCAGTCAGTAACCTGATGATGTTAAGCTCTTTCCTGGTTGATTTTAAAGAGTCCGCAGAGTATGATTGTGCCATCTTGTTGATGGGAGATTTCAATGTCCATGGTTGTCAAGATAAGTGCCCCCCAAATGTGTTATTTGGCCCCCCGGATGAAGAAACCATCCACTTTGAACACTCAGAGCAGGGTATTTTTTTAGAAACATTGTTGGCCGAAAATGGGTTAATACTGCCAAATGGGTGTGAAGAGGACACCCCCACGTTTACAGGTCATGGCAGCGGCTCTGTGATTGATTATATATTCCTCAGTAATATTTGTGGAGCCCAAATCAGTAGCTACTCAGTCTTGAGGTCCCACTATAGTGACCACAACCCTGTTGTATTAAAAGCCAAGAACATATTTGTTATCAAGGAAAGTCGCCCAAATTTGGTAGATAAACATGACATGCGGTTGACTGACCAAGCGCGCAGAATCAAATGGTGTAAACTAATACCAGAAGAGTTTTTCTGTAACCTCTGCCTTAGCAGTAGGGAGGACCTAAAGCTATGTATGGACGATCAGGCTGGGGACAATGAAGTAATGGAGGCCTATAAAAAGGTTTGCCTCGACATTCTCTCCAACCTGACGCGTCAGGGCAAAGGCAGAACACAAGGGAAGGAAGGCTGGTTTGACAAGAACTGCTCAGCGGCTAACCATAGACTTAAGGTAGCACTCAAGTCTAATCCAGTAGACAAATTGCTCGTGGCCACTCTCAGGAAAGAATACAAGGCCGCAATCGAAAGAAGGCGGCGTGAAATTAGAGAGGATGCCTGGGCCGACCTGACCTCAATTGATGTTTTAAAAAGTAGCGCCAAGTTCTGGGCTGTGGTTAATCAACCCTATTTCTCTGATCTCAGCAACAATGAATTGGATTGTGGAATCCAAGAAGACAAATGGCACTCGCACTTTAGGTCCGTTTACGAACAAGAGACCTCGGCGGCAGAAGGCATGACTATATTCCCCCAATTGCCTTATAACTTGATCGTGAACGAGGAAGAGGTGGCCGTGGCCATTGGTATGATGACCAGTAATAAAGCTCCTGGTCCAGATGGTGTTCCCTCTGATCTTTTTAAAGTCGACATTTTATTTTGGTCCAAAGTTTTAGCCAATGTTTTTAATAGAGTTTCTAAGACAGGCATTCCTGAGTCATGGACTCAGTCGGTAATTGTTCCCATTTATAAAAAAGGGGACAGGGGCGACCCTGGCAATTACCGACCCATATCCCTCATTGACTCTGCAGTTAAGGTTTTAGGGAGAGTGGTTCTATGTAAATTGACCAATTGGCTAGAGGAGACTGATACACTTTCTCCTCTACAGTATGGTTTCAGAAAGGGGCGCAGTACTATTGACCAAAGCCTAAACTTACAATTGCTTATTGGGAAGTACACCTTAGCTAAGCAAGGATCTTTGTACATTGCCTTTATGGATCTGTCCTCGGCTTTTGATCGAGTCAACAGATCCAAGCTGTGGGGTCAGCTCCTTAACATCGGAATAGATCCAAACATTGTGCACTTCCTAGCAGACCTCCATAGGGACCTCACTGCAACGGTCCGTTACGACAGAAAGGGTAACTGCACGGAAAAAATCAGCATTATTAATGGCGTGAGGCAGGGGTGCATTCTTGCTCCCCTGCTCTTTACACTATATATTAATGACCTAGGTAGAGTTTTGGGCGCAGTGTGCAAGGATATCCCGAGGGCAGGGAAATATTTACTGCCAGCCTTACTGTATGCGGATGACGCTGCTCTCCTAGCCAGAACTGCAGTAGGACTTCAATGCCTGTTGAACTCTTTTTATGTTTTTATGAATAATCTTGATTTAAGTGTTAATTTTGGTAAATCCCATGTCATGGTGGTGGGCCATAAAGCGAAGACCAAAAAAAATGTGATGTCATTATATTGTAACGGTCACAAGCTGTCAAGAGTCCCTAGATTTCCCTACTTGGGGGTTGTTTTTGATGAATGCTCTACATGGCACCCTCAAATGGTGGAGAAAAAAACAGCCTTGGCACGCTCGATTTCTGCAGTGTTGGGCTTCTCCCGTAAACTAGGGGTAAAGCCCATTGAGGCAGTTTTAAAAGTATATGCTGCAAAATGTACTGCCATCGCCATGTATGGTGCGGATTTGTGGGGCTTCAGGCCAGTTACATCGCTCCAGGTCACGGAAGATAATTTCTTAAAATCGCTTCTTTCCCTCCCAAGATCCACTGCAAGCTTCATAGTTCATCAGGAATGCGGCGTGGACTATTTGGAGGACAGAATTGCCATGGCCCCCCTTTTAAAGTGGATATCAGTCTGGCTCAATCCAGAGCTTGATGTGAATCATGAAATCCTAAAAGACTGTCTAATGCTAGATCACTGGGAAAAGATCCCCTGGTTGAAATACGTACAACAAATGAGCGAAAAGCTGGGCCGGCCTGAATTGTTCGACAAACCTTCTAGTCTGGTGAAAGGTGATTTGAAATGGGCTAAAAATACTTTTTTGTTGAATAGAGGAATGGACAGAGAAGGCAGGGAGCTGTTAAAGCCCTCTGTCAGGACCCATCAACTGATTGTTTCCTCTGGCCCTGAACCAGAACTTTACCTTAAAGTTGTCAACAACTCCAACCACAGGTACCTCTTAACGAAGTTCCGACTGAACAAAATTCACCTTTTAATTTCTGGCCGCCCTGGCTGGACCAGGGGCATGGACTTAGATCTATGCAAATGCGATGGTTGCTCAATTATGGACACTGCCCACTTTTTGTTCTTTTGTGATTATTTTAATGGCATTAAGAAAAAGTTCATTATACCATTGTTAAAAGGTAAAGGTTTTAGGCAAGTGAAGCCAGCTTTGATGTACCTCCAACTTTTGACGGAAATATGGGAAATCTACAACGTGGCTAAATTTTTAACCATAGCGGTGAGACTCAGCAAAAAGATTGCCTGGTCCTAGTTGATTTCTCACATATGTTGACCATTGTAACTTGAATTAAGTTTTTTAAACTTACAACTTCTTATGATTTTTTTCTAATTTTTCGATTATTACATATGCGGTTGTTTTTAAATTCTTGCCACCATGTGTTGCATATTTTATTGGGTACTCCCTGTCTTTTTACGCTGTATTCTACTTTATTATTTGTTATGCTGCTTGGTGACTTGTGGACCTTTTTTATGCTTGTGTACTTTTATGGTTTTTGTGATTTGAACCGAATAAAGTATCTTTTGAACTTTTGACATGGCTTGGTAGTTCGGGCTGGACTGTTCCCATGAGGCACAGGGTCAAGGCTGATTTGCATATAGCCATTGTCTGACCTAGGGTGGTGTGGAGTGCAAAAAAACGATGGATTTAGGCCCAGATCTTTGTACTGGGGTGAATGTAAGACATTGTTCTGCATTCTGTCCATCAACTGTGTCTTTTGCAATTTTCACCCCGAGTGGGCTGGGTATGCTCAGACGTGAGTCTCAGGCACTCCACATCACTGGAGTCAAGCTATCCAGGCTGAAGAAGGCTGATAGCCAGAAACCAGACCTTGGATGCTTGATTCCGGTCTGGGAAAGACATGGCTTGGTAGTTCGGGCTGGATTGTTCCCATGAGGCACCGGGTCAAGGCTGATTTGCATATAGCCATTGTCTGACCTAGGGTGGTGTGGAGTGCAAAAAAACAATGGATTTAGGCCCTGATCTTTGTACTGGGGTGAATGTAAGACATTGTTCTGCATTCTGTCCATCAACTGTGTTTTTTGCTCTAACCAGTTAGCCACACTTCTCCACACTGCACTACCCTTCACTGCTCTGTAGAGACTGGACCCCCACTGCTACCTTAGGCCCATGGTACTGACCTCTCAGTACATTCAGCACCCCCTCCACTACTCTTTGGCCCCCAGTGTGACCCCATCCCATTAGTACTGATCAGTCAACAGACTCTGCACCGCCCCATCATCACTCTGCAGGGCCCCCAGTGTGACCCCGGACACCAGTGTGGCTTCCTCCACAGGGGCCCGGCCCCCAGTGTCACCCGGGACTCCAGTGTGACTCTCTCCACAGGGGCCCAGCCCCCAGTGTCACCCGCGACTCCAGTGTGACTCCCTCCACAGTGGCTGGACCCCAGTGTGACCCAGGACTCCAGTGTGGCTCCCTCCACAGTGGCTGGGCCCCAGTGTGACCCAGGACTCCAGTGTGACTCCCTCCACAGTGGCTGGACCCCAGTGTAACCCAGGACTCCAGTGTGACTCCCTCCACAGTGGCTGGGCCCCAGTGTGACCCAGGACTCGAGTGTGGTTCCCTCCACAGTGGATGGGCCCCAGTGTGACCTTGGCTCCATTGCACTGACCCCGCAGCATATTCCACACTACTCTCCACTGCTCTGCAGAGACATGACACCACACTCACTCCATGTTACTAAGCTCTTAGCACACTCCTCATCCCCACTCCACCCCTTAACGGGCGTGAGTGTGTCCTCAACCCCATGGTACTGACCACACAGCACACTCTGCACCACCCTCTGCTCCTCTGCAGGGTCAGGACCCCAGCCTCACCCCATGGTACTGACTCTGCAGGGGATTGTCAAGTTAGTACAATCACCAAACCAAAGCACAAGTCTCCTAAAACAAAACACAATTTATGTGTAAAGGACGTGATTGGTCAGCCACCAGAAGGCGGCATGCTTCATCATAGGATTCATCCTTACACCCCTTCCTTTTGGGTGTGGCTACAACTCTTACTCGGGGAGGGCAGCCTTCAGTTTTTTTTGCTAACCCTATGTGAGCTAGATGGTGTAGGTGGGGATTGCAGAGTGATTAGCGTGAAGATTTAAAATACATCTTGGTGGAGTAAAACGTTCTATTAAGTCTCCCCAAAGAGTATATTAAAAACAAGCATTTAAAATTCAATAGGTATCGCATTATTAAAGTTTGAGCTATTGGCCTTGTAAATGACAATGCCTTTAATGCCTAAAAAGAACTTTGTACTTATATTCCATGCTTATGAGAAACAAGGCTGGGAGTCTCTTTTACTGCCAGCCTTGCTCATTGTAAGAAAGGACTATAGGTTCAAAGTGCGTGTTGCTGCAAACATTTCAGGTTTTAAAAACAAATGAATAAAAGGCATTGTCATTTACAATGCCAATAGCTCAAACTTTAATAATGCGAGACCTACTGCATTGTAAATGCATGTTTCAATTGCCAGCTGTAAAAGACTTCCTGCAGGGGCTGAAAAAAATGTACCCTCCAATACGTCCCCCTTCTCCTCCCTGGGAGTTGAACCCGGCTCTATCAAAACTAATGGGTCCTCCTTTTGAACCCATTCATAAAGCTACTTTGCAACATCTTTCCTGGAAAGCAGCTTTTTGGGTGGCAATCACGTCAGCTCGTAGAGTGAGCGAGATTCAAGCTCTCTGTTCCTCAGAACCGTTTACTGTGTTCCATTTGAATAGAGTGGTACTAAGGACGCATCCGTCCTTTCTTCCTAAAGTGGTGTCAGATTTTCATGTAAATCAGACCATTTCTCTGCTCACTCTCTTTCCCAATCCCTCTACTCCAGCTGAGAGGGCTCTGCATTCTTTGGACCTGAAAAGAGTTTTGAAATTCTATCTGGATAGGTCCAAGGTTATTCGTCACTCTGATCAACTGTTTGTTAATTATGGATCGATCAATACAGGTCATGCAGCCTCGAAACGGTCTATTTCCAGGTGGATCGTTTCGTGTATCAAGCTTGCTTACCAGTTAGCGCAGAAAACTCTGGGTTTTCTCCTAAAGCGCATTCCACTAGAGGTAGAGCTGCGACTGCGGCTTTTCTCAATAATGTGCACATGTCTGAGATCTGTAGGGCGGCGACCTGGCGGTCCGTCCATACATTTACCAGACATTACAGTCTTGATTCGGACACTAGAGCAGATACCCAGGTAGGCCAGGCCTCCTTGTGGAATTTGTTTAACAGCTAAATGTTTGGGCTTTTATGCTTGGTCTTTTTCGGTCGGGTCATATACTTCTCATTTACCAGCAGGTGGTTGATGGGCTTGCTATTCTTTTCAGTGCTTATGACTATTGATGAGGATCCCCTGGAAGAGAAGGATAAGTTACTTACCTTTAATCCTAGTTCTCTTCCAGGGGTATCCTCATCAAAGTCATAAGCAACCCACCCGCCTACCCAGGTAAATGTAAATGTATTTGAGCTTATATAGCGCACAGCTACCCGCAGTGGGTTTCCCGGCACTTGCTTAGGGAACCCGTCCTGGTATTCCCCTGTGAGATATCCCCGGCAGGGTATCCACAGGGTGAAAGCCAGATATCCCGCCGCGAGGGGCCGTTGTGGAGATTAAGCAAGCTATTGCCCAGAGTCGCAGAATGTGAACCCGTGAGTCGAGAAGGCACCGGAGCGAGAATTATCGAGTCCGTGGAATTTTTAGCCCAAGACCCACCGAGGCGGGGAATTGAACCCTGGTCCAGGGCCGATCTCAGCTTCCGGGTCTGCCGCCTCTAACCCCTGAGCCACACTTCTCCACAATGAGAGTTATACGTCTCTGACTTGTCGTTTAGCCCTGACTTCAGGGTTATGCAAAGAACAACTGACCTAACTGTCACCCCTGAGGCATGATGGGAAGCCTGGGGTCATGACTGCCTTAAAGGCACGGTGCCAGTTTTTAGATGAAAATGTTTTCAGTTTCTGCGTTATTGCTTCTCAATGCAGCATATGGCTGACAATGCCTTTCATGAGCAATTTTCAGGATTTATGAGTGGTTTTACTCATTAAAACACAACGTTCAAGGACTATTTGACCTAATGTGTTTTTTGTTCCTAATTGCTGTGTATATATATATAAGTGTTTACATTGTCTAGCCTTGGTTTTGGGGCTGCATTGGTGTGAAAAAAATAATATATGTACATACATATGAAATAGCAATGCACTCCAGCGCATTTAGGAGGGCTCACCGCGGCATTCAGCCGACCGGTTTAAAATTAGCACCCAAGCAAGTTCATCGCCTCCCTCCGACCATTACAGAGTCCGACGCGTTTCGGGGCTGAGAACGCCCCTTCCTCATGGACAAACACAGATGCACACCTTATTCACCTTAGTGATTCAAATGCAGTTTATTTGAATCGTATACGCCCTAAGTGGGTGTGGTTATTGACAAGGTCGAGTCCCCAGGAATGCTGGTTACTGAAGTCCTTAAGGTGAATTGATTATGTTCCATGAGTAGGCGGTATGTCACCGTGTGTAACATTCATCCTTAAGTAGGAAGTGGAGGGTGGGCTACGAAGTTGCACATTTTCCCAGAACGTTGCGCTGACAGGTAAGTAGTCATCTTGCCTCAGTCTTCATTGGCGCAGCACTTCTGAACGCTCAATGAAGTGGAGCACCACCCCACTGCTCGAGCCAGCCGTGCAAGTAAATATATAGGGAGCGAGATATATGTGTTTTTTACATATATATTTTTATATTGTTTCCGGAGTCCCACACATGGGCGGGAATATTCAGTGCTTATGACGATTGATGAGGATCCCCTGGAAGAGAACAGCAATATAGCTTCCCTCTTGTTTCTAATGCCTTTCGGGCCATCGCCTAGAGACTAAAATAGTGACAGTTAAGCGCTCCTCTTCAAATTTTACATCACCCATGACATTTTAAATTACATCTTTGATGATCTCACTGATCACTATGACGCAACATTTTCTGACGATGTTGCTGCCAGCTAATCACATTGTTGCTATACCTTATCATTATTATTAGCGCGCCCGCTCAGAGACGAGCCCCAACCCGCCTGGAAGGGAGGAGAGATATATATATATGCCTTATTTGCATGAGAAAGTTTGGAGTGTTCCAGATATATATATATATATATATATATATATGACAGGTAACTCCAACACGATCCTCATGCCATGAGGAAGAAAGAGCGCGGACCACCAAAGCTTTTATTCCAATTATTTTATTGGCAAGCGAGGTGAAGTGGAAGCCATGTATATATATATATATATATATATATATATATATATATATATATATATATATATATATATATATATATATATATATATATATATATATATATATATGTATGTATATATATATATATATATATATATATATATATATATATATATATATATATATATATATATAAAAACCTTCGTGAAGATGGTGCTGTTCTCCTCCCTTCCAGGCGGGTTGGGGCTCTTCTCTGAGGGGGCGCGCCACTCTCGTACATCAACCAGCAAGCTTCTTAACTTCTTCAAGCACGAGCCACACCGATCTAGTTTCATCAAGGTATATTTATTTTTCGAGCTACATTTTTTGCCTGAACAATAAATATACTTTGACAAAACTAGATTGGTGTGGCCCGTGCTTGAAGAAGTTGAGAAGCTTGCTTGTTGAGAGAGAAAGAGAGAGAGAGAGAGAGAGAGAGAGAGAGAGTGTTTTAGATACATTTTGTGCTAGTATAGCAATCCCAACAGAAGTTGAGAAGCTTGCTTGTTGAGAGAGAAAGAAAGAGAGAGAGAGAGAGAGAGAGAGAGAGAGAGAGAGAGAGAGAGAGTGTGTTTTAGATACATTTTGTGCTAGTATAGCAATCCCAACATAAAAATGTTTGCACTCCTGGAAGTGTTTCAGAGAGAGAGAAATAAATCTCTGAATCACATCAAGCATTCTTGTTTTGGGAGTGCAATACTAGCACAAATGTTCCCTAGAATTATAAATGGAACACTTGCACACCCTGCCTTGCACCGGCTCACTTTTGGTGGATATAACCAGATTGTTGCAAGGAATGGAGGTTGGCTTGGAGGGTATTTACCAATGCAAAGATGTAATACTGTGCCTGGAGTGGTAGAAGGCTTTGGCCTTTTTACAACTCGGCATGGATAGCACTGTGCTAATCCTATGCCTAAAATCTTTGCTGTAGAAATGGTAAAATACTTTGTCCCTTTCAATCTCGGTGTGGATGGCACTGTACTAATCCTACGCTTAAAGACTTTGATAGAAAAGCAGACATTTGAGGTGCGCAAATTTAGTGTCACTAGTGTTGAGAGTGCTCTATACTGGAGCTGCTTTGCGCCTAAACTTGAGAACTACCCAGAGTTCTCTGCTTCTTTTTACTATATTAATGTATGCACAGGTACTCAATTGTACATAATAGTGATTATGCTTAACATGGAGGTGCCCTAAGTGGTTTAGATAACGGGTAGCCATAGTGAGGATATTCGGAAAGGTGATGTATTATAAAATGTGTCTTTTATTCTGTGGACAAAAACAGGGGGGAACTTTTTTACAGGTTCCGCCAAGTTGCACAACCATGACCTCCGTATGAATCCAATGAATTAAATTTCAACCAAGTTCATCTTCATTTTAACCATTTTTGATTTTTTCATTTGCTTTTTTATCCTTTGTAAACATGTTATTTCAATTCGTTTTATCCATACACTTTCTGCTACTGGAATATTCAAACAAACTCCAAGGCACAAGTTGATTCCGCATATCATGATGTTTTATTTTTTAAAAACCCAATGAATTTCGGGATATAGAAAATCCCTTCGTCAGGGGCATCTAGAAAATGATACAAAATACTTATATTAATGTTTAGACCAACATTATCTATTATATGCGATTCAGTAAATAACGTATATCTCAATTTACTCTGAGGTATTCAAAATGGTAACCAGTATATGCCACGTTTATATACACTTAATTCTGATTAGCCAAGCATTCATTGAAACAATCAGTTGAGCACCAATATTAGCAGTTATGTGAATGTTTGAAGATGCATAATATAACCCGTTCCCCTATTTTTATCATATCTGCCACTCAGCTGAATTTCTAACATTTTAAGCTTACCATGACATGCCTTATTTCTTCAAAGTTCAAACTCCATCCAAACCATAAAGTTCATAGACATGCTCATTCTCCCGTTCCGGCATGTTGCTTTTTCGAGCCTGCCACAGCGCAAGCTTTTCATTTAATTAAGCGTTTCAACTGCCGATGAAGCCCCATTTTTACCAACTCTCCGCCCTATTAGATTACCCTCAGGTGTTTACACTTACATACACCTTCAGTCCAACCTAAAATCCGTTGAATACGTTGCTACGGCACTCCCATGACTATTGCCTAAACAACTGCGTTTCCCAACATGCATCTTACCTACTAAATATTGAAAATGCTTCAGTTCTAAAATGATGAGTCTGTGAAAGAACTGTAACGACTCTCTTTGAAGTTACCTCTAAGGCAGTGAAGGGTTAAGATCTTTTTTTACCCTGAGGCTGAGGGCAAAATGGAGAGCCAGATAAGGGCCTGTTTCAACACCTGCTTTTTAGAACAGCTGGTGCTGAGCACCGGCAAGACCCGTCCCACTTAAAGCCATGCTCGCGTGTTCATTCTTGAGAATCAACTTAATTTCCATAGTCATGTCAACAACATAGCCAGAAATGTCGACCATCGGCTCAGACTAATTTGTGGGATCAACTATTTTCACTCAGACGGGACATCAAACAAGTAGGTGAAAGTTTAGTCCTGTCAAGATTAGACAATGGAAATTACATCCTCTCTGGAATCCCAAAAATCCACTTGCCCCTCTCAAACCTAAACTTCATTTATGCTTTCTTTTTTCCACCACTGGATTACTTTGATGACATTACTTCTGTACTACACGCTTAGTTGACTACTTATTAAGGGCAGACTTGCCTATCAACTTGCGTATTTAGTACACAATGGCATATATTACATTCACTCTCATTATCTGACCAAGAAGCTGGAGAACTAATTTTTCGCTTTTAGAAAAGAGTTAAAGCAAACCCTCCAATTTTGCCACTTCTTTTCATTTAGTGCCTTGCTCTCATATTTAAAATATGGCCCACTGAGTTGTACAAAAGTGTCGCTGATAAAGTGGCACAGATAATGCTCAATATGTTCCAATTAGCGCTAGAAGGGGGCAAACTATATGAGGATATCAGACTGGCCACAACTGCAGTAATACCCAAGGAAGGGAAACCTATGGAGCGGGGCAGTTCTTATGGGCCCATTTTTCTGATTAATTTTGAAGCTAAGGTACTAGCTAAAACCCTAGTAAATAGAGTACAACCAGTAATCTCAACGATAATTCATCTGGACCAGTCAGGATTTATACTACATAGAAGCACTAGGCTGCACCTTAGGGGACTCTTTGGAGTAATGCACGAAATAACGTCAAGGCGGTGTGGAAAATTAATACGGTTTGGTAAACATTATCTGCGCCATCTTGCCTTTTTCCCCGATGCCACACATTTTGCTCGTGCACACCCGCCATTTTAGGTGCCTTGGTCAGAACCACCCTCTGCACGCCGCTGACCCTCAGCATGGCTCCTCGCCCTCACAAGCACCCCCACGCACTGGTCACCCCCGCTCTCTCATGCATAGACCATAAAACCTCTCCATCTGCGCTGCTCTCCCATGAGAATCAAACCCCTCTCCCACGCAGCTCTGCCTCGGAACCTCATCCTGTTCCCAGCGCGACACCTCCCACCATTCCTTTCATGGTCCCGGATCCTTTGATAAAACCCCCTTTTCCTCTGTGCCCGTTTGTCTTCCTCGTTCCCAGGCCGCCGCCTGGCCCTGCGGATACTGTTATTGCCCCCCCCCTCTCCTGTACAGTAGGAAGTTTCCCCCATCAAAGGATCCAAGAGTTGATCGAAGCCCCCACCCCATGAGATCCGATCAACCTCACACATTCCGTGAATCGGCGGAATGTCCTGCTGCGCGACAATCATCACCTGTTGTGACCGGGGTGGGGACTTCAACTGTAAATGTGTGTGGGAACGGGCCTGAAGCGGGGATTCCGAGGATGTCTTTCCTTACATCAAAGTAAATGACAGAGATGTGTTTAACGTAATAAAACAATAAACTTGTGTATAAGAGGCCAGGCCTCAGAGATGCGGTTAGAGCACCTCGTGACGATACTTGCTGTCCGAACTGATGTGTTTCTCCTCCGGAGAGAATAAAACTTCTGTTTCCTGCCTTCCAGTCTCCAGCGCCTGCCTCTTTGTTTGGTAAACTTTTTTTTTTTTTTGGGGTTCAAATCTGCTTTATTGTATGAGATAGAGTACAGTACACAGCTTGCTTCGCCCACAACCCGGAGGCCGGCAGCAGAATGGAGAGGTCTGTACACAGCCATACAGCCGGCATCCCGGGGGCCCGGCGGCAATCATACACACATGGTAATCTTGTTCGGCAGCTGATGGCGTGGGACTAGCAAGGATGAGCAGCAGTTGAACAGGGTTTTTTGCGAGAGAGGGTTCTCTCCATTTTGTTGAAAGTCATAAACAGGAACACAAAAACACCCCAACTAGGTAACAACGAAGAGGCAATGCATGACTGTATAGCAGGATCAGTGATAGAGTTCTGGCGTGGCGACCCAGGCAAGCAGAGGTGTGTGTGAGATCTCGTGTTCAGAATGCACGATCCAATACAAGAGGAACCAACAAGGGCCGGTCGTGGAAAGGTGTAGGGAACCCTGGAGCATCATCCGCCGAAGGTGTAGGAGCGTGCAGAGAGTATAGTATAGAGCTTACACGTACAGAGAGGGAGGAGCGGTGGGCAGGCCAAGGCAGGACAGCCTATAATGTCAATGACTGCTCAGGGGTACAAGGGGGCCCGGGCAAGGGAATCAAGATAGCCCAGACGGGACTTCAGGCTGGGTCTAGAGCACAGTTCGGGTTCTTAAGTGACGTCGGGCTGACCTTCCGATCGAGCGTTGTCATCCGGGCGTGCGAGCAGGTAGTGCACAAGCGGCTCCCAGATGTCACTGGGACGACACGAGGGAGGCAGCAGTTCTGCAAAGGTAGCATGCTGGTCTTGGCAGTATATCAAGTCTGTGAGCCAGTCTTTGAATTTGGGCGCCCTTCCTCTGCCCCATCGGCACGCGACCCGCCGCTTGGCCAAGAGTAAGGCAGTGTCAATGAATTTCCTGCAGCCTCTAGGCATCTGCATCGTATACCCGAGGAGGGCCACCAGGGGGTCCGCAGGAACCACCTCCTCTGCCATTTCGGCAAGAGCTTCCAGCGCCTGCCGCCAGTAGTGAGCCACCTGGGGACACTCCCATGCCAGATGAAGAAAATCAGCATGGTCAGCACAACAGCGCTCGCACCGGTCACTATCCGCCAGTCCAAACCTACGTTTCCGCACCGGCGTGTAGTACACTCGTTGAAGAAATTTATAGTGGATAATTTTCAACCTGCTACTGGCAGAGATACGGGAAGTGAGCGCACAGCAGTAGTGCCATTGGTCGTCCGACACCTCAGTCGCAAGCTCAGCAGACCAGCGCATTCGAGCAGCGGATTCCGGATCAGGGGCAGCACTGCGGATCTGACGGTAGAGTCCAGAGACCAGATGTGCCCCGTCCTGTGACCCTAATAGGAAGTGCAGCGGAGGAAGGATCTCGGGCTCAATAGGATAATCAGGTAAGATATCTTTCATCCCCGCACGCAAACGAATGTAATAAAAGAGCTCGAGGGGAGTGCGCTCATGCGTTTTGAAAAACAGGTCAACTGACTTGAAACGACCCTCATGAAACAGATCGCCCCAGCAGGTGACACGCAGTGTATCACAAAGACGTCGGAAACCCGTTTCCGATAACAGTGTGAGCTCTGGGTGATAGGCAAGCGGTAACCTGGGCGAGTAGATCAATGGGCACGATAAACTTTTAGCCATGCGGCGCCACGCGTCCAGAGTGCAGGAAACCGAGGTATTCGGCGTGGTTATGGACGCCTCAGGACAGTGCAGCAGCCCATTGAGTGGGATTGGGTGCACGATCCAGTCTTCGACCGCTATGTGTGGCATAAAGGGGGTAGGAGCCATCCAGTGGTAGGCGAATTGCGCCTGTGCGCACTGGTAGTATGCCTCAAAATCAGGGACATCAAAACCTTCCTTTTCATAGGGAAGGATCAGCGTCGACCATTTTAACCGGGGGCTCTTGCCTCCCCAGAAAAGCCTGCGCAACTCCGTCCGGAGCGTTTTGAAAAAGAAAGCGCCAGGGAAATAAGGGATATTGAGGAAAAGGTACAGAAAGCGGGGCAGGACCACCATTTTTATGAGCGAGGCCCTCCCGGCCATAGAGAGTGGTAACGTGATCCATCTGTCAATGGAGGCAGTTAATTTGGTCATGGCCACTCCATAATTGGAACGCAGTGTCTCGTCCTTGTCACGAGAGATGCGGATTCCCAGATAACGGAGATCCGTACTACACCACTCCAACGGGTAATCAAGGGGGAAGTCGCGCACCGCATCCGTTAGTGGGAAAAATTGCGACTTGGTCCAGTTTATGTGGACTCCTGACACTCCGCCGAATAAAATAAATTCCCGAAGTAGGGGATTCAGATGCGTCTCAGGGTGCTTGACATATAGCGTGATGTCATCCGCATAGAGTGATACGTCAATTTGCCGCTGCAGGCACTGCACAGCACCAGTTCGATGCAGTTGCCGTAGGCGACAGGCAAGAGGCTCAACCGCGATGGCGAATAACAGGGGAGAGAGCGGGCATCCCTGACGGGTGCCCCTCGTGAGCGTGATGGCCTGCGACAGGCGTCCATTAATCAGCACCCTGGCCGTGGGATCCGTGTAAAGGAGGCGGACCCAAGACAGGAATAGTTTAGGGAACCCCATGCTGGCAAGCACCGAAAAAAGGTAAGGCCATTCAATAGAGTCGAAAGCCTTGGTGGCATCAAGGAATACAGCTGCCACCGGGGTGTCAGGGTGAACCGTGCGGAGCAAGGAGAAGAGGGTGCGAAGATTGTGGGACGTAGATCTGCCCGCCACAAAGCCAGACTGATCAGGCAATACAAGTCTGGTCATAAGGAGCGATAGCCGAGTGGCTAGTACCTTAGCAAGTATCTTGACGTCGCAGTTTAAGAGGGAGAGCGGGCGGTAAGAATCGCATGATGTGGGGTCTTTATCTGGTTTTAAGAGGGAGGTGATCACCACCTCGCGCATAGAGCGGGGAAGAATACCATCAGCAAGGGATTCCGTAAACACCTCACGGAGCACTGGCGCCATAACATCGATGTAGGCTTTATAAAATTCGGCAGGTATGCCATCAAGGCCCGGGGCCTTGCCGTTCCTGAGGGACATAATGGCCTCGCGCACCTCTTCGAGCTCGAAGGGCGCCGCCAGAAACTCCCTGTCCCCATCGCTGAGCCAGCATAACGCCACATCGCTGAGGTACGATGCATATGGCGCATCCGCCTCCGCCGTGGAAGTGTACAGTGAGGAGTAGTGTGTTGCAAATGTGTGTAATATCGCATCCGAGTCACTCACAGTGGTATCAGCGGCGTCAGTGATTTCTAATATGGTGTGGTGTATATGTGAGGGTTGCGTGAGTGTAGCCAGTACCTTCCCGGGCCTATCACCTTCACAGTATTTACGGGCTGCCCAGTGTTTGCCCCGGTATTTCGCTTCCCTGGCAGCCTCCTCCTCATACCTTGACAGTGTCTCCCTAAAGGTGGCATGCAGGCCGGGGTCAGTGTCTGATGTCATGCGGAGTTCCAGGGCCCGTAGTTCCTTCTCCAGTGTGGTAATGGAATGCAAAATATCACGTAGTACCCCGTGGCTTTTAGATATGCAGTACCCCCTGATAGTGACCTTAAACGCCTCCCATATGTTTTCAACCGAGTCAACCGACCCCTTGTTCCTGGGAAAGAAGTCCGCTATCTCCTCCCCCAGTTCAGTGCGAAACAGGTTGTCAAGAAGTACGGCAGGGCGTAACCGCCACTGCGGTCGGGGAGCGGAATCGTAAAAGTACAGGGCTGTGATCAGAGTAGGTTCTAGGCAGGTGAGTAGACCCCACTAATTCCGCAGCGACCATCCTAGTGACTAAGAAGTAATCCAAGCGTGCCCACGTCCCAGTATGAGAAGTGAAATGTGTACCCTCCCTTCCATTAGGATGTAAGTGTCTCCAGACATCTAAAAGTCCACCCTCCTCGATAACTCCTTCCAGTGCCTCCCTGGCCCTCGGCTTATAGGAGCCAACCCCATCTGCTCTGTCTAATGTGGGTACCAACGCCAGGTTGAAATCACCCCCCCATATTATGTGTCGCGCCCCAACAGCCACAATCCTACCCCACAGAGTGGTGAAAAAGGCAGGTGAATCAATATTAGGTGCATATACGGACACAAACAGATACAGTTCACGGCCTATTCTGCCCCACAATAGAGCATAACGGCCCTCTCTGTCCGACATGTCCCCACATGGTTGGAAAGGCACATTGCGGGCAACAAGAATTGCCACACCTCTGGCATAAGTCGAATAAGAGGAAAAGATACGGTGTCCAGCCCATCTCTTTGCAAAAGTGGCGCCGCCCTGTGCGGGCAGATGTGTCTCCTGTAACATGGCTAACTGCACATGATGTCTATCGAGGTAGGCAATAACATTTCGGCATTTCTTAGCATTATTCAGTCCGCGGACATTCCAGGATAAACATGTCAATTGCGCATTCGCATTTAAATCAGCCATGGACAAAACAACAATGAGTAAGGTAGAGCCCGAGAGGGCCGCAAAGTGCAATCTCCCCCACCCTGGCAGTGCCAGAGTGTACCCCAGGTTATCATAAATATACACAGTTTGTACAGCCCCCAGGCATTACGGGACAAACAGGCTAGCAGAATACACGCAGGCAGAGCCGCCATGGATAGAGCAGTAGGATAACATAGGGGCGCCAAGAAAGGCAGCGTAACATAGCCACCCCCGCCCAGCCAGCAACGGTGCGCACACCAGAATAATGTCCATGTGGAAAGTCTAGTCAATGATTGCCTCTTGAAACATCCCCACCCCCCACCCACCCCAGCATCCCAATCATGCCAGAAGCCGATCTCTCCCACCCAACAGCCCTTCCCCCAACCCTCCCCACCCAATTCCCGCAACAGCAACAACTCAAACATTGGCAAGGTAAAGGGGATCACCCAATAGGGGTAACACATAGAGTACGCACAGTCACTCCCTGACCCTGAGCTCCATCACTGTACCGCCCTCGGGGGAGACTAGGGTCAGAAAAGTGGACCTTGGTTTTACGTTACCACAGGGGTGCAGGTTCAGCGCAGGTCCATCATCCGCAATTCCCCCAGTGTCTGTGCAGTAGTTTGTATAAAGAACACCATCCAGAGTAGACAAGGCGTAAGGAGCAGCACATGGCTTTAGTTAGCCGTTTCAGGGCGCTGGGGGCTAGTCTGCCTCTTCTTGTCCTTCATCATCTGCTCGACCATCCCGCTGGGTCCTTCGAAGCGATTTCAGGAAGTCCTCAACTTTTTGCGGATTAGTGAAGAATCTTTGTGTGCCTTGGTGCGTGACTCGGAGCTTCGCAGGATACAAGAGCGCATAGTCTATCTGGGCCTCTCGCAACTTTTTCTTTACCGGAAGGAATTTGCGTCGCTCCTCCTGAACCATGGGCGTGAAGTCTGGATAAATGGAGAACGTCACGCCATTATAATGTAGCGACCTCTGAGTCCGGGACGCCCGAAGCGCAGTGTCCCGGTCACGGTAATTCAAGAGACGAGCTATTATGGGCCTCGGTGGGAGCCCAGGCTTGGGCACGGGTGCCAGGGAGCGGTGGGCCCTTTCCACGATAAATTGTGGCGAGAAGGCATCCTCGCCAATCGAGCCTCTGAGCAACTTCTCGATGTATAGCTCCATCCTGCCCGTGTCTGTGGATTCCGGCACATTGGTGACCCGTATGTTATTCCGGCGGCTGCGAGCTTCCAAGTCCTCATTTTTAGCCGCAATGACCCTAAGCAAGTTGTCCATCCTACTCAGTTGCGTCGTGTGGGTCGCGGCAACATCTGAAGTGTCGGATATACGTTGCTCCGCAGTTGTGATGCGCTCTTCGTGACGGTCAACTTTGTGTACCAGCGCGTCCAGTCGAGCAGTGACTCCATCCACCTTCTCAACCACCGTGGCAAACCCCTGCCGCATATCCTGCATTACGTTGGTCAGATCAATGTCTGTGGTAGCTGAGCCGGTGGCTTGTGGGGACGATGCACTAGGTGCAGGATCCGCTTGTACCGATTTTGCGCCTTTTTTTGCGCCTTCAAAGCTAAGCTTCGCCTGCCGATTTTCAGGCCGCACCATGGTGGTTATCTATCCACACACCTGTGCGCCGTGGAGCGTGGTAGCGCGTCAGGGTATCCCAGAGGGAGGCGACTGCAGGAGAGTAGCGATGCCGCAGGTGCCACGGTAGGACAGCAAGGGCCAATGCAAAGGCGGGCTCAGGGGTACAGGAGGCCTGCGTGGATCTCAAGTGCCGTGAGGCCGAGCAGGAGAAGGCGCCGAGGCAGGGGAGGCTCCGGGACCTCCGTGCGCGTTTCAATGGAGGCGCCGATGGCCCAGGTGAGTGGACTCCGTGAGCGGCGGGGCACCGGTGAAGAGGGGTGGCATAGGAGGAGCCCCCTCGGGAAGGTGCAGCGTGAGTCTCTCGTGTGTCGCGGTCCCCGGAGGAGGAGCCAGGCCGCTGCAGAGCCGGGAGAGGAGTAGGGCCCCGTCCGGAGCAGCAGCCGGCGGCGCAGCAGTCCGCAGGCCCACTCAGGGTCCAGAGGTGGGGCAGCAGCGTAATGGACGCTCCGGGCAAAAGCGCGGCGGCGCCGTGCACCGCGGGGGCCAGGCGCAACACACGATCCCGGATCCGGTATACTTCAGGGACTCACCGCACCGCCAAGAGCCCCAGGCAGTCGGGGGCCCCCACACGGACCCAGGACACAGGCCGCGCCGCGGCTCCCGCCAGCAACCAGTAGCGGGTCAGTCCAAAGCCCCAGGAGCGAGGGCAGTAGCAGTAGATGGGGGGGGGCTCTACACGGGCGGGGTGACAGCCTCCTACCGCCCGGCCAGGCCCACACGCGAGGTCTCAGCAACAGGCCGCCGTCAGCTCCGTCATGTGGCCCAGACCCTCGTGGTCATCCCCGGTGTAGCGTAGATCGCTGCAGCCGGCCACTGCAATCCGTCAGCTCCAGTGCGATCTCCGCTGGAACTTCAACCGCTCACATCTCGAGTTGCGAGCAACAGAGCACCACCAGACTTGGGTCGATTGTAGAGTGGGACACTTGCAGCAGATGACGTGAAAATCAGGAGGTTTGGCACTCCGTGGCAGCAGATATATGCAGGATCATTTACCAAGGTGCGGGAGCTGCGTGTTCAAGCAGCCATTCCGCTTGCGCGCCCTCTAGCGCCCCCTTTGTTTGGTAAACTTGAGTGGGTATAGAGGCGGCTAACGCCGGGCAACTTCGGAAAAGGTCTTCTGCCCGTACCTGTTTCAACAATTGGCGTCCCAAACGTGGGGCCCATCAGCGACACGTGGATCCAGTGGGAGAGGTCCTGACGACAGAGTGAACGACTGCAACGATCGGGAGAGCTCCTGCCCAATAGACCCTCGTCTGGCAGCCGATCATCCGAACTTCACTGGTTCCGAACAGACCTCTCTCGAGTGATCTACGGTCCTGACTGGGAACCATCAGGAGTGCCGCGAGGAATACGAAGAAAAGAGGACGATCGGGCGCTGGATTTGGAAGACAAGAAACTGACCATGCGGTCCGGGTAAGGTCGTGTAAACACGACGAATTGCGAAATGATTGTTTGATTGTTTGGAAAATACTAGTATTACTCTTTGTTGATTTGTTTGGAGATTCGCTGTCTGCAAACGGAGAAACAACCGGCTCTCTCTTTGCAAGCAGTGAAGGATAGGTAACGCAGCCGTCGTGCCTATCTTCCTCCCCCACTGATTGATTGTTTGAACCCGAACTACGGTTCGGGGATTGTTTTCGGGAGATTCCCCTCTCCCACACTGATTAATTGATTGAACCCGAACTACTGTTCGCGGATTGTTTTCTGGAGATTCTCTGTCTGCAAACAGGAAAGAACAGATTCCCTCTTTGCAGATAGTGAAAGGGTAGGTGACGCAGACCTTTGCGGGCCTACTTATTCTCCCCACTGATTGTTTGATTGACCGAACATTGACTGTTTGATATTGGTTCATGAGGTATTCACTGCCTGCAAACAACGTAGAATAGAAATATTCTGTCTAGTCTTTGCACGCAGTGATAAGATAGGTAGTGCTGACTTTTGTCCCCATTGTGATCCGTCATGTCTATCTTCTCCTCACTGATTGGTAGCTGGTTCAACCCGGACCGTTTACTAGAGGTGGACCATCTAGCTCCGCTGGAAGGCAACCCTAATAAAGACATGTTCACAAAGTATGGATTAGTTACCATAGCTTATAGTAAGCTATGGCACAAGTATACCAAAGAAAATCAAGAGAAACAGTGGCCACTGATAGTATCCTTCGACCTTGATAAAATAGAAACGTTAGAAATAGCCCTTTTTAGTAGTAAGACAACGCCTATTATGCTCGACAGTCTCGGTATGTGGCGCAAAGAAGCAATGCAACGAAAAGAAAGAGACGAAGTCAGAGTAGGTAAAGAAACGCGACAGACAACCTTCCAAGCATCTGATAGGCCGAAGGAAGGGATAGCGGCGACACGGTTCCAAGGAGTAAACACAGGAAGGGAACGGTGTAAAGGGATGTACCGACAGGACAACCCCAAGACACGACGACCCGAACGTAATCCCTCGACATTACGCGCAGGACGAACAGACTTAGGACAAAATCAATGTGCTTTTTGTAAATATTCCGGGCACTGGAAAGCCCAATGCCCAACTCTACTGAACACGGGTAAGAGCAGAGGGCCGACAGAAATAACAGGACGGCAGAAAGGGAAAAGGCGCGAGATAAAGACGAATCAGACTGACACAGACAGGCCGGATAGAACCACCACGTTTGATTACGCCCGATGGCACAGATTTCGCCAGACCGATTTCAGGGACATGTTTGAGTTCTCATAGCTCGGACAACGCTAAAACGGACAACCCAGTCAAGCTCTAAGTTACCCGGTAACGAACCCCGTACTACCGCTACTATTCCCGAACACAAAAGCCACCCTTTCGGATAACACACAGAGTACTTTCGGACAGATTAGTATACATTCCATTAACAAACTCAAACTTCGAGTGCAATGGGACTGATCACTCTCTGTTGCCCCCCCCCCCCCCACTCTGTGAACAAAAGCAATTACAGGCCTGCATAGACAACCCTCTGTTCAGGAAAACTGTTCTTGTGGACACCCCACCCCCCCATTACCCAGGCATAAATACCTACCCCCACTGTAGCGAGGTTCTCGTAGTAAAAGGATTCAAGGAAACCAAGTCTCTGTTATATAATTTAAGATTTAATTCCAGTAAAGTAACACCGTATTAATAGGAGCTATACAATACATATTACACCCACTCCGGAAGCTCCCAAAATGCAGCAGGTCACCGGTCACGCCCATCCGGAAGGTAAAACACGCAGCACGTGTGGGGCGGGGTCCTGCTGACAGCCGTCGATCGAAGAGGTCGCCGGTGGGAAGTCCAGGAGGCACCACGGGCCCGGCATGTCCCATCCTCTTCTTCCTGGGGCAGCGGCCCATGGACCACGAGTAGGGAGGGGGCGGATGCAGATGACCCCCTCCCTCGCATCTCCTGGTCCGGCCATCACAAATACCTCCGCTGAAGAAATGGTGCAGGGGGGCTGGGAGAGGGAGGAGGCGCGAACGAGCCTCCCTCGCCTCCCCAGGTGGAGGTTTCCCAGCCCCGGCCCGGCGCCGAAATCCTCCAGCCGGGCGACGCACATACTTGCGCAGCACAGGACATACAACGGCGACGCACATACTTGCGCAGCACAGGACATGGAATGGCCAGCCGCCATACTTGCGCAGCACGAGACATATGATGGCCCTCAAGAGTACTTGTGGAGCACGGGATATGGTCCGGCCATCACGTATACCCGTGCAAAGGGACGGCGTGGGGTGCACTGGGAGAGGGAGGCGGCGCGAACGAGCCTCCCTCACCTCCCCAGGTGGAGGCTCCACAGCTGCACCCTAGCGCCCTGAACCGAATGTCCTGCTCCTACGGCACGGTGTTCCATTTTTCGCCCCAAGAAGTCTCATCCACTCTTGCAGACACGACGAAGGGCGACTGCTGCGGAGTCTCAAAATGGCGTCTGGGCCCCCTGGAAGCCGAGTCTAGGCCACTAGAATAACTTTGACCAGCAACGTAACTTGGACGCTTGCCCACCTGGGCACGAGCCCCCACCTCCGACAACATCTCCACAGCTTTGAAGATTCTACAAGAGTCCCAGGAGCCCTCGACCCCTGCAGGCTTCCGGTGGGGAACAACTGCCTTGATCACTCGAACAAGTTCTGGCTGAATCTCAACGTGACCCGGTAGGGGAGATTTTTGCCTCCCTCCCCTTTTTGATTGACGGTCCACATTGCCTGCCCCTTCTGTTAGCACAAGTTTTGAACTGCCAAAAAGGACTCTGGTCCAACCGCCGGTTGTTGGAAACATTTTGTCCCTGATGCTACTTCCGGACTAACCCGGCCTCACCCAAAAATGGCGCCGGTGGCAATAGGAACTAACGAACACCTTGTGGTGTCTTCTTTTGCTAATAAGACTTGATGTTCTGAGAATTGTATATGATCCTTTGTACACTTGACGAAAAAGGGGGGGGTTCACTTGGCGAACATGTAAAAAGATCCCGTTAAAATGTTGGTTTCAATGTACGATTTATTATGATATTATTGTAACTGATACATAACGACGCTTATGACACACGCCCACGGTATGCTTCTAGGAAATTTGATTGCAACTAATCTGACTATGCTTCCAATTATGAAATGAACGTCCCCTGATCCCTCAACTATTGATAGACGTTTTTAAAGTTTCCTGCAAATAACCAAATGAACTCTTTTAAAATATTTTTAATGCTGCAGAATAGCCCCCTACTGTACACACTTCAGCCAACGCCGTGTCCGGCCAAAATACGATTGCACTCTCATATTTACATGCTGAACGATTACGCAAATAAAGGTTTTTCAAACTACGAACAGGTATCGCATACTTTTGTAAATGTGGGATCAGCGGGAAGGTTTTTTCTGTACGACCTGTTTTGTTCTCTTTTTAAGGTTATTAGAAAATGGTCGCTCAGCCTCGGATTGATGATCGAATCTAAGGCACGATACGCTGCCCCCAAATGTGCGACTAGCTCAGGAACAAACGCATGAAGGAGGACCTCGACTTCTGAGAATGGGTAAAGTAAAGCGGTGTGAATGATTAAATGTTATAAAGGTATGGTACTCAAAGGTACTAGGGAATAGGGTTGGCCAAAGAGCGAGTATGCCTTAGGACATCACAGCATTGGGAATGAATTAAGGATCCCCGATAACTAGATACCTCGCACTAAGCGCCTCTAATTTTTAACGTCTCCCTACACACGACCTATAATGCCACACTCGGACCGTTTCCCTCATGAACAACCTATCGCTCGCCATTCTTACCACACTGCCCGCCCCCTGGCTTCGGAAACCAAGATCTCAGGGATTAAATCCCGAGGGGATAAGACGAGTAGGTGGTAAGTAAAGGACTTTCGTGCCCGTACATGTGATATGCTCGAATGTTGTCCCCCTCCCTTCCCCTCTTTTCCTCCCTCTACAGGTTACATTGGAATCCCGACTGAGGTATAGTGAAGATCTGAAAGCCACGCCATGTCTGATACATGAAGCGGACTAACGCAACAAGGTGGCACCTAAAGACACCCACACACACTGCTCTTGTAACGAAAGAGCCAATAGTTGTATGATATGATGAGACGCGATCACCCATAACCCGTGTTGCGTGAATGAGCACATGTCACGTATGTCTGAAAACTATGAGAAAATGCTTTCTATGCGACTGATGCATTGACTTAACTAGGCAAAGGACCGAGAGTGCGAGAAGTGCGACACAATGGCGCCCCTTTTTCTCTATGCATGTCCCTTTGTACCCGGCCTAATGCTCGTCCGTCCCAAACTGCATGCTTTCAAAATTCTAACACAGATGTCTCATGTTGTGCAATGCGCTGAATAGCCTATCCTAGTACACGGCCACTCTCCATGTCTCACGTGTACTGTTTAGCCTATTGTTGTACATCTCTCTCTCTCTCTCTCTCTCTCTCTCTCTCCTCCACACTCTCACTCTTCCTAACGACTGGCACCTAATTGGCGAACAACCATCCCTGGTGCACCACCCAATTGGCTCCAAATACCGCAAGTATTTGCACAAATTTGTCTTAAATAAAATTACATTGATACCATGTTACTACCTCTCCTTTCTGCTAAATATTGATGTGATCTAAATTGGCCAAGAAGGAAAGGACAGATAAGACGACTGAGGTTCCCTAATCTGACCCGTAATAAGGGAACTACATGTCAGTGGCTTCTATGATAAAATGCCTCAGGTAAACGCGACCTTCCCCGTTCCGAATTATCTCAATGTCCAAACAGTAAAAGTGATCGAAGCATCCCCGTCTTCCCAGAACGCCCCCAGTTTTGTATCAGCTGCCCCGGACGAGAGTTTGAAAAATGTGACTCACCCCTGGTTGTAAGGGATGGGTTGACTTACGGCTGACACAGGCCAGCCGTTGTTCCTAGAAATGATTTGTTGACGAACAAGCTACAAAATTTAGAATTTGAGAAATGTCCCTGAACGCTTACCAACTGAACTGTAGCCTTCTGCTAGATAACGCCCTTGCGACTCAAAGCAAGACGATAGTCCCTCATCCCAGTTTGCTATGTGCCTAGTTGTTTTTCATAAGACCCCGGTCACCCCAAGGATGAGTCGAATAGTTATCGCAAGCCCCCCCCCCGTTTTTATGAAGTAGCCAGGTTGTAAGAGACTATGTAGAAATTAGAATGATGTTTGCGAAGTTAAGATTAGATTGAAATGAAGAAATTGTTGCAGTAAACCCCGTTGAAAGTTAAATGTTTAGCTGAAAGATAGGATGCATTGATATAATGGAAAATTGTTTAGCCTATGTTCATTCCTCAGAAAGATACCTATCAGACCATGGTGATAGCACGTTGCACTTTTTGTAAAATACAAAGCCCTGAAGGACGTTATTGCTTTGTAAGACTCGTACTAGAAAAGTAGGTCTCTGCCAGAAGAACTAATGTGACTGTAATAAACAAATGCAATGAATAGGTATCAGACCTCGTACCACGACAATGAATGTAATACCAACAAACGCCAAGGAAATAAGATACGAAGGAAAGTTGTAGGGAACCCAGCAAACCTATCATCAATTATCTATACGTTGGTTGTAATCCCCAATGTAACGGATGTTTCCCCAGTTGCTTGGAGTTGGGAGAGAAATAGACTTATGTGATTACCTTCTACTGCCAATTCTCTAAAGACTGTCTTTTCAAACTCATTTAAGGGTACCACCGTCGGAGGAAAGAGAGACCGGATGTGGGAGCACGCGGCCTGACTGCTGATCGTGGAACATCAGCGACTTTGACCAAGGCGGGACCGCAACAGTAAGGAGTCGCAGGACGAGGCATTGTTTTCGACCAAATGAAAGGAAAGGGCTGACCTGGTGCCCCTGTTCGATGATCAACAAATGCTGAAAGTCCCCGCCCTCTGAGCCCGATCATGGGCCCACCTACCTGAAATTTTGCGTCCCCCTGGTCTGTTCCCGATCTGGCCCCGCTCCATCCCCTCTTCCACCGACCTACCCTAAGGACTACTCACACACCCCTTCTTCCACCTGAACTCTTTGACAATTGACTCGAAAAGGAAAAACTGCAGTCAGATTGAATAGGGTTTCGTTGCAAACTAAACTGAAACTTGGGTGCCCTGTCTAAGGTAACCACGAAAGAATAGTTTGGACACAGGGCGAAAAAGGACCTTTTTGACCAGAAAAACGAGGAAAAGGTTGTGCCCTGCAACGCAGGACCTGGACTAGAGCTGAACGCATAGCTCCACCGCCGGTGCTCAACAGTGCCAACAGAAAACGACAAAGAATGCCGAGAACTCACTAATAATGGTCCACGACAATAAGACACTGGAAAAGGCAACACCCCTCACCTTCGAACAATGACACCCCTGATTATCGTTTTTACTACGTCTCATTTCTCTCCCAGCCACCATTGTATTGATTGTGCTCCAACCGAGAACGAAATGAACTTACATATGTAATAACCTATCAGTTCATATTCCGAATGACTATAAGCATCTATGAAATGTACCCAACGCTCTCACTACAGAATCACTTTTTGTCCGATATTGCATTACTATGACTTTCCTGCAACAAGCTTAACGATGGGCCCGCCTCCTAAAAATGAAAGATTGTAAATGTAATGTTTATGCACAGCTCCTTCGCCTGGGTTCCTACTACTTTACTTATGATTGCCACAGTAGACATGGATAGGAAATAGGCCACCAAGATGTCTTGGGAATGTTAAAGGGAGGACTGTGGAAAATTAATACGGTTTGGTAAACATTATCTGCGCCATCTTGCCTTTTTCCCCGATGCCACACATTTTGCTCGTGCACACCCGTCATTTTAGGTGCCTTGGTCAGAACCACCCTCTGCACGCCGCTGACCCTCAGCATGGCTCCTCGCCCTCACAAGCACCCCCACGCACTGGTCACCCCCGCTCTCTCATGCATAGACCATAAAACCTCTCCATCTGCGCTGCTCTCCCATGAGAATCAAACCCCTCTCCCACGCAGCTCTGCCTCGGAACCTCATCCTGTTCCCAGCGTGACACCTCCCACCATTCCTTTCATTTGATAAAACCCCCTTTTCCTCTGTGCCCGTTTGTCTTCCTCGTTCCCAGGCCGCCGCCTGGCCCTGCGGATACTGTTATTGCCCCCCCCCCCCTCTCCTGTACAGTAGGAAGTTTCCCCCATCAAAGGATCCAAGAGTTGATCGAAGCCCCCACCCCATGAGATCCGATCAACCTCACACATTCCGTGAATCGGCGGAATGTCCTGCTGCGCGACAATCATCACCTGTTGTGACCGGGGTGGGGACTTCAACTGTAAATGTGTGTGGGAACGGGCCTGAAGCGGGGATTCTGAGGATGTCTTTCCTTACATCAAAGTAAATGACAGAGATGTGTTTAACGTAATAAAACAATAAACTTGTGTATAAGAGGCCAGGCCTCAGAGATGCGGTTAGAGCACCTCGTGACGATACTTGCTGTCCGAACTGATGTGTTTCTCCTCCGGAGAGAATAAAACTTCTGTTTCCTGCCTTCCAGTCTCCAGCGCCTGCCTCTTTGTTTGGTAAACTTGAGTGGGTATAGAGGCGGCTAACGCCGGGCAACTTCGGAAAAGGTCTTCTGCCCGTACCTTTTTCAACAGCGGGAGGAGGCAGCAACGATACTGGCACCTCATGTGCGTATGGCGTTCGACAGTATCGAATGGCCGTACCTGTTCGAGGTCCTGACCAGGCTGGATTTTGAGCCGCACTTTCAGGGATGGATAGCCCTCTTATACAGTGACCCATGAGCACGGGTGAGGGTAAACGGGACAGGGTTCAGGCCCTTTAAGATGCACAGAGGGACACGTCAGGGATGCCCACTCTCTCCTCTAACTTTGCAATGGAGCCTCTCGCTGCGTGGGTACGCAATGACCCTCTGGTATATGGAATTGACATAGGAGGAGGATGGGAGGAACGCATCCCCCTCTACCGGACGAATGACTGCTATACGCTCATGAACCACATCAGACAATACATAGACTTATGTATATACTACAGCTATGCAGCAGCTAATCAGGCTACCAGATTAACTGGCATAAATCATTGGGATTCCCTCTGACGTTGGAACAACCAACACTCACGTCGGCATGGACAGCACTGAAAGGAAGTGAGGAATTTAGCTATCTGGGAATAAGCATGATCAAATCAGAAGCAGACTTCCTGACGCTGAACTTGAACGTACAATTGCGAGATTGCGAGAAGATGTGGCCCAGTGGTGACGGCTCTCGGTCTCATTAATGGGCCGAGCGGTCCCATTTAAGATGATGGCGATCCCCCGCCTGCTATATGTACTGCAAAATATGTCATACCAGATCCCAGATTCAATATTCAACAATAAACAGCGACCTTTGAAATCTATTATGGGACGGGGGTTCCACGCATTGCACTAGGAAAATTACAACAAGGAGTCTACTAGGGTGGATTGGCGATCCCTAACAGCAAAAGTTACTATTTGGCATCTCATGTGGAAAAATTTCAATGATTGGGCTTTTTCACTAGTGGCGGAACTGGCCTACCGGGTTGACAGACAGGCCATGGGGAATGGGAACTATCTGAGGGCCTTATACTGTAAAAAAGCTCAGCAGTCATATGCACCACACACACAGACAGTGGCACGTGCCTGGAGGGAGACCATAAAAAATTAGGGTGGAGGGCCAAGCTGACTAAACAGACCCCACTTTGGGACAGTGATATGCTTAGGGAAGTGGGGAAATTGCATGGATTCCAGAAATGGCACCTTATAGGTGTGGAACGGCTTAGGGACATATGGAAAAAGGGTTCAATGATTAAGTTTGAAGACTTGCAGACAGAATATCAACTAAAAGAGTCGGAAAGGCTTCGCTACTTTCAGTTGAGGCATGCCCTGAGGAAACATATAACAGAAAGGGATACACTACTGGAGTACTCTCCACTGGAAGACAGGTTATTACTAGACCCGGTGATAGACAAAGCAGTGTCTCTTCCATACTGGAAGATTATGAATAACTCCCGGACCCTTTAGTCCCCTTGAGGGAGGTGTGGGTATTAGACCTTGGGCTCCTTGAGGATGAGGACTGGAGGGAAGCCATTGAACGCACTAGAGAGATTGCCATAAGATCAAGGTTCAGGTTGGTGCAGCTCCGTATCCTACACAGGTCATAGGCTCCTAGAACACTTCAGCATAGACTGGGCCAGAGTGATTCAGACTACTGCATTAGGGGGTGCAAAGAGAAAGGTACCTTCTTCAACATAATCTGGGCCAGTCCCGTGATACAGCGCTACTGGAGTGGTGTGATGCTGACTATGACGTGGGTGGTGGGCAGCAGGTTCTGACATATACAAGGTGGCACCTACTGGGAGTGACCGGGGAAGTTAAATGGCACACACACACCAGAAAATGACTGATGCTAGCGGCAGCAGTGGCAAAAAGAAATATTGGTAGAAATTGGGGAAAAGAGGACCATCCAAGAATTAAAGACTAGCAAAATGACCTAGATTTGGTGCCAACAGGCAGAAACAAGCATTAAAAATGCAATAGGTCTTGCCTTTCATTAAGTTAAAGCCATTTGCCTTGCTATACAATACCATTACCAAAGCAAATGGCTTTAACTTAATCAAAGGCGGGACCTATTGCACTTTCAATGCTTGTTCTATTCGTGTAACTCTCCCATGTCCTCTCCCCCTACAATCCTTGCCAAACATCACTTCTACCTGCACCTGCAACTATCCTTAGTGTGTGCCAAGCAGCCTTAATCTGCTCTGTAAAGCCTCGTCCACCCAGTAGCACCCCTTGTCGTCCATTTGCTCTACGGAGCTAGTTGTTTCTTTACATCAGAGCTCTTGCCTCCTCCTACTCCACTTCTTTAATTTGCACCCACCTTCTTATCCCCCATCCGAGTGACTCCGATTTGGGATCAAATGGATTTCGTCCTTGTTGTTCATGCACCTGTCTAATGTTTCTCCTATCGTAGCTGTGCTGGCAGCTTCTTGCACCCTCCTCCTTGCCCTGACTCCTTCAGATGACGTGGGTCTGTGCTGTGCATGCCCACCTCATCCAAATTTGGCTGCATTCAATTCTGCCTTCATCTCTGGGGCGCACAGCTGTGGTGTCAGCAGTGAAGTGAACAGCAGTGGTGTGTCAGCAGCAGTGGTGTGTCAGCAGTGGAATGATAGCAGGGGTGTGTCAGCAGTGAAGTGCACAGCAGTGGTGTGGGAGCAGTGGTGTGCCAGCAAGAAGGGCAGCAGTGGTGTGTCAGCAGCGGAATGTCAGCAGTGAAGTGCACAGCAGTGGTGTGTCAGCAGTGAGGTGCACAACAGTGGAGTATCAGCACTAGGGTGCAGATAAGGAGTCAGCATTGATGTACCAGCAGTGGTGTGTCAGCAGCGGCGTCAGCAGTGATGTGTCAGCAGTGGTGTGTCAGCAGTGGTGTGTCAGCAGTGGTGTGTCAGCAGTGGTGTGTCAGCAGAAATGTGTCAGCAGTGGTGTCAACAGCGGCGTATCAGCAGTGGTGTGTCAACAGTGATGTTTCAGCAGCGGTGTGTTCAGCAGTGGTGTAGCAGCAGTGGTGTGTCATCAGTGGTGTGTCGGCAGCGGCGGGTCAGCAGTAGTGTGTCAGCAGTGGTATGTCAGCAGCAGCATGTGCATATTCACACATTCTTTAGATAGAGAAAACATCAACCGCACCTCAAGCGTATAGTAACAAAGTAGCATAAAATGAATAAAATACATTCCACACGCAAGAGACCGCACCTCAATAGCATAACCGATATCACCCAAAAAATCTATAAATAAACCAATCAGAAACGCATAATCCACTAAAGCTTACCTTTTATTCCAAGCCCTCATCCACATAAGCTTAACTTTTAGGCCGATTCCACCATCTGGATGCTAATGTTACGGATATCCCTTCAAAACGCTTCCAACGGCATGTGCACATTCACGCATTGTTTAGATTTAAAAAAAGCTTATAGTAACAAAGTAGGGTAACAAAATAGCATAGAAAGCATTGCCTACGCAAATGCATGCAATAGTTTAAATAACAAAATACCGTAGAATGCATTCCACAAGCAAACATATGCATTAGTTTTAAAAAAATGTGGAGCAAGTCAATATTAAACCCACCGTCTCACGCCACCAGTAAAAGATCCAATCCCGCTGGGCGTGCCGTAAAACGGCCAGGGTGGCAACCAGGAGGGACTAAAAACACTCCTGGACATTCAACAAAGTCTGTTTGGAATAATAAGTGACAATAAACGACGCACACCATTCACAATTGCGGGAGGAGCGCAGACATGACTTCTGAAACCGTACTGATTCCAAGAAGCCCCCGCATGGTGAGAGCAGCGCATGCGCGCTGCTAAGTGCCAGGCGAGACCTAAAAACAATCTACCAGAGTAGCCATTGCCCAGCAAAGTTGGTGAAGATATGGTAGGCGTGGGAAACACATAGGGCTGAAACAATGTGAATAACACAGGGAAGACCACAACAAAGGGTAGACCAAGAATAGTAGGACAGGATGTGCAAATGAACAAAATGTACTGTTATTTGTACTATGTATAAGTATAAGGTAGATAATACCATATCCAGATGCTTATGATAGTGCACTAATTATTTGTTTAATAAAAAGAACTTTAAAAAAAAAATGGAGCTTGGACTTTATGTTATGTTATGTTATTGGGGTTGCTTATATAGCGCACGGCTACTCCAGGGAGTGTCCCGGCGCTTTCTGACCCCATTTTTTGCATGTTAACCTTAGAATTCAATGTTGCTCATGTTATTGCTTGTGTGTCTTTTTATGGTGCCCTACATGAAGGGCTCTGATGCTCATTACACATGCTATATGGAACAATTACAACAAATAACTAAATAAATGCACATGCATTGAAAACGGCAGGTAAAATTATCTTATAACAATGATCCTTCAAATGTTTTGTTTTGCCTAGATACCACCAACAGTGCACACTGCAATTACTAGTCACACATACACACACCGTTCTTGAATGACTTGTTTGTGCACTTCTGCCAAATGGTTGCTGAATGTGAGACACATTTATGTGCCAGTGCTAGAGGTATGTTGCAGCACATACGTTCACTTTTACAATGACCACAACTCAACTTGCTGACTACATTGGCTGCTGCTTTCCAGAGACTGCACGATGTCTGTTGCCCATGAAATCACTGCTTGCGAAGTGGTTAAGGAAATCAAACATGGCACGTTGACCATGGATGATATGATCAAAATAGGATGCTGAACGGAAAATGCAGCTCTACGAGACTGCATGTGTCTCCAATTGTCTCCCTAGAGTGCTTCTCGTCTCTTCTCCGCACTGCTCTCTGTTGACCATGTGCTTCTCACCCGCCCCCTCCGTAATGCGATTGCCCCTCTTGTGCTCCCCCGACTGGGTTGCTTTCTTGCCTGTGTGCTTCAACTTCTTCCAAGCTACAAATACTCTCTTTTGCTCATTTACTTTCCTCCCCATCCCCAGCGCTCCATGTTGCTCTCTCCCTCTCGCCCGTTTGCCCCGCCATGCCCTCTGTTGCTTCCCCCACCTGCACCTTCTGTTTTGCTTCCATACTCCGTGACTCTTCAGTCCCCACCGCACCCAACTAGTTTTCTAGCTTTCCTCACTGCCCCCCAGAAAAAACACACACATGCAGATTTTTTTCTTTTAATTTACTGATTCAGGCTGGATCTGGAAACATGAAAAAAGCAGCTGCGTCATTTTGTAGGTGCACGTTCGGTGTGCACGCCTACAAATTGAAGTCATAGGATTGTTAGGTCGAGCCTACAGCATTGCTTTAGCAATGCTGGTTTGGCGAGATTATAGTAAGGCTTTCAAAAGTCTACCCAAACTGCAAATTAGGTACAGTTCATGTGAGCCAGGAACGTGCACATCGCCAGACACATCATACACCATTTGTCTGAGCCTCGGCATCAGACTTCAAAGGAATCCGCTCCCACCCCCCCATCAGACTTCAAAGGAAGCCGCTCCCCCGCCCCCACCACGCAATGCCGTGAGCTTGTTAGCTTTACTTTCGCTCTCCTTCCTTGATCCCTTTCTCCTTCTCATCTTTCTCCGTCCACACTGAGTCACACACCTTTGCAGTAGCTTCTGTTTCCACCGACTGCTCGTCCCTGATTTCCCGATGCCTTACTTGCTCATTTCTTCTTTCTCTTCCATCTCCCCTCCTGCTGCCTCTGTGGCACCTCGCATTTCTTGACCTGTGTTCGTCACCTCTCACGTACTGCGCCTTTGTGCTGTGCCATCTTCTTTGCTTCGCATTTCTGCCTTCTCATGACTGTCTACAATCCCTTACCGTACCCTATTTTGCTGCCAACGTTTCTCACCCCTTGCTTTCTTTCTATATTCTCACTTTTGTCCTGTGTCGTCCATCTCCTGCTGTCCCTGTCTCCTCCTCCGTTGTGTAACCTCCCGATCTTCCCTCTTTCCTTTCTTGGATGTATGTCACTGCTCTCTGCTTCTCTCCTATCATCCTTTCGAGAGTGTTGTGTTTGCCCTCTGTCTCTTTGTTCACTTCTTCCCCTCTGGACGGTTTCCCATTTGCAGTGCATGAATATTTATGACAATATATTAATATCCACGGAGCTGCTGAAGGGTATGGAATAAAGCCAGATTAGGTATGCGGTCACTAACCAGTCAACTAATCACCCTAAGACGCAGGCTCATGAGGCCCGATCACCACGCTTCAAATAGACCATATTAGGTCATTTTTCATGATAATGCCTCACTAAGGGCCAACTCAAGCCCCAAGGCTAAACCTAGCAGCCGATTTTTGCTGTTAAGTTTTAGGACCATAGGCATTTAACATTTAGTTTAGAATTGATTTTTTTTGTAGGGATCAACAGAGGTCCTGATGAGTAGGCAGGAGGGGTCTGCCTATGAAACATGTCATGTCGACAAAGTAGATCACACTTGTAATTCAACTTACTAACCCCCTTTTTAATGTTCCCAGCTTGCGAAGCCATTAAAGTTAATTTTTTCGACTAGCCAGGAAATTTTTACCCTTTTTTACACTACCATTCACGTAAATAGGTCCCTACACTCCCTAACACATATCACTATCCCCATCACATCACATAGCCTATTGTCAAAAATATAAGTGCTCCTGCGTCACTCGTAGGTCGAAGCACGCCCAACCCGTAGAGGGACGGGAAGACCCCAATGATGGGAGAATGACACTATGGGATTCATAGTGTGTGAGGGGTATTTTAAAAACACACAGTGCCCTCATTCTGCCAATCGCAGAGAGGCCTGATTTTCAAATTGCAGTGTATCCACGAGTTTAGAGAATATACAAAATCATATAAAATTAGTCACCACTCACATTGATAGAATCCCATTGTTTACAAGTCTAGTTCAGGAGGGTGATTCTATCATCTCCTTTACCCTTCCCCAATTGATTGTTTGGAATATATTAAATATGCCCTCGTGTCGAAGGAATTCTCTGAGAATTGATAGAACCATTGTGGTGGGGTGCATATTTTACAAAATGTGCATTCCCACGATTCACAAAGGTAATTTTTTGGTGGGGGAGGGGTTGCGACGGCATTGTGAATTATTCTACTGCAGCCTTCCCAAGGAACATACATGCAAGAGGTGTGATGCGCTACAGCTGCTGCATTTTCATTATTACCTCCTTGTCAGTCTCCCCACACACACAACCCCCCCCACACACAACCCCCCACACACACAAACACACAACCCCTCATACACAACCCCAAACACACACAACCCCCCCCCACACACAACCATACACACACAAACCCCCCCCACACACACACACAACCTCCCAAACACACACAACCCCACACACAACCTCCCAAACACACACAACCCCACACACACACACAACCCCCCCACACACACAACCCCCCACACACAACCACAACCCCCGCCACACACAACCCCCACACACAAAAGCACAACCCCACACACAACCCCAAGACACCCCCCCACACACACAGAACCCCACACACAAACACACAACCTCACACACAAACACACAACCCCACACACAAACACAACCCCACACATAAACACACAACCCCAGACACCCCCCCCACACACACAACCCCACACACACACAACCCCCCACACACACAGCCCCCCACACACACAACCACACACACACACACAACTACACACCAGGGTAGCACAACATAGCATAGCAAAACAACATAGCATAGCATAACGAAACACAACAAAACATGGCATCACAAAACAGCATAGCATAACAAAACATAGCATAGCATCCCAAAACATAGCATAGTATAGCATAACAAAACAAAACATAGCATAACATAATACATAGCATAGCATAACAAAACACAACAAAACATAGCATAGCATAACAAAACATAGCATAGCAAAACACAACAAAACATAGCATAGCTAACAAAACACCTAAAACACAACACAGCATAGCATAACAAAACACAACAAAGCACAGCATAACAAAACACAACAAAACAGAACAGCATAACAAAGCATAGCAGAACAAAACACAACAAAGCTTAGCACAGCATAACAAAACATAGCATAGCATAACAAAACACAGCATAGCATAACAAAACACAGCAAAACAAAGCATAACAAAACACAATAAAATATAGCAAAACAAAGCATAGCATAGCATACCAAAACATAGCATAACAACATATAGCAAAGCATAACCAAACACAACGAAACATAGCATAACAAACATAGCATAACAAAACAAAACATCGCATTACCAAGCACAGCAAAACAAAACATAGCACAACATAATACATAGCACAGCTAACAAAGCATAGCATAACAAAACACAACCAAACATAGCATAGCATAACAAAACACAATAAACCATAGCACAGCATACCAAGACATAGCATAGCATAACAAAACACAACAAAGCATAGCATAGCATAACAAAACATAGCATAGCATAACAAAACATAGCATAGCATAACACAACAAAACATAGCACAACATAAAACAAAGCATAGCATAACAAAACACAATAAAACATAGCATAACAAAACACAACATAGCATAGCATAACAAAACACAACAAAACAGAGCATAGCATACCAAAACAAAACATAGCATAACAAAACACAACAAAACATAGAATAACAAAATATAGCATAACATAACACAACAAAACATAGCACAACAAAGCATAGCATAAAAAACACAACAAAACATAGCATAGCATAACAAAACAAAACAGCATAGCATAACAAAACACAACAAAACATAGCATAACAAAGCATAGCACATTATAACATAGCATACCAAAACACAACAAAACAGCATAGCATATCAAAACACAAAAAACATAGCATAACAAAACAGCATAGCATAACAAAACAGCATACCATAACAAAACAGAACAGAACATAGCATAGCAAAACACTATAAAACATAGCATAACAAAACATAGCAAAACACAACAAAACATAGCATTGCATAACAAAAAACAACAAAACATTGCAAAGCATAGTATAACTAAACAAAACATATAGCATAGCAAAACATAGCATAGCATAGTAGAACAAAACACAACAAAACATAGCACAGCATAACTAAACATGGCATAACAAAGCATAGCATAACAAAACATAGCATAGCAAAACAAAGCAAAATAAAACACAAAAAACAGCATAGCATAATAAATCATAGCATAGAAAACACAACAAAACATAGCAAAGCATAACAAAACAGCATATCATAACAAAACATAGCATAACAAAGCATAGCATAACAAGACATAGCATAGCAAAACACAACAAAACATAGCATAGCATAACACAACAAAGCATAGGATAGCAAAACAAAACATAGCATAAGAAATGCGTTACTTACCTGTAATTGTAGTTATCCAGTATTGGTGTCTTTCATAGATTCACATGCCTGAATCATTCCCCGTCGTCTAGACGGGAGTCTCCGGTATATAGAAAAGTAATGTCCTTTAGACATATATAGAGAAAAGTAGGCCTAAGGGCCTCACCTTAGTAGCCTATCTATGTCCCTTTGTAAAAAGGATCAAACGCTAGAAGAGAGCCAATCAGCTAACACATCATTCTAGAACCTTCCTGTCAGGAGCCTCAGTCCCTCAGATTTTCGTACGCACTAACCTAAGTAGGCGTGACATTCGTAGAGAGAGAGAGAGGGAAGGCGGGAGGGTTGCATGTGAATCTATGAAATACACCAATACTGGATAACTGCAGTTACAGGTAAGTAACGCATTTCTTATCCAGTATTATGGGTGTCTTTCATAGATTCACATGCCTGAATCAGAGTAGCAAGCAATATATTTTGCACATTTCTGATGGAACAGTATATACAAGTCCTTAGATAATACATATCATGCGACTATAAACCATCAATAGACATCAACGATAAGCATTAGCAAAGAAATGTGTATACCAGAAAAGGATGGAGGGATGGAGGAAGGCTCACTTTACTGGAATAGATGGCGTAGCACTGCTTGTCCCACTGCTGCATCCTTCATCAGCTCTGTATCAAGGCAGTAGTGCCTGGTGAAGCTATGTGGCGACTTCCATGTTGCCGCCCTGCAGAGGTCAATAACTGGCACTCCTGCAAATATTGCCATAAATGTAGACATGGCTCTTGTAGAGTGAGCCCTGATTTTAGAGTGTAAAGGCTGTCCGGCTCTGTCGTGACAAAAAGCAATCGCCGAAGAGATCCATCTGGAGATGCTTTGTTTGGTAAGAGGTAGACCCTCCCTAGGTCTACTAAAGGCTATGAAGAGTTGATTAGACTTTCTTGGTCTTATCAATATAAAAATTTAGACATCTTTTAAAGGATTTGGAAAGAATGATCTGAGAATCACAGGCTCCATTAAGTGGAAGTCCGTCGGGACCTTAGGAATAAACATAGGATTGGTTCTTAAAATCCCCCTGTCATCCTTAAACTGCAGGAAGGGATCTTGGATGGAAAAAGCCTGCATTTCACTGACCCTCCTTGCTGATGTAAGCGCCAGGAAGAGAGCCGTCTTCCACGAGACGTACTTTATGTCCGCCGTGTGAATGGGTTCAAAAGGGTGTTTCATCAGTAGGTTAAGAACCACATTGAGATGCCATGTTGGAGGGATCATCCGTACTTGAGGGAAAGATCTATACAGACCTTTAAGGAATTGTTTTATTAGTCTACTAGACCAGAGAGAGGGCTCTTTCGAGGATCTTTTAAATCTTGATATCGCCGCCAGGTGTACCTTTATGGAGGAGTGGGCAAGGCCCGACTGCGCCAGATGTAGCAGGTAGGGTAAAATTTGTTCTGGAGAGGTGGAAAAAGGACGTAGACCCCTGTCCCCACACCAGATGCAAAAGCGTTTCCACTTCAGGGAATACGTCTTGTTAGTGCTGACCGCTCTTGCTTTGGCCAGAATATCCTTACAATCCTGCGGAATGTTTAGACTGCTGAATTCTCTGTACTCAGGAGCCAGGCCGATAACCTAAGAGATTTCAGATCCGGATGTTGAACCTGCTTGTTGCTCGTCGTGAGCAGAGATGGGTGTTGACGTAGATGGATAGGCGGCTTCAGTGATAGACGATGCAGTTCTGTGAACCAATGTTGTCTCGGCCAGAATGGGGCTATCAGAATTAAAGTGCAAGGCTCCGCTTTCATCTTTCTGAGACTCTGGGAAGCATTGGAAATGGCGGAAATGCGTACGCAAAGACGTTGCGCCATGCGATGGAAAATGCATTCCCGAGAGACCCTGACTGGGGATGCCAACTTGCGAAGTTTTAGCATTTGGCGTTCTCCCTGGTCGCAAATAGATCGATTTGCGGCGATCCCCACTTGGAAAAGATTCGAGCGATGGACCTCTGATCCAGCTCCCATTCGTGCGACAGAGTCCTCTGCCTGCTCAGCGCGTCTGCGATGACATTGTCCTTGCCTAGGACGTACTCCGCTTTCAACGATACGTTGTGGAGAATGAGCCAATTCCAGATCTTTTGCGATACGCGAGAGAGTGTTACCGAACGCGTCCCTCCCAGTTTGTTCAGGTAGTGCATTATCGTAGTCTTGACGGTCCTGACGAGCACTACGGAGTTCTTGATCCTTGGCAAGAAGGACTGCAAGGCTAGGAAAACAGCCCTCAGCTCCAGCAGGTTGATGTGGAGCTGCTTTTCCGGCTCTGACCATCTGCCACGGATCCTTAATTCCTGTAGGACTGCTCCCCAACCCTCCAGGCAGGCGTCCGTTGTAATGACGTGAGGAGCTGCTGGAAGCAGGAACGGCAATAACCGTGAGAGGTTCTTGATGGACCTCCACCACTGCAATGCCTTGGTGATTTGCATTGTTATCGTTATGCGGTCTTCGAACGATCCTGTGCTTTGCGTCCACTGTCTGGACAAAGCCTCCTGAAGCGGACGCATTCAAAGACGACAGTGCGGTACGAGCAGGATGCACGAGGACATTATTCCCAAGAGGGATTTGAAGGTACGGACTGGCAAAGTTTTCTTTGAAGCCACTGATGCGGCCAGAGAATCAAGCTTGCGTTTCCTCTCCTGAGATGTTAATGCCTTTGCATCTTCTGTATTTAGTGTCGCTCCGAGAAAGGTGATGACCCGAGAGGGATGCAAAGTGGATTTTTCTTGGTTGAGTGTAAGACCCAAGTGTTTGAGGAGATTCAGACAGGCGTTGGAAGATTTGGTTGCGCCTGCCAAGGATGGCGCCTTTAACAGCCAGTCGTCTAAATATGGGTAGACTTGGTGGCCATGCTGCCTGAGGAATGCTGCCACCGGGGAAAGACACTTGGTGAAGATACGGGGCGCAGACTTGAGGCCAAAAGGGAGGACACAGAATTGAAAATGTTGGCCCGCCACTGCAAATCTGAGGAATTTTCTGTGAGTTTTGTGGATTGGGACGTGAAAGTATGCGTCTTGTAGGTCCAAAGACGTCATGAAATCCCCCTTCTCTTGGAGATCCAAGATCTCCTGAATCGTGACCATGCGGAACGACTGCCTCTTTAAGAATGCATTTAGCGCCCTGAGGTCTAGAATGGGCCTCCATTTATTCTCCTTCTTTTGAATCAGGAAGAAGTGGGAGTAAAATCCTCTCCCCTGGTGAGCCGACGGTACTCTCTCTATTGCTCCTTTCTTGAGCATAAATCAGATTTCTTGAAGAAGTAGTCGCAGGTTTTTGTGTCGCATTGGGCGAGGAGGAGTCTTTGGAGGGATATTTTCGAATTCTATGGAATGGCCAAATTGAATCAATTGAAGGACCCACCGGTCCGTTGTAATTCTTCTCTAATTGTTGAGGAAATGGGTCAGTTTTCCTCCAAATTTCAAAGAAGGAGATGAGGGATGGACTGGCTGTAGGAATAGGTCTTTGGCGTCCGCCAGTGTTCTTCCGTTGGTTTTTGCCTCTAAAGTTGGACTTCCCATAAGAGGACTGCCGCCCTTGTTGTTGTTGACGTTGCTGGTATTGGGATTTACCCTGGTTGTAAGAATACGAGGATCTGTTCTGAAAATTACTTCTGTAAGAGGATTGACCTCCGCCCCTGTTCCCTCGAAAGGACTGGTTTTTAAATTGTAGCGTGCCTAGCGCTCTTGCCGTGTCCATGTCCTTTTTTATTGCTTGAAGAGCTTCATCGATTTTGGCTCCAAACAGGTGTTGCCCATCATATGGCATGTCTAAGACTTTAGATTGCACCTCCTGTCGAAATGAGGTAGCCTTGAGCCATCCCTGCCTTCGCAATACCGCTGCCCCTGCCAGCTGTCTGAATCCAGTCATTGCTACATCCATAGCACAGTCAATCAATTCAGATGCCGATGTTTGACCCTCCAGAAGAAGAGATTGAACTTCCTCTTTTGTGGCGTCTGGCAGTTCAGATAAATACAGAGCAATATCTGCCCACAACTGCCTATTATACCTTCCTAAGAGCGCAATAGTATTTGCCACTTTCATTGTCATTGCAGACATGGAGGAAAAACGCTTTCCTATATTGTCCAGTTTCCTGCCCTCCTTGTCTGGTGGAGCTGTCAAGAGGAAGGATTCCTTGAATTTTTCTGCGCCGCCTGTGTCACCACAGAGTCCAGTTTGGGGTTCCTGTAAGGCAGGTTGGTGCCGATGTTGGGGCCTTGTATTTTATGTCCAGCCTTGGAACAACTGCCGAGACTGAGGCTGGAGTCTGCATCAACTGCACACTCTGATCCCATGTATGATCGATTATCGGAATTGATCTCGCTGTCTTCTTAAGAGGCTCTTTAAAGTCATATAGGAAACAGTCTTTTTCCTGAGACTCCATTGTCATGTGGAACCTTTTTGCCGCCCTCTCCACCAGATTGTGGAAACCACCTATGTCCACAGGAGGAGAATCTGAAGTAGCTGGCTCAGGGGATGCCGGAGAAGAAATGATGTAATCATCATAGTCATCATGATTAGATTGGTCATCCTGGACCTCACCCTCTTCTTGTTGTTCTTCCTCATCGTCAGATGAGTGAGGATCTGGCAATGGTTCCCTTTCCCGTTGGAGCACCAAGGATGGTGGTCTAGGCCGTGGAGACGGAACAGTCCCCGCTGCTGGAGGAGCTGATGACTCTGGGAACCTTTGTTCATAGTCCTGTATTAGAAACCTCAAATCAGACACTATAGATGCTGGTAGACAGACCACGGGCGTAACCTGCGTCTGAACCTGCGTCTGAACAGTATGCTCCTGGGCAATTTCCTCGTCCGAGCTGTGGCATTTGACCACCAGATCAGATAGGCTGTGAGCCTGCATTATATCCTCCTCATCTTGCAGGAGACAAGCTGGAGGTAAACCTTGCACTCGGCTTGGGGACGTCAATTCCGGTGTGACTGACGTTTTCTGAGATCTTTACCCTTAGAGAAGCAGGTTGTGACTCAGCTTCAGTCGTCAATGAAGGGCTCGTCGACGGCAGGATCGTGGACGACATTGTCCACAGATTGTAGCTCTTGGAACTTTCTCGTCGACGGGGGAATCGTCGTCGACTGTTTCCACTGAGTCGTCGATGACGTCTTCGTCGACGGAATGGCTGTCAACGGTATGTACTTCGTCGCTTTGTCGACGATGCCTTCGCAGACGATGTCACTGTCGACGGTGCCTTCTTCGTCGTCGATGCCTTCGTCGACGGCACACTCGTCGACGATGATGTTCTCGTCAACGATAAAGACGTCAACGGAGCTGGCTTCGACGTCGACACTGACGTCATCACTGATGTCGTCAACGAGATCTTCAGCGTCAACGACGATTTTTTAATAATAATAATCGACGACAAGGGCTTACCCGCCGTCGATGATGGTGTAGTCGTCGTCGATGAAGTGAACTTCGACTATGCCGGCGATACTGTCGTCGTCGAGACGTAGATGGGAAACATAGACTTCTTTTGCCCCGATGATGGCGTCGACGAGGTCGTCGTTGACGACGGCGCAGGCTTTTTGAAGGTATGAACCTCCTTGTCAGACACTGATGACTGGGCTTCTGAAGACTTTTTTGTAGCCTTCTTTGGAGGAGCATCTGGAGGTCTAGGGGAAGCCACCCTTGGCTTCTTTAAAGACAGCTTAGAGGGAACTGACAAATTCTCACCTACTTCTGAAGATTCCAAAGTGTCTCTGTCCTTGAGCCTGTTAAGCCAGAGTAAAAGACATCCTTCTCTGTCTTTAAGCATTTTTTGTAAAAAATGTTCTACATATTTTGCAATCCTTTGGTGAATGGTCTGGATACAGGCAATATAAGCAGGTCTTATGCTGGCATTAAACATGTAACCTCTTTTTACCACAAGAAATACATGCTCTGAAGAGACCTTTCTTCTGAGGATCAGCCATATCTACTTTTTCATTAAAGTTATCCAAAATTGTGAAGAGATAAGATTGAAGAAAGAAACCTGAGGGGAACTCAGGTGGAGACTCCCTTAGCACAACGTGCGGTAGAAAATCTGAGGGACTGAGGCTCCTGACAGGAAGGTTCTAGAGGGAGGTGTTAGCTGATTGGCTCTCTTCTAGAGTTTGGTCCTTTTTACAAAATGACATAGATAGGCTACTAAGGTGAGGCCCTTAGGCCTACTTTTCTCTATATATGTCTATAGGACATTACTTTTCTATATACCGGAGACTCCCATCTCGACGACGGGTAATGATTCAGACATATGTGTAGGAAGGTGGATATCGGACTATGGTTACCCCCAACTTTTTGCCTGGTGTTTAGCTGGTTTTTCGACTTAGTTGACCTGGGGCCCTGCTATTCAGGACCCCAGGCCCACTGCTGTCTCTGTAAAATGGATTCCATGTACTCAAGGTACATATCTAATTGGATACTGAGTCACCTTATCAGCCCCTGTACAGTGCACCTTAGGTACCCAGGGCATAGGTGCACACAAGGACTACCAAGGGCTGCAGCATGTATTATGCCACCCCTGAGTGGCCATCCAAATCTGACACAACTGGCTGATCAATCAGCTGGGGCAAGGTGGTGTAATCACCCTTTGCTTTAGATATAGTATAACCTATATCTAAACCTAAAATGGACACATATACTCCTATAAGTCACTCCTATGGCAGAACTTAACAATCCTGGAGGCAGAGTGCTTGGAATTATGTGAGATGGTGCTCTAGCATGAGCTGAGCCTGTCGGCAGCTTTCCGAACCAAGTCCTTTAGCTGTTTCCATGATAACGCTATTCCATATAGTCTGAAGTGCATTATAATCCTTGCGGTTATTGCTAACTTTGGCATAGCATTATCAAAACATGTAGAGTAAGGTGTCATACGAATTGGAATACTAACCCCTCGCCAATTCTGGCGACGGGGGTAGCATTCCACCCTTCTAGAGGGACACGACATGTACCTAACTGTGAACCCCGATTAAAGTTAACTCGAGCCTCAGCATCACAAAATGGATGCTGCCACCACAGACACAAGTCTGACCTCCTGCTGCTGGGAGTCCTTCCAGCGAGGGAGGCTTGGACAAAGGGTTTCCTGCCTTGGGAGGTGCTAGCACCACCCCAGACAGGATTTTGTGTATTAAGTAGGACCGAGCTGAAAGGAATGAGACATGCCTGGGGCACACAAGGTGCCCTGTGCATACACCGGTTCAAACCAGTTGCTGGGGCACTCCAGCCCCAGCTCTGGCGCGACACCGGACAAAGGATAGTGGATGTAACCACCCCCCTTCCTGGTCCCACCCATAGGAGGGACCTAGTGATAGTACAGCCCCCTTTAGCAGGATAAAGGTAGGAGCAGGTCCCGTTCCACATCAGATTATTCCTGAGCTGAAATTCTGCAAGAAGAAACTCTGGACTTCGACATTCTGCTAAGAAGACTGAAGAAATCTACTTTGTGGGCAAGGAGTGTCCACCCTGCACAAGCAGGCTCCATCAGCGTCCAGCGGCTTCACTTCGTCTTCCCTCGAGGATCCAGACTTCAGAGCCCGACGAGACCCGGATTCCCAGAACTCTCCGACCTCTACCTACATCTGCAGCACAGCTGAGATCCGTGGGTGCGACGAGACACGTGGGACCGGCCATCTTGGAGAAACTGTACTTCGCTTCCAGCACGACTTCTGAGGTAACCTCGACAAAGTGCTTTGGGGACTGAGAAGCCCCAGCCCCGAGCAGCTCCTGCACCGAAGACCAGCCCTCCAGCATCCACAAGATCTGCGTGGGGCCCTTCTGCCTGGTTGCGGCTCGACGCATTGTCTGGTCACTTGCCGGCTGGCTAGTGGCCTCCTAGACGACGATCCACGACATCAACACTGCTGGTCTGGTTGCTCCAGACTGGCCCTTGCTTCCTTCCAAAAGAGAGGCACCCCGGACCCTACTGGTCCGCACCAGACGTCTTTTCCACTCACCGCGTGGGTTGCCTTTGCCAAGGCCTGTTGACTCCAAATCCGGATCCGACACCGCCGACAGCGAGAACCTGCGTGGGACAGCTCGTGCTTCCATCCTGGTCGTAGAAGACACCACCTGGTCCACGTGGCTGCAGAGTCAAGCGTCCACTCTTCCCCTAATCACGACGACAGCCTCTGGTTCCATTACTGGTTCCACTCCAGTCACTGGCTAGTGACTGTGAACATTGTCCCCTCTGCTTTCAGGTCTTCAGCTTCACTGATCCACCCTTGGATCACACCAGACATCTTCCTCCTGGTCGCCTGCAGCATCTTTTCCTTCAAGCTCCATAGACTTCAACGCAGAAACCCGACACGACTTCGCACCTATGCACCCGGAGCCCGTGGGTGAGGTAACAAGAGCATTTCGGTGCTCAAGGGTAGATTGACTCTCCTAGTGTCCAGTTCCACAGTCGTTTTAGTCCTATCCAGTCAGGATTGTCCATACTCACCTTTTTCTTGAACTGTACTGTCCATAGACGTTGTTACACATCTCGCGTGGGAGTTCACACTCAGCACACGCGTTCCGTGGGCCTCCTATTACTTACCTAAAGTTAGGATAGTGTAGTCCCAGCGATCCTACAGCCTCTGGACAGCTCCATTCGATATCCTTATACCATTTACTTAGTATATGGTTTGTTGCGCCCCTAGGGCAACATTGTAACTTGTGCAACTTAACTTATTTTTCTTAAGAGTCTTGTCATATGCTTAGACCTCTGATCTCATAAAGAGTTCAGAGGTGTTTGTTAGCTATTAAGTATCTTTTTTATTTTCATAACTACCTGTGTGGTGTCCTTTCATTTGGTATTCAAGGGGTTATATGTGGTAAAACAGCTGGCTTCACATGCCAAAAGAGTTTAGCCTAAGACTGCTTCGTCCATGCTACCATTAGGATAGCTGGTCTATAAGGTTGACTTACAACCAATCACCATAAGGGTTGTTTGGACTGATACAAGGTGATCACTAGAACTAGTGAACATCATATATCAGGCCAACTTCTCACAATGTGAATCTATGAAAGACACCCATAATACTGAATAACAAAACAAAGCATAGCAAAACACAGCAAAGCATAGCATAACAAAACATAGGATAACAAAACAAAATATAGCATAGCAAAACACAACAAAGCATAGCATAACAAAACACAACAAAACATAGCATAGCACAACAAAACAAAGCATAACATAACAAAGCATAGCAAAACAAAATATAGCAGAGTATAACAAAACATAGCATAGCATACCATACCAAAACATAGCAAACCATAACAAAACATAGCATAACACAACAAAACAAAGCATAGCATAACAAAACATAGCATAACAAAAGATAGCAAAGCACAACAAAACATAGCATAGCATAACAAAACAGCATAGCATAACAAAACATAACATAACAAAGCATAATATAACAAAACAAAACATCATAGCATAGCATAACAAAACACAACAAAAAATAGCATAGCATAACAAAACAAAGCATAGCACAACAAAACACAGCATAACAAAGCATAGCATAGCATAACAAAGCATAGCATAGCATAACAAACAACAAAACACAGCATAGCTTGACAAAACAAAGCATAGGATAGCAAAACAAAACATAGCATAACAACAAAGCATAGCATAACAAAACATAGCAAAACACAACAAAGCATAGCATAACAAAACACAGCATAGAAAAACAAAACATATAGCATAGCAAAACATAGCATATCAAACACAACAAAACATAGCATAGCATAATAAAACACAACATAACAAAACATAGCATAACAAAGCATAGCAAAACACAGCAAAACATAGTATAGCATAAGAAAACAGGATAGCATAACAAAGCATAGCATAACACATCAAAGCATAGGATAGCAATGCATAGCATAGCATAACAAAGCATAGGATAGCAGAACAAAACATAGCATAGCATAACAAAACAAAACATAGCCTAGCAAAACACAACAAAGCATAGCATAACAAAGCATAGCATAGCAAAACAAAGCATAGCATAACAAAACAAAGCATAACAAAACATAGCATAGCATAACATAAGAAAACATAGCATTAAGTTTGATAAACCCATAGTAGCGGGGCTGCTAGCTTTACCGGGCAGTGACTGTAAGCAACTCCGTCAACCCAGAGGCAGTAACTCGGTCACCCATACACTTGTATTGCGGTGGCTTCATTTATTAACCCCTTGCATGCTTGTGACGGAACCGTTCCGTCACAGCCCGCTCGCTGCGCGGCGCAAATTCCGTGCCTGCGCTGACGAATTAATGGGCGGCGGGTTCGTGACGGAACCGTTCCGTCACAAGCACAGCTCACCCGCGAGCCTTGAAGGAGCGGTTCCGTCACAAGCACGGAACCGCCGCGCGGCCGCCCCACCCCCTTAGCGCTGCAGCGGAATAGCTGTCGCAGCGAAGGAGTTAAACAGTGCCCATATTTATACTGTTAGCACTTTATTTGTGCAAATTTCAGGGTTCACAAAACTTTGATGAATCGAAGTTCACACCTGAGGCTGCTAAGTTCGCGCTATATAAAACCCCACGGATAAATAAAAAACATTGCCATTTACAATGTGAATAGCTCCAACAAATACAAGACCTATTGCAAAGTACAAAATATTGCCATTTACAATGCCAATAGCTCCAGCGTAAAAAAATGCGAGACCTATTGCATTTCCAATGCTTGTTTTATTGGTATCCTGTACAGTTTAGTTAAAAAACATTCTCAAAGCCAATGGATAGTAATATTGGCTTTGACAATGATTGTTATTATAAACACAATGCTTGTTATTAAAAACTGTGACTCATCTGGAAGAGAAATTAAGGATTTGTTACACAAATTGCTACGGTTGTCAACCCCTAACAAATATACATGAGTTCTGCGTAGCACTAGCAAGCTGGCATTGTCTCTGTCCAGTACTAACAAATATCCCTGACCTCATCCTAGCACCAGCAAAAACCTATGTTCTTTGCGCAGTACCAAAAATACTACTGACCTCCATTTAGCACCAGCAAATACCCACTCTGTATTTAACAACTGCAGATTGGAAAGGCTTTCGGTAGCAGTGAATGCCCATGAGCTGTAGCACAAGATAAGTCTATGACCTCTATACCAATAAACACCGAAACATAATCTCTGGCTCTGATCGACTGTGGACTCACTGAAAGAGCACCTCGAGTGTTAAGGTAAACGTGAAGGTAGGGTGTGCAACTGGCAATAAACCTCCTGACCCGCCCTATGGAGCACCGGGAGAGCAGTTTCAAATTGAAAGGACGGGGTTCTGCTCGTAGGTGTCATAAGAAGGAAAGGTAAGCAATGGACCAGTGAGGAGAAGCTGCCTGCATGCTAAGCTGTCAGCGAGATAACGGCTTGTCTATCAGAGAGAGCTTCAGGCTTCCCGTTCAATCGCGCAGCTCTCACTAACGTAGAAATTAAAGCTGTCTACGTGACCCCAGGACTCTGATTACTCTGGCACGGGTTGCGACCTGCATTATCTGTCACCATAGAAACCACCGGAGTGGCTGCCAGCACATAGTCATCCTGTTCCCTAGTGAGAGGTGGACTTGGCCTGCCGATATTAAAAGGCGGAGCAGTGGTGATGGCAGCAAGAGCCCAGGCTTGGAGAATATTAACAGAGCAGAAGAGCTGAATTAACTAAGGGTGCCATTCAAATGCCAGTAAGAAAGAGGAACTGAATGCGTTTCCCACATAACGACAGTATTTACTGTGCGATTAACTATCTAATAAAAATCTGAGTTTGAACGATAACAGTGGAGTACTACCTTTCCCTTCTGGAGTTTTAAGACTTCATTTTCTTACTTAACCACTTTATTTCTAATTTTCACAGTTACAATATTCATGTAAGAAACAATTCAAATGACACACTGTCCTGCCAACATAAACAGCATCTAAGCCCTGGTATTAACACAAAAGGATACACATTGAAACATTTTTCAGTATTAAAACAGAGTTGTTATGTTGTGGGGAGCTATCGGATGATGCTGACAAAATAAGAAGTTCTGTTCAGCAGATCACTTCTGGTGCAGCAGAGCTATTTGACAGCTACTGACCTGTCCCGTTTCATGAAAGTGTTTAAAGACAGCCAGGTGGCCTTAAATTAGCTTATTCTGTCATGTGCTGCTACCTTCTGTTTTTCAAGGGCATATAAAATCCATACTTTTTCCCACCAAACGTATGCAGGGGTAGTCGGTCGTTTCAATATCTGGGCGAGAGCCACGTGCGCTGCTACCAGTAAAGGTGTGATGAGTTTGCCACTTGGAATGGTGAGCAGGTATTCACTATTTTCACCATGGTCGTCCAGAAGTATAACTAGTGAATTTAAAGGGGAGTGTTGATACCTAATATCTGTGTAATGTGGGATCAGATTTCTTTCCACTATGATTGAATAAATCTGCAGGACCACCACATATGAAAGAAGGTTCCTCTTTTACGGCAGTTTTTCCAGCGAGCACTCAAGCGGCCGAACATTGCATGTAAACGCATAGGAGACAGACACCACTGGGTGAGTATCTTCTATTCGTTGTCTCTATGTGATGTGCCGACAGAGGTTTTTTGAGGCCCTCTGCTAGATTTCCCCCCTTTTTTCGGTCGTGCCTAGCAGCAGCGCGCATGCACTATTTGCTCTGCGAGGCATGCTGTAATAGAGTATGCAGTGGAAGCCCCACCCACTCTCCTCTCATATTTTTCATTGGCTTGGGTCATTGTTCTTGGTAAATGCTAGCTTCCAATTAATTATGAGGCTAGTTAGCCCCGCCTTCTTACCGCCTTGTTGCCATTTGTTACCAACCATAAGGACTGGACCTTTTACTTAGCTCTTTACACGGATTGCTTTATCTAGTGAGTGAGCACTATTTTTGTTATTGACACTGATGTAGACAATGGCATTTGCTTAATTTTGTTGTATTCGAATCTTGAGCGAGGCGCCCAATTCAGGGACACCGCGTTCGGTTAATTTTATTATTTTTTTAAAATTAATACAGAGCACGGCGACCACTTCAAGGACACTGCGCTCGGTTTTCTTTTTTAACTTTAGTAATGAGCGTGGCGCCCTCTTCATGGACACAGCGTTTTTTTTTTTTTTTTACTTTAATGAATGTGGCGCCCGCTTTATGGACACCACGCTCTGCAATGCAATAGGTGTTGCTTTTGGTATTGTAAATGACAATGCCTTTTAATTTTTTTTATAAAAGGCATTGCCATTTAAAATACCAATAGCTAAAGAAAATCTTATTTGCGACACCTATTGCATTATAAATGCTTGTTCTTTCATGATTTGATGCTCAAGGTGTCCTTTTCAGAATGCAATATAGCTATGTTTTGTTTTAGAGGTCAGGTTTGTGAGAGCTCGTTTCAATCATGTTTTATCCTTTCTCACTGTTTTATTTGCAAATGTATTTTCCAGTGCAGTCTTTTCCATTTTGGCTCAGTTGGTCACCCCATGTGTGCCCGCCCAATCCTGCATTTCCTCCCAGGTACATAGCTCGTTATCCACAAAAAAATCCCCAAAAGAAGGATGATTACCATTGTTATAAGGTTAGGATCTTGGGTCTGTGAGGCTCTGTGCCAAGTCAGAATTATGATTTCTGGGGGTCAGTGGGGATGGGAAAGTTGTGGAAACAGCCTTTCGAGTAACCTGCTGCCAGTAGTCCAGCAGCATGAGAGTGCACTTTAGCATATTGCACCTTCCAAAACGTGCTCTTTGTGGAAGCTATAATATAATGTGTATAGTATGTGATAGAAGAAAATAAGTTACTTACCTGTAACTGAAGTTACCCATTATTGGTATCTTTCATAGATTTGCATGCTTGAATCATTCCCCATTGTCAAGGTGGGAGTACCACAGTACTATAATCAAGCAGAATGTAACATTATGATAGGCATTAATTGAATAGCCTATCTATCTCATTTTTAAAAACAGAACAAACTTCAGATACAATTAATCAGTAGTTTGCACCCTATCGAACAATACCAAGATAGGCTAAGTCCCTCAGATTTTCCAGCACAAGTGTGGATAGATAATCCCGACCTATAAGGGGAGCCTCTCCTGTGAGAAGGGTGGGTTGCATGTGAATCTATGAATGATACCAAGACTGGATAACTGCATTTACAGGTAAGAAACTTATTTTCTTATTGGGGTATCTTTCACAGATTTATATATGTGAACCCGAACAGCAAGCAGTGCCCTATAGATGTACCTATCCTTAAAGGATGGTGGGTAAGAGTAATATACATTTGCTGAGAAATGCTTTTCAGAATAAAACAAAGAAATATACAGGTGTATATAAGATTTACAACTAAATGAATAAAATAGGTAAGCTTGATGATCATTGAGAATGACAACAAGATGAATCATTCATGCGTGAACATTAAGTAGTACAAGTAACCATTAGAATCAGTCAGATATATGTAATGCAAGTTAAACAAACACATGTATTTAAAAAGGCTCGCCTTATTGGAGCAAATGTCATAGCACCGCCCGACCCACAGCTGCGTCACTGCACTGCGTAGATTCCAGGCAAGAGTGCTGCATGAAGTTTTGGGTGCCCTTCCATGTTGCAGCACAGAATATCTTGTCTAGTGGAATGCCTACAAACAGGGCAGCTAAAGTGGCGACTGCTCTTGTAGAATGCGCCTTATTCCTTCTTGATAAAGGCTTGGCAGCTTCAACATGGCAAAACTAAATTGCCGCAGAGATCCACCTGGCAATGGTTGGTTTTGTAACTGCAAAGCAGTGACAGCCCTGACTACAGGCCAGTAGTAGCTGGTCAGTCTTGTGGATGCTTTTAGTTCTTTGTAGGTAGAAACTGAGGCAGCGTTTAATCTACAAAGTGTGCAGTGTCTGTTCTGCCAGTGTAACCGGATGTGGAAAGAAAGTTCGGCGAATGACTGGGAAGAAATCTTTACGCAAATTTAGGATTAGTCCTGAAAAGTACAAAGGAATCCGTGAAACAAAGGAAAGGTGCTTTAGTGGTAAAAGCCTGTATCTCACTGACTCTTCTGGTGGATTTGAGTGTGAGTAGAAGAATAACTTTCCATGTAAGAAAATTCAACTCAGCTTTTGAATCGGTTCAAAGGGCCTCTTCATCAGCTGTGAGAGAACCACATTGAGGTGCCATTTTAGAGACCGAGCTCTTACTGGAGGGAATGTTCGAAAGAGCCATTTCATGAATTGCTTCACAGGTACTGAAGAACAGAGAAACAAAGCATGAGAAGAGGATCTGTATCTAGAAATTGCCACACGGTGGACCTTCACTGAGGCATGTTATAAGCCTGGTTTGGCCAGTGAGAGCAGATATAGCAAGATTTGCTCTGGAGACGCATGGAATAGATGCAAGCTGTTCTGCTGACACCAAATGCAGAATCTCTTCCATTTTAATTTGTAAGTCTTGTTGGTGCAGTCTGCTCTAGACCTAACAAGAATTACCCTGTATTCTTGTGTGATGTTTAGATTGCGAAATTAATCAAATTCAGGAGTAATGCGTGTAAATTCTGAGATGCTGGCTCCGGATGGCATATGTGACCCCTGCACATGGTCAGATGAGATGGCATTGGCAGAACGTGGATTGGTTTGATCTCCGAGAGGAGGAGAAGCTCCGAGAACTAGTTCTGCCTGGGCAACCTGGGGGCGAGCAGTAGGAGATGACAGTGTCCTGTCTTCATCTTGGTGGAGGGCCCTGGGAATCAATGGGATGGGGGAAGGGGTAAGCATATATCCTGGACCAAAGCATCGAAAGGGCATTCCCTCATGACCCTACGTGAGGAAATATGGTGGCATAGAACTGGCCTTTGGTATTGCTGTCCATAGCAAAAAGGTCCAGCGCTGGCTTCCCCCATCGTGAGAAGACTGTCAAATTGAAGCTGGTCCAGTTCCTACTCGTGGCAACTGTTATTCACCCCGCTGAGATTGTCTGCCAATTGATTGCGAAGTTTTGGAACGTGTTCGGCTTTCAGGGATATTCCATGAAATGCAAGCCATGGCCTAAGCTCCTGAGATTCCTGAGAAAGTGTGAGAGACCTGGTTCCTCCCTGTTAGAAATGGGGATCTTTGGTTGGCTAAGGCTTGCGCCAAAGCCAGGCAGAGACCACCACTAGTCAGGGAAAGGGTGTTACACGCCAAAAGCAGTTACCCTGCTAACCCCCTTGGTAGCTTGGCACGAGCAGTTAGGCTTATACCGGTGGCGATGTGTAATGCATTTGCACAACAAACACAGTAACAACATACTAGGAACACCACAAAAAGAACTCCACACAAGGTTAGATATAAAATAGCCTTTGTATTATATTAAAACACATTAGATGGTAATCACACAATATACACTGTGCCAACTGGCACTGGGCAATATTTACAGGGGATTATTTACACATGACAGGGCCACGTGGGCCACTGTTAGAAACATCACTTGGTAAAAATAGTAAAAGTAAGAACATATCATAAATGTAGATCACAACCAGTAACTACTGGCAGACACTATACTCAGCCTCAACCTGTAACATAAATCATATCATGCACAGTATCACATAAGGCGAGAAGAACAATTGTTACTTACCTGTAAACAGGTGGTTCTCCAGTATTGGTGTCTTTCATAGATTCACATGCTTGAATATTCCCCGTCGTCGAAGTGGGAGTCCCACGGTAAATAAAATAGCAATAATGCTAATATATATATAGATATAGTATCATAATAAGTAGTAAAAACAGATAAAATATATATTGAAAACCTTTACAAAGGTTGCTACATAGGAATGCATTAGAGAGAAAAAACTAATTTGCAACATATCAGTGTCATTATGTTAGTCCAAACTGCAGCCAATCAGGCTCACGCACCCTCTAGAACCTTCTCCTCAGAAGCTCAAGCCCTCAGATTTTCGTAGCACTAGTAACAATAGCGCATGTGGAGAAGAAGAGCCTCTGAGGGGAGGATGGGTGGGTCGCATGTGAATCTATGAAAGACACCAATACTGGAGAACCACCTGTTTACAGGTAAGTAACAATTGTTCTTCTCCAGTATTAGGGGTGTCTTTCATAGATTCACATGCTTGAATAGAATAGATAGCAGTTACCTCCTAGAGCTGAGATTGCAACATTTCCAAACAATTGAAGAACAACATATAGCATAAAAGCAAGGCAATCTCAAGAATGGAGGAGGAAACAGAGGCTCACCTTATTTGAAAAGATGACGAAGCACTGCTTGTCCCACTGCGGTATCCGCTTCGTTAACAGCTTCCAAACAATAATGTCTGGTAAAGGTGTGCCTGCTGGACCATGTCGCTGCTCGACAAATCTGGTGTAGAGGCACTCCGGCAAACAACGCGGTGGACGATGCCATCGCTCTTGTAGAATGTGCCTTCACTGGAGTAGGTAAAGGCTTGCCAGCCTGCTGATGGCAAAATGATATGGCTGAAGAGAGCCATCGTGCTACTGTTTGTTTAGTCACTGAATGCCCTTTGCGCAATAGTCCATATGCTATAAATAGCTGATCTGATTTACGGAAAGGGGCTGTTCTTGAAATGTAGTATTTTAGACAACGTTTTATGTCTAAAGAATGTAGTCGTTGTTCTGCAGGAGATTTAGGATCCGGGAAAAAAGTCTTTAAGAAGACAGGCTCGTTCAAATGGAAGTCAGTAGGTACTTTTGGTAGAAAAGAAGGATTGGTACGAAGTGACACTCCATCGGGCTTGAACTGTAAATATGGAGGTTTGATGGTAAAAGCGTGCAAGTCACTTACACGACGAGACGATGTCAAAGCCAAAAGCAAAGCAACTTTCCAGGTAAGAAACTTGAGGTGTGATCGATGAATTGGCTCAAATGGAGGTTTCATAAGTTGTGACAATACCACGTTGAGGTGCCACGCTGGAGGAGGGCGCCTTAACGGAGGGAACTTCCTGAAAAGTCCTTTAAAGAACTGTCGGATGATTCTGGATGAACAAAGAGACGTAGAACCATCGTGGCGGTAGCGTGAAATGGCCGCCAAAAAGACTCTCAATGTGGCATGTGAAAGACCAGCCTGAGCAAGACTTAAAAAGAACAGTAAAAGTTGATCTGGAGTGGAATTGATTGGGTGTACGTTGGATGCTGCGCACCAAAGACAGAAACGTTTCCACTTCAACCTATATGTTTTGATGGTTGATGGAGCTCTAGCAGACGCTAGGATGTCCCTACAGTCTTGGGGTATACTTAAAGAGGCAAATTCAACGTATTCAGTTTCCATGCCGACAATTGAAGCGTCGACGGGTCTGGATGGCAAATTTGTCCGCCGTCCATTGTCAGGAGGTCCGGACGTGGATGTAGACGAATGGGCTTGCATTGTGACATTAGAAGGAGTTCTGAAAACCAAGCCTGCCTGGGCCAACGTGGGGCGATTAGAATCAAGCGGCAGGGTTGCCTGCGCATCTTCCACAACGTTCTTGGCACCAATGGGATCGGTGGAAACGCATAAGCAAACAGGCCGCTCCAATCCATGAGTAGGGCATTGCCGCAGGATTCTGGATGTGGATGCCAATTGGCGAAAGTCTGGCACTTCCGATTCCCCGGAGTTGCAAAGAGGTCTATCTTGGGATGACCCCATTGATGGAACACTAGGTCCAGAGTCGGCTGGTGTAACTCCCATTCGTGAGTGGATGACGCAGACCTGCTCAGGGAATCTGCCAGTATGTTTGATGCTCCCGGCAGATGGACTGCTGTCAAAGAAATGTGGTGACGAAGTGCCCATTCCCAAATTCTTTGGGCAAGACGAGACAGGGGCTGAGATTTTGTGCCGCCCTGTTTGTTCATGTAGTGCATGCTGGTGGTGTTGTCTGTTTGAACCAGCACCGATTCTCCGTGCACCACAGGTAAGAAAGCCTTGAGCGCTAGGAAGATTGCCAGCAATTCTAGCCTGTTGATATGCCAGGTTCTCTGACTCGCCGTCCATTTTCCCTTGATGGAAAGGTCCAGGAGATGGGCTCCCCATCCGTCCATGGACGCATCCGTGGTCAATGTCAGATCTGGAGGCTGGGCAAGGAAGGAGACCCCTTCGATCAGATTGGTCCGTCGCTCCCACCAGAGCAGACTGGTCTTCATGCAGGATGTGACTGTCACCTGATCGTTGAACGACCCCGATACCTGTCGCCATTGTAGGTCCAATTCCTCCTGTATAGGACGGGTACGTAACCTGCAATTCGGGATCAGTGCGATACAAGATGATGCCATCCCCAGAAATGATTTTAACATTCGCACTGAAACTAACTTTTTTGATCTGATGGTGGAGACCAGATGGATTATCTTCTGTCTCCGCTCGGCGGAGATGAACGCTTTTGACACGTCCGTGTCTATGACAGCTCCGAGGAATGTCCTGTTTCGCAGAGGTGTGAAATGTGACTTCTCCACATTGATGGTCAACCCTAGAGACTTGAACAGGGTTTGGCACAAACGTGTGTCGTGATCCAGCTGGATTGCGGATTGGGATTTCAGAAGACAATCGTCCAGGTAAGGAAATATCTGGGTTCCCTGAAGACGCAGATAAGCCATGACCGGGGCCAGAACCTTCGTGAATACACGAGGAGCTGATCTGAGGCCAAAAGGTAGGACTTTGAACTGATAGTGATTGTGTCCCACTTTGAATCTCAAGTACTTCCGATGATGAGGGATAATTGGTACATGAAAATAGGCGTCTTGCAGGTCTATTGTCGTTAAAAAATCGCCGCTGCAGAGAAGCCGCAAGACTTCCGACAACGTCAACATGCGGAAGGATTGTCGTTTCAGGAATAATTTGAGGGACCTCAAATCCATAATGGGACGCCACTCCCCCATCTTCTTTAGAATGAGGAAAAACCTCGAATAGAAGCCCTTCCCTCGCTGAGATACAGGAACCACTTCGACTGCACCCTTTGTTAACAAAAGTAGAACTTGATGTTGTAGTTCTTCTAGATGGGGAGGTGGCAGACCCGAAGGCGGAGAAGGAGGAGGAAACTCTGTGAACTCCAAGGCGTGACCCTTGCGCACAATGTCCAAAACCCATTGGTCTGATGTTATTTGAGACCACTGAGAGTAAAACTGCGAGATTCGACCTCCAACATCCTGCTGAACTGGCAAGTCATTGTCGTTTGTTGGCGTTGTTGGCACCTCTATAATTGGACTTTCCTCTATAAGATCTGGAGTGTTGTTGACGAGAAGACTACTGACTTGAGTACCGTTGGTTTCCCTGATTGTATTGGCGGTACTGTGACTGTCCTCCTCGTGAAAAATTGGACGAGGTGCCCCGTCCCCGTGCTCCACGAAAGGGCTGTTTCTTGAATTGTAAGGATCCAAGCGACTTTGCCGTGTCGGTATCCTTCTTTATGGTCTCCAAAGAAGCATCGATCTGGGAACCAAACAAAGATTCGCTATCATACGGCATGTCAATTATTTTTGCTTGGACCTCTTGCCTGAATGACGTAGATTTTAACCATCCCTGGCGTCGGAGCGCCGCAGCACTGGCAAGGATAGGGAATGCAGTATTCGCCACATCCACAGCACAGTCTATTATTTCCTCTGAAGCTCTTTGTCCATCCTGAAGGACCTGGAGCGCTTCCGCTTTGGATGACTCCGGAAGCTGTGCAAGACAGACGGAAATGTCTGACCACATTTGTCGGTCAAAACGACCCAAAATAGCGAGAGCATTTGCGGCACGGGCTGAAGTTGATGCCATGGACGAAAATTTCTTTCCAATTGCATTCAATCGTCAACCCTCTCTATCGGGAGGGGAAGTGACAGGCGCTGCAGGATTGCGCGCACGACGTTGTGCTGCCTGAGTCACCACGGAGTCTGGCTTCGGATGAGAGAGAATACATGCAGGCTAGCCCGTTGGGGCCTTATACTTTTTCTCCAATCTAGGTATTTGGGCAGGCAAGGAATTTGGAGCCTGCATAATCTTTTGCCCTTCTTTCCAAATAAACTCTATAATTGGTACGGTATGCACCTGCTTATGAGGCTGACTCTTAAAATCATAAAGGAAACAGTCTTCATCTCGCTGGACCCTTGTCAATTTAAAGCGGTCCGCCGCTTTGTCCATTAGTTTATGAAAACTAGCGATGTCCACCGGAGGTGAATCACTTGAAGCGCCCTGTTGTGGCGAGGGTGTTTGAACCCGATAGTCATCGAATTCCGCCTCCGTATCTTGATTAACCTCTCCTTCCTCTCTCTCTGGCTCTGAGTCATCGTCCATATGTGATTGTGGATTAGAGGAGAGAGGTGCACTCAACTGTTCTGTAGGGGCAGACTGCCTAGGAGGTGTTTGCTGAAGCTGAAATGAAACTGCTACGTCAGAGGATCCATGTACCGGAGTACCCTGGGGGGTAGGCGGAAATCGTCTATTGTAATCGTCCAACATATGTTGGAGGTTGGAAAATAGCGTCATTGGAATAGACGTCATGGGAACCTGCACGCATTGATCTTCGTGCTGGTCTACCTGCTCATCTTCATCTTCTTCAGAAGTAGTGTCCTGGCATTTAATTATTAAATCCGATGGACTCTGGGCGTCACCATAAACAGTTTCATCCGGAACTGATTCAGTCTCATGGTCTGACACGAACAACTGAGATGGTGGTTGTAGAGTAGGTGATTGTAGGTGGAAAGTGGAATCTTCCACACTGCTGAAAGAAGACTTCATTGCCGAAACTGAAGTGTCCAAGGGCACTAAAGGCATGTTGGCGAAGGATAGAGACCTGGAAGTTGTTGTCAATGCAGATCCCTGCGTAGACGATGAAGACTTGGAAACAGTCGCCGTAGACGGTGATGCTGTAGGCGTCTCCGTAGACCTAGAAGGCTTCAACACTATCGTCGCTGATGTGCTCGTCGACGAGCTGGTCGACGTGGTTCTCGACGTCGACGGTGTATTCGACGTCGACTGGGTCGTCAACGATGTTTTTGACGTCGATTGTGTTGTAGGTGGCATCATGGACGTCGACGGTGTCTTCGTCGACGGCGCCTTCGTCGACGGCGCCTTCGTCAACGGCGCCTTCGTCGACGGAATCTTCGCCGTCGTCGACGGAATCCTCGTCGTCGACGGGAGCTTTGTCGTCGACGGGAGCTTGGCCGTCGACGAGATCTTCGACGTCGACGGAATTGAAGACGATGGCTTCTTCGTCGACGGTGGCTTTTTCGTCGACGATATGATAGGGATCGTCGACGGGACTGGAGAAATAGAGGCTTTCGTAGACGTAAAAGACGTCGACGAGGATCTCGCCGACGACGACGCCGACGTCGTCGTGACTGTAGTCGTAGACGAAGCCACAGTAGCCAATCTCGTCGTCGGAATGGTCATCGACGAGCCCGTCGACGACCGCGCTGTCATAAGTGTAACCACACTTATAGAAGCTGGAAAAGACGCCTGAGAGCCAGGTCTCGTGGGCGTAGTCATAGCAGGCACAGTAGTAGTAGGTGGCACTGGAGCCACAGTCAAAGCCAGCTTTCTTTTCTTTAGGAAAGGAGATGGTAACTCCTGAACACTGCCACGCTTTGAAGCCACAGAAGAAGGAGCTGACTGAAGGCTTTCTGCGTCAGAAACAGCTGAGTCCTTATCTTGAAGGCGCTTAAGCCATAAAAGAAGACGACCCTCCCTGTCCTTGAGGGTTTTTGGATTGAAAGTTCTACAGAACCTACAATCAACTACCTTGTGTTGAGGATACAGGCAGTAAATACACTTGTCATGAGGGTCCTTCTCAAATAAACGCAATTTCCCACAGGAGGAACAAGGTCTAAATAAAGACTTCTTACTTGACATCTTGTGAAACTGAGAAGAGTAGATATGAAGAAAAAAACTGAGCAGAGCTCAGGGAGACTCCCTTCACACGACGTGCGGTAGAAAATCTGAGGGCTTGAGCTTCTGAGGAGAAGGTTCTAGAGGGTGCTTGAGCCTGATTGGCTGCAGTTTGGACTAACATAATGACACTGATATGTTGCAAATGAGTTTTTTCTCTCTAATGCATTCCTATGTAGCAACCTTTGTAAAGGTTTTCAATATATATTTTATCTGTTTTTACTACTTATTATGATACTATATCTATATATATATTAGCATTATTGCTATTTTATTTACCGTGGGACTCCCACTTCGACGACGGGGAATATTCAAGCATGTGAATCTATGAAAGACACCCCTAATACTGGAGAAATATATTCTGCGCCAACCTCATAAGCCTAAACATAGTAGATCATAATCTTCTAAACATAACTCGCATTAAGAAATAAACTCACTAACATAAACCGTAGTAGGGAATAAATCAAACCTAAACCACAGTAGAAGATAAAAATAAAACATAACACAGTATGCAAAACCTCACAATCCTAAACACATCTAGAAGCATAAATCAGGGTGCATAAAACACCTGCCGACCCGGCTGGGATCTGCTGGGCAGACTTCTGTCGGGTCCAGCAGCAGGGGTTTGCCCAGCACCATGTGACTCTGGGCAATAGCTCACTTAATCTTCCCAGCGACCCCCAGCGCCGGGATGCCTCCGGGTAGCTGTGCGCTTTACAAATACTTGATTTACATGTTATCATATAAATTACATTTTCTAGCACCTACATAAATCACATTAGGGCCTGATGCCCTATAAATCTATCAGTCCCCTTGGCCAACTTACCATCTCTAGGGGGCTCATATGCCCTCTGCCCAAAAGTTAGGGCGCGCTGCCTGTGCAGCGAAAGTCAAAGGTGCGCAATCTGCGCAGACTTTAAACGTTGCAGCTGCCCACTCCTTGCTGGGCATATGGGAAGGAAAAGATGGGGGCGAAGGAGTGCGTCTCACTCCTACCTCAACATGTCCCCTAAAAGAAAGACATAAACTGTGCAGCTGCCCACTACTTGCTGGGCAGCTGGGAATGTAAAAATGAGGCATGGGCTCTCAATGGCCCTTAAAACGAATATGCCTCCTTCGTTGGAGCCACACGGGTTTTTTAAAACCATTAGCCAATCGTTGGAGCCATATAGGCTCTGTAAACAACTATGCCCCCTTTGTTGGTGCCGCGTAGGCTCTAATATACTGAGGCCAATCGTTGGAGCCACATAGGCTCTGAAAAGTAAATAATGGGGGAGTCTGACTAATAAGCATAGCGCTCACAGGGCGCTGGGAGCACAAGAAGTCCTGGGGGCATAAAGAAATGGAGCACACAGCTCCCAGCAAAGGAAAGTCCTCCAGTCATCCCAGGCAAGGCAGAAGGGTCCCAAATAAAAAGTCCTTCAGGTATCCAGTGGCAATGCAGGGCTCACAAAGGCAAGCCCTCATGGCAGCCCCACCTCACCCCTCCCCGGGCCCCAGCAGCAGCACGCCCGCATGGTCCGGATCCAAAAGCAGAACATTTTCATGGGGTCACAGCCCCTTCTTTTATACAGCATTTCCCTTTGTTCTAAAAGTATAGGGCATGGGAGAACCAGATACAACTGGTACAGGGGAGCTTTTGAGCACTCTTTTTTGCTCGGCTCCTCTCTCCCTTTCACAGGACAGGCCAGGGACATCAGACGCACCTCAGGAGGTGGAGCCAGCATTGTGGAGGGAAACTACAGCCCTATTCAGGTCCCAGGTGCACCTCCTCCCTCCCATCTACATGCAGATCTCCCTATTCACCACTGGGCAGACTCATCCTGGCTCCTAGAGCCATCCACATCAGCCAGCACCTGTCACTCACAAGCCAGACATGCAATTCACATCATGTAGGCAGACACACAGCACACAGAAATGACAACTTCTAAAAGTGGCATTTCTAAAATGACCACAATAAATCTGTGCACACTATTGCGCAGCATTTATTCTCACGAGTTCGCACATACTAAACTTGAGCCTGCACTCCCCTCAGACCAGAAATTACCATGGACACATATATCCCCCATGCATTCCTATGGGAGGGCAGGCCCATCTCTCCACATGCACTCAGAGTGCGCACGCACTTTACACTGGGCCACAGTGCTTAAGTGCACAGAGGCCTAAAATTACTAACACTATGTCAGAGGCTAAAGGCAAAAAGTTTAGGGGTGAACCTGCCAAAAAGGGACAAATCCAACACTCCCTGTTTGTTGATGTAATATGTGCTGGTCGTGTTGTCTGTACGAACCAGCACAGAGGACCCTGCAATCCTTGGGAGGGAAGCTTGTAGAGAGAGGAATATGGCCTTGAGCTCCAGGCTGCTGATGTACATCATTTTTTAGAAGAAGGCAATTTGCCCTGAATCTGGAGGCTTTGCATGTGGCCTCCTCAGCTGTCAATAGACACATCAGTAGTGACGATGAAATCTGGAATCTTGGGTAGAAAATTGAGGCCTTCCGAGAGATGTGGTTTGTGATACCACAACTTGATTACTTCTCCAATGATCAGTGTTAATGAGATCAAGTCTACGAAGGATCCCATTGCTTGCACCCAATGAAGTTGAAGTTCTTCTTGTAATGGTCGCTGTGGGAGAGTAGGGTCTGCAATCCTATGGTCACCCCCGATTTTTGCTTTTTGCTTCACTGGTTTACGACTTTCCCTGGCTGTGGGCCTGCTAATCAGACCCACAGCCTAGCTGTTCTCTTTCTAAATTGACAAGCATGTACCTTAGGTGCATTTACCAATTGGTACTGGGCCACCTTATCAGTCCATGTACAGTGTACTATAGGTACCCAGGGCATAGGTGTAACCAGGGCCTACCAGGGGCTGAAGCATGTATTATGCCACCCCTGGCTGGCCATCTAAACAGACACAACTGGCTGCACGACAGCTGGGGCAAGGTGGTGTAATCACCCCTTGCTTTAGATATAGTTCCCTATATCTAAACCTAAAATGGACACATATATTCCTATCAGTCACTCCTATGGCAGGCCTTATCAATCCTGAAGGCAGAGTGCTTGGAATTATGTGAGATGGTGCTCTGGCATGTGCTGAGCCCGTTTGCAGCTTGCGGAACCAAGTCCTAATAGCTGTTCCATGATAACGCTATACCATATACTCTTAAGTGCATTATGAACCTCGCGGTCAAATGCTAACTTTGGCATAGCATTATCAAAACATGTCGTGTAAGGTGTCATTCGAATTGGAATACTACCCCCTCGCCAATTCTGGCGACGGGGGTAGCATTCCACCCTTCTAGAGGGACACGACATGTATGTAACTGTGAACCCCGATTAAAGTTAACTCGAGCCTCAGCATCACAAAATGGATGCTGCCACCACAGACACAAGTCTGACCTCCTGCTGCTGGGAGTCCTTCCAGCGAGGGAGGCTTGGACAAAGGGTTTCCTGCCTTAGGAGGTGCTAGCACCATCCCAGACAGGATTTTGTGTATCCCAGGTAGGCAGGGCTGGGAGGAAGGTGACTGCAAGTGGCACCCCGGTGCTCACTGTGCATATGCCGGCTCAATCCAGTTCCAGGGGCACCCCAGCCCCTGAGCTGGGGAGAGACCGGACAAAGGAGAGGGGTGTAACCACCCCCCTCCTGGTCCCACCCATGGGCAGGACCTAGTCGCGTGCCAGCCCCTTTTCTTAGGATAAAGGTAGGAGCGGGCCCCCTTCCCAAATTAGATAATCTTGAATCTTGAACTACTTTCCACGAAAGGAACTCTTGACATTCTCTGAAGACTCTCCCTTGTGGCTAAGGAGTAGCCACCCTGCACCCGCAGGCACCACCTAAGCATTTGCGGTTTGCTGCACGTCCATCCTCCGGATCAAGACTGACCAGCTCGACGAGACCCGGATTCCCTGCCATCTCTGACCTCTACCTGCATCATCAGCCCAGCTGAGATTCGTGGGTGTGATGAGACCTGAGGGACCGGCCATCTTCAAAACCTGCACGACGCTTAACCAGCACGACCGCCGAGGGATCTTCGAGTGAGTGCACTGGGGTTTGAGAAGCCCCAACCCAGAGCAGTTCCAGCACCGAAGTCCAGCCCCCCAGCATCCACGAGGTCTGCGTGGGGCCCTTCTGCTTCTTTGCTGCTTGCCACGTTGTCCGGTCACTTGCCCGCTGGCTAGTGGCCCTCCTGACGACGTACCACAATGTTTTCACCGCTGGTCTAGGTCCCCTAGACTGGCCCTTGCTCCTTGTCCTACAAGAAGTGCCCTGGACCCTCCTGGTCCACTCCAGACGCCATTTTGACTCCACCGCGTGGGCTTGCCTTTGCCAAGGTTTGTTGCTCCGATCTTGGATCCAGCATCGCCAACAGCAGACACCCTCGTGGGACAGCTAGCACCTCCAGCCTGGTCGAAGACAACGCCTCCTGGCCCGTGTGGCTGCAGAGTCCAGCGTCGCCCACTCACCTGATCGCGGTGACCTCATGCGGTGCCATCCTGGTGCCCACACAATCACTGGCTAGTGATTAAGAACTGAGTCCCCTCTGCTTTCAGGTCGTCTCCATCACCGATCCAGCCTTGGATCCCACCGAACATCTTCACTGGTCGCCTGCCAGCAACATCTTCTTTCAGGCTCCATAGACTACAACGAGGATTCCCGACGTCATTTGAACCCTATGCAGCCGCAGCCCCTGGGCTAGGTAACCCGAGCATTTCGGTGCTCCAACGCAGGTTCACTATCCAGGTGTCCAGATCCTTTTTCGTTTTTAGTCTACCTAGACGGATTCGTCCGGAAACAGTAACTTTAGAATTACTAGCATCCATAGACTTTGTCCCGCATCCCGCGTAAGAGTTCACACTCTGCACCCGAGTTCCCTAGGCCTCCTGCTCCTAACCTTAGGGTTCAGTAAGGTAGTCCTAGCGGTCCTGAAGCCTCTGGATCGTGTTACTCATCTGCTAGTATTTCGCATTCCACTTTTAGAGTACATGTTTTTTCGTGCCCCTTGGGCATTTGTGTAAATTGTGCAACTTGTAGTATTATCTTAAGAGTTTTGTATTGTGCTTAGCTCCCTGACTCATAAAGAGTTCAGGGTAGACTTGTTATTGATAAATATACTTTATTTTTATAACAACTTGTGTGGTGTCCTTTCACTTGGTGTTCAAGGGGTATATGTGATGGTAAAACAGCTGGCTTAACACGCCCTCTAGAGTTTAGCCTAAAGACTGCTCTTGTCCATGCTACTAGGATAGCTGGTCTATAAGGTTGACTTACAACCAATCATCAATAAGGGTCGTTTGGAATGATACACAGTGATCACTAGAATAGTGAGCACTATATATCAGGCCAACTTCCCACAGCGATTTCTTTCAAAATCGCTATTTTGCACTCGCCATTTACCGAATTTTACAGGCAGATGGTAAACAGGTGAAAACAATCTCATCAGACGTAGCACATCAGCAAAGTATTTAAACAGACCCAGGAGGAGTCAGAATGCTTAACTATGTCAGCACTCTACGTCATGGCGAGGAGTATGAGTCGACTAGGAGCAGCACAGAGAAGAAAGATTACAGGAGGGCATTTTTAGAGTGAGAATCACATTGTTGGGGCAGACTGAAGAGTAGATCTATGACAAGTACAGGCTAAATGCTGCCATGATCCTTGATCTGATTGCAGAATTGGATCCCCTACTGCAGCGCCAGACTCACAGGACACATGCCATCCCCACTCAGGTGCAGGTCTTTTATTCCCTGCACCAACTAGCGTGGGGCAGCTTCCAGGGTGTAGTAGCTGTAGCTGGAGGGGTGTCACAAAGTTCCATGTCACGTTTCTTGAATACATTCCAGCAGGCCATGTTGACAAGGATACACCACCACATTAGCTTTCCCGCAACCCCACAAGATTTGCTTAACACTAAACTAGACCTCTATAAGGTAGCCCGGTGTCCCCATGTAATAGGTTACATAGATGTAACTCATGTTACCATTTGTCCACCATCAGTGAATAAATACATCTTCAGGAACCACAAATCGTATCACTTACTGAATTTCCAAGTAGTCTGCAATGCAAAAAATATCATCACTGACCTTGTGGCACAATACCCTGGTAGCACACTTGACTCGTCCGTGACCGTCCTGACGCTCTCAGTAGCGGTCGCTCCCCACGCTCCCTGGTCTTCACTGGTATCGTTGGGCTGCGCTCTTTGCTTTGCGCCTTTAAAAACTGCTGCCTGCTTTAATTATATAGCACTTAGCCTCACTTATACATTGCTCGTTTTTTGCATTCCTAATCGGTATTGCTCATCTGTGCATTGCTTGCTTGTGAAGCTTAGACCATTATTTATTATTTGTATTGCTCGTTTGTGCAGTTGTAATAGTAGCGCTCACATCACTGATTTAAATACAATTGTTAATACCTGATTGTGCTGGTGCCACTGCCCACAGCGTATTCCTACTTTGTGCCCCATCCTGTTTCGGTTTTGCTTTTGCTGCCATCTTGTTGTTGTGCCTCGGAGCCCGTCCTCTCCACCCCGCACCCGCCTCCCAGCTGCTCCTCCCTCGCTCCGCCCCGTCCACTATCCACTTATGTCAGATGCATTTGCGCGCAGCGTCCACGCGCAGCGGTCGCGCCCCATGCGCGCCAAAGGTAAGCCCGTCTACGCCTCTCCGCGCCTGGACCGTGCCCTGCGCCAGAAGCCCTGGTCCTCGCAAAACCCACTCCTCCTACATAACGTACAACGCCGCAACCCTCTCAGCACTTAACCCCGGCCGACCCCCAAACTGCAACCAAGCCGCCCCAGGACAAACCCATGGACCCTTCACCTGCCACTCCTACAAGTTCGACTGCATCAGGATCCACACCAAATCCACAGACTCCAAACAGAACTCCGACACTAACCACCTGAAATGCATCCTGCTTAACACCCGCTCGGTCCACAGACACGCCATTGAACTTTGGAACCTACTCGACACCACATCGCCGGACGTCGCCTTTCTTACAGAAACCTGGATGAACGCCTCCTCAGCCCCCGACATCGCCATAGCCATCCCGGACGGCTACAAGATCATCCGAAAGGACCGCATCAACCAAACAGGAGTAGGAATCGCCATCGTTCATAAAAACACCTTCCGCATCACGACCAGTTCCGATGACAACCTCACAACCGCCGAACACCTTCACTTCCAGATCCACACCGACCCTAAGACCACACTCAGGGGCACCCTCATCTATAGACCACCCGGATCCCGCGCACAATTCAGCAAAGACATCACTGACTTCATCAGCCCCCACGCCCTCCCCTCTGAGGACTACATCCTACTGGGAGACCTCAACTTCCACCTGGAAAAGAACAACGACAGCAACACCACCACCCTTTTGGACAACCTCGCCAATCTCGGACTCAAACAACTTTTTGACACCCCCACCCACTTTGCCGGGCACACGCTCGACCCAATCTTCACCTCCAGCAAGCATATCTCCTTTAATCACACCACAGCTCTCCATTGGACGGACCACAGCTGCGTCCACTTCAACTACAAGAAGACTACGACCCACAACCACCCACAACCAATTCCCAGGAGAAACTGGAATAAAATTACCACCGACCAGCTCCACCAAAACTCTCCTGCAAAATCATCGGACCCAAACCAAGAAGCCACTAACCTCACACAATGGATCACTCACAGCGCGGACAAATTAGCACCCTTGAAAAACCATCAAATCAAGCAAGGCAGCAAAAAAGCCCCCTGGTTTAATGATGACCTTAAGAAATCCAAGAGGATGTATGTATGTATATGTATGTATAAACCATTTTATAGCGCGCTCCGTTACTTGAGAGTATCCTGGCGCGGGTACGGGGGAGGCAGACAGCAAAACAAAGAGGAAGCATCTCAGATTACACTCTTGTACAAATGTGTTTTCAGGTGTTTTTTGAATGCAGCCACTGTTGGCATAGAACGCAGATGAAGAGGGAGAGCATTCCAGGCCCGAGCCACGATCACGGAGATCGATTGGCCACCGAGTCTAGCTCGTTTGAAACGGGGAAGGGCCAGTTTGAACAGAGTGGAAGATCTGAGGGTGCGTGCAGGGGCATAGCTGGTAAATCTCTTTCTCAGATACAGGGGGCCTTGATCGTGGGTTGCACGAAACGCAAGCACCAGAGATTTAAACAAAATGCGCTGAGCAACAGGAAGCCAGTGGAGCGTGCGCATCTCAGCGCGGACGCTCTTCCATCTAGGGATGTTGAATAGTAGACGGACATCCGCATTCTGGATAATTTGAAGGCGTTTCACCAGATAGGCCGGAATGCCACTGAACAGTGCATTCGCATAATCCAGCCTTGCCAGTATGAGCGCCCGAGCAACCGTCTCCTTGGCATCCCTAGGGAGCAAGGGGAAAAATTTGCGGAGCATTCTCAGAGTGGCAAAGCAGGTGCCTGTAAGCTTTTTAATATGATCCTCGAATCTGAGGTCCTCTGTGAACCAGATGCCAAGGTTTTTGGCAGGTCTCCCCATCTCTTTCGGGCTGGGAATGTTAGGGGGCCACAAAATCTTGGAAGCCCATGTCACTGCCTGTCTCTCTAGGTTCATCGAGAGTTCTAACTTTCTCGAAGCTAACCAGGCCGGTTTTCGACCTGGTCACTCTATGGAGACTGTGATCCTGGCCGTCCTGGATACCTTGAGAGACGGAGCTGACAAGGGTACCCCCCAGGCCTTGGTACTATTAGACCTGTCGGCCGCCTTCGACACGGTGGACCATAACATCCTTCTCCACCGTGTCGAACAGGCCGGCATCCAGGGCCTGGCGCTGGCATGGGTCAAATCCTTCCTTACTGGGAGATCTCAGACCCTCAGCCTAGGCACATTTAGGGCTCCTAGGGAGCACCTGCCTTGCGGGGTCCCCCAGGGCTCCTCTTTATCCCCCCTTCTCTTTAATCTCTATCTTCGTCCTCTTCTCTTTTCTCTGAGGCAGTGGGACGTCACCGTCTTTAATTACGCGGACGACCTGCAACTCATCTTTTCTTTAAACTCTCCCTCTGCTATTCCCAATTTCCAGGCAGTCATGTCCCATATCCTTCAGTGGATGTGTCAGAACCAGCTTAAACTGAACCCAGGAAAGACGGAGCTCCTCCTCCCTGGTAGGAGCGCTGCCCACTGGGGTCCACATTACTGGCCGGCAGAGCTTGGCCCTCCTCCTATCCCGGTGGCCTCGGTGAAAAGCCTCGGGGTCACCATTGACGCTGGGCTATCTCTCGGGCCCCAGGTGGGGACGGTGGTCTCCTCCTGCATGTTCCAACTGCGCAGGATTAGGAAGGTGGCTTACCTCCTCACCCCCGATGCTCTGTTGCAAGTCATCATGGCCCTCGTCCTCTCCCGCCTGGATTTTTCGAATTCCATCTATCATGGTTTGCCTAAATGTTCCATCTATAGGCTGCAAATCATTCAAAACCAGGCGGCGAGATTGGCCCTCGGGATACCGAAATGGCAGTCTGCCAAACCCCTTCTCATCAAATTGCACTGGCTTCCTGTCAGCCTAAGGGCAGCCTTCAAGCTTGGCTGCCTTATTTTCAAGTCTCTTTCTGGTTCCTGCCCCGCTTTTCTGAAATCCCTCATCCGGCACTACTGTCCTTCACGCAACCTCAGATCATCACACTTACACCTCCTGGTTGTCCCCTCCATTAAACTCTGTAGATCTGGTGGTCGGAGATTCGCCTACCTTGGCCCCAAATTTTGGAACTCCCTTCCTCCCCCAGTCAGGATTTCTCACACTCTCATCCAATTCCGTAAATCACTAAAAACCTGGCTTTTTCCACAATCTAGCTAAAGTCCCTCTGTTCCTTTCAGCATCCTATCAGCGCCAGGAAACTCACGGTGACAGTGCGCTTTATAAGCACCCCCTTAACATAACATAACAGTGTGTTCTTGAACGAGGGGGGGAAGGAACCATAAAAAAAGCACTTCCGATTTGTCCTCATTGCATTTCAGCTGGGCCTGCGTAAGCCAGCGAAATACAGAGGACAAACACAGATGAACTGCCGACGTATCCAGACTGTCGTCTGGCCAGGTAAACAGCAGTTGGGTATCATCTGCATACCCTATGATCTTAGCCCCATACTGTTCCGCTAGATAAACCAGGGGGGTGATGTAAACATTGAACAGTAAGGGGCTAAGAGTGGACCCCTGCGGGACCCCTGTAAGCAGTGGTTTAGGCTCAGAGGCGTGGGGAGGCATCCAGACCTGCTGGGTCCTGTCAGATAGAAAAGAGGACAGCCAGTCTAGAACAACCCCCCCAATACCAATGGCAGACAGCCGGCCGAGGAGGAGCTCATAGGGGACGGTATCGAACGCGGCAGAGAGGTCCAATAAAATTAGGACCGCCCTGCCGCCTCCGTCTAGGCAGTCCCGAATTGCCTCGGGCATCTCCACCAACGCCGTCTCGGTGCTGTATGCAACCCTGAAGCCCGATTGAGCAGGGTGGAGGGCATTGGAGGTTTCAACAAAGCTCTCCAGTTGTTGAAGAACCACCTTCTCACAGATTTTCGTGAGTGCCGGTAAAAGGGAAATGGGACGGTAGTTCCCGGGAACCGTAGCATCCAGTCCTGGTTTTTTCAGAAGCGGAAGAAGTTTGGCCTGTTTCCAAACTAGAGGCACCTCACCTGAGGCCAGGGAGAGATTCACTATCTGCGTGATCTCAACGCAGACTGTTTCCGCCACCTCCGAAAGCACCCGGGCTGGGCACGGATCGGCTGGGGAGCCGGATTTCAGGGACTGGAGGAGAGGGAGAACAGCACTCTCTGCAATTTGCGCGAAGTTTGTAAGCTGCTGTCCAGGACATGGACATAAAGAAGGACACAAGTCAGCTGCTGAGCAGTCGGCGGGTAGAGCCGCTAGAAGGTCCTGCTGAATCCTCGCTATTTTGGTATTAAAAAAGGTGGACAACTCCTCGCACCATTGCGCAGAGGACGGGAGGGTAACAGCATCAGCAACAGGGGACACAAAGCTTTTAACAATAGCGAAGATCTCTCTGCTATTGTTATCTGCTTTGGCAATGCGCCCCGCATAGTAGTTCCCCTTAGCTACCTTGATGGCTGCATAATAATCTTTTTGGGCGAGCCGAAGAGCGGATTTAGCCTCAGAGCTATATCCACATCTCCACGCTCGTTCCAGTTTTTTTTGCACCCCAGTTTCATCTCCCTCAGTTCAGGGGAGAACCAGGATTGGGAGGGAGAGCGTCTGGATCTAGTCAGCGTGGTTTGCTTAGTGGAGGCAGTAGCCGCTTGCCGTACCCACTCATTGAACTCGCAAACCGCCTCGACCAGAAGCGTCTTAGATTCTGGGCGGGTTCTGGACAGGGCCTGTCTAATCGCGGGCAAGTTGATCTTTTGAGGATGACAGATAGGAGGTGGGAGACTGGGTTCTGCCATTTCCCACGTAAACCTGACCAGATCATGGTCGGACCAGGTTGTTTTTTCAACGATCGCGGACTGAATGGGGAAGTTGGAGCAAACCAGATCGAGCAAATGACCACCCGCATGCGTCGGAGCAGTCACCCATTGTTTGAGCTGAGCAAGCTCGAGAATTTCACCACGCCTGCGGGCTTCAGGGGAGTCAGGAACATCCATATGAATATTTAGGTCGCCGACCAAAAGAAACTTGGGGAAACCTAAGGCCCGCGGCACTATATATTCTTCTAGGGAGTCCAGGAAGTGAGATCTGTCGCACCCTCGAGAAAGCCTGGCGAAATAACCCAACCGCTGACAACATGACCACCTTCAAGAACGCCACCCGCAAACACCACCAACTGATCGGATCCACCAAGAAATCAGCATTCAAGGTTCGACTCGACAACAACGCCCACAACAGCAAAGAACTATTCAACATCGTCAAAGACATTACCAACCCCACCGCCGGCACCAACGACATCATTCCATCCCAAAACCTCTGCGACTCTCTAGCCTCGTTCTTCCACAACAAAATCGCTGACATACATAACAGCTTCGGAGACCAGCCCACTCCACCTACCTCCGAACTAAAACCCCCCTCCAACAACCTTTACGTCTGGAACCCAATCACCACTGAAGACACCATCCGCCTGATGAACTCCATCTACTCAGGATCGCCAACCGACCCATGTCCCCACCACATCTTAAACAAAGCCGACTCCATCATCGCACCCCATCTCCGAGACGTCATCAACTGCTCCCTCAACTCCGCCACCTTCCCGGAAAACTGGAAACACGCCAAACTCAGCGCCCTCTTGAAGAAACCTACAGCAGACCCCACTGAACTTAAGAACTACCGCCCCATTTCGCTCCTTCCATTCCCTGCCAAAGTCATTGAGAAAGCCGTCAACAGTCAACTCGCCGCCTTCCTCGAATCCAACAAATCCCTCGACCCTTCACGATCCGGCTTCCGAGCCAAACACAGCACCGAAACTGCCCTCATCGCAGCAACAGATGACATTCGAACTCTACTGGACAATGGAGAAACTGCTGCCCTCATCCTACTCGACCTCTCCGCAGCCTTCGACACAGTCTGTCATAACACCCTTATACAACGCCTCAGCAACGTCAGAATACAAGGAAAAGCATTGGACTGGATAATATCGTTCCTCGCCGGAAGAACCCAGAACCCAGAGAGTCCGCCTCCCCCCTTTTAAATCAGAGGCCACCGAAGTCATCTGCGGCGTACCCCAAGGATCTTCACTCAGTCCCACCCTCTTCAACGTATACACGAGTCCCCTCGCATCCATTGCGCGCCAACACAACCTAAACATAATCTCCTACGCAGACGACACTCAGCTGATCCTATCCCTCACCAAAGACCCAAACACCGCCAAAACCAACCTACACGAAGGGATGAAAGATGTAGCCGAGTGGATGAAGAACAGCTGTCTAAAACTAAACTCGGACAAAACGGAAGTCCTCATCTTAGGATCTTCCCCCTCTGCCTGGGACAACTCATGGTGGCCACCGGCCCTGGGAACCGGACCCATACCAACGGACCACGCACGTAACCTGGGCTTCATCCTGGACTCCTCCCTCTCGATGACCAGACAAGTCAACGCCGTCTCATCCGCATGCTTCAACACCCTACGTATGCTCAACAAAATCTTCCGTTGGATCCCCACCGAAACAAGAAAGACGGTCACCCATGCACTGGTCACAAGCCGACTAGACTACGGAAACACCCTTTACGCCGGTACCACTGCCAAACTACAGAAAAAACTCCAAAGCATCCAAAACGCCTCAGCCAAACTCATCCTAGACATCCCCCGTCAAGCTCACATTTCCGGTCACCTGAAAGACCTCCACTGGCTCCCCGTCAACAAGAGAATAACGTTCCGCCTCCTCACCCACGCACACAAAGCCCTCTACCACCTAGGACCCGAATACCTCAACACGCGCCTGTCCTTCTACACCCCCACCCGCCAACTTCGATCATCCAATCAAGCCCTCGCCGCAATTCCACGCATCCAAAGATCCACCATGGGAGGAAGATCCTTCTCCTACTTAGCGGCTAAGACCTGGAATTCACTCCCCTCCCACCTCCGCCTCACACAGAACCACCCCTCCTTCAGAAAACAACTAAAAACTTGGATATTTGATAAGTAAAGCTCCTCCCTCTCCCTCAAGCGCCTTGAGACCCTCTGGGTGAGTAGTGCGCTATACAAATTTAAACTTGACTTGACTTGACTCGTACATATTTAGACACACTTGGTTCATTGGGGGTAAATTTGGAGAGGGACATCTGCTTTGTAAACATATGTTACATTAGCTCTGACACTATGGCCTAATGAAAATGCATATCCGTTACTAATGGTTTGCTTACTACCCCGTAGTTGACAGCGCATTCGATGCGCAACTACATCCTGACACCATACCTCAATCCAACCCCAAGTGAGCAGCATTATAATGCAGCACACATAGCAGCCCGAAACGTCATAGAGCACACCTTCAGACAGCTGAAGAGTAGGTTTCCCTGCCTCCACAAGACTGGCGGGGCATTGCAGTTTCAACCAGACACCTGCTGCAGAATAGTGGCCACATGTGCCATGTTGCACATCATCGCTACTAGGAGAGGCATACCCCTGGAACTGTCAGACAGCGAACCTGAGGAGGACAACCAGCCCAGGCCTCAACTACGAGCAGCAGCTGGGGCAAGCTTAGCAGAAGGGAGAAGGAGACGTGCATTATTTTTGAGGTGGGTAATGATGAGACGCAACACAGCATGTTTGAACTGTACTGCATGAAATTGAATTTAACAATGTGGTTGTGTTAAAGCACACATAACATCTGCAAAACAGCATAGTGAGTGTAAACAACAAACACAACAAGATCTCAGCAGCAGACTTGTAGGTCAGTCACTACTGTAGCATTGTCAATGGTTACTTCACCATCTGTCAGTTAGTCTTCCAAGGCCACGCAATTTTTTTAACCAAGCACTCCAAAACGCCTTTTGCTGGCCTCATTCTCGCCCCTCATTGAGGCTTCGGAATTTGTTGTGCGCCTCCTGAATTTAGTGACTGGCACCAACAGACTACTGAGGCTGGGCGCCTCCTAACTCCCCTCTCCCCTGTTACATTGCTGCTCCAGCATTAGCAGTCTGAAATTGCTCTACGGCATTAGTAACCTGGACCAGTGCCCTAGCCACATCCCCACAACAATGGGTCATTTCGAGCTGCATGGCCACAGACCGATGGGACAACAGTGCTGTGTTGCCGCTCAGGCAGTTGTTAGACTTTATATAGCCATCAAGGCGCAATAATAATTTGAGGTGCCTCTTTCTTTGTGACACCTGATCCTATTGCATCACCCTGCATAGCTCCTGCATGGCCTCAATGGACTGCCTATTGTCTTCCACCACTGCTGTAGTCAGCTCTTTCACGCAGTCTCTCATTTCTGCCATGTTGGTCGCTATTTTGCTGAGTTGTGCCTGCCTTGATCTCACTGGTTTTGCCTGCAGGCGCTGCATCCTCAGCATCTGGCTCTCCAGCCCACCCCACACATTTGGACTTTCATCCTCCTGTGATGACATCAGTGCCCTTGACCTGCGCATCCGGCTGTGGTTTGTGCTGCGCCGGACCTGTGGCTGGGGTCTTGTTATGGCTGTAACTCCAGACTGGGTTGTCAGGGGAGCTGGTACACTCTCCTCCTCAAGTGCCATGAGCTGCAGTGGTGCGACTGGGGACCTGCGTCTAGTGGGTGCAGGGTCTGTGCTTTGTGGGGCCACAGGTGTTTCCACATCTGCATCAGCCGGAGTCTCCTGTATGTCTCCGCCTTCACTTTCCTCCGACTCCTCTGCTGCAATTCTCAAAATAATGTTGTGTCAAATTCAGAATCTTTTTAGTCTCATTAAAAAACTATCTGACACACAGTTTTCATGAGTTTTACTCCCTTGTTGTATTTGCCTACCAACTTGCCTTCCTTGCCTGTTACTCCCATAATCCATTTGGGTGTTGCAAGTAAAATGAACACAGGGGCGTCTTATACACCAAGTCAGGGTTGAGTTCCTCTACAATTGCCATGGGCAGGAGTGTAGCTGCAATTGAATGTAGCGATGTAGACTTATGATGCTGTTGAGTTTTCAACTTGTGGGAAATGGGAGAGTCTGTTGCTATTATGTATGTTTATAATAGCCTGATACTGATGACTGGACTGTTATTTCTCTGTTCTCATATACTCAATAAAAAATATGACCTAAAAAAAAGAATGTTAACATTTGTATTAAGAAGTACAATTGGTCTGCACAATGAACTTGCTGTTCGTCTTTTTCTGGATTTTAACACTAAAGTAATTTGTGATTTGTAGGAAGCTGCCTTAGAATATGGTGCACACTTATTTAAGTGAAGTACCTTGCACTAATTCAGACAACCCTTATGGCTATTTTAGGGGTCTTGGACAACTATAGAAAACTCTCTTAGTGGTAGCTGTGGAGAGCAGCCTTCAGGCTTAGTCCAGAAGAGGTGTAGAGCAGCTTGTTTTACCAGAGCTAATCATACAGTGTAGGTTAAAAGAAAAAGAACCACACAGTGTAGTTTTAAAAAATACACATTGGTATATCTCCTACGCAGAAATATCAACAGAATGCACACAATATTTCAAATGTAAAACAGGTAACCACAAACACACAGTGGTCTCCAGGGGGAAACCAAACCATATACTAAAGAAATCGAATGCAAACTGTGACCGAAGTTGGGACTAGGGCCAGAAAACTCAGAAGAGCTTTGTACCCTATTAACCAACAGAGGTAGTACCCAGGAACACCACGGAAGCTGTGGGCAGCGTGGAAACACAGCTGCGTACTCAATGTCAATGGTAAAGTCGCGGTTGCAGACTTTAAGAGGGTCCCTTCCCAGTCAAACCTGAAGAAACACAGTAGAAGACAGAATGCTAGAGAGTCACCCTTACTGGTGGATACCTCAGGAACCAGGATACCTACACCAGGGAAGCTGGGTGCATAGGTGCAACAAGGCTTGGCAACAGCAACAGCAACAAACGTAGTATGCAAAAAAGGTGCGTTGTCAGGCCCAGCAAGGTCCAAGTGGCTCGCCACGGGCAGGTAAGTCAGAGCAGGCCCTAGGCAAGCCCACTAGGGCCAAAGAGACCCTCACGAGTGCCCACGGACTGTAGGTACAGGAGTCACAAGAGGACCTCGAGCAGATCACCAAATGATGGAAGGCCCACGGTGCTAGCAAAGATCTTGGTTACAGAAGATGCTTTAGGCTGGAGCTTCTTGGAGCCCGAAGATCTCTAGTGAAGAGTCAACAAGCCTTGGCAACGGCAAGTCAAAGTGGTGCCCTGGGGTATTGCTCCAGCAGTTCAGACGAGGGATACTGGCTTCAAACCTACTTTGAAGACAGTGCAGAATCACCACCTGTGTTGCTGAACCTTTCGGAGTCCGTACAAGCTTGGGAACAGTAGACAGGTCGGCTTTGTTATGGTGCCTGCAGATGCAGGGAAGTGAATCACTTCAAGGGAGATTCCTTAGGGTATCTTGGATGTCCACCGGCCTGTAGAGGAACCTGTATGGAACACCGGCGAAGACAACGCTGAAGACTGGCAGGACTACGAGGAGAGGAGCAGCAGGAGTCTTCCCAGTTGCAGTCTTGGTTCCCAAAGCAAAGTCCAAAGTTCCTAGACAGTTGAAGATGAAGTTGTTTCGGTTCTGAATCTTGTCCCACAAAGAATCTAAGGAACACCCACTGGTAAGCCCTTAAGTACCCTGAGGAAAGGGTTGGGAAGGTTCAGGGGTCCCTTCCACAGGAGGGGCTGGACATTGGGGAGGATAATCCCATGTCCTTTGTCCAGTTTTGTTCCAGAGCAGGAGCAAACAGCTCCCTGAACTGGTTCGAACTGGAATATTCAAGGAGGGTACCAAATATGGCCTCAAAGAAAGCGCCCCCACCTTGGCCCAATATACTAAGTCCTGCCTGGGAGATGGTCAAACTTCCCTGTGACAGGAAACCTATTATCCTGCCTTTCCCTGCTCGAGCTTGGCTCAGCAGCAGGAGGGAAGAATCAGGTCTCTGGTTGGCAGCAGCCATAGTTTGCTGTCCGGGTCTAGAAGACTGGTCTCGGGAGCACTGAGGGACTCCCAGGGGGACGTAACACTGCATGGAATCATACCCCAACACAGTTTATGGTGTTGTGTATGATTCCAACATGTTTGATTCCAAACACATGACAGCCAGTTTAGAGTTAGCCATCGCGTTATGGACTGCATGAATTGTAAGGGTGTCCTGCTTATGCAGGGGCACCCGCACATTTATAACCGAGCACCCTGCCCTCAGGATTGATAGGCCTGCTTTAGGGGTGATTTATAGGTTTTAACGGCAGTGACCTCAGATATAAGGAAACATATCTGTCGTAAGTGGTGCTATCCCCAGCTTACACAGGCTGCAATCGCATGCCTATAGTCACAATGAGTGGTCTCCCAAGGGTGTCATAATACATGCGTTAGCCCATGGGACCACTGGTGTACCTATGCCCTGGGTACCTTAGTACCATAGCCACTCACATAGAAGGGCCCCAGAAACTATACCAGGCAGAAAAAAACGGGGAAACTCAGAAATACAATCAGAACACAATTTCTCTGCCTCTGTACATCGTTTCAGAATGCTATTCGTCACTGGTAATAGTATCACAAACATGAAACACAGGCCTTTCCAAAAAAAGCCAGACTTGGAGGTAGATCCTTTCGCATTCTCGCAGCCAAGGAATGGAATACCCTTCCTATGAACATCAGACAGGAAAAAAGTGAAACATTCTTCAGGAAACATCTAAAAACATATCTTTTCACCACTTAAACTGTCTGATGCTCTGCTCCACACAAGCAACACTCTTCTCCATAGCGCGGGGACACGTCGAGAGACGTCACCAGGCGCTCTATAAGCTCCTATAATAAATAATAATAAATAATAAATAATCCACAAATACATGTGTACAAAAAATATCAAATGTATTCAATACATATAATGTTGCAATTTGTATAGCATATAGCCATTTCTGAACTGGGGTGGCAGAGTGGGCTAAAGAACGGTGATGGATTAAACCCAGATCTTTGACTGGGTGTTAGTGTTTGATTGATTCAGATGCTCCGTCCATCACCACCCCCTTTTGTACCGCATTTGGCCGCCATAAGTGTGGCAGGGTATGCTCAGACGTGAGTCCCTTGCTCACTTTGCCACTGGATTCAAGCAAGCCAGGCTGAAGACGGCTGGAATGCCAGAAACCGGTCCTCGGAAGCTTGTTTCCGGTCCAGGGAAGACATGGCTTGGCAGTTCGGGCTGGACTGTTCCCATGAGGCACAGGGTCAGACTCATTTGCATATAGCCATGTCTGAACTGGGGTGGCAGAGTGGGCTAAAGAACGGTGATGGATTAAACCCAGATCTTCTACTGTGTGTGAGTGTTTGATTGATTCAGATGCTCCGTCCATCACCACCCCCTTTTGTACCGCAATTGTATAGAAGCACAGTAAATAATGTACCATAAATATCCCACGCGCATCCTACACCACACTCCCAGAATCGTTCATACAAACAAAGGCATACCCATACATACTCATACGTCCTACACAATAAGGGTTCAAAACTTTCAAAGTAACAATATATACATGGAGACAAGGGCCCCCTATCAACATGTAACAATTGATGACTCAGTAAGATCCATAAGAATGGAACAAGTAGGTAAATTTCGGAGTTGATCAACAAATGAAAAAACAGTAAATACTACAATTCATTTTTGAAATTCAATTTCTTCTCGACATATTGATAAATATGGAGGGGGGAAAACAGCAGGTTGACAAGGAAGCTCCAGCGCCGACACGCGTTTCGGTGGGTGACCCCGGTGTGGGTCTCACCTACTTAAGGGTGCAATGATCAGATGCAAACAAGGGAGGACGCGCGTGGGAAGACAACAAATTAAAACGCTCTATGTAATACAATAATACAGTGCTGTGTGCCATGGATTTGCACAACTAAAACCCAGCACAGCGTGGAGAAAGAAAGCACAGGTTCATGACAGCTAAATATGTTAACAAGGATGGATAAAGGAGAATGTGCACACAAGAAAAAACAAGAGTTAGCAAAACAGGTATAACCAATGAGTAGTTAAAAATAGCACAAACACCACTGTGTCAGACACCCGTGCCAGAAGAAAAGACAAGTGATATTGGTGAACGTGCTTGCACACTCTTAGGAATGGTGATTGAAGTGAGCCTAAGAAGGAGGGTGACTTGTGACAAAACAAGTCTGCCTGGTAGGAACAAGAAAGATGGCAGAAAACGTCACTGGTAGGCAGACGATGAAGAGGCTCAGAGCCAGAACCTGAAGAGACAGATAAATAACATAAGAAAACTAAGAAAAAAAAGGCGGTCAGAGTGATCTCAATGGAGGAATCTTGACAATAAAAATACACAAAAGGTAAGACAAGGGCTTACCACCAAAATCAGTAGACCAAGGGCCAGATGCATCATGCTAAGAAATAGCGATTCCTTAATTGCAATTTTTAAGGAATCGCAAATAAGGACTCGCTATTGGCTATGCATGATGAGGAATGCGAAAAAATAAGGAATCGCTAAAAATCGCAAAATACAATAGCGATTCCATGTTAAGGAATCGCAATTGTAAAAAAACTCTTATCTCGCATTTTGCGATCCCGCTATTTGCGATATCGCAAATTGAGATTTCGCAAATTGCGATTTCGCAAATAGCAGGAGCGTGAAAACTACAGAGTCGCATTGGGAGCAGGCTGATGACATCACAACCAGGAAGTCAATCAGCCCATGCTGCCACCTGTGCACAGAGGAATACAGAGGCAGAAGCTGAGTGCAGGGAGAGAGAGCAGAAGAACACAAACTGCAATCTGCTCACAGGTGGAGACAGCCATGTCCCAAACAGCTACAGAGGAGGGTGCAGTGGGCAGGAAGCGAAAAATCAAGTTCAGTGAGGGTGAACTTGACCTCCTCATTGAGGAGGTCGCAAACAACCATGAAAAGCTATTTGGGAAGCTCTCCCTTAAAGTGCCAGAGGCAGACAAGAGAAGGATCTGGAACAGGATCAGGGACAAGGTGAATGCTGTGGGGGTCACACACCGCAGCATAGATGACCTGAAGAAGCACTGGTACGACCTACGCAGTCGTGCCAAGGAGCGGGTAGAGGAAAGGCTGAAGGAGGCGAAGGGGACTGGAGGAGGAGGCCCAACAGTCCCAGACAACACACCCCAGGAGGACATGGTGTAGGGCACAATTGAGCCAGAAGCAGTGGTTGGAGTAACGAACCTGGACACATCTGGGGCGGCCTGTAGCACACACGGTAAGATGCATGACTATCAACAGAACAATGTACATACTGATAGTGCCCAAATGTGAATCAACCTGCAAAATAACAGCAAAAATAGTCCTGCACACATTTAACAGCGGGAGACCAATGCATCATGGGACTTGTAGTCAGTAGTACCCAATTGCCTGTTAGAATCCAACACAGTAAGCCCAAATGCTAACAAAAAGCAGTACAGTGATAGATAAGAGACAGTTAGAACATAAATGTATATTTTTATTAAGGTTGCTTAACTCATTAAACAAATTTAAATAACATTGCACTGTTTCACATCACAGATGGAGCTGAAGCAAACACTGATGACAGTGATATTGGAGACAGCACACAGCCCAACCAAGAGTCTGCGGTGTCAAAACCTGTGACACCACCACCCAAAGCCAAGGCACCAGCAAAACGCAGGGCCACAGTTACACCACTGCAGCCAATGGAGATAGAACAGGATACATCTACCGCACCTAGTACAAGCCGTGAAAGTGCCAGCAACACAACTACACCGCAGGCACATGTCCGGCCAGGAACAAGACGCAGGCCAAGGACCCATACTTGGGCACAGGAAGCAGGAAGTCCCAATCAGTGGGGTGGCGTGGAGTCACAGATGGTGCGGGTGCAGCGTGTGCAAGCGAGGCACATAGGAGCAATCAACCTGCAGATGACAAAAATGAACACTAACATTACTGCAATGGCGGACAGTGTGAGGGAGCTCACAACTGCACTAGTGGAGGCTCACAGAGAATCCAACAACACCCCGCTGGAGGTTGCGCGTGTGATGCAGGAGGGACACACCACACAGAGGAGGAAGCATCACCAGTTTGTCACATGCATGGGCGCCTTTACAGGTCAAACAACAAGATCTGCGCAAGCGTGTCACAGCTGTCACGTCGGTCTGTGGGAATGCAGATAGACATGGCCCATTGTTGTGGGGATGTGTCCAAGGCACTGGGGCAAATTACAATTGCCGTTGAACTGATGCAGGCTAGCACTGGTGTTCAGGGCTATGTTACAGCGGAAGAGGGTAGTGAGGCTTCCAGCCTCAGTAGCATCACTGCGCCACTCACCACTGTCAGGAGGAGCATTAGCCGTAGACATGCACCTCCCGCTGCATTCGGGAATGCAGATGCTGAAGCAGGAGAAAGACATTTGGGTGTGAGAGGGAGGAGACGGTAAACCAAATTAGAGGGGTGTAAGACTTCATGGTGACGTAACCATGTACAAGACTATCTTTGTGACTGCATTACAAGTCCTTAGTGTGTCTCCTCTGTCCTTCAGTGCATGGAGTTAATGTGCTAATGGACACCATTTCATTTTTTTTCACACTCCTACCGCCTGCCGTGGTAATAAATAGTTCACCTTCAAATGCTAATGAGTGTTGTGTGTCATTGTTACATACCTTAGAAATAATGCTGGTTGATGTCAGCACGTTTTCTCTGTCCCTCCGCTGAACTACCAAGATGTGCACGGCGTGGTTGTGCTGGGGGCTGGTTGCCCTCTGTGTCGGATTCCTCAATGGGGATGCCTCTCCTTGTTGCTATGTTGTGCAACATTGCACATGCCGCAATTATCCTGCAGCAGGTTTCCGGTTGGTACAGCATTGCTCCTCCAGTTTTATGCAGGATGCGAAAGAGACTCTTGAGCAATCCAAATTTCCGTTCTATTACATTTCGTGTCCTGATGTGGGCTGCGTTGTACCTCTGTTGTTGTGGGCTGGCTAGGTTAAGGTATGGAGTCAAGATGTAATGCCTCACCGCGTATGCACTGTCACCTACAGAGTTACAGACAAGATGTTAGTGTCAGGTATGCATTGCAATGACCTAAGTCAGTGATGTGTATAGTATTGAACTTACCTAGCAGGTGTCCATTGCCACAATCTCCCCTGAGCAGACGTGTGTGCAAGCCACTATGGCAGAAGATGTATGAATCGTGAGTGCTTCCTCCTAGCCCTTGACCCCGGTCGCGCCCCCAACTGCGTCCAAGCCGCTCCTGGACACACCCATGGACTTTTCTCCTGTTACATCTGCAAATTCAGCGGCACCGACAACATCTCCGCTACGATCACACCACAGACTCTCGACCCCAACCACCTACAGTGCATCCTTCTCAACACCCGATCGGTCCACAGACACGCCATTGACCTCTGGAACCTACTAGACACCATCTCTCCAGACGTCGCCTTCCTAACAGAAACTTGGATGAACGCTTCCTCCGCCCCAGACATCACCATTGCCATCCCTGAAGACTATAAGATCACACGCAAGGACCGCACCGACCACACAGGAGGAGGAATCGCCATCGTCCATAAGAAAACAATCCGCATCTCAACCAGCTCTGACGTCAACCTCGCTAACTCTGAACACCTTCACTTCCAGATCCACATCGACCCCAAGACCACACTCAGAGGCACCCTCCTCTACAGACCACCAGGACCCCGCGCAAAATTCAGTGAAGACATCACGGACTTTATCACCCCACACGCGCTCCCCTCCAAAGACTACATCCTTCTGGGAGACCTCAACTTTCACCTCGAAAAGATCAACGACCGCAACACCGCCACCCTCTTAGACAACCTCGCCAACCTCGGACTTAATCAACTAGTCACTTCCCCCACCCACATCGCGGGTCACACACTCGACCCCATCTTCACCTCCAGCAATCATGTCTCCTTCAGCCACACTACGGACCTCCTCTGGACTGACCACAGCTGCGTTCACTTCACCTACAACAAGCCAAAACCCACCAACCACCTCCAACCAACTCTGCAAAGAAACTGGAACAAAATCACCACCGACCAGATCTCCGCATCGCTCCTTCTAAACACCCCAGCCCACTCTTCTAACGCAAACGAAGCCGCCACCAACCTCACCCTATGGTTATCCAACACCGCCGACACCTTAGCACCACTGAAAAAACGTCAAAGCAAACCTGGCAGCAAAAAAGCCTCATGGTTCAACGATGATCTTAAGAAGTCCAAGAAACTCTGCCGCTCCCTTGAAAAGGCCTGGAAAAAAGACCCAACCACTAGCACCAAGGACGCCTTCAAAAACGCCACCCGCACTCACCACCAACTAATCCGAAAGGCCAAGAAAACAGCATTCAAGGATCGACTTGACAACAACGCTCACAACAGCAAGGAACTTTTCAACATCGTCAAGGAATTTTCCAATCCCTCGGCCAACTCCAACAACATCACCCCCTCTCAAGCCCTCTGCGACTCCCTAGCCTCATTCTTCCACAACAAGATTGCAGACATCCACAACAGCTTCGACAACCAACCCGGAAACCAACCCACCCTACCATTTGCTGAACATTCTCCCCCCGTGAACACCCTTAACGACTGGAACCCAATCTCCATTGAGGACACTATCCGCCTGATGAATTCCATCCACTCAGGATCCCCCACAGACCCATGTCCTCACCACATCTTCAACAAAGCAGACTCCGTCATAGCACCGCACCTCCGAGACGTCATCAACTGCTCCTTCAACTCCGCCACCTTCCCGGAAGACTCGAAACACGCTGAACTCACCGCCCTTCTGAAAAAACCCACAGCGGACCCCACCGAACTCAAAAATTACCGCCCCATCTCGCTCCTTCCATTCCCGACCAAAGTCATCGAGAAAGCCGTCAACAACCAGCTCGCCGCCTTCCTCGAAGCCAACAAATCCCTCGACTCCTCACAGTCCGGCTTCCGAGCAAAACACAGCACTGAGACCGCCCTCATCGCAGCAACAGACGACATTCGAACTCTACTGGACAATGGAGACACCGTCGCCCTCATCCTCCTCGACCTCTCTGCAGCATTCGACACAGTCTGCCACAGCACCCTTCTACAGCGCCTCAGAAACATCGGAATACAAGGAAAAGCACTTGAATGGATCACCTCCTTCCTCACTGGAAGAACACAGAGAGTCCGCCTTCCACCATTCAAGTCCGAGGCCACTGAAGTCATCTGTGGCGTACCACAAGGATCCTCACTCAGCCCCACCCTCTTCAACGTATACATGAGCCCCCTCGCGGCCATCGCACGCCAACACAACCTCAACATCATCTCCTACGCGGATGACACCCAATTGATCCTATCACTCACCAAAGACCCCAACACCGCCAAAACTAACCTACACGAAGGAATGAAAGAAGTTGCCGAATGGATGAAACAAAGCCGTCTGAAACTGAACTCAGACAAAACAGAAGTCCTCATCTTAGGTACATCCCCCTCTGCTTGGGACGACTCCTGGTGGCCGGAAGCCCTCGGAAAAGCACCCATCCCGACAGACCACGCACGGAACCTAGGCGTCATCCTGGATTCTTCACTCTCAATGAACAGACAAGTCAGCGCCGTATCCTCTTCCTGCTTCAACATTCTTCGCATGCTCAGAAAAACATTTCGCTGGATCCCCACCGAAACAAGGCCAGGAAGGATTTGAAGAACCGCGAGAGGGAGCTCTGTGATACCCTTCCTGCTTCTGCCACTATGTCCTGGAAGCTACCTGACGCAAGGAGGTGCAGGCTACATAGCACCTGGACATGAGTAGGTATAGCCTGGGTCCTATGTGTTTGGCGCTGCAATAGTGGGTCCAATTCATCTATTAAGTCTAGTATCATTGCTGCATTCATCCTGTACTTATCATAAATTTGCTCACGAGTCTGTCCTAACAATGTGATGCACAGACGGAAGATTCTCTCCTGGATTCTCCTTCTGGTCTGGCCTGCTGCAAGTATCCTCCTCCTCCTCCCAAAAATGTAGAGTCCTGCCATTGTGGGAGGCCACTAGGGCCTCATGAGTCTGTTTAAATACACCTCTGATGTAAGGCAGGTGAGTGGGAAAAGTTTTTTTTTTTTACCACCTGATTGTGATTCCCTGTAAACTGCTCTTGCAAAATAGCGATTTTTGACAGAATCGCAATTAGCGATTTTACATGCATAGGAATAGTGATTTTATTGCGAAATCGCTATTTGGATATGGCGATTTCGCAATATGTTTCGCAGAATCATTGGTTTCTCGCTACTTGCGATTCGCTAATGGGGTTCGGCCTTGTTTCTGCGATTTTATTGCGAAATCGCAACTTTACGTTTGCGATTTCACATTTTCCTGCGTTTTGAAATCATGCATGCCGTTTCTTTACTTTGCGATCGCAATTGGTAATTCGCACCAGTTGCAATCGCATTTTTGGTTGATGCATCTGGCCCCAAATCCCTGAGTCAGTAGGGAATAACCTCAGAGTCCTCATATGCAGGACATCAAGTCGAGGACTCGAGGGTCAGGGAATAAAGTGATCCCTCGTAGGGGTCGCTGGACCTCTCCAGGGTAGGACGGAGAATATACATAGGCTAATAGTCCATAATACAACTACTGTTAAGCCTAGGGTGCAAGATAAAAAAGCATTAGCAAAGATGTTTGGGGTGACCGTGTGCTGTACGCCCTACGCTGTGTGTTGAATCCAGAAGGAGCAGTAGGGATGCAAAATAAACTTGCACCTCGCACTGTATACTAGTTCCGTAGAGCGGGAAAGTGCCCGCTGGGGTCGAAGTGGAGGAGGAGAACCTAAATCGCTACAAGGCACAGGTCTACCAAGTGCCGACTCTGTGAAAGTAACAGAAACTGCACGGGAAATGCAGCGCCGCAGCCCGACCTAGTACATAATTACAATAAGGCCTAACAGAGGTGATATTACCCCCGGGTGCCAGTGTACTGTATATGGACCTTACATGCCATATCTAGCGCAGAGTGAGAGAGGCACCGGTCCTTGGTCAATTATAAATACTGCATGTAAAAAGAAACGTGATGGCCGGGTCAAACCCAGGGAGGAAATAGATCAGACTAGCGGCCGAACAGGGCCAACAAATTAACTGATAAACTTAGAAGAAACTTACCCTACCTACAGCTGGTACGAGAGTCAAACGTCATAAGAAACTAGGGGCCATATGTATCAAGCCTTTTTTGATTTGCAAAGGCCGAAATTCGCCGAATTTCGGCCTTTGCGAATTGCAAAAGGCTGTTTTGCATTTATTGATATGTATCAAAAAATCGCATCTTAAGGAATCGCAAATATTTGCGATTCCTTATTTTGCTATAGCATTTAAGGAATAGCAATTTTGCGATTCCTTAAATGCTATGTATGAAGCATTTTACTGTAGTGAATTTAGCTTAAGAAATCGCAATTTACCACCAACTTTCAGTTGGTGGTAAATTGCGATTTCTTCTCATAATACACTAATTGGCATTTTTTAATGTGGCATGTGACGCACATACATACCCATAGGGCATGTATGTGCGCCATATGCACACACATGCTGATTTCAGGGGTGCAGCAGGGTGTCCTTGAGACACCCCTGCACCCTCAGAATCAATCTCATTTTGCGATTCGCAAATTGCGAATCGCAAATTGAAATGTATTTCACAATCATTCCTATGGGCCTCCTGGCCCATAGGAATGAATGGGAAATTGGGCCATATGTATCAAGCCTTTTTTGATTCGCAAAGGCCGAAATTCGCCGAATGCGAATCGCAAAAGGCTGTTTTGCATTTATTGATATGTATCAAAAAATCGCATCTTAAGGAATCGCAAATATTTGCGATTCCTTATTTTGCTATAGCATTTAAGGAATAGCAATTTTGCGATTCCTTAAATGCTATGTATGAAGCATTTTACTGTAGTGAATTTAGCTTAAGAAATCGCAATTTACCACCAACTTTCAGTTGGTGGTAAATTGCGATTTCTTTTCATAATACACTAATTGGCATTTTTTAATGTGGCATGTGGCGCACATACATGCCCATAGGGCATGTATTTGCGCCATATGCACACACATGCTGATTTCAGGGGTGCAGCAGGGTGTCCTTGAGACACCCCTGCACCCTCAGAATCAATCTCATTTTGCGATTCGCAAATTGCGAATCGCAAATTGAAATGTATTTCACAATCATTTCTATGGGCCTCCTGGCCAATAGGAATGAATGGGAAATTATTCGTTATTTGCGAATTCGCAAATAAGGAAGATTAAGGAACCGCAAGAAAAATGCGATTTTTTTTCATACATACCGTTTTGCGATTTCTAAACAGCGATTCCTTAAAAATCGCTAATTGGAATTCACAAAACAGAACTATGATACATATGGCCCAAGATTCCTTATGTGCGAATTCGCAACTTGTGAATTCGCAAATGAGGAAGATTAAGGAATCGCAAGAAAAATGTGATTTTTTTCATACATACGGTTTTGCGATTTCTAAATAGCGATTCCTTAAAAATCGCTATTTAGAATTCGCAAAACGGAACTATGATACATATGGCCCTAGTTACTTACCTGTACACTATAGTTCTCCAGTATTATCTTTCATAGATTCACATGCTTGTATCTTCCCCGTCGTCATGGTGGGAGTCTCATGGTAACAGAATGACCAAAGCAGTACCATAGAGATGAAAAAACTGCATAGAAAACCGCATCAGGAATGAAATATTTGGTAACCAGACCTCCTTATTGTTTGGTCCAAAACTCAGCCAATCAGCAGCAAGCCCTGACATTGCACTCCTCAGCAGAACTCTCCTACCTCAGATTTCCAGCCCCAAGTGATAGACATGGATATACCCAGAGGTAAACGGTTCTACCTGAGAAACGGGGAGGTGGGCGGGTGCATGTGAATCTATGAAAGATATTACTGGAGAACTATAGCGTACAGGTAAGTAACTAGTTTCTTCTCCAGTATTGAATCTTTCATAGATTCACATGCTTGTATCAGAGTAGCAAGTAGTACCAAAAGATCATAGCGTTTCCAGAATAGAACCTTAGCATTCTGGTTCTGCTCCTAAACACTGATGTCCTAACCATTTGACACCATCCACCATCCACCATCCATCTCTGTAAACCTTGAAAATTAGAACGTATTTCACATATAACAGCACGAAAAATTAGAGCATAAATTAAACATTGTAGACTTATGACTATATACACATTTACATACTTAGAAAAATAATTGGATAGAAAAAAGAATACCTTATTGAAATAGACGCCGAAGTACGGCTTGCCCCAATGCCGTATCCTCCTTCAATGCAGTATCTAGATAGTAATGCCTAGTAAAAGAGTGGACGCTCTTCCAGGTCGCTGCTCTGCAGATGTCTGGCAGCGACACTCCTGCAAATAAGGCCGTTGAAGTTGCCATCTTTCTAGTGGAATGCGCTTGTACTTTGGAGCGCAGTGGATTCCCGGCCTTTTCGTGACACTTGACAATAGCCGATGTAATCCATCTTGAAATACTTGATCTGGATAGAGGCAGTCCTTTTCTCTGTCCCTCAAAAGCTATAAACAGTGTTTTGACATTCTGAAAGGTTTTGTCCTGTCAATATAGAATTTTAAACATCTTTTGTTGTCTAGTGAGTGTAGGGCCCAATCTGCTTCTGTTGAAGGATTTCCAAAGAAAGTAGTTAATATTACCGGTTCATTAAGATGAAATATTGTAGGGACCTTAGGGATGAATTTAGGGTTTGTCCTTAATATCACTTTGTCCTGACGAAACTGTAGAAAGGGTTCTGCTATTGAGAAAGCCTGTATTTCGCTAACTCTCCTCGCAGATGTGAGGGCCAAAAGCAATGCTGTCTTCCAAAATATGAATTGCAGGTCTGCCTTATGTATTGGTTCGAATGGAGGCTTCATAAGTTGCGACAGTACTGTATTGAGATGCCAAGGGATCGAAGGGCGTTGGATCGGAGGGAACACCCTAAAAAAGTCCTTTGATGAATTCCTTGATCACTCTATGCGACCAGAGTGAAGGCAGATTTGCGACTCTCCTATATCTCGAATTTGCCGCTAAATGCACCTCAAAGAGGCATGTGTATGACCTGCTTTCGACAAGTAAAGAAGATATGGCAAGATTTGCTCTGGAGAAACTGCAAACGATATAGCGCCTGAGATGCGCACCATTGAGAGAACCTTTTCCATTTTGCCACATATGTTTTATTTGTGGAGACTGCTCGAGATTGAGATAATATGTCCCTGCAATCTTGGGGAATGTTCCAGAGATTGGAACTCATGCTTGTGAGGTTCCATGCTGATAAGTTCAGCAATGTCAAATTTGGGTGGAGAATTTGTCATTTGTTCATGGAGATCAGGTCCTGAGGTATGGGGAACTGTATCCTGTTGAACACTGAAATTGGAGGAGCTCTGAAAACCATGCTTGCCTCGGCCAAGCTGGAGCTATTAAAATCACATGACATGGCTCGACCTCATTTTGCAGAGTACTCTTGAAATTAAGGGGAATGGAGGAAACGCGTAGGCGAACATTCCCGTCCATCTCAGATGCAGCGCGTTTCCCAAAGATCCCGTCTGTGGATATCTGCTTGCGAACTGGTTGCATTTTAAGTTGTCCTGGGTTGCAAACAAATCTAATGTTGGCGTGCCCCAATGCTGAAAGAATCTTTGTAGCTGTGCATGATCTATTTCCCCACTCGTGGGACACACTGGCTGTTCTGCTCAGGACCTATGCCATTGTGTTGTGTATTCCCTGGATGTGTTGAACCGGAATGGAGATGTTGTAACGTATGAGCCATCGCCAGATTTTTTGAGCCTGTGACGAGTGGTTTCGATCTTGTCCCTCCCTGTTTCAGGAGGTAGAACATTGTTGTTGTACTGTCTGTTTTTATCAGCACCGTAGAGCCGCATATCCTGGGAAGAAAAGCCTTTAGACCCAGGAATACCACTTTCAGTTCCAGCATGTTTATGTGTAATCGTGCTTCTTGCTCGGACCAGTGACCCTGGATTTCTAGTTCCTGAAGATGCACCCCCCAACCTTGCAGCGAAGCGTCTGATGTCATTACATAACTGTGACATTGGGGTTCGAAAGCCAAGCTTTGTACTAGGTTCTCTCGTAGCTTCCACCATGACAGAGCCTTCCTCATTTGAGGAGATGCAGTGATCCGATCCTCGAATGAACCCTGAGATTGAATCCACTGATCGTCTAGCAGTTCCTGTAAAGGCCTCATCTGTAGGCGGCAGTTTGGAACCAGTGGGATACAGGAAGACATTATTCCCAACAAGGATTTGCATAGTCTCACTGAAGTGTACTTTTTTGACTGCAGAGTTGAGGCCATATTTAAGATTTTCCGAATCCACTCCTCTGACGGATATGCTTTAGCTTCCTTTGTGCAAAGTAACGCCCCAAGAAATTGAAGCGATTGAGAGGGCACTATTGATGATTTTTCTAGATTGAGTCGCAGACCGAGGCATTGAAAGAGATCCATGCAGCATTTTAAGGAGATCTGGGCTTTCCTGTAAGATGGACCTTTTATGAGCCAGTCGTCCAGATAGGGGAAAATGTGATGCCCCTGCAATCTTAGGTGAGCTGCGACTGGAGCCATGCATTTTGTAAAGACCCGTGGGGTCGATTTTAGGCCGAAGGGCAACACCTTGAACTGAAAGTGGCGTCCCTCCGCTACAAAACGCAGATACTTTCTGTGTTTCAGATGAATTGGGATATGGAAATAGGCATCCATAAGATCCAGTGATGCCATGAAATCTTTTTGTCGTAGGAGCAAGAGGATCTCCTGCAGTGAAAGCATACGGAAGGGGATTTTCTTGATGTACTGGTTCAGATCCCTTAGGTCCAATACCTGTCTCGATTTTGAAGTCTCTCTTTTCTTTATCAGAAAGAAATGTGAGTAAAATCCTTTTCCTCTCTGTTGAAAAGGAACTTCCTCTATAGCCCCCTTCTGTATAGGCGATAGAACTTCCGCTCCTAGTGCTGAGAGGTGTTGCTGTAGTTTGAAAACTGGGAGGTGATTTGGTGGTATTTGAACGAAGTCTAGGGTATGGCCTCTGTATTACATCCAATACCCATTTGTCTGATGTTATTGACATCCACTACTTCGAGAAGAGAGACAGATAATGGTCTTTGTCGGGTATAAACCAGTTGGAGGGCGCCCGGGTTAAGTCATTGTCGCCTATTAGATTGTTGTGCTGTGCCTCTAGCCGTGGTTTTACCTCTAGACTGCGAGGATTGTATTGTTGATTAGACGGATATTGCCGGTAATTTAGCTGGTACGATGATCTTTGACCAACTTGCCTTCTAGCTCCTCTTCTCCGAAAGGATTGAAATGTTCCCTGCTGAAGGGACCCCAGCGCCCGCGCGGTGTCTGTGTCTGCCTTAATGCCTTGGAGTGCGTCGTCTATGTGTTTTCCAAAAAGATTTTCCCCATCAAAGGGCATGTCAACTATCTTGGCCTGAACTTCGGGCCTAAAAGAGGTAGCTTTCAGCCAACCTTGCCGTCTAAGTGCCACTGCTCCAGCCATTTGGCGAAAAGCCATCGAAGATATATCAATGGCGGCATCGATGGATTCCGAGGCCGCTTTTGCTCCATCTTGTAGAATAGCCGATGCTTCTTCTTTTTTATCATCTGGTAGTGAGCCAATAGTGGTGCTATATCTGACCACATCTGCCTGTTGTAACGGCTGAGGAGGGCCATAGAATTTGCCGCCTTGATGGTAGAGGCTGCCATTACTGCAAACCTCTTTCCCGCTCCATCCATTCTTCTTCCTTCCTTATCTGGCGGAGCCATAGATGTGGAGACAGGATTTGTAGAGTTTCTCTGCGCTGCCTGCATCACCACCGATTCCGGTCGTGGGTGTCCTATCAAACACGCAGGAGAAGTTTCTGGCGCTCGATATTTTTTCTCAATCCTTGGGACTGACGCTGCCACAGAAGCTGGTGTCTTCAGAATTTTAAGACCCTCATCGCATATGTGCTGTATGATTGGGATCGATCTGGTTGACCTTCTTGAGTCCTCCTTAAAGTCATATAAGAAACATTCTCTTTCTTGAACCGGCATTTGTAGTTTGAATCTTTTAGCAGCATTTTCGATAATATCGTAAAATCCTCTAATGTCTTGAGGAGGCGAATTTGCTGGTGAAGGAGATGGAGAATGAGTTGTTGGCAAAAAGTACTCATCCCATTCTGCTCCAGCCGGGGCATCTTGAAGAAGTTCATCTTCCTACGGTTGATCATCTCCATCGCTCTCAGCCAAGTCATCTCTTATTGTGACTATCGGCGGGGAACGCATTCTTTGCACTGCCGGTATAGACTGTGCTACTGGTGCTTGAGGCTGAACCACTGGAGCCGTTGTTTTAGGGGCATTAGCCTCAGGGAAGCGACGGTAGTAATCATTAATCATCAGACGTAAGTCCGTTACTAGCGATGCAGTCATTGATATAGATTCTTCCCTCCCTACAGCTTGTTGTTCCTCTTCTTCCTCGTAGTCACAAGGTTCCTGATATGATTCGTACCTTGTAGACTTGGTCTGAGTAGTATCTCTAAAGGAGTATACTTCCTCCTCATCCGTGTCCTGACTCTTGATTTGCAGCTGGGAGGGACTATACGCTACCCCTGAAGATTCTTCATCGTCAGATTCCTGCATTTCTAGTAAGTTTGATGGAGGTAGTGGAGATATCTTCATCCATGTTGTGAACTAAGAAGATTTCCTTATCGTCGACGGGCCGTCGACGAGTAAAAAGATCTGATTGAGATCAAGGTCTTTGACTTCGGAGATTTAAAGGCCTTCGTCGACGGAGTCTCCGTTGTCGGGATGTGAATGATCGTCGACGAGGTCGACGGGATAGCGTTCGACGGTGCTGTCGACGTCAACGGAGATGCAGCCTGTCCTGTCAACGTAGTCGTCGACGATGTAGATTTGGTACCTGTCGACGCTGCCATCGTCGTCAAAATGGTCGTCGTCGACGATGTTGTCGTAGACGTTTTGACAGAAGCTACAGATGGAGACACCACAGCGCTGGATGATGGGGCAGAAGACACTCCCCTATGGCCTGAGGATTTCTACATAGGAGTTTGGGGAAGAGAAGAGTTCTCTTTTCCCTTGGTTTTCAGCTTTTTAGGATCCACAGATTCTTCTGAAGTGGAAGATTTCCTCTTTTTGGAAGTCTGGCTAGTGGATTCCTCCTCTGATTCAGAATCTGAGGTGGCCTTTTTCTTCTAAAGCCACAACAGAAGACGTGCCGAACGATCCCTTAATGTTTTAGCAGAAAAAGTTCTGCAGTGTTTGCAGTCCTTTGCTACAAGTATGGGGTGAAGGCAATATAAGCAGTCCTTGTGTGGATCTTCTGAAAAGAGCCTAGCTTTTCCACAGGATCTGCAAGGCCTGAATAGCCTCTTTTTAGAGCTTTCAGCCATTAGAAGGTATAAAATGAATCACAATACCTTAATCCAGAATACAATTCAGCAGTTGGAAAGGTCAAAGGTTCACACAGGAACAAACTGAGCAGAGCTCAGGGAGACTCCTTTCTCACACGAAGGCGGTTGGAAATCTGAGGTAGGAGAGTTCTGCTGGGGAGTGTGATGTCAGGGCTTGCTGCTGATTGGCTGAGTTTTGTACCAAACAATAAGGAGGTCTGGTTACCAAATATTTCATTCCCTATGGGGTTTTCTATGCAGGTTTTTCATTTCTATGGTACTGCCTTGGTCCTTCTGTTACCGTGAGACTCCCACCATGACGACGGGGAAGATACAAGCATGTGAATCTATGAAAGATTCAATACTGGAGAATGGCAAGATTCCCAAGTCTCAGAAACAAAAATCAAACAAGGCGGGTATTTAAATGGAGGCTCGCAATCATACACTGACGGACGTGCGTCAGGAAGTCAAGAACGCTACTCCCCCGCATCAAAGTCATGAAAGAGAATAGAAAAAGACCATACAGGTAGCGCCATGTTGAAATAGGCACAAATTGCATTTATGGTGAAGACAAAAAAGACCAAATCACTGACTGAAAATGGCCATAATGCGATAAAACCAATGTTAGAGGCCGAAGACCTAAGAGAAGTGGCTAAACAATAAAAAGGGCTGAAACAGCTAATTACATGGGTGGGACCGAGATAAACAAGAAAAATCAAACTAAACAAGAAAATACAAGAATCAGAGCAAGAGATCACCAGGAACAGAGCCACAGAGATTATGACATGGTAAACAAAGCAAGAGATAAGAACGCACAAAAATGATAAAAGAAAAAAAGGCTGAATAACCAAGTCGCTGTGTATAACAAGAAAGCGAATAAATCTAGAAAGCCTGGGAAAACAATGAGAATAGAAAACCAAATAGGAATATGGCAAACCATGCCAAAGCCATTCCCAAAATATATATATAGTAGGGCACGGGAGGAAAATTAGAATAGACAGGTGGCAGTGCCATCCGTGCGGTACAGCAGGACAAAACAAGGCAGGGATCACAAGGAGAGAAACAGAAGATAGACCAAAAAAGGGAGAAACCCAGAGTATTGTAAGATAGCATTCTCCTACAGTAGGTGTTCATTCAGACTTTTGTCCTTAGTGTTGAGAGTAAAAATCCAGAACACTTCTCTTTTTCTGCAGGTGGCCGCTGTATCTCTTCCCAGTTGAGGTAGGACTTTTTCCAGAATCGACCACCTAAAGTCTCCCTCAGTGTGGTTGGCCTCCCTCCAATGGCTAACTAGAGGCGCAGATTGTTTGGACAGTCTGATGTTAGATTTTTGTTCACCACTCCTTTTCCTACATTCCCCTCCAGTCTCGCCTACATAGGCCAAATTGCAGGAACAAATGATGATGTACACAATATTGGATGACCGACAGTTTGTGATCTCCTTGGCACCTTTTGAACATAGATGAGTATGAAGAAAACTGCCCAGACCTCGTTTTGCTTTTAAGAGGAATAAAAACCTTAGGAACCTCCTAGTGAGGGCCAAGGGAACGGAACACAATAAGTGTTGTCAAAAATCCATCACGGGGGGGGGGGGTAAACCTGTCAGAGGAAACCACAAATGTGGCTCCCGTCAAGCGTGCCCCAATGCCATCGTGAGTGACAGTATTAGGATCAACAAGAGGACTGTGTTTCTCAAGGAAATGACAAACTGTTGGTCATCCAATATTGTGTACATCATCCTTTGTCCCTGTAATTTGGCTTGTAGGCGAGACTGGAAGGGAATGTAGGAAAAGGATTGGTATACAAGGGTACGTCTATTTAATTTATTTATTTTAATGGTTTTGTATAGCACGAACAAGACCCTTGCGGGTAGTAGAGTGCTTTACAGGGCAAATATAGGTGACATCAAGATATCATAGGTTACAATAGAAGAACTTAGTAGAATATTATAGCTTAGTAAATATATACACAAATGAATGAGTAATTCAAGTGAATTTGTCCAAGAGAATAGATTTCACTTCTTTTTTCAAAGATGACATGGAAGGGCTCTGTCTCGTTTCTGGGGGTAAGGCATTCCAAATCCTGGGAGCCATTCCTGATAAGGATTGGTTGTATGTTTTCTTCTTATTTAATCGTTGTGGTTTCAGTCAAAGATTGTAGGAGCTACTCGTGGTTCTGTTACCACATGACGGCACCAATTTATCAGCTAGGTATATCAGTGTTTTGTGATGTAATGCCTTGTGCGTCATAAAGGGCGATTTTCAAGTGAATTCTAGCCTCAAAAGGAAGCCAGTTGAGAGCACGCAGGTCTGGGGAGATTTGACAGGTTTTTTTGGAACCTGTGATGAGTCTTGCTGCTGCATTGATAGATGCTCTTAAAGGGGCCGTCGTCGATTTCGGAAGGTCGCAGAGAGCCACACTATCATACTCCAGTCTAGGAATTACTAGAGCTTGAACTGCCTGTTTAAAGTCATTTGCGGGCAGGAAGGGTTTCAGTCTTCTCAAAGTGTTCATAAAAAAATGTGCTTCTTTTGTAGTGGTACTGATGTGTTTCTGCATGTTCAGCTTATTGTCCAGGGTTATTCCCAGCGATTTCGCTGTGTTGATGAGAGGTTGACCGTTGAGTGCTGTTAGGTGCTTCATCCAATCGAGGATGATGGTAGATTGCTTTGGGGGAGAGATTAGGAGGAATTCGGTTTTGAGGCTGTTTAGTTTTAAGTGGTTTTGGTCAACCAGGTCTGCGTTTTTGTAAGGTTGAAATAAGAGATTTGATGTAAAGTGAACGGATCGTTATGTAGAGTTGTGTGTTATCTGCGTACATGTGAGAGTGGACATTCGCGGAGCTGAAAAGTTTGGTGAGTGGTTCCATAAACATGTTGAAGAGTGTAAGGGAGAGGGCTGATCCCTGTGTAACTCCTAGAGTGACTGGGTGGGCTTGGATAAGGATTGATTGCTCTTGAATCTTTGTGTTCCGTTTTGAAGGAAGGATGTAAACCAGTTTAGGACCGATCCAGATAGTCCCATTCTGTGTTTCAGAAGATCTAGTAAGTTCTCGTGTTTGACTGTATCGAAGGCCAAGGATAGGTCAAGTAGGATTTGTAAACATGCTTTGTTTTGGGCGTTAACTTTCCTTTAGGCATAGGGAGATTAAGTGACTTGCCCAGGATCACAGGGTGTTAAACCGATGTCGGTACTCCAACCCGGTTCCAAAAGTGGCAGCTGTAGCCCTTAAGTCAAGTCAAGTCAAGTCATAGAATTTATATAGCGCACTACATACCCAGAGGGTCTCAAGGCGCTTAGGGAGGGGAGGACGCTTACTTGTCAAATATCCAAGTTTTAAGTTGCTTTCTAAAAGCTAGGTGGTTCTGGGTAAGGCGAAGGTAGGTGGGGAGTGAGTTCCATGTTTTAGCTGCCAGGTATGAGAAGCCATATCTCATCTCCACCCTTTGCCTGTTGAGCTCTCATTTTGCACACTATTCTCCCCCTTTCACCAGCACGCTTCACCCATCCCAAAGCACTTAATCGCCACTAACTAAACACCTATAACGTCCCAAGGGCGGGACTGCTTGTTTGGTCTATCTGCTGTGTCTACCCTTGTGACCTCCGCCTTGTTCTGTTTTGCTGTGCCGCCCAGAGGGCACTACCACCTGTCTATTCTTATTTCCCCCCGTGCCCTACTATATATATCTGTTGCGAATGACTTTGGCATGGTTTGCCATATTCCTATTTGTTTTTTTAATGTTTTCTATTCACATTGTTTTCCCAGGCTTTCTAGATTTATTCACTTTATTGTTATTCATGGCGACTTGGTTATTCAGCCTTTTTTTCTTTTATCATTTTTGTGCTTTCTTATCTCTTGCTCTGTTTACCATGTCGTAATCTCTGTGGCTCTGTTCCTGGTGATCTCTTGCTCTGATTCTTGTATTTTCTTGTTTAGTTTGATTCTTTTTGTTTATCTCGTTTCCAGCCGTGGAATTAGATGTTTTAGCCCTTTTTATTGTTTAGCCACTTCTCTTAGGTCTTCAACCTCTAACGTTGGTTTTATTGCATTATGGCCATTTTCAGTCAGTGATTTGGTCTTTTTTGTCTTCGCCATAAATGCAATTTGTGCCTATTTAAACATGGCGCTACCTGTATGTTCTTTTTCTTTTCTCTTCCATGACTTCGATGCAGGGGAGTAGCTTTCTCGTCTTCCTGGCGCACGTCCATCAGTGTATGATCGCGAGCCTCCATCTAAAAACCCGCCTTGTTTGATTTTTGTGTCTGCAACTTGGGAATCCTGCCATTATGACGTTTGACTCCCGTACCAGCCGGAGGCACTGGACGGGTACCGAACCTCTCCTCTTGAATCTAGGGTAAGTTTCTTTAAAGTTTATTGTAGGAAGGTGGATATCTGACTATGGTTGCCCCCAACTTTTTGCCTGGTGTTTAGCTGGTTTTTCGACTTAGTTGACCTGGGGCCCTGCTATTCAGGACCCCAGGCCCACTGCTCTGTCTGTAAAAAGGATTCCATGTACTATAGGTACATATCTAATTGGATACTGAGTCACCTTATCAGCCCCTGTACAGTGTACCTTAGGTACCCAGGGCATAGGTGCACCCAGGGCCTACCAGGGGCTGCATGTATTATGCCACCCCTGGCTGGCCATCCAAATCTGACACCACTGGCTGATCAATCAGCTGGGGTAAGGTGGTGTAATCACCCTTTGCTTTAGATACAGTATACCTATTTCTAAACCTAAAATGGACACATATACTCCTATAAGTCACTCCTATGGCAGGCCTTAACAATCCGGGAGGCAGAGTGCTTGGAATTATGTGAGATAGTGCTCTGGCTTGAGCTGAGCCTGTCTACAGCTTTCGGAACCATGTCCTTTAGCTGCTTCCATGATAACGCTATACCATATACTCTTAAGTGCATTATAACCTCGTGGTTATTGCTAACTTTGGCATAGCATTATCAAAACATGTCGAGAAAGGTGTCATCCGAATTGGAATACTACCCTCTCGCCACCCTTCTAGAGGGACATGACATGTACCGAACTGTGAACCACGGTTAAAGTTAACTCGAGCCTCAGCATCACAAAATTGATGCTGCCACCACAGATACAAGTCTGACCTCCTGCTGCTGGGAGTCCTTCCAGCGAGGGAGGCTTGGACAAAGGGTTTCCTGCCTGGGGAGGTGCTAGCACCACCCCAGACAGGATTTTGTGTATTAGGTAGGACCGGGCTGAAAGGAATGAGACATGCCTGGGGCACACAAGGTGCCCAGTGCATACACCGGTTCAAACCAGTTGCTGGGGCACTCCAGCCCCAGCTCTGGCACAAGACTGGACAAAGGATAGGGGGTGTAACCACCCCCCTTCCTGGTCCCACCCATAGGAGGGACCTATTGATAGTACAGCCCCCTTTAGCAGGATAAAGGTAGGAGCTGGTCCCATTCCAAATAAGATTAATCCTGACTTGAAAACTTACAAGAAGAAACTCTGGACTACGACATTCTGCTACAGAAGACTGAAGAAATCTCCCTTGTGGGCAAGGAGTGTCCACCCTGCACAAGCAGGCACCATCAAGCGTCCAGTGGCTTCACTTTGTCGTCTTCCCTTGAGGATCCAGACTTCAGAGCCCGACGAGACCCGGATTCCCAGACCTCTCCGACCTCAACTCACATCTGCAGCACAGCTGAGATCCGTGGGTGCGACGAGACACGTGGGACCGGACATCTTGGAGAAACTGCAATTCACTTCCTGCACGACTTCTGAGGTAACTTCCACAAAGTGCTTTGGGGATTAAGAAGCCTCAGCCCCGAGCAGCTCCTGCACCGAAGACCAGCCCGCCAGCATCCACGAGATCTGCGTGGGGCCCTTCTGCCTGTTTGCTGCTCGACGCGTTGTCTGATCACTTGCCGGCTGGCTAGTGGCCTCCTAGGAGACGATCAACGACATAAATACCGCTGGTCTGGTTGCTCCAGACTGGCCTTTGCTTCCCTGCAAAGGAGAAGCACCTCGGACCCTCCTGGTCCGCACCAGACGTCTTTTCCACTCAACGCGTGGGTTGCTTTTGCCGAGGCCTGTTGACGCCGAATCCGGAACCAACACCGCCGACAGCGAGAGCCTGCGTGGGACAGCTCGTGCCTCCATCCTGGTCGTCGAAGACACCTCCTGGTCCACGTGGCTGCAGAGTCAAGCGTCCACTCTTCACCTGATCGCGATGACAGCATCTGGTTCCTTCCTGGTTCCACTCCAGTCACTGGTTAGTGACTTTGAACATTGTCCCCTCTGCTTTCAGGTCTTCAGCATTCCTGATCCACCCTTGGATCACACCGGACATCTTCCTCCTGGTCGCCTGCAGCATCTTTTCTTTCAGGCTCCATAGACCTCAACGCAGAAACCCGACACGACTTCGCACCTATGCACCCGCAGCCCGTGGGTGAGGTAACAAGAGCATTTCGGTGCTCAAAGGTAGATTGACTCTCCTAGTGTCCAGTTTCACAGTCGTTTTAGTCCTAACTAGTCAGGATTGTCCGTATTCACCTTTTTCTTGAACTGTACTGTTTATAGACGTTGTTACGCATCTCGCGTGTGAGTTCACACTCTGCACACGCGTTCCGTGGGCCTCCTATTACTTACCTAAAGTTAGGATAGTGTAGTTGGCGCTGTTCGGCCGGTAGTCCGATCCATTTCCTACCTCGATTAGACCCGGCCACCGCGTTTTTTTTTTTACATGCAGTACTTATAATCGACCAAGGACCGGTGTCTCTCTCACTCTGCGCTAGATAGTGCATGTATGGTCCATATAAAGTACACTGGCACCTGGGGGAATATCACCTCTGTTAGGCCTTATTGTAATTAGGTACTAGGTCGGGCTGCGGCGCTGCATTTCCCGTGCAGTTTCTGTTACTTTCACAGATCGGCACTTGGTAGACTTGTGTCTTGTATCGATTTAGGGTCTCCTACTGTACTTCGGCCCCAGCTGGCATTTTCCTGCTCTACGGAACGAGTATACCTTGCAAGGTGCACGTTTGTTTTGCATCCCCACTGCTCCTTCTGGATTCAGCCCACAGTGTAGGGCGTACGGCACACGATCACCCCAAACATCTTTGAGCCAGGGCTTATGCTTTTTAGGTCTCGGCCTGCGTAGGCTGCGCTTGCATAGTCTCGCCGGCGAGATCTTATGTCTTAAGAGTAGGGGGTTTGAACCCGCCCCTCTTCTCCATTGGCTGGCTGCCTAGACGGCAGCCAGCCATTGGAGAAGAGGGTTCTGTGACGTAATTTTTAGTAGCTAAACCCCGTACGTTTCGGATTGAGGGGCGTGTTTTTTTTGTTTCTTTCTCTCCTCGTAAATCACGCCCCCCAGTCAGCAAAGGACGGGGCTTAGCTTCCAAAAATGTTGTTGCCTCCTCTCCCCCATCCCTCTTCTCACCTTTCTCCTCTTCTTTCTCCTGGGCTCTCCCCCTCCTGTCTTGTTTACTTCTGCGTATTGGCGTGCAACCTTCATAGGGTCCGCCTTCCTGTCCATAGAGAATTGGGTTAAATTCCGCGATGGACTGGTATTGTGTCCAATAGCAGTTTTAAGGCGGGGCTTATCCGTTCCTTGTTCGTTTTCATTGAGTCCGATAACAATCAGTCTGCAAACTATGGCCGCCTCCTCTGCTGCAGGTGGAGGTGGACGGTGTGGAGACAGAAAGTTTGTGTTTGGGGGTTTCTGACTGCGAAAGCTGCCCAATCGTAGGGGAAGAAGGTGGGAAGAAACTGTGACGGATAGGGCCAGTCACCACTTAGGAACAGCAAGCAGCGTTCTGTGGGCAAGGCTACGCAGCGACCGCCCTATCACTCCTGGCAACGGACCTGAGGCGTGACGTGTGCACGTGCTGCTGAGGCGGCTGAGTGCAGGTGCAGGGCAGGATTATAGGCGGGGCCAGTGGGACCTGCAGCAGACCAAGGGCACAGGTAACGCGCTGGACTCCGGGGTGAAGGGAGACCAAAGAAGCGGCATTTCTGGTCTATCGGGGTGGGAGGCAGAAGAGAGGCTCAGGATCAAAGGTGTCTTGGGAAGTGGCGGAGAGTGTGGGTGCAGGGACCTGTAGAAGAAACCGCATAAGGAGTAGGTAGGGACTGACGAAAGAATAGGAAGGGAGGTGGCTGAAGGAAGGGCAAGTGTTGATGTGTTTAAGTATAGACTTAAGGCATCAACAAGAGATGCCGTATGCAGGTTTTTATTTTACGTCAGTGGAGGGGTTTATGAGTGGGAGGAACGGGTATGTAGGACAGAAGTGCAGTGTTGCTTGGTAGTTGAGTAACAGCTTAGGGTATGTGGGAGCTGCATACATATCTAAGGCAAGAAGTGACACGTTATTCTGGGGCAGGGACATTGAGGGGAGTCCTGTGCTGCATTAGGGAGAAGCCCTGTAGTGGTCCCTAAAAACCCCAGGAGCTCAGGCTGACCAGTGGGGGACAGACCCCTATGAGCTCCTGGTACCTACATTGGTCGGTGGTAGCGGGTAATGTGACCCCTTCGGGGTTCGAGTGACCCAAGGTAATGGCCGAGGCCGTTCAAGAGGAGCTGTTGGTGACTAGGAGTCCAGTGCTTTGTCCTTAGCAGTGTCCACACCCACTATGCCTGATCGCTGAATTTCTGTCCAGCAATTGTTTCTAGCACATTCTGTGTTGTGCAGAACTACTAACACCTGCCATCCCTCTGTTTATTCTGTTTGTAACTTCCATGAGTAAAGTTAGTATTGTTCGATATAAAATAACCATGCTCTGCCATTTACTTAGTGCCACTGGCATGCTGGTGCAAAATTGTACGTACCATAATTCTACTAATACATCTTAGTTATCAGGAAGAGCTTGATGAGCATAACGAGCACAGTTGTTATTAGTGTTAAGTGTTATTCGTGGCAAGGTGATTTTTGTTTGGATCGTTTCTTGAGTTATTGGTATTTTTCGTGTCATTGTGTATGGTATTTTTGTTTTTGGCAGTGTTAACTAAATCACATTTATTCTTGCAAACATTATTTACGGAACAACTTCAAAGACCGATTAACAGAATGTGGTCTATCAGTAATTAGCATGGAAGTGTCATCGTTGTAAGCGTTTCATTTTTCAGCTTTAGTATTAGAGCATTTGGGTCTTTACCCCATTGAATTCACGAAGCGATACGTAATTGGGCACTACTGAATTGATTAGAGGTGTTCTTACGTCTACTGCACCATAGCAAGCGGACACCTCCAAGGAGAGAGATATTCATGAAGTTGCAGCAGGAGTATTATTCCGAAGTGCTTACTGTGATAGTGTTGTAATTACGCACACATCTTTTAAGGTTTTTGTAATGCTTAATTTGAATCTGGTTTATGTCCAGTGATGGTGCCATTATCTCTTTACTGCAACGGTTTTCAGCAGTGGGCCTTCACCAACACAGCAATTTCAGAGAATGCCATGTGTTTGCTCCTCAGGATCACCACACGTTTATTCTTGTTAAGATAGCTAATCGGATTTACCCCTTTCTATCTGTTTACTCATTTTCAGAGCGGCATGTGTTGTTAGAACCTTCCTGATCTCTCCATGCGTTTATCCTTTTGTTTGCTCCATGGACACATTCTATCGGTGAATATGGAACAATAACTGGGCTTTCCATCACTGTAAATGGACGCTTTATTAGGACGGGGAAGAAGTTGAACTTCTTTAACATTACATCAATTTGAATAATCCCACTTCACTAATACATCGAATAAACTATCCCCCACCGCACTTAAGCTACCCCTTCACATTAAACAGCCCTCAATTGCAACAATTCACCATTCAGCTACACTCCTTTCTTCTCACTCATATCCTTCAACACTTGAACCCAGCTGCCCCTATCCGCTTTCTGTGCCAAGGTCCCCCCGCCACCAGCAAGGCCTCAAACTCTTCTGAGGTCAATGTCTGAGCTTTGTGTTTACCTGCCACCTTTCCTAATAAGTGACAGATAAATCCAACCACTTCCTATAATTCTTGTAAAATATAATGCCTAACAAAGTGACCCTGAAACCTACAGTAATCACAAAGTAACAGGAAAAAACCTAATATCCCACACAAATTCAGCAGCTAATTGTGGCTAGACACAAACACGGGTAGGGGGGGCACAAACATTTGCCTTCCTAATAGGACCACAGTGCACCTCGCCTCAGACTGTCTCCAACTGTCACTTTTACCCTGCCCACCCTACTTTAGTTAACCAATCAAAGACCCACTGAGGCCTAATTTGTCCCACGTACCAAAGCTCCCTGGGGAAGGGCGTGTACACCTTGTAGGCTGCCGGATCCCCTGGTGCCACTTTAAGATTATTCCCAATGTCCCATTGAGATAGATTCCAATGTACACCTCCTTCAGGTGTTCCCGGTGTACCCATTTTGAGATTGATTCTTCTTTTTTTTTTTTTGTAAATTTTTTTATTTTGAGTTAAACAGTGTAATAAACAGGGTAAGGGCCCCCGAAGTGCCACACATTTCCCCACACAGGGGGTACATTTATAAATCGGTAGAGATGATATCACGTAGTAACAGAAGTATGTCAAGTTCAGGCCGATGTAAGCAAGCTCAAAGTTCTGAGATCAGCAGTCCGATTAGCACTGAGATGACATCGTGAAAGTGAAAGCACTTAGCGACATGCAAGCTTAAGTTCCTGTGCAGCTAAAGTAGAGGGCAGTAAGCCCTGCATTATGCACCCCAGAAGGCCCAAGAGCAAAGATAAGGAAAGAAAAACACCCTGCCCCCCTCCCACTCCTCCCCCTCCCTCCCCATGGTGGTGAGTCCATACGCCCCAACTGACATTCAGTCATTCACGCTAGACTTGAAAGAGATGTAGTGATCTTATGGATGCTGGGCAAACGGCTGAAGGCAACCCTTTAGAGAGAAAAGCAACCAATGGACCCCACTGAAATTGAAAGTTCTTGAAGGTACCCAAGAAGATGTCCGCCATTTGTTCCATACTCAAGAGCCTCCATAGCCTGGCGTGCCACAGGGAAATTGCTGGTGCCCCCTTCTGCTTCCAAGCGGCAGCCAACGTGAGCTTGGCAGCTCCTAGGCAGAGCCACAAGATCTTCTTGTCCGCCCGAGTCTGGTATTCCAGACCGGGTTCCCGCAAGCCCAACAGGACAGAAGCGATGGAGTTCTCGACAGGATAGTGAAGAATGTCCTTGATATGCGAGAGGATCTCCTCCCAGTAAGGCCGAATCACTGGGCAGTCCCACCATATATGGCGGAAGTCACCAAGGAGCCCACAACCCCTCCAGCATTTGTCGGACGTAACCGGGTATATGCGATGGAGCCTAGTCGGGCAGAGATACCATAGCATAAGTGTCTTAAGGTGTGCCTCCCTTAAATGCAGTGAGTGGTTAAACGCAGTGAGATCCCGCCATAGTGCAGACCATTCGTTATCAGAGATATCTCTCCCCACCATTTCCTCCCACTGTTCCATATAACGAGGTCTAGGCGTCACAGCAGATTGAAGCAGGAGCTGGTACAAGAAGGAGATAGTTCCTTTCATGGTGGATGTCCGCAGTAGGAAGGCCTCAAATGGCGATGGGGGTCTCGTAGCTGCTTCCAGTACTCCAGGCGACGTGGCTCAGTGAAGCAATTGCACATGGTGATACCGTTCAGTCTGGGGGATCCCATAGTCCCTCATACAGTTAGTAAAGGAGAGAGGATCTTGCCCATGAAACAAATGGGTCAGCGCTCTACAGCCTCCTTCCCTCCATGCATCAAAGGCTCCCTCTTGGAGCGCCGGTGAGAAGGCTGGGTTAAAATGTATGGGTGTAAAAGGTGAGGGAAATGTGGTCCACACCTCATCTGAGGCAAGTGTGTCCCAGACCTTCAATGTCGTTCCTGTAGGAGTGCTGATGTAAGCGTTAACGGGGCGGTCTTACTTTGGTTTCCACGCCAGGTCCCATACTGATCTGCCAGACACGCTCCGGTCCATGTGGAGCCAGTGCTTCTCCAGTGTTTGCTGCGACCACTCCACTAACACCCTCAGTTGTGCCGCTTTATAATAGAGTTGCAGGTCCGGAAGTCCTACTCCTCCCTCAGTCTTCGGCCGACGCAAGACCGTAAAAGAGAGACGCGCCCGCCCCCCCTGCCATATAAATCGCAATATCTGAGTCCTGAGGCGTCGAAAGAATTCGCTATCCAATGGAATGGGCAGCGCCTGAAATAAATATAGGTATTTAGGAAGGAGAACCATCTTTACAGAATGGATTCTACCCAACCAGGACAGGAATTTAGGTTTCCACCTATCCAGTTCAGCCCGTGTTTCCGCTAAGAGAGGGGGGAAGTTGGCCGAGAATAATTTGCCCACCGTCGGAGTCAAATGGACCCCCAAGTAGACTGTCGAACTAGTGGCCCACACTAAGGGCGTCAAGAGACGTACCCGCTCCACCTCTGCCTGCGATAGGGTGAGATTCAAGATATATGACTTACTATAGTTGACCTTGAAGCCGGCCACTGCTTCAAAGTGCAGCAGGGCCTCCCTGATGCAGGGTAATGAGTGTTCCGGGTCCGCCACCGAAAACAAAATGTCATCCGCGAATAGCGTAATTTTATGTTGTTCCCCCATGAATGGAATGCCCCGAATCCCCGCGCTTTCCCGTACCGCCAACGCTAAGGGTTCAATGCTCAGTGCGAACAAGAGGGTTGAAAGAGGGCAACCCTGCCTGGTGCCCCTGGAGTGTGGAAAGAACGCCGATAGATGTCTATTCATCGTCACCCGCGACCTGGGCCCGCAAAAATTTGCCCTCACCATAGTAATAAATTTGTCCGAAAAGCCAAATGCCGACATTGTGTTAAACAGGAAGCCCCAGTCCACACGATCGAAGGCCTTTTCGGCATCCAGCCCCACAAGGACCGCCGGGATGCGAAACCTATCTGCCTTTTCAATGAGATGCACCACCCTCCGCTTGTTATCGTGAGTTTGGCGCCCCTTGATGAATCCGGACTGGTCAGGATGAATAATTGCCTGCATCAGGTCTTGTAACCTGCGTGCCAGGATCGTTGAATATAGCTTAGCGTCTATGTTTAGTAGCGCTATTGGGCGGAAGGAAGCGCACTGGGTAAGATCCTTCCCCGCTTTCGGCAAAACCGTAATTACTGCCTCCGCCAGCGTTCCGGCCGAGGCGCCAGAGGTGGCCATGTCATTAAATAGGGCCACTAAGAAGTCGCAAAGTTCGGTGGCGTATGTCTTGTAGAAGACGGCTGTATAGCCATCCGGCCCGGGTGCTTTGCGTAATTTCAGATTTTTGATAACCTCAAGAACTTCTTCCCTGGTGACCGGGGCCTCCAACAGTTCATTCCACTCCTTCGAGATCTGGGGGAGTGGCAGACGCCGCAGGTACTCCCTTTGTGCTCCCGTATCGAGACCGTCTCCTGCGTACAGGTCCGCGCGCATCTCAGCCATACACACCACATAGCATCATTGTCACCACCATGGAACCTCCCCGACCCCCTCCCCCCTCACCCCCCACCTCCCAACTCACCCCACAACAGGAATAGTAGGAAAAAACTCAAGGCACTGAACCTGAACAATGTACCCAGCAGTTCCAGTAGAACATCGTTCGAAAGGCCCCTCCTGGACTGGAATCGGGGTGAGGGTACCAACTTAGGGACCCCCCAGGGCCACGGTCCGGGGTGTCTTCTCCAAAAGTACAATCGTACCCCTAGGACCTTAGGGCCAGAGTCCCTCCGGCGCCAAATTTCCATAGAATCGGGGGTCACGCCGCCCCCGAGCTTTGTTGAGAAGCTGCTAATGTGGCGGAGGCCACCGAGGCTACCGCCCCGCCTCTCTCCTGCAAGCTAGCTGCGCGATCCGGGGATGAACCAACTCTGTGCCAGGAGGAAGAACGATGTCGTCTTCTCGATGGTGAGGTGCTCGACTCCTGGGATGGGGGAACGTCCTCCAGGCCTAGAAGATCCTTTGCCACCTGAAGGGAGCGAATTTGCGCCAGCCGATTCTGCCAGCGGAATATGATACGGAAGGGGTGCCCCCAGGAATATGAGATATTGCGCTCCCACAGGAAGGTGGTCACGGGGCGGAACTCCCTCCTCTTCCGGAGCGTTGATGCCGCCAAATCCTGAAAGAGCTGTGGACGGTGGTCCCCAAATTGCAAGGAAGGGATGGCTCTGGCCTTCCGTAGGATGCGCTCCTTCACCTGAAAGTCATGCACACAGACAAGGATGTCCGGCGGGGGCCCCCCTCCTCTTCTGGGCAGGCCAACTCTATGCACCCTGTCCATTCTTATTTCCTGCACCTCCTCTTCATCTAAGATCTGTAAGAATAAGTCCTGAACATAGCCACGCAAGTCCCCTGCTTCTTCGTCCCAAGGGACCGCTCGAATACGGATATTGTTCCGTCGAGAACGGTTCTCCAAATCCTCTGTATGGGTTTGCAGATCCAAATTCTGTTCGGTGAGGCGGATGATGTCTTGCTGTAGTTGGTGCACGTCGTTCGCCACACTCAGATCATGGTCCTCCAGCGTCGCCACTCGTTCACCAATGCCATCCACATCTCTCCGGACCTTCCGGAGGTCCGACGCCAATTGGGCGCGGAGTTCAGAAATATCCTCTTAGATAGATGCGAAAAGCTCAGTCATAAAGGCTTTGGTGGCAGGAGCCTCATCGTCCGATTGCTTAGATGACCCAATGGCCCTGGGAGACGCCGGCTGCTGCGAAGATTTAGAGGCACGATCCTTCCCCGGTCTCCCCTTGCGTAGCGTATTGGACATCGTGAAGGTCCGGGTGTGGCGCGGAGTCAAGGTGGCCCGTACTCCTCGAGGGCAATGGGCAAACGTTACTATGGGTCCTCCGGGGCAGCAGAGCTCTCCGCACCTCACTCCAGACAGTGCGGCCAGGAGTATGGCCTCCCCCTCTCCGCCCGGGGTCCTCGCCGACCTCTCCCCGCAGGCGGTCCTCCTCACCAAGGCTCCTCTGAGGTCAATTCGCTCCGGTATGCGGAGGGGAAACCAAGCTCCGTGGGGCCCCGATGCTAAGACAAAGAAGAGGTTTCCAGCGCTATGCAGGGCCTCCCCAGGCACCCAGCCCAGGTCATAGAGGAACGCGCAAGCCACTTTAGGCCTGTCCGGCCCAGCTTATTCACTCTGCAGTCATCGGCCTCCCGGCCAAAATGGCGTCGCCGAAGAGTCTCGCCAAGAAGTGCCTTTCTGATAGTCGACTTCGCGCCCCCTGCGTCCGGTGGTTCAAGACCGCAGGGCGCGTAAACCGGGGAGCACCAGCCCAGAGCCCCCGGCCCTGCAGAGCTCCACTTCACTCCCTCCGATGGCTATGGCCGTCCTCAGCTAGATGAGCAGACCGGACCGGCCTCTTGGTCAGCAAAGCAGCGGAGGCAGAACCGCTATTGTAAGCCTCAGCGTGTCCCCGGCTGCAGACTCTCAAGCTCCCGCCTCCCGGCTCCCCCAGGGCACCCAGCGCCACTGCACCACTCCAGATGGCAGCTGACCTGTCCGGGATGCCCCGAGTCCGCCGCGATCCTCCCACTGCTAGGCTCCTCGTCGTTGCCGGCTCCCCTCCGCGCTCTGCCGGTGCCCCTTAGGCCAGGGCCTTACTCCCCATAACCAGCCGTGCTACGCGGCGTTCAAAAGTGCAGGCAGCACCCGGTCGCCTCCAACCGCCACAGGGCCGATCCCCTCCGCCGATTGCCGCATCCAGCTCCCAGTGCCTCCGGTGCCCTCCACTAATGGCCGCACTCACTCTGTCCGTGCACCGCTAGTAGGCCGAGTGGCGCTCCTCCTGCGGTCGGCCGGACGTACCGGCGTTCCTCACCCAGCTGCAGCAGTTCGCCCCAGGTCGCCGTCTCGCCTCCAGTGGTGCGTTGGGAAGCCGGCCGGTACAAGGAAGGCCGGGAGGATCCGCGGTTTCTCGGCGCTGCGTTCAGTCAGGGTCGGGCGCCGCCGCTCCCAGAGGCCAGCCTCCTCCCCACGCAAGTCCGGTGCTTTCAGGCCCGGAAAGCACCCTTCCTCCACCGGCCTACTTAGGGCGCTCGTAGCTCCGCCGGCAGCGCCAGACCCCGCCACTCAGTGCCAGTGACCTCCGCCAGTCCTCGGAGGCTGGTCAGCACCCTGTGGACACTGCTTTACAAAGCTAATCAGTGCAGGCGCCGGAGGGACTCGAAAGTACGTCTCACTCCGACGCCATCTTGGCCACACCCCTTGATTCTCCTTTTTATCACTTTGATATCTCACAAGTTTACCCTCTTCTGTCTCCTCCTGTGTTTGCTCTTTTGGGATCCCTATTTTGTTTTCCTCTTTGAGATAACTCCCAGTTTTTACTCCTTTGAGAGCTCCCAATTTTTGCCCTTGTGAGACAGCGTCCGCTATACATGCCCATGTGAGGCCGTACCTGCTGAGATTACCACTTTGAGATAACCCTTCTGTGTTTGCCCCTTTGTGATAGCCCCACATGGACGAGCTGATGCAAGTACTGGTGTTGCCGATCACTTCGTATAGATTTGTAGAACGGTCACTGCTCCGTATAACCATCCGCTGTCTCAACTTGCATCAGCTCGTCCGTGTGGACCGCTGAAGGATCGTAAGCACTCTTTTGCTGCACATGTTTGGGACCTTGGAGTACCTAAGCAATTCACTAGCTAATTTCTTGATGTCGAGTTTACAATTTTACCGTAATTGACTAAATTTCTCAAGTCACCTGTGTAGTCCTTTAAGGGTCATTCAGCATTGAAAACTACCGTCCTGCAGATGGTCTAACAGATGGCGTCACTACCTACACCAAAACGTTGACAATTACAGATATTTTCTTTGTTAATTGTTTCACTAAAGGTTTTGCTTTCTGTTTAATCAGTCACAATTTACATTTGTATATATTGTTTGAAATAGGTGTCCATATCAGTGGTAATGAGATGCTCATAACAACAAATGATCTTAAATCTGTTGGTGTATGTTTATATATGTTTTTTTTGTACCCTTTATTATAAATTTATGTTTCAAAAAGATTATACCCTTGTGAAATAATCTCTGGTGGCTTTGTTCAAGTTTGAATAAGTCAATTTAACTTCTGAAATAACGTAATGTGAGCTACTGATTTAAGTTAACAAGCAATGTTTGCTTATAAATATTAGATTGAGTAGAGAGAATAAATCCCTTGCAGGCATCTTTACCCGCTAATGTACTAATTACCCAAGTCTTCAAGGGTCTATTGAGTCTCCCACTCCTTTTCTTAATAGTCATATTCACAGCACAAAAAAGCATTTGTGATGTTATGTCCTGAAAGTAGTGAGCCTTCCTCTCAAAATTACCAAAGTAGTTCAAACCTTCATAGACCCCAACCACTGCACCACATCTGTTCCAAAAACTCAGGAACTATAAGACTCCCTAGACACAATCTTCATTGATTAAAGTGATGACAAAATTAGAGCTGCCTCACTTTCTCCTATTCAGACCTTTTCCCAATTACCTCCTTCCTGTTCTTCCCCTGTCCAAGATTTCCTTCTCTGAAGGCGTCTCTGAATAGACATACACCCCTACTGAAAGGCTCATATCCAGCAGAAACTTGGGTATCAGGTACCTGAGCTGCTGCCCTTGCATTATAACATGCAAACATTAGCCCCAGCATTGGTAATCTTTACAAAAAATACATAATCCCTTCAAACTACCAATGTGTCCCATCTCACTGAAGCACTACCTGACCCCCCCACCCCATCGCCTGAACAACTATACCGTGCAGCTCCTTACAGCTACTACTCTGACCCCGAACATCCTGGAATAATCTGTCTTCACCAACTACAGGCTTATTTACCCCATGATTACCCTATTACACAATATTGTAGATGTCCACGACTATAGATTGTACTGTAAGCACAGGTCAGAAGCGACCCTAGTCGTCAATGTCTGGGACAATATTTTAGACATGGCCAACGAAGCAACACTAAACGTTTGATCCTATTCCCTGCTCTCAGTGTATGGACTACCATATCGTCCTACACCAATTGGTAGCTTATGCCATTGTCCTTTTAATAAAGTGTTGTAAATCCTTCCTGGTAGAGGTTTCACAAATCAGGTTAGGAAATGTAACATCTCTAACAAGCTTTGTCATCTGTTGTGTACAATAAGGGGCATCTCCCTTCAGCCCCTTTTTAGGTCTCGGCCTGCGTAGGCTGCGCTTGCGCAGTCTCGCCGGCAAGATTTTATGTTTTTCAGTGTGGGCCTTGAACCCACTCCTCTTCTCCATTGGCTGTCTCCCTAAACGGATGCCAGCCCTTGGAGGAGAGGGGTGTCTGTCCATTTAAGACCCATGTTTTGGGGATTGAGGGGCGTGTTTTTTTAGGTTCTTTCTCTCCTCCTCCCATTGGCTGGAATTTTACATTCCAGCCAATGGGAAGAGGAGAGGACGAAAAACAGGCCCCTCAATCCTGATAATTACGTGCGTTTCTCCGAGGCATTTCTGCATGACCTCGGAGAAAAATGGTGGTGTAATGGCGTGTCCGGCGATTATCATGCCCATCTTCCGATCACCATGTCACAGAACGGTCCTACCTTACTGCCTCTGCCACGGAGCTCCCTGCGAGACCCGTTGTAGATCGCAAATTGGCCCAGATCTCGAGATACTTGTCCTTTGATACCTGCCACTGACAAACATGAAATGGCGGGCGCGGTGCCATGGAAAACGGCCGGACACACTCGTTTCTTTTGTGCAGATTTATATGCTGCAAACTCGACCCGAAGGTATTGGAGCGCTATACATGAGTCTTGCCGTGAGACCACTTCTCCTCTTTTCTCTGCCGCACATTAACAGCCAATTAATGGATTCCAAGTGTATTATTTCCCCCCCCCCAATATCAGCACTGCTCAGAGTTGAGTTCCTCCGTCACAATCGGATGCTCTTAGACTGCACTGGGTGCGCTCACACTAGACAGACCTAACACGCCAGAAAAACGGAAGGAGATAGCAACCATAAAGCAACACAGGCCACATCAGAGGACCTGTTCAGAAGGCCGCTTGAAGTGCCTTTCACGTAATGTACGTCGTTGCTAGGCACGTCGAATGGGTTTGTTCAGTTAGAAGTTACGCTCTACTCTTTACTGCTCTAAGACACGATATAAAAAGACTCATCCAAATGTCAGACTTCTTTAAATAAAAAGTTAATTGTTACTCACCATACAATTATATGAATATAAATATTGCTCAAATTTTACTTTAAATTAGCTGTACATTCAGGTTGAATGTTAATTTTTGTACAAGGTTGCGACAAAATAGAAAAAACCTGTTTCAATTTCTCTACGAGCCCCTTTGCAACGAATGGAAAAGAAGAGATTTTTAACAATTCCATCCAAAGATGTTTACATGGGCAAGAGGCATATGCTTCTGCGTTTCAAGCCTCATGCAAGGATTCTATTCTCCTAATCACTACATTTGGACGCATACAAAACTTCCCTTCTTCCTGAATCTGTCTCTAGCCTCGTTTTGAGGCGCCGCCCGTCCTCCTTTGAAACTCGTTCTTCCTGCTGATTGGTCGAAATGTGTCTTGTGGTCAATGTATTATTTCACTCCGGTGCTACCCAGAGCCCGGGGTCGACAAAATTCCTGCGGGCCAGCTCACTCAGCCCCATCGGTCTCATTCTGATCAGCTTCTTCCTTTGATGCTGTCCTCCTCTTATCTGTCCTGTTACCCATATTCTTCTCTCTAGCACCTCCGCATGCACCATCGTTACTTTTCCTTCTGTTACCTTTCCCTTTCCATCCTCATTCATTTCCCACTTAACCCGTTCTATCCTCTCTCCGGAACCCTTCACTCTCAAACTGTTTCCTGGCCCCCAGTTGACTACTTCTCTCGTCACGATACTACTCATCCCTTCCTATCTCTCGCCCCATCTGTTCCTTTCAGTCCTGGGGTTCACCACCTCCCCCTCAATGTTAGCTTTCTTTGTCATTTTTTAAAAATCATGAGACCTCTTTATTCTCGACTTCTATATCTTTACCTCCAGCCTCTGGCATCCATACGAGTCACTGAAGCTTTCCTCAGTCACTTTCTCTCCACCCGTCAGAATATTCACCCTGCCCTCTTTACTTCAAGCCCATATGCCCTTGTGGTAAGTATGGGCGGAAAATCCGTTACGCTCGCGGATTTTGCGGATTTTCGGTAAATTCGCAATCCGTGAGATTTGCGAATTTCCCGCAAAATCCGCAAATTCGCACGCAGCGGATTTTTTTTTCTTGGTGATACAATTTTGCGGCGCGCGGCGTTTATCATCGTTTGCCGAGTTGTTTTTCTCGATATTTTGCGAGTGCTGCGCCATTTTGGATCTTGCTGCGGGATCCAGCGGGAATTTGGCAAGCGCGATTACGTAATCGCGGCTTGCCAACTTTTGCAGCGAGCGTTTGTCAACGCGAGTACGGCGAGATCACGTCTCGCGGTACTTCGCAATTGCGAGCTTTGAGATGCGGCGAGCAGCAACAATCTCGCACAAGCGAAAATATAAAATTTGCAATTCTGCACAAGAAATCCACCAGCAAGCAGCATAAACCTTCTTGAAATGATTTTTTTTAATCAGAATAACTCCTTAGGTTGACATTTGGCTGCACTTTTTTAGCGAGGAGTCCATTTTGGGGAGGGGGGAAGGGGGGTGGGAGGAAGGAAGTGCCCCATAGTCTTCAACTTCCTGTTCCTGTCCAGCAGGCTCCTCCCAGTGCTTTGTCCATCTCCTGGTCACTTCATTTGGATCTGGAGCTGGAAGGATTACTTTTTGTGGATGCTGCTGGATATTTGGATTTGAGGCCTTTTTGACTTTCTTTGGATCACTGTTGGATTAGAAATTTTACAAGTAAGTTTGTTTGGGGCATTACAGTTGCTGCAACTACAATTTTGGAATTTTCGATTTTTGGGCTGTTTTGGGGCCTTTTGCCCAGGGGTACTCAGTGGTGGGTGGACTGAGTCTTTCTGTGGGGTGTCGTGAACTTAAACATCATGGAGGGCATGGATGGATTGGGATTGTGCTGATTTTTCAGTGATTTTCGTTTTTTGGGGCTGTACTTGTGGCCTTTTCACCAGGGGTATTTGAGTCTAGCATGGGCCTAGTCTTTCTGTGGGGTGTCTTGAACTTAAACATCATGGAGGGCATGGATGGAATGGGATTGTGCTGATTTTTCAGTTATTTTCGTTTTTTTGGGCTGTACTTGTGGCCTTTTCATCAGGGGTATTGAGTCTAGCATGGGCCTAGTCTTTTTGTGGGGTGTCTTGAACTTAAACATCATGGAGGGCATGGATGGAATGAGATTGTGCTGATTTTGCAGTGTTTTTCGATTTTTGGGGGTGTTCATGGGGAGGGACAGGCCATGTGGCTGGGGGCCATTTTGAGTGCTGCTACAGGCCCTGGCCATGTGCTGGGAGGCAAGTGGCCATTTTGAATGAGGGCATTGTTGTTAGGCCTGCAACCATTTTGCCTACTTTTCAACCTTTATGCCCAGGGGTAGTGAATCTTGCATGGGCCTAGTCTTTCTGTGGGTTGTCTTGAATTTAAACATCATGGAGGGCATGGATGGAATGGGATTTTGCAGATTTTTCAGTGATTTTCGTTTTTGGGGGCTGTACTTGTGGCCTTTTCACCAGGGGTATTTGAGTCTAGCATGGGCCTAGTCTTTCTGTGGGGTGTCTTGAACTTAAACATCATGGAGGGCATGGATGGAATGGGATTGTGCTGATTATTCAGCGATTTTCGTTTTTTGGGGCTGTACTTGTGGCCTTTTCACCAGGGGTATTGAGTCTTGCATGGGCCTAGTCTTTCTGTGGGGTGTCTTGAACTTAAACATCATGGAGGGCATGGATGGAATGGGATTGTGCTGATTTTGCAGTGTTTTTCGATTTTTGGGGGTGTTCATGGGGAGGGACAGGCCATGTGGCTGGGGGCCATTTTGAGTGCTGCTACAGGCCCTGGCCATGTGCTGGGAGGCAAGTGGCCATTTTGAATGTAGGCATTGTTGTTAGGCCTGCAACCATTTTGCCTACTTTTCAACCTTTATGCCCAGGGGTAGTGAGTCTTGCATGGGCCTAGTCTTTCTGTGGGTTGTCTTGAATTTAAACATCATGGAGGGTATGGATGGAATGGGATTGTGCTGATTTTTCAGTGATTTTCGTTTTTGGGGGCTGTACTTGTGGCCTTTTCACCAGGGGTATTTGAGTCTAGCATGGGCCTAGTCTTTATGTGGGGTGTCTTGAACTTAAACATCATGGAGGGCATGGATGGAATGGGATTGTGCTGATTTTTCAGTGATTTTCGTTTTTTGGGGCTGTACTTGTGGACTTTTCACCAGGGGTATTGAGTCTTGCATGGGCCTAGTCTTTCTGTGGGGTGTCTTGAACTTAAACATCATGGAGGGCATGGATGGAATGGGATTGTGCTGATTTTGCAGTGTTTTTCGATTTTTGGGGGTGTTCATGGGGAGGGACAGGCCATGTGGCTGGGGGCCATTTTGAGTGCTGCTACAGGCCCTGGCCATGTCCTGGGAGGCAAGTGGCCATTTTGAATGTAGGCATTGTTGTTAGGCCTGCAACCATTTTGGCTACTTTTCAACCTTTATGCCCAGGGGTAGTGAGTCTTGCATGGGCCTAGTCTTTCTGTGGGTTGTCTTGAATTTAAACATCATGGAGGGCATGGATGGAATGGGATTGTGCAGATTTTTCAGTGATTTTCGTTTTTGGGGGCTGTACTTGTGGCCTTTTCACCAGGGGTATTTGAGTCTAGCATGGGCCTAGTCTTTCTGTGGGGTGTCTTGAACTTAAACATCATGGAGGGCATGGATGGAATGGGATTGTGCTGATTTTCCAGTGATTTTCGTTTTTTGGGGCTGTACTTGTGGCCTTTTCACCAGGGGTATTTGAGTCTAGCATGGGCCTAGTCTTTCTGTGGGGTGTCTTGAACTTAAACATCATGGAGGGCATGGATGGAATGGGATTGTGCTGATTTTTCTGGGTTTTTTTTCTGATTTATTTGGGGTGTATAACTGAACTGATGTTCCTCTGTCTTCCATTGTTTTTAGGTGCACAAGACTCAAGAGAACCACCAGTGCCAGGAAGAAGTCCTGCAGGGGTGTGTGTGTGCAGCATAACGTCACGCGACGTCACGTCTGGCCTCAGACAACTCTACAATTTGTGCAACTGGGGCCTGCTGTCTGACCTGCTCTGAAGAAGATGGCCCCAAAAAAAGGTCTCCGTAGCTCCTCTAACAAGAAAGTTGCTAGTAAGGAGCAGAAGAAGCAAGTTACCAAGGAGGCTGGTGTGCCAACCGCCACGTTTTTTGGGAGCAAAAAAAAAAGTACGCCTGCAGCAGCAGGATCTGCTGGGGACCAAGCTGGGAGCAGCACCCCCGCTCCATTGGGTTCAGTGCCTCCACCACCACGCCAACTTAAGTCAAAGCCCTTGAGTGCTTCAGATGCAGTCAGTGTACTTCTCCAATCACCATCGACCAGTGATGTTGGCTCATCGCAAGAAAGTAGCAGCAATGTCCCTGAATCAACACAGGTTGTTGTAACTCATCTGACAAGTGTTGAACAACCACAGCCGCAACAACATGTGCAAGTAGTACAAGCCCAAGTACATGTGGAAGGAGAGGCAGCGCAAGGAGATGCGCAAGCAGAGGTGCATGGAGGGTCACAAGTGCCCACAATAGTTGTTCCTCCAGAAGTAGGGGCACATCAGGAAATTGACAATCAGACCGAGGTATCATTTGAGGAAGCCACTCCTCCTGATGATCATTCATTGTCTTCCACATCCCTAGCAAGGAAAAGATCAAGGGGGGTGTCTACATCTTCTTCAAGCCCACCTCCTACTGATGATCTGGATCACGATTGGGTACCACCACGGCAGCCTGAGAGTGAGGCACACCATGATCTGACAAAGATACCTAAGCGTAAAAGGAAGGTCGTCGAAAAACTCATAGCTATGGAGTGTGATGAGGCTCAACAAGAAGTGACGCATACTGCTGCTGATGAAGCCCTTCACGACGACGATCCAGTCATCATAATGGTCACTGCAGCCCCAGCGGGCATGCAGCAAAGAGACATTTTGACCCTATCCCGAGAAGCTGCTGAGCATGATGATGATGTCGACGAGGAGTCATTGGAAACACAACAATCATTGGATTTGGAGTTAACTAGTACACCAACACCTACCGCTTCCATATTTCTTCCTCGCAAGAAGGGACTTCCATCCACCTCGACCTCAATTAGTGGTGGTGAAAGTGCAAAACGTACTGAAGTTCGGCAATCCACATCCTCCACTTCATCTGGCATTAGCAGCAGGACCACCACCACCAGTATCGCCGCCTCCTCCGGCCCCCAAAGACATTTCAAGTCTCCAGTTTGGGACTTCTTTAGTGTTTGCCCAAGAATGGAAAACGTAGCCATTTGTAGCATGTGTAAGCTTCGAGTTAGTCGTGGTAAGTTTGGTACCAACTATGGTACCGGAGGCCAGAGAGGTCATCTTAGGAGAGCGCACCCTGTCCAATGGTTTGCGCACCTAGAGGCGGTCAAGGAAGCCCGAATTGCACGTAATGAAAACGTTGATTTTTCATCTGATGACGAGGAGGAAGAAGACGATTCAAACACTTCACTTACACCCAGTACCCCTGTCAGCAGCACACCCCATGTGAGCCACACTAAGAGTGTGGGAGAGAGTGAGACATCAATGCGGAAAAGTTCATCAGCGAGCGTAACTGGGTCGAAGATATCATCATCATCCCGTAAATCCTTGGTCCAGGGCAACATTAAAAAGATGTTGTTTACAGAAGCGCAATATGAACGCAACCACCCACTGACGCGTCTGTATAACACTAAGCTGGCTAAAATGCTAGCTCTGGACCTTCTCCCTTTTTCTTTTGTAGAAGGGGTTGGTTTTCTAGAATTAGTGGCAGCGCTCTGCCCTAAATGGAAGGTTCCTAGCCGGTTCTATTTTGCCCGAGTTGCGGTTCCAGCACTACATGAAGATGTTCTGAAGGTGATTGGGGCAGCTTTGCAGAAGAGTGCTGTTCACACTATACATCTGACAACAGACATGTGGACCAGTGGCGCAGGCGCTGATTACATGTGCATCACTGCACACTGGGTCTCTTTTTCAGGGGCTAAAGCAAAGCTAAACGCAGGTGTTGACGCGGACATTGTTTTTAAAGGTGCTCGGAAACATGCAACACTAGCCATGTTTGGTTTGGAGAAACGTCACACAGCAGAAAACATTTTGGATGTCTTTAACACAAAGGTCCTTAAGTGGCTGTCCCCAAAAAAACACCAGGTTGGTTATGTTTCCACGGACAATGGCGCCAATATAGTTAAGGCCATGAGGCTGGGTGACTATTTCAGAGTGCCGTGTTTGGCGCACTGTATAAACCTGGTTGTCCAAAAATTCTTGGGTAATAAAGGCAGTGCAGCGTACAGAGTATTGGACACCTGCCGAAAAATGTGCAACCATTTCAGCCATTCTTTTAAGGCCCGGAAGCAGCTGAGGAGCCTGCTATATCAACGTCAAATGCCAGTGAAAGCACTCATCCAGGAGGTGGTAACACGTTGGAACTCAACCTTCTACATGCTTGAGCATCTGTATGAGCAGTATACGGTACTCGATCAATATTTCTTAACAGAGGGTACAGCTCAGGAGGACCTGAGGATGGGTGCGGCGCAATGGAACATAGTTCAAAGCCTGACACGCATGCATCGTCCTTTTGAGTTCTTCACGCGTGCAGTCAGCAAGGAGGACTGTAATTTGGGAAAAGCTATCCCATTGTTGTACATGCTGGAGCACCAACTGAAGGAGGTGTGTTCTGTGTTTAAAAAAGATGTAAAAAACCAAGACTCTTTTGTTCTGGCTGAGAAATTATTACAGCTCCTACAAGGTGATGAACGTCTTAAAATGATCCACTCAGAAGAGCATTAAATTTGTGCTACTATTCTGGATCCACGCTACAAAAAGGCGCTGGCAGGCCAAGCATTCTTTCCTTTTGATGATGAACATGTTCCAAAGTACAAACGTTGGCTAGCCTTGTCAGCCAAGAGGTTTGAAAGAGAACGGCAGAAAATTGAAGGAAATGGCAGTACATCAGCAGGCCATCCCCAGTCAAAACAATCCACTTCTGCACCTGTGGCTGTGGCACAAGTGACCTCTCAGCCGGCAACCGGATCATCTGCACCAGACACAACAGAAACATTGGAGGCTGAAGAGGATTGGCTAGCTCGGCTTGGGTATGGTTCTCAAAAGGTCAGAGGCAAAGCAACAGCTAAGCAAAGTGGAGAAACCTTGGATGAGGACCTTGAGTCGATGGTGAAGGACTATCTGAATGACTCAACAGAGGTCTATGTTAATGCTGACCCATTGGCGTATTGGCATGGGAAAAAAGAATTGTGGCCACAGCTCACCAACCTGGCTTTAAACTACTTGTCTTGCCCACTCGCAAGCGTGTCTTCTGAACGTGTTTTCAGTGCTGCTGGTGGCATTGTAACTTCCAAACGGAGCCGCCTCTCGCCCAAAAATGTAGAGAGGTTAACAATGATCAAGATGAATCAGCACCTCATACCACCAGATTTCAGAGTACGAGAAAGCGCGCCGGATGAAGACGAGGTGGCCAGCAACATAGATGAGGGAATTTCTACTCTGTCAGGTGACACTGAGCTCACCCTGCCTGAATTCGCAGAGTATGATGACGAAGCCTTATTCCTGGACCGTGATACCGAGCCCTGAAAATGAGACAACGAATCAATAACTTTCTTTTTCATCCTTATTCACTTTTATTCCTGTGTGTCTGTCTTTCTTTGTTGTGCACAGTTAATATATTTCAAACTTTAATCAGATAATCACAAAAACAAGCCCATCAGCAGAACTGTCTTCACTGGTTTGCTAATTGATTTGTAGGTGCCGCAGTCTGCATTCCTCAGGTTCACAAGTTCAGAAGAACATGCTCCTCTATCCTCCTCCTCCAGACTCCTATTTCCATCAAAGCAGAGGGCTGGTTTACGCCCAATGAAGAAAGACTCAGCACTTGTGGGGGTGTTGTTCTACCTCTTTGCAGGTGAGTTGACGGCTCTGGGACCATTGTTGGGAAGCTCTAATACCGGATAAAAGTGGTTTGGACCAAATCCGAGGCGCAAATTTTTTAGTGTTTTTGCTGACTTGCTTGCCTTTGAGGTGCTCTTAGGGGGGTTCCGTCTGTTTGTGGGTGAGTTTCTGGGTCTGTCAGCACTGCTGGGACACTCTAATCTTGATTGCATTTGCTTTTCAGGAAATCCGTGGTGGCAACCCCGACTTATGGCCTAGCTACGCAGCGCGTTTGGACCGAAGGCCGAGAAATATTGTAAGTAGGAGATGTTGCTTTTGGCCTGTTTGGGGGTGTTATGCTTTTTGGCGGGTGGGTTGGCGGGTCTTGGGGCATTCCTGGGAAGGTCTAATACCGGGTAGAAGTGGTTGGGACAAAATCCACGCCGATTTTTTTGTTGCTATTTCTGAATTTTTGCTCAATGTAGCGTTTTCGGGGGCCTGTTTGGGAGGCTTCCTGGTGTTTGTGGGTGAGTTTCGGGGTCTGGGAGCACTGCTGGGACACTCTAATCTTGATTGCATTTGCTTTTCAGGAAATCCGTGGTGGCAAACCGGACCTATGGCCTAGCTACGCAGCGCGTTTGGACCGAAGGCCGAGAAATATTGTAAGTAGGAGATGTTGCTTTTGGCCTGTTTGGGGGTGTTATGCTTTTTGGCGGGTGGGTTGGCGGGTCTTGGGGCATTCCTGGGAAGGTCTAATACCGGGTAGAAGTGGTTGGGACAAAATCCATGCCGATTTTTTTTGTTGCTATTTCTGACATTTTGCTCAATGTAGCGTTTTCGGGGGCCTGTTTGGGGGGCTTCCTGGTGTTTGTGGGTGAGTTTCGGGGTCTGGGAGCACTGCTGGGACACTCTAATCTTGATTGCATTTGCTTTTCAGGAAATCCGTGGTGGCAAACCGGACCTATGGCCTAGCTACGCAGCGCGTTTGGACCGAAGGCCGAGAAATATTGCAAGTATGAGATTTTGCTTTTGGCCTGTTTGGGGGCGTTATGCTTCTTGGCAGGTGGGTTGGCGGGTCTTGGGGCATTCCTGGGAAGGTCTAATACCGGGTAGAAGCGGTTGGGACAAAATCCAGGCCGATTTTTTTTGTGCTATTTCTGACATTTTGCTCAATGTAGCGTTTTCAGGGGCCTGTTTGGGGGGCTTCCTGGTGTTTGTGGGTGGGTTTCGGGGTCTGGGCGCACTGCTGGCTATATATACTTTACTTTGCAAGAGGTTTGAAGCAAATCCATGTTGGCAGAGGGGAGTTAGGGCCTAGCTGCAGAGCGCGCGCGGAGTGATTTGGGAAATTTGGAAAAAAATGACAAAGTCCCCATTTTTGTACTTTTGCTCTTTGGCTGTTTGGGGGTCTTCTACTCGTTTTCTCCTGGGTTGACGGCTCTGGGGCCATTGCTGGGAAGCTCTAATACCGGATAAAAGTGGTTTGGACAAAATCCACGCCGATTTTTGTTGTTGCTATTTCTGACATTTTGCTCAATGTAGCGTTTTCGGGGGCCTGTTTGGGGGGCTTCCTGGTGTTTGTGGGTGAGTTTCGGGGTCTGGGAGCACTGCTGGGACACTCTAATCTTGATTGCATTTGCTTTTCAGGAAATCCGTGGTGGCAAACCGGACCTATGGCCTAGCTACGCAGCGCGTTTGGACCGAAGGCCGAGAAATTTTGCAAGTATGGGATTTTGCTTTTGGCCTGTTTGGGGGTGTTATGCTTTTTGGCGGGTGGGTTGGCGGGTCTTGGGGCATTCCTGGGAAGGTCTAATACCGGGTAGAAGTGGTTGGGACAAAATCCTCGCGGAAAAGCCTTTTGGCACTTTTTGTAACTTAGGGTTCGTTAGGGTTAGCCCTAGCAGCAGGATTGCATGTGTTTCGGGGTGTTCTAGATTTTTGCAACTGAGTTCTGGGGTCTTAGAGCACTCGTGAGAATGTGTAATTTTGGTTGCAAGTCATTTGAAGAAAATCCATGGTGGGAAAGGGGGGATTTGGCATAGTTAAAGAAAGCCTTTGCCACTATTCTTAACTTATGGTTTGTTAGGGTTAGCAGTATTTCTATTGCATGTGTTTGGGTGGGGGGGTTTTCGAGTCTTGGAGCAATGCTGGCTATGGATACTTTTGCTTGGTTGCTTGCAAGTGGTTTGAATGCAATCCACGGTGGGTAAGGGGGTACTTCGGCCTACTTTTACTTTCAAAGTACGTTTTGTCACCAGTTTTCTGCTAGGCCTCGTTTTTTGAGATTTGATTGGGGGTCTTCTACATTTTTGCGACTGGCTTTAGTAAGGGTCTGGGTGGGAGCACTGCTGGGAAGATCTAATTTTGTTCTAAAACACAGTTTACAGGACACCTAGTTTGAGGGGAAAGATCCGCTACATTAATTTGCCCATACTTATTTATCCTTCAAAAGGTGACTCAGACAGAGTACGCACTTTCAAAAATATTGTACTGTCTACTAGGAAAATCAAGGTGTGACTTTTTGCACTCCACAGCCTACATACCTTATATTTATTTATCAGTGGTGTTGTAATATTATATCACTTCCTATTTTTCGTTGAATAATTACAGGCCGGGTTTCAGTCTGTGCAATGGGGAAAAAAGGATGGAGTCAGGCTTCACATTAGCGAGCCACAATTCAGCATCAGGCAGGCAGTGGACAGGGTGTCTTCTGGTCACCAACATTGATGGACGAAGCGTCAGCTGCAATGGAGGAGCGCCGCTAATGAGAGGAATTTTTTTCTGCATGCAACTTACTTACCAAACTCAACAGGACAACTACAACAACATACAGATACAGTATCCTTTGTCTTTTTCTCTGACTGTGACTGCATTTCTTGGATCTCTCTCTGCTTCTAAATTGATCCCTTAACACATCACTTAGTCCACTCCACTATCACATCTGCACCACACATAGTCATTTGTAAGTGCTCCTACGTAATTCGCAAGTCGCAGCACGCCCCAGCTCATAGAGGACTGGGATGGCCCCAATGATGAAGTATGTCACCAAGGGGCAACCCTGGTGAGTGAGGGGACACCTAGAAAAAGAGCAATTTCTCCTTTTCTATCTACTATACCTTCCAGACTAACCCCATTGAGTGTTGTGAATGGATTTATAGTGACCAGCAAGGCTCTCAGGTATCTGGCAACAGAGACCTTATGTTGAATATAGTTATCAATAATTTCACACACGCCCTGTACTGTCGCATTCTTTCTTCCACAGTTGTCGAAAGTACTACTTACTTTTCACTGACATGCATGCAGTAGTGCATGCACTTTCAAAGATTGATGGATAGGTTTGTACCCAAAGATTTGTTTATGTTCAATTGTTTGTCCATGCTGTGCTTTTTTTACAGGGTGTCTTCTGGTGACCAACATCGATGGACGAAGCGTCGGCTGCAATGGAGGAGTGCCGCTAATAAGAGGATTTTTTTTCTGCAGGCAACTTACTTACCAAATTCAACAGGACAACTACAACATACAGATACAGTATCCTTTGTCTTTTTCTCTGACTGTGACTGCATTTCTTGTATCTCTCTCTGCTTCTAAATTGATCCCTTAACACATCACTTAGTCCACTCCACTATCACATCTGCACCACACATAGTCATTTGTAAGTGCTCCTACGTAATTCGCAAGTCGCAGCACGCCCCAGCCCGTAGAGGACTGGGATGGCCCCAATGATGAAGCATGTCACCAAGGGGCAACCCTGGTGAGTGAGGGGACACCTAGAAAAAGAGCAATTTCTCCTTTTCTATCTACTATACCTTCCAGACCAACCCCATTGAGTGTTGTGAATGGATTTATAGTGACCAGCAAGGCTCTCAGGTATCTGGCAACAGAGACCTTATGTTGAATATAGTTATCAATAATTCCACACACGCCCTGTACTGTCGCATTCTTTCTTCCACAGTTGTCGAAAGTACTACTTACTTTTCACTGACATGCATGCAGTAGTGCATGCACTTTCAAAGATTGATGGATAGGTTTGTACCCAAAGATTTGTTTATGTTCACAATTGTTTGTCCATGCTGTGCTATTTTTTCTTGTCTCCCAAAACCTTTCACAAAAACCCCTGTACCCATCCATTTTTCAAACCCTAACCCTCTTCCCCCGGGCTGTGTGGTTTTGATTGATGTGTGACTAAATTACAGCAATAAATCCACACACTTGCTGGGGAGGATAAGGTGATAGCAACAGGCTGGTGAAGAAATCCGAGGATATATTCTTACTCTGCTTGACAAAGACCCATGGCTAATGTCAAAGAACTTCAACCGAATTAGTTATACTTTACCATTTGTTAGGCTACAATGTGGCACTGTTCTAGTGTACTTCTGTCACCTGCTATATTCTCTATTGTACCGTTGTATTGCTCAGGAGGACAAACCAGATTTCATTTTCTTTTTTTTCATAGGCATGCAACTGCCACTGTGTCACACCACTAGTACCACCGCTATGAGGAAATTTTATCCGCCCAGGATTGCCAACCTTATTCGCTGTTTCCCTTGGAGCCAGCCCTGGGCCTAGCCCTACTTGCAAACAGAAATTACAGGTAAGATAGGCGTTTGGTTGGAGGTAGTATAATGGAGTATTAGGAGAGACGAGAGATTGGATTGACGGTAGTATTACTAAAGTCCTAGGACTATTCAGGAAAACAAACTTACTGTTAAACCCCCACCCACCAGACTCAAAAGCAGTAAAAAACAGGTATGGTCAGATAAAGTTTCAAAAAGTATATTTTTATAGCCCTAACAAAATAATCTCCCGCAAGACCCTCCCTAACCCCAACGATTGTCCTTCAAAAGTCCCCAAAAAACCCAACTCCCAATTCCCACCCCCCAGAAGTCTCTAAAAAAGGGGCAAGGGACACTATGGCAGGGTGCTGTTGGATTTAGCAGCCAGGGCATCATGCTGCTTGCGGAGGGTGGCAAGTTCGAAGCTGAGGCCCTCCACCGAGTTCTTCTAGTTATGGACTTCCTGCTCCAGGTAGGACAGTCTGAGGGATAAGCGGCGGCGGTGTGCCTTGCAAATCCTGTGAGGGGCAGCTGCTTTCTTTGCTGCTCGGCGGTGGCGTTTGGCTTTGGCAGCCCGGCTCCGTACCGCTGGAGCACTGCGCTGGCTGGCAGCCCGCACGGAGGAGGATGCAGCTGTCCCAGTGGACGTTGTTGTTGTAGCAGACTGCGTCTCCTCCTCCTCCAGGGCCACCAGCTGCCGATATTCAGCGACAGTGGCATCTAGCCTCCGTTGCCGGGCCATTCGAGCCAGCTCCTTCCTCCTTGATGGTGTCTTGGATTTGGAAGGAGCAACTACATGAAGAAAGAAAGACATAGTCTGTAACCAATGCTCCTTAAGATTAACACAAAATGATTGAGCAGAAAGTTGTCACAGTACAAGTAGCAAATTGAAAGCACAGTACATAACTATTGAGGACAGTATCTATGTAACCTCCAACTTCTTCATCCTTGCTCTAACATTAGTGGGAGTTTAAGGAACAAATTCTACGAGCACTATGGACTTCCATTACAGTCGACTATGACAGTACACCACTCTTATTCTTCTTCTTCTCTCTTGTTTAGGAAAATTGGTACGTTATCTTATGCAAGCCAGCATAATGCCAGCGCAGTGAACTTGCACCCGAGAAAAACAGACGCACACCATGGTGAGTGAGACAGACTTGCGTTACTATACCGGTCCAGTACATGCAGGTGGTGAAGCTCTTACTTTTCTATTACGGGTGGCACTGAGAATACTCTGTTAAAAGGGCTACTGCTTAATTAATTTAGCTTTCACCCTACAGTGCAAATGAGTATTAGAAAAGGAAAATGAAGAAGCTAAATTATCTGATTATCTATCACTTCACATGGGATGTATTTGATGACATTTGGGATGACTTTAGGTGCTTTGCTTATTATTGAGTGAACAGTGATACCCCCACACATGAATGACGTACTACTATTAAACTAAAGTTATTAAGAGAGGTAGGGAGTGTCCACCGTAATAACCGGATATATGCTGTGCTTGCAGTTGCAATACAAACTACTGCTACTATTCATGGTAGTATTTGGACAACTTCTCAACTTCTTTTCCTTGCCTTTCCTACACTGGAACGGACGTGCGGGTGCGGTGTTACATGCTCTTCAAAGTAACACTTAGTTCATCCAGTGACCGTCTACTCTCTCTAGACACACATGTGCTATCTAAGAGTCAGATAGTACCATGAATGATCCAGGCATCCATCCATTCAAAGTATATGCACACATACAGTTTCTGTCTCACACACCCAGGCTGTTCTCCTTCCACCCATCCTTGCTTCATCATTCACCCAGCCATGCACCATACCATATTCTTTCCTTCCCAGCCACCTCGGGAACCAAGCAAACACATATCATTCTTCTTTGCCAGTCATCATTACATTTCTCGTCCTTCCACACTTACTTACACCCTTCTTTCGCTTTTCGTTCATCCCATCCATCAAGTTCACCTCAGATCTGATTGGGATTCTTCTCGCCAAAAACTTCACAGCTAAGTCGAAGTACATTTAGAGGAGGCTACTACCTGGTTTATTTATAATACACCTGTGCAGAAAGCACACTCTGCAGTCTTCAATCTCAATGACTAAGGAATGTATAGCTTACCTCTGCCCGCCACCACCGTGTGAACCCTCACAGGCATGTCCTTGTCCGGCACTTGCACCGCCTCCTCCCCAGAGTTGTCCTCCTCGTCCAATGCCACCACCACCTCCGCGCTGGCCCCGTTTCCAGATGTTCCACCTACAAAGTACATTTAATAATGTTAGAATACACCACTCACTACTATATAATATTTGGTCTAGGAGGAAGAAAGAAATGTGAAAAAAACAGTATACAATTTAATAATTTATGACTGTGTACTCTAAAGTAAAAATGTCCCTTTTTCCAGGGAAGGCTGTTGTCTTGCTGCACTTTTTGGCACAACTGATGAATGTTTGCTTTTTACTTTTTACACGCAACACTTTTTCTCCTAACAGACAGAAGCTTGCCTTCTAAGAACACGAGCAGGATCAAGTTCAAACCAGGTGAGAGCTCGGCTCGACCACAAGAAATGTGTCCAATTAATCGTCAGCACTAAGCACTTTTACATTTTCAGTTACACGTTCACTTTTATGACAAACTTGATTTTAATAAATGTGTTTACTTTTAATAAAGCTTTTAAACTTAAATAGACTCTGTGGTTTTTGGTCCTCCAGACTAGAGTGGATGAGCTAAAGGTTTTGGAATGTTTGCAAGCATGAGTCCGTGCCTCTGCCATCGGTGACTTTGGGAGCTAAATGACTCTGCCACACTATCTAGTCAGTAAGGAGATTGGGGGTTCAACTACAAAGTCTGTTATCACTGAGGTATGTGGAAAGTCTAACAGCACCTATTATAATTGATAAGCTAAGCAATGCATTATTTAGTGTCCATAGTTCTGTTTGTGCAGATTTGTCACTGCAACAGTAGTAGAATGGATTGTCCTCCTATCCAAACCAAAAGTAAAGTAGTATCTTATTCTTTCTTGGTGGTCATTCACCTTTTTATTGTTGGCAATGGTCAAAGCATAAACATTTAGAATACTTGAAAAGACATTATGGACAATCCCAGAGGACTGCACTCAGTGCATAGAGCTATTGCTGACTAGAATGGGAGTCCAATGGAAATGCCAAATGTGCAGTCTTAGTTAGCTACACAGACAGACTAATAAGAATAATCTAGTAATACCACACGGAGTCATAGTCGAGGCAGGATAAGAATTTAGATCCTGTCTACAAGAAGATCAAAGACTATTTAGAAAAAATCGAATGAGGAACGCTAGGAAAAAATAAGTACTCTATATTAAAATTAAAACTTACTGGGGCCAGCAAAGGAGCCCTCGCCTGCCCGGTCCTGGCCTGCATCGTCAACAGCACCCTCCTCCTCCTCCTCCTCCTCCTCCTCCTGTGTCCTCCTCTTGCCCCTGGGGGAAGCTGATGTACAACATGAAAGAAAGAAAAACAGAAAACATGGATGATATTTCTCAACCAAATCAAACATTTCAAAAGAACTAACAAAATATTTTTGCGAAATAGCAAATAGGGAACGACTCCACGGGATATATTATTGACTAATCTCATGTGGTCGACTAAGTTATTACTTTAGTATTGCTTGATTTGCGGACCGTCGAATTGGAAACTACCCTATGTAACTCACTAAACAAAGTACTAAAAAGGTTTGCCTAGGATTGGCAGGCAGCAGTCCGCAGCACGCAAAGTGACAGCCAAAGTCCATCGTGATTGAAGATCAGCAACAACACTAAAGTTTCCTACTACATTAACCAGTCATTAAAATACTCAAACTATTAATCCACCACCACTATTTCTTCTTATCGCCATGTGTACAAAGGAAGGACTGGACTTGAGTCTGTAGGGGCTGATATAGAAGCCCCTTGCGGCTCTTTTGCTCCATTGTTGCGTGACTTTTGTGACGCAGCGACAGCACAAAAGAGGCGCAATGGTGCGGCGTATATTAACAACGTGACGCATATGGGAGATGCATCACGTTGTAAAGCCCTGCGCCAATAGGGGGCGTTCCGGCGCAAGGGAGGGAGTTCCTGCGCAGGAACGCGTCCTAAAAGTGGCTGAGGGAAATCTACAAGATTTCAATCAGTCACTTTGAGGACAATGATGCGTGACTCAAACCCTGCGCCTGCTTGAAGCAGACGTACGGCTTGACGCAGCATTGGGGAGATAGGGCACCCCAGAGCATTGATGGAGCTGCACCATCGTTGCGACGCAACTCCAGCAATGCGCCGCCTTTACGGCACAGATGCGTAACGCTTTGGTGACGTTTTGGGCCGCTGGTGCGCCGCATTGTAAATACGGCGCACCATGGGTGATGGTGGCATGACGCACAATTACTGGCGCATCCCTGCTACTTTGCAGGGATGCGCCGGTAATTAAAAATCAGAACCTTAGTGTGTAGCATTACGCAGTTCTTTAAACTACACTCATACATAATTTCACAGGCCAATGAAATGAACACAAAATCTAAAACAAATAAGCATAGTAGCAACACTACTGAGAAGAAGGAGAGCAGTGTACCTGAAATGCACAGAAGATTTTGAAATATAATTTACCTACAATGTAATGAGCAGCATTATTGCTCTTGGTAAAAAACAAAAATTTGCAATATAATAACACAGCAGGAGAAAACATAGTAGTAAAGAAATAGCTACTACTACTCACCAAGCCCGGGGATCTCAAGGCCAAGGAGGTCGAGCAGATCTCGCTCACGGGTCAGGACATCCGTCCAGCGGTGGGTGGCCTGGTTGTACGTGCGCCAGACCCGAGAGTGGTGGTAAATGGCCTGGCACACCTTCTCCCACCGCTTCCGGCGCTCCCGGACCCCGTACCCGGCACTGATCTTGCCGCCTCCCATGATTGTCCTGGGGAGGCGGCGCTGAACATAAAAAATGAGTTGGCCCACCTCCTCCGGGGTAAAGATCTCCCTGGGTACGACCTCCTCCCCCCTCAAACGCCCGCACGGGAGCCGGGCACGGGGTGCGGGACCCTTCCCCTTCTCGGGATGCTTCCCGGCTCCCTTCACCATGGTCTGGGCGGAAAGGAATAAAGAAAATAGAATAGGGAAGAGAAGAAAAGAAAAGAGTTTAAACAAGTAGTTTAAAATTAACCAAAAGTAGCAGTAAACACAAAAATATAGGGCTAGAAAAATAGAGGGATAGATAATAAGTAAAATAGATCAAAAAAAACTTCAAACAAGCAAAGGATGGCAGAGATTGACAGAGGATACAAAGACCATGCCCAGAACCATAGCATTGAATGAGAAACAAGATGGCCGCGCCCGTTCACGACCGCGCGGGTAAGTTCGCGCGAGATTTTCCTTGCGAACATGCGCGAAACCGTACTGGCAAGCGGCAGACTTTGCGAGATTACACTTCGCGCCCGGAAACGGAAATACTTCAGGCAAACAATATGGCCGCGCCCTTGAACGACCGCGAGGGTAACTTCGCGCCTTGCGCTACGAACGGCTCGCAAAAACGCACAAAACCTTGCCAACGAACACGCCGCAAAAAAAAACAAATTGCATATTCGCACAAATTTGCGGCTTCCGAATCCGACCTCGCGCGTGTTCGCGCCCCGCGAATCCTGCGAAATTGCAGAAAAACGAGTTTTTCAAAACTGAAAGCACTCGGCAAGGGCAAGAGTTCAAACTCATCATTAGTAACAATTCCCTGTAGTGCTTCCTGACTGGGGCTCCTCCAGAATTCAGTTGCTAGTTGCAACAATTGTATGACCCTGCTCTGACCCTCACAGCAGGCTCATAGAATAGCTACAAGTAGGCCACAAAGGTCCTGGGGAAAAAAAATGCACTGCAACAGAAAGCAAATTACAGATAAGGAAGCAGGTGCCAGACTGGAATTTTAAAACAGTGACACATTAATAAACTAACCCCAAATTAATTCATGTCAGTTGAAGCAGGGCTGGTGTGCTTGCTTTTCCCCCCCATAATCTACAGTGATGATGAACCAGAGGGTGGCATTGATGTAACAGAGGGTTGCAGTGGTGAAACTGAGGGTGCTGGGAACCTGTGATGATGAACCAGACGTAGAAACAACATAATCGTGACCGTTGCGTGCCGAAATGTAAGTTCGCAATTGCGAACTGGTACGAAACCCTCGCAAACTGGCAGAAATCCTTGCGAACACAAAAAAAAATCCGCAAATTCGCTAGAATTCGCGGATTTTGCGGATTATGAGTTCGCAAATCCGCAAAATTCGCGAACGCGAGATTCGCAAAATTCCCCCATGCTTACCTTGTGGGGCTTACTTTAGTATCCAAAGACATGTGGACGAAGGCGACCTGCGTGGCAGTGGTGGCAGTGGGCTACTTCTATCATTTTGACGCAGACTTGCCAAGCTCGGTCTTGAACTACCTTTCTGACTCTCAGGGATCTGCGGGGCATGCCTCCGTGGAGTACAGCCTCGCGTCGGCGTGGAAGGCTGCCATTGTTGCCCCCACCAAGCAGTGGAGCAAAGTGGCTGTCGGGTGAGTAGCCAGATACTTGTACTAGTTTTCCAGGCAGGCACATAGTATCCCCCTTGAGGTGAAGAGCTCACAGTGAATGGTAGACATTCAATTTGCCCTTGATTGGAACCTCTCCAGAAATTAAATCCGAAAAAATATAGTTCTTTGGTTGACCATTATTCCGGGCTAGGAATGATTAGCACATTGTTTAATTTATGTCTTGCGTCCTCCGTATGTTGAATGTTCTTATAGCATTGGAGTCATTTTACCATGGGCCGTACTGGTTATTAAATGCCCTCTCCATTTGTTATTACAGCTACAGATAAAGTGCATTTAACGACTAGTATAACACAAATAAGCCGTAAACTTAAGAGTTTGCTTTTGTTTCTGACATATTTTTATTCTACGTTGTGCATTGTCTTCAGTTCAATACACAGTTTCACTTTCTTCGCAATTTGTACCAGTGTATAGGGGATCCGTTTAGGACATTTTCCGACCCGTAGCATTTTGTCTCTCAGGTTGTTGAAATTAGAGGATTCTCTTCAAGTTGCCTACAGATCTCCGCAGTAGGGGCATTAACCCACGGGTCTACCTGAAAGGCATCATCTGCTGCTCATGCGTATCAACAGCCATGCTATCCTAGTCGATTCCGGCATCCTCTGCATGCCTGTTTTTACCCATCAGTTCTCAGCGTGCAGTGTTGCATGGAAGTGATGAGTATTGCAGGAGAGGAATGGTGCTAGATCCAACTGCACATATGGCCCGAGCGCCTGCGCTGCGAGAACTTTCCAATGAGACTCACTCAACAGGCTTTGTATCGCATGCGGCGAGTAGAATTTTGTATAGCTGCCAAATTTTCAGTTTACTTATGTGTGACATTTCATTCTTTCAGTGACACTATTACGCGAAACAAAAAGCAAAATATCTCAGGTTATGGTAACTAATTAGCCCATTTTGATCATTGTAATAACTCTCTCAGGGAGGAGGTAAGATTTCCCGAGGTATGGAGGTTACATTTGAATCAAGAAAGGCTGCAAATGGTTAAGTACCTATGCAAGGGCATAGCTACCAGTGGTGCAGCCGGTGGAGTGGACAGGGACACAGAGATGGGATGGGGACCAACTGCCTCTTGAACTCTTTCTTGCCTCTGTTCCCTGCTTGTGGTCGTTTTTTTTTCCTGCCTCGGTTCCCTGGGGCGTTACTGGGCAGAGATGGGCGTGTGGCTGACCTAGACTGAGGGATGTCTGTGTGTGTGCGTCTGTGTGTGTTGGGCTCTGTGTGTGTGTGGCTGTGTTTGTGTGTGTGGCTCTGTCTGTGTGTGTGTGACTGTGTGTGTGTGTTGGGCTCTGTGTGTGTGTGCATTGGGCTGTGTGTGTGTGTGTGCGTTGGGCTGTGTGTGTGTTGGGCTGTGTGTGTGTTGGGCTCTGTGTGTGTGTGGCTCTGTGTGTGTGGCTCTGTCTGTCGGTGTGTGTGTGTTGGGCTCTGTGTATGTGTTGGGCTCTGTGTGTGTGTGGCTCTGTGTTGGGCTTTTTTTGCAGGTGGGTCTGTGTAAGGGTGGCTCAGGATTTGGTCCACTGATATTGGTGGAAAGCCCTAGTCTTACGTTTTGTGCATTATTATTGGTATCATTCCTCCATCAAGATCACTCTGACCACAGTTTTTTCTTATTTTTCTTATGTTAGTTATCTGGTCTCTTCAGTCTCTGGCTATGAGCCTCTTCATCGTCTGCCTACCAGTGACATTTTCTGCCATCTTTCTTGTTCCTACCAGGTAGACTTGTTTGTTAAAAGGTTGTTGTTTGGCACAAGTCGTCCTCCTTCTTGGGCTCACTTCAATCACAGTTCTTAAGAATGTGCAAGCATGTTCACCAATATCACTTGTCTTTTCTTCTGGCAAGGGTGTCTGAGACAGTGGTGTTTGTGCTATTTTCAACTACTCATCGTTTATACCGGTTTTGGTAACTCTTGCTTTTTCTTGTGTGCACGTTCTCCTTTATCCATCCTTGTTAGCATATTCAGCTGTCATGTACCTGTGCTTTCTTAATCCATGCTGTGCTGCGGATTAGTTGTGCATATCCATGGCACACAGCACTGTATTATTGTATGACAGAGTGTTTTCATTTTTTGTCTTCCCAGGCGCGCCCTCCATTGTTTGTATCTGATCATTGCGCCCTGAAGAAGGTGAGACCACATCGGGGTCACCCACCGAAACGAGCGTTAGTGCTGGAGCTTCCTTGTCCACCTGTTATTTTCCCCCCTCTATATTTATCAATATGTCAAGAAAAAAATGAATTTCAAAAATGAATTGTACTATTTACTGGTTTTTCATTTGTTGATCAACTCTGAAATTGACCTACTTGTTCCATTCTCATGGATCTGACAGTCATCAATTGAGACATGTTGATAGGGGGGCCTTGTCTCCATGTATATATAGTTACTTTGAAAGTTTTGAACTCTTATTGTGTAGGACGTATGGGTATGCCTTTGTATGAATGATTGTGTGTGTGTGGTGTAGGATGTGCTTGGGATATTTATGGTATATTATTTACTGTGCTTCTATACAATTGCAACATTATATTTATTGAATAAATTTGATATTTTTGTACACCTGTTTTTGTGGATTATATTCTGAAGGCCAGTGTTTCATGTTTGTGACACTATTACCAGTGACGAATAGCATTCTGGATGATGTACATATACAGATTGTATACCTTAGTACCATATACTAGGGACCTACAAGGGTGTACCAGTAGCCAATCTGGGGTGTACCTAAGTGCTCACCATGTCCAATTTAGGGAGGAAGCACAGAGACTGGGGTACTGATTAACAGGATCCCAGTCAGACTAGTCAGCAAAACATAATGACACAAGCAAAAAGTGGGTGTTACCATGAAAGCAGATCCTACTTTCCTACAAAAACCCAGCAAGAGTTGGTCCTCTATTGAACAGCACACGTCTCTTCTTTCCTCTCACATACCCTATAAAGAGTTGGTCACCCACCCGGAACTCTTTGGTGCAATCAAGGTAGAACAATAACGCTCAGACGGTGGAGACACTTTTGAAGACTGCAGAGGTGCATAGAAAGTGGGCAGAGTAACGGACTATCCTAGATGGAAGCGTGTTACAACCTTAGGCAGAAAAGATGCCCTAGTTCTTAGTACAACTTTGTCCGGAAAGACAGTCAGCCTCCTGGCAGAGGTGATTGTCACCAAAAAGGTTGTTTTGATGGTGAGCAACCATAGAGGGCAGTTGTGAAGAGGCTCAAACGGTGTGCACATCATGAAAGTAAGGACCAAATTAAGGTCCCACTGTGACATAAGAAAGGGAGAAATGGGGAAACAAGTGGGTTAACCCCTTCAAAGATCTCTGCCCCAGAGGGGATTTAAAAAGTGAATGCTGATCTGGCAGCCAAAGAAAGGCTGAAAGGTAGCCCTTCAGAGTGCCCAGAGCAGAGTCCTGCTGAGTCAATGAAAGGATAAAAAGTAGAACATCTGACAGAGGTACATAAGGGGTCAGTAGACTTTTCTGTACAATATTTACAAAATGTGTTCCCTTAGCAGGCATATACCGATTATGTGTAGGGACACCCAGCTGCCAGAATAACTTCGCAGACTTCAGGAGGAAAGTAAAAAGCCTCTCAATCTCCATGCAAGGAGGCAGAGAGTGGACATGTTTCAGTGGAAAACCTTCCCTCGCTGCTGCGACAGAAGATCCTCCCGAAGGGGCAGCCTGATCGGAGATCGATGCTCATAGCTAGATGCTCGGGATACCAGACTCTCTGTGCCCAATCTGGATCCACAAAAATGACTTGTGCCTGGTCGCTCCTGATCTTCTTGAGCACTCTGGGCAGGAGTGGTATGGGCGGAAAGGCGTACAGGAGGCCTGAGCTCTACTCGCGATGAAAAGCGCCGCCGAGCAAGAGTCGACTTAAAAACTCTAATGCGCAAAACTGTTGACATTGCATGTTTTCTCCAGAGGCGAGCAGATCTAACCAAGGCTCTGCCCACCGCTGAAAGAGACCTTGTAAGACCTCCGGATGGAGACGCCACTCGTGATCCGCAAGGCATCTTTGGCTGAGTTTGTCTGCTCTGGTGTTCAGCGAACTGGCCGGATGTTGAACCACTAGGGAAATGTCCTGTTGCTCCAGCCAAGTCCAGAGATGTAGTGCCTCTTGATAGAGACTCCACGACCCCACACCGCTCTGTTTGTTGCAGTACTGTTGTGTAGCTCCTAGGACCCCCGGGACCTGCGCGTTTTGGATGACATAAACTGAGGGCTTGGTGTGCAAGCAGACTCCGGACACCTCCACAGGATGAGTCCGCTTTTAGGCCGGCTAGCTTGTCAGTGCCACTACCACCCCACTGAAGCATTCTTACAATGGTGTATGTAGTTTCTGGCAACCATTGAACATGACAACCCTGATTCCTCAGGTATCGTGAAAACAATACGGTATCTTTCGCTCAGTCACTGGTGCTTACTTTTCTCAGAATACATAGAATGACGATTGGAATGGTTTCAATAATTATTTACTGGTCAAGTGTCAGTCTACTATGAGACATGTTGGCTGCGACAATCAAAAGACAGTAGCAGACAAATGTAATCGCTAATACCAATATCGCAATAAGTAGACACATAGTGCTAATAAGATTAATAAAAGCATATTACATAAAACAATTGCATTGGCATACTCCTACGATGTGTATCCTACCTAACCGTGCTTAGCCTAGAGGTGTAGGTGAAGCATGAATGTTTAAGTGCATGGGTATGTCCTAATGGAACTTAGAATTCCCAGAGTAAGCGCTAACCCCTCACCTGATGGTACTGAATGAAGGACCCCATCTCTGCGTCAAAGATGGTGCCCCAAAAGGGATGTCAGTTCTCTGCTTGTCGAAGGAGTAGACGGCAGAGCTGCATCTCCGTTTGGAAGGAATGCTCTCTGTTCTGTAAGGGGGAGTGAGGGCCTTTTACGGTAAAGTGGTCACTCTGGGGGTTTTTCCAGAATCAGTATGCTATATAAACATTTGCTAATCCTTTTCTAAACAAATATGATCATGCACAACTGGCTTGTACAGAGTAAATCTAGTGTGCCTGGGGACATGTTAATGTACGTCAGGAGCCTGTTGTCAGCGAGACAGAAGTAAGCTACTAGGTAAAGGGTTACCTGCGTAAGACCGTTATGTTGTGGGGATGGGACACAATGTATGCAATCGGTATGCACATGATGGGACTAACCTAAAGGACATGCCAGTACCACATGGCGGTAGTGTTGTCTATAAGCACTTGAAGCAGCCTTCCCTTGATGGACGGGTAAAAGGATTTCAGTGTCAGTGCCGGTTATAATGACGATGAGGATGCCACTAACAACACGCCACCGACAACGTCACGCAGAGTTGACTGACGCCACATACTGGCGCACAGGCGTTCTGCCTGGAAGTTCAAAGGTAAGGAATCTGCAGCTAGATGTCGCTATCAGATCTTTGGAATATCAACAATACTCTAGAATAAACAAAGTGCTTTTTCTTCATTCAACATCTAAGCATAGCTTTGACAACAAAAGTATGCCAGGGGTACAACAACTGTCATAGAAGTAATAATGCTAGTGGAAGTGGAAAAAAGGATACAAGATTAAAATAGAAATCACAAACCCCTTACGAAAGCATTGAAAGAGGTTTTCTTACGACTACTTTATCCATGTTAAACCATATATTGTACAAATGAGATGTATTTTGTTAACTCTCCAGGTTAAAATTATAGTATTGATATGAATACTTTCAACACTTCCTTAAAGCTGTTGAAATACATGGCTCTTTAGCCCCTTCGCTGCGGGGGTTACTTCCCCGCTGTGCTGGGGAGTATGGGGGGCGCGCACAGTGCCCGCATGCTCATGACGAGCTAAGCTCGTCATGAGCCACGGCGCTCCTGTGCTCATGACGAGCTCAGCTCGTCACAGCTGCATTGGCTCAGTGGAACAGTCAGCACAGCGGGGGAATTCTCCCCGCACCTGAGCGTTCCACGGGCCATGACGAGCTGAGCTCGTCATGAGCACCGGAGCACCGTGGCTCATGACGAGCTCAGCTCGTCATGAGCATGCAAGAGGTTAAGAACCTTTTCTGTATGCACCAACAGTAGAGAAGTATCATAGAAGAAACATTTTCTTTTCTTTTTTGCCATCACTTATGCTTCAATGTCTCATGTTGCATAGTATACTGTGGGGTCTGATGAGATACATTACTTATCTTTTGTTTACATGCTAACTGGTATATAGTGTAACAAAACACTGACCTGGAATGTTAGAAGATTGGGGTCTGTCCACAAACACCACAGAATCCTCGCCCAACTTAACCACTGCAAGACACAAAGTCTATTTACAGGAAACACATCTTTCCACCTCCAAAGCAATTAAACTCCGGACGAAATGGAGGGGTCAATTGTTTGCTACTACATTCACCCGTGGGGTGGCTGTCTGGTTGAGGGCCAGCATACCATTTGAAGCCAGTGACACTAAAATAGATGCCAAAGATCGATATATCTTTATCAGAGGAGTGTTGGATGGCAAGATAACAGAGCTGGGTAGTGTATATGCCCCAGATACAAACAAGGATGTCTCCTGGACGTGTTTGTCTTATGTGCATGCTGAATAGTCACACTTCCCATAGGTTATCAGGGTTACTCCAATGCGTTTATGGATCTTCTTGTTATATTGGTTTTTGATTGATGTTTGGCGGGTTCGCAATTTAAGTATGCAAGAATATACCTTTTATTCATCTCCACACAAATTACATGGATGTCTGGATTGTGTCCTGCACCTTTCACTGCTGTAAGAGAAAATTATGCATGCAACATATCTGGGTAAAACGTTATCAGACCACAACCCCCATGAATTGGACATGGCATTGGATCTGGACCCCTATCCCGACATGGGGCATGGAACTGCTTCTCTTAGAGGACATAGTCTTTAAAGACACTTGATACATTTTACGCATACAGTGAGGGCACTGAGTCCTCCACACTAATAGAATAGAAAGCATTTAACCCTTTCGCTGCTGATGACGAGCTCAGCTCGTCATCACCCACGGGTGTCGTGTGCTGATGACGAGCTGAGCTCGTCATGAATAATGGCATCAAGAGTTTCCCAGCACAGGGGAAAAATCCCCACAGCAGCCATGTGGTTAAGGTAGTGCTTAGGGTGGTGTAAATTGCCAGGGTTACTGGGGCCCAACAGTCAGTTTTGCAAGACCTCCATCATACTGAAACACAACTAGGGCTCCTCGAACATGCAGCAGTACATGATGATACACAGGCACCTTACAAGCCAGAATCAAATATGAGAAGCTCTTGAAGGGTTATAGATAATAAAACATATATACAGAAAATACACACAAGTGATAAAGCAGGTGCATTATTGGTCACTATGTTATGGCCGATACCATCTCTACTGCCGGTCCTCTCAATGATAATGCCCTCCAATATACATTGCACTACTCAGATGGAGATCAATGAGGCCTTCCATGCGTACTACTCTGGGCTCTACAATGACCCCTTCTACCCCCTGGTACCTCTAGCAGCATACAGGTCTTCCTGCGAGATCTGAGGCTCCCACAACTCTCAGCCGTGAATAGGGAGGAGTTGGGAGCCCCTCTGACATCTGGTGAATTACGTCATGCAATTGGGGACACAGAGTGTAATAAAACGCCTGGGTTTACCCACTGAAGTATATTTAGGCTTTCCTGTTTTCAGTGTCTATTTTCAGTAAATTCTGGTGGGGTGTTTGCAGTGATTTCAATCCCTTTATAAAGCAGTGGGTATCAGTGGTTCCACATTTTGGCACCATTACAAACAACAGAAATAGTGTTTTTTCAGTGTTAATGGAATATTTTGTTTTTATCATTGCTTGCTTTCTGCATTGATGGTGCATTGTATGCAGACACTGTATGTACAGTGTATTCAACTTATTGTAGAACACCATACAATACTTCTTCAGTGAGTCTTTAGTCATGCAGCTCGCTCTTTCCTTCACATAAAAACCTTTATATGTGAAAACGCCCTCTCAACATTGGCAATGGCAAAACAGCCAGTACACAATTTTCTAACTCTGGCCACTGACATACCTTTCGGTGGCAATACTGGTGAACTTGAAGATTGCGATTGTCTGGCAAAGGTTCTGCAACATATGCCTTGAAATGGGCATATATGCCTTCAGAGTTATTGAAGCCGCCAAAAATGAATCAGTACTTTTCAAAGTCTGGAGAAAATTCCCCTTTACAGAAGGGATCAAAACTTGTGCAGAGTACCACAGTGAGGCTTCATTGATTTTACATGCCATGGCTGGTGAAGGGACTTTTCTATGCATCCTTGCAAGCCATTTCTCATGCATTGTAAAAGAAAATTTCCTGAATTTCTTTGCTTACCAAGTGGTAAGCATTCTACCATGGATCACTTTGCAGTGCCAAAGTAACTAAAAATGTTATTCAGCCTACTCTCAAGGAGATTTTTCTCATCAACACCAATTACGCTGATCACATGGTAGACAAGGGTGGTTTCAGACTCTAGTTTTTTAGGTCGGAGGCCTAAAAGGCTGCGCTTGCGCAGTCTTTGGCAGGAGATTTAATGATTCTTAGTAGCGCTGTAGGTCCCTCCTTCCTGCCCCGTCTCTCCTCCATTGGCTGGCTTCCTAAACAGAGGCCAGCCATTGGAGGAGAGATGAGTCACTCCAAACAAGCCCCGTCTTTTTCGGATTCGGGGGCGTAATTTTTGCTGTTCTTTAGACAGTGACGTCATGCGTCACTCAAAACAGCAAAACCACGCCCCCGAATCCGAAAAATTAAGAACCCTGCGGCAGCCATTTTCCTTTCCCCGCAGTGAGGGTGAGATTGAGCCTCTGCCTCTGCCCCCGTTTGTCCCGTGTATTTTCCCCGCTCCTTGGCGATTTTCGGGTCCCCTGGCAGGTGCCCACCCTGCCAGGGACATCGCCGTTTAATTTAAGGCCGGTGCATTGCCAAAGACTTCACTGCGGGGCCCGGGATTCCCACACGCTGCACCCGCCTTCCTGCTCGGGGCCGCACTGCTATTGGCGGACCCCTGAGGCAGGAAGACAGGCAAACGGAGAGAGGACGGAGGCCGGCCTACAAGCCGGCATTGCCAAAGACTTCACCGCCGGGCCCAGGATTCCCACACGGTGCACCCGCCTTCCTGCACGGGGCCGCACTGCTATTGGCGGACCCCTGAGGCAGAAAGACAGGCAAACCGAGAGAGGACGGAGGCCGGTCTACAAGCCGGCATTGCCAAAGACTTCACCGCCGGGCCCGGGATTCCCACACGGTGCACCAGCCTGACATAGCCGTTTAATTTAAGGCCGGTGCCCACCCGGCATTGCCAAACACTTCACCGCCGGGCCCGGGATTCCCACACGCTGCACCCGCCTTCCTGCTCGGGGCCGCGCTGCTATTGGCGGACCCCTGAGGCAGGAAGACAGGCAAACGGAGAGAGGACGGAGGCCGGCCTACAAGCAAGCCGGAAGTCCCGCTGCGGAGGAGAAGGAGCCAGCCGCCGTCCCATCTGTGCAGAAAAGCTGCACTTCACTCAGAGGCGGCAGTGTGCGCAGCACTGTCTCTGTGGGAGAGCTGTGTTGTGTCCCAAGCTGAGGCGTGCACCGGACCTCTCCTTCTCCAGGCGGGTACAGCAGATACTGTGCACGGGACCTGTCCCCCCCCCCTGGCCGGCCGGAAGCAGTCCCGGCGCAGACCTGTGCAGTAGAGAGCACAGTGCACGGAAGCAGTCCCGGCGGAGAGCTGTGCAGCAAAGCAGCGTCATGCCCCTCTCAGCCTCCTGCTGACCGTGGACAGGGCTGCGCCGCCGAGGTTCGAATGACGGTAAGGGTAACGCTCTGAAAGTTGTCTCCGTCCTCGCCATCCAACTCTCACGGTTCCCTTTCCCCTGACCTGCTTGACACTCTGATTTTGTTTTTTTATTTTTTTCCCCCATCGCTGAAACCCCCATTTTGATCTTGGTGCAGCTCTATTCCAGCCCTTCGGCATCTCCTGTTGCAGTTCTGGGAGATGTACACTGCTCTGCCTGTGCAATTGGTTATCTGTGCGGTCAGTCCCATACAGTTTGCGGTTGGTGGCAAGTGTCCTCCCACTAGCCACATGATTCTTGAGGTAAATTGATTTAGTTAGGTTCTAACACTCCATAAGAGTGCATGTGTTTCCCGACTGTCTTCCCTCTACCAGCTCACCCTTTCCATGACACTTCCTGCACCCAGAGCATCTTCCCCCCACGTCGTTGCTTACACCAGCCTCCACGCACACTCTTAAACACCAAGTAAACCTTGGTAAACCCGTAGACCACGTGGCGCCCACAAGTAAGTAGCAGGCAGGAAAGGGATCGCCTTGGTAAGTTCTAAAATCTTTAATCTGCTGCCCACCCTGGTTTGTAAGAAAGCATGCTCCCTTTCCTTGCATACTCTATGCTAGCGATAAATGTGCCATCTGTTGCACTGCACAGGTATGCGCTAGATCCATGCTGTGAGGAGAACCGCACACAATGCGGTATTAATTCTAGTTTTGCTATTTCGTGGAATTGAAAAATGAAACATTCTCTTATTTGAGTATCAGAATGTTGGCAAGCATGAGGAGGAACACTCTTGATGTCATTGGACACTGAACAGATTATTCTGTGGCTTTTTTTTTTAGGACTTTTGCCTCATTTTTCTTACTCCGTCCTCCGAAGTTTCCCAACGCCCCCATTGAGAGTAACGCCAGACACCATGAAGTATCTTGACAGTTTATATGCAATTTAGACACCCCCACAACTAGGAGTGTCAGGCAGTTGCTGGACATGTCCTGGAGCAAGCGGGTCACTTCATGTGGATGTAGAAAACCAATCACTGTCAAGCTAGGCCTGCCACAGGGAAAACAAACAGAGGACGAGCACACGGCACCGGCACTTGCGCTGCGCGCGAGAATGAAGTGGCTTATTGTACGTTCTTAGGGATGGGGAATAAATGCACCCATTGAGCAATGAAGCACAGAGTCAGCATCAAACTAAGAGGCCCCAGCCATCAGGGGGCAGCTTGGAACTAGCAGCTGCTAATGGCTGTCAGCAAGCTTCCATATTATGCTTTGTTATCCATCCAAGTGTGCAGTCTGTGCGAGTAATTCAAGGTTTATCTGCAGTATTTGTTTTATTGTTTTAAATGTTATGTTGTTTTATTGCTATTTGTGTAGGGCATGCATGCCTATGGAACGTGGTCCGGATATATTCAGGGCCCCAAGCCCTGACCTGAAGTCAGCCCCCCATTATCTCCAACCAGCTCTGCTTAGGAACATTTTATTCACAAAAAAACAACTGCTGACTGGAATTGACGGGTACTTCTTAACCTGAGTGACGCCACGACATCCGGCAGTAATCGCCCGCTCCTCGGCATTTAAAGATCTTTCAGGGTCGCGCATTGTCCCGAGCCAAGTCCCGGCGTAACCTAGACTTCCAGGATGTGCTGGACAAGCTTGCAGACATGGGGATTGATATCCGTGTGGCTTCTCCGAAGCTGGTGATGGAGGAGGTAAGTGGGGGGCTACTCTCAGATGTTTATTCTCTCTTTCCTAGATTCAACATGGCCTGTGGTGATTCCCTTCAGCGATGTGCACCGCTGTGCACGAAGTTGTTCAGGCAGGTATGTATGTTGATTTTAGTTTATGTTAGAGGTAAGGCATATTTTTATTTTTACACTGCACTGTCCTTTTACTGCTGCACTCTCTCCTCAGCCTCTCCCTGCGCCATCGCTTCACTGCTGCACTCTCTGCTCAGCCCCCCCCCAATCCAGGCTGCAGCCCTCACTCCTCCACTGCACCATCACACACTGCTGCACTCTCTCCTCAGCCTCTCACGATACCATCGCTTCACTGATGCACTCCTCAGCCTCTTATTGCACCATCCCTTCACTCTCTCCTCAGCTCCACTATACCGTCTCTTCACTGTTGCACTCTCCTCAGTCTCTCACTGCACCATCCTTTTACTGCTGCACTCTCTCCTCAGCCTCTCCCAGCACCATCCTTTCACTGATGCACACTCTCCTCAGCCTCTCCGTGCACCGTCCCTTCACTGCTGCACTCTCTGCTCAGCCTCTCCCTGCATCGTCCCTTCACTGATGCACTCTCTGCTCAGCCTCTCCCTGCACTGTCCCTTCACTGATGCACTCTCTCCTCAGCCTCTCAATCTAGCCTGCCCACCCGGCTACTGTATGTATACCTTGAATAGGGTGTCTAGAGGTGGGGGTATAGCTTTAATAGTAAGATCCACTTATTCCTGTGTCTGGTGTGCCCTAAATATCCCTGGGTGTGAAAGTGCATTGTTCTAGGTCTCTGTCAGCCCCGAATTTACGCTGTCCGGGATGGTCGTCTATCGTCCGCCCGGCAGCGATGTGGTGTTTAGAAATGCTTTCCCCGACATTGTTGGCCCTTTGGTCGCAGACTGTGCCAACTTTTCCATCATGGGTGATTTGAATCTGCATTTCGACACCCTCTCAGGTCTGACAGTGCGTTCCATCTCCTCTGACCTAGAGGCCTTTCAACTTCCCCAGTTGGTCTCCCAGCCTACCCATTCGGGGGGGCATATTTTAGATCCCTTGTTCACCAATCTGCCGGGGACTAAAATTACCTCCATCTTGCCGGTGGAATGGACAGACCACTTCTTGGTGTCCATCCTTTGCCCTGTCTCAGCCACCCCTTCCATCTCCTCGGCTAGACGGGTTCAGAAGAGGGCCTGGAAGAAACTTAGGTTAGAAGACTTCCATCGTCTTCTACTAGAGGAGCCGCTGGGTCCTTTGACGGATGTAGAAAAGGGGTATGACCTCTTCTGTTCCTGGATCACTAGGGCTCTGGACTCTCTGATACCCATTGTATCGACTAAAATCAATTCTAGAGAGTCGAGTCCCTGGTACGATAGCGCCCTTCGGGCTCTGAAGGGTGCCTGTAGACGGGCTGAGAGGGCCTGGAGGAAGACCTATGGGGCTGATTTAAAAGCTGCATATACCAGGTCCGTCAAGCTCTACCATCGGGCTATCTGTCAAGCTCGAGCAGCTTTTTATGCCGCAGAATTCCGGAACAGTACTAATCCGTCGAAAGCCATTTTTAAGGCCGTAAAAGATCTCATGGCAAAGCGGCCTACCTCTGCAACCGTAAGTTCCCTTTCCCACTGTGAATCCCTTGCCTCCTATTTCTTGGGGAAAGTCCAAGCTATCTATCGGACATTCCCTAGCATAGGGTCCGGTCGGGAAAGCACTAGTGGGACCCACCATCAGACTACTCTGCTTGTCTTCCCCCCCCTCACCGTGGACGGGTTTGACAAACTTGCGTTGCAAGTCAAATCTGGATCTCCATCTGATCCAGTAAGGCCTGCTCTCTTTCGAGATCAGGCTTTTATGGGACGTACAGCTGTATGTTCCCTTGTCAACCTTTCCTTGGAAACGGGAGTAGTTCCAGCTAAGTGGAAGCAAGCTGTGGTGTCCCCAATTATCAAAAAGCCTCCCCTGGACCCGTCTACGCCCGAAAGTTATCGCCCCATTTCTTTGCTACCCTGGCCAGCCAAGATTACAGAGGCCCATGTCAATCTGGCCCTGTCTGAACATCTTGTACGGACCAATGCCCTCGACCCCACACAAAACGGATTTCGTGCCGGTCACAGCACAGAGACCGCGTTGCTTGTGATGGTGGAACATCTCCGTGCAAGGTTGGATGCTGGTCAAACGGCGGCGCTCATATTATTAGACCTTAGCGCCGCCTTTGACACGGTAGACCACAGCATCCTCCTGCATCGGCTTGAGGAGACTGGCATTGGCGGCCAGGTGTTGCAATGGTTCCGCTCCTTTCTAGAGGACCGCTCCTTCTGTGTTGCCATCCCTCCCTTCAAGTCCAAGTTCCAACCGCTGGCCATGGGGGTTCCGCAAGGGTCCTCGCTGAGTCCCACGTTGTTCAACCTTTACGTGAGACCGCTGGCTGATGTCGCTAGGCAGTGGGGCCTAACTCTGGTCTCATATGCCGACGACACACAGCTGGCGGTTACTCTCAGCGGGGATGCGGAGATTGAGGCCCCCAGGTTTCAGTCTGGACTGAAGGCGGTGGCTAGTTGGTTGACAGGCAACTGTCTCCAGCTAAATGCCACAAAAACGGAGGTGATGGTTGTCGGTAAGGGAGTGGAGTTGTGGGGTGACCAATGGTGGCCCTCAGAGCTGGGACCCACTCCGATCCCGGTACCGGAGGTAAAAAACCTGGGGGTTTGGCTGGATGCGGGCCTCTTCTTTGTAGGGCACACCAAAAAAACTGCGGCCTGTTGTTTTGGACTGCTAAGGGGCTTGAGAACTGTTCTCAAGTTCTTTGACGCCCCGACCAGGCAGCTGGTGATCCAGGCAACTATCATCTCCCGCCTGGATTATGCCAGCTCTATTCTGGCTGGGGCCAACCAGGCCGAGCTAACCCGTCTGCAGCGGGTTCAGAATGCTGCGGCGAGGGCGATTGTCGGACTGCCCAAATTCAGCCCGGTGGCAGGTGTCCTTCGTTCCCTACATTGGCTCCCTGTAAGGAAGCGCATCCTCTTTAAGGTTCTGTGCCTTGCCTTTAAGATTCTGAGAGGCATAGGCCCGGAAATCTTATCTAGCTGTCTCTCCTTCTACGTTCCCACCCGTACCCTCCGTTCTCAGGCCTTGGCCCTTGCTGTGGTCCCCAGATTCAGGCTCAGTCGCATGGGAGGCCGCTCGTTCAGTGTAAAGGCCGCGTCAGCATGGAACTCCCTTCCTGTTGAAATTCGTCTGATGGAGGACCTCTTGACCTTCCGGAGGGCCATAAAAACATTCCTGTTTTAGCTGCTTTTATGTTTTCCACTCTCCTGTTGTGTTATGTTCTACCTTGTCTTTGCGCCGGGACGCTCCTTGGCTGGAGTATCTGTGCGCATAATAAATTAATATAACATAACATAACATAACTCTCCCTGCACTGTCCCTGCACTGTCCCTTCACTGATGCACTCTCCTCAGCCTCTCCTTGCACCGTCCCTTCACTGCTGCACTCTCTCCTCAGCCTCTCCCTGCACTGTCCCTTCACTGATGCACTCTCCTCAGCCTCTCCCTGCACCGTCCCTTCACTGCTACACTCTCTGCTCAGCCTCTCCCTGCACCGTCCCTTCACTGATGCACCCTCTCCTCAGCCTGTCCCTTCACTGATGCACTCTACTCAGCCTCTCCTTGGACCGTCCCTTCACTGATGCACTCTCTGCTCAGCCCCCCATTGCATTGTCCCTTCCCTGCTGCACTCTCCTCAACCTCTCACTGCACCATCCCTTCACTGACGCACTTTGCTCAGCCCCCCATTGCATCGTCCCTTCATTGCTGCACTCTCTGCTCAGCCCCGCCCCCATTCAAGCTGCAGCCCTCACTCCTCCACTGCACCATCACTCACTGCTGCACTCTCTCTCAGCCTCTCACGGTACTATCCCTTCACTGCTGCACTCTCCTCAGCCTCTCCCTGCACTGTCCCTTCACTGATGCACTCTCCTCAGCCTCTCCTTGCACCGTCCCTTCACTTCTGCACTCTCTCCTCAGCCTCTCACTGCACCATCCCTTCACTGCTGCACTCTCTCCTCAGCCTCTCCCTGCACCGGCCCTTCATTGATTCACTCTCTCCTCAGCCTCTCCCTGCACCGTCCCTTTATTGCTGCACTGTCTCCTCAGCCTCTCCTTGAACCGTCCCTTCACTGCTGCACTCTCCTCAGCCTCTCACTGCACCGTCACTTCACTGCTGCACTCACTCCTCATCCCCACTGCACCGTCCCTTCACTGCTGCACTCTCCTCAGCCTCTCACTGCATTATCCCTTCACTGCTACACTCTCTCCTAAGTCCCACTGCACTGTCCCTTCACTGCTGCACTCTCTGCTCAGCCCCCCATTGCATCGTCCCTTCACTGCTGCACTCTCCTCAGCCTCTCCCTGCACCAGCCATTCACTGACGCACTCTCTGCTCAGCCCCCCATTGCATCGTCCCTTCATTGCTGCACTCTCTGCTCAGCCCCGCCCCCCATCCAGGCTGAAGCCCTCACTCCTCCACTGCACCATCACTCACTGCTGCACTCTCTCCTCAGCCTCTTACGGTACCGTCCCTTCACTGATGCACTCGCCTCAGCCTCTCACTGCACCATCCCTTCACTCTCTCCTCAGCTCCACTATACCGTCCCTTCGAACTCTCTCTCTCACTACCTCACTCTCTCTCACTACCTCACTCTCTCTTTCACTAACTCACTATCTCTCTCACTACCTCACACACTACTACACTATCTCTCATTCACTCTCTCTCTACCTCAATCTCTACCTCACTACTCAACTCTCTCTTTCTCACAGCATCACAATATCACTACCACAGTAACTATCTCTCTAACACACTACTTCACAACTTCACTCTCTGTATCTCACTACCTCTGTCTCTCTACATCACTACCTCACTCTATCTATTACTATCTCACTATCTCACTCTCACTGCCTCACTATATCACGACACGCTCTCTCAAAAATTCACTCCAACACTCTCTCACTACCTCACAACTTCACTCTCTCTAACTCACTGCTTCACTCTCTTATCTCACTACCTCACACTCTCTCTATATACTACCTCACTCTATTTCTATCTCACTATCTCTCTCTCACTATATCACGACACACTCTCTCTAAAGTTCACTACATCACTCTCTCACTACCCCACAACTTCACTCTCTCTCTATCTCACTACCGCACTCTCTCTCTCAAATACACTAACTCACTTTCACTCTTTCATACACTACCTCACTCTCTCTCTAGCTCACTACTTCACAACATCGCTCTGTTTCTATCTCAATACAGCACAACTCTCACCCTCACTAGCTCATTCTTTCACTACCTCACTCTCTCTATCTCTCACTGCATCACTCTATATCTACTTCACTCTCTTCACTCTCCCACAAAACAAAAATAACTACATCACTACTCAAATTATATCTATAAAACTATCTCACTCTCTCTCACTAACTCTCTCCATAACATCACTCTATTTCGATATCACTCTTACTACCTAACTATAACACAAGTCACTCACTCAAAAAATAACTACAACACTCTCTCGCTGACTCACTCTCTATCTCACTAGCTCACAAGTTCACTCTCTCTCTCCAACTCATTACGTCACTCTCTATCTCACTAACTCTCTCTCTTTCTATCTCACTACGTCACTTTCACTTTCTCTTACACTACCTCAATCCTTCTCTATTTCACTACGTCACAACATCACTCATTGTTTCTATCTCCCTTCCACCAAAAATCACTCTCCATCACTAACTCACTCTTTCACTACCTCACTCTCTCTGTCTCACTACCTCACTCTATCTACCTCACTCTCTCTCTTTCTATCTCACTAAGTCACTTTCACTCTCTTTCACTACCTCACTCTCTCTCTATCTCACTACCTCAGAAACTCACTCACTGTTTCTATCTCACTACCTCAGAACATCCCTCTACCTCACTCTTTCACTACCTCACTTTCTCTGTCTCTCACTACCTCACTCTCTATCTACCTATCTCTCACTACATAACTCTCTACCTCACTACTCCACTCTCTCACTACCTCACTATCTCACAACATCTCTCTCTCAAAACATCACTACCTCACTCTCTCACTACCTCACTCTCTAGCTCACAACCTCACAACGCCACTCTTTCTCTAACTCACAACCTCAATCACACTCTATCTCACTACCTCACTCTTTCTATCTCACTAACTCACTTTCACTCTCTTTCACTACCTCTTTCTCTATCTCACTACATCACAACATCACTCTATGCTTATATCTCACTACCTCACAACATCCCTCTCCCTCACTACCTCACTCTTTACTACCTCACTCTCTATCTCACTACCTCACTCTCTATCTACCTCACTCTCTCTCACTACCTCACTCTCTCTCTATTTCAATACCTCACTCGCTCTCTCTATCTCACTACTTCACTCTCTCTCTGCTAATGCAATAGGTATCACATATGCAAAAAACAAAGGTAATTCCAATACAAATGACAATGCCATTTATTTAGGGATACAAAAAAGATTAAAAAAATAATGGACAATTCCAATAGCTCTACCTATAATATTGCCGAGACCATTGCATTGTAAATGCTTGTTCATTATGTCCACTACAGCAGTCATGTTTTCCTGTAAAAATCGAAGAATGCAGTTGAGTGTTTACTTCACATTACTATCAATATTCACCGAAGATCCTCACATAGCTTGTCTTTGGCCTCATCACTAAGCAAAAATTCTGTAAACGTTCACCATATGGCTAATATAGCATTCACAGCCTCTATGACTGAGAACCATTGGCTTAATGACAGTTGGGATGACCAGCATGGACTGCATAGTCAATAGCATTATTCATTAACTCTGAAGATTGTAAACATGCTTTCAGCATACAATCTAGCAAGTGGCAAGGATCTCTTACAGGGAAGCACTTTAACTCAGGTATACATTTTTAAAGGTGAACACAACCTTTTCATACATGTAGCTGAATCACTGCAAATACAAACAATATCACTCCAATCGTTGCTAACCTTGGTATGATTTTTTTACAGCAGCATTCCAAGTGATACTGTGTTAAATGTTTTCAAAAAGTCTGGTGTCATGTTTTCACCACTATCCCAGATGCTTGATGACAACACTCTTTTCACATATTCATATCACTACACCTTGCAATGAATTTTTTAAAGCCTGGGGTGTTTGGCAATTCACCTACAATCAATAATGACTCGCTAGAAATGTGGGCTGATGTATCAAAGGGTTTCACCCATTCTCTGTCTGAGGGTCAATTTATTGGTACATACTGGAAAATATTCTTATGAAACCAGCCATTTTACCTATCAGTGAAAGGCCCAAACGTAGCCAAAATATCAAATATGATTTTGATATTTCCTGATTCTCTACAGTTTATAAAATAATTAAATGAAACCTAAAACATTCTTCTAACCCCTGCATCTTTAAACCAAAGACCACAAAACTGAAAAAAGCAAAAGGAAGAAGAAAAAATATTTTAGTGACATCCCTAAACAACAACACTCAAGAATAAGAATGTTAGCCCAGACTTTCTTGCTTCTACCTTGTATAACAAAGTTACATTGTATTTGCCCTTCATGAAGAAATAAAAATGACTCTTTCACTCTCTTTTCCTTTCATTGAATGGAATTTAGTTTGTCGTTGTGCAGGTGTTTTTTCAGCGTTTATATTTTTACACTGATGAGGGCCATTTCCCTTTTAGTGGTGTTTTATCTGTTATTATAGGTTTAAATCTAAAACAGGATAGCCCAATTATATTACACGGTCGCCTCCTGGTTAATTCCACAGTTGGAAAAACTTTACAATACCTCCATTGAAGCGGGCTCATTGACAACTACCACATGCCATTTTCCAGTCACATCTTTACTGAAACCTGGCTGTAACCCAGAAGACTTTACTTCCTATAGACCGCACTCCTTCCTGACCACAGAATATACGATATCAGGTAAAGGGCTGGTGAGACGCCTACTTCCCCTGCTCCCTGAGTTGATGCATTTTGACTAATGCAGATTCTACCACGACGTGAAGTGAAGTGAAGTGAAGTGAAGGGGTTTTGTAAAGCGCGGCTGCTGCCCGAGGGTGTCCAAGCGCTAAGTAGAGGGAATAGAACTCTGAGGGACGGGGGGAGAGATCCAGGTGGGGAACTAATTTCTGAAGAGGAATGTTTTTAACTCTTTACAGAAGGACGAGAGAATAGACGAGAGAATAGGGTTGGACCTTAGTGAGAAGGGAAGGGAGTTCCATAATTTAGCAGCGTTGAGCGTGAAGGACCTGCCTCCTGCTCTGGACCTTTTGACTCTGAGAACTGCAGCAAGGAATGCGTTCGTAGATCGAAGTGATTTACCGGGACAATAGGGGGTGAGAAGTGTGTGGTTAATCTCAGGGCTAGCTCTATGGAAGGCTTGATGCGATATGCACAGGGTTTTGAATGTTATTCTTTCCCTGACAGGGAGCCAGTGGAGTGACCTGATCCCTGACTTAGCCGATTCTCTGCGAGGGATCTGGAGTAGATTGCGAGCTGCACAGTTCTGCGTGTGCTGAAGTTTCTGCAGCACGTATTCAGGGGCTCCCAAGTAGAGGGCGTTGTTAAAGTTGAGATGGGACTGGATGAGGCCCTGAATAACAACCTGCTTAGCTTCCAAGGGCAGAATCGGCAGGATCTTTCTCAGCATTCGAATGATCCCGAAGCAGGTTGCTGCTGTTTTAGTTGCCTGAGTATTAAAGGTAATGGTTTTGTCCAGCCAGACTCCCTGACTTTTAATGTCCTCCTTCGGGGATGGAGGTGGGCCTAAACTGGTGGGCCATAGCTGGTCGATGGGGGTGGGAGTAGGGGGGCCGAGGAGCATTATCTTGGTCTTGTCGCCGTTGAGTTTTAATTAGGATGCTGTCATCCATCTTCTAACATCCTCCATGCAGGCTGCCAGGTTGGATTGGGGGAGCCCGCTGTTCTTCTGTGCCAGAGAGACCACCAGCTGAGTGTTGTCCGCATACGAGATGATCTTGATACTGTATTGTCGGACGACCTCAGCCAGCGGCCTCATGTACACATTGAACAGCGTGGGGCTCAGGGAGGAACCTTGGGGTACCCCGCAGTTTAGAGGTCTGCTAGTGGAGCAGGAGTCACCGTCGAAGACCTGAAAGGTCCTTCCGCTCAGAAAGGTACCCAACCAGTCAAGAGCGTCTCCTGAGACTCCCAGATAGACTAGTCGAGACAGCAGGGTTTTATGGCACACCGTATCGAACGCGGCGCTTAGATCGAGGAGGACCACTGCCACTGACCCCCCTCTATCCAAGATCCTCCTGGATTCTTCCGTCACGGCTAGAAGAGCCGTTTCTGTGCCATGTTTAGGACGAATCCTGTTTGGGTGGAGTCCAGTAGAAGATTCTCCTCGAGGAAATTAGTGAGGTGGAGATTAATGTGCTTCTCCAGAATTTTGCTTGCCCAAGGCAACAGGGAGATTGGGCGGTAGTTGTTAGGGTTCGTAGGATTGAGATTGGGCTTCTTAAGTAATGCTCTCACCATTGCCCGTTTCCAAGAAGGGGGAACCACTCCTGTTTGCATGGAGCTATTGAGTAGGTCCATGAGGGTGGGGAGGATGACTTGGTTGGCCATGTTCATCATCTGAGGGGGCGCTGGGTCGAGGGGAGAGCCTGATTTTACCTGATGTGCAAGGGATTTGAGTGATTCCTGGTCTAGTGGTGGGAATTCATTCAAGGAAACTCGCGGAGGGTGTTCTGTAGTGCTTGAAGGCGGTGGTTTGACAGTGATAGTCTCTAAGCTGGGGGCTGCGAAGGATAAGTATATTTTATTGATCTTTTGAAAGAAAATTCAGCCAGCTCGTTGCATCGAGCTATAGGATTGTCGGTTGGGGCTGTGGGAGGGGAGATCTTAGAAAGGCTTTTAACTACTTGGTATATTTCTCTTGGCTTAGATCGAGCTGCCATAATTTTCTCTTTGTAGTACTTGGTTTGAGCTGAGTTTATTTCGAGTTTGTATGCCCTAATAGCTTCCCTATAGCTGTTTTTTTCGATGTTGGCGTATCCTAGGCGCCACTTCCTTTCCAGCTTTCTACACTGACGTTTTAACTCGCTGAGATTCTCCGAATACCAGGGGGCAGTTTCTCGTGCTCTTTTTAACATGGTTTTCCTGGAGGGGAGGATGGAGTCCTAGATCCATTTATTGAATGTCCTGCTATCGGGTACAGGGCTCTGGGAAAGAGCGGGTTTGGAAGTGGAAAGGAGGCTCGACCACTGCTCTAGCGAGAGTCTCGACCAGTTTCTCATCTTTCGTGAAGTGGGGGAGGGGGGAGTGACTCTGTGGGTGGACCAGTTAAGGGGAATCAGAAAGTGATCAGTCCATGGGAGGTGAGTAATAGTGCCAACCGTGAGGTTGGGGCAATTGCTAAAGACTGGGTCGAGCAGGTGAACTTTGTTATGAGTGGGGGACCTAATTAATTGTTCTAGTTGAATAGCAGCTAAGCTAGAAACTAGCTTGTTAGCAGTGCTGTCAGTGCTGTTGTCGAAGTGAATATTAAAGTCACCCAGCACCGTGAAGTTGGAAGAAGACATAGCAGATTCGGCCGCTAAATAGGGTAGTGAGGAGTGGAAGTGGTTCAGTGGGCCTGGGATGCGATATACAAGTGCCCCTGACGGAGTACCTCTTTGAATATTTGGAGATTAAACCAAGTTTTGGAGGTAGCTCAAGAACAATACCCCACAGCAGGCTGCCTTTCCCTAGATATTCAACAGGCTTCTGATACCTTATGGTGGGATTATTTGTTATCAACCATGCTAAAATTTAACATTCCTCCCACCTTCAACCGCCGGGGCAAACTCCTCAATACTAACCCCACAGCGGGAGCCAAAACAGGGAGGCATATTTTGTCACAGTACCTGATTTACTGAGGGACCAGACAGAGATGCCCACTATCACCCCTATTGTTCGTTCTGGCAATGAAATCCCTGGCTCAGAGGTTCGGGCAGACAGCTGGAGACCGGGGCATCCCACAACAGGGCTCGAGCTAAATTTAACAAGGTCGAGATGTTTTTAAGTCCTACTCCGCCCTTTCTGGCGAGTAGGAAAACAAACAAACTTTTGTCCTCTGTCTGTGAAAACGGAACAAATGGGACATGATAACAAGATTTAAAGGCATTTTTATTGCTCACAAAGTTAAAGAGCAATAAAGATGCCTTTTAATCTTGTTATCTTGTCACATTTGCTGCCCTTTCAGAGACGGAGGTCAAGTAGGTTGCAGTTAGGTCAATTACATTTTTAAAGGTACTAGTCCTGCAGGACTAGTTCCATTTTTGGGATTTTTCAAGCCCTGCACAAGGGCCTCAGATCCATGTAGTCTTCATGTATGCAGATGATATGGTAGTCTATGCTCCCAATCTGAGTATGGACTTCACACCTATATTTAATTTACTCCGGTCGTTTGGCACCCTGTCTGGCCTACAAGTCAATTACGCTAAATCTCATGCTTTCTTATTTCAGGACACTGTGCCTCATGACACACTGCTACTAGGCACGCAGACGATACCAGTTACACACCGTGCATTTCGTTACATGGGCATCCAAATTTTCGGATCACCCATGGATTTGATAGACGGAAATGTACTGAAAGCCATCCCATCACTAAAAGCCCAAATACAATTCTGATTCTGGGTTACATTGCCCATTGTCTGTAGCAGGCTGGACAACATTTTCTAAAATGCTGATACTGCCAAGTCTGATATCCTACTTTGTCAACCTGCTAGTTATTGTCTCCCTGGCCATTTTAAAACATTGAATTCCTTGCTGGTTGACTATATCTGAGGCACAGGACGTCGGGTTAGCCTATATAAAATGCAGTTACCATCTGGGTGGTGGGGATGAGCGCGCCCGACTTTAAAACCAATTGCTTGCCTGGACAGTTACACTGGCTGTCCTACTGGTTGGCAGGGTTCCACTTAAACAAAATTGGCTATACTCCACATATGCTGAAACTGGGCACGCTACATAGACTGTTGTTGCCTGGAGTGGTGCACCCCACCACCGTCTCCCACTTCAGCTTCACAATGCTATCATATACTGAAGATGTGTGTGAAATCTTAAATAGGAACGCAAACCCAGTTGTAGCTGTATCCAGGATGTAGCTTTATTTACAAGATGATGTTACAGGATATGCAGCATTGTAATCCAAAGTAAACAGGTATAAGATAGAAAGCCCCACTGGGAGCATCAACCCTGCTGCTCAACCTACATAGATAAACTGACAGATACACTTGAACATACACAGAGGCAACATTCCATGACATCACAGACACTGGCTGAGCCGCAGAGGGAAGGACACATAGAAAGGAAAAAGAAGATAAGAAGGCAAGATACCACACAGTGCTTTCTGTTATGTGAATGTTCCCCGGATTATGCTCCTAGTATACTGTTGATGGGCCGGCTTACACCGGTGGGCACTCTCACGTCAACCAGGCTGTTGCCTCGGGAGAATGAGGGGATGTGGTTCTAGCCAAGGTCTACATGTATCTTATATATAGATGGACAGTGAATACAATTGATATTTTACACTGAGCAGTTCTGGGTGACAACCAATAGACACTGAGAGAAAATCTATGATGTCACTCAGAAACTCAAGATGAAAAATATCACTGTTATTCACTTTTTCCCAACATACTGTTTTATCTTATGTACGGCTGTCAAAAACATCTGCCCCGGTAAAGGAGTAATTTGAAGCCCTCCATAACACTGCACCCAACAGACCACCCTCTGTACCATCCTATACCCTTACCCCCACAGCTGTGCCCTCAGCCTTACATCGGAGCAGAAAGCCAATGCTGCAATGACAGGCTCTCAGTGATGCCTGTAGGAGCAAACTGGAAATCCTTTATGACCTAGCAACAGTGGGTAACAACTTTCGGTACATCATAGCAGTAAATAACCAGATTTAGAATCAGTTTTTTACCCTAGTGGCTTTGGGTGATAGTGTAATAGTTAGAGGGCAGGCGCCTCATACAAGAGTCTGGAGACTTAAGTAGGAGGTAAATTCTTTATTCTGTTTTAGACCCTTAGATTACAACAACAGGTAGGTCCTGAAAGCGCTCCTTCCTCCAAAGGTCCATTTGTCCTAGCTTCAATAGCGGACCACACACCACCATTCTATTACATAATTTGCTTTTAGCAGTGCAAACACCAGATCAAACATGCACCGGATGGGAACACACTGGATACTACACAACTTATTTTCTTATAAACAACAAAATAAAGAACAGCCATTCATTTGCATACAAAGTACAGGAAAAATAATTCACAATTACTCAATATGTAACATGCCTGGTTTACACATTCACCTAAAACCAACTCTAATACCCAGAGAGACACAGAAGGACAACAATAACTAACTGTCAGAGAAATTCTGCAATGCTTCAAGACAAGAGGCTCCACACACCTCATGTCAAACAAAGAAATGAGACAACAACAAATAGACTGGGACCATCATACACAACAGTCCAAAATATGCAATCATGTAACAGCAAAGGCATGGAACCCACAGGCTTCCTATGCCAAATGGTTTCTCCATCATTCCTAAGTCTAGACATTCAAGACGTGTACAAAACAAAAACGGAAAGCATTAACTAATGCACTTTATATGCAAGGGATTGGCTGTTTTGTTCGTTAGAAAGGGAGGTTTTTAGAATCCTGTAAACTCCCTTTACCTTATGTCTGTGCTGGTGTCAGGAATGCTGAGTGTAAAGGATATAATAGAATACTGATGTACAACTGTGGAAGGTAGGAGATAGCCTCACCAGGGATAGTAAGCGCTATATAATTTCAATAGCGATAGGTGGAAGGATAATGGAGCCCTGACAGGGTCTACCAACTGTCGCCGTAACATAAGGGCACTAATATAAAATAAAAAAGTTGTTTGCTGCGGTACTTGTGCAAGGGATCTGCCAAAGAAACTTCAGAATTTCAAAACAGGTATTTAGCGAATGGCGGACTCTGGTCCTTATCGCCTCGATTGTCAGTGGTACCTCACAGCTTCTTGTATTTGGTTGTATATCTGCTGTTGTAGTTAGTGTTAGTGTGATTATGTGTTGAACAACATTATCTTTCATGGGAGAAGAGGAATGTGTGGAAAAATGTGTGTCAGTCTTTACTGGGTTCTGTTTGCTGATGTCAGGATGGAACGTTGGCATGTGGGAGAACCTGGAGAGTGACGGTTGCTGGAGCACTGGTTTTCCTTATTTTCTCCTGTATTTGCTATACTCTAAGCAAATGAAAGAAGGAATAGTTTTTTACCTGTAACTCCAGTTCTCTTTTAGGGCTATTTCCATGGCATGTCATAAGCACTGAATCCTCCCGCCTACATGTGGGGACCCCGGAGCACTTTATCCAATAAATCTTCTCAAGTGTAGATGTTCACTTTTCTTCGGAAGGGCCTGCAGAGTCACTTAAGAAAGAAAATAGTATGCAGCCTGTAGGAGGAAGCTTCAATGGCCAAATTCTTCATATTGTAAATAAGAAAAGGTTGCCAAGAGATGTGTCTATGCATGAAAATGCATAATGCTTTTATAAAACAATTCAAATGTCTTTAATTTATTTTATTATTTTAGAGTTTTATATAGTGAAAACTAGACCCGAGACATAAGGTATCAGATCGCTTTACATGAGCACCAGTTTTGTTGCAGATGGATACATTCATTTTCGTTAGACGGGGGAGGTTAAGTGATTTGCCCAGAATCACAGGATGTTGAGCGTTGTTGCAGAGACGCGAACCCGGTTCCCCGGCGTCGAGGTCGATTGCTCTAGCCGTAAGGCTACGTCCTCTCCCTCTTTCATAAACTCTTTTTTAGAAGAGTATAGATATGAAGAAGCACAAGACAGTGTAGCCTTGTGGGCTGCAATTATAAGAGCTGTAATTAATGTGGTGTCTTTGAGGCCCCAGAGACCTCCAGTATGCCATCTTGCTTGGCTAGAGGCAGTTACCTCAGTTCTTTTTAAGGCGAAAGATGATTATATGTAAAAGATCCATGAGTATCTCTGTCTATTCTACTGGGAAGGAGGGAGGGTTGCTTATAACTTATCAGGGAAATACCCCTACAAGAGTACTGGAGTTGCAGGTAAGAAACAATTTCTTCTCTCGTAGTGGATTTCCAGGTATAGTCATAAGCACTGAATAGAATAGCAAGTCCATCCCTACCTATAGTGGCGGAGAAGACAGAGTGATTTCCAGAAGCTCTTTAAGCAAATATATTTTTGAGAGAGGCCTGTCCTACTTGGGCGTTCGTCCTAGCATAAGAATCAAGGCATTAATGTTTGGGGAAAGTATGAATAGACTTCCATGTAACCTCCTTTCAAATCTCTGTAATGGGAATATTCTGCACTGGGACAGTAGTGGCTGCTTTACCCCTAGTGGAATGCGCTTTAGGTCTTCTTCCGATGAACCTTGAGTAGTGTCCTGACCGCGAAGCCTCTATCAACATGGCCGATGCCCGTTGTGTTGTTTAATGCTATAGAGGAGATTGGCTCTGGCTCTCCCCCTCAGCCATCACCTACCCAGCCGGACATTGGGCATGGTTTGTCATCGTCTTTCTGCTGTGCTTTCCTCAACTCCCCCGCCTTCCGACAATTTGACGAGGCTCTTCAGGCGGCGGAGCCATTTCAGCGGCCGATAACCGGTGGGGTATGCCTGGGGAGGGGATCGACTGGGGATCTTCCCTCATGGCTGTCCCCTACCCTACGGGTTTTGCTGCAGTTGCCTGTCCTCTTGTACCGCCTCCCTAGCGACAACAGAGATGAATGTGTTTTGCTTCTCCCGGCGAGAGTTCAGTGGCGGTGAGTACTGCGGTGCTGCTGACGAGTGCCCCGAGCTTGTTTTGCGTCTTGAGTTTTGGGGAGGCACGTCCTCCTGGTCCCCGCTGTTGCCTCCACCTCTCCGGGGCTACTGCCTGGTGCCCTAATCGGACTTTCCCCTGTCTCTGCAGCAATCTGAATGGCGATGCTGCTGCCCCTGGAGCACCGGGTGTGTGTACGTCGATTTGTGATCAGTGGTGTCCTGCCCTCCTCCCCCCTTCCGGCCCTGCGTGAAGCCTTTAGGTCTGCTGCCTTGTGGTTTCCGTGTTGGATTTTTGTGTGTCCCGCCATTTTGTCTTTGATGCTGTCGGTTCCCATGGCCTGGGTCCTCAATCTTGGCGGTTTCGACCTATACTCATTGTTGCTGGACTGCTCCTTGTTCGCCTGTCTGTTCTTTTCCTCAAGCCCCCCCCCATCCCCCCAACCCCACCCCCACCCCCACCATCATTTGGTCTCCTACTCCCCTCCCATCTTATACTTTCACTGATTCACTGGATGTTTATGATTGTTGGTCCCCAGCAGGTTTGTATGTCTTTTACTTTAACTGTTTTGTAAGTGCTTTCCCTCTTGCCGGTCTGCCTGACCCGATTATGCATTCCTTACCCCTTTTTACCATTCCCCCCTACCTTCCATGCCCCATATGACGTGTGTCTTGGCTAGGCTATGCGCTAATAACCCATGTTATTGTGTATACACTGTTTTTCTCCTGTGTGATACTTGGCTCCTGTAACTGATGTAATTTTGTAACTTGTAACTCGCTGATCCTCATGTGAGCGCTCTTAGATACCTCCGGGTCTTGCCAGCGCTAAATAAAACGCTGCAAATAAATAAAATAAATAAATAAAGGTCTGGCATAAGAGTTTTTTATTAGCTTTCGGATAACATAAAAGAATGTAATACAAAATCCATCTTGAAATGGATTGCTTAGAAGTGGCTAGACCAGTTCGACCGGACCATAATAAACAAATAATTGGTTTGCTCTACGGATTTCACGTGTTTTCATCAAAATATAACTTTAACACCCTCCATACATCTAGAGAAAGAAGTGGTCTCCCGGCTGGAGTGGATGGGTTCTGAAAGAATGTGGGTAATGAAATAGTTTGATTGACATGGAAATCTGAAACTACCATAGGGAGGAATTTTGGGGGAGTTCTCTTAACCACCCAGGAAGAATGGAAAGTGTGGAGTTCGCTAACCATGCGTGCTGATGTGATTGCTCCAAGGACAGCGGTTTTCCAAGAGAGGTGTTGGAGACATGCTCTGTCTATGGGCTCGAATGGGTCCTGCATAAGACGGGAAAGAACTACATTAAGCTTCCATGAACAGGAAAGACGCCTAATAGGAGAAAACACCTTCTTCAAACCCTCTAGGAAATCTTTGATGACGGGGATTTATAAAAAAAGAGGTTTATGAAGGACATTTGCAATATGCAGTAAGAGATGCCAAGTGAACTTTTATGGAAGAGAATTGGCGGACAGATTTTGCAAGATGTAATCTGTATGGAAGAATAACATCTTGCTTAAGTTTTAGGATCCACACTTTTGGAGGAACACCAGATGCAAAACCTTTTCCACTTTAAGGCAAATGCTGACGGGGTGGATGGTTACTTGGCCTCTTTCAGGATTTCCATGCAGTCTTATGTCAGATTCAAATGTCCTTATTGTACTAGCTCAGGAGCCATGCAGCCAAATTTACGGAGAAGAGATTGGGGTGTACTATCTGGCCTCCGAATTAAGTCAGAAGGTCGGGTCTGCATGGGAGTCTGAGATGTGAACTACTACTGATGTGGCCACTCTGGCGCTATGAGTATAATGTTGTCATTGGAGTGGGCGAACTTGATTAGAATAGCCTGGATAGGGGAATCAGTGGGAAAGCGTAAAGAAATTTGCCAGACCAGTCGATCCATTGGGCATTCCCCAGTGTCCCTGGTTAGTAGTACCTCGAGGCGAAGTCGTGCCATTTTTCGTTTTGTGCGGGGGCAAACAAATCTATGGTGGTTGTGCCCCAGAGCGCGAAGATGTACTGTACAACGTTGTTGTATAAGACCAATTTGTGGTTTTCTTGTCTTCTGTGGGCATCCACCTGTGCATTCTGCTTGCCTGGAAGGGGAGTTGCTGTGATTCGTAGGTTTTGGGCAATCAACCAATTCCATATAGACTGGGCTTCCAGTGACAATGGCCTAGAACTTGTCCTTCCTGCTTGTTGAGGTAGAACATTGTGCTGGTACTGTCTGTTTGAACAAGCAGGACATGTGACTTGAATGATGGCTGGAAGGCCTTGAGAGCTACATGCACTGCTCGAAGTTCAAGGACGTTGATGTGATATGACATCTCTTTTGGGGACCACTAGTCTTGGGTTTATAGGTGACCCATGTAGGCTCCCCAGCCCTGAGAAAGATGTAGGAGGTAATGAACCGAGGAGAGATGAAACCATCCTCATCTTTGGATGAGATGCTGCCATAAGTACACAACACTTCTGAAGGATCGATAAACATCTCTTCTTAAAGGCACACACTTTTGATTGGACGGTGTCAATGGAGGTTCCCAGCTAATACAAGGTCTGAACAGGGATTGGTTATGATTTGTTGCAATTGATCTGAAGTCCCAGGCGTAATAAGATGTAGCATGTTCAGTTGAAATGGAGCTGAGCTTCCTGAAAAGTTGTTGCCTTTATTAGCCAATCGCCTAGATAGGGATAGACGAAGACCCGGTGTTTCCTGAGATGGGCAGCTACGACTGCAATGACTTTGGAGAATGTTCTGGTTTCCGATGTTTTTGTGCTAATGGCATCCTGAAGGTCGATGGAGCACAGCCAATTCCCTTGGTGGAGTTTGGGATAGATTTGATGTAAAGACAGCATCCTGCACTTTTCCCAACAAATCCATTTGTTGGCATATCTGAGGTCAAGGATGGGTCTGAATTCATGCTTGTCCTTTTTCAGGAATAAATGCCTGTTCTCTGTTTTGGTGAGGAATAGCTCCCATATCACGTTTTTTAAGTAAGATACTGACTTCCAATCTTAACATTTTCAGATAGTAATTGGATGACTTTGGTGGAACAGTAGGAGGAGGGCTTATGACCTTGAGACAGTATCAACTGCGAAGAATATTCAGTACTCAGGCACTGTTTGTAATCTGTTGCCACTCTGCCAGGAAATTTGAAATACTTGCCATCACAGGAGTGGGTAACAGAAGGTGGAAGAAACAGTTCAGGGTTGTGTGCCTGTGATAGCCTTCCACCTAGAGTTGATTGCTGTGAAGCTCTTCCTCTAGGCGGCCTACGGTGTTGAGTATAGGGACGCTGCTGTTGCTGTTTCCCTGATACCAGGAAGAGGTTTGAACCCTCTGAGTATTGTATCTCTTCTGGTCAGGGCAGAATGTTTTGCGGTGCTCCTTAGGCCTTTCCAGACCGACCACCTTAAGTGTGTCCATTTTGGTTTTCATGTGGGCCATTTCCTCATGCTTTTGACTGCCGAATAAAGTAGAACCACAGAACGGCCAATTGATGATACGCTGCTGTGACTAAGGTTTTAAAGATATGAGATGGAGCCACGCATGCCTACGAGGCCTGTCACTAGAGGAAGGAGTGATCTGTATTCTGTGCATTGTTGTAGCATCTCAAAGATCACGGATGTGGTTGGGGTAGGCATGCACATTCTATTTTGCTTCTCCTCTCACTACGACTTTATGGTAAGTATGAATATCATCTATGGGAGAGACTCAAGGTGGTGGAGTGCCTGTTAAGGTAGGTAAGTAGCATCCCCTAGAGGTGGAGGACGAATATCTGGATAAATTGAAAGATTGTGACCGTAATCTGGGTCTGCGTGACCTATGGCGATGATGATGCCTCCTGGATGACGAGAACAATGGCGTGTCCTAGAACATGATCTTGGCATTAGACGTGGAGAAAGAGGTTGTGACAGATGTAGTTGTGCAGGCAGCGGAAGTGGCGGAATCGGAAGAGGTGGAGGAGTTGAAATCTGTGGCGTCAGTGTCAGGTGAGGCGGTGAAGAAGCAGCTGGTAAGACTGTGTGAAATAGAGGACACCCTGGAAAAGTCAGACCCTGGCGGCAAATAAATGTGTCTCCTTTGCCTCTGCCATGTTGTATACGTAGACCTCTTATCTGCTCCTCGACGTTGACATCTCCTTGACATCGACTGTCTCTTCGAAGTCGAACTTCAGCACGCCCTCGACGATGAACCGGTACTTGATGTCAAAAGAATTCTTTGTATCGACGTCGACCTACTTCTCAACGGCAATCTGCGGCTGTGTGTTAACGGCAGGTGTGTCTTCGATGTTGACCTATCCTGTCTCAACGTCCATTTTCTCCTCTTTGTCAATGTTGGATCAGCTCCTGGTGGTACAAATGTTGGTGCCATACCTTGCCTCAACTTCGACAAAGACTAACCCAGTTTTCGAGCTGTAGATCCTACTTTGGACCAGAAGTTGAAGATGGAGCTCTGGTAGAGGACTGACCTCCTCGCTCCTTAGGCCCATGTGAAAACTGCAACTGCTTCCTGTGCTGTTCTTCCGTGCCCTAGAGGTGAATCTTCTCTCTATCACGTAGAGTTTGCCTGGAAACTGTTTTGCAGTGTTGACAGTCTTTAGGAAGATAAATTGTTGGAAGACAAAGAATACAGATACTATGATGGTCCGTTTTTGTCTTTCTTTCTTTCTCCTAGATGAAGGGCACTTTTCAAACACAGAGGGCATTTTAAAAGACAAAATGGCCCAATTCTTGTCAGAAAAATGCAAAAAATGCATGGGAGAGTAGAAAAACGTTGAGTGACACGGTATTAGATACATTTCACAAGTGAATTTTGAAGAGAAAGGCAGAGTTTAATGCTCATAGGTCCTGTCATCAGGTGCTGGAATAAAGTACTGAGGTAAGTGCCTCCAGTCAAACATAACGGTATCTGGCGGTCTCTGGGGACTTAAAGACACCATGTCTAATTTCAGATCTTACAATGACAGCCTATGAGGCGACACTATCATGTGCTTCTTCATTTCTATACTCTTCTAAAAAAAAAGGGGTTTGTGAAAGACATTTGAATTGTTTTACAAAAGCATGCATTTACATGCATAGATCCCTCTCTTGACAACCTTTTTAATTTACAAAATTAAGACTTTGTCCACTGTAGCCTCCTCCTACAGGCTGCCTTATATTTTCTTAAGTGACTGTGCAAACCTCCCCAAAGAAAGGCCTCACTTAATTACACTTACCTATGCTGGATAGTAGGCAGTAACAGTTTAATGGAATTTTAATGAAAAAAGGAAGGCACCAGGAACTAAGGGCCATATGTATCAAGTAACCATTTTGCGATTCTGAAATTGCAATTTTTACCGAATCGCAATTTCGGAATCGCAAATTGGAATGTATGAATAAAATCGCAAATAAATAGGATTCATTAAAAATCGCTATTTAAATTGCGAGAACTCCAAATGCGATACCTTAACCTAAGAAATCGCAATTTTGCGATTCCTTAACGGAAAAAATCGCAAAATTGCAATTTTTTTCGAATCTCCCAATTGCAAACTCAGGTGCAGCTTGATGACATCACAACCAGGAAGTGTGACTACCCATGCTGCACCTGAGTTGCTAATTCACAGTCAGAGAGAGGAGTGTTGGAGAGTGAACACAGCAGTTTGGAACAGAATGGCAGAAAGTGGAGACATGGCCAGCCAGGAAACACAGCAGCAACAGCAGGCTGAAATTCAGAAGAAGAGGAAGCAGAAATTCTCTGAGGCAGAGCTGGAGGTTTTAATACAAGAAATGGTGGTCAGCCATGAACTGCTATTCAGGAAAAAATCCCTCAAGGTGCCAGAAACACGCAAGCACTGCATCTGGGGCTGACATTCAGCAAAAAGTAAATGCTGTAGGGGGGACACACAGGAGTGTTGCCGATCTAAGGAAGCGATGGTATGATGGAGTGAGGTAGTGTGGCTCACTGGTTAGAGGCGGCAGATCCGAGAGCAGAGGACGGCCCGGGACCAGGGTTCGATCCCCGGCGCGGCAGGTTTCTGGACCAGGGTCAGCGGACATGATAATTCTCTCTCCTCGGTGCCCACTCTGATCAGCGATCACACTCGGCAACTCTGGGCATTAGCTTGCCTCATCCTCACTAACGGCCCCACCAGACCGCCGGGGATGCCTGGTCTCACCCTGGAGATACCCATTAAGGGACCATCTCTCAGGGAACCCAGGAAGGGTTTCGCAGCGGTCGAAGCGCCTTGGGACCCTCCGGGTAAGTAGTGCGCTACATAAATGCCTATACATACATACATACATACATACATCTGCGCCAGCACTCCAAGGAGAAGGTGGCTGCCAGGCTGGAGCAGTCTAGGACGACCGGTGGAGGAACCTCCACAGCCACTGACAGCACACCGCTGGAGGAACTGGTGGAGGGGACCCTGCTACCTGAAGGTGTAATGGGCGTGGCTGACCTAGAGAGCTCTGAGCACCAGGAACCAGGACCAGGTAAGAAGCATGCCATCCCACCCCTGACACCCCCCAATCCCCCCGCAGCAGTGGGACAAGGGCAGGACAAAGTCCAGGCAAGACACCCAAGCACACACAGCAATGCATTATGGGAGATGTAGTCAAATGTACATAACAGTGGTGCATGTACATCCAAGCCAGTCCCCAATAGAATGTGCACCTCAGGAAAGGCAAATACAAGACACATGTAATACAAAACAGTGACATTTAATAAATGTCAAGTGTAAGTCAGAACAGTTAATAAATGTGTGCTTTTACATCCACAGCACCATCTAGAACACAGCCTACAGAAAGTGAGAGACAGGCAGGTTCCCCAAACATTGAAGCAGCAGAGCAAGAGGAGGACACAGAGGAGGACACAGAGGCAGAAGACAGCCCCGTCAACGCTCCAATACAACGCAAGAGATATGCTGTCCGACCACTACCCCCATTGGAGGACGACAGCCAGGACAGCGATGACAATGTGCTCCCTGAGGCAATACAGCCACAGCGACAAGAAGTTGCACGTGCTGACGCAATACCACAAGCCCCAAGCAGGTGCAGGTCAAGCACATCCAGCAGTGGTGCAGATCCTGGGGAGGAAACAGTATTTGCAGGCCTGGAGATGCACATGTTGCAGGTACAGCGCCTGCAAGCAAAAAACATTAAACATTAAAGCATTACAGAGGGAAGTGAGGGCAAGCTTCAGAGGCATGACCGGTGCCCTGGAGGCATTCTGTGAAGAAATGAGGGCTGACCATACTGCTAGGCGCAGAGAGATGCAGCGCTTGAACCTATACACACGTGCGGTTACCCGCTTGTCCTCTGCCACCAATGTCCTATCCAGGCGCAGCATCTGCATGCAGCGCGAAGTGGCCCACAACAACCAGGACGTTGCAAATCACATCAGCAGTTGACGAGCTGCAGGCAGTTCGCACCACTGGGCCTGGTGTCCTGACTCCCACTGAAGAGGACGCACTATCAGGGAGGAGCAGCGTCACCGCTCCACCCACCATGGAGAGGCTCCGTAGTGCCCGTAACACTAGGCGTACTGGCCCAACTGCGGAGGGGTCTGTGCAACCCCAAACAGGGGCTTCCTCACGACAGTGCTGCATGTGAGGTGCAGCATATGTGAACACTGGATGGGTGCAGCTAACCACTGTACTAATACAATTGCTCCAGTTAGAATTTCGCACTGTGACAATAACATGTGTTGGACATTAGGAGAGACATTGGGTGTCATTAAGGCTGTGCGACATAATTGATCCTGCAGTTAAGGAATAAAATACAGTTGCACTAATGGGATCTAGCATTGTGTCTTATTTACTCACCTAGAAATAGTTGTGTGTTATTTCATCTCGCCTCTGGCGCCCAGCAGCTGCACCAGCTACACCGGCTGGCATACGTCCGGGGCCAGGTCCCTCCACATCTAATAAATCTGATTCTCCGGTGTGCCTTTCCTGGTGGCGATGTTGTGCAGCATGGCACATGCTACTAATATCTTGCAACAGTTTTGGGGGCTGTATTGTAGTGACCCTCCGCTCTTGTGGAGGCATCTGAATCTGCTCTTGGGTATCCCAAATGTGCGTTCAATGGTGCCTCTAGTTGCTATGCGTGCTCTGTTGTATCGGCGCTACCCAGCGTTGGCAGGATTCAGGTAGAGCGTCAGTATGAAGTTCCGGACTGCATACGCACTGTCACCTGTGAGGTGGGATGGACATGGTTACACACAGTTCTGCACATGCTAGTCTTACAAAATGTGGCCTCTGTTCAAATGCATTTACCTAGTAAATATCCCTCGCCAAACTCCTCACTTGTGAGTCTATGGTGTATCCCACTGTGACGGACGATGAAAGCGTTGTGCGTGCTGCCTGGGTATTTTGCAACAATGTCTGTGATGATGTGTTTGGCATCACACACCACCTGTATGTTCAGGGAATGGTAGCTTTTGCGATTCCTGTACACGTACTCAGTCTGGGAGGGAGGGGAGATTGCAACATGTGTCCCATCTATGCATCCTATGACGTGGGGGAATTGGGAAATCTGATAGAAGTCCTGCTTGGTCTGGGCTAATGCCTGTGGTGTGCTTGGAAAGTGAATGTGGCGAAGCAGCTTCTGTACCATGGCATCAAGGAATGCGTGGGAAAAGCGCGAAAGTGCACTTTGTGACACCCCTCCTGCTGAGGCCATAACCCTCTGGAAACTACATGATGCCAAGAGGTGGAGTGAGCACAGGACCTGGATGGGGTGGGGATGGATTGTGTCCTACGTGTGGGGTTTTCAAGGAAGGGTTTGAGTTCCGCAATTAAATCAAAGATACTCTCTTCATCCAGTCTGTAGTGTGTGTAGATATCCTTCTCTGTGCGCTGGAAGATGGAAATGCGCGGACGGAATATCCTCTCCTGGCGTCTCCTCCTCTGTGCAGCAGCTCTGAGTCGCAGCCTCCTGGCTATCACGTACAGCCCACCCATTGTGGCGAGAAGTCTGTTGCATTCTGGGACTCCTTAAATAGTTTGCACCTGGTTACCACCTGCTTCTACTTGGCGGTAATTGCGGTTCTCTAAATTGCGATTTTCCTGAATTCGCAATTTGCGATTTTTTTAAACATACCATTGCGATTCCTTACTATGCGATTTCCTGTTTGCGAATTTCACTAACTGAGAAATCACTAAATAAGGAATCGAGAGGAAATTCGCAGATTTTTGGCTCTCGCAATTTAAGGAATCGCAATTTTTGCGATTTCTCATTTTGCGAGTCTTTGGCTTCATACATTGGGAATTGCGAATTTTCATTCGCAAACGCTGTTTTTTGCGATTCGCAGCGTTTGCGAATAAAAATTGGCTTGATACATATGGCCCCAAGTGTCACAATAACAATTTGTACCAAATCGCAGCGGTGCTGAATGAAGAAGAGCAGAATTTGGAGGTGCCATGGCAGGTAAGGCGTTCTGTGTGTATCTTTGCACCATTACAAGGGTGACTTAGTACTCACAATAGTTTGAAATTATCATACATGAGGCGGTGTTCGGGGATGTGCGCATGACATACTGGAGGTTCAAAGCACAAGGTACGCAAATCCTAGTGCATGCTCTAGGAGAATTGTGCTGTCTTAGGCATTTTATAGCAACAGTTTACTGTGATGTGCAGCATCCATGAACACCAAGGTACTGCTGCAGTTATAAGGTAGTTCATTCATCAGTGCATATGTGGCAAGGCATACAGGCCTCGGGCCCAGTAAAAGTGCTGTAGCAAAGGTGCACAGCTCCTGTAGGGAGTTGTCTCTGCTGCACGGTGGTCAGTAGTGAGTGCTGCCTGACATCTCCATTATCAGGGCCTCCTGTACATTTGGTGCGTGTAAGGTACTCTGGTGAATTAAATAAGTGCACTCATGATCAAGTGGTGAGGTGCATTGTCTCTACTGTGTGCTAAGATTGAAGCATCTTGGTTAGAGTATTTTATTTTATTTTATTTTTTATTTATTTAACTTATATAGCGCAACAGCTACCGAACAGAGGGTTTTCCGGCACTATGATTCAGTAGTAACTGGCAGGACTTAGATGTTGAATAGCCAGGTTTTTAAGGCTTTCCTGAATTTCATGTAGTTCACCTCAGAGCGCAGAGCCTGTGGCATAGCATTCCACAGAGAGGGTCTTAGGAAAGCAAAAGATTTGCCACCCATGCGTGATAGTTTTATTTTAGGGATAACAAAATTGTTAGCTGTTGCAGATCTTAGGGTCCGAGAGGGATGGTAACGGCGGACCAGATTTTGTAGGTACTTAGGGGCTTTTTTGGTAGAAATCTTGTGCATGAAGCATAGTGATTTGAATTTGATCCTGTTCTCTATTCTCAGCCAATGCAGCTCACGGATAAATTTGGCGGTGGATGAAAAAAAGGGAATTTTACCTAACAGTCTCGCCGCTGCGTTCTGCACAGTTTGCAGGCTGCGGGTCGTAGCCTTTTTTGCCCCCAGATATAACACATTGCCGTAATCAAGCCTGGATGTTATTAAGGCATTGATGACCGTTTTTCTTGTGTGTTTTTTTTAGCCATTTTAGAATAGCAAAACAAGTGGCCTATGTTTTCATAGCTTGCTGGTGCATATTCAACGAGTCGTCCACAATGAAACCTAGATTACGGGCCTGTGTAGATGGAGTCGGGGGAGTACCCATTTCTGATGGCCAATGTTGGGGTCCCCAAAGTTCTTTATTTTTCCCCAGGACAATTAACTCGGTTTTATCACCGTTTAATTTCAGGAAGTTTTTTTGCATCCACCCTGCAATTTTTCCCAATCCTAGATATGTGGAGGGATTATTACTTTCCGACGAGGGGAGAGAGAAGAGAAGCTGAGAATCGTCAGCGTAGGAGAACATCAGCAAACCAGTCTCTTCTACTACTTTTGCGAGTGGACTCATGTACAGATTGAAAAGTAACGGGCTTAAAATCGAGCCTTGTGGAACTCCGTGTTTGAAGATAAGGGTATCAGAGCAGGCAGATTGAGAAAAGACTTGGAACGTTCTATTCTCTAGCAATGATTTTATCCAATTTAAGGCAGCGCCACAGATGCCTATTGAATGAAGAGTCCGCATTAGTACCGCATGTGACACCGTATCAAATGCGGCACTGAGGTCAAGAAGCACAAGTGCCACAGAGTATAGGTTTGGCAGCTCTTTAAATGGCCCTTGGCGGATTGGATCCTCCCATTAATAATATAAACTGCTGAAGGTCTACCTACTTCAGGTGGTAGAAAGTGAAAGGATGTTAGAATTTTTTATCCTTGAAGTTTTTCAGTGAACATTTTAAGATATGTTTGTATGTTGTATCTGCTTTAATTGTTTGAGGTGTGGATTGGATTTCAATCTGAGTCGAAAAGGAAGAGAGTTCCAGATATTTGTCATGGCAATTGAGAACACTTTGTACCCATAGGAAACAGAGCGTGTTCTGGTGAGACCAAGAATAGAATGTTTAGAAGACACAGTGTACGACTGAGGATAGAGTATACAAAAGTCTTCAATAAAATATCAGGGTTGTAATAACCAAGGAACAGAGGGAAAATCAACAGTAAAGAAAGTAGAATCTGCTTTCATGGTTACCCCCACTTTTTCCTGGTGTCAGTATGTTTTTTTGACTAGTCTGACAGGGACCCTGCTAATCAGTACCCTAGTCACTGTGCTTCCTCCCTAAATTGACTATGGTAAGTACTTCTGTACTTCCACAACTGACTACTGGTATACCCTTGTAAGTCTCTAGTGTAGGGTCCTGAGGAACCTAGGGCATAGGTACTCCAGGGCTGTCTCCTGGGCTGCAGCATGTATTGAGACACCCATGATAGAACACTCAAACTGTGACTACAGGCCGGCCATTGCAGCCTGTGTGAGCGGGTGAAAGAACCCCTCACAACAGATATAAGTTTACTTATATCTGAGGTCAGTACACTTAAAACCTGTAAGTCACCCCTGTGGCAGGGTCTTCAGATATAAGGGTATGGTGCTTGGTTATAAGTGTGAGGGTGACCCTGCATGAGTAGGACACCCCTACAAACCCCGCACTCGATACTCCAGGCTTTGTAAGTGCGGTTAGCCATTTTAATACACATAGTGAATATCAGTCATTATGAGATGCCTATCTATATAGTGGCTGCACTGAACCTGGTCATGCATGTTTGGTATCAAACATGTTGGAATCATACCTCAAAACCAATTCCAGTGTTGGAAGTTATGATACCATGTACTGGGGGTTCCCTAAGGGTATCCCCCTGTAATCACGGTAATAGCTGGTAGACAGTAAGCTAGTGATGCTGCCGATCACAGACACAATCAACCGTCCTGCTGCTGAGCCAAGCTTGAGCAGGGGAAGGTAGGACATTAGGTGTCCTGTCGCAGAGAGGTGTGACGACCTCCCAGACAGGTCTTACTGTATTAGGGGAGGGATGTGGGTGCTTGTCAGCACCATCATACTGCTTTGAAGGGCACATTTGGTGTCCTCCTTGCATACTCCAGTTTGAGCAAATTAAGGGAGCCCCTGACTATAGCACTGGTGCACAACTGGACAAAGGACATCCTCCCCTCTGTCTAGCCCCTCCTCTGGGAGGTACCCTTGAGTTCTTCCAAGGAGGCACCTTCTTCCAAGTCTTCCATTGTCGGGTCCAGGGGTTTCCGACGCCTATTCACCCCCATAGCCACTGGCTTCCCTTGTGTAGGTAAACTGGTATCCGTGGAATCCATGGGTGGAGTGGCTCTCTAACCTTCCATTCTCCAAGAGAATTCTTCAGGGTCATCTGAGAAGGGTCCTTCTTCTACAAAACTGCCACTGCGACTTCTCCACTGATCACGCATCTGTGTTTCCACTCTGCATGCAGCCTCAAATGGAATTCCTGGGTACTTAGCTTGGGTGGTTCCTTGTGCTCCCAGCACCTCTGGGTCTTCTGGTCCAAGTCCTGTCCACTTCTACAGTTCGCATTCCCTTTTCTTAGTATATAGATTGGTCTCCCCATGTCGGCCACTGTATTTTGTGCTACTTGGCTTATTGCATTTGAAGTATTATTGTGTATTTGTGTTGATATTCTCAGGTCGGAGATATACCAATGTGTTAGTGAGTGTTGTGTAATAAATAGAAGTTTTTTTTTTTATATAAACACCGTGTGGTTTTCTTTCATGCAACTTACACCCTAAGAATAAACTGGCAAAACAAGCCACTTAACACTCCATGAAGTTAAGTTTGAAGGCTGCTCTCCACAGCACCCACTTTGAGAGCTTTCTATGGTTATCGAAGACCACTAGTTAAGGGTCTAGCACAGCCTTTTCTCAGGTCTTTGGAAGTTTAGTATTCACTAGGGTAGGTAGGTGCATCACCCCCCTACACCTACTCACCATGTCTTTAGTTGGGGAGCCCAGTGGGTCTCGACCCTCTAGATACAGTGGTCTCAAGTTCAAGGAAATCAGGTATATAGCTGCATCTAGGAAAATCAAGACGGGTATCAACCTTAACACAGAGAAGTTCTTAGAGATGCTCCTGCAGTATGACCTCTAGAATCCTGAGAGGCCAGAAGAGTTCCCTCATGGATGGGTCTGGTTTAACCACTTCACAGTACAGGGTTAAGTTTAGAAACACACAGAAGGCACACACCAGAGACTGGGCAATTTTGTAGACAGTAGTAATACGGCTCTGGAAGGCTGGATTCATGGGAGTAATGTACATGACTATGAGGGACTGTACAATATATTGATGAGGAAGTACATTGTTAATGATTGCCAAAATCAACAACTGCATCAGTACCTGGTGGACTCTGATCTGACCTCTCCCCAAGAATTGGCAAAGGCAGATAAATGGGCCCACACCAGAGTCAATCAGAAGCTCATTGTGGTGACCAGAAGAAGCAATATTCTTCTAAGGTCCAAGAAAAGGGTGGACAGAAAGGTAAAGACAAGAAAGAGTCTTCATAAGGTCCCCAAACATTTTCCTCTGGGATGAGTCCCAAACCTCTTCCTCCTCCAACAAGAAACCTTGGTCTTACCTGTGTAATGATAAAGGCAACAGAGCAAAAGATGCCAATTTCTCTTCATCTATTATCACAAAGGGGGGGCTCCGTCCTTAGCAAACCAGGTATGGACGAGTAACAATACTGGTTTCTGAAAGAGAGAATACCTGGTTTGTTTATTTACCGCTTTTTTATTTTATGCGGAAATCGAAACAATGACCCAAAGGTTCATATGTTCAGTGTTAAACATTTAAGTTTTTTTTTTAAAAACATGTACAGAACACATTTGCAATTTTGGTCTGAGAAAAAATACATCTTGCATTTACCAGAACCAATTTTTATACAACTTACATAAATAAGACAAAGTGACAATAATTATACAATGAAAAATAATATAAATGAAATAACAACAATAACATCCAGACTTCATCCAAAAGAATACACCAGCTAATGATTTCTTAATCTGGCACCAAGGAGACTACTACTAATGCCCCTAAGGCAACTAGCACCCCTAGCACCAATACAAGTAGTAGTAGTGCCCCCAAAAGATTACTACGGATAACCTTGGGTTCTGAAGTGGGTTGTGTTCTGGCCTAGTCAGAATATCCACTCAGGCTGTTCATCTCTGGGACAGTGTCATGTAACTTGCCACTTTACTTATAAGTACCACTAACTTGGGCAAGTACAGCCAACATCCACTCATTAATGGTCAAGAAGCTGTGGCATACAGGGACACAGGGGCTAGTGTCACTATGATGACAGAGAAACGTGTGCCTCCTGAACAGATCATACTTGAACAAGTGCACCAAGTGACCAATGCTAGCAATGTCAGGACTGATCATTCCTTGGCAGTTCTAAATCTCAGCTGGAGAGGGGTAACTGGCCATACAAGAGTTGTGGTTTCCCCAGACCAACCTGTGGACTGTCTGTTTGGCAATGAATTAGACACGTCAGCCTGGTCTGAAGCGGAGTTCAGGACACATGCAGAGAGGATGGGAATTTCACCCAGTGCCTTTGATGTTACTAGGGCTCTGGGCAGTTAAGCACGGGGGAGCTCTGGATCCTGGAAGAATGGACCAGCCAGCTCCCAAGAGAAGGAGCAGGAAAAGTAAAGAGTTATCTTCCTCGCAGGATCCCAGTGAAAAGCAGTCTTCTGATGGAGATGACCTCAGCCCCTTTGAAGGACTGTCCCAGATGAACTTGGGCCTCCCATGGTAGAATTATTGGGCGCCAGGGCCCTCCGAGGGCAGACTTGAGTTTGGAGCAGAAAACCTGCCCCTCTTTTGAACAGTTCAAACAGCAAGCTGCTGCTGAAGAGATAGGGAATCTCAGTACATCCCATCAGATATATTGGGTAGATGGGCTTCTATTTTCTGTGTAGAGGTTTTCTATTGTCTCTAGCATGACATTCCACTTGCAGGAGATCTTGGGCAAAGCAAGATTTGGAACAGGCTTGCCACTCACTTTCACTGGCCCGACATGTCTGAAGATACCAAAGAGTTTTGCTGCTCCTGTGTTACCTGCCAAGCCAGCGGTAAGTCGGGTGGCACTACAAAGGTCCCGTTAATTCCACTTCCAGTGGTTGGGGTTCACTTTGAACCCTCCTCCAGCATCTGGACATAGTTCCATACTAGTGGTGGTGGACCTTGCCACTAGCATCCAAAGGCTCCTCCCCTATGGACCACTACAGCTCCTGTGGTGGCTAGGACCCTTCTGGGAGTCTTTTCCAGAGTGGGATTTCCTAAGGAGGTCATGTTAGACAGGAACTTACTTCATGTCTAGCTACATCACTGCTATGTGGAAGGGGTGTGGTGTAAGCTACAGGTTTATCACACCCTATAATTAACAGTGCAATTGGCTTATTGAAAGGTTCAATAATACCCTAAAGGGCTTGATCAAGGGATTCCCAGAAAAGCTGAGATGGAAATGAGATGTCTTACAACCCTGACTTCTGTTTGCCTAGAGAAGTTCCTCAGAATGGGGTGGGCTACAGCCCAACTGAACTTCTGTTTGGACATCCAGTTAGGGATCCACTGTGTCTAGTTAAGGATGGATAGGAACTGCCTCTCAACCCCCTTAAACATGTCTCCACTATCCTGTTTTAGGTTTAAACCTATAATAACTGATAAAACCCTCCCGAAAGGAAAATAGCCCTAACCAGTGTAAACATATAAACACTGAAAAAAACACCTTCACAACCGCAAATGAAATGTCATTCAATGAAAGGAAAAGGTGAGTGAAAGAGTAATTTTTATTTCTTTCTGAAGGGACCAATACAATGTAACTTTGTTATACACAGCAGCAGCAAGAAAGACTGGGCTAACATTATTCTGCATGAGCTTTGTTGTTTACGGATGTCACTAAATAATTGTTTCTTCTTCCTTTTGCTTTCTTCAGTTTTGTGGTCATTGGTCTGATGGTTTAAAAGCATGTTTTAGGTCTTATTTAATTATTTAACAAACTGTAGAAAATCAGGAAATAATAAAATCATATTTTATATTTTGGTTACATTTGATTCTTTCACTGATAAGTAAAATGGCTGGTTTCATAAGAATGTTTTCAATATGCACCATCACATTTACCGACAAACAGAGAATGAGTGAAACCCTTTGATGGTTGATACATCAGCCCCCTCTTCTAGCAAGTCAGTATTGATAGTAAGTGAATTGCGAAACTCCCCAGGCTTTAAACATTCAATGCAAGGTGTTGTGACATGTATATGTGAAAAGAGTGCTGTCATCAAGCATCTTTAATAGTGGTGAAAACATGACACCAGACGTTTGGAAAACATGGAACACAATGTCATTTGGAATGCTGCTGCAAAATGTTCTTACCAAGTACAACAAAGATTGGAGTTATATTGTTTGTATTTTCAGTAATTCAGCTACTTATATGAAAAGGTTGTGTGATGACCTGGCAAAATGAAGTGCATCCCTGTAAAAGATCCTTAGCACCTGCTAGATGGTATGCTGAAAACATCTTTACAAACTTCAAAGTTCATGAAAAATTCTATTGACTTTGTAGTCCATTATTGTGCACTGCTTCATTTTGTGCAAGAACTAAAAGTGTGTAATTTAACAGGTGGTTCTTAGTCCTAGAGCCTGTGAATGCTGTTATCCACGTGGAGACCGTCTACAGAACTTTTGCTTAGTGATGATGCCAAAGGTAAGAAATGTGAGGATATCTGGTCGCATATTGATAGTGTGGCTCAATGATTAGAGTGGCAGACCCTGATGCAGAGGTCTAGCCCGGGACCAGGGTTCAATTCCCCGCCTCGGTGGGTCTTGGGCTCAAAATTCCACGGACCTGATAATTCTCGCCTCGGTGCCTATTCCAATCATGGAGTCCCACTCTGCAACTCTGGGCAATAGCTTGCTTAATCTCCACAACGGCCCCACAACGCTAAGGATGCCTGGCCTCCACCTTGGGGGTGCCCAGGAGTGGACGCCTCACAGGGAAAGCCAGGATGGGTTCCACAGAGGTATTCGTACAAGCGCCTTGGGACCCTTGCGGGTGAGTAGTGCGCTATACAAGTATCAATTTACATTTTTTTTTACATGTGAAAAAAGTACACTCTACTTCATTCTTTGATTTTTACAGGAAAACATGACTGCTGTAGTGGCCATAATCAGAAAACACCCTTGTCTACCAAGTGTTCACCATAATTGGTGTAGATGTGAAACATCACCTCGAGAGTAGGCTGGGCGACACTTTTAGGGACTGTGGTACTGCAACATGTTTCATGTTATAATTCTTGCCACTTGGTAAGCTAAGAAATGTTGAAGAGCAACTTAGGACATTTTATTTTACAGTGCATGAGAAATAGTTTGTAATGATGCATAGAAATGTCCCTTCACCAACCATGGCATTTGAAGTCAATGAAGCCTCACTGAGGTACTCTGCACAAGTTCTAGATCCCTTCCGTAAAAGGGAATTTTCTCCAGACTTTAAAAAGTACTTATTCATTTCTGACCGCTTCAATAACTGAGGGCATATGCGCCCAGTCAACACATATCTTGCAGAACCTGTCCCAGAGAATAGGTGCACCAGTATTGGCATACAGAGCTATGTGAGAGGCTAGAGTTAGCAAATTGTGTACTGGCTGTTTTGATGTTACCCGTCTGAAGTGCCAGTGTTGAGAGTCCTGTTTCACAGATAAACATTTACATGGGAAGGAAAGAGCGAGCGCACATGACCAAAGACACTCTAAAGAAGTATTCTATGGTGTGCTACAATAAGTTTGATATGTAAAAGTTTATTTGGACCTTAAAATACCTTGTATGAACACTGTTTATACTCATGCACTATCAGTGCAGAAAGCAAGCAATAATAAAAATAAAACCTTCTATAAACACTGGAAAAACACTGTTTTTGTTGTTTTTAATGGGGAGAAAATGTGTAACCACTAATAACCACTTTTTTAAGGTATTGAAAACACTGAAAAAACCTCACCAGAATTTACCAAAAATAGAAACTGAAAACAGGAAAGTCTAAACTTGGCATAGTGGACTACGTTCTTGTCCTGCATTCTTATATGGCTGAGTATATGAAGAAGGCCAGCCAAAACCTTGAGACCTGCCAGGAGTTCAGAAAGCTTGGTATAACCAAAAGGCTGTATTGACTGTTTACCAGCCAGGACAGAAGGTGTGGGTGTTGAAGCCTGTGTCCCCAGAAGATCTCCAGGACAAGTAGAGTGGCCCCAACGCCATACTTGAGAAGAAAAGGTGAGGTCAACTACTTAGTGAACACGTGTGACAGCCTGCCTATGAAGACTAAAATCTACAGACAGCCATGTCAGAGACTGCATCAGGACTGAGGTCCAAAGGATGTTGGATTTGGGGGTCACTGACCCTTCACATAGGCCTTGGGCTAGTCCTGTAGTCCTAGTGCCAAAACCTCACACCCAGGATGGTAAGAGCGAGATGAGGTTCTCTCTGGATTACAGGGGACTCAGTGCAGTCACCAGAACCGATGCCCATCCAATGCCGAGGCCAGATGAGCTTATTGATACTCTGGCATCTGCCAAGTATCTCAATATATTTGCCCTGGCTTCTGCTTACTGGCTAATCAGACTCTCTATGGTTGCCAAACCAAAAACAGCATTTTCAACACCTAGCGGGAATTATCAATTTATTGTGATGCTATTTGGCTTGAAGAATGCACCAGCCACATTTCAGATGCTGGTAAACAAAGTCTTAATAGGTCTGGAATCCCTCACTATTAAGGCCACAAAGTGCCTGATAGGGCAGACTAAGCTTGTGTACATGGGCCACCAAGTAGGTGGAGGCCAAGTTCAGCTGCTGGAGAGCAAAATCCAGACCATCATGGACTGGGTTGCTCTCACTACCCAGACTCAGGTCAGAGCTTTCTTGGGCCTGACTGGGTACTACAGGAGGTTTGTTGAGGGCTATGGATCCATTGTGACTTCGCTTAATGTTCTCACCTCCAAAGGATGACTAAGAAAGTTCAGTGGACAGTTAGCTGTCAGAAGGCTTTTGATGACCTGAAGTAGGCAATGTGCTGTGCTCCCATTCTGCAAAGTCCTGATTACTCCAAAACCTTCATTGTTCAGACAGATGCTTCTGAGATAAAGGTAGGTGCAGTTCTGTCACAATTTAATGCAGATGGCTAGAACCAACCAGTAGTTTTTATAAGCAGAAGAATGACCCCCAGGGAAAAACGTTGGTCAGCTACTGAGAGGGAGGCCTTTGCTGTGGTCTGGGCCTTGATGAAGTTAAGGGCATACCTTGTTGGCACTCACTTCATTGTTCAGACAGACCATACGCCCGTCTTTTGGCTTCAACAAAGGAAGAGTGAAAATCCTAAACTTTTGAGGTGGTCCATTTCCCTACAGGGATGAACTTTTCTGTGGAACATAGACATGGGAACGCAGATGGAGTCTCCAGATATTTCCACTCAGAAAATGAGACTCAACTGGGCTAGGTTAGTCTCATCTCCTTTTGTTCGGGGAGGCGGGGAAGCTGTGTAGGAACCTATGATCTGCTTTCATGGTTAGCAACACATTTTGCTTGGTAGGAAAAGAAGATAACAAGCCACTTCAGCACTCCTGTTTATGTTAAATTAGTATATGCCATAAAGATTCATCTGGCTTCATTTAAAGTCCAAACCCGTTGTTTTCTCTAAAGTTAGTCCATAATCATAGTTTGTACATTGTCAATACCGCCAATATTGCTCGGAGTGTGCGCACCCGTATTTGTAATTCAGTGAAACAAAGTTGGCGGGTGGTCTCTCCTGATCATAAGAGCAAATTTGTTGTACAAGAGACCATGATAAGTCTCTAGCGAGTTTGGCGTTTTTGACTATGGTTACTGAGTCGGACGACAATCGACTCGCTAGAGACTTATCATGGTCTCTTGTACAACAAATTTGCTCTTGGCGGTTAGGTTCAGGATACATTTGATATACTGAACTCTGATCTTTTTGCGCTAACTGCATCATCATTGAATATTAGATGAACTGATACAACAGCCATACTCTCACTGATAGGAAGGCTATCTTCTGTGAGGATACATTACCAGGTGACACATTCCCGCCGCATTACCGTGGTCGCTTTACTGCAGTTGTCCGCGCATCTACTTTTCTTTGCCTTGAAAAAGTCTCTGTGAGACGAAACACGTGTCGGCGGTGTTAGCTGTGAAGTTGTTATAAACTATTGGTGTTTAATAAAAGAATCTTTGGAGGAAAACAACTTGACTTGGATCTCTGAATTGGAGTTGTATGAATACAAATACGGACAATGTACAAACTATGATTATGGACTAACTTTAGAGAAAACAACGGGTTTGGACTTTAAATATAGCCAGATGAATCTTTACGGCATATACTAATTTAACATAAACAGGAGTCCTGAAGTGGCTTGTTATCTTCTTTTCTTGTGATTAAGGCATTCGTGTCTTGTTGACATCCCTGGTGGTGGGTGTATATCAGGCCACAAGAGCACCCTTCTTCAGACATCTCAATTAATTTTCTTGTTTACTTATACGTCCTAAATAATTACTCTGAGAAGAATAGTACTGTATGTGCGGACGCTTTCCCTCTTCTAGGGGAACACTACCACCAATTCTTTTGCTTACATTTTGCTTGGTGACAGTATGTTTTTGACTTAGCTGTCTGGGACCCTGCTAATCAGTCACTGTGCTTTCTCCCTAAATTGGCCATGGTAAGTAATTTTGTACGTCCACAATGGGCGACTGATGTACCCTTGTTAGTCACTAGTCACTGGACCGACCACCACTGCATCCACTTCACCTTCAGGAAGCCCACCACGCACCAACGCACTCAACAGAGGCCTCGACGCTGCTGGGCAAAGTCCCCGAAGACCAGCTAACCTCCATCCTCACCCAGAACCCGCCAGCCGTCTCCACCAATCCAGACACCGCCGCCCGCAACCTCAGACAATGGATCGACTACTGCGCCAACACCCTCGCCCCGCTCAAGTCACACTCCAACAGCCACACCAGCAAGAAAACCACCTGGTTCACTGAAGACCTCCAGGCCTACAAACGAACATGCCTTAAATTGGAGAAGAACTGGCTCCGTGAACGATCACCGGACAGGTACAGAGCCCACAAGAACGCGCCACCCACAGACACCGTCAACTCATCAGAGCCGCCAAGAGGTCCTCCTTCAAAGACCGCCTAGATAACAACGCACACAACAGCAAAGACCTCTTCAACATTGTGAAGGAACTCTCCAACCCCAGCTCCAACATCAACGACATCCCGCCTTCGCAAGACCTGTGCGACTCACTGGCCACTTTCTTCCACTGCACGATCGCCGACATCTACGACAGACAGATTCAGCTCCACGACCACCCCGACAACCACCACCAGCACGACCACCACCCGCACCAACTGCCTGCTCTCCTGGACCAGCGTCAACGACGAGAACAACAGCAAGATCATTAACACAATCCACTCCGGATCATCATTAGACCCATGCCCTCACCACAAGTTCAACAAAGCCAGCACAGCCATCGCAACCCATCTCCGGAGAGTAAACAACATCTCCTTCGAGACAGCAACCTTACCGGAGAGCTGGAAGCACGCCGAGATCAATGCCTTACTCAAGAAACCCAAAGCGGACCCCAAGGACCTCAAGAACTTCCGACTCATTTTCCTGCTTCCGTTGAAGGCGAAGGTCACCGAGAAAATCGTCAACAAATAACTGACCCGCTACATCGAGGAGAACAACATCCTGAACCCATCCCAGTCCGGTTTCTGCAGCAACCACAGAACTGAAACCGTCCTCATCTCCGCCACCAATGACATCAGGACCCTGCTTGACAATGGAGAAACAGCGGCCCTCATCCTCCGGGACCTGTCAGCTGCCTTCGACACGGTCTGCCACAACACACTACGAACACGCTTACACAATGCCGGAATCCAAGAGAAGACTGGACCGCATCGTTCCTCTCCGGCAGAACTCAGAGCGTCCGCCTCCCCCCCCCCCTTTTGCTCCAAAGCCACCGAGATCATCTGCGGCGTGCCCCAGGGCTCATCCCTCAGCCCGACTCAGTTCAACATCTACATGGCACTCCTCGCCCACGTCGCCGGACAGCATGACCTCAACTTCATCTCCTACACCGACAGCCAGCTGATCATCTCCCTCACTAAAGACCCTCACATCGCCAAAACCAACCTCCACGAAGGAATGAAGGACGTCGCCGAATGGATGAAGAACAGCCGACTAAAGCTAAACTCAGACAAGATGGAGGTCCTCATCCTCTGCCCCACCCCCTCAGCCTGGGAAGACTCCTGGTGGCCGACAGCACTGGGAACAGCACCGACACCCACCGACCACGCAGGCAACTTAGGGGTCATCCTCGACGGCGCCCTCTCCATGACTAAGCAGGTCAACGCCGTCTCCTCATCCTGCTTCAACACCCTCCGAATGCTCCGCAGGATCTTCAAGTGGATCCCCACTGAAACAAGAAAAACAGTCACCCAGGGCCGTGTCACCAGCAGGCTGAACTATGGCACGCCCTCTACGCAGGAAGGTCCGCCAAGCTCCTGAGACGCTGCAACGCATCCAGAACGCCTCGGAATGCCTGTTCTTCCACACTCACCGCCGAAGCCACATCACACCCCACCTGAGAGACCTGCATTGGCTTCCCGTCAACAAGAGGGTAACCTTCAAGCTCCTCCTCCACGCGCACAAAGCTCTCCACAACACCGGCCCAGCATACCTCAACAGACGACTCCGCTTCTACACCCCCACATGCCAGCTCCGCTCTGCCGGCCTCGCCCTCGCCACAGTACCACTCACCCAAAGAATGACCGCCGGCGGCAGATCCTTCTCCCACCTCACCACCAAGACCTAGAACACCCTCCCCACCAACCTACGGCAGACCCAAGACCTACTGGCCTTCAGAAGACTCCTCAAGACCTGGCTCTTCGATCAGTAGCAGCAGGGGGGCTCCCTTAGGGTACCCACTTGTACTCCCAATACCAGCCTTTCAGGGTCTGACAGCAAGCTATTGATCCTACCAACCACAGACAGTCTGCCCTCCTGTGGCTGAGCCAAGCTTGAGCAGGGGATGGTAGAATGCTAGGTAGGTGTGATCACATGGGTTGGGGTGGGGTGGGCACTTGCCAGCACCAACAGACTGCTTTGGAGGGAACATTTGATGCCCTTCTTGCATACACCAGTTTGAGCCTGTTCAGGGAGCCCCTGGCTACCGCTCTGGCTTGAAACTGGAAAAAGTACATGGGAGTGGGCTCGCCTCTGTCAAGCTCCTCCTCTGGGAGAAACCTTTGAGTTGTTCCGGCTACAAGATTACCCGAAAGGACCACGTACACCGAACCGGAGGAGGAATCGCCATCATCTACAGGAACATCACTGACGTCACAACCAACTCCGAAGATGCCCTCACCACCGCCGAACACCTACACTTCCAGATCCACACAGACCCCAAGACCACCCTCAGAGGAACCCTCGTCTACAGACCCCCGGGCCCACGCACACAATTCAGCCATTGCCGACTTCATCAGCCCACATGCCCTCGCCTCATCAGACTACACCTCCTAGGGGACCTGAACTTCCACCTGGAGAACAACAATGACAACAACAACACCACCACCAGCCTGCTCGCCAACCTATGACTCAACCAACTGTTGAACACCCCCACCCACTACGCCGGCCACACGCTCGACCCCATCTTCTCTGCCAGCAGCCATGTTGCCTTCAGCCACTCCATCGGACTACACTGGACCGACCACAGCTGCATCCACTTCACCTTTAAGAAGACCACATCCCACCACCACCCGCAACAGATCCCCCGTAGATGCTGGAGCAAAGTCACCGCAGACCAGCTAACCACATCACTCTCAGATCGGTCCCAGAAAGTGGCCCTGGGCCCCTTTTCTTCTGGACCTAAAGGCCTCTGGTGTGGTGTCCCGCAGGGATCGGCACTCAGGCCTCTGCTGTTCAATGTCTATCTGGCCCCGCTTTTCACCTTGATTGCTAAATGGGGGATCAAAGCAATAGCATATGCGGATGACACTCAATTGGTCTTCCCCTATACAGACACGTCAGAGGCAGCTTTCAGTAAAATCAGGGGCTGTCTTCGAGACGTGGCCAGATGGATGAACACTAATAAACTCAAAATGAATGCGAGTAAAACAGAGGTGTTATTCTTTGGAAATCACAAACACCCCCCGCCGGACCTATGGTGGCCAACGGAAATGGGCCCTGCCCCATCTCCCGGAACCCATGCAAAAAATCTAGGAGTAAGATGGGATGAGAATCTGTCCTTCCTGCCGCATATACAACAGCTCACTGCTGGCTGCCTGCACAAACTCAGAAATTTGCATAAATTTCTGCCCCTGCTACCAGTCGAATGTCGAAAAACGATTGTTCACGCAACAATCACATCCCGACTTGATTATTCAAATGGCCTCTTTCTTGGTCTGCCCAAATATGCGGTGCAACGCTTACAAATCGTGCAAAACGCGGCTGCGAGATTGATAAAAAATGTCCCTTTCAGGCAGCATATCTCTCCGCATCTGCACGAGCTACATTGGTTGCCAGTGGCAAGCAGAATTAAGTTCAAGGTGCTTACCTTGGCTTTCAGAGCGCTAAAAGGCACGTGTCCCAATTATCTAAAACTTCGACTTCCCCGCTACAACCAAAATCGAGAGCTGCGCTCAAACTCATTGCTCAAGCTAACTGTCCCACGCGTGAGGAAAGCTAGACTTGGAGGCAGGTCCTTTTCGGCCGGTACGGCGAAACTTTGGAATACCTTGCCCCCTGCCATCCAATCTGCCACGACGGAAGCTAGCTTTAGGAAGCTCTTGAAAACCTGGCTCTTTGTGCAATAATCCTGATCCTCCTCCTGACTATTCGCTTTTTCTGCAGGACTCACTAGCGCCGGGACACCTCACCTGAGGTAGCTGTTCGCGCTCTACAAGCATCTGTATTATTATTATTATTATCACTGAGCAAGAACCCACCTATCACCACCACTGACACCAACGACGCAGCCTGCAACCTCACACAGTGGATCGTCAACTGCGCCGACGCCCTTGCACCACTGAAGAACCCTCCAGGCAAGCATGGCAACAGGAAAACAACATGGTTAACCGACGACCTCAAAGAATCAAAGAAATCCTGCCGAACCCTCGAGAAAACCTGGCCGCCGCAAACAGACGACAAAAAACATGACAGCCCTCAAGAACACCACCCGCAAACACCACCAGCTGATCCGCACCACCAAAAAGACATTGTTCAAAGAACGGCTGGACAACACACACACAACAGCAAGGAACTCTTCAGCATCGTAAAAGAACTCTCCAATTCCAACAGCAACGACATCACACCGTCGCAAGACCTCTGCAACTCCCTCGCAAATTTCTTTCACCGCAACATCGCCGATATCCACAACAGCTTTGGTGCCCAGACTCCGCCCCCAACCACCGAACCAACACCCCCTACAACCACCCTCAGCTCTTGGACTCCCATCAGCACCGAAGAAACCGCCAACTCTTTGAACACCATCCACTCCGGCTCTCCTTCCGACCCATGCCCTCACCATATCTTCAACAAAGCCGACACCATCATCGCTCCCCACCAACGAAACATCATAAACAACTACCTCGCGTCTGCCACCTTCCAAGACAGCTGGAAGCACGCAGAGATCAACGCCCTACTGAAGAAACCCACAGCGGACCCTAAAGACCTCAAAAACTTCCGCCCCATCTCTCTTCTTCCCTTCCCAGCGAAAGTGATCGAGACGATAGTCAATAAACAGCTGACCGCATTCCTCGAGGTCAATGGATCCCTCGACCCATCCCAGTCCGGATTTTGAGCCAACCACAGCACCGAGACCGCCCTCATCGCAGCCACCGACGACATCAAGACCCTACTCGACAACGGGGAAACCACCGCCCTCATCATCCTAGACCTCTCAGCCGCCTTTAATACAGTCTGCCATCGCAGCCTAATAACCCGCCTCCACAACACCGGGATCCAAGTTAAAGCCCTGGACTGGATCACTTCGTTCCTCTACGACAGAACCCAGGGAGTCCGCCTCCCTCCCTTCCGCGGCCACCGAGATCATCTGCGGCGTAGCCCAAAGCTCATCGCTCAGCCCGACCCTCTTCAATATTTACATGAGCCCCCTCGCCACCATCGCACGCAAACACAACCTCAACATCATCTCAAACGCCGACGACACCCAGCTGATACTCTCCCTCACCAAGGACCCAGCCACCGCCAAGCTCAACCTCCAGGAAGGAATGAAGAACATCACTGAATGGATAAAACTCCGTCTGAAACTGAACTCCGACGCAACGGAGGTCCTCATCCTTGGACCACCCCCATCCACCTGGGACGACTCCTGGTGGCTCATAGGACTGGGCACAGCGCCAACACCCACTGACCATGATCGCAACCTGGGATTCATCCTGGACTCCTCTCTCACGATGACCAAGCAAGTCAACGCCATCTCATCTTCATGCTTCAACACCCTGTGCAGGGCCCGCAAGATCTTCAGGTGGATGCCTACCGGAGCTAGAAAGACGGTCATCCAGGCCCTCGTCATCAGCCAACTAGACTACGGTAACGCCCTATACGCAGGAACCACAGTCAAACTTCAGAAAAGACTCCAACGCATACAGAAAGCATCCGCACGACTCATCATCGACATCCCCCGCCACAGCCACATATCAGCCCACCTGAGAGACCTGAACTGGCTATCCCGTCAGGAAAAGGATCATGTTCAGGCTCCTCACCCACGTACACAAAGTGCTCCAATACTTAGGTCCCGAATACCTCAACAACCGCCGCACGTTCTACACTACCAACACGCAAACTCCGCTCCGCCAGCCTCGCCCTTGCCACCGTCCCACGGATCCGCAGAACCACCGCCGGAGGAAGATCATTCTCCTACCTGGCGGCCAAGACGTGGAACTCCCTCCCCGCCCACCTACGACTGACCCAGGACCACCTCACATTCAGGAAACACCTCAAGACCTGGCTCTTCGAGCAGTAGCAGCACTCCCCTCCCCCCTCCCCACGCCTTGAGACCCTCACGGGTGAATAGCTCGCTCTACAAATGTATTGATTGATTGATTCCAACCCTTCCCTTTGCTGGACTTCACCTGGAACGAGGCTGCACCAAGGAAGACTCCTGCTGCACCTGGTCTCGCTGATCGGCAAGTCTTCTTCGTCGTCTGTGCTTCTTCCAGGTTCTTCACTAGACCAGTGGGCATCAAGGACACACAAAGTAATCTTCCTTTGAGTGAAGGAGTCATTTCTCTGCATCTCCAGGCACCGCAACGAAGCTGACTGGTCTGCTGCTCCTGTCGTTCTTCAGACTTCCTGAGGCTCAGCAACACAGGTGGTGGTTCTGCAACTCCCTCGAGGCCTGACCTCTACTCTCTGAAATTTTAGGAGCAGTATCCCTCTTCGGAACCGCTGAGGCAGAACCCCTGTGCACTGTGTCGCCTTCCCTTTGCCAATGTTTGTTGGCTCTGCACTCCAGAGATCTTTGGGCTACAAGAAGCTACAGCCTCTAGCATCTCTTCCCTCCAAACTCAACGTCCCCATTGCATCCTTTGCACTGGGCCTTCGTTCTTGATGACCTGCTCAAGGTCCTCTTGCGACTCCTGTGCCTTTGGCCTGTGGGTCCTCCTGAGGGTCTTCTGCTTTATAGGGCTCCTCTGCTCGTTCAGGGCCTGCTCTGACTCTCCTGCTGTTAGTGAGTCCACTGGACCTTGCTGGTCGCAACGTTGCTCCTTCTTCCTTCTCCACACCAGTTGTGGCTACCAAGGCTTGTTAGACGCCGGACACTGCCCGCCCAGTCACCGACATCTGACGTGGGTCAGCTCGTGCACAGCTCCTAGTCTTCCTCAGCATTGCCTGGTCCTCACAGCTGTAGCAACAAGGTCACTGTCAACTTGTCTGAACCTTCCAACATCGGTAGACATTGCTCTTCAGTGCCTCCTGGTCACTCCTGAGTGACATGGACTCAGTCCTGTATGCTTGCAGGTTCATCACCTCTCAAATTCACCATTGTCGTCTTCGGAGGTTTCCAATGTCTCGTCACACCTATGCAACTGGCTTTTCTGGTGTACGTAACCTGGTCTCCGGGATATCCATGGGTGGGATGGCTCTCCAACATTCCATCCTCCGAGGGAATTCTTCAGGCTCCTCTGGGAAGGGTCCTTCTGCAAATCTACAACCGCGACTTTTCCACGGACTTCCACTGGTTACACAGCTGTGTTTCCACTCTGCCATATTCTCCATGAGGTTCCTGGGTACTTACCTTGTGTGATCCCTTGTGTCCCCGGCTCCTTCAGCTCTTTTGGTCCAAGTCCTGTCCTCTTCAGCAGTTTGCATTCCACTTTCTTAGTGTATGGTTTTGTCTCCCGTGGCGACCACTGTATTCTCTGCTACTTACCTTATTGCATTTGAAGTATCATTGTGTATTTGTGTTGATATCTATGGTAGGAGATATACCTATGTGTTAATGAGTGTGGTGTAATAAATAGAAATATTTTTATATAAACACTGTGTGGTTCGCTTTCAAGTAACGTACACCCCAAGGTAAAACTGGTAAAACAAGCTGCTTAACACTCCTTCAAAATAACCCTAAGACTGCTCTCCAAAGCTGCCACTTTGAAAGCTTTCTGTGAATATCAAAGACCACTAAAATCACCATAAGGGTTACCTGGATTATTGCAAGGTGCATCACTTAAAAAGGTGTGCACCACATACTAAGCCAGCCTCCTACAATCACACTTTCTTTTCTTCTTTTTTGTACTGATGCTGTTCAGCAAAACAAATCTTTTTGCTGATGCTGAACAACATCAGCAATTAGCATTGGAAAAGTCAATAGGTTCAAAGGCAAAGACTTGTTGGCATTGCTAATGCTTGATTGAAATCTTTGGGGAAAAAAAAGTGACAAACGCCTGGAATTCGTCTCTTGCTCTCCTTCTCGTAGAATTCTTCTGTCGGACCTGGTCCTCTTCAACTCTCGTTCAGGATTTGTGAATGCTTGGCTTCTCTACATCCATCGGGTTTTGTTATGCCTTTATAGCCTTTTCCTTCATTAGCGATCCTTCATGGAGACACTTTGCTTCCACACGAAATTCAGTAATATGAAGTATCACAGTGGTCATATGAAAGGGTGTCTTTGCCTATGGAAACTTCCACAAGAGAAGGTGCAAACGTTGCGACCAGAAATTGACAGCCAAAGCCTCTCTGTCCAACTTGAGTGATCACCTCCTACAAGCAAAATCAGTCTTGTCTCTGTCAAGTTTTAGGAGTTTCCGAGGCTCCTGAACACCTATAAGGCACTTTCTGAGGTTTCCTATGCTGTCAGAGGCAAGGTTTTCGTATACCTAAGCAGAAACGTAGAAACTGTGTATCATCAGCGCAAGAGAGTGCCTTGAAGCCAAAGCCAACATTTTAATTCTATAGAAATACATAATGATGTTCCTGAGAAAGTTTCAGGCGTTGAAGGAGTTGTATTGAAACATTTGGTTCCACAAACAGCATTGAGCTTCCTCGTGAAAGTAGCAGGGCTTGAAATGTTTCATTCCCAGTTTTTACAGTGAAGAGGCGGAAATAGAACAGATTCCTGACTTTTTTTGCAATTTTATCAAGCTAGCTCAGAATGTTTTAAAGAGAATTATAATACTGCTGTTGAACGATACCATACTGGGATTTTTTTTAATTCATAGGTTTTTGTATAGTATGGCTTTTTTTTGGGGGGGGGGGGGATATGGGGGGGGGGGGGTTGGGGAGGGCTTTCCTTTTTTTTTATTTCAGTAATTTTTTATTGAAAAAAAAAGATATATTTACATGGAGCATAACATATACATGGGGCGAAGAAGAGAAAAAGAAGGGGAAAGACAGGAGAAAAAGAAATGCCCGGGGGGCGTGGGGGTGTTTCTGATTCACGTTCAGCGTTTCAGTCTTAACGGCGTTAGTCCAACCGCCAGTCGTTCGAGCTCGACCTTGTCGTTTGGATCCTCCATCCCCTTATCTTGCATCGATTGTCACTCTTGATCCCCCGCCCCGACCGTGGGTAGGAAAGAGAGAGAGAAAGGAGCAGCGCAGGATTTTTCCTTTTTTTTTTCCTTTGGGGGGGGGGGGTTTGCACTATCAGGTTGGCTGAGTGCTGGTGGCACCTGTAGGTTTGGGTACCTGGCTATGTTGCCTACGGGGGTTTGTGCGAGGATAGGTAGTTGTCTAGGGACTCCCACATGTTTGATTGTCTATGTGTCTTTGGTGAGTGTTTCGCTGTTATGGTGTCCGCCCCTCTCAGGAATGTGGCCCAGTTGAACCATGTTCTAGACGTGGCTTTACCTGTGTCTTTCCAGTTGTTCAATACTGTTTTGACCGCTGCTGTCAGCAGCAGCTCGATGAGGTCTCTGTCTTCTTTGGTTGTGATTGAAGGAGACGTGAACCCCATTGCTAGGTTGTAAAAATCCAGTTGTTTGGCGGCCCCAGTGATGTCGTTTATCAGTGTCTCAATTATGTTCCAGAACTTCCTAACCTTGGTGCAGTGAAAGAGCAGGTGTGCGAGATCCCCCCTTTGTTTGCTGCAATTCCAGCAGGAATCGCTGCCGCGGATTCCTACGGATGCTAGGCGAGCGGGGGTCCAGTATGCCTTGTGTATCAGCCAGAATTTGGTCTGGTCTAGAGTCGCCGTCACCTTTTTCCTTGATGTGGATCCCCATAGATCAGCCTTCTCCTCCTCGCTTAGCACCCTTCCCCCTAGTGTTCCCCAAAAGGTCATGACTCTGTTGTTGAGTTTGGTGGATTTGGGGCACAGGGCTTGGTAGAGGTGCGCTACTTGGTGCCCTAGTTTATTAAGGTTAGTGGCGTATTGCAGGATTGATGGTGTTTGTCCGTTCAGGTCAGCTTTCCTTATTGCTACCTTGATCTTCAGGAAGTTGTACAGTTCTGTGCTGTCTAGTTTGTGTTCTTCTTTGAGTGTGTCGAAAGTAATGTGTGCGCCCTGCTTTTGTAGATGGCTTACTGTGGAAATGCTGTGCTTGTACCATGAGTGCATGTCCAATGTTTTGTCTCTGTATTTGATTCTGGGGTTATGCCATATGGACTCAAACTGTGTTTTCTTTATGCTAGTCCCTAGTAGCCTATCTACACTTAAGAGTTCTGTCTTGGTGTTCCTTAAGATGGGGTTGTGTTTGATTATAGGGTGTCGGGTGGCGGTAAGCAGAGCGATGGGGTTCATCCCTCTCAGTAGTCCTCTTTCTAGCGTGAGCCAGGCCGGGGTATAGTCTTGTTTAGGTGTGAGCCAATACAGTCCCTGTCTTGCTATGCATGCTTTTTGAAATGTTTTGAAGTTTGTTATATTTAGGCCTCCTAGGTCTTTCGTCAGTCTAAGTTTCTGTAGGCTAATTCTGGGTTTTTTCCCTCTCCATAGAAAGATGTTAAGCATTTTGTCCAATTTTTTGTGGAAGTCCTCTGTGTTAACCAGTGGCAGCATGTTAAGCATGTAGTTCACCATTGGCGTGAGCATCATTTTGATCGCCTCCACCCTACCCCACCATGTGGTGAATTTGGGAGACCATCCCTCTACTCTTTCCTTTATTTTGCGTAGTATGGCTTGTTCGTTCTGATCTAGTGTGGATCTAAGGTCCCTCTCAAAAAGGAGGCCCAGGTACTTGATGGGTTTCTTTTGCCATGTCAGGCCGGAAGTGCCTAATACTGTCTTTGTGGTGTAGACGTTTAAGGGTTTGCACTCTGATTTTTCCCGGTTTCATTTGTATCCCGAGACCTGGGCGTATTGTTCTATCGTTTCCATCAGGGCCTTGATTGATTTCTCTGGAGTTTCGGTGATTATTAGGACGTCGTCTGCATAGGCCGCTAGCTTAAAGGTTTCCCCTTCCACTGGTATCCCTGCTATGTCTGTGTTGGTTCTAATCATGTTTAGTAGTGGTTATATCGCTAGAAGGAACAGGGCTGGGGAGAGCGGGCACCCTTGCCGGGTCCCACACTCAAGGTGGAGTAGGTCTGATGTCCCACCATTGACTACCACTCGTGCTTTGGGATGGTTGTAAAGGGCTAAAACCATCTTCCTGTAGTTGGGACCGAGCCCAAATTTCTGCATGCAGTGATCTAGGAATGGCCAGGACACTCTGTCGAATGCCTTCTCTGCATCAAGGGCTATCATCACTGCTGCATTGCTACTCTTGGAGGAGTGGTTTATTATGTGGCAAAGCAGCCTTGTGTTGTCGTGGGACATGCGGTTTTTAACCCTTTGCACGCTGATGACGGAACCGTTCCGTCATCAGCTGCGGGTGCGCTGTGCTGATGACGGAACGGTTCCGTCATGGCCCGCTCGCCGCTCATGCGCGGCGCGAATTCGGCGCCTGCGCTGAGCGTTCTATTGAGCGGGGCGGTCAATGACGGAACCGTTCCGTCACAAGCACAGCTCACCCGCGTGCCGTGACGGAGCGGTTCCGTCACGAGCACGGGACCGCCGCGCTGCAGCCCCCTTAGCACTGCGGCGGAATAGCCGCCGCAGTGAAGGGGTTAAGATAGCCTACTTGTGAACAGTGTATGAGCTTGGGTAAGTGTGCGTTGAGCGCGGATGCGAGGATTTTAGCGTAGATTTTAACAAACTACGTTTATAAGTGAGATTGGTCTGTAGTTTTTTGCCTGCTGTGTGTCCTTGCCTTCTTTTGGGATTACTATTATGTTGGCCTCTGCCATTGACGGTGTCATCCGTCCATTCTGGACGCAGTTCGTGAAGACTTCCGTCATTGTGGGCTTCAGTATGTGGAGGTACTGTTTGTAGAACCCGGCCGTGAAACCATCTGGCCCCGGTGCTTTGTTATCTTTGAGACTGGCAGTGGCTCTCCCTATCTCGTCCTCTGTGATGTTTAGATAAAACATTTATCGCTCTTTGTCTGTTAGTGTTGGTGTGGATATTCTTTCTAGGAGTTCCTTGCCTCCGTCATCTCGTAAGGTGGCGTCCCTCGTATAGAGTTGTTCGTAGAAGTCTTTGAAGACCTCAAGTATCTCCTTGTTTGCAGTCTGGGGTTTGTTATTTCTGTCTTTGATGGCTGCTATTGAGTGTTGTTTCTGTTTTCCCTTAAGGTAAGATGCCAGATTTTTCCCTGCTTTGTTTGCGGTACACAGGTTGATGGCTTTGTACTTGTTTATCCAAGTTCCCGCCCTTTCACTTAGGATTCTGTTCAGTTCATATTTCCGTTTAGTTAGGGTCGTGAGGGTGTTCCTATCCTCTAAGTTTGCTATGTGTCCTGTCTCTAAGTTTTTGATTTCTTTTTCTAGTTCTGCAATCTTTTTGTTTCTTTCTTTATTCAGCCTTTCCTTGATGGCAAGTATTGTCCCCCTGATGGTGGCTTTTAGGGCGTCCCAGAGCGAGTTCCTGTCTGTTTCGGGGGTGTCATTAATTGACAGGTATTCTCTTATTGCGGTCTCTATCTCTGCCTTCGCTGTCGTGTTGTTAAGCAGGTTATCGTCGAAACGCCATCTGCGAGTTGGCTTCTCATTGTGTTTCCCTGATAGGACTAGGCTGATGTGTGAGTGGTCTGAAATGCTTCGTGGGCCAATCTCAGTGTGGTCTATGAGGTGGGTGTGTGTGTCTGATATGAGGATGTGGTCTATTCTGCTGTAGGAGTTGTGTGGGTTTGAGTAAAATGTGTATTCCCTGGCGTCAGGTTTTTGGAGCCGCCACGGGTCTTTGAGATTTAGTTTGGAGTACAGGTTCTTCAGGATATTGGCCTTTTGTGATGTTTGGCTAGGTCTATGCGGGTGTCTATCAATGGCTGGGTCCAGGACCTGGTTCATTTGAGGTTATTTTGTTTCTTGGGGTGTTAGTTCTTGATTTATGACCTGAGAAGATGAAGACATGAGTATGATTTTGCAGATCTTCATGTGCCTAGGTTCCACTTTCCTCACCAGTCCTTTTCCAGTGAGTGCTGGTCTAATAGCAGGGGTGTATCTTAAACAAGGTAGGTAGGGAGGAAGTTGAACACCTGCCGAATATTTACTTTTAGTCATGTAAAATGCCACAGATGACTGGCTGCTCGGGTCAGCTCCTTGGTTAATTATTTCCCTGGCTGCAGAGTATGATGCTGTGGTAGGACCTGTCCTGGGCCTTCTCACAACATCGGAAATAAATACTGTCCCCTGATGAGACTATCTAGCTGCATATTACTTACCTAACAAATATCCCCAGACGTCACACTGGATTCGGAAACTTTTTGTGAGCAGTACCACTGTGTGCCAGTAGGGGGCGTCGCTCAGCTCAACGTAGAGTTGTCCGTGCCGGAAGTGACATGTGCAGTGCCTAGAAAGGTGCCACCCAATATGCAAACATCAATTTCTTTTCAAGACTTTCCACAGCAGAAATGCAGAGCCACGAAGAACACTGACCACTGGTGTGTAAAACTAGGGCCCCAATAATGGAGCAGCACATGACTAGAAATGCATACGCAGAGCGGGAGGATGGGTGGATGGGTAAGGAATCAGCGGCTAGATAAATTCTCTACCAGATAAGGCGTTACTGAAGGTAGGCAACTTGTTCATCTGATTGCGGCTCTTTACCTTAGAAAACTACCCTAGCAATATCTTCCCAGAAGTGGATCCGCGAAAGAATTTCAAGCCAAAAAGTCCTGCAGGACCAAACAGGCACAATGCCCGTCCTGAAAGCCCTGACTTTCCTAGCAGTAGAGCTTAGTGAACGTGTGCAGAGGACCACACTGCTGCATGACAGATGTCCAGGACCAGGACTCCGCCTGGTAGATCAGCGGTTGCAGCCTTTGCTCTGGTGGAATGAGCACACAAACCTTCTGGAGATTGCTTCTTGGCCAATGCGTAGAAGATTTTAATGCAGAGCACGATCCATCGTTAGATGGTCCGTTTCTGCATGGCCTTCCCTTTGGGCCCGACATACCCCACGTAGAGGTGATCATTCACCCAAAGTGGTTTTGTATGGTCAAGGTAGAACCACAACACTTTTTGGGTCCATCCGATGGCGACTCTCCTCATCCTTAAAGGGAGCGATGATGCAGAGCGTTAAAGGTGGGCAACATGGACTGGCCTACGTGGAATGTGGTGACTACCTGCAGCAAGAAGGATGCTCAAGTAGAAAGGACCAGTTCGTCGGGGACAAACAAGCTGTAAGAAGATTGAGAAGACAGTGCCTGTAGCCTAAGAAGACAAGATTGAAGAGGCTCAAATGGAGCGCACATTAAGAAAGTATGAATTCATTTAAGGTCTCAGTGAGGCATAATGAAGAGAGCTAGGGTAAATCGGTGCAGGAGACCCTTAAGGAATCTATTCACAATAGGGGACTTGAAGAGAGATGGCTTATCTGGCAGGTGCTGAACAGCGGAGAGAGCAGATAAATAACTTGCCAAAGTGCTCAATGCAGAGCGAAAACTGATGACATTGCATGTTTTAACCATGGCTCTCCCCACTGCTGAAAGAGATCCTGCACCACCTCCGGATGGAGATGACATTTGTGATCTGCTAGGCACCGTTGGCTGAGTTGGTCAACCCTGGCGTTCAGATTTCCTGCCAGGTGATGAACTACCAGGGATATGCCCTCATGTTCCAGGATGTCCAGAGGCGTAGGGCCTCTTGACAAAGTCCATGACCACACCCTACCTCGTTTGTTGAAGTACAGAATGGCAGTAGTGTTGTCTGAACACCTGCACCAGCCTTCCCTCAATGAAAGGTAGAAAGGCTTATAATGCCAGCCGGATTGTTGGGAGCTCCAACAGGTTGATGTGGTATCCAGATTCTATCAGAGACCAGAGTCTCTGTTCTCCACCTCTCATAGATGGCCGCCCCGTTCCAGGAGTGATGCATCTGTCACCACTGTCAGATCTGGTTTGGGAAGCGAGAGGGGTCTGCCACTGAAGCAACTGTGGTTCGTCAGCCACCACTGCAGGTCTTTTGCAGTTTCCTCTGAGATCTGAGACATATCTGAGAGATTTCCCTAATGCTGCACCCACTGGGACTTCATTTCTCACTGTACATCCAGCATACGCCAGCGGGCATGTGTCATAAGCAGGATGCAGAAGGCCATCAGGCCCAGCAGCCTCAGAGTCAGTCTCATCGAAACCCGGGATAGAGGCTGAAATATCGGTATCATAGACTGAATATCCTGAACTAGCCATTTGAGAGGCTTAGCCCGAAACTGCACAGTGTCCAGAACAGCTCAGATGAAAGGGAGTGTCTAAGAAGAGTCTGAAAAGGTGTCAGGTGTAAATTAAGCATGTTTACAGTAAACCCCAGCGAATGCAAGAGGTCTGTCGTAGTCTAGAGGTGGGAGGCGACTGCCTGGGATGATCCGTCTTTAACAGCCAGTCGTCGAGATAGGTGTAGACTGGAACCCCTGATCCAGTCTGAGGAACTAGACCAGAGCTTAAAGAGGTGTTGAGAAGATTAAGAATCACGCTAAGAACTGACTCCTCCAGAAGTATGAGCTTGGATGGAGGAAGAGGGTCAAGTGAGGAGCCAGGCTCGATAGTTCCCAGCAACGATTGAAGGGTGACTAGGTCTAGAGGGAGCCAGGCCCGGATTTGACGAGTCACGTCAGAAGAGGTAGCCTGAGGGAGTATATCAGCCTGGTCCGCGTGACAGGTAGCACAAAAGGTAAAATTGCCTTGATGGGAAAAATCTAAATCAAGCTGGTGGTGAGTAGACTCTACTTTATTAAGAAAAAAATTACGATATCTCGTTCCACTGATGCAACAAGAGTAAAGGAGAAGGAAGAATAGTACTAAGTGCTGAAAGTTGTTTCACAACCTTAAATAGGGTTTTTTGGCAGTGTTGGGAAATCGTAATCCTTTCCGTAAAGAAAGTAGCACAAGCTGATCTATACAGAGCATGGTATTTTTTCAGTGCTGTCAAGTAAACTAACTTAGCCTTTGGCATGTAGTGCTTCCTCAATTGTCTTTCTAAACTTTGCAATATTTGTATCTTGTTTGAGGGAGTCAGTGAACTAGAGAGAAGGAGGATGTACCCTGAGTTGAGGTTTGGCTGATGGGGGAAGGATAGAATCAATAGCCTCTGAAAGCCAGTGATGCAGAGAAATTTGAACAGAGTCAGGTTGAGATATAAGGCAAGGGAATGAGTTCAAGAGTTGCTCATTTAACGCAGGTATATCAAGTTTGGACCAATTCCTGGATTTTGGTATTAAACTAGGTCGAGTAAGAGAGGACCGGGACAGAGTTAATGATACAAGGAACAGCAAAGTGATCAGACCAGCTGAGTTGAATAGAAAGTGCAGCAGACACGGTAGACAGATTGGAAAAAATGGGTTCCAAGAGGTGCCCCGCTGAGTGAGTAAGTGATGAGTTAATAAGCTGGATGTTAAGGGCCAGATGTATCAAGAATTGCTTTTGCGATTCTTAAACATTTTACTGAGTCGCTATTATAGAATTGGAAAATGAAATGTATGTAGGTTTCGCAAAATAAATTGTGATTCCTACAATATCCTTAATAGCAAACCGCAAATTGCAATTGTGGAAATTTGCAATTTGCGATTACCAGAATGGTAATCGCAAATTGTGAATGCAATTACAAGGGTGATAGGGGGCCAAAAGGCCACCCTGATGCACCCCAAAAAAGGTATGTTTGCACATGTGGCGCACATAAGGACATGTGTGTGCGCCACAGTTAGGAATTAGAAGTTCTTTGATTCTACAATTCTAAAATTTCTTTAAAACGATGGCGATGCAAACACCTGTTTAATGGGGTCTATTAATACCAAGCAGCGCAAAGTTGTCAGGGAGTGCAGCAATCACATCAGGCAAAGATCCTTCATGAAGCCAGGTTTCGGTTCTGAAAACTACATCAGGATCAGTGTCAACAAGAAAATTAAATAAATGCAGCTGGTGTTTGGGAACAGAGCGGCAGTTGTGGCTGAAACTGTCAAATTTATTGGGTGTACATAGATTAGCTTTGGCATATGCAGAGGAACATGGTACCTCTTTGCCCGTAAGATGGTCGTAGCCCGGACGCTGTTGGAAGCTAGAGAAGCAATCAAACTGACAGCTATTGCAGTACATAAGACAGGTAACAGGATAAAAGACCTGGCATCGGGCATTAGGTGTGTGTCTAATCTTGGAAAGGACTTGAGAGCAGTAGGTTCTAGGGATTAGCTGGAAAGGGCCAGGGGTACTGGCACCAGGCTGGACGCGAACGGGCTTGCCTGAGGCGTGCCTTGTGTCCATCTACTTCTGCATGGATTAAGTAGTGGTGTTGCGTGCTTATCTAGGTTCCTGATCGATACTGTGACCTTATGCCCCTATTCGGCTATAAAGCCCTTTATTCCCTATATTGGCATAACCGTTCAAGTGCGATTTTCTGTAAAGTCATCTCTGGCCTCACACGAACAGAGCCACATTCCAGCATGACTCTCTGCTACTTCCTTTGCGACCAATTAGTGCAATGACAGAGCAGCAGTCACTATCTGATATTCCTAGATAACACTCCGAGTTCTTCAACAAGATAAAAACTTAGCAAACCTGGAAATCCCCGCATGCTATGTTTTGATTAGTAATGGAACTCTAATGAGCAACTGATAACTGTCACTTCCTAGTGACATCTTTAATTGACGTCTTATGTCCAGCAAACTTGCGTCAAACCCGGCACCTGTCAGGTATAAATATTACCAACGTTGCCTTAAGCAATGAGCGAACCTGTTGCTGATGCCAGCTGCCTGCATGACCCCGTGTTGGTAACAACTAGCACTCTGTCGCTGCAGCCTGCTATCCTGTGGTGGTGAAGCTACTGATTACCATTATCGCCGCTACAGCGCGAACTGTGGTTCAGTACGCTTGAGGAGCCGTGCAGCCGTCCTCTGCGAAGACATCCAGCCCAGCTGCCCGCGGACGCTGTCACCCCTCCTTCCTCGACGCGCTGAGAGAAGCCGCTGCATTTCTCGTGCAGAGAAATCCAGTCCCGGCGCTTCCGGTTTACCCTCGCAGGTGACTGGGATATCGAGAGAGACCCCTGAAGGAGATACCAATCCTCCATCATTCTATTCAGAGGTATGGTGTTGACTAAACCCTTAGAAGAGAATTCTTGAAACAAACCTTGGCAAAAACAACTTAACTTAAGCTACTTACTTACTCCCCTTCTCACGTGTTAGGCTTAGGTCAGGCACACTGGGGTAGGCTTAGTTAGAAGCACCAGTTGAGTATGTTAGCCTAATGTATATATGACTGTATATATGTTTTATTACTTTTAAACCATTGTATGGCTAAGAAACCATATCAATGCTTTTACAGTTCTATTTCGCAATACTTATCTTACTGTACGTACTTTTTATAATAACAGTTATTGCAATTGTGGCAATACATTTCTCTTGTATGAGAAGAAAGACTGTTCAATAAATGTTAACCCTTTATTGATAAACGCCCGTCTCTCTATTCTCTACATATTGTGAAAGTAAACTGCACTAGACTGACTGAGTGAAATCTATGTCTATTGTTTCACACGACCCTAGAGATCGACTCTTGATCTGAGGAGCAAAGTTGTCATGTTGCACGGTTGTTGGAAAACTGAATCCCTTCTTGTCTGTGCCAAGGAAGCTGATCACTTCCTATGCAGAGAAGAAAGTTTCCAGTGACCTCTGAGCTAGTTGGTAACACAACCCAATTAAGTTTAGCATAGTCAGTGGAGGCCTGGAATATCCGCAGTTCCACGTCGATACTACTGTTTATGTTATTCCAATGCGCAGGGCCTAGTGGGAAACTAGGAACTACACTACATGGCGCCCTAACGTTTGGTAAGGCGATAAACTAACGTAAGACTTGTAGAGTAACTCAGTCGTGCATATTTCACACCCCTTTCTCCCGTAAATACTCCAATAGACGTCTGGAGTGGGTGAAAGGTTAAAATCCGCCCGACCTTAGTAGGAAGAGATTCCTATGTAAAGCTCTGGTTTATTCAACGTTGAAGGATACAGTGTTCCAAAATATTGTGCACCTAATCTTTGTCTCCTTGGAGACCTACTCTGCAAAAACTGCATTCATACAATGTCAGTAGAAAACAACGGCACCTCTGGGGCCGCAGTAGATGCGACTCAGCAAGGTCCCGAATACACAGACCCGGATGCTATTATCATCCCGGTCCAGTTAAGAAGATCTATAACTTTAAAACTTATAGATAACGGACTGCCACCTCAAGGTGGTACAGTAATTTTCGTGATAGAGGCTCACGAGTATCGGCAGACAGAGGTATTCTATTCATGGATAAACTTTCCAGCGGTAAACGCTATAACACAAGAGTTTCACTATTACAAAATAGAGGAACCTCCGGATGAGTACGCCCCTTTCGAGGAGGTTGAAATTCCACTTAAATTTCAAGAGCACCTGCTCTGGTTTAATGGCGCCCTAAAACACAATGATCACATTACCAGGCTCGGTCCACTAGGTAGACCAGGAGCCACGTGGCCGGTTCTAGCCAGCTACACACCACATCCTGACATTATAAGAATGTCTAGAGAAGAGCTGTTAGCACAGCTAAACACATTAATAAAAATACATAGGCAATTAGTCCAATATGTAATACGGACTGCAACAGTCCAGCCAGCTGTTAATTCACACCAGCTGACCCCTCATCAGGGGAACACAAATAAAACTACACCACAGAACATACAGTCATGTCTTGGTAAAACACCCGTAAAACGGGAACAAATTCCTTTCTGGTTAGCCCAGAAAATCACTCAAATAGAGGCAGTATTTCCTGATACTACCCCTATTGAGAAACACAGAATCTTGACCATCTGCCTTCCTATGGGAATCGCACCACACGTGGAGGACTGCGACACTTGGGGTACAGTCTTTGCTTCCATTTACACAAAAACACACGGTGTTCCGTCTATGGCGGTAATACCAGAAGTGCTAAAACAGATTCAAAATGAATTCGGTCCAGAGCCCGCTTTAAATCTAGGTATGAAATTACTGAAAGACTTCAAGCAGGTCACGGCTATATTATTAGCCAACGTAAAGGGAGAAGCAGCATCTGTGGCGATCCGCCAGAAGTTGAAGGAAACAGATATAAAAGATCCTGTTGAGCTTGCAAAAATCATAGAAAAATGCTATGAAGAATTAGGTAGAGACAGCTTGGGTGGAAAACCAGTTAAGCCCCAACTGCTCGAAAATCCTGAAAAATTATTTATTAAAAATAATTTAAACACTCCTAAAAAGAGCTGGGATGGAAATAAACAATCCACTCCCAAGGAAAAAGTTTTCCAGTCCAGAGGAAGGTCTCCTCGACGGAGGGAAAGAACTCCGACTCGAGAACGCCAGTCTCCCCAACGGGAGCCCTCTGAGAAAAGATATAACCTTAGAAATAGGGATAATATAAAAAAACCTGACAGATATCAAAGTATTGATACACGTCCCTCTCAATCTTCTCCACAGAATTCGGAAAGAAGAGGACGGTCAGACCCAGGAGAGCACACCAAGTCCAAAGACAAGGAGCCTGCTCAAAATAAGAAATCTCAATTTCAGAAAAAGAAGGTAGCCAGTATTAGAGTAATCAACCATGCCGAGAATACTGAGGACACAGTTGAAAAACGGGGAGTGGGCATTGACAATGTTGGACAGTGCAGCAGAAATCAGTATAGCGCGCAAGAACTTGATGAGTCATCTGGAGACAGTGGACACGAATGAATACATTCAGGTTGAAACTGCCGACGCCAGGCTTAGCGAGCCCCATAAAATATACGAAATAACATTACGTATAGAGGGTGATAAGACTAGGAAAATTAAGGGTCTATTTTGGGATAAGCTCTCAAAAGGCTATGATATTCTGTTAGCTGAAAAAGATTGGCCCCCGGAGTTTGTCAGGGAGTGCCCTCGTGGCGAAGAAGTGATTATGCCTGCCTTCTCGAATCACATTCCGATTCACAAAAAATATACATATGCAAGGAAATGGGCAGTAGCCCAGGCACCTGCATTGTATAAAAATCATGTAGGATGGGATGAGGATTCACCGCCTCACAAAATCCAGCTAAAAAGTGAACCAACTGCCCAACGGCAGTATCCCATAAAGCAAGAAGCTAAAAAACAGGTCAGGGAGATCTTAGATCAACTTGAATACCAGGGGGTGATTGAAACATGCACCTCTCAAATGAACAATCCTTTGTTTCCTGTCTCCAAGCCAGACAATTCATATCGTCTAGTTTTGGACTACAGACATCTTAATACATGTTGCAAAACTTTTGCAGTACAAAACTCGCATAGTGCAGCCCTAATGAATAATATAGTTAGGAAAAAATATAAAACGACATTAGACATTTCTAATGGTTTCTTTTGTCAAAACATTGCACCAGAAAGCAGATATTTGACCGCTTTCTCCGCATTTGGGTCGCAGAAAAAATTCTGTCGACTCCCACAGGGGTTCAAGAACAGCCCAGGACTATTCTCAGCTAGGGTAACAGAGTTACTACAAATCTATGATGATGAAGCATTATCTTACGTAGATGATATTTATCTCACAGACGACGACTTGGATACTCACTTGAAAAGAGTGAACACCATCATACTTGGGTTCGCAGCAGAGGGTTACAAATTCAACTTTAAAAAGTCCCGAATTGCCCATCTGACAGTACTATTTTTAAGGTACGAATTATCAAGTGAAGGGAAAAGCCTAGCGGACAACTTCTTAGAGAAGTGCGCTGTACTCCAAGCTCCAAAAACGCTGAAGAATTTACAATCAATACTAGGTTTTCTGAATTTCGGAAGAACTTACATTATAAATTACGCAGAGAGGGTTAAACCTCTCTACGAACTAATAAAACCTGATTTAAAACAAATCAATTGGACTCAAAAACACACAGAAATTTTGAGATCACTGCAAACAGACATGTTAGCAAAAACAAAATTAGATACACGTGACAACACACGTGATCTTGTAATCCGAGTCATCCCAGGAAGATGCGGATTCACGTACCTAACCTCTAATGAGGGAGAAAAGGTACCAATAGCTTACAAATCACATTTGTACACAAGGGCTGAAATAAAATTCAGTTCAACGGAAAAAATTCTAACTGCGGTTCAGACTGCTGTAGCGAAAGAAAGGCCCCTAGCACAAGGTAAACGAATAATAATCGTAACACCCATACCGGCTTTGGAAGCGGTAACTAAAGCAAGCATTCCTAATGCTAAAGCTTTGCATCCGAGATGGATTCAGTGGGTTAATTCTCTTGCTGCAACAGACGTAGTTTACGAATTTGATCCTAACTTAAAAACACAGGAATTTTTACAATATGAATACGAATGTCCTCTGCCAATTGAAATCCTGCCTCTCGAAGAATACGGAAGTATTATATATACTGACGGATCAGCACAACCCGCAGTTGGGGGTAAGCAAGCTTACAGTGCTGCGTGCGCGATTGTTAAAGGTCGCTGGCACAAAGGAAAATTTAGACCATTGGTCACTAAAACACAATCTCTAGGAGATTGCTCGGCTCAACGAGCTGAATTAGTAGCATTTAAGATGGCGCTAGAAAATACAGATCGCGAATTCCCCACACTAATAGTGTGCGATTCATTTTATTGCGTACAATCTTATAATGAATACTTGCAGAATTGGGTGGAAAATGGTTTCAAAGATGCAAAAGGTGGCACAATAAAGCATAAAATGCTTTGGGAACAGGTAGTTCTTTTACAAAAAGAACTACAAAAGACTCACGTGATACATACACTGAGTCATCAACGTGATGGCGTTCACGTTGCAGGGAATTCATTGGCTGATGAAGCCGCGAAGGCAGCTGTGCAAACGGCTTCCGTAGCTGCGATAACTCGGTCACAAACAAAAATAGACAGCGATATTCTACAAGCTGTCAGTACGTCAGTAAAAGATGATAAGAAAACACTCCCAAAAGGCTTTCCTAAAAAGTACTTGTACTTAACGGATACAAATAATGTTCCTTTTGCTCGAATCCCTGGAGTGGGGGATAGAGTAATTCCAAACAGGGAACACAGACTAGGACTAATCAAAGCGGCACACGAAGGGCTTGCTTCTGCACACGCTGGCGTTTCCGCAACAATATCACTATTAAAACAAAGATATTGGTGGCCTCGCTTGAGAATACAAACTAAAAAGTATGTATTAGAATGCGACATATGCCAAAGGATAAAAGTATCAACAGTGAAACGACCAGCGCAGACACCCCTTCTCATCTCGGATAAACCATTTGCATGCGTTTACCTGGACCACTGTGGTCCCCTACAAAGGGACGGCAACTATAGATATATCATGGTAGCAGTGGATTCCTGTACGAGGTTCATATGGATGTGGCCCCAGCGCTCGGCTGACGCTAGAACGGTTATAAAAGATTTGCGAGTCTTTATCGGCACATACGCAATTACCACGTTCCATTCTGACCAGGGTCCTGCTTTCAGCTCTCGAGCTTATAGGGAGGCCATGGCCAGCATGGGAATTGGGTTGCGGTATTCTTGTCCGTCGCATCCCGAAGGGAATAGTGTGGTAGAAAGAAAAAACCGGGACATAAAGCAATCTATAACAGCGAAGGTATTAGGTTCAGGCGCGGGGTGGGTCAAACATTTAATAAGTGTCCAGACTAGTCTTAACAACATGCCAAGAAATTCTCTAAAAGGTTTCAGCCCATACGAACTATTGTTCGGAATTAGAATGAACGTTCAGGACCTCGATAGTCAGATGTCAGTGGTACAAGAAGAAAAAAAGCAGTTTGAAGTAAAAGACCGTTTGGCTGTTTTACAGGAACTGAATGAAACAAGAAAATCATTAAGCAACATAAAGTTAAAGCAACAGCCAAGTACCACTGACGAGGCACCACCCGCAACAGCCCCAGCAAGGCCTGTCTGGATTCCAAAGATTGGGGATCTAGTCAGAGAAAAGATCGCGGTTAAGAAGGAATTTGGGCCTTCTTACAGAAAAGCAGTACCTGTCTTGGCAGTCACCGGAACAAGATCAGTTGTGCTACCGCCCCTTGCTGGTAAAAAGGAGAACAGAATCGTGTCCATCGATCTGGTAAAACCACAAGCATGTGGCCTATAATCAACAGTAGGCCCAGTGGACTCCCAAGAAACAACAGAATACCCAAACTTGCAACAATCCAAGAGGTTCAAACTGAAAGACTCATCACATTCGATCAGCCTGCAGTGCACAATGAAGGACTATGCAATAATGCCATGGAACTCGTGCCTCTTGAAACACAGATTGAAACAGTTCGTCAGGAAACAACACCAGTCTACAATGATGTGACATCAGAAAGTGCTACCGAGAGAAAGAATGAAAGAACAATCCCATCAATTGACAGAACTGCCTCTGGTTATTTCATCAACTTCGACAACTTCTCTGAAGATTTTAACGACCCCGAAGTGATGCCAGAAACAAAAAAGTATTCTAAAGAAAATACAACAGGACTCCTTCAACAAATCAAAGAATTATATCTGGATTCACCGTTGATTGAGCATTGGATTATTTCAGGGGTATTCATACTCCTACTCTGCCTAATTTTAGTTTTAATTTTAGGAAAGTTCATTACAATTGAATGGACACAGCAAGTCAGAACATCAACCTAGTCCTGAAACCACACAGATCATCCCACGTGAAGAAAAGAGAACTGTCAACAGTAAATGTCACAGCAATTCCAATACCTGGTGGGGTAGTATGGGAGAAAACAGACTATGAGATCTATGGTCCGGTCGAAATCCTGAAGTATCCTCATCAACTAAAGGTTTCCTTAAGTGACTTTGTGACACCAAGTACATTCTCTGATGATTGGGACTTTAACAGTATTAATGACATGATGTCTGATTTAGTAATGTCAGCTAGATTCACAGATCATGATTATTTACAAGGTTCATCTAGTTATGAGCAGTTATTCTGTTACACCCACTATGGGGATCATTACTTGCATAAATCTGCACAGCCTAGAAATGTTTTTATGTATAATCAATGGGAACATTGTTCTACACCACCTAAAAGCAGTTCTAAAGCATTTTTTGAGAAATTCAAATATTTTTCAGGGTTTAACACCAGTAATGCAGAAACGTTTTATTATAAACTGTTAGATAAAACAGGAATGAAAACAATGCTGACAAATTCAAAATTGATATATTCAGAAGCATTTTATGATAAAATGATGACATTTGGTTTTGATTATTGGAAAAATAATATTGAAACGAAAACAATTTGGGGTACAAAAGATTGGCAGGTGCAAGGCTTAGAAGCACTGTTTAGAACCTGCATGATACCAGAACAAATGTTATTTTTAAATGACACTGTACACCAAACATCTTGTCTTGGCCTAGCTAAGATCAAAGAAATGAAAACACCGTCTATACCAAAGCCAATACCTGAAAATACAACAGCTGATATTGAGTTAGACGTGTCACACATTTTACATTTCAACAGAACACATCCTGATTGGAATAAGTGGTTAATCTGGCCTACAGACACAAATAACTGTCGAGATAGGTTCCTGAATAAAACACATGGTTTAAAAATGACCAGATTAGACCCTAGATACTCCCAGAGACAACATCCAGGGATTATAACCACATACAGTGTAGGGAAACTCTGCCTAGAATGGCTAACTACATCCACACTGGCTGAAATTAAGCAACACTTGTCTTTATTAAAAGATGGTGCTGATTTGCGCGATTTCATTCTTGGACCACGCAAACAGCGTCAAAAGCGTTTCATAGCGACCAGTATCTATGCTGCTTACAACGAGGCTTGGAAAGTAAAGCAAATTGAAACTGCTGAAAAAATACGAGAAATTGATCGTATTAATTTGGAGAAATCACTTTCTGTGGTAGACAATGGGTTAATGACTCTGTCTTCCAGAATATATTCTTTGGACAATATTGTATCCTCTGCCTTTGATGTGATAGACAGAGATTTGCTAATGTTACAACATGGCCAGTCTCAATTACGCTCTATTATAGAACTAGGCTGGACGCTGCAAAATCTTCGTTCAGGCTATGTGCCTTGGCGTTTGATAAACACAACGTCATTATTTTCCATTTTTAACCTTACTGATAAACAGATCAGTTTGGCACAGAAAGGAGCAGACTATACAATCTTGAGCATCGAGAAACTCGAGAGATTACCATTGACAATGTCAGAGAGCCCTGTCATTGAATGGATAATACACGGAATTATCACAATTCCGATAACAACTTTCCGATTTCATAAATGCCTTGAGTGCATACCTGCTGGCCAGTATGAACAATTGGGTAAGGGATATATTAAATCCGAATGGAAATTACCATACACTCATTCTTGCTATAGTGACAGCGACAAAAATGTATTTCTTAGTGGTGACAACTGTAAACACTCACTAAGCGGTATACTTTTGTGTCAGGGTATTAATTTACACGGAGCATGTGATGGAAATTCAAACAACCTCTCATGCCACCAGCTAGTCACACCTGCAACTCAGATAGAGCCCTTCTTTATGCAACTTTCGAACGGGAGTTACATTCTTAGAACGGATCACAGGTGCTGTGGCCTCGCGCCCGGACTAAGTTATCTAGTACAAGTAACGTCCATGGTCAAATGCTGTATGCAAGCATTGTTCCCGAGCGGGCCTCCAGACATAGTGACTCCCCTCTGGCCTCGTCTGAATCTCTATTCTATACGAATTGATACATTAAGCAAAATGAAATCTGTGCTTTTACAGACAACAGTGCCTATAACGTCATCTAAAGAGACGTATGATCTTCTAGTCGCAAGGACGGCTACTGAAGTCCATGACCTTTTATCAACAAATTGCCCCGTGCATTTCGTAGAAATGTTTAGCCAACTCCTTAACATGTCTAGTGCAACAAGCATCCCAGGCATATTTAAGACAGTCTTTACGGGACTGCTAACACCCTTCCAGGCAATTTTGGGAATCTTTCCTAATTTTGTGCACTCCATCTTTGGTGGTATTCCACTATTTTTGGGACTCATCGCAGGGATTCTATTTTTGACCATCCTGCTACGTTATGGCAAGCCTCGGCTCAGACATAGCTCCCATGGGAATGGAAGAGACAATCCTAGCAATGCGCTACAGGGACAGGATAACTAACGTCCTCGGATTGGCCAGGCTGAGAGATCTAAACATGACCTGGTTCCTTTCATTCAGACCGATATGGCAAAATTGCATTTTACCTGTGCTACGGTGTATGCTTTGCGGCGAGGAATGCGTGTTGGACATCTGTCTTTCACTTCCATCAGCAGTACCAATGGACGTCGATACTTTGCTAAGTCCAATAACGGCTCACGCATTGTGTTGTCCCCAGCGGCTACCAATCCTGATGACGGCATTCGTGGAGACTCCTGTACTACAGCCAAGTGGTAACAGTGGAGCGAGTGACAAAAGCAACATCATCCAGGTACAACGTTCTGTGAGCATTGCTGGTCCTGCCTTCGATGACAGCAATCATTCTCACACCTGCCAAGTTACAGCGCTATCTAATTTGGTTGAACTATCACCTGATTTTGTAGACCAATTCTTTGCGAGCCTGTCTGATACGATGTTCTCACCCATAGAGAAACAATAACTTTTGAAAAGCTTTCCGACACACAGCGTTCCCATGAACTCTGAATTCGGCCTTCAGTTTTGATCAACAAAAAACTGCCAGGAGCTTTGGAAATCTATTTTCTTTGAATTGGACAATTTTTTTAATATTGACCCTTTTTTTGGCACGAACAATTCTTTGCTTAACGTAAAAACTATTCTTAGAGAACAGAAGCTTCACACTTCTATTTCTAAACACATCTATAGACATAACAACATAACACCAGCCTCTAGCACACATGTTATTACAATGCATTTTTATGTGATGATTTATCTCGCATTTCTTCTGTCAGAGATACTTCATGTGTAATTCTTTTTGCATAATCGTTCATTGATTTTATATGCAATAACCTTTTGAATGATTACTATGCTTTAAAAAAACGTACAGTACCTAAATTCCATGTATTGCAAGTACGCCTATTTCGAATGCATTTATGTATTTTGGGGTGGGCAATGTTACACATACATCTAATTGCTTAGTTTTAGTAATTTTGATGGACATGTATACGTGGAGTGGGTGTTGCGTGCTTATCTAGGTTCCTGATCGATACTGTGACCTTATGCCCCTATTCGGCTATAAAGCCCTTTATTCCCTATATTGGCATAACCGTTCAAGTGCGATTTTCTGTAAAGTCATCTCTGGCCTCACACGAACAGAGCCACATTCCAGCATGACTCTCTGCTACTTCCTTTGCGACCAATTAGTGCAATGACAGAGCAGCAGTCACTATCTGATATTCCTAGATAACACTCCGAGTTCTTCAACAAGATAAAAACTTAGCAAACCTGGAAATCCCCGCATGCTATGTTTTGATTAGTAATGGAACTCTAATGAGCAACTGATAACTGTCACTTCCTAGTGACATCTTTAATTGACGTCTTATGTCCAGCAAACTTGCGTCAAACCCGGCACCTGTCAGGTATAAATATTACCAACGTTGCCTTAAGCAATGAGCGAACCTGTTGCTGATGCCAGCTGCCTGCATGACCCCGTGTTGGTAACAACTAGCACTCTGTCGCTGCAGCCTGCTATCCTGTGGTGGTGAAGCTACTGATTACCATTATCGCCGCTACAGCGCGAACTGTGGTTCAGTACGCTTGAGGAGCCGTGCAGCCGTCCTCTGCGAAGACATCCAGCCCAGCTGCCCGCGGACGCTGTCACCCCTCCTTCCTCGACGCGCTGAGAGAAGCCGCTGCATTTCTCGTGCAGAGAAATCCAGTCCCGGCGCTTCCGGTTTACCCTCGCAGGTGACTGGGATATCGAGAGAGACCCCTGAAGGAGATACCAATCCTCCATCATTCTATTCAGAGGTATGGTGTTGACTAAACCCTTAGAAGAGAATTCTTGAAACAAACCTTGGCAAAAACAACTTAACTTAAGCTACTTACTTACTCCCCTTCTCACGTGTTAGGCTTAGGTCAGGCACACTGGGGTAGGCTTAGTTAGAAGCACCAGTTGAGTATGTTAGCCTAATGTATATATGACTGTATATATGTTTTATTACTTTTAAACCATTGTATGGCTAAGAAACCATATCAATGCTTTTACAGTTCTATTTCGCAATACTTATCTTACTGTACGTACTTTTTATAATAACAGTTATTGCAATTGTGGCAATACATTTCTCTTGTATGAGAAGAAAGACTGTTCAATAAATGTTAACCCTTTATTGATAAACGCCCGTCTCTCTATTCTCTACATATTGTGAAAGTAAACTGCACTAGACTGACTGAGTGAAATCTATGTCTATTGTTTCACACGACCCTAGAGATCGACTCTTGATCTGAGGAGCAAAGTTGTCATGTTGCACGGTTGTTGGAAAACTGAATCCCTTCTTGTCTGTGCCAAGGAAGCTGATCACTTCCTATGCAGAGAAGAAAGTTTCCAGTGACCTCTGAGCTAGTTGGTAACACAACCCAATTAAGTTTAGCATAGTCAGTGGAGGCCTGGAATATCCGCAGTTCCACGTCGATACTACTGTTTATGTTATTCCAATGCGCAGGGCCTAGTGGGAAACTAGGAACTACACTACATGGCGCCCTAACGTTTGGTAAGGCGATAAACTAACGTAAGACTTGTAGAGTAACTCAGTCGTGCATATTTCACACCCCTTTCTCCCGTAAATACTCCAATAGACGTCTGGAGTGGGTGAAAGGTTAAAATCCGCCCGACCTTAGTAGGAAGAGATTCCTATGTAAAGCTCTGGTTTATTCAACGTTGAAGGATACAGTGTTCCAAAATATTGTGCACCTAATCTTTGTCTCCTTGGAGACCTACTCTGCAAAAACTGCATTCATACAATGTCAGTAGAAAACAACGGCACCTCTGGGGCCGCAGTAGATGCGACTCAGCAAGGTCCCGAATACACAGACCCGGATGCTATTATCATCCCGGTCCAGTTAAGAAGATCTATAACTTTAAAACTTATAGATAACGGACTGCCACCTCAAGGTGGTACAGTAATTTTCGTGATAGAGGCTCACGAGTATCGGCAGACAGAGGTATTCTATTCATGGATAAACTTTCCAGCGGTAAACGCTATAACACAAGAGTTTCACTATTACAAAATAGAGGAACCTCCGGATGAGTACGCCCCTTTCGAGGAGGTTGAAATTCCACTTAAATTTCAAGAGCACCTGCTCTGGTTTAATGGCGCCCTAAAACACAATGATCACATTACCAGGCTCGGTCCACTAGGTAGACCAGGAGCCACGTGGCCGGTTCTAGCCAGCTACACACCACATCCTGACATTATAAGAATGTCTAGAGAAGAGCTGTTAGCACAGCTAAACACATTAATAAAAATACATAGGCAATTAGTCCAATATGTAATACGGACTGCAACAGTCCAGCCAGCTGTTAATTCACACCAGCTGACCCCTCATCAGGGGAACACAAATAAAACTACACCACAGAACATACAGTCATGTCTTGGTAAAACACCCGTAAAACGGGAACAAATTCCTTTCTGGTTAGCCCAGAAAATCACTCAAATAGAGGCAGTATTTCCTGATACTACCCCTATTGAGAAACACAGAATCTTGACCATCTGCCTTCCTATGGGAATCGCACCACACGTGGAGGACTGCGACACTTGGGGTACAGTCTTTGCTTCCATTTACACAAAAACACACGGTGTTCCGTCTATGGCGGTAATACCAGAAGTGCTAAAACAGATTCAAAATGAATTCGGTCCAGAGCCCGCTTTAAATCTAGGTATGAAATTACTGAAAGACTTCAAGCAGGTCACGGCTATATTATTAGCCAACGTAAAGGGAGAAGCAGCATCTGTGGCGATCCGCCAGAAGTTGAAGGAAACAGATATAAAAGATCCTGTTGAGCTTGCAAAAATCATAGAAAAATGCTATGAAGAATTAGGTAGAGACAGCTTGGGTGGAAAACCAGTTAAGCCCCAACTGCTCGAAAATCCTGAAAAATTATTTATTAAAAATAATTTAAACACTCCTAAAAAGAGCTGGGATGGAAATAAACAATCCACTCCCAAGGAAAAAGTTTTCCAGTCCAGAGGAAGGTCTCCTCGACGGAGGGAAAGAACTCCGACTCGAGAACGCCAGTCTCCCCAACGGGAGCCCTCTGAGAAAAGATATAACCTTAGAAATAGGGATAATATAAAAAAACCTGACAGATATCAAAGTATTGATACACGTCCCTCTCAATCTTCTCCACAGAATTCGGAAAGAAGAGGACGGTCAGACCCAGGAGAGCACACCAAGTCCAAAGACAAGGAGCCTGCTCAAAATAAGAAATCTCAATTTCAGAAAAAGAAGGTAGCCAGTATTAGAGTAATCAACCATGCCGAGAATACTGAGGACACAGTTGAAAAACGGGGAGTGGGCATTGACAATGTTGGACAGTGCAGCAGAAATCAGTATAGCGCGCAAGAACTTGATGAGTCATCTGGAGACAGTGGACACGAATGAATACATTCAGGTTGAAACTGCCGACGCCAGGCTTAGCGAGCCCCATAAAATATACGAAATAACATTACGTATAGAGGGTGATAAGACTAGGAAAATTAAGGGTCTATTTTGGGATAAGCTCTCAAAAGGCTATGATATTCTGTTAGCTGAAAAAGATTGGCCCCCGGAGTTTGTCAGGGAGTGCCCTCGTGGCGAAGAAGTGATTATGCCTGCCTTCTCGAATCACATTCCGATTCACAAAAAATATACATATGCAAGGAAATGGGCAGTAGCCCAGGCACCTGCATTGTATAAAAATCATGTAGGATGGGATGAGGATTCACCGCCTCACAAAATCCAGCTAAAAAGTGAACCAACTGCCCAACGGCAGTATCCCATAAAGCAAGAAGCTAAAAAACAGGTCAGGGAGATCTTAGATCAACTTGAATACCAGGGGGTGATTGAAACATGCACCTCTCAAATGAACAATCCTTTGTTTCCTGTCTCCAAGCCAGACAATTCATATCGTCTAGTTTTGGACTACAGACATCTTAATACATGTTGCAAAACTTTTGCAGTACAAAACTCGCATAGTGCAGCCCTAATGAATAATATAGTTAGGAAAAAATATAAAACGACATTAGACATTTCTAATGGTTTCTTTTGTCAAAACATTGCACCAGAAAGCAGATATTTGACCGCTTTCTCCGCATTTGGGTCGCAGAAAAAATTCTGTCGACTCCCACAGGGGTTCAAGAACAGCCCAGGACTATTCTCAGCTAGGGTAACAGAGTTACTACAAATCTATGATGATGAAGCATTATCTTACGTAGATGATATTTATCTCACAGACGACGACTTGGATACTCACTTGAAAAGAGTGAACACCATCATACTTGGGTTCGCAGCAGAGGGTTACAAATTCAACTTTAAAAAGTCCCGAATTGCCCATCTGACAGTACTATTTTTAAGGTACGAATTATCAAGTGAAGGGAAAAGCCTAGCGGACAACTTCTTAGAGAAGTGCGCTGTACTCCAAGCTCCAAAAACGCTGAAGAATTTACAATCAATACTAGGTTTTCTGAATTTCGGAAGAACTTACATTATAAATTACGCAGAGAGGGTTAAACCTCTCTACGAACTAATAAAACCTGATTTAAAACAAATCAATTGGACTCAAAAACACACAGAAATTTTGAGATCACTGCAAACAGACATGTTAGCAAAAACAAAATTAGATACACGTGACAACACACGTGATCTTGTAATCCGAGTCATCCCAGGAAGATGCGGATTCACGTACCTAACCTCTAATGAGGGAGAAAAGGTACCAATAGCTTACAAATCACATTTGTACACAAGGGCTGAAATAAAATTCAGTTCAACGGAAAAAATTCTAACTGCGGTTCAGACTGCTGTAGCGAAAGAAAGGCCCCTAGCACAAGGTAAACGAATAATAATCGTAACACCCATACCGGCTTTGGAAGCGGTAACTAAAGCAAGCATTCCTAATGCTAAAGCTTTGCATCCGAGATGGATTCAGTGGGTTAATTCTCTTGCTGCAACAGACGTAGTTTACGAATTTGATCCTAACTTAAAAACACAGGAATTTTTACAATATGAATACGAATGTCCTCTGCCAATTGAAATCCTGCCTCTCGAAGAATACGGAAGTATTATATATACTGACGGATCAGCACAACCCGCAGTTGGGGGTAAGCAAGCTTACAGTGCTGCGTGCGCGATTGTTAAAGGTCGCTGGCACAAAGGAAAATTTAGACCATTGGTCACTAAAACACAATCTCTAGGAGATTGCTCGGCTCAACGAGCTGAATTAGTAGCATTTAAGATGGCGCTAGAAAATACAGATCGCGAATTCCCCACACTAATAGTGTGCGATTCATTTTATTGCGTACAATCTTATAATGAATACTTGCAGAATTGGGTGGAAAATGGTTTCAAAGATGCAAAAGGTGGCACAATAAAGCATAAAATGCTTTGGGAACAGGTAGTTCTTTTACAAAAAGAACTACAAAAGACTCACGTGATACATACACTGAGTCATCAACGTGATGGCGTTCACGTTGCAGGGAATTCATTGGCTGATGAAGCCGCGAAGGCAGCTGTGCAAACGGCTTCCGTAGCTGCGATAACTCGGTCACAAACAAAAATAGACAGCGATATTCTACAAGCTGTCAGTACGTCAGTAAAAGATGATAAGAAAACACTCCCAAAAGGCTTTCCTAAAAAGTACTTGTACTTAACGGATACAAATAATGTTCCTTTTGCTCGAATCCCTGGAGTGGGGGATAGAGTAATTCCAAACAGGGAACACAGACTAGGACTAATCAAAGCGGCACACGAAGGGCTTGCTTCTGCACACGCTGGCGTTTCCGCAACAATATCACTATTAAAACAAAGATATTGGTGGCCTCGCTTGAGAATACAAACTAAAAAGTATGTATTAGAATGCGACATATGCCAAAGGATAAAAGTATCAACAGTGAAACGACCAGCGCAGACACCCCTTCTCATCTCGGATAAACCATTTGCATGCGTTTACCTGGACCACTGTGGTCCCCTACAAAGGGACGGCAACTATAGATATATCATGGTAGCAGTGGATTCCTGTACGAGGTTCATATGGATGTGGCCCCAGCGCTCGGCTGACGCTAGAACGGTTATAAAAGATTTGCGAGTCTTTATCGGCACATACGCAATTACCACGTTCCATTCTGACCAGGGTCCTGCTTTCAGCTCTCGAGCTTATAGGGAGGCCATGGCCAGCATGGGAATTGGGTTGCGGTATTCTTGTCCGTCGCATCCCGAAGGGAATAGTGTGGTAGAAAGAAAAAACCGGGACATAAAGCAATCTATAACAGCGAAGGTATTAGGTTCAGGCGCGGGGTGGGTCAAACATTTAATAAGTGTCCAGACTAGTCTTAACAACATGCCAAGAAATTCTCTAAAAGGTTTCAGCCCATACGAACTATTGTTCGGAATTAGAATGAACGTTCAGGACCTCGATAGTCAGATGTCAGTGGTACAAGAAGAAAAAAAGCAGTTTGAAGTAAAAGACCGTTTGGCTGTTTTACAGGAACTGAATGAAACAAGAAAATCATTAAGCAACATAAAGTTAAAGCAACAGCCAAGTACCACTGACGAGGCACCACCCGCAACAGCCCCAGCAAGGCCTGTCTGGATTCCAAAGATTGGGGATCTAGTCAGAGAAAAGATCGCGGTTAAGAAGGAATTTGGGCCTTCTTACAGAAAAGCAGTACCTGTCTTGGCAGTCACCGGAACAAGATCAGTTGTGCTACCGCCCCTTGCTGGTAAAAAGGAGAACAGAATCGTGTCCATCGATCTGGTAAAACCACAAGCATGTGGCCTATAATCAACAGTAGGCCCAGTGGACTCCCAAGAAACAACAGAATACCCAAACTTGCAACAATCCAAGAGGTTCAAACTGAAAGACTCATCACATTCGATCAGCCTGCAGTGCACAATGAAGGACTATGCAATAATGCCATGGAACTCGTGCCTCTTGAAACACAGATTGAAACAGTTCGTCAGGAAACAACACCAGTCTACAATGATGTGACATCAGAAAGTGCTACCGAGAGAAAGAATGAAAGAACAATCCCATCAATTGACAGAACTGCCTCTGGTTATTTCATCAACTTCGACAACTTCTCTGAAGATTTTAACGACCCCGAAGTGATGCCAGAAACAAAAAAGTATTCTAAAGAAAATACAACAGGACTCCTTCAACAAATCAAAGAATTATATCTGGATTCACCGTTGATTGAGCATTGGATTATTTCAGGGGTATTCATACTCCTACTCTGCCTAATTTTAGTTTTAATTTTAGGAAAGTTCATTACAATTGAATGGACACAGCAAGTCAGAACATCAACCTAGTCCTGAAACCACACAGATCATCCCACGTGAAGAAAAGAGAACTGTCAACAGTAAATGTCACAGCAATTCCAATACCTGGTGGGGTAGTATGGGAGAAAACAGACTATGAGATCTATGGTCCGGTCGAAATCCTGAAGTATCCTCATCAACTAAAGGTTTCCTTAAGTGACTTTGTGACACCAAGTACATTCTCTGATGATTGGGACTTTAACAGTATTAATGACATGATGTCTGATTTAGTAATGTCAGCTAGATTCACAGATCATGATTATTTACAAGGTTCATCTAGTTATGAGCAGTTATTCTGTTACACCCACTATGGGGATCATTACTTGCATAAATCTGCACAGCCTAGAAATGTTTTTATGTATAATCAATGGGAACATTGTTCTACACCACCTAAAAGCAGTTCTAAAGCATTTTTTGAGAAATTCAAATATTTTTCAGGGTTTAACACCAGTAATGCAGAAACGTTTTATTATAAACTGTTAGATAAAACAGGAATGAAAACAATGCTGACAAATTCAAAATTGATATATTCAGAAGCATTTTATGATAAAATGATGACATTTGGTTTTGATTATTGGAAAAATAATATTGAAACGAAAACAATTTGGGGTACAAAAGATTGGCAGGTGCAAGGCTTAGAAGCACTGTTTAGAACCTGCATGATACCAGAACAAATGTTATTTTTAAATGACACTGTACACCAAACATCTTGTCTTGGCCTAGCTAAGATCAAAGAAATGAAAACACCGTCTATACCAAAGCCAATACCTGAAAATACAACAGCTGATATTGAGTTAGACGTGTCACACATTTTACATTTCAACAGAACACATCCTGATTGGAATAAGTGGTTAATCTGGCCTACAGACACAAATAACTGTCGAGATAGGTTCCTGAATAAAACACATGGTTTAAAAATGACCAGATTAGACCCTAGATACTCCCAGAGACAACATCCAGGGATTATAACCACATACAGTGTAGGGAAACTCTGCCTAGAATGGCTAACTACATCCACACTGGCTGAAATTAAGCAACACTTGTCTTTATTAAAAGATGGTGCTGATTTGCGCGATTTCATTCTTGGACCACGCAAACAGCGTCAAAAGCGTTTCATAGCGACCAGTATCTATGCTGCTTACAACGAGGCTTGGAAAGTAAAGCAAATTGAAACTGCTGAAAAAATACGAGAAATTGATCGTATTAATTTGGAGAAATCACTTTCTGTGGTAGACAATGGGTTAATGACTCTGTCTTCCAGAATATATTCTTTGGACAATATTGTATCCTCTGCCTTTGATGTGATAGACAGAGATTTGCTAATGTTACAACATGGCCAGTCTCAATTACGCTCTATTATAGAACTAGGCTGGACGCTGCAAAATCTTCGTTCAGGCTATGTGCCTTGGCGTTTGATAAACACAACGTCATTATTTTCCATTTTTAACCTTACTGATAAACAGATCAGTTTGGCACAGAAAGGAGCAGACTATACAATCTTGAGCATCGAGAAACTCGAGAGATTACCATTGACAATGTCAGAGAGCCCTGTCATTGAATGGATAATACACGGAATTATCACAATTCCGATAACAACTTTCCGATTTCATAAATGCCTTGAGTGCATACCTGCTGGCCAGTATGAACAATTGGGTAAGGGATATATTAAATCCGAATGGAAATTACCATACACTCATTCTTGCTATAGTGACAGCGACAAAAATGTATTTCTTAGTGGTGACAACTGTAAACACTCACTAAGCGGTATACTTTTGTGTCAGGGTATTAATTTACACGGAGCATGTGATGGAAATTCAAACAACCTCTCATGCCACCAGCTAGTCACACCTGCAACTCAGATAGAGCCCTTCTTTATGCAACTTTCGAACGGGAGTTACATTCTTAGAACGGATCACAGGTGCTGTGGCCTCGCGCCCGGACTAAGTTATCTAGTACAAGTAACGTCCATGGTCAAATGCTGTATGCAAGCATTGTTCCCGAGCGGGCCTCCAGACATAGTGACTCCCCTCTGGCCTCGTCTGAATCTCTATTCTATACGAATTGATACATTAAGCAAAATGAAATCTGTGCTTTTACAGACAACAGTGCCTATAACGTCATCTAAAGAGACGTATGATCTTCTAGTCGCAAGGACGGCTACTGAAGTCCATGACCTTTTATCAACAAATTGCCCCGTGCATTTCGTAGAAATGTTTAGCCAACTCCTTAACATGTCTAGTGCAACAAGCATCCCAGGCATATTTAAGACAGTCTTTACGGGACTGCTAACACCCTTCCAGGCAATTTTGGGAATCTTTCCTAATTTTGTGCACTCCATCTTTGGTGGTATTCCACTATTTTTGGGACTCATCGCAGGGATTCTATTTTTGACCATCCTGCTACGTTATGGCAAGCCTCGGCTCAGACATAGCTCCCATGGGAATGGAAGAGACAATCCTAGCAATGCGCTACAGGGACAGGATAACTAACGTCCTCGGATTGGCCAGGCTGAGAGATCTAAACATGACCTGGTTCCTTTCATTCAGACCGATATGGCAAAATTGCATTTTACCTGTGCTACGGTGTATGCTTTGCGGCGAGGAATGCGTGTTGGACATCTGTCTTTCACTTCCATCAGCAGTACCAATGGACGTCGATACTTTGCTAAGTCCAATAACGGCTCACGCATTGTGTTGTCCCCAGCGGCTACCAATCCTGATGACGGCATTCGTGGAGACTCCTGTACTACAGCCAAGTGGTAACAGTGGAGCGAGTGACAAAAGCAACATCATCCAGGTACAACGTTCTGTGAGCATTGCTGGTCCTGCCTTCGATGACAGCAATCATTCTCACACCTGCCAAGTTACAGCGCTATCTAATTTGGTTGAACTATCACCTGATTTTGTAGACCAATTCTTTGCGAGCCTGTCTGATACGATGTTCTCACCCATAGAGAAACAATAACTTTTGAAAAGCTTTCCGACACACAGCGTTCCCATGAACTCTGAATTCGGCCTTCAGTTTTGATCAACAAAAAACTGCCAGGAGCTTTGGAAATCTATTTTCTTTGAATTGGACAATTTTTTTAATATTGACCCTTTTTTTGGCACGAACAATTCTTTGCTTAACGTAAAAACTATTCTTAGAGAACAGAAGCTTCACACTTCTATTTCTAAACACATCTATAGACATAACAACATAACACCAGCCTCTAGCACACATGTTATTACAATGCATTTTTATGTGATGATTTATCTCGCATTTCTTCTGTCAGAGATACTTCATGTGTAATTCTTTTTGCATAATCGTTCATTGATTTTATATGCAATAACCTTTTGAATGATTACTATGCTTTAAAAAAACGTACAGTACCTAAATTCCATGTATTGCAAGTACGCCTATTTCGAATGCATTTATGTATTTTGGGGTGGGCAATGTTACACATACATCTAATTGCTTAGTTTTAGTAATTTTGATGGACATGTATACGTGGAGTGGGTGTTGCGTGCTTATCTAGGTTCCTGATCGATACTGTGACCTTATGCCCCTATTCGGCTATAAAGCCCTTTATTCCCTATATTGGCATAACCGTTCAAGTGCGATTTTCTGTAAAGTCATCTCTGGCCTCACACGAACAGAGCCACATTCCAGCATGACTCTCTGCTACTTCCTTTGCGACCAATTAGTGCAATGACAGAGCAGCAGTCACTATCTGATATTCCTAGATAACACTCCGAGTTCTTCAACAAGATAAAAACTTAGCAAACCTGGAAATCCCCGCTTGCTATGTTTTGATTAGTAATGGAACTCTAATGAGCAACTGATAACTGTCACTTCCTAGTGACATCTTTAATTGACGTCTTATGTCCAGCAAACTTGCGTCAAACCCGGCACCTGTCAGGTATAAATATTACCAACGTTGCCTTAAGCAATGAGCGAACCTGTTGCTGATGCCAGCTGCCTGCATGACCCCGTGTTGGTAACAACTAGCACTCTGTCGCTGCAGCCTGCTATCCTGTGGTGGTGAAGCTACTGATTACCATTATCGCCGCTACAGCGCGAACTGTGGTTCAGTACGCTTGAGGAGCCGTGCAGCCGTCCTCTGCGAAGACATCCAGCCCAGCTGCCCGCGGACGCTGTCACCCCTCCTTCCTCGACGCGCTGAGAGAAGCCGCTGCATTTCTCGTGCAGAGAAATCCAGTCCCGGCGCTTCCGGTTTACCCTCGCAGGTGACTGGGATATCGAGAGAGACCCCTGAAGGAGATACCAATCCTCCATCATTCTATTCAGAGGTATGGTGTTGACTAAACCCTTAGAAGAGAATTCTTGAAACAAACCTTGGCAAAAACAACTTAACTTAAGCTACTTACTTACTCCCCTTCTCACGTGTTAGGCTTAGGTCAGGCACACTGGGGTAGGCTTAGTTAGAAGCACCAGTTGAGTATGTTAGCCTAATGTATATATGACTGTATATATGTTTTATTACTTTTAAACCATTGTATGGCTAAGAAACCATATCAATGCTTTTACAGTTCTATTTCGCAATACTTATCTTACTGTACGTACTTTTTATAATAACAGTTATTGCAATTGTGGCAATACATTTCTCTTGTATGAGAAGAAAGACTGTTCAATAAATGTTAACCCTTTATTGATAAACGCCCGTCTCTCTATTCTCTACATATTGTGAAAGTAAACTGCACTAGACTGACTGAGTGAAATCTATGTCTATTGTTTCACACGACCCTAGAGATCGACTCTTGATCTGAGGAGCAAAGTTGTCATGTTGCACGGTTGTTGGAAAACTGAATCCCTTCTTGTCTGTGCCAAGGAAGCTGATCACTTCCTATGCAGAGAAGAAAGTTTCCAGTGACCTCTGAGCTAGTTGGTAACACAACCCAATTAAGTTTAGCATAGTCAGTGGAGGCCTGGAATATCCGCAGTTCCACGTCGATACTACTGTTTATGTTATTCCAATGCGCAGGGCCTAGTGGGAAACTAGGAACTACACTACAGTGGGATGGCATCACAGGAAATGCCAAAAGCAAGGCCAGAAGTGATCGTGGGAGCCTGAATGGCGTCACAAAGCCCTCCGCACAAAGGGCACACAGCCGTAGCGAAACAAGGCGGGAGCCACTTCAGGACAGGAGAGTTGCTGGGAAAAGTTGGAGCGTGCAAGTGCAGAAGCGGCTAATAGTAAGTAACACAAATAAAAACTCACAAGTAACTCGAAATATCAGGACCCCAGCATCTGTGTTCTCGTTCCCAAAATGGCTCTAGTAAGTACTTTTGTAACTCCACAATTGGCTACTGGTGTACAGTTATAAGTCCCTGGTATATGGTACTAAGGTGTCAGGGCATAGGTACACCAGCGGTCTCCCATGGGCTGCAGCATGTATTGTGCCACCCAGGGCAGTCCACTTAAATTCAGACTACAGGCCTGCCAATGCAGCCTGTGTGAGGTGGTGCTTTGACTTCTCACGAAAGATATACATTTTCTTATATCTGAGGTCACTACACTTAAAACCTATAAGTCACCCCATAGTAGGTCCTTCAGTCCTGAACGCAGGGTGCTTGGTTATAAGAGTGAGGGTGTCCCTGCATGAGCAGGACACCCCTACAAACTGCAGTGGTCGATTCTCCAGGCTTTGCAAGTGTGGTCGCTCATTTTTAGATATATAGTGGACATCAGTCATTACGAGATGTCTAGCTCTATAATAGCTGTACCCAACCTGGTCATGTTTGGTATCAATCATGTTGGAATCATATCCCAATACCAATTATGGTGTTGGAGGTATGATACCGTGTACTGGGGGTCTCTTAGGAGAGGCCCCTGTACTCCTGGTTACAGCCTTTCAGAGTCTGCCAGCAAGCTAGTGCTGCTAATGACAACAGACACTTTTCTGCCCTCCTGCCGCTGAGCTAAGCTCGAGCAGGGGAAGGTAGAACAATAGGGTTCCTGTCAAAGGGAGGTGTGATCACCTCCCTGGTAGGACTAAGGGTTTTGGGATGGGGTAGGGGGGCTTTCCAGTGCCATCAGACTGCATTGAAGGGCACAGTTGGGGCCCTCCTTGCATACTCTGGTTTGAGTCAGTTCAGGAACCTTAGGACCTTCTTGGGGAGGGGCCCAGAGTCATTCCAACCCTTTCCTTTGGTATTTAAGGGTTCCCCGTGGGTGGGTCCTCAGATTTCTCGTGGAACAAGAGTTGCATCTGAAACCAAGACACTCTTTGACAGTCTGGACACTCTAAAATTGTTGAACTTCGACTGGAACCAAGACTGAATCAAGGAAAACTCCCTCTTCAAGTCTTTTGCCTTTTCTGTGCTTGGGCATCAAGGACATCCGAAGAATCTCCCTTGGAGTGAGGGAGTCACTCCCCTGCATCTACAGGCACTGCAACAAAGCTGACTGGTCTGCTGCTCCTGTCATCCTAAGGACTTGACGAGGCTCAGCCACCCTGACTTGTCTTCCCTGCAATTTGGAGGACAGTATCCCTCGTCAGAGCCACTGGGACCAAACCACTTGCCAAGGCTTGTTGGCTCTGCACTCTAGAGATCTTCGGGTTGCAGGAATCTCCAGCCTCCAGCACCTCATCCCTCGAAGATCAGCGTCCTCACTGCATCCCTTGCACCGCAGGCCTCCATCTTTGGTGAGCTGAATGAGGTCCTCTTGCGACTCCTGTGTCTTTGACCTGTGGGTCCTCTTGAGGTCCTTCCTCTGCTTTGGTGGACTCCCCTGCTTCCTTCGGGCCTGCTCTGACTCTCTGGCACTTCATAAGCATCTTGGACTTTGCTGGTCCCAACAATTGCATCTTGTGGTCTTCCACACCAGTTGCAGCTACCATGGTTTGTTGGTGCTCCCCTCAGACACTAACCATCTAAACACTGGCATAGGACAGCTCGTGCAGGACTCTCGGCCTTCCTCAGTGTTTGAATTTGAATTTGAAATTGAATTTATATAGCGCATAAATCACCCGTAGGTCTCATAGCGCTTGCAGAAATTCAGTGAGGAGACAGAGAGGCGGGTGAATCTAAAAAAGCCAAGTTTTTAAGTTTATTCGGAATATGTTATGATTGGATTCTGTTCTAAGCTGCAGGGGTAGTGTGTTCCATATTTCTGGGGCTGTATTAGAAAAACATCTGTCGCCATTTCTAACCGTGCAGACTTTCGGTACGGTTAGGAGGTGCTTGTGCGAGGAGCGGTTCTGGTCGGGCAGTATTCATTGAGCTTTTTTGCCAGATATTTAGGCCCTTTGCCATTGATAGCCTTATGAACTAAGCAACAGAGTTTAAAATGTATACGTTTCTTTATGGGAAGCCAGTGAAGTGTTCTGAGACAGGGGGCCGATGAAGTGCGAGGAGGGAGATCAAGAACCATCCTGGCAGCTGTATTTTGCAGAGTCTGAAGTTTTGTTAGGAGACTTTCATTGATGGAGGCAAGGAATGCATTGCTGTAGTCCAGGCGGCTTATGATTAAGCCCTGGATCAAAGGCATGCGGGATGGTTGAGGGATCCACTTAAAGATCTTCCTAAGACTGCGCATCAGTCCAAAACTGGTCTGTACTACTTTGTTGACGTGGTCCACCATAGACAGTTTATTGTCGATGGTGACTCCCAGATTCCATACTGAATTTTTGGGGGCAGGACAGGGACCCTTTGTCGGTGGCCACCATTCGTCTGACCAGTGTCTGTGTGCATTTCCAAACAGCATTATCTCAGTTTTTCTGGCGTTAAGCATCAGGTAGTTGTTGGACATCCATTCCTTTATAGAGGTCATGCAGCGTTGGAATCTAGATTTGGTGTCTGAGGGGTTTGGACCTAGGGTGATTAACAGCTGGGTGTCATCTGCGTAGGACACTGTTTCAAAACTGTGAGCTCTAATTACCTTAGCGAGTGGAGATAGGTATAGATTGAAGAGTGTAGGGCTCAGAATTGATCCCTGGGGGACTCCTTTATCGTTTTCGACATGTGTGGAGGAAAAAGACCCAAGTTGGACCTTAGATCGCCTTTTGGTCAGGTAGCTTTGGATCCAGAGTAAGGCTGAGTCTTCGACACCAATTTCTGCTAGGCGTTCTAGAAGAATTCTGTGTGAGATGGTGTCGAAGGCTGCTGATAAATCAAGCAGGATCAAAATGGCCGACTGTCTAGCATCGAGGGTTAGCCGAAAATTATCCAATATCTCGAGCAAGGCAGTTTCAGTGCTATGGAAAGCTCTGAAACCTGATTGCGAGGGATCCAATAGCTTGTTATCTTCAAGGTGTTTGATTAGCTGTTTATTTATTAAGGATTCCATGACCTTCCCGAAGAGTGGTAGGAGGGAGATCGGGCGGTAATTTAGGGGCAGTTTTGGATCATCGTTGTTCTTTTTTAATATTGGTCTGATTATGGCCTCTTTCCAGTGGGCAGGGACTGTTAAGTGGGACAGTGATAGGTTAAATGTTGTGGTCAAAGCGGGGATCAGGACCAGTGCAATTTTGGCTAGAATTTGGGAGGAGGTGGGGTCTGCTGGAGATCCGGATTTAATTTATTAATTGTAATGGCTACTTCCTCCTCTGAGAATGTATGGAATTCTGTGAGAGCATTGTGAGGAGAGAGATGGTCACTGTGAGGCAGGTTAAGTGGAGTATTAGTTATAGATGGCGCGATTGATTTGGGGAAGAGTTTATGAATGTCATTTATTTTGTCCTTAAAAAGAGTGGAAAGAACATTGACCCATTCCTGAGATTTAATGATTGGGGGTTGGCAGGATGGGGGGTTTGTAAATTCTTTGACTATTGTGTATAACTCTATGCAAATTTATAGCCTGGCTAATCCTAGTCCCGAGGTATGCTTTTTTCGCTGCAGCTATCTCTTTCATGTAGACTCTGTGTGAGACTTTATACTGATGTTTATCAGTTGTGTTTTTGGTTTTTCGCCATTGTCTTTCGGCTGCTCTGGTAGCAAGTTTAACTGTTTTTAGATTGGGTGTGAACCAAGGAGAGAGTTTATTAGGGCATTTAATTGCCTGCTTCGGGCGATGGTATCTAAGGCATCGATGATGGTATGGTCTAAATTGGTCGCTGCCTTGTCGGGATGGGTAGACTGGCTGATAAGCGGGGGAGCAAAATGAGCAGAGAGCGAGTCTGGGTTGATCCTGTTCAGAGATCGGCTGATTTTCACTTCCTTCTTAAGGTGTGATTGCGTTATGTTAACGGATATGCTGAACCTGATTATGTGATGATCTGACCATATAACAGGGAACAGCTCGTTTATTTGTACTTTATGTGAGTTTGTGGATCAGGTGTTGCCTGGTCCACACAGCTGCAGAGACAAGCTCCTTGCCAACTCCCCTGAGTCCCTGCCAATAGGGGGGCATTGTACCTCTGTGCATCCTGGTCACTTCAGAGTGGAATAGATTATGTCCCCTCTGCTTGGAGGTTCTCCTCTTTAAGAAGCCACCCTTGGATTCTACCAGACATCTTCAGAGATTTTTCCAGAGGCCTTTCTTCCCAAGCCTTCCCTTGTCGTCTACAGGAGGGTCCGACGTCACTTTACCCCATACACCTGGCTTCCCTGGCGCAGGTTACCTGGATCCTGGGGTTTCTGCGGGTGGGGTGGCTCTCCAATCTTCCGTCCCCCAAAGGATATAGATATATATATATATACCGTGACCAAGGACTGGGAAAGTCTGAAACGCGTAGGGTGGGAGAAAAGCCTACAGAAAATAAAGCACTAAAACTATCTTGAAAGTGGTGCGCGGCGTCTTCTTCATTGAGGATTTTTGCTTCAAATATATATATATATATATATATATATATATATATATATATATATATATATATATATATATAGATAGATAGATAGATATACATTTATCATTTTTTTCTCATACCAATGCAGCCCCCATCTACGAGGCTAAACAATGTAATAATAAATAAATTGCTTTTGCAAACACATAATATATGTAAAAAAAAACACAGGAGGGCATGTAGCATTTGAACTCTGTTTTTAATGAGTAAACCTCTTGAAAAAACTTTTTTAAAAAGCAGACATGCTGGATTGTAAACCAATAGTAAACAGCACACAGTGCCCAAACCACAGTAACTCAATACGTTTTTTGATACAGGGTAAGAAACCAATGTATTGTCGCTTCCCTAGACACCATTATACAAAATAATGGTGTCTAGGGAAGCGACAATAAATTGGTTTCTTACCCTGTATCAAAAAACGTATTGAGTTACTGTGGTTTGGGCACTGTGTGCTATTTACTATTGATATTAGGTCTAGCCCTCACTACATAAAGGACCTAACCCCTTTTGTTCCGGATTGTAAACCAATAGCATCGAAAATGAAAGCATTTTCACAGAAAACTGGCACCGTGCCTTTAAGGCAGCCATGACCCCTAGCTTCCCATCATGCCCCAGGGGTGACAGTTAGGTCAGTTGTTCTTTACGTAACCTTGAAGATCAGGGCACAAAGATATCATTTAAAAATGAAGTAATCTCATGACGCTTATGACTTTGATGAGTATACCCCTAGAAGAGAACTAGGATTACAGGTAAGTAGCTTATACTTCTCTTCCAGAGGATCCTCATCAATTGTCTTAAGCGCTGAATAGAATAGCAAGCCCATCTTCCACCTGCAGGCAAATGAGAGTAAATGACCCAACATACAACAATAGCTGCAATCATATGTTGAACAGATTCCTCAAGGAGGCCTGGTCTACTTGGGTGTCTGAATCTAGACAATAGGGCCTTGTAAATGTATGGACAGATCTCCAAGTTGCCGTCTTGCAGATCTCAGAGAAAGGCATGTTATGAAGGAAAGCAGTTGTAGACGCTTTTCCTCTCGTGGAATGCGCCTTGGGAGTAGGCCCAAGGGGCTTTTGCGCTAATTGATAAGCATAAGCTAACTTGATGCATGAAACTATCCATCTGGAGATGGACCGCTTTGAAGCTGGAAAAACTAGTTCTGTTTGACTCATAGTTAAAGAATAGTTGATCAGATTTTCTCAGGGACTTGGACCTATCCAGATAGAATTTTAAAACTCTTTTTAAGTCAAGCGAGTGTACAGCCCTCTCAGCTCTCAGCTGGAGTGGAGGGATTAGGGAAAAAGGTTGGTAGAGAGATGGTCTGATTCACATGGAAATCTGATACCACCTTCGGAGGGAAGGAGGGATGAGTCTTCAATACCAACCTATTGAGATGGAAAACAGTGTAAGGTTCCATTGAGTAGAGGGCCTGTATTTCGCTCACTCTGCGAGCTGAGGTGATTGCTACCAGGAAAGCCACCTTCCACGTGAGGTGTTGCAAGGTTGCTTTGTGGATAGGTTTGAAAGGTGAACCCATCAATTATGATAGCACCAGGTTCAGCTCCCAGGACGGTGAAGGAGGCCGGACCGGAGGGTAGACCTTTTGTAGACCTTGTAAGAAGTACTTCACAACCTGAAACTGAAAGAAAAAAGGCTGAAAAGGCGAGCGCCTATATGCAGTGATGGCTGCTAAGTCAATCAATCAATCAATCATGGTATTTGTAAAGCGCGCTACTCACCCATGAGGGTCTCAAAGCGCTGAGACGAGGTGGGCGAGGGGGGGTGTTTCGCTACTGCTTGAAGAGCCAGGTCTTGAGGAGTCTTCTGAAGGCGGTTAGATCTTCGGTCTGCCGTAGGTGGGTAGGTAGGGTGTTCCAGGTCTTGGCGGCGAGGTAGGAGAAGGATCTGCCGCCGGAGGTTGTTCGTTGGATGCGGGGGACGACGGCGAGGGAGAGGCAGGCGGAGCGGACCTGGCGGGTGGGAATGTGGAAGCTGAGTCTGCTGTTCAGGTAGGCTGGTCCGGTGTTGTGGAGTGCTTTGTGTGCGTGGGTGAGGAGTTTGAAGGTAATCCTCTTGTCGACGGGGAGCCAGTGTAGGTTTGTCAGGTGGGGGGTGATGTGGCTGCGGCGGGGGACGTTGACGATCAGTCGGGCGGAGGCATTTTGGATGTGCTGTAGTCATCGTAGGTGTTTGGCTTGGATTCCGGCGTAGAGTGCGTTGCCGTAGTCCAACCTGCTGCTGACGAGGGCCTGTGTCACTGTTCTTCTTGTTTCAGTCGGGATCCACTTGTAGATCCTGCGGAGGGTGTTGTAGCAGGAGGAGGAGACGGCGATGACCTGTTTGGACATGGAGAGGGAGGAGTCGAGGATGAATCCTAGATTGCGTGCGTGGTCGGTGGGTGTCGGTGCTGTCCCGAGGGCCACCAGGAGTTGTCCCAGGTTGAGGGGTTTGGTCCGAGGATGAGGACCTCCGTCTTGTCCGAGTTCAGTTTCAGCCGGCTGCTCCTCATCCAGTCAGCGATGGCCTTCATTCCGTTGTGGATATTGCTTTTGGCGGTGCGTGGGTCCTTGCAGAGGGAGAGGATGAGCTGAGTGTCATCGGCGTAGGAGATGATGTTGAGGTTGTGGTGGCGGGCCACTTGTGCGAGGGGGGCCATGTAGATGTTGAACAGCGTTGGGCTGAGGGAGGAGCCCTGGGGGACGGCTCAGATGTTGGTGGCCTCGGATCGGAAGGGTGGCTTAATGGAAGGAAACTTCAAGCCTGCTCTAGCTAGGTAAAGCAGGTATGGTAAAATGACTTCCTCCTGCCCCTTGGTTGGGTTACAATTATTTTGTACGCAACACATATAAAAACGTGTCCACTTGCACGCATATGAGTGCCTAGTGGACGGCCTCCTCGCTTCTTTTAAGATGGTCATGCAGTCTTGTGGCAGTCATAAATGGCCATACTGGAGGACCTCAGGAGCTTTGCTGCCAAGTTCAGTGAGGAAAGGTTGCGGTGATGAATCCTCCTGTTCATCTTGGATAGCAGGTCCAGCCTGCAAGGCAGTCTCCTATGCGGGCATTCTGACAGGTGCAGAAGGTCCGGGTAACACCATTTTGTCAGCCAGTCTGGGGCAATCAGGATCATCCTCGTGTGTGAATGAGAGCTTGGTCATCAACTTCGGAATGAGAGGAAGGGGTGGAAAGGCGTACACAAATGCCCCTGACCAGTCTATCAAAAGGCCATTCCCTTCAACCCCGGCAGGTAGAACCTTGAGACGAAGTCTCAGCATTTTGTATTTTCGCGTCCGCGAAGAGGTCGATGCTAGGACGACCCCAAGCCTGGAAAATGTCTTCAACGACCTCGCCGTTGAGTACCCAGTCTTGTCTGTCTTCAAAGTGTTGACTGAGAGCATCCTCTTGTCCGGTCTGTTCCCCTGGCAGGTGTACCGCTGTGATTCATAGGTTCCGTGCCAGGAGCCAATGCCAGAGAGCTTGAGCTTCCAGAGACAAAGTGTGTGAGCGAGTTCCCCCCTGTTTGTTAAGGTAGTACATGGTGGTAGTATTGTCCATCTGTACTAAAACTGAGTTTGCCTGAATCAAAGGAAGGAAAGCTTTGAGGGCCAGGTGAACGACTCTCAGCTCCAACATGTTTATGTGATATGAGCTTTCTTTTGATGACCATTGCCCTCGTGTCTGGAGACACCCCATGTGGGCTCCCCATCCTCGGAGGGAGGTGTCCGTGATCAGCGTTTGAGAGGGAGGTGCCTGATGAAAAGGTATCCCTACTTGCATATTCTCCTGCTTCATCCACCATGGGATGGATGCTCTTGCTGCGTTTAAGGGATTTATTTTGTCATCTCAGAGAGCTGTTTGCTGATCTTACTTATCCTCTAAATCCTGCTGCAGAGGATGTATTCTCAGCCTGACATTGGGGACCAGGAAAATGCAGGATGCCATCGACCCTAACAGGGAGGCAATCTGACGAACTGACAGTATTCTGTTGTCCAGAATTAGTCTGCCTTTCTGTGTGATGGAAAACTGTTTCTCCTCCGAAGGAAACATTTTTCCTACCTCAGAGTCTACCAGAGCTCCCAGATAATGGATTCTCTGTGTCGGTTGTTGAGTTGATTTGTCAAAGTTCACATGAACGCCTAGCCGGTGACAAAGCTTTAGGCATTGTAGGAAGTGAGTCCTCGCGCTGTGGGGGGAGGGACCCTTCAACAGCCAGTCCTCCAGGTAAGGGTACACAAAGATGCCTCTGAGACGCAGTGCCGCTGTCACCACTGCCATACACTTCGTGAACACTCGGGGAGCTGACTTCAACCCGAAAGGTAGCACTATGAACTGGTAGTTTTAAGATCCCACCAGGAATTTCAGATGTTGTCTGTGATGTTGACGGACCAGAACATGAAAGTAGGCATCTTGCAGATCCAGGGAACACATCCAATCTCCCTGACTGAGATGTGGATATATTTGATGGGAGAGCCAACATGCAAAACTTCTCCTTTTTGATTGACTTGTTGAGTGTTCGCAGATCCAGAATGGGTTTGTATTCTGCTTTTCGACCCTTCTTTACCAAAAAGTATCTTGAGTAGACCCCTCGACCTCGTTGAGATATTGTCACCTTCTCGATGGCTGATTTTCACAAAAGGGTGGCAACTTCGCTCTGCAATAACTTCATCTGGTGGCACGATGATGGAACCGGAGGTACTGAGGGGGGATGGCATTGAAAACGTAGAGAGTACCCATTCTGCAGTGTAGCTAACACCCACTGATGTCCTTTGTGATAGCTTGCCACTCTTCGAAATTATTTGCAATACTTACCCCCACTGGTGAACGACGAATTGGGCATTCATTGTTTGGTCTGCGTCTTAGCGGAGGTGTTAGACTGACGCTGGTGTCCTCTTCCTCTGGAGGAACGCCAGCCTTGGTATTATAACAAGGGGTGGTGAGGGACAGAGTCTCTGAATTAAGCAGAAAGCTCTCACCCAGTCAAGAGATCAGGGCTAGATCCAACACCGTTTTTTAGCTCACTGCACCATCCCAGTTTCAGAACCTGGCTGTATGCAAATTAGTCTGTTCCTGTCCCAGTGCATGATGGGAACAGGGCAAACCAAACTACAAAAGCCAATTCTTACACTGGGAAGGAAACAAGCTCCCGGGGACCGGTTTCTGGCATTACAGCCGTCTTCGGCCCGGTTTGCTTGAATCCTGATGGTGCAATGAGCAAGGGTCTCACATCTGAGAATACCCTTCCACGCTTAGGGTGGACAAAAATATTTACAACAAGGGGTGGTGAGGGACAGAGTCTCTGAATTAAGCAGAAAGCTCTCACCCAGTCAAGAGATCAGGGCTAGATCCAACACCGTTTTTTAGCTCACTGCACCATCCCAATTTCAGAACCTGGCTGTATGCAAATTAGTCTGTTCCTGTCCCAGTGCATGATGGGAACAGGGCAAACCAAACTACAAAAGCCAATTCTTACACTGGGAAGGAAACAAGCTCCCGGGGACCGGTTTCTGGCATTACAGCCGTCTTCGGCCCGGTTTGCTTGAATCCTGATGGTGCAATGAGCAAGGGTCTCACATCTGAGAATACCCTTCCACGCTTAGGGTGGACAAAAATATTTACAACAAGGGGTGGTGAGGGACAGAGTCTCCGAATTAAGCAGAAAGCTCTCACCCAGTCAAGAGATCAGGGCTAGATCCAACACCGTTTTTTAGCTCACTGCACCATCCCAGTTTCAGAACCTGGCTGTATGCAAATTAGTCTGTCCCTGTCCCAGTGCATGATGGGAACAGGGCAAACCAAACTACAAAAGCCAATTCTTACACTGGGAAGGAAACAAGCTCCCGGGGACCGGTTTCTGGCATTACAGCCGTCTTCGGCCCGGTTTGCTTGAATCCTGATGGTGTAATGAGCAAGGGTCTCACATCTGAGAATACCCTTCCACGCTTAGGGTGGACAAAAATATTTACAACAAGGGGTGGTGAGGGACAGAGTCTCTGAATTAAGCAGAAAGCTCTCACCCAGTCAAGAGATCAGGGCTAGATCCAACACCGTTTTTTAGCTCACTGCACCATCCCAGTTTCAGAACCTGGCTGTATGCAAATTAGTCTGTTCCTGTCCCAGTGCATGATGGGAACAGGGCAAACCAAACTACAAAAGCCAATTCTTACACTGGGAAGGAAACAAGCTCCCGGCCCATCACCACCCCCTTTTCTAAATCGTTTTTGGCCACTATAGGTGTGGCAGGGTATACTCAGACATGAGTCCCTTTCTCACTGCTCCATCAGGATTCAAGCAAGCCGGGCCGAAGAAGGCTGAAATGCCAGAAACCGGTCCCCGGTAGCTTGTCTCTTTTCTGGTGAAGAATTGGCTTGGTAGTTTAGTCTGCCCTGTTCCCATGGTGCACTGGGCCAGGGACAGACTGATTTGCATATAGCCAGGTTCTGAGCTGGGATGGGGCAGTGAGATAAATAACGGTGATGGATCAAGCCCTGATCTTTGGACTGGGTAAGAGTGGTCTGTTTAACTCAGACACTCTGTTCATCACCACCCCCTTTTCTAAATCGTTTTTGGCCACTATAGGTGTGGCAGGGTATACTCAGACATGAGTCCCTTTCTCACTGCTCCATCAGGATTCAAGCAAGCCGGGCCGAAGAAGGCTGAAATGCCAGAAACCGGTCCCCGGTTGCTTGTCTCCTTTCTGGTGAAGAATTGGCTTGGTAGTTTAGTCTGCCCTGTTCCCATGATGCACTGGGCCAGGGACAGACTGATTTGCATATAGCCAGGTTCTGAGCTGGGATGGGGCAGTGAGATAAATAACGGTGATGGATCAAGCCCTGATCTTTGGACTGGGTAAGAGTGGTCTGTTTACCTCAGACACTCTGTTCATCACCACCCCCTTTTCTAAATCGTTTTTGGCCACTATAGGTGTGGCAGGGTATACTCAGACATGAGTCCCTTTCTCACTGCTCCATCAGGATTCAAGCAAGCCGGGCCGAAGAAGGCTGAAATGCCAGAAACCGGTCCCCGGTAGCTTGTCTCCTTTCTGGTGAAGAATTGGCTTGGTAGTTTAGTCTGCCCTGTTCCCATGATGCACTGGGCCAGGGACAGACTGATTTGCATATAGCCAGGTTCTGAGCTGGGATGGGGCAGTGAGATAAATAACGGTGATGGATCAAGCCCTGATCTTTGGACTGGGTAAGAGTGGTCTGTTTAACTCAGACACTCTGTTCATCACCACCCCCTTTTCTAAATCGTTTTTGGCCACTATAGGTGTGGCAGGGTATACTCAGACATGAGTCCCTTTCTCACTGCTCCATCAGAATTCAAGCAAGCCGGGCCGAAGAAGGCTGAAATGCCAGAAACCGGTCCCCGGTAGCTTGTCTCCTTTCTGGTGAAGAATTGGCTTGGTAGTTTAGTCTGCCCTGTTCCCATGATGCACTGGGCCAGGGACAGACTGATTTGCATATAGCCAGGTTCTGAGCTGGGATGGGGCAGTGAGATAAATAACGGTGATGGATCAAGCCCTGATCTTTGGACTGGGTAAGAGTGGTCTGTTTAACTCAGACACTCTGTTCATCACCACCCCCTCTTCTAAATCGTTTTTGGCCACTATAGGTGTGGCAGGGTATACTCAGACATGAGTCCCTTTCTCACTGCTCCATCAGGATTCAAGCAAGCCGGGCCGAAGAAGGCTGAAATGCCAGAAACCGGTCCCCGGTAGCTTGTCTCCTTTCTGGTGAAGAATTGGCTTGGTAGTTTAGTCTGCCCTGTTCCCATGATGCACTGGGCCAGGGACAGACTGATTTGCATATAGCCAGGTTCTGAGCTGGGATGGGGCAGTGAGATAAATAACGGTGATGGATCAAGCCCTGATCTTTGGACTGGGTAAGAGTGGTCTGTTTAACTCAGACACTCTGTTCATCACCACCCCCTTTTCTAAATCGTTTTTGGCCACTATAGGTGTGGCAGGGTATACTCAGACATGAGTCCCTTTCTCACTGCTCCATCAGGATTCAAGCAAGCCGGGCCGAAGAAGGCTGAAATGCCAGAAACCGGTCCCCGGTAGCTTGTCTCCTTTCTGGTGAAGAATTGGCTTGGTAGTTTAGTCTGCCCTGTTCCCATGATGCACTGGGCCAGGGACAGACTGATTTGCATATAGCCAGGTTCTGAGCTGGGATGGGGCAGTGAGATAAATAACGGTGATGGATCAAGCCCTGATCTTTGGACTGGGTAAGAGTGGTCTGTTTAACTCAGACACTCTGTTCATCACCACCCCCTTTTCTAAATCGTTTTTGGCCACTATAGGTGTGGCAGGGTATACTCAGACATGAGTCCCTTTCTCACTGCTCCATCAGGATTCAAGCAAGCCGGGCCGAAGAAGGCTGAAATGCCAGAAACCGGTCCCCGGTAGCTTGTCTCCTTTCTGGTGAAGAATTGGCTTGGTAGTTTAGTCTGCCCTGTTCCCATGATGCACAGGGCCAGGGACAGACTGATTTGCATATAGCCAGGTTCTGAGCTGGGATGGGGCAGTGAGATAAATAACGGTGATGGATCAAGCCCTGATCTTTGGACTGGGTAAGAGTGGTCTGTTTAACTCAGACACTCTGTTCATCACCACCCCCTTTTCTAAATCGTTTTTGGCCACTATAGGTGTGGCAGGGTATACTCAGACATGAGTCCCTTTCTCACTGCTCCATCAGGATTCAAGCAAGCCGGGCCGAAGAAGGCTGAAATGCCAGAAACCGGTCCCCGGTAGCTTGTCTCCTTTCTGGTGAAGAATTGGCTTGGTAGTTTAGTCTGCCCTGTTCCCATGATGCACTGGGCCAGGGACAGACTGATTTGCATATAGCCAGGTTCTGAGCTGGGATGGGGCAGTGAGATAAATAACGGTGATGGATCAAGCCCTGATCTTTGGACTGGGTAAGAGTGGTCTGTTTAACTCAGACACTCTGTTCATCACCACCCCCTTTTCTAAATCGTTTTTGGCCACTATAGGTGTGGCAGGGTATACTCAGACATGAGTTCCTTTCTCACTGCTCCATCAGGATTCAAGCAAGCCGGGCCGAAGAAGGCTGAAATGCCAGAAACCGGTCCCCGGTAGCTTGTCTCCTTTCTGGTGAAGAATTGGCTTGGTAGTTTAGTCTGCCCTGTTCCCATGATGCACTGGGCCAGGGACAGACTGATTTGCATATAGCCAGGTTCTGAGCTGGGATGGGGCAGTGAGATAAATAACGGTGATGGATCAAGCCCTGATCTTTGGACTGGGTAAGAGTGGTCTGTTTAACTCAGACACTCTGTTCATCACCACCCCCTTTTCTAAATCGTTTTTGGCCACTATAGGTGTGGCAGGGTATACTCAGACATGAGTCCCTTTCTCACTGCTCCATCAGGATTCAAGCAAGCCGGGCCGAAGAAGGCTGAAATGCCAGAAACCGGTCCCCGGTAGCTTGTCTCCTTTCTGGTGAAGAATTGGCTTGGTAGTTTAGTCTGCCCTGTTCCCATGATGCACTGGGCCAGGGACAGACTGATTTGCATATAGCCAGGTTCTGAGCTGGGATGGGGCAGTGAGATAAATAACGGTGATGGATCAAGCCCTGATCTTTGGACTGGGTAAGAGTGGTCTGTTTAACTCAGACACTCTGTTCATCACCACCCCCTTTTCTAAACAGCCTTGGTATTATGGCCTTTAAGGGCCCTGCTGATCCTGATTTTCTGCCAATGAGGGCTTTGAACCCTCTGTTGGGAGGATCGCCGCTTGTAAGGTCTCAAGCGTCAGAACTCTTCTTCTTTTCTAGTCCCATGGCCTTTAGTGTGTCCAGCTCCCTCTTGATCCTGGACATTTCCTCATCTGTTCGTGTATCGAATAACGATGAGCCAGAGAAGGGAAGATTGAGGATCCGAGACTGCGCTTCTGATTTAAGCGATGTGAGACGAAGCTAGGAGGCTCTCCTAGGGCATATTCCATGAGCATAGGCATGAGCTGAAAGGGTAGCTCCATCAGCTGCGTCGCTGATAACTTGGTTCGCCATCAAGCTGCCTTCTTACAAGATTTCTTCAAAATCCTTGCGATCTTCTTTGGGCAGCTTTTCCATAAATCTTTGAAGAGAGCCTCACATAGACGTGTCATATTGACCCAAAGAGCTGATGCACTCGAGACCTTGATCATAGAGGCTGATGTTGTAGCAGGGTTTCCGTTCTCCCACAGAACTGTGCACAGAGATCTAGAACCTGGGTGAATTAGGGTGACCCAAAACTCACCTTAGTATCAGAAATCCCCTTACCTAGCTAGCTACAGTGTCTCATTGGTCATAACAGACTCCCAATGACTTATACAATCCAGAACATGAACTTAGGGTACCTCAGGTATCGTGGAACACATGAACACTCTTTCGCTCTATAATCATTTCAAACCACAACGGGGAGTAAAAGAACACACGTGCAAGTTTGAAATATTTATTTTTCAATGCAAGGTTCTCAAACGCAGTATCTTATATAATACCAACATACATATTATAAAAATCAGAGTTATCAGCATAGTCACTAGTCCATAGTAAGCGAACGGTGATAGCATATTATAATGCAAAATCTATAGAAATTTGTATCACCTATATTTCGCGCACCCTATTTAGCATACTATATTATATCTAAGAAGGTCTCTCTTGGGTTTTAGCAGGGCGGGCCCATACCTCTAAATGTCAGCAGAAGAAGATCACATCATCAGCTACCAACTCTCTTCGTGCGAAGCACCATCAAGTGTGTTTTGCATTCTCAGTAACTCTATCTTAAACCCGCGTAGAGCCCAATGTTGGCAGCAACATTATTTGTGTTATGTCTAATGTGGTGCGAGGATCAGGCCTCCCAGCAACCTTGTGTTAGGTTATTCTTAGAGGCTATAGATCTCAGTGTGCAGACAGTGTACCAAGTGTACCAGGCACAACTGATATCAGAGCAATAACATATTATTCTCAATAAATCACATCTTTCGTCTAGGTTGAAAGCTACAATAATAATTATGTGCCGTGTGCAAACTGAAGCCGAAGGAAAATATGTCGTTTAAACATTTAATAAACTTATGCTAACTTAACACAATATATAGAAAAGCATTAACTATATGACACCCCCCAATGATCCGAGGACGGTCAAGAAAAAAGCCAATAATATAATAAAGGCATAACATGAAAGCAGAATTCAATAATATTGAGCCAAGCTAAATGTATGTATATGTATATAAAAATTAACAATACAAAATATGTATGAATGCCTATAGTGGCCAAATAAAAAATGTAAAAAATCTCGACCTCGAAGCCTAATATAAAATCACAGGCCTAGAACATATGAAGTAAATTGTTCGTAAGAAAAATGGCACCGTTCAGAATTACTGAAAAGTCACGTGCCCGTATAGTGAAAGTCTCCAAAGCCACTCATGGGTGGATAGAATATGCAAAATAGGTAGCCACAGCTTCCAACATGAAATCACTGTCATCATCCGAAAACAGTTCAGCCATCCAATTAAGCAATGGGAAAGAACATACGTGCTCCTCCAACACCGAACCTTCTAGCAACATCAGAGGACAACTCGGTGGGTTCTCAAGAACGCTATGTGCCAGAAACTCATGCGCCGCTGCGGGGATGTCCCACTGACCCATTAGTCCATGCATCGCTGCCAAGGCCATAATCCTTTCGCCAGAACAAATCAACTCGTGAGCAACTACGGGGCCCATCAGGTGATTAAAATCGACTTCAGGAGATAACGGCAAGCAGAGACACAAATCAATGGCCCAGTCAAATTCGCAGCTCAGGCAATGAAACACAGGCTGGACACATGTGAAATAGGAAAATCGAAACAATAATCCAAAAGCCGTGCTTAAGGTTGCAAGCGGCAAGGTGCCATAGTAATCAAGCATCCGGTTGCGAAATAGTGTCAGAAGGGGCTGAGCGGCTTCTTGCGCAGGATGGGCATCCATGTTTTAGGAAGCAGAATAACACCAAAACGCCTGCAGCTAAAGCCAGCAAAACAGGAAATCCGCCAAACAAGCTCGAAAATATTGAATGGAAGAAAGCTGGGATAACACCAAAAATCTTTTCAAACGTAGTCACGAGACCACTGCTAACCAATTTAAAAAAATGAGCTAAGCCAGACGTGGAGGAGGCATTAAAGATCTGATGTACTAATTCGCAGAAATGAAACGGCAAGTCAGTATTTAAAAGTGCCTGCACCTCTGTGCGTGTGTTAGCTATGTGAAGGACATAAGTTTCACGGGCCGAGCTCAGGGCCACTTCTTTTTGAGACAAAAGAGCCCTTATTCGGCTCAAACCATTGAACTCCGCTCTCAAGGTTGGGATGCGCGGCCAGATGGAAACATCTGAATTCCCATGCGTGGGTGGATATAACACGTTCTTGCAACACACCACACGTTCTGATACAGTAACCACATAGGCGATACCGACCATTAACCCACAACACTCCTCGTTATTCAAAAGTAAATAACTACCGTTTGTCAATAAAGTAAATGTGGGAACTATTGCAGGAACCGGTGTGCCTTTTAAAACACAGGCTAAATTAGGCCTGTCCTGATTACAAGAACCATGTAACTGGATGTGTCTGCATACCAGCGAGCGATCAGGCGACTGTGTGCATTCTTCACCATTCAGATTCACTTCCTTTCCATCCTTCAGGCATCTGTACGTGTATGGTAAAGACCATGCCTCATGTAGGAAAGAACTGCCTAGTGGTTCATATCGGCCTATTGCAATATATCGCATACAATTAGTAAATTTATATAAAGCAAAAGGTAAAGTAATAACACCATGGATAAGCCATGTAGCAGCAGCTGCCTCAGCTACAGAAAAGGGCAAAGATTCTAACTTTTCAATGTGCAACATAGAAAACGATGCATCTCGCATAGAAAGCATGCGCTGCTTGTCAGTCAAATTAAACGGGGAAAATAAGGATGATACGTTCATGTAACTCCAAGGAACGTGACCAGCTTTCAGAGTCTGTAGTGTCCATGCAAACTGCATTACAGAACGCAATTGATTTTGTCCAAGGTACAATACAGATACTTCATCATTTACAATGTCAACCACAGAAGAGACAATATTGTTCAACGTGTAAATTCGGGAAGAAAGCATGTTAATACTATTATCGACAACTGCAAGCACTTTTTCCAAATTCGCCTGGTCAATCGCTCTTAGGCGCTTAGCAGCCTCAATTTGCGAAAATTTCCAAATTTCATTGTAAACAGCATAAATCCACCGTTTAGACCTACCCTTAGCTGGGCCTTTTATAAAATCATTCAAATCCACGTTTTCAGTTAACTGAGACAGATGTAGTTTAACTGCAGCTAAAGTGGAATGTTGTAACCAAGTCTGACACAGTTTCCCCACAGAATAAGTGGTGACAGTATGATCAGATTCAAAACGGGGATCAGGTCTGTCTTGTGTGAACCCTTCAGCCAAACCCAAAAAACGACGTTGGCAAGAATCAGCACTTCTTTGCCACATCAGCCAACCCTTTGGATCCAAACTGGATACATTAAAGGATGAATTGTGCAATAGAGCTTGTAACTCACGAATGGACAATTCAGTATAATTACCCCATCCTGAATATTCTTCTAATTCAGGGATAATTGGTGTATTTAATTTTTTAGAAGTAGCCAATCCAAAGCATGTTGTCTGGAAAACGGATGAATTTAGAAACAACATGTGATTCGGGATGAGACATGCTCGGTGCAAAGCCTCAGTGCCTTGTACCTGCCAATCTTTGGTACCCCAAACCGATTTAAGGTCAATTGTTCCTTTCCAAAACTCGTAGCCATCTACAGCTAACCTGTCTAGAAAGGACTTCGAATACAGCATTTTTGTATCGGTAAGTCTAACTTTGGACATGGACTTTTGTGTCATTTTGAAATAAAATGACTCAGGATTTGATTGATTAAAGTCTGTGAAATAAGAATATTTTTTCAGAAATGTACTGGAGCTGCCTCCCAATGGAGCAGGGCAATGTTCTCACTGTGTGTAATTTACAGCAACTCTCCTGGAATTTGTCTTATGTAAAAAATGATTACCATAATGCTGAAAACAAAACAAATCACCATAATTAATAGAATCTAAATATAAATCCTCAGCATCGAAGGCAGCATAGTACTTCAAATCAGAGAATAACACTTCTACGGCCTGAATATCCCAATCATCAGAACGTATATTTTGTTTAATCACTTCCCCCATGTTTACTCTAAGCACATTCGGAACATTAATCACTTCAGTGGGCCCATGTATTTGAAATCTAACCGCATCCCACACAATCCCATCAAGGACAGGCCAAGCAGTAATGTTGACTGCATTCAAGTTTCGTTTCAGTCTGTGTGCTGAATGTGAAGAGGAAAGAGGGGCCAATGTTCCATTAAGGTACCGAATTCCTGTTCTTTCTTTAACATAGTGACCATCGATCAGGCGGAAAAAATAAAACACAAAACCAATTGACATAAAAAGGTAAAATGAAAATAGAATCAACCAAATGTATGTCCAAGGGGGAATTAAAAAATGTTTTTTAAACAAGGTGGCATATTTTGCAATAGTTGAGGGTTTCTTTGAAAGTTCCGAAACAGAGTCAAAAGAGAATCTTGACTGGTCGGCCAAACGAGTCCGCAAATCTGGCATAGATAAATCAGCAGGATAGGTGTAGTTCAGCTCATCAATGTTAGTAACAGGAATAGTATTTAATAAAGGACTGGATATGGAAGGCATCTCGAGGGACACCTCCTGTTCTGCACCAGAAGTAATAGCCAGCACAGAATGCCTCACCATGGAAGGACAGGATATAGCCGGTGTCATGCTATGAAGAATCGGCCACCCTGTGTGTCTTGACATTGTCAACAGAAATAAATCTGTTTTCCTTACGACCTGGAAGTGGTGGTAATATGACTGTTCTTGTGCCCTTCACTCGAAGAACTCGAACCGGTGCACGATATGAGGGACCAAACTCTTTCTTGTTATCGATCTTCTCTCGAACCAGTTCTCGAACTTGGGGTAGCCAGCCAACTACCGGGATCTGCAACGCATCATCCGATGTGGAGGGCAAATGTTCTTTTGCTAGACTGTCTCTGGTCTTTTGTAGATCCTGTAAAACATTGCAATGTTCATCTACGTCAAAGGCCGTGGCCTGGGCCTTGCAGTCTAGACCGTCGAGGTCAGGGACGTACATCTTGATACCAAAGAGCATTTCGTATGGGGTCCGCCCACCCAGAGACCTTCTAGGGAGATTATTAAGCGCACGCTGCACGCCATTGAGGTGGGCTAACCAGTTTCTGCCAGTGCCTATAACTCGAGCTGTCAAAGATTGCTTTAAGTCACGGTTCATTCGTTCAACTACACTGTTTCCCTCGGGTCTGTACGGAGACGAAAACTTGACTTGGACCCCCAACGAAACCATAGCATCCTTATACGCCTTAGAGGCGAAAGCCGGACCCTGGTCCGAATGGAAGGTACCACAGGCAAAAATCCCTACAAAGACTCGCAAATCCTTAATGACAGTCCGTGAATCAGCGCTCCGATTTGGCCATACCCACACAAAGCGTGTGCATGAATCAACTGCTACTAAGATGTACTTATATGCAGTATCAGAAGAAAAAGGACCGCAGTGATCTAAATAAACGCACCCAAGCGGTTTATTAGAGATGTACAACTGTGTCTGAGGCGGACGCGCAGCAGTTGAATGTTTAATCTGCTGGCAAATGTCACATTGAAGGACATAATCGCGCGTCTGTTTGTACAGTCCCCGCCACCAGAACCTCTGTTGTAGCTGTGTTACAGTGGCTGAGACGCCCGCATGCGCAGACGCCACACCTTCATGAGCCGCTGTAATCAAAGAAGCCCTGCGATCCGAGTTGGGAATTAAACGTTCACCAACTTCAGGAATTTTCACATAAGGAACCTTATCGGGACTTAAGTGGTATGTGTATTTAGAAGGGAACCCCGCAGGATATTTACTTCCCTTCTCAGAAGCAGCAACCGCTGCCAAGATGTCATCATCTATCTTACTTTTGGACCTCGTGACTGCTGCAACTAAGTATTTTGACACTGCTGACTTCGCTGCTTCATCAGCAAGCGAATTTCCGACAGCGTGGACCCCCACGCGCTGATGGCCAAGAGTATGAATTACAAACACGAGAGGCAACTTCTCTTTGAGTTCTGCCACTCGGACCCAGATCATTTTATGTTTTATAGTACTACCTTTGGAATCACGAAATTCATTCTGAATCCAAAAGAACAAGTTCTCATTGTAAGACTGGACACAGTAGTAAGAGTCACTTACGACCAAAGTCGTCACACTCGGATCTGCGTACTCCAATGCAAGTATCAGTGCACGAAGCTCAGCCAACTGTGCGGTGCAGTCCCCAAGCGTCTGCGTGTGCACGACACTGGACTTGAACTCATCGTTCACCATGGCACCAACCACAATGGCGCAAGCGGAAACGTAGGCATGTTTAGAGCCATGCGCAACTTGCGCCGAACCATCAGTGTAAATGATGCAATGGAAATCCTCCAACGGCCGCATTGCTAAAGGAGTAGTATGAACAAATTCATACTGTAAGAACTCCTGCGAGCGTAAAGTGGCGTCAAAAATAAACGTGACATCCTGGGATGACAAGGATGCAGCCCATTGAATCCACCGAGGGTGCAAAGCTTTAGAATTAGGTACACTGGCTTTCGTAACTGCCTCCAAGAAGGACACGGGGTAACAACCAACATGCGTTTTCCCTGTGACAGGGCACGTTCCTTAAGAATGGCCATCTGCACAGCCGTCAAAACTTTCTCCACAGTGGAAAAACGCAATTCAGCCGAAGTGTACAAGTGTGACTTGTAAGCCATAGGTACTGTATCTCCTTCATTAAAAGTTAAGTACGTGAAACCTACCGTCCCCGGGACAATTCTTATCACCAGGTTGGTCTGGTTATCACGAGTCTGTAAGTATTCAGAAGCGAGCAAATCAGCTTGCAAAGATTGCAGAATAGCTGAATGTTCAGGCAGCCAGCATGATTTGGAAAAAGATGGTTGTATCAAAGCATACAAAGGCTTGATACGCTGGGCATATTCCGGAATGTATGTCCTCCCGAAATTCAAAAAGCCCAGTAAAGATTGTAATTTTTTCTGTGTTGTCGGAGAGCGCAGCTGAGCGCATTTCTCTAGGAAGTGAGGAGCCAAGCCTTTTCCTTCATTAGTTAGTTCATAGCCTAGAAACAACACTGTGTATTCTGCAATGTGCGATTTTGCAAAATTTAACTTGTAACCCATGTCTGCAAAGTTACAAATAATACTGTTCACTCGACACAGATGCTCCCAAAGTTCGTCGTCCGTGAGATAGATATCATCCACATAGGAACAAGCATCTGGGTCGACCCTCTCCAACAGAGAGACAATGCGGGCGGAAAATACTCCAGGACTATTCTTATAGCCCATTGGGAGACGCCAAAACATTTTTTGGACCCCCCCGCATGTGAAAGAAGTCCATTGGGAACTTAGACTGTCCAATGAATGGGCATAAAAACCATTGGAAATGTCAAGCGTGGTTTTGAACCGCTTACGCACAAGACTATTTACAAGGGCAGAGCCGTGAGTATTCTGTACTGCACAGTTACGGCAATGCAAGTTTAAATGCCGGTAATCCAAAACCAAACGGTAAGAGCCGTCCGGTTTGTTTACAGTAAAAAGGGGGTTATTCATCGGTGACACACACGTTTCAATTACACCTTGATATTCCAATTGTTTAAGGATCGCTGCGACCGAAGCTTCGGCTTCACGTCGTATGGGATATTGAGGTTGAGGCTGCGGCTGAGACCGTAAAGGAATCTCGTGGTTCGGGGACAATTTATCCCAGCCACACTGATTACGGTACACAGCCGGTGCAAGCGCCAGAGCCCACTCTTCTGCAAAGTGCAGCGCTTCCACTCTCGAAACTGTGTTCGCGAAACTAGGGAGGATCACCTCCTCCCCTCTTGGAGCTGCGAGCACAAAAGGTGGGGGCCAGTCAGCCTCCGAAAGCAAAATGTCATATGTAGACGAAAGATTTTCCCAAAATACCCCTTTAACGGTACGTTGTATGTCACCTTCAATTAACAGGACAATTTCAAAAAGTCTATCAGGGGGAGCAACTCTTTTATCTGCTGTTTCAATCACAACATAAGTGTCAGTCGCTGTCACCTTCAGTAGTGGACGGAGGGCCTCTCTCACTATGGTAATCTCCGCCGCGCTGTCCAGCAAGGTCAGAGCCCAAGTCAGATTCCGAAGCCTCGTTCTCACAATCTGGGGCATATCGATGCGCTGTCAAGGCTGTGACTTTCTTCTTGGCAAACTGCGGTCTCTGAGGCGTAGAGCCCTCCTGTTTGTCTGCACCGTTGCGCGGGCGGGGCTGACCACGTCCTTGCTGGCCACCCCGGCCCCTGCCGCCCCCTCCACCACCGGTTGACGGAGCCGATGAGTCCTGAAAGGAACGAGGAGAGCGTTGGTCAGAAGCCTGAAAACGTTCAGGTGTCTTAATCATCGCGCGGTCGCGCAAATCATAAACACGTTCCGACTGTGCAGTCAACGGAGACGCAGGGCTCGAAACCTGTGTTTGTTGTTGTTGCTGTTGCTTACCCTGATTCTGTTTTTTAGGCCAATTTTGTTTCTTGGACTTGGGTTGAACGTCAGTTTCTGAAGCTTGTCCCTGGGGCTGCTTCTTCTCCTTAGTAGGCTTATTACCCTTACTATTGCGACCTACGGTTTTATGAGCCGCCACAATTATCCTCGCTAACTGTCGGGGTTTCTCGGCATTGGGAACCAGCGCTAAAGCGTTAGCCACCTGAAAGTTCACTGCATCCCCCTTGACATTCGCAAGGATCAGATCGCAAACCACATCAAAGGAGCCACATAGGCGCATACCCAACTCAACAGCCGATTCCGGCCCGTGATCATCTTGAATAGGTTTAAGGACCGTAGACAGATTGAACATAGACGGGGAGCCAAAGCACCTCGAATAGACCGCCGCAAAAGTCTTACCCAGGTCTCACAGTCAACAAGCTCAGGGGCCAAATCCTTCGGTAAACTAAGCGTAAGAATCCGGTGTTTTTCACCAGGAGTCGTATTAGGAAATACCGCCTCCAGCTGGTCAAATTTCTCGGCAAGCCAGAAAGGAAAATCATCCTTATCCAGGGGCTTCTTGCCCATAACGGAAATCACCATGACAGGACTGATTTTCAAACCAGCCTGCCCTGCTGGAAGGGCCGCACCTCTGGGGGCACCCCCGTGAACATTACGACTCGTGTAATGCACAAGGGCTCTAATCACTGCAATGGCGACTACATGAAGTCGCCTAAGGTCTGCAATATTACAAGTGGCGTGATTAGGGTGAGGTGTAAATCCAGCCAAAGCGGGCCAATTTGTGCCCGGAATGGACAATGGACCTAACCTCGGAGCGGTTAAAGAGTGTGGTAGGGCGCCACCAAACCAAGCTCCATGCTGTCAAACATCAATAGGTACTTCCTGTGCTCTGTACGGAGCATATGCAGCAGGTACAGGTGACGCAGTGTACGAGTGGAACACACCAGAATTTGCGTCCACTGCCGGAAATGTCACCCACGAATAAAACAGTTCGCACGGGTAAGCATGTTCCGCACTCACCACCAGAACCACAGCCAAGCCTTCCAAAGGTACATCATAAGTCCGCAAATGATCACGCACCGCAATGCGACTATGCTGCGGGATGTCCACGGCTTGTGCCATGACTGCACAGAAACGTGAAAAAACAAAGATTACTTTGTAGCCCAACTGGGTAGTAATTCAAGGAAACCGTTTTTAGATAGATTCAAGCTTGAAAAGACCTATTTCAAAAATAGGTAGGTTATTCCGACACCGCCGCCTTCCGGAAACGGGAATGAAGGAGTTACGGTCAGAATGATATACTACTCGAGTGTCATGATATAAGGCCAACAACCGTTGGGCGCCATGTAGCAGGGTTTCTGTTCTCCCACAGAACTGTGCACAGAGATCTAGAACCTGGGTGAATTAGGGTGACCCAAAACTCACCTTAGTATCAGAAATCCCCTTACCTAGCTAGCTACAGTGTCTCATTGGTCATAACAGACTCCCAATGACTTAGACAATCCAGAACATGAACTTAGGGTACCTCAGGTATCGTGGAACACATGAACACTCTTTCGCTCTATAATCATTTCAAACCACAACGGGGAGTAAAAGAACACACGTGCAAGTTTGAAATATTTATTTTTCAATGCAAGGTTCTCAAACGCAGTATATTATATAATACCAACATACATATTATAAAAATCAGCATAGTCACTAGTCCATAGTAAGCGAACGGTGATAGCATATTATAATGCAAAATCTATAGAAATTTCTATCACCTATATTTCGCGCACCCTATTTAGCATACTATATTATATCTAAGAAGGTCTCTCTTGGGTTTTAGCAGGGCGGGCCCATACCTCTAAATGTCAGCAGAAGAAGATCACATCATCAGCTACCAACTCTCTTCGTGCGAAGCACCATCAAGTGTGTTTTGCATTCTCAGTAACTCTATCTTAAACCCGCGTAAAGCCCAATGTTGGCAGCAACATTATTTGTGTTATGTCTAATGTGGTGCGAGGATCAGGCCTCCCAGCAACCTTGTGTTAGGTTATTCTTAGAGGCTATAGATCTCAGTGTGCAGACAGTGTACCAAGTGTACCAGGCACGACTGATATCAGAGCAATAACATATTATTCTCAATAAATCACATCTTTCGTCTAGGTTGAAAGCTACAATAATAATTATGTGCCGTGTGCAAACTGAAGCCGAAGGAAAATATGTTGTTTAAACATTTAATAAACTCATGCTAACTTAACACAATATATAGAAAAGCATTAACTATATGACAATGTGCCGCAGACCTTCCTTCCCCATGAATCCTATGTTTTACTCTCCATATCTGGTGGAACAGTAGAGAAGGAGGCAACTGTGCGAGTCTTTTTTGCCGCAGCGATTATAACAGAATCCAGTGGCGGTCAGATCTAACGAAATTTCTTCAGAATCCTAGCCGGCGCTGTCTTGAGTGTCGCTAACGTAATGAAAAGGTCCATAACCGGTTGGAGTAGGCCCGGTACCAATGGCAGCAGTGGTCTAGATGCTGCCCTCTGGTGTAAAGTCTTGAAGACAACAGAGGACGAGCTCTGCAGAATCGGCATAGGGATGTTTAGCTTAGTTGTCCCTCTGGAAAGTACGTCCTACAAAGTACAAATGTCATCCACCGGAGAGATCCTCGACTGTGGGCTGTTAGTAAGAGTCGGTGAGTAGTCTATTTGTGATGTGTGTGTGTGTGGAAGAGGAGGAAGGTGTTGGAGATCTGTGCCTTCTCCTCCTGCTTCTGGATCTGGACCTCCTTCTTTGAGACTATGCAGGAGTGCGACTGCGATCCCTGGCTCTTGATGGGAGTACAATCTCTATCCATAGCCTGCACCAGCTGAGCCAACGAAGAACCGTGGAGGGGGCTTGAGTAGTGCTGTGCCCTTGTTGCTGGAGTTGTGGCCCAGTGATGTAAAGGCCAGTTCCATCTCAGTGATAGATGGATAAAAAACAATCTTTGCCCTTCTCGCTACTCAGGAGAATGTGGAGGAGGAGACTTATCTCCCGCTATCTGTGCAGGCCTACCTGCTGAATCTGGATGTCCCATTGACACTGGTCTGCTAAACGTCGCGATCACGATCTCCGGAGATCTGGACATTTAAACTCTGTGAGAGCTGCGAGAACCTTTTCTCGACGTCAGTGACTGTGATGTAGACAGGCTTACCGAACGCGAGGCTCCTTTGGACTGGTGCCTCGAGGTCGATCTTGAACGTCCCGTCAGGACAGAGTGCCTTCTCGACGTCAAAGGTCGTTTCGGCGACGGTGACGCCTGCCTCAACGTCGACCTTCTCCTCTTCAAAGTAGGATTCACTCTTGAAGTCGACCGGTGTCTAGACGTCGAGTGCCTGCCTGACCCCGATGGAGTACCTTACTTCGACGTCAACAGCCTGTGCTCGGTGTCTCGACGTTGACCTGCGGTGTGCTGACGTCGACTGAGTCTTGCGCCTCCACGTCGAAGATCTTTGTATTGACCTCGACAGAGACACCTGCCTCGACGTCGATCGCTGTTGAGGTGGCAATGACGGAGTGATTTGTCTCGACGTCGAACGCCTAGCCAGCGTCAACTGAGATTTACTCCTCGACCTTGATCATCGGCTGGTTGATGACAACAGAGGGCCCTTTTCTTTCGTCGACGTTGAGAGCATTGTCCTCTATGTCTTAGAAGAGTGAGGCTGCACCACCATAGTCTTCGACGACAACTGCTTCACCGTCGGCAGCTTCGACGCCGATCCCGGCGCCGAAGTAGAAGAGATTGGGACCTTGCCTCTCAACGTGGACCGGGTTCTCTTTTTCTGTTGCCTCACCGGAGATCTACCTCTTTCAGAGAGGCCATAAAGTCAAATTGTCTCCCAGTCCTTGATGGTTCTTCTCTACAACTTCCTCAGGGAGGCAGAGTATACACAGAGTGTGTGTCGGATCTAGCCTTCTTTTTGCCACAGGCAGGGCAAGGATCAAATAAGGAAGCAATTTCTGACAGAAATAAACCTTTTCTGGAATTCAAAACGGTTCAACCTTCATTCTAAGACTAAAAGACGTCGAGTAAAAGCAAAAAATCCTCACAAAATTCGACAATTTTTGACAGAAAAGTCAAAAAAAGGGAGAGCTGTGAATCCAGGGTCCTGACTGAAGGAGCTGGGAAGAACAACTGACCCAACTGTCAACCCTGAGGAATGATGGGAAGCTAGGGGTCATGGCTGCCTTAAAGGCATAGTGCCAGTTTTGTGTGAAAATGCTTTCGTTTTCAATGCTATTGGTTTACAATGCAGCATGTAGGCTAACAATGTCTGCTTTTTTTGCAGTTTTTTCATGAGGTTTACTCATTAAAAACAAAGTTCAAGTATAATTGCCTACTGTGTTTTTATCCATATATTATGTGTTTGCAAAAGCAGTTTATTTGTTATTACATTGTTTAGCCTCCTAGATGGGGGCTACATTGCCCATTGTTTCTGAGGCTGGACATTTGAAACGCAAATGCACGTTTTTAGGTCGAGGCTACCGTCGCACTGCGAAGCAGTGGGCAGAGCCGAAGATTTTATGACTTCTACAGTGGGGCTTTAACCCGCCTCTCTCTGCTATTGGCTAGCTTCATAAATGAAGGCTAGCCATTGGAAGAGATGTGTGTCACTCAGGGCTTTTTGCCGGCGCTTTTGTTTTGCCATTTCCGCCGACCGCCGCCGGAAGAAGGTTGTGCTGCACACCTCCCCTCCCCGCTTTCCATGTGCTTGTTCTTTACTTTCTTTCGCTTTTGGTGTTGTTTCAGCATTTCTTGTTTTTGTTGTTGTCTTCAGGGCAGGCCCGGACGCCGTTTTGTCGTCCTGAGGTCGCCGCGTTCTTGTTGGCCGCTGTAGCTGTATCTTGCCAGGCTTCAAAGAACCGTGCGTTAGTTCGGCTCCTCGAGCCCAAGAGGCTGCTGACATCGCCTCTCCCAGCCTGCTCCTCATTTCAGCCCCCACCACTGGAAATCGAAGCCGGGACCTCTCGAGGCATCTGCCGTCGCCTCTCCCCGCTTCCAGCTGCCTAGAATACCCCCGCAGTATGCAGGTGTCACCAGAGCGTACCTGAAGAGTATGCTGCGTCCGCTGGGCACCTGTCTTCACCCGCAGAGCCCCCACCGCTGGAAAAGGCAGGCTGCGCACACCCAGAGGCTGCTGACATCGCCTCTCCCAGCCTACTCCTCATTTCAGCCCCACCACTGGAAATCGAAGCCGGGACCTCTCGATGTTTCCTGCTCTTCTTTTGCACTTCAACCCGAATGTCTCCAAGCTCTGCAAATGTTGGTGGTCGTGTGAAAGTTGCTGTATTGACAACACTGGAAGCGAAGCTATTCGCAACCATGCAGGCGTCTGTAGACTGGCCCTGGTCGTCATTAAGCCACAAAAACAGAGAGAACTTGCTCATGGGGTTAAAGAGGTCGTTAGTTTAGTGATTGTGATCTTATAAACCACTGATCCACCCAGTCCCTGACAGAAGGACAAGCAGCTAAAATCAAGAATCCGTGTTTTTTGTTGAACAAAATCTCTTACAATCAACCTTCATTTACACAGACGTAAAGGGCTTTGGGTGGGCAGGCACTAACGAGTACTAAGTACCTGCACACCTTGATTTTAACTGTGGGAGTTCCTGCACGTCTCAGTAATAGGCTCTATACTTCGAATGGGAAACAACCGGCACTTCTCATTAGGAAACAGGTACTCGGGTATAGTGAATACTTTCACATATATGTTTCCATTTCATGCACGAAAACAGACGGTGGCGGGGTGAGGGAGTAATTGGACGTGCTTGGAATGACTGCAGCGCCAAGCTTCATGCGAGGGCATCATCATCTGGTTTGTTTTAAACATTCGGAGCTGTCACTTTGCTTAGCTGTTGCATGGAAGGTGGTGAGACATAAGTAAACGGGCCTTTTTGATAGGTTCCCGTGCTGAGTTTTTCTCCACTAAAGAAAACATGCATCCAGGCAGGGTCAGGTTGGTAACGTGGGGCACTCGGGCAATGTCCGAGGGGCCGGTACCCGAATTCCAGCTGTGGGCTGCCTTTTTGGGCAGCATGGGCAGCGAGTTGGGTGGTTTCTATGTTGTTCTGATGCCGCCAGCCGCCCAGTGGGTGCCTGAGTGGCTTTTCTGGAGGCAGGTCGGCGTGAATTACCTCCCTGTTATCAAGGGGCAGTGGTGTCACTCCCTTTCCCTTTCTCTTGCCCTGCCGGTCCATTAATATATCTATACTGAGCGGGGGGGGGGCCTGAGCAAAAGAGGCCTTACTTGTTTTAAGGTGTGTTTCAAACAGTGTGAACTAATCGTGCATTTTTTTAACCTTTTTTTATTATAAAATTTCGCCGAAGCAGTGTTTTGCGGATAGGCAATATTCAAATGTGGGCCACTTTTTTTTTTTTTTGCGTTCCAGGGTTGATTTTTAATCCTAATCCAACCGTGCATCCAGATAAACAGTTGGCTTCCTTTTTTTAAAAGTGTGTTCAAAACCGTAAAAAACGTTTACCTCATGGTAATATTTCATGCACTGCAGGGAGGTGCTGATCCGAGGCAGGCAAATCTCCATTACATCCACTTATCCCCTTCAATTTTCCAATGTCACCCCTGCTGTCTAATCCCCATCAAGCCTGCTAGTTTCAAGGTTTTCTAATCTTTTCATGCCTGCTTCTTTCTGAAGTGTTTGTCGGTGCAAGCAGAGGTGAGTGTGCTCTGCTAGTCTAAATTGTATAGACTTAATCCGAGCGGCTACCTTCCTGCCTTTTAGTCTGCATTGCACCGGTTGCCCTCTGCTCTCGCATAGAGACACAGGACACACAGCAGAACACCCTAAACCGAGCCTTTTCAGAGCTTAATTTGAGCCGGTGGTTTCTGGTGCTGGGCACAAGCTCTTAATTGTTAACACCGGCGCTTATGCCAGTCTGCTACATGGTGGCTGTGTATTAAAACAACAGTTGTTAATAAATTAACTAAAAATTAAAACTGACTAGTACCTGCCGCCTAAGCCATTCTTATAGCTTTAGGGGCCTAGAATAGATTTAACTGTCACACCTGCAGGAGTTCGATTGGTCTTAGTTGTGTTGGGACTGTCATTGGCAGCGCTGGCAGGGGCCTCCTGACGAGCGCCTGGTGCTTATTTATTATTATTATTTTTTTACTGATTCAATAAGTTCAGATATGCTGTACACCTAGGAAAACACGGTGCTCCCAACAGCACGTGCCAACATGCTGCTTCACGCTGAGACGTGTCCCACGCAGCGCAGACCTGCAACCGAACTGCGAATACTAGGATTACACCATTTCATATTGCCTACAACCATTAGATACACTTACACAATCCATATCTGTGCGGCCACGCCTCTTCAACACTGACACTGCACAGCGTTAGTTCAGCGAATAAGACCCAGCCACCCAGCCTAGAAACAGACGGAACACCACCCCCAGAAGACTCCGACCAAGCCTGCGATAAAGGCAGTGCTACAAGGCGAAGTATGGCAGGCTGTACCTAGCTTAACACCAGCTGCACGCCGCCACCTTGCACTCATGCTGACTCTGTGCCACCCCTAATTTGTTTTTAATTTTAATTGATTTTACTTAGAGCCAACATCAAGATCAGAAAAGTTTCACAAAGCAGCGCTAATGATGCATAGAGCTGTAGGTAGGGTCTAACAGTAGTTTACCTGTGAGCCTCCGGCCCGTTTCAATTTACATTTCTTCCCCTTCTTTCCCTCCTCACACCTCCCTTTTCTTTTCCGAGTCCGCCTCATATATACTATAGTTTTTGGTTAGACATACCCATCTCTCCTCTCCCTGTCATTTGGTGTCCATCCTATGCTCTTCTTAATTCTTCCTAATTACACAGCCTCTCTCCTTCGTGGCCTCTTCAGAGTACTTCCTCTCTGTTTCCCTAAATGCCAGATTTCCTCTCTGATCTATCCTCTTCGTTTCCCTTCATTGCTGTACTTCTCTTATTTGTTTCTCGTGTGTACTGCTGAGCTCTCTTCTTTAGTTTTTCTATCTGTATGAATTTCGCTATCCTTCTTTCTCTTTTTTGTGTGTCTCTATACACTCCACCGTCTCGTCGCCCTCCCTTTCCTTTTGCTGTGCCCCTCCATCCCTCTCCATTTTCTTTGTTCATCTATCCTGATGTGTGCAATCCCACATTTGACACTTTTCTTTTTCTTTAAAGCTTATCCGTGGGAACCTGTGGGTTGTATAGTGAGCTCAGTAGTGTCAACGATGGAACTGACTGTTCCAGTTCATGGCCCTGGATTCTGGACTGCAATAGTGAACTAAGACTCCCATAGCTTAAGTGACTATCCCTATAGTAAGCGAGTCAGAATTCACTCTTGTGAGTGGATTTGAATATTGGAATCAAATACATTGAACCACAGGGGGCATTGTCGTGAAATCTTTACATTGCGAATGAATAATAAACCAGTTACAATGGTGTAATATTCACTATTCTAGCTCTTATGATTCCCGATATCACCAAAACACTATCTCCATAGCATAACGAAAATAAATTGACATTACCACCTTTCAATTGAAAGTGGGCTTTGTTAATCTGTGGGCCAAGCTGCACAATGCGTCTGAATCACTCTGGTCTATTATGCCTGCAAAGTTCTTAGACTACAAGTCTTACGGCACGATCTCTGCAATGGTGTACTGCGCAGTCAATCAGCAGGTTCCACAGTGAAGAGTTCCAGAGTGACTGGAGGTTGCAGAAATTCTATAGCCAGGGCAGCACTGGCCTTCCAAAAATCCTTAGAATTTTGCAGTGAGTTATGAAGCAGCAGGAAGGACCTCTGTTGCAGAGGTGCGATCAGGGAACTAAAGATCGAGTAACTATTTTAACAAGCATTTGCAATGCAATAGGTCTTGCATTATTAAGTTTGAGCTATTGGCATTGCTAAATATCGCAACACCAATTGCAACAAAAGTCTATAAATTGTAGGCCAAAAAAAGTGTATTTATTTTTGTAGCAATTGTGGCATGCTGCGCTTTAGATGCATATGTTTAAAAGTAAAGTGCTCCGTACTGCGATTGCTACAATAGTTAATTGTGGATGTGTTAACAATTGATGTGTGCACTGATGGCTGGTGGTATGTGTGCCTGTAGAAATTGTGCACTGACGGCTGGTGGTGTGTGTGCACTGCCGGCTGGTGGTATGTGTGCCTGGTCGAAGCGTGCACTGACGGCTGGTGGTGTGTGTGTGTGCCTGGTGAAAGCGTGCACTGACGACTGGTGGTGTGTGCCTGGTGAAAGCGTGCGCTGACGGCTGGTGGTGTGTGCCTGGTGGAAGCGTGCTCTGATGGCTGGTGGTGTTTGTGCCCGGTTTAAGCGTGCACTGACGGCTGGTGGTGTTTGTGCCCGGTGAAAGCGTGCACTGACGACTGATGGTGTCTGGTGAAAGTGTGCACTGACGGTGTGGTTGTGTGTGTGTGTGGTTGTGTGTGTGTGTGGTTGTGTGTGTGTGGTTGTATGTGTGGACCTAAAAAATCTATGATCCATCCTTCCACAGCACCACTGCGCCATCCTTCCACAGCACCACCGCGCCATCCTTCCACAGCACCACCGCGCCATCCTTCCACAGCACCACCGCGCCATCCTTCCACAGCACCACCGCGCCATCCTTCCACAGCACCACCGCGCCATCCTTCCATAGCACCACTGCGCCACCCTACCACAGCACCACCGTGGTATCCTTCCACAGCACCACCGAGCCATCCTACCATAGCACCACTGCGCCATCCTTCCACAGCACCACTCCCACATGCTTCCACAGCACCACTCACCCATGATTCAACAGCACCACTCCCCCATGCTTCCACAGCCCCACCACTCCATGCTTCCACAGCACCACCACTCCATCCTTCCACAGCACCATCCTTCCACAGTACTACCTCTCCATCCTTCCACAGCACCACCACTCCATACTTCCACAGCACCACCTCTCCATCCTTCCACAGCACCACCTCTCCATCCTTCCACAGCACCACCTCTCCATCCTTCCACAGCACCACTGCGCCATCCTTCCACAGCACTACTAAGCCATTCTTCCACAGCACTACTAAGCCATTCTTCCACAGCACCACTCCGCCATCCTTCCACAGCACCACTGCGCCATCCTTCCACAGCACCACTGCGCCATCCTTCCACAGCACCACTGCGCCATCCTTCCACAGCACCACAGCGCCATCCTTCCACAGCACCACAGCGCCATCCTACCACAGTCTGTGTGTGTGCGTGGCTTTGTCTGTGTGTGTGCGTGCGTGGCTCTGTCTGTGTGTGTGTGTGGCTCTGTGTGTGTGCGTGTCTCTGTGTGTGTACGTGGCTCTGTCTGTGTGTGTGCGCGGCTCTGTCTGTGTGTGCGCTGCTCTGTCTGTGTGTGTGCGCGGCTCTGTCTGTGTGTGTGCGCGGCTCTGTCTGTGTGTGTGCGCGGCTCTGTCTGTGTGGCTCTGTCTGTGTGTGTGCGCGGCTCTGTCTGTGTGTGTGTGTGTGCGCGGCTCTTTCTGTGTGTGCGTGGCTCTGTCTGTGTGTGTGCGTGGCTCTGTCTGTGTGTGTGCGTGCATGGCTCTGTCTGTGTGCGTGCGTGGCTCTGTGTGTGTGTGTGCGTGGCTCTGTGTGTGTGCGTGGCTCTGTCTGTGTGTGTGTGCGTGGCTCTGTCTGTGTGTGTGCGCGGCTCTGTCTGTGTGTGTGTGCGCGGCTCTGTCTGTGTGTGTGTGCGCGGCTCTGTTTGTGTGTGTGTGGCTCTGTGTGTGTGTGCGTGGCTCTGTGTGTGTGTGCGCAGCTGTGTGTGTGTGCGCAGCTGTGTGTGTGTGTGCGCGGCTCTGTGTGTGTGCGCGGCTCTGTGTGTGTGTGCGGCTCTATGTGTGTGTGTGTGTGCGGCTCTGCCTGTGTGTGTGCGCGGCTCTGCCTGTGTGTGTGTGGGCGCGGCTCTGTCTGTGTGTGTGCGCGGCTCTGTCTGTGTATGTGTGTGCGCGGCTCTGTCTGTGTGTGTGCGCGGCTCTGTCTGTGTGTGTGTGTGTGCATGGCTCTGTCTGTGTGTGTGTGCGTGGCTCTGTATGTGTGTGGGTGGCTTTGTGTGTGTGGCTCCGTGTATGGGTGCAAATGCAATAGGTCTTGCATTTGCGAGCGATTAAGCTATTGGCATTGTAAATGACAATGCCATTTATTTATATGTTTTAAAAACAAAAACATAAATAAAAATGTCATGAGCAATGCCAATAGCTCTAACTTTAAAAATGCTGAGACTGTTGCATTGTAAATGCTTGTTTACTTACCTTTCAGAAGCATGGAGCATAATGGCAGGCAGAGAGGGTGATGCAAGTGTTGGGCACTGGCCTGGCAGGTTGTTGGCAGTGCATGTACCCCCCCCCCCCCCCCATCCCCCTCAAACAGCCCCCTCCCCCCAGTACTTCGCAGGTCTTTAAAAGACGATTCCCTTGTTAATGACGCTTTGTTTGTTTTTCACCCCTTCGAGGGCCCCTGCATCGCCACTCGTTGTTGGAAGAATTAGCACTTTACACAATACCAAGGCCTGTCAGCTGAAACTCCCGAGGAATCGGGTTTTTGCTTGTAGGAATCGGGAGGCGGGAGACTACCCTTCAAATCGGGTGTCTCACGCCTCAATCGGGAGGGTTGGCATGTCTGCATTAGGTAACCGCAACTCTTAGCAGGGTGGCACTCACTGGGTTACAGCCCACCCCAGACATGTGTATAATAAATAGGCTTATTCCCCAGAACAGTGGCAAACAGGCCGAATGCCAAATGTGTGGACTTGGGCGCTTGGCAATCCTGGCTAAAAGGTGCATCGCGATCCACTGGAAAGCGGCAGAAGCCCCCTGTAAATGGACCACATCCGGTGAACACCACACACTATTAAGAAAGGAGAGACTAGGATTTCATTTAGGCTCTCCCACCCCTTTGCAGATCGGCGGAATGCCATCCTCACTTCCTGCTTTCTCTCGGAGTAATAAAATAGTAAATGTAATAAAATTTACTTTATGCTTTGTGTGGTGAAGCAGACCTCACCAGCTAGTCCATCGCAAGGCAGCCACACTAATGAATCAATCCGCTGTACCTTAACCCGCACTATTAACACGCCGAGACAAGTATGGGCCAACAATTACAGAATTTACAACTATTAAACTAGGCGTGGATATGGTCAGTTGTAGTTACCTTTTTCTCGTTTACTCAGTTGTTTACAGACAGACTTTATTAGGCACTACTGATGGATGTACTAAAATGTCTTCACGCGCTACTGGGCACATCGATGTAAAACGCCTATAACCGCTGCCAACTACTTGCCTACAACATATATTATATTGTAACAGTGCAGTACCGTGATAAGCCTTGACCCTGTATGGAAAAATTATCTGTTGGAAAAGGCGTAATGATTAAAAAAACAAAAAAACGTAATATGCGTCGCATGTAAATTCCAGTATTGGTCTCTGTGCATCGGTCTGCAGTGTGGCTTGGATGAGGGTCAGGAAGAGGTCATGAAGACTAGTTCACTGGAATCTAGCAACAGGCCTGGGTTTGATCTGCCTTTTGTAATTCTTTCCATTTGTATTGTAAAACCCCTGTAATCCTGCCAGATTACACCTCAGTTCCCTTAAATGTGTGCAGTCCCCGAGAGCCTTACAGATGGAAAAGGGCTCACCTCTTCACGTCCTGAATGCAAATGGCAATTCCTCCCACGCTTTAAAGAGATACCACAGGGAGACGAATGTACGCCCATTGTCTGTTAAAATGGGCTGCAGCCTTGCAGTGCTGGGAATTCCTTTGAAGGGCCAAATTTCCTAGAGAAAAACATGAAAACAGAGCAAAGAAATGTAGGCTGATCGGAATTCGATTTATGCTGGAAGAAGCACAAGCTGAGAGGAATAGTGATTAATTACAAATAAAGTTCACATACATACTGTTATTTTTATGACGGCCAATCGGTTGCTAGTGTTGCATCGTACCACTTTTAGTAAATCCGAGGAATATTTTTTCGAAAAAGTACAGGAGTCTGATTTATATAAACTGACAAACGCTTTCACTATTACAATTATGTTCTCCGAAAAAAACAGGTCAAAGTCTAAAATCTACGAATGACTAAAGAGTATGACAGACATTTTCAACACAAAGTTTAAAAGAACCTCATTTAGAAGAACAAAGAAGACGAACTTCTCTCACTCATGGGGTGAATCATAGATATCAACGGTAGAATGTGCTTTCAATGATATTGCCAGAGAGAAGCGAACAGCAGCTTTGCAACTGATAAAACAAGAATTTTCAATTCGGTATGTCTCGCATGTGCGAGCAATTAAGCTATTGGCATTGCAAATGACAATGCCTTTTATTTATGTTTTTAGAAGCAACACATATATGGCATTGTAATTTCTAATTCCAATAGCTCAAACTCTTCCAAATGCGAGACCACTTTAATGGTGGCTGAGCCACTTTTTTAGACGCTGCTCATCGTATTCAGGTTACAGTGAGAAGAGTCTAAAGAAAGGGGCGCGGCCAACATTAAAGTTAAATTGTGGTATGGGGCGCTTTTACCCAAAAGGAAAAAATAAATATATAAAGAAAGGTTCTGTAGTGCGGCCGCTAAAGTGAAAGCGAAATGCGCCGTAAATTAAATAAATGTGAACGCTATAATCAAAGCAGACCGCGAAGTAAACTAAATAAAAACATTACTAATATCAATATAAAAGCGGGTGGCGTGCTGCAACATTGTGGGTGGAAAAGGGGAATATGATTAAAGAAAATAGTGCTCACAGTCTACATACAGCAGACTGTGTAACAACAGAAGTTAAAAGTTCAGTCCTTATGGGAGGTTACAAATGCATACAAGGCGGTCTCAAGGAGGGACTACTAAGCCTATTCACCAACGAGAAGCAACGCTTTCGAAAGGACAGTAACAGGCACCAACTGAAAATATGGGCGGGGAAATGGGCAGAGCTCCGACTCCATACCTAAATCCAGCATGCCTCGCAGTGCAGCACATGCGCTGCCCAAGCTCGACCTAAAAATTCACAGGAGTCCTTTCCTTTGTTAGAGCACCAGGCAGTGTAAAGTTGAATTAGCATGGCCACATAAATACTGAACTATAAGTTCAGCATGTTTGAAAATCAGACTGACCCGTTGGACAGAAGCGTAGAGAAAACATAAAAGTAATGAAAAGTACTTCATGCATTGTGTGATGAAAGAAGCACTCTTGATTAATTTATTAGCTCTTGCCTGAGGCAAGAGCTAAATAATAGGCATGCACTGTTGCTTGCACAGACCTTTTTTCTTCTAAAAAACAAATATTACAAGCAATTGATTCGTTTTATCATGACTCATTTCTTTTCTTTTCATTGGTCACTTTAAGCTGATTTCATTTTGCCTGTCTCACTTCAGACAGCTTTGGATAATTTGTGTTTTACTTTCTTAAGATTCGACACACACACGGTTGTATGTCAATACAACGTGGTGTTTACACCGCACTACCATTACAACCCTGGTTTTACAACGCAAGTCGCTACCACGACTTGCGCTGTAGGGTGCTGGACTTAGGAATAGTAAGATTTACTATTCCAACACCAGCCTACGTACAGTAGGGAAGGTGTTGGAATAGTAAATCTACTATTCCTTAGCCTAAAGTGCCCTCCAGCGCAAGTCGCGGTAACGACTTGCGTTGTAAAATCAGCATTGTAATGGTAGTGCGGTGTAAACACCGCGTCGTAATGGATGTTCCCCCACACACACCAAACATAGCACTTCTGGAAACATATGCGTGTACTTTACAACTCCCTTCCCCTGGTTACCTTCTCAGGCTTGGCCCTCGCTTCATTGCTGCTGTTGTAATTGAGCAGCCAGTTATGCTAAGAAGGTAGCTCCTCACAAGAGTGCAAAAAGGAAGAGTCCCGAGACAGATGGGTAAGGACTGATAGTGCAAACAATTATTGAATCAGCAGCCACGCACATGCACAAGAAAACAAGCATTTGCAAAGCCAATAGGTCTCGCCTATGCATGAGCTTTTGGCTTTGCCAATGTGTTTTAGTTATGTTGCACATCAGCAAGGCTGATGTTCATCATGGATAAAAGTTAGTGGAGAGCAGAGTGGATTGTTGTAGAGTGGAGTGTCGGGTGGAGCTTGCCTGGCCTGAATATGGCTGCTTACTAAGCAAGCTCCTTTGCCCACCGCACACATCCTGCATTATCCTGCACCAAAAAACGAAGTGGGTCGCTCTTCAAAACACAGATCTCTGTGTCTGGCCAATTCCGACACATCTAGGAACTGGTATACGCCCGGGAAGGCCGGATGAGCCAGCAGATTCACAGGACATCCTGCGCTGCATGGCGGGTGCAACCTACGGCTACGCTAGCTGCAGGGAGGGACGTTCTGGCTATACTAGAAGATGGCCAGCAAGGGGTTTCATTTATTCTGAGATTTTTTCAGCACCGTTAGGACTTGTTTAGGAGTAATCACAGTACCTACGCCTGAGTTTAATCAGTGGCTGTTCTATTTAATTCCAAAAGAACACAAGATGTTACCACACTAACATCAAATTTACACACGAATAATCAATAAAACGTGAAACCAGGGTTTTTGTTTTGTCTGACAATTATTATTGAAATTCAAGACAAAGTGTATACATTTCTGTACAAAAAAAATGAATAATCATAAAGAATAGGGTGCATACATAGATATAATGAGGATATTCAAGGCATTGGTTGCTTGTCCTTAGGCATATCCAAATTTTAAGTCCAGACTGCTGGGTCACAGTAGTTGATTGATTTTAACTCAAAGTCAGAAGAAAATCAAAAGATGACATGAGACAAACTACGTAGAGTTGGACTAAACAAGTCGACGTTTCGGCCTTATTTCAGTTATTCTTAAGACCATCATCAGGACAACAAAGTGGTATAAACAATTGATGACCCTTTTTTTAAAAAAACAAATGCACGTCAGTTAGGGATTCTTGACGGCACCTTCAATTGGTTGCGTTGAGGTCGGGCACAGAAATAAATCGATTGTGCATGGGATACACTTGCAACGAGTATAGCGAAGCAAAGGAAGGATTCTGGCAGTTAGTCCAGTTTAAATTGATGCTTGGTAATGATTTAAATCATTCGCAGCGGAACGTCAATGGAAAACGATCAATCCCTGATCGTTTTCCATTGACGTTCCGCGGCGAATGATTTAAATCATTACCAAGCATCAATTTAAACTGGACTAACTGCCAGAATCCTTCCTTTGCTCCGCTATACTCGTTGCAAGTGTATCCCATGCACAATCGATTTATTTCTGTGCCCGACCTCAACGCAACCAATTGAAGGTGCCGGTGCCGTCAAGAATCCCTAACTGACGTGCATTTGTTTTTATAAAAAGGGTCATCAATTGTATATACCACTTTGTTGTCCTGATGATGGTCTTAAGAATAACTGAAATAAGGCCGAAACGTCGACTTGTTTAGTCCAACTCTGCGTAGTTTGTCTCATGTCATCTTTTGATTTTCTTCTGACTTTGAGTTAAAATCAATCAACTACTGTGACCCAGCAGTCTGGACTTAAAATTTGGATATGCCTAAGGACAAGCAACCAATGCCTTGAATATCCTCATTATATCTATGTATGCACCCTATTCTTTATGATTATTCATTTTTTTGTACAGAAATTTATACACTTTGTCTTGAATTTCAATAATAATTGTCAGACAAAACAAAAACCCTGGTTTCACGTTTTATTGATTATTCGTGTGTAAATTTGATGTTAGTGTGGTAACATCTTGTGTTCTTTTGGAATTAAATAGAACAGCCACTGATTAAACTCAGGCGTAGGTACTGTGATTACTCCTAAACAAGTCCTAACGGTGCTGAAAAAATCTCAGAATAAATGAAACCCCTTGCTGGCCATCTTCTATTATAAACTTTGCCCGAGCCCGCAAGGGTATATTGGGTTACTCACCTTTATATACATTGTTCTGGCTATACAGCGGCAAGACAAAGAAAAGGGCCGGCGCCATGGCAGAAGATACAGGCGGTGAATGGCTGGTGAATGAATCTGGGCTTTTGTTGTGAAAACTGCTAACTGCGTTCATCAGTGACTAAATCCGACACCCTCGCAGTATCTGGCTGCGAGGCACAGGTCTCCTCTCATGGAGCTGACTGAGCGGACATGAGAGGCCCCAGATGTGACGAGCCACTGCTGGGGTACGCGGCTGAGCCTGGGGTGTGCCTGTTTGTCTGCAGAGCCCGTATTGCCGGGCGGTGGCGATCTTCGAATCACTGGCATTGCCGAATCAACAAAAACAGGTAACATGGAGAAATTCGTAGAAGGGGGATGGGGGGGCAGCGAACCGAAGGGAGGTCCCCCCCCTGGGCAGTTTGGGAGGGGCAGGGGGAGGGGGGGTACTGCGGGCCTCGGGCGGGTTTTTTGTATTGGGCTTGTTTTTTGGTATAGCCCAAGGGGGCCCAAGCATAAGTGCTTGCAGCTTTGCCTCTCGACCACCATTTTAGTTTTCGGTGACCTGGTGGCCGGGACCTAGCTTTTGTGTTTTTTTGTGTTTTCTCCAGTTCTTGTAGGCAGTTTGTTCAAGTTGGGGATGGCGGCTGAAGACTACCGCGTGCTAGAAGCCATCAGGCTTTTAAGCGAGGCGGGTCGTTTGGATCTAGTTTTGGGGGATACGGCGGGGCCTTCGCGACCGGCGCGTCAGGCCTCTGCCGGAGTTGCGGCGGTCGTTGCCGCTTGTATCACTCCTAAGAGGCCAAGGGTCGAAGCAGCAGGTGAGCGGGCCGCCCGCGTTTTCCGAAGGCGGCCTCGGGATCAAAGGTACGTCCAGTGAAGATTCAGGGGACGGGAGCGGGGCCTCTACCTCAGCCGGAGGGAGTGTGGGAGTGTGAAAGACAGCGAGCCATCTAAGACCCCTCAATGGTGCCCGGCGCAGCGTTCCGCCTCTAATTCACTTTGGGTTTGGTTAACAAAATAAAGAGGCAAGCGCTGGAAACTGGAAGACAAGAAAAAGGTTTATTTCTCATGAGGAGAGCACGTCAACTGCAGACACCAGGATACCTGAGGGAGGTGTTCTGCCACAGCTCTCTTGCAGGCCACTTTTATACAGTATTGGAACAAAGCAATCTTTATTATCAAAGATATGTAAGCTTGGTATCCCTGCCCCGGACAGGATGCCATACATGCCGGACAAGTCAGTTCATACCCTCCCAACCATAAACAATCGGACATGTGGTGTTTGTCATCCAGCTGGCCTTAGCCTCAGGGTCGAGAACATGTGAGACTGGTCAGGTTTTAGTGTCTTTCACTGTTGATAGGAAACAAGTTCGATTGTCCGTTGCAGGGTGAGCTCTTTGGAGTGCAATAAACCATGTTTGTATGGGCCCTCTCGGTATCTGGAATCTTGGTTGCATACACAGGCACGGGAAGGAAGAATGCAAAAGTTCATTGATTACTAAAGATAGAACGAGGTGATGGTTCAGCAATAGGCCCTAAGGTTTGTTGTGGCAATAGTGTCTCTTTGAAGCTACCATCAAAGGCGGGCATGTTCGTCAGTTTATGGCCCCAGCACACATACTAGGTTTGGTCAGCGGGTCAGATAGATGTTAGTCAGGGCAGGGTGAAACAAAGGGTGACTTATAAAGTACAAAATGGCTGCGGACGGTCAGAATAACTGCAGCTTATATGTACGAGAGAATTTATCAGACAAGATGGCGCAGTTAATGTCCATGATTATCGTTTTACCTTTAACAGTAGCGCAAGCAGGGCAATTTATGGAACCGCCGGAACTGCTTCCTGCTCCGCCGGTAAAGGCCAGGACAGCATCAGCCCCCGCGCAGCGAGGAAAGCGCGGGGGAGAAGGGGCACCAAGAGACGCTCTGCCTATGCGTCGGTTGCCCCGCAAATAGTGTTGGAGCAGGGAGGAGGGAGGCGGGGGAGCGTGAGGCTTTTTCTCCGGCTCGGGAGATCTTTGAAGGTAGTGTTGTGTGGGGGGGATCAAAGTGAGGCCATTCCGCCGCCTGGGCGTTTAGCTGGTGCAAGGAGTTCGGAGCAGCTGGTGAGGGGGGTGTCATTATTTCCCGGGCTCCCTCTTTGTTAAGTTTACACAGCACTGGGGAGGAGGACAAGTATTTACAGGAGGTTAAGCAGGATGAGTCAAGGGGGGAGCTGGTTCCTTTTAACCCCCACTCATTTCCCCTCAATATTCACCCAGAGGTTAAGTGTATTCAGTGCGCAGTGGTTCTGTGGGAGAGGGTGAGTGGGCGCAGGTGGGGGGGGTGGGAACTCTCTTCTTCTCAGGGGGTGGGACAGGATGCTGGGCTCTTGTCACTCCCCGCCCATACTTGGGCCCCACGGGGGAATGTTTAAGGGGGGTGGGTAGTTCGCAGAGGTTGGTGGCAGCTACAGTTGGGGAGGGCAGACAGGGAGGGGTTGCTAGATCTTGGGAGGGGGGTTGGATATTTTTCCATCCTGGGCGGAAGGGTTGCGGGATGCTGGGTCCGGGGATGGGGGGCAGGTCTCTGCCTCCAGAGGTACACGGTGTGTGCGATTGATTTACCAAGACAGCTGGATGGGGTAGCAGGTGGAGTGAAAGCAGTACAGGTGGTTTCTGAGGTAGGTACTCGGGATCAAGGGGGCCATGTTCTTGGCCCGGCGGCTTCAGTAGTGCAAGACATGTTGGTCTGGAGTAGTGAAGAGTAGGCAGGGGAATCTTCCCCGCCAGGTTGTGGACGCTTGTGGGGCAGGTGTAAAAAAGATTCACCTCGTAGAGCCGGTTTCAGGTTCACGGTCAGGCGCAGGTGTTTCTAGTAGGCAGGAGGATTGGTGGCTTTTAGTGGTAAGGGTCCCAGCACATCAGTTCGAATTTTTTCTCCACAGGCCAGGGATGGTCGCAGAGCAGCGGACTCGGTAGGGCGCAGTGCGGCCCAGTGGCGCCGAGGAGAAGGGAGGGTGGAGCCTGGCGCGGCACATTCCGTACCGTCGGGTGATCCCGGTGAGGCCAGCAGACGTAGGTGTGGAGCAACCTCGCTGGCCCCAACTATAATTCCTTCACGTCGGATCGAGTGGATAGCTGTGGATGCTTCTAGGTGTGGTCAGATGGAGGAGCCTTTGGTTCTGGATTACAATGAGGACAGCCCCGAGGAAGGGGAACTGCGGGATGTTGAAGTGGGGGGTTTCGCATGCTTCTCGTAGTCTTTTGCAGGCACCGGCAGTGGTGCAGCACAACAGGGCAGTGCTGTCCGGACCCAGAAGAGAGCGCGGCCCCTCGGTGAGGGATCCTCAGATGGTGGACAACGTGGAACAAGTGGCATGGCGGTTGGTGCCTGGACAAGCCCCCTTGTTCGAGCCAGGTGAGATTTGTGAATCACGGGCCAAACCAAAAATGGTGTCTGTGGGGACTGGGGGTGAAGACGTTAGGGGGACGAGTGAAGGGAAGCTCTACAAAGGTCGTTATGTGAAAGATCAGGGGGTGGGTACGAGAGAAGGAGTATTGGGAACAAAAGTGGAGACAGGAATGAACACTGAGGAGGTTCAACTAGTTAAGGAACCGTTACACAGCAAAGAGTTGAAGATTAAGAAGCTCAATTACATGGGCGTAACAAAGCCTCTGGGGGCACATTTGATGTTGGCAACGAAGGAACGGATTTAAATGGGGGAATATGTTGAACTTTTGAAATTGTTACATAGGGAAGTACGCTCAAAAGAGGGTTCCAAGGAGGAAGAATTTAGGGCCCGCATGGCTTGGTATCCGGAGGCCAAGTGGGGGGAGTTGGATACTGATCTGTGGCAGCACATGATGGGAGCCTCAGCGGGGGGTAAGACCATTTTCACAGCTAGTGGCTTGCCTTTAGTATACCGGCCCTTTCAGGGGAAGCCCACCCGGGGAGGGGTGGGGAATGCAACAACAACGCAGTCTGGGGTTGGGGCATGCTGGGAATTTAACAAGGGCCTCTGCACCAGAGAATATTATAGATTTCGTCACGAGTGCTCACAGTGTGGTAGCAAGCATCCCTTGATCAAGTGCTGGGGGACAAGAAATTCGGGCAGTCAGCAGTGGCAGCGGGCAGCGGCCAGTGCTCCAGGCCCCTCACAACAGTCTCGGGTAGCAGAGGGTGTAAAGGTCCACAGGGGACTGGGCCCAAAGGCCCATACTCTGGTTAAGCTAGAGCAATTGGCGGAAGGGATACAGAGTTATGGAGATGTGAGGGTAAAAAAAGATGCTGCTGGAAGGTTTTAAGGAGGGGTTTCGCCTTGGTTACAATGGGCCGCAACGGCGGCGCTGGTCAAATAATTTAAAATCGGTTGATGAACAAAAAGAGGTAGTGCAAAAAAAACTGAAAAAGGAGGTGCGGGAAGGGAGGATGGCAGGGCCATTCGAAGACTGGCCTTTGGAGGATTTAATTGTGTCTCCGATTGGGGTAGTCCCCAAGAAGGAGGCGGGTCAGTGCAGATTAATTCAACACCTTTCATGGCCTGAGGGGTCTTCAGCCAATGATTTCATTGATGAGGAGGCAGCCTCGGTGTCATATTCCCCGGTTGACGTTGCTCTGTCACTGGTAGTGACCGCGGGCGCAACTGCAGAGATGGCAAAATGCAATATAAAATCTGCATTTCGATTGTTCCAGTCCATCCAGATGATTGGAGTCTTCTGGGGATCCATTTTAATGGTAAATGGTACGTGGACAAAGCATTGCCGATAGGTTGTTCAATGTCCTGTGCTCTTTTTGAGTCATTCAGCACCTTCTTGCAATGGTATTTTATACAGCGCACTGTTCATGAGTTAGTAACACACTACTTGGATGATTTCTTTTTCGTTGGTTCCCCGGGCTCCACAGCAGGCAGCCCTGGACACATTCCAAGAGCTCATGGAGGAAATTGGGGTGCCGTTGGCCCCAGAGAAGACAATGGGTCCTTGCACAATCATGTCTTTTTGGGAACAGAGATTGACTCAGTGTTGATGCAGGCTCGCTTGCCCGTTGAAAAAAAGGTGAAGATGTTGGAGCTTTTGGAGACAATGTTGGCAAAACGAAAAGTAACTTTGCGTGCAGGGTGGTCAGAGTGGGGAGGAATTTCTGTAGACGACTGGGTCGGGCACTGTCTGATCATCATTTGCCACACCACTGTGTACGTTTGTCAGTGGGGGTGAAGGAAGATCTAAGGATGTGGTCAGTCTTTTTGCAGTCTTTCCATGGAGTTCCTTTAGCCAGGGAAGAAGACTGGGAATGGGACGTGCAGATTTTCTCAGATGCAGCGGGAAGTGAAGGATTTGGGATTTATTGGCAGGGCAGATGGTGTGCGGAGAAGTGGCCAGACCAGTGGAAGGATGGTGGGAGGAGCAAAGCTTTCTTGGAACTCTTCCCAGTGTTGGTGGCATTGACTTTGTGGGGACAGAATTTGGCCCATAAGAAGGTTCCGTTTAGGATCGATAATATGGCTGTGGTAAACATCATTAACAGTCAGTCGGCCAGAGATGAACAGATTTTGAAGTTACTGTGAGTCTTTGTGTTAGGTTGCCTCAGATTTGACATCAGTTTCAGGGCTTGGCACATCCCCGGAGTGAACAATGACATTGCAGATGCTTTGTCTCGTTCGCAGTGGGATAGATTCCATGGGCTGGCCAAGGACGCGGACAGGATACCGACCCCCATGCCGGACCATTTGTGGTATGTAGGCAACGTAGGGTCGTACAACTGGTGGTAGGGTCATTGTCGGCGTCTTCTCGGGCCGCTTATGCACTGGCCTGGAAGGAATTCGTGGAGTCAGGTGCTTGTAAACGGGAGCCTGGATTGCGGCGGTCTGATGATGTTATACAGTTCATTCTTGATTTAATGGACAAAGGTCTGTCCAGAGATACCATAGCTGGAAAGCTAGCAGGCATTTCATTCATGGGGAAACTCCTTTGGGGTTACTCTCCTTCCGCAGGGGAGGTGGGGAGGAGGATGTTGGAAGGTTGGGCAAGGGAGCAGGGAGCAGAGAGGGCAGTTCGTAGTCCCTTGTCTTGGCAGACTTTAGCCAGGGTATTGGAAGCTTTGCCGTTAATTTGCAGAGATACTTTTGAGGCATGCCTCTTTTCTACCCTCATGGTATGGATGTTTTTTGGGGCGTTCAGAGTTTCTGAGTTGTTGGGTTCGAAGTTAAACCGGGACACGTACACTCCTAATGGAGACCTGGTAACACTGGCCCTTATTATGTAGGCCCACGGAAATATTCTATGAACCGATGTGAGTTGGCTGTACCCCTGTTTCTCAACCGTGAATGTGAGATTTCACCTCACACCTTGCCCTGATGAAGTTCATCTCTTGAACGAAACGCGTTGGCTGATGTTCCATGTTTGCACAACATTTGATGAATCTAAATAAAGGATGATCTCAATGAAGAAACTGATCTTGCTTCCTTATTGAACATTACTGAACTTCGGTAGTGCACCACTCCACCCAGTTTCAAGATGATAGTAGTCCAACGCTTTTTGTATTTATTCATTAATATACCTATTACTCTAAATCAAATTATTTTTGCGATACTGCGCTCTCATAGGATTAAGCTCACATGGGCGGGCTGGCAGCCAAGGATCTGATGGAAAGTGCTCACACTCCGGTATACCCAAGGAGGTTTTGGAGCTCCAGATCTATATCTGTACTATCTTTGTGTGCACATGCATTTTACACACTACTGGTAACACCCACATAGCTTTATTCCTCATATCGCTATAGAATCAGATGATGCACACCCAATCCTGTTATCTACCATTATACCACAAAGGAGATCAGGTTTTCCCCACTCAGAAATAATTCATTGCTTGCAAGGCACAGTTACAGCACAGCATAAACTAGGGACAGCATGCTCAAAAGCTCCCGCTCTACGCTCCTGCTCTCCCACTTGTGTGCCATCCATATATATCAGTTACACATGATCAAAAGCACAAGAGATGCTGGCCAATAATGGCTTGTGAAATATGGGTGATATGTTCTGGTCAGGATTGTACGTTAACCCCACAAATGTTTTTTTTAACACTATTCAAAATGTGTGCCTGCTCTTCATTTACTTGCGTCTGCGGATGTCCAGTAAAACTATTTATAAATCATTAGTCAGGAACCTCCAACACTTCAAACGTTACAGACACTACTAACAAACCTCAAGCATGGGCGCCTCATAACCAAACTCTACAATACGGCTCAAAAGAAAAAATACAGGGAGTCTGACCCCTCTCTAGATAGGTGGAAAACTGCACTAGATGATTGGAGTTTTGCTGCACACTCACAAAGACGCTAACATCGAACTGCAACCTAAGCATCATCCACTTTAAATTATTACAACACATTTACTATACGCCTATGTAGCTTCTCAAATATGGATTGCTGGGATATGAGCCCGAATGGGGACGTGAGGGCGGATTTCTTGCAAGTTGCATGGGTGAATCAATTCAGGATGGAGGTGACAGATACTGTGGGAACTATGCTGTCAGAGGTGATCCCCAATACTCCACAAATATGTCTATTGGGTCTAGTGAAGTTCCTGAAGCCACCTAACCGAGATTTTCAACTGTAGCCTTATTACTTGCCAAGAGGTGTATAGCCATGCTTTGGAGAAGCAAGCATGCTCCTAAAATACAATGCTGTGTAAAGGACATGGTATATTGTAAAGAACAATTCGGAGTTTATGCGGAGGGGTTGACTATATCATCCAGGCCAAAAGACATAGGGGGTCCGCTTGTGGCATACTTGCAGTCGAAGTCTAATATGCTGATGGATGGTGAGGGGCACCGTGGGGTTAGTGATCAATTAGATGAAGAGACATGAGGATATATTGATAGTGCACTGCTGTACGAAGTGCTGCAAAAGTGTGACGTTTGCTTCATGCTGGATTGTGGTAAAGGATTTATAGCTGTATTTTATGTTTTGGGGATTTATATGATAAAAAAAAGAGTGGAGTGATGTGAAATGGAATTTTGTGCAGTATTGTTAGCTGTAATGATTATATCAATCAGTAGCTCTGTTGAACAAGCTACTTACCTTCGGTAACGCCTTCTCTGGTAGAGACTCTATTTAGCCACAGATTCATTACCATAGAATTATCACCAGGTTTCAGACTGGATCCGGAAAGTTTTCTTGAACAGCATCCCTGCGTGCTGGTAGGTGGCATTGTTCAGCTCTGCGCGGCATCATCGCCGACGTCCGAACTGGACGTGATGTGTGCGGTAGCTATGTAGGCACTACCCCAGAATGTTGACGCCAGTTTCTTTTCACAACTTTCCACACCAGGAGCGCAGAGTCACAAACAACACAGACCACTAGTGTGGAAAACTAGGGCCCTGAAAGGGAACAACTCTAACCCTAGAATCTGTTCGCAGAGAGAAGAGGATGGGTGGGTCAGTAAGAAATCTGCATCTAGACTGAGCCTCTACCAGAGAAGGTGTTACCAAAGGTATTTTTATTTATTTATTTATAGAGTTTTGATATTTGGGCAGACTTGCCCTGGAGGTATCAGAGCGCTTTACACAGATAACAAGATAATAGTTATACAAGTTACATGTGGGGTAAATACAATTACATGGAGTAAGCATAAAAATCTGTCAGTACGATACCAGCAAGCCAAAAGCTCTTGCAGTTGCATGACTTACTTGTGGAGAAAATACCATTACATGGGGAAAGGACCCCCACTAAGCCCCATGGACCCACAGCGTCGCCACTAAACCACCTACAAATTAAAAAAAAAAATCGCGCTACCTGCCGGCCGGGAACCCGGGAGACACCCGACTTTCCCGGAGTGCGCAGGGGGGGTGGGGGCCTGATGGGCCTGCTAAAGCTGCGCATGTCGACTTTTGGGCACAAACATGCCCGCGCTTGCGCAGATTGTTTCCCCTTGATTTTCCCTTTAGAAAGAGGACATGGGGGCAGGCGGCAGCCCCCGGGGTTGTACAGGGAAACAGGGCGAGCAGTTATGGTGCCCCCCCAGCCAATCCTGGCTGGGGGGGCACCATACAGCGCCAGGATTGGTTTGTCAATGATCAGAGTGCTATGAAGGAACATTGTTTACTAAACGGGTTCACTGTAGTAGTGTAGTGTACACGGAAAGTGAAATCCGACCTTGAGAAATATAGATGCAGAGTGATTTTTATTTATTAATTTATGCCGCAGTAGCAATCGCCAGTTAGGCAGCACAGGTTTGCTTATGAAATGTGGTGATAGAAAAGTAAATACCTGATTAACTCATTAAAGAAACACTATAGGAAGTAAAGTCGTTATGCACGCACTTGGAATGGCGGTTTTTGGCGCGCTGCTACAAATGAGTGTAGCCTTGTCGGCCATCTAACTGCTAATGACTCGTTTTGCTGCCCTTCTGCAACTCGTTTTGCTGCCCTTCTGCCCTCATTTACACTCGTTTTGCTGCCCTTCTGCAACTCGTTTTGCTGCCCTTCTGCCGTCAATTAGACTCGTTTTGCTGCCCTTCTGCAACATTTGTGTTTGTCAGTGTTACATGCAATGTTTATTCCCCACGATCCCCACCCCTTTATGAATGATGGATGCAGGATGGATGAGTGGATGGATGGGTGGATGCATGAATGAATGATGGATGCAGGATGGATGCAGGATGGATGGGTGGATGGATGGGTGCATGAATGAATGATGGATGCAGGATGGATGGGTGGACGGATGGATGGGTGGATGGATGCAGGATGGATGGGTGGATGCATGAATGAATGATGGATGCAGGATGGATGGGTGGGTGGATGGATGGGTGGATGCATGAATGAATGATGGATGCAGGGTGGATGGATGGATGGATGGGTGAATGCATGAATGAATGATGGATGAAGGTGGTTCCGGCTCGCTTGCTGTGCTCGCTCGCTGCGGTGCAATATGCAAATTAGTTTACGCCCCACCACTTTCAAATGTTACTAGCCGCCCCTGGACAGGTACATGGCAATAGTGCATATAAAAAGTACACAATAGGCAGCAGGAAGTGTGTAGGGTAAATGCTATTACATAAAGTAGGCAGAAATATATAGCAACAGTATATCAATAAGTATACGATAAACAATAGCAGTTGCACATAAGGAGTAGATGTTACATGGGATGAGCACAGATACACGGCAACAGTGTATATAAAAATTACACAACAGTTACGGCAGGGTGAGTCGACTTAAAGTAACGAGTAACAGAGCCTCTGGAGATTGGGAGCAGGGGGCACCGGTGGGCTCGCCTCAGGTTGCTACAACCGTTTGCACTCCAACACACTTGGGCGTCACAGACTCCCCACCTACCCAACCACGGGTCCAGCTTGCCCGGGCTCCACTGCTGGCCTACAGACTGGGGCCGCTCATGTGAGAAGGAGTAGCGGCAGGCTCACCTCTAGATTCACCACCTTTTTTTGGGCTGGACGTCCAAGGTCACTGAGGTCTGTTCACTGGGGGCCGGTCGAGAGCTGCAGGCTGAGGAAGGCTGGTGAAAGGGATGGACAGTGGTGGGCTTTCCTCATGGCAACATGGCTGCCTCATTCTCTATATCCCTTGCTTCGACAGGCTGAAGGCGCGCAGGAGATCAGGAGTGCAACATCTGTATGTGACTGTAAGCCCCTGCTGTTAGTTTCGTTTCAGGATCCTGTTCCTCCTAAAGGGAGGTAGTTGCACAGCGATGTCAGGACCGGCGGCCGTTTGAAGAAATCCAGTAGGGAAAAACCCTCCCTGCGTTTCCCTTCTTCCTTGTTGTTACACCTCGCCCGTGAGACTCGTAGAGTCACCCTTCTTGGTATTGAAGGCTCAGGTTGCGGTCTCTCCGAGAGGGGATGGGCTGCACAGGGACAGCTGGGTGGCCGTTTGCAGGCACCCAGTGCCCAGCAGGGAAAATCTCTCAGATTTTTTTTGCAGTTGCACGGTCTTTGTTCCAGTCTTAGCTGTATCGTTAGATCACCACTTTTTCTGGACTTCGTTAACAGCTATCAGCTGTACAGGAACACAAGATCTTTGCCTTCAATTCCAGAAGGTCGAGGGCTCGAAGAAGGCACTATTTTGAGGATTTCTGCCAAACGGTGATCCCTTCCAGTGGGAGCTCCTTAACAGTCACTCAATATCACAAAAAGTACTCTCCATAAGCCATGAGAGCAATATGACAACATGTAATTCTTCGTACGTTCTTCAATCCGTATTCATCTTAATTTTTCAAGTTTTCTGTATCAGGCCCCCCGATATCCAAAGTGTGTAAAAGTCGAATAGTAGATCGTAACCGGTCCGTGGCGTGGTTACGATCTACTATTCGACTTTTACTCACTTTGGATATGACTTATGGAGAGTACTTTTTGTGATATTTTACGCTTCCTAGCTATAGCCCTGAAGTAGTCTATGGTGAGACACACCAAGACGAAACACGTGTTGGCGATGGCTAGTGTGATTTTTTGAAGTAGAACATCTCTAATAAAAGAAGATATGAGGATTTCACAACTCCTGGAATTTGTTCATTGATGTATTTATCAAACTACGCTCAGGATAGAATCTTTGTGTGTTTCTGAATGTGTATTGTGCTTACATTACCCAATTGGTTATTGTGGGGTGCCAATAACCTTATCCTTTGAGCTGTTAACAAGATTGTCAAAATTTACACATTGTCACACCTAGCGCAATTGACGGTCAGTCACCTCCCCCTCCCTTTTTCTGTGTACATTACAGAAGTCTATTTTAGATAGAACCAGTGCAGTTACCACAGTTTTTCAAGAGAATAAAAGGGGAAATCTTTTTAAGGATCCTAATCCTTAGAATGTAGAAAGTGGAGGATGTGACTCCATTGACCTGCTAGCCAAATGTCAGTTTGTTGCCCATTATCACTCCTAAATTCCTTATATTGCTCACTGGAGAGGGGAGGGTACCCAGTTCTTCCAGCCACCAAGAAGGAGACCAAAGAGTGGGGTTTTTCCCAAAATGGAAGACCTCTGTTTTTCCAGAGTTCAATTTCACGCAGTTTAGGTTCATCCAGTTTCCAACTGCTGCTGTACAGTCAATAGAATTTCAAACCTGTACTATCGTCAGAAGAGATAATCAATACCATCATTTAGGTATCATTATAAGAGATGAGATCTAACTCAAAATATCTCATCAAAACTGCCAGCAGTTTGACATACAGTCTTGGTGGAGGGATGCCTGGCTACCAAGATAACAATTGCAGACTTCGGCCAGAAGGTCGAAAGCTGTCAACTGTCGCTTCTAAATTTCTATGCATGAAGGCAGAGCGTTGACAGGCTCAGGTTCAGAACCCTGCCCTTTTGTTGCGACATAAGATCCTCACAAAGAGGCAACCTGATAAGAGGACCCATGCTCATGTTCAACTGCTCGGGATACCAGATTCTCCGTGCCTAATCCAAAACCAAAACAATAACTTGGGCCCTGTTCCTGATTTCCTTGAGAACTCTTTGCAGGAGTGGTAGTGGTGGAAAGGTGTACAGATGAAAAGAATCTCCAAGCAAGAGCCGCCATGGAAACTCCAGCGTGCAAAACTGCTGACATTGTGCGTTCTCGACAGAGGCGAACACATCCAACCAAGGCTCCCTAATTCTATGAAAAGTACTTGTGCCACCTCCGGATGGAGACGCCATTTGTGATCTGCTAGGCATCAATGCCTAAGTTAGTCCACTTTGGTGTTCAGAGAGCATACCAGGTGTTGAACCACCAGGGATATGTCCAGACGTTCGAGCCATGTCCAAAGACGCAGCGCCTCTTGACATAGGGTCGACGACCCCACCCAGCCCTGTTTTTTGCAATACCTATTGGCACTGACTGGTGTTGTTCCTGAACACCTGTTCCAGCCTTTCCATGATGGGGGAAGAAAGACCTTCAATGCCTACTGGATCGCTCGGACCTCCAACAGTTTGATGTGGAGTCTGGATTCCTGCCGGAGACCAGAGTCTTCTGATCTCCACCTCTGACAGATGGCCACCCCATCCCTGAAGTAGCACATCTGTCACTATAATCAGCTCTGGTTGGGGAAGGGAGAGGGGTCTGCCACTGACCCAATCGCGGTTTGTTAGCCACAACTGCAGGTCTTTTGCTGTTCCTTCCGAGATCTGGACCATGTTGGATAGATTTCCTTGGTGGTGTGCCCACTGAAGTTCACTTGCCACTGCAGAGCCCTCATTTTCCAAAGGGCATGTGTCACAAGAAGGCTGCAAGAGGCCATGAGACCCAAAAACCTCAGAGTCAGCCTCACTGAAATCTCGGCTAGAGGCTGAAACATCAGTATCATAGCCTGAATATCCTAGACGTAATGATCAGGCGAACATGCCGGAAACTGTACTGTGTCTAAAACAGCTTGGATGAAAGTGAATGCCTGAGAAGGAGTAGGGTATGACTTTGGGAAGCCAGCCTTCAACAGCTAATCGTTGAGGTAGGAAAAAAATGAAATCACTCACCATTGCAGATGAGCTGCAATCACGCCTTCCCTTTTATAGACACTCAAAGGGCACTGGTATGGCCGAAAGGGAGTATGTCAAACTGAAAATGCTCTTGGTCCACCGTGAACCACAGGTCACGCCTGTGGGCAGGCAAGATGGGGATATGAAAATAGGCATCCTGGAAGTCCAGTGATACAATCCAGTCTCCTGGGTCCAGGGCAGACAGGACTAAAATAGGATGAAGGTCTCCTTCATTCTTGGGCACCAGAAAGTAGCAGGAATAGCAACCACTACCTACATCTGATGCCGGCACTCTCTATAGTCCCCCTTGGCTTAAAGAGCTGACCCCACCTGACGAAGCAAGGAGAGGTGGTCCTCCATCAGCCTGTTGGAATTAGGTAGTGAGCTAGTCACAAATGGGAGGGGGTAGTCCCTTTGGACTAGCTGCAAAACCCAATGATTTGATGTTATTGACCTCCAGTGGTGCAGATGATGGTGTATCCTCCTCCCCACTGGATACCCAGGATGGTCGAAGGGCATATTAAAGGAGTTTAGAGGCTGCGGCTAGTGGGGGCGCGGGGTGTTTGGTAGTTGACCGACTCGACCTCAGGCTGTCTGTACCATGTAGTCTGTGGGAAGCTCGTCCAAGGCTGTTTGCTGGCCGGGGTTGCTGGTCATGTACAGACGCAGTTCAAAGCCACTCCTGTGGTCATGAAAGGGGAAGAAGGAACACTGGGGTTGACAAGGCGCCTTGCAAAGACCCAAGGACCTGGCAATAGCTTTGCTGTCCTTATAGTGCTCAAGCCCAGAGTCCCTCTTCTCTCCAAATAACCGACAGCCATCAAAGGGCATGTGTATTTGCGAGACCTGGACATCCTCTGAAAACCAGTGGTTCTGAGCCAGGTGTGGCACTGAAGGGTCACCAGCGATGACAACACGATGCCCAGTGAGTCAGTCGTATCCAGCCACACTGTATGGAGAACTTGACTGCGTCACTCCTATCAGCAATTCCTTGAGAGAGTATGGCTCGGTTCTCCTACGAGGCCATGGCCATCACTTGCACAACCGAGTCCCAGAAGGCATGGAACTATTGTCCCAAGAGGCACAGGTTGTTCACCGACTGCAGTGTCAGGTTGGTGGAAGAGAACATGCTCTTCCCAAAGGTACCAAGCCTTTTGGATTAATTGTCCAGTGGAGTGAATGGGAATGCACCAGGGTTAACATTGGAGGTGAAGGTCTGGACCACCAAGGGCTCCGGGGATGGGTTTGGGTGAGAAAACTAGGCTCCCGTGGGGCAGGGCGATGGCACCGGGCAATTATCCGATGCACAGGAGACCCTGTGCAGGGCTTGGAACGGGCTGAGAGATGGACATCAGTAACAGCTACAGGAACTGAATGGGAGTAATGGTTCAGTGGAGGCATTTCCCTGCGGCACCACCTCATCAAGACGTTTGTCTTGACTGCTACAGAAGGCAACGTAATGTCCAGGTCCTCAGCCACCTTCCGCACCACCATCTTTTTGGGGGGATGTTTTATATAGCGCATACTCAACCCAGAGTTATCAGAGTGCCTTTCATGAGCACCAGCTGCATTACAGATTGACAGATTAATTGTGAGATTGAATGATTTGCCCAGAATCACAGAATGTGGAGCGTCCTTGCCTGGACTTGAACCCGATTCCCCAGATTTAAGGTCGACCACTCTACGCACCCTCCTGGGTAGCCACAGTAGTGAAAGAGACCAGGCCGTAATGTGTCTAGTCCACTGGCATCCACCAGATCCTCATAAAAATTACCCTTGGTCACTTTTAATTGGAATCGAAAAGGATCCGCAGACCACTCTGATTCGTCCCCCAATCCAGGACTGTCATACAAGTAAGGCATCAGCTCCTTCATGGGAGTTTGCTCCCTATTGGCGCCTGAGCCAGCGTCGGACGACACCCGTCCTGCTCTGTTTTGGAGTCAGGGATGGCGCCAGCATTGCAACAAGCACCTGGGAAGGTCGAGGTGGCTTTACCGGCACCACTCTTGATCCATCAACAGATCCAAGGGGCCAGTTTGGCGCCAGGGCTAACCATGCCAGTAGGGACCAGAAGACCAGTAGGGGACCCTCCCAAGCCAGTAGGATCCACATGCGCTCCAATGGAGTGGGTCGCCAAAATATGAGGTACATGGCTGCATAAAATTCGAAGATCTCTTCAACGTCTTGCTCTTCTTGTGGGACTTACCAAATTTTCCTTATGAAAGCAACTGTGACAGCAAGCACTTGTAGTGCTCCGCAAGTGATATCAAGACCTTTCTCTCAGCCATGATCTTTGGCGTGGGCGCGTCGAGCAGTGAAGAGCTTGGCGGACCGCTCCCTCAAGGCATTGGGGGGCATGGCACAGCATTCGATGCAGGTTTGGCGTTGTGGTTGTGCTCCAAAAACCAGAGGCACACCAAATGTGGATTTGTCACAGACATCTCTCGATATCAGGCACCACAGTGATAGAATTCACTTTTCGATACCCTAATTACCCATTGCTGATATGTGAGTTAGCATCATATGGCTAACTGATGAAGTTCGTATATGCACTTATGCTGAATTATTTTACTGCTCCTTACTTATATTCAAATGTTTGTGTGACCATATTAGTTTCTTAGCTTAGCCTGTGTGCCACCATTTTGTGTATCCCTCTGTGCCTGCGGGCCCTGCTCGCTCATATGCCCCTCCCGCAGGAATACAGAAATTCACTAAGACAGCAGTTTTCGTTTCTCGGCTTACTGTGGCCGAAACTAACAAGTCTCTTTATCAGTAATGTTCTCATGCCCAGAGACGCCGAAGTCTAGCTCCATGGCCTTGAGTAGAGATAATAATGTATCCCTTGCAGGTGCAGATTCTTGCTGTATGAGAGCATTGTTCACTGGTCCGAGGCTCGGTAACTTTCCACAAGGGGCGTACCCTTTTTACTGTATTGCATTATAATGTATTGCTGTGATGCAGAGAGTCAGTCCTCTCGTTCGCACTCCTAGGAGTGAGGTCGGACAGGGCCCTCTCATATGAGTGTTGTTTGGCCTAATAAAGACTTTTGTTTATTCTTCTCCACTGTCCGGCTGACTTCCTATATAGCGACTATAGGTGAGTGCGGTAAGTCACTCGGGTGGATTTGAGCCACGCTTATCAGATGGCGCCCGAACAGGGACCCCGCGATAAGGATCTTTCTCACCTGTAAGTGGGTAGCAGAAGACCGGGGACCCGCTGGTCGGCACGGTGGGCCCGGGTACCCATCTGATGCCGAGCTTGGTTCTCGCAGCGCTGCCCCACCCTGCTGATCGGGAGAGGTCCCGGTTCGGATCTTACGCCGGGGTCCAGAAGGCGGAACTTGAAGCTGACCGTGTTGGTCCTGGCAGCCGGAGGTGGAGAACGGTAGAGGTCGGTGCCGCCTACGGAAGGTGAGTGGTCCACCTGTGATTGTTGCAGGAACGGGAGTGTTCCGGGAGACTAGAGCATCTCCAGTGGTTTGAGGAGCCGGTGTGCTCCTGGGGCTAGTGTGCTCCGGGGAACTCAGAGTACGAGAAGGTGCTCTGACAGACTTGATGAGGTTGGGGAAATATCTAGATGTATTGTTTGTAGTGATCCGACCGGGTGGTACTGTGGTGAAGGCGTGGCTCATTGCGGGCAGACTCCGGTGCTTACCCTGAACTCCTAGAGTGGTGGTTCAGTGGAGGTGAGATCTGGGTTTCCCGTAGTAAAGTGCGCAGTGATCTATAGTGCCGCACGGGTAGCGGATCTGTTCCCCATCCTCAGAACAGTTAGTGTACTGTTCGGTCTGCGGTAGAGTCCAGGTTCCCCAGGACTTGGTCGACGGGCCTTGTCCCATTTGGTAACACGTGTTTGGAGGTATTGTATATGTGTGTGTGTGGTTTCCTAATGTATGTCTATATGTGTGTATGAACGAGCTCGAGCTAGCGACTCAAGGTAACGTAGCCTGTGGTGAAGTGTTTCTTTCACACCGAAGTAAAGATGCCGTGTTTTAGTAAGTTACGATGTTTTGGATGTTGTTGTCGACCCTCAGATACTAGACTGGCCGAGAGCCAACCTGCACCCCCTGAAGGTACTCCAAGCTTTGATATGTATGTCAAGCATGGATTGGTCCCGATTTTGTTTGGTACTTTGTGGCACCGGTACACTGCTGATAATGTGGATTTACAATGGCCTTTGACGGGTTCTTTCGATGAAGCTAAGTTGGATTATTTGCAGGACAAACTGTTTGCTAGGCGTAGCCGTCAGAGTATGTTCGATTCTTTGCGAGTGTGGCAGAAAGAGGCCAGGAAACGCAAGCTGAGAGACGAGAAGGAGGCTTATAAAAAGTCCACCCAGACTATGGCGCAGAAGGCGAGAGAACAGGTTGGAAATGAGAATGCGCTACGTATGGAGCGTTCAGATAGACTTTGTAGGTTGAAAGAAAATAAAAGTTATGTAGTGCGAGAGGACGACCCAGATGAGATGGAAGACATTCTGAATACCCGACCCCCTCCCCCTTACGCCCCGCAACCCTTGTACCCCTCCTTGCCACTTCCGACCCCCAGTAGTGGAGTTCCGGGTCCTTCAACAAGTGCCCCCAAACAATCCTCGCCCTCGACACCCATTGTTTCATTACTCCAGACCACTTCACCCGCACCCTTCCAATTTTCTTTAGCACTTCCCACTGTTTCAGCTAGTACTACCCCCGGTCAGGAGATGCTAACGCCGAGTCGAGGTGCAGGTAGCGGATTGCTCTCGCAGGTACGGAAGTTGCTTACGCGTTCTACAGTTGGTTTAGATGAAAGGAGTATGGTGGCTAATCAAGCATGTCAGTGGGCCAGGAATAATATTTATTCGTTTGAAGATATCTGGTCCACCATGAAAGATTTTGAGCCTTTGATGCAACAGCACGCTTTGTGGCATATGTCAAATGTATTGATACCGCTATGGGAACAGGGGTATGGAGGTGTGGCTCCAGCGGTTTTACGAGATATACAGGCTGGAGCCTATAGAACGAATACCGGGGTGAAAGAAGTGATGAGTAGTTTACGTGCACTATTACAATACAGGAACAAATTACCCACCGCAGGCACACCCCATTTCCCAGGTCTCCATCCAATGCGCGAGGTGCACCCTATTTTTCATCCCGAGGTCCCCGAGTTGCTAGATCCAGTAACGAAGGCTGTTACAAGGAACAGGATAGATGCGCATTTCCAGGAGCAATGGGTGTATACGCCATGGAAGAGAAGTGAAGTGTTATCTTTGAAGGCTCATCTGCCAGATTCTAGAAAGAACCCGACTGCCTATTATAAAGAGCTAACAGAAGCTGCGTCTTCCACTGTGATGACTTTGGCTGATGTTGAATTGTTTTTTGGGCTTTTGGTCCCAGTGGATGTGTGGCGGCAAGTGAAAGGTACTGATCATGCGGATGAGTTAGGAGGTACGTGGCAGGAGTTGCAGGACTGGGATAAGGAGCGTAAGCCAGGGGAGAAGCCGAAGGCAGAGATTTTGGCTTTACCGGGGCGTATAATAAAATACATGCATTCTCTTATTCCCCCGAAGAAGGTGGATTGGGACAAGTTGACGGCTTGTAAGCAGAAAAAGGATGAAGCGGTCTCGGACTTCTTTACGAGGTTTGAGGAAACGTTTATAGATTTTAGTGGGCAAGATGTGTCACAGGATGGAGGGTTACGGCTCTTTGTTAATAGGTTTGTCACGAACTTATTGCCCGAAATATCGGCGAGATTGCAAGCGTCGGAGAGCACGTGGACAACGTCTTCTCCTTCGGGTATTCTCAGTATGGCTCAGTATTATGAGCACAGGGAAAATGAATGCAAGGACAAGCAGGAAAAGAAGGCTAAGGATCTTAAGACAAGGGTTCTGTTGCAGCAAGTGGCTAGAGGTAGAGGAAGGGGTGCAGCGCCAAGTCGTGGGGGCGGCTTTGGGAGAGGGGAGAGTAAGGAAAGGCTGGGGCAGAATCAGTGTGCGAAGTGTAAGCAGGAGGGGCATTGGTGGAGGGATTGCCCACTGCTTCAGTCGAATGCAGGTCCTGGGAGAGGAAGAGGAAGAGGTAGCGGTGATTTCGGGAGACAGACAGCACGGGCTGAAGGAGGCGGGAGACCGGGAGGAAATTACTTTGACAATAGCGCAGGCAGACAACAGTTGCAGAGGGGAGGTGGTCAAAACTATAATGACGATTACTCAGTGGACGATTTGACAGGGTTTTCCCACAACTAGGACAGCGTAGGACAGAGCATGGGACCAGTACTTGTGGAAGTTGATCAGAGGGGACCCTATGTTGAGGCAGATTTATTGGGGTCTCCACAAAAATTTCTAGTGGATACAGGTGCGACAAAAAGTTCAGTGGCTCGTTCTCGAGTCCCAGGGGCGGCTCTGTCTGGCAAAAATAATATTTCTGTGGGTTTTGCAGGTACCCCGGTGATTAGCCCCATTTCTAAACCTCTCACGTTGACGATTGGCCCTTTCACTGTTGATTCACCGTTCCTATTGACATCAAATTGTGGGGAAAATTTGTTGGGCCTAGATTTACTAAAAAGGTTGCACGCCACCATCTATTGTTCTCCAGATGGTGTGTACCTTACTTTGGGCCCGAATGTCGCCCGCCCATTACAGTGTTTCTCAAAAGATGATCCATTACCACCTGAATTTCAAGGCATACCCGACAGCTTGTGGGCGGTCAATGACACGGATGTAGGTCAAATGGATATTGCCCCGGTGACCATAAGGGTGAAAGTGGGGGCGAAATTACCCAGGGTTCCACAGTACAGGATTCCTAGGGAGGGAGAGAAGGCCCTGTTACAAATAATACAGGATCTCATACGATCTGGTGTAGTGGAGGAGACTGATTCGAACATATGTAACAGCCCTATTTTACCTATCCTTAAAAGACGGTCACCTGACACTCCTGATAATACCCCTGATGTCTATAGGTTTGTGATTGATTTGCGGCACGTAAATAGAGTAGTGGAGCCACAGTACCCGGTGGTCTCGGACATTACTACAATATTAACAATGATTCCCCCTTCTGCTAAATATTTCTCTGTCCTAGACCTGAAAAATGCTTTCTTCAGTATTCCAGTACATGAGGACAGCCGTTATCTTTTCGGATTCTCATTGGCTGGCCGAAGCTTCCGCTTTAAGAGAATTCCTCAGGGGTACACTGAGAGTCCGAGTATATATAGTCAAGCGTTGAAGGCACAATTGGATGAACTGGAACTTCCACCTGGCAACGTTATGTTGCAGTATGTGGATGATATCCTGATAGCATCGGACGACGAGAAGGGTTGTCGGGATGCTACTGTGAAATTGCTCCACCATTTGGCTAAAAGAGGGCATAAAGTGTCCCTTCCAAAATTTCAATACTGTCGAACGGAGGTCACCTACCTCGGTCACCTCCTTTCGAAAGTGGGGAGGAGGTTGACGCCAGAGCGTATAAAAGCCATTAATAATATGAGTGTACCTAACACGCAGCGAGAGGTGCGCGCGTTCTTGGGCATAACATCGTATTGTCGCCAGTGGATACCTAACTATGCGTTACTAACAAAACCCCTATTGTATCTGACTACCAAGGAAGTGCGCGAGCCCCTACCCTGGGCCCCCGCATGTCAAGAAGCGCTTGAGTCACTAAAAAAGGCTTTATGTTCTGCGCCTGTTCTTGGAACACCCGATTACCAGAAGCCTTTTGTTCTTTACGTACATGAGGCGGAAGGTTGCGCGTTGTCTGTCTTAACTCAGTGTTTTGGGGGGAAGCAGAGACCCTGCGCGTTTTTCTCTGCAATGCTTGACAATGTGGCAAGAGCGCTGCCGAGCTGTCTGAGAGCCACGGCGGCTGCTGCGGTTTCTATAAGACAGTCGGCAGGGCTCGTACTGGGATCAGATCTCACAGTCATGGTACCGCATGCTGTGGACATTTTGTTGAACAGAACACAGACGCAGCATTTAACTAGTGCTCGTCTTACCGGTTATGAGATGACTCTTTTTGCACCCCATGTTACGATCAAAAGGTGTGCTACACTGAATCCCGCCACATTGTTACCTATACCCACAGATACAGATACAAAGGACGATGACATGCATGACTGTTTGTTTAGGACTGAAGAGGAGACAAAGGGGAGGGTGGATCTGACAGACAGGCCCTTGGACGAACCAGACGGGGAGTTGTATGTGGATGGGTCTTTTTCTAAATTGCCAGATGGTACATCGACAGCAGCATACGCAATAACGACATTACAGACGGTAGTGGAGACCTCTAGGATACCTTACAATTCGGCCCAAGCTGCTGAAATTATAGCCTTACTGAGAGCATGTGAATTGAGTGAGGGACTAGATGTGAACATTTATACTGACAGCCAATACGCCTTTGGCGTGGCTCATAATTATGGGCGACTTTGGGCAGAACGGGGATTTCTGACATCTCATGGACAACGCATACAACATGGCCCATTGATATTACGACTGTTATCAGCACTGACGCTACCCAAAAGATTGGCTGTGATAAAGTGTAGCGCACACAAGACAATAGTGGATGATGTAGGACGAGGCAATGCCTTCGCCGATGAAACAGCAAAAGAAACTGCTAGAGAAAAATTACCACGAATGTTTGTGGCAGGACCAGCTAGATGGGTTCCAGATGTTCATATGTTCTCAGACACTGTACAGAGTGTCAAGAACATACAGGGAAAAGCGACAGAAGATGAATTGAGGACATGGAAGGATGGGCAGGGACGATTGGATGCGGATGAATGTTGGACAGATGTGACCGATAAGAGACGATGGTTACTCCCGAATGCATATGTTCTTCCAGTAGTGACGATGGCGCACGGGCCTGCTCATGTTAGTGCGAAAGGCATTTGTAAATTGCTAGACCCAGTGTGGAGCAATAAAAATATCTCTAAAGTGGCCACTCACTTGGTTCGACAGTGCATGGTGTGTTTGAGACATAATTAGTGCGGTAAGTCACTCGGGTGGATTTGAGCCACGCTTATCAACAGGGCTTGAAACCAGCTTTCAAAGCGGACATCCTGATGAACCAGGAGACAAAGTCTCGAATCATCCTTGACAAAACGTTAAAAAAACATCAGTCAAAAAAGACTGGGGGTAGCTCTTCTCCAGATCTGCACTGACTGGCGTGGAAAGAAAAGAACGGATTTCAGTGAGTTGGGGTGACACCTATACAGGCACCCTGCATATCCCTTCTTGCACGAACGCTGCCATGTGGAGATTAACAACACCACCTACTGGTGCGCAGGGGTACAGCTCACAAAAGCATCCAGATGACTAGGGATTATTCTAAGGTAAGTAACTGGTGGTTAGAAGTCTATCAGTTTTATCATTACTGGAGTTGACAATGACACTGGCATGATTGATCTTGAGGAGCTTTACTTTTCCACAGTGCAGTGTTTTGGTGGTATTTTCACATTTTCTTTTACTCGCACTGTAGGTGAATATTACAATCATCTACAGATGCTCAAAATGTAAAGCTAAAAAGAAATAATCAATTTTGTAGGTATAAGTCTAGTGAATGGGTGGAGGTCCCTGAATAAATCGCAACCCAATAAGTAAACCAGTGGAAATAAAAAGGCGGCTACAGGAGCCCCCTTGCTTGCAGCCTTCATTTTCTTAAACACATATAGCTATTTTAAGTATTCTTCAAGGCTCCTGTTGTTTAAATGATTTCCCCCACCCCAGCCTCCATGACATATGAAGGACAAAAAAATAATATTTTTTTTTCCAACATCACCTATCCTTTGTGGAAGTGAGACAAAAACAGCCAGTTTGCGCTGGCTTCATTTACTCTTCTTTCGTGTGGCGCATGTACCAGGTACTGATTGCTTTATCTTGAATAGGGTCCTTCCACTGCTGCCCCTGTGATTCATGTACTATATTGCTTTTTCCCCTTCCAACTCTTCTGTTGCTGCCCTTCCACCCTTCCATGTTCCGTGTTGCTTCTTCTTTCCCACTCCCCACCCTTCCGCTGTGCATTTGCTTGTTTACCCCCATTCTTCTGTTGTCTGTGCTGCTTATTCCCTCGCAGCCCAATCCTCCATTTGTCCATGTTGCTTATTTCCTCCCACTACACACCATCCCAGTGTGTTGTTCCCCACTCACCATGAGAAAAAAGACCTAACGCACTTTATACCTCATTTTGTTGCCCATTCTCATTGTTGCCTGTGTGCCCCTTACCTCCCATCCTGCCTCCCATTGTCTGTTGCAATGCGAACATAGGAAAAAAAGCACTATGACGTGGCCCAGTCATTGAGCTTTTTTTGTAACATTCAGCTATGCTGTACAGCAGCCTCACTGCTGTACAACATTGCTAAAAGACACTGGCAAAGCAAATAGCTTTTGCATAGGTGAGACCTATTGCCTTTACCTATGCTCCAAGTGTAAGACAATTCTCCAGTGGTACAAATGTGGTGTCAGGAATCCAGGAAAGACAACAGAAATCTCAGCTACCTGAAGATTAGTTTATTCTTTACTACGACCCCAACAGTTAACTCTCAACTGACAAAACTGTTGAGAGAGCCACAAGCGGGTATGATGGAGGAAGATGGAGGCCATTAGCATTGGCAAAGAAAACAGGTTTTTATGCAAGGGCTATTGACTTTGCCAAAGTCTATTAGCCATGTTGCAAAGCAACGTTGCTGCTGTATAGCATGGTTCAAATGTAGTGGCATGGCACAGAATGGGAAAGAAAAGAGTGGCATAGAGTAGAGTGGTGTAAGGTGGCAAGGAGTGGCATAAAGTACTGTAGAGTGGAGGGTAGTGATGTAAAGTAGACCAGCAGAGTAGACTAGAATCGAGTGGTGTAAAGTGGTGTAGAGTAGAGTGGAGAGGCGTACAGAAGAGTGGCAAAGAGTGGAATGGCGTAAAGTAGATCGGCATAGAGTAAAGTGGTGTAGAGAGGAGTAGCGTGGAGTGGCATAAAGTATAGTAGCGTAGAGAGGAGTTGTGCAGCATAGAGTACAGTGGGATAGAGTGGAGTTGCGTAGAGGGGATTGGCATAGAGTGGAGTGGCACAGAGTTGCATAAAGTGGCGTGGAATAATGTGGAGTGGCATAGAGTACAATGACATGGAATAAACAACAGTGGCGTAGAGTGGTGTGGTGTAGAGCTGAGTAAAGGTGTATGTAGTAGAGTGGCACCCAGTACAGTGCCACAGAATGGAGTGAGGTAGAGCGGAGTGGAGTGACAGAGTACCGTAGACTGGCATGGAGTAGCATAGAGTGATGTAGAGTGAGTTGGAGTGGAATAAAATAGAGTAGAGTATAGTGGCACGGAGTGAAGTGGTATGCAGTGAAATGGTGCAGAGTTCAGTGGCATAGAGTGCCGTGGCGTAGAGGGTAGTGGAGTGGAGGGGCATAGAATGGAGTAGAGTGGAATGGTGTACAATACAGTCGCAATTAGTGGAGTGGCGTAGAGTGCCTTAGAATAGCACTGTGGAGTGGCATAGAGTAGAGTAGCATAAAGCAGCGTAGATGGAAGTGGCATAGAGGGGAGTGGTGTACAGTGGCGTAGAGTGGTGTGGTGTAAAATGGAAAAGTGTGGCGTAATTTAGAGTATAGTTGCGTAGAGTGGTATGTGCAGTGGAGTGGCAGACAGGGGCACAAAGGAAAATGAGTGGCTTAGAGTGACATGGCAAAGAGTCTAGCAGGATTGGCATGGAGTGGTGTAGAAAAGAAGGGAGTGGCGTAGTGCAGAGTGGCATAGACTGCAGTTGAGTGGTGTAGTTGTGGCATAGAGTAGGGAGCATATAGTACAGTGGCGTGGAGTAGAGTTGCATGTAGCAGAGGTGCCGTGGCATAGCATAGAGTGGTCTACAGTGGAGTGGTGTGGAGTGGCTTCTAGTAGAATGGCATAGAGTGGAATTGCGTTAAGTGGCGTGGAATGGTGACGAGTGGAGTGGAGTGGAGAGGCGTAGAGTGGTGTAGAGTGTAGCAGCGTGGAGTGGTACAGCAAGGCTTAGAGCAGAATGGCATGGAGTTGAGTCGCATAGAGTAGAGTGGCATAGAGTAGTAGGGCATGGAGTACAGTGGAGTGATGTAAAGTGGCACGAAGTGGCATGGCATTGAGTGTCAGAGTGGAGTGGTGTGGACTGCAGTTGAGTGGCATAGAGTAGAGTTGGGTAAAGTGGCATACAGTGGTGTACAGTGCAGTTTAGTGACCTTGAGTGTCATGGCCTGGGGTGGCACAGAGTGGTGTGGTGTGGCCTGGAGTGGAATGCCACAGGGAGGTGTAGACTGGAGTAGAGTGGAATAGCGTAGAGTTGAGTGGCATGTAGTAGTACACTAATGGGTGTAAGTAACTTAAACGAGGAACCAAACTTTAAAAAATCACGTTGAGATGAGGCATAAAGGAGATAAATGGCTGAAAGGCATGAAAATAGGCCTGCTACAGTAACCTTAATGAAGGTGTAAATGAACTGTTGGGGTGGCCTTTATACATTATAATGGCTTGATCCAACCCACATAAAATGCAATTTTATTTTAGCTGTATGATTATTCCAAAAGATGCAGGCATAGATAATGTTCAAAATGCATTAAAATAGAATGAATGGAGAAAGCAGCATGAGAACTGGAAATAAAGGAAGTGTACTGAAAAATGTACCTCATTCACTGCGAGATTAGTGGACAGACAATATTCAAGATGAAGCAATCTGTGCTGGGTCCATGCTGCACAGAAAGAAAAGAAAGTGGCGCCCGTCACACACTGGCCTATTAGGAGGCATCAAAGAAGAGTGACAACAAACCCGACGAAATGTAAGCAATGGGAGGGCTCCAAGCCCCTTGCTGTAAAAAGTACCCCTGGCAAACGAGAGTGCAGTCGCAGCTGAGAACGGGGAAAGGTATTAAAGCATAATAAATGCGAAACATCGAAATATTATATTTCAGGATTACAACACTAACAAGAATTGTTCTTTTAAATATTTAAACCCTGAACTACTTTTCTCTCTGACCACTTATGAATCCCACAAGTTAAGTCTCAAAATATCAGAATTATCTTAGTTTTATAAACCTTAAGACTGCAAAGCAATCCTCCAGTGTACACAACCTTCACAAGAACTACCCTCCCCACATCACTTTGAAGCCCTTTCCCTACACAATCGAGCTATTGCTTGAGTAATACATTTTTCAGAAGCTTAGTTCTACGTAAAGCTATGCTTTAGGTGAACTAATACCTCAATTAGTAACACATTAGTCAGTAACATTAGTAGTATGTAATACTTATAAAGCAGGCATGATCACACAGGATGTTTTAAACGCTACCATTACCACCAAGTAAGTACCACACATGCCATTGTCTGACACTTTACAGAGTAGGACTTTACTTTTCAGGTAGGTGGTTTTTAATTACATGAAATCATGGAATTAAGGAGAAGAAAGGGGTGTCAATGTTTTTATAGATTCAGGGATGGGTAAGAGTACAGAGTTGTGAGAGTTTTTTAGGGTTCAGTGATGGGTAAGGGAATGGGGTAGGGAGGAGTTTAATGGGTTATTAGGGTTCAGCGATGGGTAAGGGTACAGGGGAGTAAAGGGTTTTAAAGTACCTGGTATGGGTAAAGCTATGGGATAGTAAGGGTTTTTTAGGTTTTGGGTAAGAGTACAGGGTGCCAAGATGCTTTTACGTTCAGGGATGGATACGAGTACAATGCAGTAAAGGGTTTAAGGTTTTTAATGGTTCAGGGATGGGAAAGGGTATGGGGTAACAAGGGGTTTTAACGTCTCAGGTATGGATAAGCATAAAGGTAATACGGGGTTAGTGATTAGGCTTCAGTTATGGGTAGAGGTACAGGGAAAAGGGTTTTTAGGATTCACTAACGGATAAAGGTAGAAGTAGTGAGGGGGTTTAAGGTTTTTTAGGGTGTGGGTATGTGTAGTAAAGTGGTTTGAAATATATATTCTATAGGAAGTGATTTTTTTTGCTATTAACTTTGGAGCAGTTTAATGCATTTTCATGAAACCTTCCCAAAAAAAGTTCAGCTACCATAGCTCGTTAATGGAAAGATTCAGGGTGATCCATCAAGCAGGGGCCCCAGAAAAACAGAAAAAAGGAGGAGGGGTAGCCAAAACACTTTTTTTGCTCATGTAATTCCCATAGGGAAAATTAGACGACGATACAGAAAAATGAATGGAATTAAACCAATTTCTGCAAAAAGCTAGCTCTTTATCCAAAAAAGTTTGCTTTATGTAATTCGGAGAAAATCTGTTCAACCGTGTTAGAGAAGGATACATTACTTACTTGTAATCCTAGTTCTCTTCCAGGGGAACCTCCAATAGTCATAAATATGGAATATTCCCGCCTACGTGAGGGTACACCGGAGCACACATTATATATACAGACCCAGAAATGTTAGAAAAGTGGGCAGGGAATTCTAAAGAGTGCTCCAAGACCGTACAGTGATTTTCGCAGAAATTGATAAAACAAGTGAGGAATTGTTGAAATTAATTTCAAAAGAAGCTTTTGAAGGAGGTCAATGCCAAAATACACCTAAAATTGGTAAAGCTGGAAGAAGAAATAAGTAAAAAACAGAGGAAGTTTATTAGACTTCAAAGACTACCATTCTGGGAGGACACACACGTTTCACAGAAAGTATGATCATCTTTTCAATGACAGTGGAGCGCAAAAGTTAAGTGAGGTCAATGAGAAAACAACAAGAGGAGAAATTACAGAAGAAAGTGATGTCTCACACAGCAACGTATCTGATGAATCAGTGGAGACATTGGCACAAAATGCACCAACCAGCAATGTGGGAAAGAACAACTTCCTGAAACAATTCCGAATGCTAACAAGAGCAAAACGAAACCAAGTAAAAGGCGAAGAGGATTTTCGTTGTGGCAGAGGACGTGGCACACGAGAAAAAACAAGAGTGAGGAGGAACTGCAGGAACAAAGTAGCAAGGAGAAGAAAAAAGAGAGACCGGCAAATCAGTGGCATGGTCAACCCGTGCCAAGAGATGTGCAAAATGACTGTGGTGAATTTATAGGACCCTACTTATCGTCTTAGATAATCCCAATGAAAGTAATTTAATATCCTTCTGCCCATCCAGACATTTGGACTATGTACAGACTCAAATTGACATTTTCTGTTTTTTAAGAAAACTCAAATTGAAAAAATGGTTTTATACATAGGTTCCACCTAGGCGGTATTTAATGCCCAATCAGGGGATAGATACACTGTGTATTTCTGATGCTGAAACATTACATACTATGGCACAGTTAAATGAAAACATAGACACCATGAGGGCCCACCCATTAAACTGGATGTACTGCAATTATCAGTAGATGTTTCTGAGTCTAGTAATTTTAAACCAAAATCGACATTTACTCCTAACATTGATTGTGATGCACTAGAAGTTTTTGAAAGGAGCATCATTTCAGAATCTTAAAGAAATTCTTAAAGACATTTAGGTACAAAATGAATGGTAGAGCTAGAAGTAACTTTAATAGTGAACAATTTAAGGCAATTGAAAATGTACAAAATGATCATTCCATTGGTATCAGCTGCTCTGATAAAGGAGGAAATGTTGTAGTTTGGAGTAAGAAAGATTATTTGAATGAATGAATACAACAGTTAAGTGACCCTTTGTGTTATAAATAAGTAATAAATCAGAGGTACTGGAAACATACTCCAAATATAATGAAATGCTAGTAAAACTGGAAAGACCAGGGTTTGCTATAATGGGAGCAAACGTAAGTTTGTACTGTAAACATCCTAGATTGCCCATTATGTATTTACTGACCAAACTTCATAAAAATTGTGAAAGGCCACCAGGGCGGCCTATAGTTTTCTCAATGGGCCCCCAAATAGAAATGACATCTAAATATATTGATCACTATTTATGATAATTTGTTTGTGCCTTACCAGCATATTTGAAGGACCACACACATTTTTAACACTTATTGATGGTGTAGTCTGGGAGGAAGATTTTTTTACAGGTTACATTAGATGTAACCAGTCTTTACTCCAGCATCCCACATGACCTGGGGATTCAGACCATAAGACATTTTCTGACAGCAAGGCAGATCTCATTGCTTTTGTATATAGAGATGGTGTTGGAGATGACAGAGTACTGCCCAACTAAAAATTACTTTCTTTTTAACCAAATCATCTACAACCAAACACAGGGAACGGCAATGGGCACCTGCTTTGCCCCCAGCTACTCAAATGTATTCATGGGCTGGTGGGAGGAGCAGGTGTCCCAAAGCTGGGAGGTACATGGTGACAACATCATTACATGGGCGAGATTTATAGACATATCCTTCTGATTTGGAGAGGTGATGAGTTATTGGCTAATCTATTCATAGAGTCCCTTGATGACAATGAGATGAACTTGCAATTTACCTCACATATAAGTAAGAGACACATTGTGTTTCTAGATGTAGAGATTCAAGTCAAAGACCAAACACTGGTTACCAAGTTACATAGAAAGCAAACAGCAGGCAATAGCCTCCTCAATGATAAAAGTGCACACCCTTCTAGCTTAATCCAAAGTATTCCGTATGGAGAGCTAATAAGGGTAAAGCGGAATTGCAGTACTTAACAGGAATATAATGAAGAAAAACTAATAATGAGTGATAGATTCAGGCAGCGTGGATATAGAAATAAAACCATCAAGCAAGCGACATTGAAAGCAGATGCACTATCGAGACCGGACCTACTACGGCCTAAACCTAAAACAACTGAACAAACAGATCATGTGAGATTCATAACTACTTTCTCCAATAGTGCTTTGAAGATCAGAAAGATGTTCAATCTAAATTGGCACATTCTACGGAGTGATTCCATTTTGCATAAATATTTGAATGAAACACCGCAAATTACTTTCCGGAGAAATAGATCATTAAAATCATAAAAAAATTAATTGTGTAACAATGCTATATCTACGTCAGACATTGGTGGTTCAAAGTGCAATATCGGTTTCAAAAGCTGTAAACATTGTAAAGCATGTGCCAACAGCACAGATTGTAAGACACTAAGAATCCCCAATACCAAAAGAGAATTTGTTATTAGGGGTAATTTTACATGCAAAACTGACTGCTGTATTTATTGCCTAATCTGCTCTTGCGGTAAATTTTATATAGGTAGTACGGTCCATCGAGCAAAAAAAAGAGTTATTGAACATTTACGTACAATCAGATGCAATGATGTACAGTAACCAGTGGCAAGCCACTTTTTCAAGATACAACCAAATTGACAAACTGTTATCATATGTGGTAATATATGCAATTGCACAACAAGAGAGGGGTGGCAACAGAGAACGCCAGTTAAGGCCTCTGGAGTCAAGATTTATTATTGACTTTGACACCTTGATACCTGAAGGTTTGGACTCCAGTGAGGAGATGGCTGTACATTTATAATGGATTATAGTAGTTCTATTTTTGAAGTTGATTTCTGATGACAAGTGTTTTTATTTAGTTATAAGAATTTTAGAAACATTGGAGTTAGCGATTGTAATTCTTAGATGGGCATGAGAAGCAAGAAGTAAACAAGATGTTTCTCCTTCTCTTTTTTGTCCTCTTTTCAGTGTTTACATAGATAGGAAAGGCGCGCGTCAGGACAGCAAATAAGAGGATCTCAGAGAAGGCTTTAAGTGACTAATGTGTGGAATTGGAACTACTTGAACTGCACAATTTGATTTAATCATTGGGCCCACTTGAGCGAGATTTTGTGAGATGACTTTCTAGTTTGAACATGACAGCAACACATGCAAGTGTTATAACATTAGCCCACTGGGGCAGGAATGTTTCTGGTATGTTTTTCTGTGATTATAAATTAGTTCCAAATCACACAAGCATCATATGTATTTATATCAACATGAATTATTTGTTAATATGAATGATACGTTAGTATTTTTATCCACAGGTTTAAACTCGTTGAATGCTCAGCAAACATGTAAACCCATTCTCCAGATACACTTTTAAAATGGTGCCCACTTGGCGAGATTTTGTAAGTTGGTATTCCAGTTTGTGAATGACACTAACACATGCATTTGTTACAACAATAGCCCACTGGGGCAGGATTGTTTTCGCTATGTTGGTCTGTGAATGTAAATTAGTTCCAAATCACGCAAGCATCATATGTATCAATATCAAAATGAATTATTTGCCAATATGAATGATGTGTGGGTCTTTCATTGATAAGGCTTAATTTGGTAGAATGTATAGCAATCTTGTAAATCCATTCTCGAGATGTACACTTAAAATCGCGCCCATGATTGACTCCAAACACATAGTTCCACTGGAGTCCTTCCTTTGTGTTATTGAATAAACTTGTATGGAAATAAGGGTACAATGAAGCAGCCACCATAAAGTGAAAAAGCTGCAAAGCAAAACGTGTTGGTGAGGCATCACCTTGCCTAATAAATCTTGAAAAGCACCCCTGTGAGTCCTGGATTTTTCTCCTGAAACTGAGAGTTTTTGCTGGTATACGGGCCACTAGAACCCGTCTAGGACCGCCGTGAGAGAAGCTCCAGACTTCCGGGGTTTGTGTATACATGTAACAGCAAACGTCCCTTCTGGAAGGAGCAGCAGATAGCTGGTGCTGGCGGCGAGGCAGAGACCAGCCCGCGAAAATTTGTCAGAGCAAGGTTCCACAAATACGCCGCACTCTCTTTGGGTGGTTTGAACACAGGTTTATTTCACATGAAAAACGTCCTCCTTCACCTACGCGTTTCGAACTTCAAACAGTTCCTGATCACGATAGTAACAAGTCCCTCATTCCTTTCTATTTATAGGCGTAACCACTTTTACAATTAAGGTGCATTGTGGGCTCAGTAGTACGAAGCATGGCTGAATTTTGATTCTTAGCCTATCTGTGCCCATTTTTGTCGGAAGGTTTTGAACATTTCCATTGGGCATACGTTTCCATGCTGAGTGCATAATCCACCTCAACCCAAATTGTGCCAGGTGATTATTTGGTTGGTTTCTGTTGGGCATAATGTGAGATGTAAGCTGAGTGCATTATTACTCTCATTGCCCCATTGCATATCCATATGTATTGCAATTTTGGGAAACCATATCGATGAAATATAAATTTATATACAATTAGGTTTTGATTTTCAAGCTAAGTGCTTTGCTATGTCCTACTGGTCTTGATTCTCTACCATCACGACAAAAACAATCACAGATACAGATATTTACAAATTATTTATACTATTTAAACATTCTGAAGACATCATTGCATCTAATTACATTCTTAATATGAGAAATGCCTTTCTTCTTTTTCAGTAGAGTTGTGAAATTTGCACATTTACAGATAGGGTCCCTGCAAAGCACATGAATCATGCATAAAGTTCATTCATTAGTTGTTACATTTTATATTAGTTAATATACATTTTATACTGGAACAATTTAATGAGATTTTTAGAGGATACACTTTTCACTTGTATATCACTAGCGGGTTTAAGTGTCTCTATTTACAAGTTTTTCTTATGTGCAGATTTTTTGTGTCTATTTCCAGTTCACATTTGATTATTTTCAAGTTTCCGTATTCTCTGATCACAGGTGCACATACATTCCTTCGTCCCCGTTCAATCCATTGGGGATCTTGGTTTTGAACTGGATGATTAGTTTCGACTCCAAACGTCTCAATTTTTAGAGTTGATTGCCTCCTCTTTCATGTTCTGTCACCATTGCTAGTCCAGAATACTTGATGTTTTGCCAGGATTTGTTCTTGTGGCTCAACATATGTTTTGCTATTGCATAGGATATGTCCTTATTCTGAATAGCTTGTATATGTTCTAGTATTCTTTTCTTCAAGGCACAGATGGTTGATCCTATATATCGTTTTCCACAGTCACACTATCAAATAAACTACAAAATGTGATTCACAAGTGATTTTATGTAGGATATCGAAAACTTGTCCTTTGGGGTCTTTAATGGATTTGAGGTGTTTCCCTACTTTGCATGCCTTGCATGACATGCATTTCGTAAATCCTTTCTGTCTCTTTTGTAGCCACGATTCTGTTTTCTTATTGGAGAAATGACTGTTGACTGTGTCTTGAAGAGATGTTTTTTTCCTGAATGAGATTACTGGTCCATCACCTATTAGGCTTCCAATGTCAGGGTCCTTTTTCAGCACGCTCCAATATTTAGTTAAAATTTTTCTAATTTTGAAACTCTCTTGGGAGTAGGTCAAGATTAGTCGTGGATTGTCTTCAGTATTTGATTTTTCATCACGATTTTTAGGTATCAAAGTTTCTGCTCAGGTTTTTGTTCTTGCTCTGTTCTCCACGATTGATGACACTGTGTTTATAACCTCTTTTGGTAAATCGTGCTCTAGTTTCCTCAAATTTCCTCTCTATTTCAACAGGTTATGAACAATTACACTTCATCCTTAGGAATTCCCCGTATGGAATACTTTGTTTCAATGATACGGGGTGGAAACTTGTTCCGTGTAGGACACTGTTAGTTGATTTTTTTTCCGGAATACCATTGTTTGTATTCGGTTGTCTTTTATGTACATCTTTGTGTCGAGAAACTCTATTGCTTTTTGTTGTATGTTATATGTGAATTGAAGTCCCACTTCATAATTGTTTAGCACTGCAATGTATTCAAGGAGTTTGGACTTGCTTCCTTTACACAAAAGGAAAAGGTAGTCTATGAACCTTAGCCATAGTACCACATCCGTGGTATATGGGTTGTTTTCCTCTTTCCAAGCTATATGTTTCTCCCACCAACCCATGGTGAGATTAGCATAGCTTGGAGAGAAGGAAACTCCCATGGCTGTTCCGCACTTTTGTGAGTACATTTTATTGTTGAATAAGAAAACATTGTTCGTTAGGCAAATTCTAATCATTTCCAGTATCATCTTGGTGTGTTGAAATTCCCCTATTGGGCGTTGTTTCGAAAAATAGGTAATCGCTTGTAGGCCTATCTCATGGTTGATAGAAGTATAGAGGGAAACAACGTCGATTGTGACCAATAGGTACGTTGGTTGCAAATCTGTCTCCATGAAGATTCTTAAAAAGTCACCTGTGCCCTTTATAAAGGAGCTTAAAGTAGGAACCAAGGGTGCTAAGAAAAAGTTCACATATGATACGATGTTCTCGTAAAGTGACCCAGAACTAAAGATTATTGGATGTGCTTGTGGTTTGTACAAAGTCTTGTGTACTTTGGGCAAAACGTAGATGGTGGGGGTTATCGGATTGGTTACTGTCAGGAAGTTTTTCTCATCTTGGTTAAGTAATCCTTTTTCATACTATTCCGTTATTCGATTGTGTATTTTCTTAGTCATTTCCGGAATGGGATTCTCCGACAATATTGTACGGTTGTTTTCATCATTAAGTTGTCGATTTGCCTCCTCTATGTAATCTGTTTTGTTGAGGATCACGATGTTTCCACCCTTATCTGCGGGTTCTACTTCGATCTCATTATTTTCATTCAGTGATTTTGATGCTTCTTGTTCATTCCAGGACAAGTTCTCTTCTCTTTTGTTGTTACTGTTTTTCATGACATCTAGTTCGGCCACTATTAAGTCATGAAAAACGTCTATTCAATTGCCTGGGTGTAAGGCTGGACAAAATTTTGACTTGTTCTTAAATGTAGTTCTTGGATGAATGATCAATGGAATTTCCATATCAGTTGGTACTTGACTCTCTGTCATGTCAGTTTCCTCTATTTGATGTATCAGTTCATAGGCTGTCACTAGGCTTGGTATATCAGATATCACATGTGGTGATTGTTGCTCTATGCTATTGGAGGCTTCTACTGGAATCATCTCTTCTGTTATTCAATTTACGAATGTATTTATACATGTCTATTTTAGTTTCTACACCATCCTGGTGTTTGTCTGGACAAAATGTTAGTCCTTTGTTAAGCAACATTCGTTCTGTTTTTGTGAGGGTGAGGTTAGACAAGTTTATTATCAAGTTTTGAACTGTGTCAGCTCCTTTACTCACACTAATTTCCTTGTCACTGTTCGATTGCGTAGAGGATACTTTTGTTTGTCTTCCTCTTCTGGTTTTGCGCTTTGGTCTCGGTTTGCAAATTGGCCTCGGCCTCCACTTTTCCGTCTGCCACGGCCCCTTTCTCTTTGTTTCAGGTTTTGCTGGTTCTGATAGAGCATTTCCATTTCCTCTAAAAAAAGAGTATTTTTTGGTTGCTGTCGTTTTGGCCATCAGTGTTCTTTGTTCACACTCACTAAAATCTGATTGAGTTTCACTTGCTGTTGTTGTTCCTCGAGCATTGGTCTGTTTTGTATTCCCTTGTTGTTTTAAGATATCAAAACTCTTTGCGAACGTGAGTATGGCACCATTTTCATAATCATATTCGTGCCTCCTGAATTTTCTCGGTTTCCTGGCTTGTATCTCATTTTCGTGTTTGTCCAGATTTTTCTCCATTATTAATCGTAGCTTTTTTATTTCTTCCTCTTCTTGTCCTGCAGCTTTAATTAACTGTTCCATCTCATCAATTTTGATGTGCAGTTCTTCCACATTTTTCTTTGCATATTCTACAATGATTAATATCATGGTGCGTGAGCGCTCCATGTTGTTCTGTCCCCATTCTTCCAGCATTTCTGCACTTGTATCTGGATGGTTTGGTAGGGTAAAAATACGCAACCCTCGGGGTACCATGCCTAGTTCTAGGTATTTTTCTAGGGTAATGATTTCCCATCCACTGGATATTTCTTTCTGCGGAGTAATTTTTCTAGTTGTTGAAACAATTGTTTTATTGAGCTTGTCACAGTATTAGAAGACGTTTTCGGATTAACTGTTGATGTAGTTGGCTGAGTCTTGGAGAAGATACTCTCAGCTTTCTCCATACGCTTAGCAGCTCTCATCTCCATTATCTTTAGTAAATGTCTTTCAGCAATTTCACTCTTTGATAATTGGGCAATCGTTACTTCATATGTTTAACAAAACCTTGGCCAGTTGACTGGTTTTGACACTGTTCGACTTGTATTACTAAAGTGTGGGAGGTGTATTCTATCTCGCTTGGCTCAAAAAAGCCATTGAGTGAAATGTGTTCATACCCAAAGTAGTGCTCCGACTTGCATAAGTCAATGTCTCTCTCCGTTTTTTGGAAAAAACAGTCAAGTGAGTTGCACTCGCTTCAGCCCCTTTGCCACAAAAATTAATCACGTCACTGGCGTATTCTTTCACTTAGAAAACATCAACGGGGGTTGGAGGGTCTAAGGGAAGTTTAAAGACCTGCCCAGGTTATTATCCCCTAATATACAATCTATGAATACACAAAAACCTGGGTGTCTAGCAGAAAACAAATGTGTTTCAGGGACCATACACTGTATAAGGTCTGCAAAATGTATAGCTAAATAACAGAATGGTCTTTGTATAAAGTTTAACAATCCAACGCATGTAACCACCAGCAAGAGTAGGTGAGACCCAAGATCCAGAGATGGATTACCATCAAAATCTTGTTGGTGATCTGATTTTTCTCACCTGGTCATCCACAGGGCTGGGCTGGTGTGTCTCTAGATCAGTGAGACTACTTCCAGGACCGCCTGGTAGGACTGGGGTCAAGCCCACAATCGCTTGTTTGACCATGCGTGGGATCACCAAATGGAACAAAGTGCAGTGCAAAGGGTGAAGGTGTAAGAAAAAGTGAAGTTAAAAAGGAATAGAGGGCTCACAGTAAGGAAACTTTAATGGCTGTAAGTCTCTTTCTATTTAAAAACCAGAACAGCGCAAAACCGCAGTATGAACAAATGACTGCTTAGGGGCCAACATGTTTCTGCCAAACAGGGGAAATACTCCCTTGGCTTTCATCAGGGCCTCTGTTCTTAAGGACTTTTGCTACTGCAAGTGCAAACCACACTTATAAACAAAAAAAGAAGAAATAACAGTGACAACTTTAAAGGATATATTTTCCAATTCCTCCATGTCAGCTGGTTTATAAATCACCTACAAAAATGCAAGATGGTATAAGTGCATAGGAGATAAAACAATATAATACAGTTTGAAGAAGGACCATGATCGTTCCTTACTCACCCTTCTCGACAGGGGAAATTACCTCACCTCACCTGGACCAAACTCAGAGTAAGGGAGGCCACGCTCTAGGGACAAGAAAAGGCAGTCCAAATCAAGATAAAGCCCTATCTGTGATATGGGGCTGAGATAATCTGGGAGCCCAAGTTTATATCACTAAAGATGAACATAAGTTACTTACCTGTAAACTGTGGCTCTCCAGTATTGGTGTCTTTCATAGATTCACATGCTTGAATATTCGAAGTGGGAGTCCCACGGTAGATAAAATAGCAGTAATATATGCATATATAAGTAAAATTATTATAATTATAAAAATACATATATATATATATATAAAATACAGTAAACTCAAAAGTACCATAGAACTGAATAGGCCCATAGAAAGCCTAAGGGAGAAAACTCAACTTGGTAACATATCAGTGTCATTATGTTTTGGTCCAAATTCCAGCCAATCAGGCTGTAGTTCCCTCTAGAACCTTCTCCTCAGAAGTCCAAGACCTTAGATTTTCGTAGCACAGAGTAACCAAAGTGCCTGAGGAGAAGAGAGCCTCTGAGGGGAGGATGGGAGGGTCACATGTGAATCTATGAAAGACACCAATACTGGAGAACCACAGTTTACAGGTAAGTAACTTATGTTCTTCTCCAGTATTAGGGGTGTCTTTAATAGATTCACATGCTTGAATAAGAGTAGAAAGCAGTAATCATCATATGAGTCATAAAGGTAACAGTAATTTCAAGCATATAATAGACATATCATATTAAAGAGAGATAACCTTTATGACAGGAGGCGGGTAGCAACAGAGGCTCACCTTTAATGGAAAATATTCCGCAGCACCAATTGTCCTACTGCTGCATCTGCGGCATCTGTTGACTGCAGACAGTAGTGCTTCGTAAAAGTATGGCTGCTCGACCACGTAGCAGCTCTGCAGATGTGTCGCAGAGGTACCCCCGCACAAAGGACAGTAGAAGCTGACACAGCTCTAGTTGAATGAGCACGTACTGCAGCTGGAAGAGTCTTGCCAGCTCGCTGATGACAAAAGGCAATAGTGGAAGAAATCCACCTGGTAATAGTTTGTTTGGTAACAGGTTGTCCTTTAGAGACCGGGCCATAGGCCACGAACAGTTGATCAGATTTCCTGAAGGATGTAGTGCGCTGAATATAAAACTTGAGGCAACGTTTTATATCCAGGGAATGTAATGAACGTTCCACAGGAGTTTGTGGATCCGGAAAGAAAGTCTTTAAAATGACCGTTTCATTGAGATGAAAATCACTGGGAACTTTCGGAATAAATGTAGGATTAGTACGTAGTGTAACAGCCTCCTTTGAGAACTGGAGAAAAGGAGGTTGAATTGTGAATGCCTGAATGTCACTGACACGCCTAGATGACGTCAAGGCGAGCAATAGGGCAACTTTCCACGTGAGGAACTTTAAGCTAGCTGAATGTATGGGTTCAAAAGGAGGTAGGAGGAGCCGAGACAAGACCAGGTTTAAGCGCCAAGTAGGCAGAGGACGTCGAATGGGTGGAAACATTCGGAAGAGACCTTTGAAAAACTGTTTAATAATTCTAGACAAACATAGTGAGGAAGAGCCATCATGACGGAAGCGGGATAGAGCCGCTAGAAAGACCTTCAGAGTGGAGTGGGAAAGTCCTGACTTTGCAAGAGATAAGAAGAAAGGCAGAATCTGTTCTGGTTTAGCGGTCATCGGATCCAAGGCCTTGGTGTGGCACCAGACACAGAAACGTTTCCACTTCAACTGATAGGTTTTAATGGTGGAAGGAGCACGGGCGTGCGCTAACACCTTTCTACAGTCTGCGTCGATGGTCAGACGCGCAAATTCATGGTGCTCAGGTTCCAGGCATGAAGTTGGAGGTATTCTGGATCCGGATGGCAAATCCGCCCCTGCTGCATCGTGAGGAGGTGAGGCAACGGATGAAGCAGAATTGGCTCGCTCTGGGAGAACAAGAGAAGGTCCGGGAACCATGGGCGCCTCGGCCACTTGGGTGCGATCAAGATGACTTGAGAGGGTTGAAGCCTCATACTGTGCAACAAGCGTGGAATCAGAGGAAGCAGAGGAAAAGCGTAGCTGAATGCGTTCAACCAGCTGATCGAAAATGCATTTCCGCTCAACTCTCTGTCAGGATGAAGAGTTACAAAGCGTTGGCATTTCTTCTTGGTGATAGTCGCAAAAAGATCTATCTGCGGATGGCTCCACTGGCGGAAAATGAACTCCAGAGTTGGTTGATTGAGTTCCCACTCGTGGTTGTCCGAGAAAGACCTGCTGTGTGTGTCGGCCAGAACATTGGAAACACCCGGCACATGTATGGCAGTGAGATGAATCTGCTGATGAATTGCCCATTTCCATATCTCCTGTGCTTGTTGGGAAAGCAAAAGGGACCTGGTGCCGCCCTGTTTGTTCAGGTAATGCATGCTGGGGGTGTTGTCTGTTCTCACCAGCAGAGATTGACCTTGAACAATCCGTTAAAAAGACTTCAGGGCCAGGAAAATCGCCAGAAGTTCCAGGCGATTTATATGCCAAGTCCGTTGGACCACAGTCCATTTTCCTTGTACTGACAGGCCTTCGAGATGTGCTCCCCAGCCTTCCAGGGATGCATCGGTTGTAAGCGTCAGAGTTGGAGTAGTGTCTTGAAAAGACCGACCTTTTGAAATGTTTGGAGGGTGAGCCCACCACTCCAGAGCCGTTTGGATGCGGGGCGTAAGAAGGATCTTGTCGTTGAACGATCCTGAAATCTGCTTCCACTGCTTGTCTAACTCCTCTTGGATGACCCTTATATGTAGTCTGCAGTGGGGAATGAACTGTATGGCAGAAGAAGCCATGCCGAGGAATGATTTCAACATCCGGATTGAAACGTACAGTTTTGACTGGGGTGATCGTACCATCTGGAGCATACCGTCTTATCGTTCCTGGGAGACAAAAACCATTGCCAGATGAGAATCTAGAGAGGCTCCTAGAAAATCTCGCCGTTGAGATGGGTGAAAGTGTGACTTCTGGCAATTGATGGAAAGGCCCAAGTCTTGAAACAGGGAGAGGCAAGACTGTATATGCTGGATTGCCAGTTGAAGATTCTGAGCCTTTATGACACAATCGTCCAGGTATGGATAAAATTGTATGCCTCGTAGGCGTAGAAAGGCAGCTACTGGGGCCATGATCTTGGTAAAGCCCCTCGGTGCTGAACGGAGGCCGAATGGTAGGACCTTGAATTGGAAGTGCAGGTGTCCGACTGTGAAGCGCAGATACTTCCTGTGTCTGGGGTGAATTGGCACATGGAAATATGCGTCCTGGAGGTCGATCGTTGAGAAGAATTCCCCTGGATTGAGGTAATTCAGGATTTGAAGCAGAGTTAACATCTGAAAGGTTTTGCAAATGATGAATTTGTTCAGGGCCCGTAAATCCAAAATTGGACGCCATTCTCCCGACTTTTTCTTGACTAAGAAAAACCGGGAATAGAATCCCTTGCCGCGTTGACCTAGCGGCACTACCTCAATGGCCTCTTTTTGGATCATTAATTTTACCTTGGCCAAAAGTTCTTTGAGGTGGGGGGAGGGTGGACCCGAAGGTGGACGAGTGGGAGGGAATTTTGGGAACTCCAGGGTATGGCCTTTGGAGATAACGTCCAGGACACATTGGTCGGAGGTGATTTCGGACCATTTGCAAAAGTACTTTGAGATGCGACCTCCAAGATGCAGTCGGTAGACGAAAGGAACTGAGACTGTCACTGTTTTTTGTTGTTTGCGCCACCTCTATAAGTTGTTTTCCGTTGGTATGGTCTGGAGGAAGACTAGCGATTTTGGTTTTGGTAAGAACCTCTCTGCCGGTAATCGCCGTAGGTATTGTATGAGCGATACTGGCCTGATCCACGAAAAGTAGAGGAGCCACCGCCTCTACCTCGTGCCCCCCGAAAGGGCTGCGTTTTATATTGGAGAGTAGCTAAGCACTTTGCGGTGTCAGTGTCCTTTTTGATCGCTTTTAGAGCATCGTCTACATGCTTGCCAAATAAAGACTCTCCTTCGTACGGCAAGTCGAGGACTTTTGCTTGTACTTCTGGGCGAAATGTTGTAGATTCCAGCCAGCCTTGACGCCTCAAGACTGCAGCCCCAGCTAATTGGCGAAAGCCCGTTGATGAAATGTCGAGCGCACATTCGATAATTTCAGACGAAATTACCTCTCCCTCTAGGATAATAGCCTGCGCTTCTGCACGGATGGCCTCAGGCATTTGAGGAATCAGTGCGGCAATCTCGGACCACATTTGGCGGTCGTAACGGCCCAGAATTGCCAAGGTATTTGCCGCTCTGACAGTAGTGGCCGCCATTGTAGTAAACTTTTTTCCTATAGAGTCCAACTTGCGGCCTTCATGATCAGGAGGAGACGTGAGTGGTGTAGCCGGATTACAAGATCTTTTCTGTGCTGCTTGAGTAATAACCGACTCTGCTTTTGGTTGTGACACTAAACAGGCTGGAGCGGACGCTGGAGCCTTATATTTTTTGTCTAATCTAGGCAAGACTGCAGGTACTGAGTTAGGCTGTTCCATCACTTTAAGTCCCTCTGACCAAATAAAGTCAATAATTGGAATTGTGTGGGATTGTCTTTGTGAAACGTCTTTAAAATCATACAGGAAGCATTCACTTTTATGTTGCTGTTTCTCGACAGTGAGATGAAAGCGTTTCGCTGCACGGACCATTAAATTATGGAAGTTTGGAATGTCCACTGGAGACGATGCAAGAGGTGAGGTGGGCGGAGTGGAAGGTGTTTGAGCCCTGTAGTTGTCCCACTCATTCATATCGACGTCATCGTCGTCATCAGTGTCGTGAGGAGCAGGATCCTCATTGTCAGTGTCAGCTCGAGTTCCTTCTGGTGACGCGGGTGGAACCGGAGCAGGTGCTTGTAGAGGTTGAGGTTGAGGCTGGGGAGGAGGTTGTGATGCTGGGGAGGCAGGTGTAGATGGAGGGAACCTACGGTTATAGTCATCAAGCATGTGCTGCAAATTTTGGACTAAAGATAAAGGTATTTGTGTAACAGGTTCTGAAGTTACTGTCTCTGCTTCGTCAACAGGAAACATATCATTCCCACTTTCGACGTATTCCTCTTAGTCACCCTCATCACTGTACTCCTGGCACTTAATGTTGTTCCACCTCCGATTCATGGTCGGATTCTTCTCCACCTGATTGAAACAATTTGTCAGGAAGACGTGCTCCACTCCTTATTGGGCTTATTTGAATGAGAGGCACAGTCTTCAAGGAAGAAGCAGTAACCACTGTAAAAGTGGTAGCTGAGGCCGGAGGAGAATGAGATGCCGACGAGCCCGTTGATGTAACAGCAGTAGTCGTACGGCCAACCTGAGGCGCAGAAATTGAAGATTTTTTTGTGGTCGACGAAGATTTCATGTCCGTCGACGGAGATGTCGAAGTAGTCGACGATATTGAAGGTTTGGTCGTCGAAGACGAAGTAACTGTCGACGAGCTAGCCGTAGACGGAGTCGTCGTCGCTGATGCGATGGCCGTCGACGGAAGCGCCGTCGACAAGGCTGTCGTCGACGTTGATGGAGCCGTCGACGAGCATCTTTTAGATGATTTGGTCTTAGTCGTCGGTATTCGCTTCGACGACTGAACCGTCGACGGTGTTCGCGTCGATGATGGGAGCGTCGACGATTTCTCCGTCGACGGCATCGACTTGACACTCGTCGACTAGATTTTAACAATCGACGTAATGGGTCTCGTCTCCTGGGCTGTCGTCGACGAGGTGATCGTCGCCGACGCAGCAGTGGATGACATAGAACATGTCGTCGTCGACGTAGAGGTTACAGACTTAGTCGTCACTGAAGACGTCGACAGGCGCGTCGACGAGCCAGTCGACGAGGCAATGCCGGATTTCTGAGAGGAAGGCAAGGCTTTGGGCGCAGACGTCAGAGAACCAGGTCCCGTAGACATGCCCTGAAGCAAATCCTGTTGGGAAACAATCCTGGAGGATTCCAACAGTCTACTCTTCTTAAGAAAAGGAGATGGAACCTCAGTTTCAGACCCACGCTTCTGAGAGGATCTGGAAATGCCTGAAGAAAAACTTTCCACATCAGAAACCACAGACTCTGAAGTCTTCAACTTCTGTAGCCACAGAAGGAGACGGGCCTCTCTATCCCTCAGTGTTTTGGGAGGAAAAGTGCAACAGTACTTACAGTTCTTAACCTCGTGGTCTGGGTAGAGACAGTAAATGCATTTACTGTGAGGATCCTCATGGAAAAGGTGCAGTTTACCACAGGAAGGGCAGGCTATAAACAAAGATTTCTTATTTGAAGACATTTTTGAAGAAATAACAGCTAGGAGTTGAAGAAAAAACTGAGCAGAGCTCAGGGAGACTCCCTTCTCACGACGTGCGGTAGAAAATCAGAGGTCTTGGGCTTCTGAGGAGAAGGTTCTAGAGGGAACTACAGCCTGATTGGCTGGAATTTGGACCAAAACATAATGACACTGATATGTTACCAAGTTGAGTTTTCTCCCTTAGGCTTTCTATGAGCCTATTCAGTTCTATGGTACTTTTGAGTTAACTGTATTTTATATATATGTATATGTATTTTTATAATTATAATAATTTTACTTATATATATATATATATGCATATATTACTGCTATTTTATGTACCTTGGTACTCCCACTTCGACGATGGGGAATATTCAAGCATGTGAATCTATGGAAGACAACCCTAATACTGGAGAAAGTTATTTACCGAGATTAGGTATTTCTAGTACCTGTGGGTGAGCTTAGCTAGATACTGGCTGTCAGAATATTAAGCTAAGGATAAGATATTGATAGGGATTCCAAACAAGTAGATAAGCCCAGTTTCTTTTTGCTTTATCTTGATTTGGACTGCCTTTTCTTGTCCCTAGAGCGTGGCCTCCCTTACTCTGAGTTTGGTCCAGGTGAGGTGAGGTAATTTCCCCTGTCGAGAAGGGTGAGTAAGGAACTATCATGCTTCTTCTTCAAACTGTATTATATTGTTTTATATCCTATGCACTTATACCATCTGTAGGAAGGTGAATATCTGACTATGGTTGCCCCCAACTTTTTGCCTGGTGTTTTGCTGGTTTTTCGACTTAGTTGACCTGGGGCCCTGCCATTCAGGACCCCAGGCCGACTGCTCTCTCTGTAAAATGGATTCCATGTACTCTAGGTACATATCTAATTGGATACTGAGTCACCTTATCAGCCCCTGTACAGTGTACCTTAGGTACCCAGGGCATAGGTGCACCCAGGGCCTACCAAGGGCTGAAGCATGTATTATACCACCCCTGGCTGGCCATCCAAATCTGACACAACTGGCTGCACGACAGCTGGGGCAAGGTGGTGTAAACACCCTTTGCTTTAGATATAGTATTCCTATATCTAACCCTAAAATGGACACATATATTCCTATCAGTCACTCCTATGGCAGGCCTTATCAATCCTGAAGGCAGAGTGCTTGGAATTATGTGAGATGGTGCTCTGGCAAGAGCTGAGCCCGTTTGCAGCTTGCGGAACCAAGTCCTAATAGATGTTCCATGATAACGCTATACCATATACTCTTAAGTGCATTATGAGCCTCGCGGTCAAATGCTAACATTGGTATAGCATTATCAAAACATGTCGAGTAAGGTGTCATACGAATTGGAATACTACCCCCTCGCCAATTCTGGCGACGGGAGTAGCATTCCACCCTTCTAGAGGGACACGACATGTATGTAACTGTGAACCCCGGTTAAAGTTAACTCGAGCCTCAGCATCACAAAATGGATGCTGCCTCAACAGACACAAGTCTGACCTCCTGCTGCTGGGAGTCCTTCCAGCGAGGGAGGTTCGTACAAAGGGTTTCCTGCTTTGGGAGGTGCTAGCACCATCCCAGACAGGATTTTGTGTATTAGGTAGGACAGGGCTGAAAGGAATGAGACATGCCGGGGCACACAAGGTGTCCCTGTGCATACACCAGTCAGAACCAGTTCCTGGGGCACTCCAGCCCCAGAGCTGGCGCAAGACCGGACAAAGGAAAGGGGGTGTAACCCCCCCCTTCCTGGTCCCACCCACAGGAGGGACCTAGTCGCAGTGCAGGCCCCTTTAGCTGAATAAAGGTAGGAGCTGGTCCCATTCCAAACTAGATTAATCTTGACAACTTCCACGAAGAAACTCTTGACCTTCGACCTCCTGATTACCAGAAGACTGAAGAATCTCCCCTATGGTCAGGGAGTGACCATCCTGCTTCGCAGGCACCATCAAGCTTCTGTGCGGTTTGCTGCAAAGTCCTTCCATCCCGGAATCAGACGACCTAGCTCGACAAGACCCGGACCTCCAGACCTCTCTGACCTCTACCCACATCCACAGCACAGCTGGGACCCGTGGGTGCGACGAGCAACGTGGAGACGGCCATCTTGAGAAACCTGCATAGCACTTCCAGCACGACCGCCGAGGGATCCTCGAGTGAGTGCACTGGGGTTTGAGAAGCCCTTCCACCGACGCAGCTCCTGCACCAAAGACCAGCCCCCCAGCATCCACGAGATCTGCGTGGGGCCCTTTTTCCTGGTTGCTGCTTGTCCGGTTGTCTGGTCACTTGCCGGCTGGCTAGCGACCTCTGAGACGACGACTCGAAGAATCCAACACTGCTGGCCTGGTCCCCCAAACTGCCCCTTGCTTCCCTATGAACGAGAGGCACCCCGGACCCTCCTGGTCCGCACCAGACGCCATCTTTGTTCCACCGCGTGGCTTGCATTAGCCAAGGCCTGTTGTCCAGATCGACGATCCGACACCGCCATCAGCAGCAGACTACGTGGGACAGCTCGTGCCTCCAGCCTGGTTGAGAAGAACAGCTCCTGGTCCGCGCAGCTACAGAGAGAAGCGACTCTTCTTCCACCTGAACGCGGAGACAGCATCTGGTTCCCTCCTGGTTCCAGCACCGTCACTGGCTAGTGACCGAGACTCTGTCCCCTTCCCTTTCAGGACTTCTTCCTTCCAGTTCCATCCTTGGAACCACCGGACTCCTCCATCTGGCTGCCTGCCAGCAACTCCTTGTTTCAGGCATCACCGGGATCAACGCAGCAAACCCGACGCAACTTCAGCCCTATGCACCCGCAGCCTGTGGGTTAGGTAACTAAAGCTTCTAGGTGCTGAAGTCTGTGTACACTATCCTAGTGTCCAGGTCCACTGTTGTTTTCCCTCCATCCAGCCGGGTTCGTCCGGAATCCGTAACTTACTAAACTGTAAGATCCATAGATGTTGGTACGCATCCCGCATGAGAGTTCCCACTCTGCACGTGAGTCCCGTGGGCCTCCTGCTCCTTACTTACCTAGTTTGTAGCGTAGTCCCAGCGATCCTACAGCCTCTGGATCTCCTTACAGTACTTTCTTTCCTCGCATTCCATTGTTTTGAGTATATGGTTTGTCGTGCCTCTAAGGCGCACTTGTAAATATTGTGCGAACTCGTATTTCCTTTTTAGTATTGTCATGTGCTTAGCCCTCTGACCTCATAAAGAGTTCAGAGGTGTATGTTAGTTAATAAATAACTGTTTATTTTCATATCAACCTGTGTGATGTCCTTTCATTTGGTATTCAAGGGGTTATACGTGGTAAAACAGCTGGCTTCACATGCCATTCAGAGTTTAGCCTAAAGACTGCTTTTGTCCACGCTACTAGGATAGCTGGTCTATAAGGTTGACTTACAACCAATCACCATAAGGGATGTTTGGATTGATACAAGGTGATCACTAGAACTAGTGAGCATCATATATCAGGCCAACTTCTCACACCATCTTGCATTTTTGTAGGTGATTTATACACCAGCTGACATGGAGGAATAGGAAAATATATCTTTTAAAGTTGTCACTGTTATTTATTCTTTTTTTAGGTTTTGCCTGGCGAAAGCTGCGCTCTGCGCAGCTTTTTCGCGCAGGCGAAAACCTAATGAGAACTGTAGTGTGGGTTTGGGTCGGCCCTCGTCATTTATTGGCTAGCTCCATAAATGGAGCATAGCCATTGGACGATGGGCCTGTCCGTCGATGCCGGACCAGATTCGGGGGCGTTCCCGAGATTCTTTGGCTTTTGCCGACGTCACGCGACGTCAGCCAAAAGCCGGGAACGCCCCCGAATCTGGTCCGGCATTGCCGGCACTTCTGCGTCTCTCCTCCCCCCTTTCCCGCCCCCTCCCGCTTGTTTCCTGATGCTGGCCTCGCAATGGCGCTGCGTCTCTCCTCCCCCTTTCCCGCCCCCTCCCGCTTGTTTCCTGATGCCCGCCTTCCTTGTCTGTGCTCGGGTTACTTTGGATGCGGAGTTAGAGCAGAGCGTAGCCCGTCCGGACACAGCGCCTTCCTTCTCTGCCATGGGGCTCCTCCAGGCGCCGCTGTGCGGCTTCATTGGTAAGAACGGCGCGGTAAAGATGCATGAACCGGGGTCCCAGTGAGAGAGAGTGCACGCTGAGCTAATGCTGCCCGTAAGGGCCGTCCTGCAGTTGGGTTTGTGGCCCTGTGCTTACCTGGGGCAGTGGTTAGGTACGATGGGGCTGCGGGGGATGTCTTGGTGAGACGACCTGGGACAGGGGGTGAGGATATCCGAGCATCCGATGTAGTTCTGTGGCGTAAGAGACAGCGTATATTCTAACAAGTCTCCATTTCTTTGGTTGAGGGCAGACTGTTGACTCTGATATAAATAAATGCAGTTCCTGATGTCTTCTCTGTGTTATCGATTTCTCTTCCCGGATTGTCCTTCCTTCATTTCTTTCATTGTAGGCCAGACGGTGACGCGGGGTCGCGCGCCGGCCGCTGTGCGCAGGAGGGGTTGTGGTCTGAGCGATGCGGAGCTGGGCGCACTCACAGCGGCCGCGGCAGGCTCCTGGAGACGGCTGTGTGAGTAGCCGCGGCCCGGGATGGGTCTGCTGAGATCCGGGAGGGGCGCGGGCGGGGCAGCTGTGGGCCAGAAGGGAGAGATGTGCTCGGGACGTGTGAAGTAAACCTTTGTCCCTTTAGCACGGACAAATACTGTTGAGGGAGGCAATACGGTGTCACCCTCTGAAGGAGAGGCAGAGCCAGTCTGTCCCGGGAGAGAGGGGTGAGAAAGGTATGTTCCTTGTTTAGGGTTAAAGGGACTTGATACGGGGGCTAACGAGCTGTTTGCCTTTAGAGAAGGCAACGAGATCCCTGGGGACCGGCGCCATGTTGCTCTCATTCTGCGGCCGACCGACGTTGGAGGAAGTCCAGGTGGGTGAGTGCTTGTTTTTCCTTTTCATTGCCTTCCCGCCCCCCCTCCCGCTGACCGTGTGCTGTTTCCGCCCTCCCCCCCCTCGCTGTCCTGTGCCCCGTTCCCGCCCTCCCCCCCCTCGCTGTCCTGTGCCCCGTTATGTTATGTTATGTTATACCGGGGTTTTATATAGCGTACCGCTACTCGGAAGAGTGTCCCGACGCTTTGCATTGCGCACCAAACTCATAACATAACAGGAAAAACAGATAAAAGGCAGAGAAAAAAGGGAACCATACAGGCCAGAAAACTAAGAGGTAAAAAGCCAGGTTTTGAGCCCTTTCCTGAAGGCCAGCAGGTTTGGAGTGCTGCGCAGGGACACAGGCAGCTTATTCCACAACTGGGTCGCCAGTAATTTAAAAGAGCGGCCTCCAATACGTGCTCTCTTCACACGAGGCACCGCCGCAAGAAACAGGGATTCTGACCTTAGCGACCTGGCTGGATGGTAGAAGGTCGGCCTTTTTTGGAGGTATTTCGCTCCAGAGGCGTGCAAGGCTTTGTGTGCCAGAGTAAGGGTCTTAAAAATTATCCGCTTCCGGACAGGAAGCCAGTGCAGTGCTTCCAGGAGGCCCGAGGTTCTGGCGCGGCGAGATAATCCAAAGATGGCCCGTGCTGCCGAATTCTGGACCACCTGTAACCGTTGAAGCAGGTATTCTGGCAGGCCGAGATAAAGAATGTTAGAGTAGTCTATTCTCGAGCCTATGATCGCCTGCACCGTGATCTTCCTGTGTTCCTTCGATAACAGAGGGAGAAACTTACGCAGCATCCGGAGCAGGCCAAAGCAGGTGCCAGTGAGACCGATTACCTGTGAGCGCAGTGTGAGGCCATTGTCGATCTTAATCCCCAGGTTTTTTGCCACCTGGGACGAACTTGCTGGTGGAAACATGTTCTCAGGCCACCACACTTTCCAGTCCGGATCCGAACTGCACCCGAAAAAGAGGACCTCGGATTTATCCGAGTTGCACTTGAGGCTGTTATGTTGGAACCACTGAAACACAGCCTCAAGGCAACCCTGGATCCTACCTCCATCGAAATCCGCACCCCGTTCCGCCCTCCCCCCCCCCTCGCTGTCCTGTGCCCCGTTCCCGCCCTCCCCCCCGCTATCCTGTGCCCCGTTCCCGCCCTCCCCCCCCTCGCTGTCCAGTGCCACGTTCCCGCCCCCTCCCGCTGTCCGTTCCGCCCCCCCCCTCCCCTTTCACTCTCCGTTGCTTGTTTGTTTTTGGTGCCCAGGGGGTTGCATTCAGACTTGTATCGCCCAAGCACGTGGTTGCCATACAATTTAGAGCAAGTTTAGGCTTACTATTTGACTACAGTTAACAAGAAATCATCTGGAATGCACTCGGTTTACATTGCCATGAAAACGCAAAGGTTTAAATGGTTTCTTCTGTATGGCTTTTATCTAATTGGGAGCAGGGCATGGTGCTATTAAGAGGATTAGCAAACTTTTGATTACATGCACTATGCCTTGAATTTCTTATGTTGAAGTGGACTCTTTTGGCAGTAATCACATCGCCAGGAGAATAATTGAACACCGTGTGCTGTTCCCGCCCCCCCCCCGCTGTCCCGTGCCCCGTTCCCGCCCTCCCCCCCTCGCTGTCCTGTGCCCCGTTCCCGCCCTCCCCCCTCGCTGTCCTGTGCCCCGTTCCCGCCCCCCCCCCCTTGCTGTCCTGTACCAGGAGGTGAGTGACCAATACTCCTCTGACTGGATCCAAAGCCCACTGTGTACATCATTTTATTTTTATTATGTCTCACCTCTGTCTGTTGCCAGACGTTTTGGTACTTTACAGTGGACTTAGCGCCCGCCCATTTCTACTTCGGTTCATTGTCACTCTCCTTTGCTTGCTTGGAATTCTTAGCTTCGGTAGGTTTTCCTCCCTCTACTTTATTTCTTTTTTTTTTTTTCTTCTTTAGCGTTATGGACGCACTGCTGTCCATCCACGGCTCACTATTTCAGGTGGTACTTTTTTCTTTTTATTTAAGCACCACTTTATGAGAGTGCGTGTTTCCTCCAGCTGGCTCCCTTGTGTACTTCTCCCCCTCTGTGTTTCTCACTCATTCTGTTCCTGCCTTTCATCCTTTGTCATTTTGCTTGACCCAGCATCTCCTACCCATCCTTCGTTGTCAGTGTGCTCTCCCTACCCTCTCCTGCCCACCCTCCATTGTCCATGTGCTCTCCATACCCTCTCCTGCCTACCCTTTGTTGACGTGTGCTCTCTCCACCCTCTCCTGCCCACCCTCTATTGCCCGTGTGCTTTTTTTACCCTCTCCTGCCCACCCTCCGATGTCCGTGTGCTCTCCCCACCCTCTCCTGCCCACCCTCTATTGCCCGTGTGCTTTCTTTACCCTCTCCTGCCCACCCTCCGATGTCCGTGTGCTCTCCCCACCCTCTCCTGCCCACCCTCTGTTGACGTGTGCTTTTTTTACCCTCTCCTGCCCACCCTCCGATGTCCGTGTGCTCTCCCCACTCTCTCCTGACCACCCTCTATTGCCCGTGTGCTTTCTTTACCCTCTCCTGCCCACCCTCCATTGTCCATGTGCTCTCCATACCCTCTCCTGCCCACCCTCTGTTGACCTGTGCTCTCCCTACCCTCTCCTGCCCACCCTCCATTTTCCGTGTGCTCTCCCCGCCCTCTCATGCCAACCCTCTGTTGCCCGTGTGCTTTCTTTACCCTCTCCTGCCCACCCTCCGTTGTCCATGTGCTCTCCCTACCCTCTCATGCCAACCCTCTGTTGCCAGTGCAGATTCAGAGTGCAGATTCAGAGTGCAGATTCAGAGTGCAGATTCAGAGTGCAGATTCAGAGTGCAGAGGGTGACTATGTGTGTGTGGGTGGCTTTGCGTGTGTGGCTCTGTGTGGGTGTAAAATGTAAGAGGTCATGCATTTGCGAGCGATTAAGCTATTGGCATTGTAAATGACAATGCCATTTATTTATGTTTTAAAAAAAACACATAAATAAAATAATGTCAAGAGCAATGCCAATAGCTCTAACTTTAACAAAGGCAAAACCATTGCATTGTAAATGCTTGTTGTTTATGAGTGTGGTTTGCACTTGCAGTAGCAAACGTCCTTAAGAACAGAGGCCCTGATGAAAGCCAAGGGAGTATTTCCCCTGTTTGGCAGAAACATGTTGGCCCCTAAGCAGTCATTTGTTCATACTGCGGTTTTGCGCTGTTCTGGTTTTTAAATAGAAAGAGACTTACAGCCATTAAAGTTTCCTTACTGTGAGCCCTCTATTCCTTTTTAACTTCACTTTTTCTTACACCTTCACCCTTTGCACTGCACTTTGTTCCATTTGGTGATCCCACGCATGGTCAAACAAGCGATTGTGGGTTTGACCCCAGTCCTACCAGGCGGTCCTGGAAGTAGTCTCACTGATCTAGAGACACACCAGCTCGGCCCTGTGGATGACCAGAGGAAAAAAATCAGATCACCAACAAGATTTTGATGGTAATCCATCTCTGGATCTTGGGTCTCACCTACTCTTGCTGGTGGTTACATGCGTTGGATTGTTAAACTTTATACAAAGACGATTCTGTTATTTAGCTATACATTTTGCAGACCTTATACAGTGTATGGTCCCTGAAACACATTTGTTTTCTGCTAGACACCCAGGTTTTTGTGTATTCATAGATTGTATTCTTTCACTTACCCGGGAGACTCCCGTGCCGTTTGATATCCTAAGACACCTCACGTCGACGCTCGACCGGGTTTCAACCAGGTGATTTCCCTCTTAGTTGTGATTCTCGTATTCAGTTTCTGGTGAGTACCTCCAAACGCCGCCTGCCAGTGCGGCATGCGAGCAGACGTTCTTTTCTGAACAGTTCGGTTACTTCGTCATGTTCGCACAATCTGAGACATTCAAAAATCAATTATCCTTTTTGCGGAATTTGTAGAGCTGGGCTCCCTCCCGTTCAAAATTTGTAACAGCAAACGTCCCTTCTGGGAGGAGCAGCAGATAGCTGGTGCGGGGGCGAGGCAGAGACTAGCCCCGCGAAAATTTGTCAGAGCAAGGTTCCACAAATACGCCGCACTCCCTTTGGGTGGTTTGAACACAGGTTTATTTCACACGAAAAACGTCCTCCTTCCCCTACGCGTTTCAAACTTCAAACAGTTCCTGATCACGGTAGTAACAAGTCCCTCATTCCTTTCTAGTTATTTATACTGAGTCACCGCTTTTACAATTAAGGTGCATTGTGGGCTCAGTGGTACGAAGCATGGCTGAATTTTGATTCATAGCCTATCTGTGACCCTTTTTTGTCGGAAGGTTTTGAACATTTCCATTGGGCATATGTTTCCATGCTGATTGCATAATCCACCTCAACCCAAATTGTGTCAGGTGATTATTTGGTTGGTTTCTGTTGGGCGTTATGTGAGATGTAAGCTGAGTGCCTATTACTCTCATTGCCCCATTGCGTATCCATATGTATTGCAATTTTGGGAAACCATATCGATGAAATATAAATTTATATACAATTCGGTTTTGATTGAAAAAATAAGGTCCAAACCTTCTATAAGATGGCACCCAGTCTAAATGGAGCCAGACAACTCCAAAATAGCACGGGTGTGCCTACAAGGAACTAAAAATGGGCTGTGTCTGACCAGAGGTCAAGTTGTATCAGGCTTTTGCTTAGAAGCTATGCGGACACGTTGACATATTATTTAAATAGCCTGCTGAGTAATTGAGGGGTATCTTAGGGGGGTGTAACTGAGCTTCGAGGATTCACAGCAAAGAAAAATAGGTGAGTAAAAGAATAAGCAAACCGGAGTCCAGCAACCCTTTAATTCTCCGTCAGGCTCTCCTGCTGAAAGATCGTACTGGTTAAGGAAAGTCTAATTAAATAAAGATGGGAAATAGAACACACAAAATCTATTTAAAATAGGGTGCAAACCCTCTATAAGATGGCACCTATTCTAAATGGAGCCAGGCAGCTCCAAAATGGCATGGGTATGCCTACAAGGAACTAAACATCGGCTGTGATAAACTGGAGGTCAAGTTGAATCAGGTTTGTGCTCAGAAGCTTACACACTGATACAGCCACTCATACACCCATCCACACACTGATAGAGGCACCGACACACCCACTCACACATCAATACATCCACTCATATACTCATCCGCATACTGATACAACCACTCACACATTGATACCGCGCCCGACACACCCACTAACACACCCATACAGCCACTCACTGATCCATATACACACCCATACAGCCACTCACGCATCCTCTTGCACACCAATACAGCCACTCACACCCAGCCACACACTGATACAGCCACTTACACACCCATTCTCACACCCATACAGCCAAGCATACTCCCACTGATACAGACACTCTCACACCAACTCACACACCCAAAGAGCCTCTCACTCCCACTCACATACCCATATAGCCACTCACGTGCCTTAACCCACCCTTACAGCCACTCACACATCCACTCATACAGCCATTCACAATAAGTATTCAAACAATCACAAGCAACCATATCAGTTTTTTCTTTTTTTTAAACCAGAAAATGTGGTTTAACAAGAACTTTTTTTGTTTTTGAACTTCACTTCTGCGCTGTGCCTGAGAAACCTATTGTTTTTAATATAAACTTAAAAGGGGCTTACTTTCCGGACTTCTCGTTGGTTCCTTGTGTGCCACTTACCTTTCCTCCATTTCTATTGGCTGCAGCATATTTTCTTGCATTATGAAAAGCTTGTTCCTTGTCTGCTTCTCTTATATGTTTCCTGCTGCTTAAATACTATTAACATCCGCTTTCGTGGAACTATATTTTCATAAAGGTTTCCCTTTACTATCGCAGCATATTTATAAAACAATTTATCACCAGGGAAGATTAAATGATTTGCATATAATCACAAGATCTTGCGTGGCGCCGCCGAGGACCGAACCTGGATCCGTAGCTCTGGAGTCAGTAGCTCAGACCACTGCACCACAGCCTCTCCTCTCCTGTGTTATCGGTCAGGGAGCTCTTTCTTTTTCCCGGACAATGATTGATGAAAACAGCTTTTCATTCATTACATAGGCGACACTGATGCATTACCAATGCTTGTTTTCTTCTTTTTAAACGCTTTGTTTTTGGGCTGTTTTGTTGTTGTTAAATACCAAGTAGAAAAAATAAACTTTTAAAACAAAACGCAGAAATCCTGTGCAAGAAGTCTTTAAGAAAAAGTGTCATACTTATGGCTTTTCACTGCCTGAAGAACAGCAGGGATGGACTGCTACCCAACAGTCATCACCTTTTTACAGTATGCAAAATGCTCATATATTGGAAAGTTCAGGAGCTCTTTGAGGCAGATGCTGTTGCTCTTCAGCTGGGACAGTATCAACAGGAACTACTCGCTCTGCATGACATGTTGATGGTTCCAGCGCATCGCATTGTCTATCCGCCCTTGCAAGCTGCTGAGGGTGTATTTTCTTCAGATGCTATAGCATACTGCTTTTTTCCAAATGGGATGCTAAAGAATTCCCAGGCACCTGACTGCTTTTTTGAGGGAATTGCTCTTCTGAAGAGCTAATGTCTCTCTCCTACTGCTACTGTTATGGATTATTTGGAGATGCCATTTTAATATACCAAAAACAAAAAAAACGCCAATTCAAAAAATAAAACTGAAGCTGCAGTGTGTCGAAGATATAATTTCTTAGAATCACACCGAAAGGAGGAAAAGAATTGGGAGGGGACAACCTCTAAAGAAGCATGAAAGGTGTTTTAACCAATGAAATCTCTCTGTTGTGTTGCAGTGATACCGATAGTCACAGGGAGTCTGGAAATATGTAATAAAACAACCTTCTAACGTACAATTACTCTATGTGATTTTAGTAAAGCACTTACCTCAAACATTAATTTTATAGTGTCTATATAACCTGTGTGCATGTTAGAAATCAAGTCACATCCGTGGATGTCCCCGCGTAACTACAATGTATGTATCGGGACAGTTTGCGACGGATTTGGGAATTACAAAAAAAAACATTAAAAAAGATATAATATTTTGTTTTTGTTATAATTAATGTTAGGTAATTTAATATATTTATATACTTTTTTTAATCTTCAATAATAATACCTTAAAATCAGTTAAAAATGTTTACGTTAAAGTAATATTATAATTAGGTGTGCTTTATTAAAATATCTTTTTTTTCAAAAGAAAACAAAGAAATTCACAAAAAATCAAAGGTTACAGGGACATTATACTTAGGAAAAAAAGAAAAAAATAACCTTGGAAATTCAGTGTCAATACTGGGCACCGTCGACAATGGACCCATCTGTATTTGGGCCACCAGCGGTTTTGCTGACGACGAACGGGCTGTCGACGGTGCCAGCGAAGAAGAGTGCATCGACACTCCCTGTTTGGGGATCTTTGTTGATGTCTTTTTCAGCAATGTTGCCGTTGACGCAGCAGGTTTCACTTTTACTGACACTATGGTCGCTGGAGATTTCAACGACATCACCAGCTTAGAAGGCAGTGAAGAGAATTTCAATGTTGTTGTGGTTGTAGTGACAACAGAGACTAACACCGATGAGGACGTCGGCGAGAAAGCAGTTTTCGATTCTGAGGTGACGGAATCGTAGTTTTTGACTCTTGTAAAGTCTTTGAAGCTGTCTTGATAATAGGGGTAGCAGCCGAACGTGTAGTACATTGGCGTACTATAAACCCCCAGCTAAATTGGTAGGTGGTGGGCTTGGGAAGGGGGCCTCCACCATGCAAGTATCCACCGGTGTAGTAGGCTGTGAATTACAGTTTTGTGAGGGAAGCACCTTCTTTGCAGTTGAAGGTTGGTCATTAGCCTTGAAAGGGTGGGTGATGCTTTTTGCCACTTTAGAGGGTTTTGGAGACAAAAGCTCCACATAACTTGCTCTCTTTTTAGAGGAGACAGTCTTAAGTGAAGTATCACTGTTGTTGTCTGATTGAGGGTATTCCTTTGTTTCTAACTTCTGTAGCTGCCAGAAGTGTATCTTCTTTATCTCTCAGAGACAGGACAGCAAATTTTACAACCTCTCACCTGATGGTCTGGGTGAAGGCAATAAATGCATTTCTTGTGAGGATCATTCAAATGAAGCATCAACTTGCCCCAGGAATCGCAATGTCTAAACAATGATCTCTTAGCTGATGTCCCAGAGTTGAGAAGTTATAGAGATCAAGAAACGCTGTTTCTGAGGAAAACTTTCTATCAGGAAGGCCAAAAATCAGAAATACTGAGCAAAGCTCAGAGAGATTCTCATCACACGACGTTCTGTAGAAAATCGGATAGCCTGGAGCCTCTGTGGTAAGGGTTCTAAAGGGTTCTGTCACCTGATTGACTGAACTTTATACCATTTCTAATTACTCTGATGAGCAATTCAAGTGAATGTTTTTCTTACTGCTTTATATGCACTGTGGGACTCCCACTTCGATGACGGGGAATGATTCATGGATATGAATCCATGAAAGATCCAATACTGGAGAATCTGATCTACAGTTATTAGTAACTCCTTAAAATATGGTGATAGTATATTTATAGAAATTGTCACTTATCTGACTAAGCAAACAGTGATCACAAAGATTCACTTCACACTCGACATGCAATAGATCTCTGAACTTGCTAGCCTGGGTGAGGAGAGGAGAATGCTCAGCTTTGCTCTAATTGGCTGTCTTTGGGTGTTTTATAAAGAGGTGGATAGACTACTATTTTGACTTTTCTCAAGCTAATATGTTTGTTTAACATTGCAGTGTCACTATGTATACCATGGGAATCCCAGCTTGACTAAGGGGATGATTCAAGCATATGAATCTAAGAAATCCAATATTGCAGAAAGGATTAGTTACTTACCTGTAATCCTAGTTCTCTTCCAGGGGTATACTCATTAAAGTCATAAGCACTGAATAATCTCCGCCCATGAGCGGGAACCCGGAACACATAACCAAATACATATATATGTGTAAATATATAAATAGAGTACATAGTACTAAACAAATTATACACATATACATGTATAAACTAAGAATATGCAGCCCAACCATAACCTATAGGCTAATAAGGCCATAATTACATACTTTCATAAGGCCTCAGGTAATCTGAACACTTTGCCTTTAAGGCCTCCAGAGGGACCCTGCTCCCATCATGCCCCACAGGTGACAGTTAGGTCAGTTCTTTTGTACGGTACAGGAAACCTTGCAGGTATCTGCATATAGAATTACAATAATAACGTATTAAACCATAATACTACTTCTCGCCCGGGGAGGCGGGAGGGTGCTTATGACTTTAATGAGTATACCCCTGGAAGAGACTAGGATTACAGGTAAGTAACTAATCCTTCTCTTCCAGGGGATACTCATTAATAGTCATAAGCACTTGATAGAGTAGCAAGCTCATACCCACTTCAAAGCGAGCAGAAAATAGAGATAACAACAAGTAGACACACATATCTTAGCTAGTATTAGCAAATACATTTCTGAGCGATGCCTGCCCAACCTGAGCATCTGCCTGCGTGTCTGAATCAATACAGTAATGGCGAGTAAATGTATGGACTGAACGCCATGTAGTTGCCTTACAGATTTTTGCCATAGAAACATTTCTAAGGAGAGCTGTGGTGGAAGCTTTCCCTATAGTAGAATGAGCCTTTGGTCTTCCTGACAAAGACCTGTTAGCCAACTGATAAGCCAGGACAATGCAAGAACCAATCCATCTAGATATGGGCCTCTTGGACGCCGCAGAGTCCGTATTAATAGGACCATAGTTAATGAACAAACGGTTCGAGGTTCTCAATGTCTTTGTTCTGTCCAAATAAAACTTAAGAACCCTCTTAAGGTCTAAAGAGTGGAGAGCTCTTTCAGGAGGATTCGCAGGATTTGGAAAGAAAGTCGGCAATGTTATAGTCTGATTAATGTGAAAATCTGACACTACCTTGGGAAAAAAGGCATGGTGCGTTCTGAGAACCACTCTATTAGCATGGAACACAATGAAAGGTTCATTACAACACAGAGCCTGGATCTCGCTCACTCTACGAGCAGAAGTAAAGGCTACAAGGAACGCTACCTTCCAAATTAAGTGCTGTAAGGAGGCTTTGTGTATAGGTTCAAAAGGAGCACCCATTAATTTAGTTAATACCACATTAAGCCCCAACGGTGGAGAAGGTGATCTGACTGGCGGATACACCTTTCTTAAACCTTCCAGAAAATCTTTCACTACCGGCATCCTAAAAAAGGAGGTCTGAGTAGGTGATTTCCTGTAGGCCGTGATCGCTGCAAGGTAAACCTTAACCCCTTCGCTGCGGATGACGAGCTGAGCTCGTCATGTAACGCGGCTTTTAGAAAAAAGCCGCACAGCGCAAGAATAACCGCCGCAGCGATGCGTTAATAGAGTTAAACTGAAGGCCAGACCTCGCCAAATGTAACAATTAAGGCAGAATCCCCTGTTCCTGACCATGAATAGGGTCAAGACCATTGTTTGTGCACCATAATAAAAAAAACGCTTCCATTTAAAACCATATGACCTCCTTGTAGAAGGACGTTTGGCTTCTTTCAGGATATGCATACAGTCTGGGTTCAACTGCAAGTGTCCATACTGGATGACTTCAGGAGCCATGCTGCCAGGCGTAGGGAGGACAAGTTGGGGTGGAACACTTTCCCCCTCTGCTTGGACAGAAGATCCGGGTGGCATGGCAACCTCCTGTGTGGCACTTCCGACAACTGAAGGAGATCTGGAAACCACCATTGGCGTGGCCACTCTGGAGCAATCAGAATCATCCTGGAATTGGTTTTGTACATCCTGTTGATTACTGTCGGTACCAATGGAGTCGGTGGAAACGCATACAGTAATCTCTGATACCAATCTATCAAAAGGGCATTCCCTTGAGATCTGACCTGGGGAAACCTGGATGCGAAGACGGGGCATTTTGCGTTTCCTGCGTCTGCGAACAGGTCGATATTTGGGGTTTCCCATTCTTGAAAGATACTGTTTGCGACTTCCTCGTTGAGAACCCAATCGTGAGCCTCGACGAAGTCCCTGCTGAGGAAATCCACCCGCAAGTTGAGGGACCCCAACAGATATACAGCTGTTATCGACAAGTCTCTCGCTAGTAACGAGTTCCAAATGGTCTGGACCTGGTACCCCTCTGCTTGTTTAAATATACATTGTGGTTGTATTGTCTGTTTGCACCAGAAGGGACCGAGACTGGAACGATGGAAACAGAGACTTGAGAGCCAGATGAACCGCTCTTAGTTCTAGCAGGCTGATGTGATAGCCCTTTTTCGGAGTCTGACCAAAGTCCTTGTACCTGCAGAGGGCCCATATGAGCACCCCAACCCTGGAGAGAGGCGTCCGTGATCAGAGATTGAGAGGGAGCATCCTGATGAAATGGCACTCCTTGCATTAAGTGTGACCTCTTCATCCACCATCAGATGGAATCTTTGGCGGACTGATGGAGTCTTCGATCCTCCCACCACCCCGTCTTCTGCCTCCATTGATCCTCTAAACACTGTTGCAGAGGACGCATGTGCAATCTTGCGTTTGGAACTATGAAGATGCACAACGCCATCGACCTCAGGAAAGAGGACACCAGGCAAACATTCGGGCAAGTAGATTGAAGAAAAAGCTGACACTTTGTACGGATTGATAACCACCTCTCCTCCGAAGGACACACGTTTACTTTTTCTGTGTCCAAGAGGGCACCCAGATAGTGGATCTCCTGGGTTGCGTTCATTATAGATTTCTTGAAGTTGACCTGAAGACCCAACTTGTGCATGAGACGAAGGCATATCGTAAGATGATCTTCCAGAAGAGATGGAGACGAACATTTTAGGAGCCAGTCGTCCAAGTAAGGATAGATGAAAATCCTCTGCTTCCGAAGCAAGGCAGCTACCACCGCCATACACGGAGAACGTTCGAGGAGATGACTTCAGTCCGAACTGAAGTACTGCATACTGGTAGTGATGAACAGACACTTGAAATCTGAGAAATTTCCGATGCTTTTTTGACATTGGAACAATGTGAAAGTATGCGTCCATCAGATCGATGGAACACATCCAGTCCCCCTGATGGAGCTGGGGAAGTATTTGATGGAGCGCTGACAACTGAAATTTCTCCCTTCGAATGAATCTGTTCAACAATCTCAAATCCAGTATAGGTCTGTATACTGCAGTGGGACCTTTCTTTCTCACCAAGAAGAAGCGGGAGTACAGACCTTGGTTTCTCTGCGGAAGAGGAACTTTCTCTATGGCTTTTTTGCATAAAAGGCTGTTTACTTCTTTTTGCAGAAGCTTGTGACTTTGATGAATGACTCTCTTTGGACATATGACAGGTGGAGGCTTTTTGAATTTGAGGAGATATCCATTCTGAATGATGCCGATGACCCACCTGTCTTTTGTCAATCTTCTCCACTCGTCTAAGTATAAAGCAATGCTTCTTCCTACCGGAGTGGACCACAGCTGCGGAGGAAGTTTCATTTCATTGTTTCTGAGGCTGTTTTGTAGCTGAGGATTGCTGTCTGTTTCCTCCTCTGCCTCGCTCAGGTCTGCGCTTTTGAAACTGCGACCTCTGTTGAGACTGCTCCTGGTTTTGCAACGACCAGTTTGAGGATTGCCCCCACTGCTGAAATGACCTTTTGTCGTAAGGGCGAAAACGACGGCGAATGGCAGATTGACTATTTTATTTTGGGCATCAGGCTTAAGGCCCGTGAGGCTAAGTCATGTAGAACTCCTGGAGCATATGCCGTGGACATAACCATGCGCTGCAAGATCCGCAGAATCAGCTGCCGCACTAATACTTTGGTTTGCAACCAATCCACCTTCTTCCAAAATCTCAAGGAAATCCTTCTGATCTTCCTTAGTCAACTTCTCCGCCAACCTAGACATAGAATCCCATAGGAGGCGGTCATAGCGACCCAGCAGAGCAGCAGCACTAGCCACTCATGACGGACCGAGCTGTGTTACACATCCTCTGCCCCAAGGAGTCCATGTTTTTACTGTCTTTCTCCAGAGGAGCAGATGAGACAGACGTAGCTGAATGGCTTTCCTGGCCGCCGCCACTATAAGAGAATCTGGTGGTGGATCGGTGCGCAGAAACAGGGGATCCTGATCCGGTGCCTTATACTTTTTTGCAAATCTTGAGGGCCCACTGTAGCTGGAGTCAAAAAAGTCTTCATCGCCGGTTCCAACAAACCTGGCACCAACGGAAGAAGAGGTCTAGCAGACGATTTATGATGTAGTGTTTCAAATATAACTGAAGATTTCACAGGAGGCACTGCCATAGTTATACTGAATTTGCTAGCCCCACGGCACAATACGTCATTGAAAGTCCCTAAATCATCCACAGAAGAAATCCTGGATGGTGGTGTTGATGAGATCGTGGGGGAATAATCTCTGTAGGACGACCTCGTTGAAGTAGACAAGGCAGGAGATCTGTCCCTCCTCTTAGGAGTAGGAGACTGATGAAACCTACTGCGATCCCTGGAGCGTGAATGCCTCCTTACCGAAGACTTAGATCTTCTTGGAGATCCACCAGCCGGTGGTCTTGAAGCTTCCAAGGTAAGCGGCCTGCTATCGGGCCTGGGCTGCATCTTCCAATGGCGGATGCTTTCCAACCATCTAGGAGACATGTTCACAGGAGGTGATCTAAGCACCGGAGAGCCCTCCGGCGTAACCTGCACAATTTGTATTCCTTTTGACGAAGAAGAGGAGATCCGAACAGACTGCAGAGATCTAGACACCTGTCTAGACTCCTCTCTGGGAACCAATTGTCTGTCCCTTGACGTTGAATTTCTCTACGTCGAGCCAGAATGTGTCACAATAGAAAATTCCTTATGAGAAGAGACTCTGACCAATAAAGACCTGTCCAAAGATGCCCTCGACATCAGGTCCTTCGACGTTGACCTTGGATGGTCCGCCAATGTCCTCGACGTCGGTTCAGACCTTGACATAGACCTATGAGAGGTCCGAGAGGCCGATCTTGAATGTCTCGACGCCGACTTTCTCGACGCCGGTTGCCTTTTCCACATTGCATGAGCCTTTTCAAGCATCGAGCCCGACCATGTCTCGACATCGACATTCCTCTTTTCTCAGGTCTCGACGTCGATCTCACTCTCTCTCGACGTCGATCTCACTCTCTCTCTCAACATCGATCTTCTCACTCTCTACGTCGTCTTCACAGCAACCGACACCAAATGCCTGGACGTCGACAGGCTTCTCGACGGCGACCTCGACCTCTGCTTCGACGTAGACTTGTGCCTTAACGGCGATGTCTTCGACGTCGACATACTTTCTACTGGTCTTGACGCCGACATACCTGACAGCGATCTAGATTGACGCCGAACTTACTTTCTTCGACGTCGACACTTCTTGATGTCATTTTTTCTTACTTTTACCTTCAGGAGAAGCAGATCTTTGACGTTTTGCCGGAGAAGAGGGCCTTCCAGAAGAAAGCTCACTTCTTGCCCCCTTTTCAGGATGTCTTTCTCTCTTCAGAAGCCCCAAAAGCCGAATCTTCTCTCTTTCCTTCAAAGTTCTTCTGGAAAGTTTGAGGCAATGATAACATTTTTCCACATCGTGTGTGGAAGGGAGACAAACCACACAAACAGAATGGGCATCTGTTTTGGACATCTTCTTCCCACAGGAAGGACACTTGTAGAATAAGACAGGGAAAAAACTAATTCTGACTGAAAAACAATCAAATTCAGCAGAGCTCAAGTTCCAGTTTCCTCACAGAACAAGCGGGAAAAAAGAGCTGACCTAACTGTCACCTGTGGGGCATGATGGGAGCAGGGTCCCCCTGGAGGCCTTAAAGGCAAAGTGTTCAGATTCCCTGAGGCCTTTAAAGACGAAAAGTCAGTCTGATTTTCTGTACAGGGATATTATTTCGTTATGCAACCTACTGAGGCTAATTGCCTTTTATTACAGGTTCTTGGATGAAAATAAAAGATTTTTCTGTCTATGGAATGCATTTGGGGCTCATGCCTTTTTCTTGCATTGTTTTCTATAGTTTATTTTCATTCTGCAGAAAGTATGTAATTATGGCCTTATTAGCCTATAGGTTATGGTTGGGCTGCATATTATTAGTTTATACATGTATATGTGTTTACTTTGTTTAGTACTATGTACTCTATTTATATCTTTACACATACATATGTATTTGGTTATGTGTTCTGGGTTCCCGCTCATGGGCGGAGATTATTCAGTGCTTATGACTATTAATGAGTATCCCCTGGAAGAGAACATATAACTTCGGTTCTACTGACTGGAGGTTTACTCTTCTGGGTCATTTTAATTTATTAAAATATCCTCTATTTTTTAAAATTGGTTCGAGATAGTTCTTGTATTGTGTTTTCACGTTATTACTGCTTTAGTGCTGCATAAATACTTTACACATTGCCCGTAACTTAAGCGTAACTATTTTTTGTGACAAGCTAGCAGAGGGTTAAGCACAGGCTTATTTAGTTACTTTTGTGGATCACCATGACAAGAATGATGTTTATTATCTGAGTGGGGCTCTCACCTCTCAGAACAAATAATCTAATTTCTTACAATCAATAGCTGAAGAACATGGATGTGAGTTTCTTGGACAGGCAGTCAATGAAAAAAGGAAATAGAGGATCATGCATGTACTCCAGAGTAACTTGCACATCTAAATGCACTCTTGCAGATGCACAAAGCAACATTGTGAGCTGTATGCTGGACGAGATTGCCATAAGGTAATTTGTAGGACTACATAAGGCCAATCGCAGTAGTTTTTAGACATCAGGAAGTATGACAATCGAAGCCTGGGTGTCAGAGTGGACAATGGAGTTTATGTTATATTCTTGGAGCGATTGAATGCACAGAAAGGCCTAGGAAAAGGTTAAGTGCATTCAGCTGCTTGGGGTCCATAGGGGTCCACTTGGTAGGAGGGGTTGTGCAATGTAGAAGCATACACAGATGCATCATATCAATCAATCAATCCATCAGTGAGTTTTAAGCGCACTACTCACCCGTGAGGTTCTCAAGGTGTTGGGGGTTATGGGGGGATGGGGGGGAGCGGAGCTGCTCCAGTCAGTTGAAGAGCCAGGTTTTGAGGGTCTTCCTAAAAAAATGTGCAGGGTGGCGACATAATGCCTGATGTCAATACGCAGTTCGACAGAAGGTTCCTTCACCCATTCTTGCGCTGGAGATGCGTGGGGGTTCGGCGAAGTCGGTGGATCAGAAGTTCCTCTTGGGAACCTGGAAGGAGATCCTGTTGCTAAGGTATTGGGGTCCGGAGTTGTGGAGGCATTTGTAGGCGTGAGTGAGTATCTCGAAGGTTAATCCAAAAAGGTATGCAGTTCCCAACTGGTTAAGGGGAGATAGGCTAACTAGGTGGTCATACGTCCTTACTTAATAGCAGGAGGAATGGGGAATTTCTCCTTTTGGAATTAGGCCCCTTACACACCCTGCTGGGTTTCATGCTTCATCATAGGGCGTGCTCCTCGTCAGGTCAGCGCTGCAATACCTGATGGGCTCCCTATGAGGGGATCTTTGGTGGAGATCTTTTATTCCAATATGCCGCTTGGTGCCGTGGGGGTGAGGGGCCTAAAGGTGTAGATGTAAAGAATGAGCACAGTGGACCATGGGGGGTTACAACAGGAAATGGAAGTCCAGGGAAGAAAAGTTTAATCAATATGGCTCCCAACCTGGTTAAAAATGGCGAGGCACACTCCTGATATAATGTGTCAGGTCAAGTATTGCAGCACCGACTTGACGTGGAGCATGCCCTATGATGAAGCATGACACCCAGCTGGGTGTCTGAGGCCCCTAATTCGAAAAAGAGGTATTCCCCATTCCTCCTGCTATTAGGTAAGGGCGTATGACCACCTAGTTAACCTGTCTCCCCTTAACCAGTTAGGAACTGCATACCTTTTTGGATTGACTTTACTTGAGCAAGTATGCCGGGCCTCTTAAAAGCCCTTAGTCCACCCTCTTTGGTCTGTATCTTGAAGGTTATTCTTTTCTCCATGGGGAGCCAGTGGAGGTTGTGCAGGTGCTGGGTGATGTGTTTGTGTTGGGGGATGCCGGGGACGAGTCTGGCTATAGTGTTCTGTATGGCCTGGAGTTTGCGGAACAGAGACTTGTTGTTATCGGCGTAGAGGCCATTTCTGTAGTCCAGTCTGCAGGTTATGTGTGCGTGGGTGACGGTCTTCCTTCATTCGGGGGGATCGATATGAAGGTCTTTCGGAGGATGCAGAGGGTGTTGAAGCAGGTGGAGGTGATGGCGTTGACCTGCCGGGTCATGGAGAGGGAGGAGTCAAGTATGATGCTGAGGTTTCGGCCAGGGTTCCTGGGGGAAGGGGGCTGCTGAGGGCAGTGGGCCACCAGGAGTTGTTCCATGCAGAGGACTAGTGTCAGAGGACGAGGACCTCTGTCTTCTCTGAGTTTAGCTTTAGCCAGCTTCTGCTAATCCAGGATGCAAAGTCCTTCATTCCTTCCTGGAAGTTAAGTCTGGTGGTAATGGGGTGCCTGGTGAGGGAGAGGATGAGCTGGGGGTTATTGGCGTACAATACTATGCTGAGTTCGGTCTGCCTGACGATGGCGGTGAGGGGGGCCATATAGAGGAGCGTCGATCCTTGGGGTACTCCGCAGTTGGTATCCGTGGGTTCAGAGAGGAAGGGTGGAAGTCTGATTCTTTGGGTTCTGCCGGCAAGGAAGGAGCAGAGCCAGTCGAGGGCGGTTCCCTGTATGCCGGCTTTGTAGAGTCTGGCAGTGAGTGTGCGGTGGGAGACGGTGACGAAGGCTGCAGAGAGGTCGAGTAAGATCAGGGCTGCGGTGTGTCCTTGGTCGAGAACGGTGCGGATGTTGTCTGTGGCAGCGAGAAAAGCGGTCTTAGTGCTGTGGTTGCTGTCGAATCCAGATTGGAAATTACTATTTTAGTGACGAGTGCAGTGTATATGGTCCTGTTAGGAGTATGGGAGTTGGACTGTGGAGAATCCCTATGACAGAGATGAGTGCAATGATGTAGATGTACGTAGTGCCCTATAACATGATGAGTGCAAAGATGTTGAATGCACAGAGTACCCTTTGACAGGGTGAGTGCTGCAGTACGTTGCACAGAATGCCCTATGCAGCTGATGTTAAGTTTCATCTTACATCAGTTAGGGGATATTTTAGTTGATAGCGTGTTGTGTGGTTTTAAGGGAATATGCTTGGATCCTGTTTAGAGTGTTTGCAACTCTTACTAGCTTGCATACAAGTCTCAGTTTTCTGGTCATTGTGAAGGAGGGAGATATGTTTTCTGCTTCTACATTTTCCAGTTTATGTATGTGTTATAAAGGGGGGAGTTGTTCCGGGGGGCTGTTTCTTAAATGCCCTCCACGTCTGCTGCTGCCCAGCATAGAATGTAAGCTCTATGTGTCATGTAAGAGATGTCATCTGGTGTATGTGTGAATGTGAAGATCATTTGGAGTAGGAGGCTGAGTAGAAAGGTGCCAAGGGCTTGGTAGTGCATTTAGACTGGTACCTATTATCATCTACACTTTAATTGAGGAGAGGGTGTGGCCTAACGGCTAGAGCAGTTCAATTACACCTTCTCGACAGCAACAACTCCTGAGTCCTGGAGGAATTCCATACTTGTCTTAATCTTCAAAAAAGGAGATCGCCTAAAGCTGTCAAACTACAGGCTTATTGCCCTGTTAGATCTGGAAGCCAAGGCTTACACTCACCTATTATTGAACGATCTAGAAAAATGGGTAGAAGAGAGAAACATAATACCCATTGTGAGAAGTTGGCCTGATATATAATGTTCACTATTCTAGTGAGCACTTTGTATCAGTCCAAACAACCCTTATTGATGATTGGTTGTAAGTCAACCTTATAGACCAGCTATCCTAGTAGCATGGATACGAGCAGTCTAAGGCTAAAGACTCGAGAGGGCGTGTTAAGCCAGCTGTTATACCACACATATACCCCTTGAACACCCAGTGAAAGGACACAACACAAGTGTTATGAAAATAAACAGTGTATTTATTAAAATCACAACAGCCCTGTACTCTTTATGAGGACAGGGTACTAAGCACAACACAAAACTCTTACGAGAATACTTAAGTTAGCACAGTATATACAAATGCCCGAGGGGCACGGAAAACCCTATACTCTGAAAGTGGAATGCGAAATTACTAGCAGGTAAGTACAGTACTAATAGGCTTTGGAATCGCTAGGACTACGTTACTGAACCTTCAGATTACTAGTAGGAGGCCTAGGGGACTCGGGTGCAGAGTGTGCACTCTCACGCGTGATGCGGGACAAAGTCTATGGTAGCTAGTAAATGCAAAGTTAGTGTTCTCGGGCGAACCCGACCTAGTAGGAGGAAAACGAAAGTGGATTCTGACCCTTGGATAGTGAGGCTATGCTGGGGCACCGAAATGCTGAAGTTACCTAGCCCGGGGGCTGCAGCTGCATATGTCTCAAAAGACGTCGGGAATCCTCGTAGACGGACCAGGAGCTTGGAAGAAAGATGCTGGCAGGCGACCAGTGAAGAGAGTTCGAAGTGATCCAAGCCTGGATCTTGAAGACAGATGACACCTGAAAGCAGAGGGGACCAAGTTCTTGACTACTAGCCAGTAGTCAGGTGGCACCAGGAGGGCACCGGATGGTAGTCACCTCGACTAGGTGAGTGGGCGACGCTGTGCTCTGCAGATCTCACGGACCAGGAGGCGTTGTCGGCGACCAGGATGGAGGAGCGAGCTGTCCCACGATGGATGAAGCTGTCGGCGTCGCTGGACCCAGGATTGGGCAACAAAGCCGTGGCAAATTCAAGCCCACGCGGTGGACCTAAAATGGCGTCCGGAGTGGACCAGGAGGGTCCGGGGTGCTTCTCTTGTGGAAGGAAGCAAGGGCCAGTCTGGAGCAACCAGACCAGCAGCAGTGATGTCGTCGGGCGTCGTTAAGAAGGCCACAAGCCAGCCGGCTAGTAGCCAAACCACGCGGTGAGCAGCAAAAAGCAGAAGGGCCCCACGCAGATCGTGGAGATGCTGGGAGGCTGATCTTCGGTGCTGGAGCTGCTCAGGGTCGGGGCTTCTCGGACCCCAAAGCACTCACCAGTGGAACACTCAGCGGGCTTGCTGTAAAGAAGTTGTGCAGTCTTGGCGATCGTCGGTCCCTCGAGGTCTCGTCGCACTCACGGTTCTCAGCTTGGCTGTAGAGGTGAGTAGAGGTCAGAGGTGCCAGGGAAGCCGGGTCTCGTCGAGCTGAGTCGTCGGATTCCTGAGGAAGGACTTGCAGCAGACCGCAGTGTTCTTAAGATGGTGCCTGCGGATGCAGGGTGACTACTCCTTAGCCACAAGGGAGAATCTTGAAGAAGAAATCTTGAAGTACTTTTGCAGAAAGTCGTGTCTTGATTCCAAAGATGATCTAATTTGAACAGGGGGCCCGCTCCTATCTTTATACTAAGAAAAGGGGCTGACCCGGTGACTAGGTCCTGCCTATGGGTGGGACTAGGAGGGGGGTGGTTACACCCCTCTCCCATGCCGGACTTCCCCCAGGCCAGGGGCTGGTGTGCCCCTGGAACTGGTTCTGACCGGCCTATGCGTAGTGAGCACCGGGGTGCCACTCAGCAGTCACCTTCCTGTAAAGCCCTGCCTACCCAGGATACACAAAAACCTGTCTGAGAGGGTGCTAGCACCGCCCCGGACAGGAAACCCTTTGTCCAAGCTCTCCTCGCTGGAAGGACTCCCAGCAGCAGGAGGTCAGACTCGTGTCTGTGGTGGCAGCATCCATTTTGTGGAGCTGAGGCTTCGTTTAACTTTAACCGGGGTTCACAGTTACATACATGTCATGTCCCTCTAGAAGGGTGGAATGCTAACCCCGTCGCCAGAATTGGCGAGGGGTTAGTATTCCAATTCGTATGACACCTTACTCGACATGTTTTGATAAAGCAATACCAAAGATAGCATTTAACCGCGAGGATTATAATGCACTTAAGAGTATATGGTATGCGATATCATGGAACAGCTATTAGGACTTGGTTCCGCAAGCTGCAGACAGGCTCAGCTCATGCCAGAGCACCATCTCACACGATTCCAAGCACTCTGCCTTCAGGATTGTCAAGGCCTGCCATAGGAGTGACTGATAGGAATCTGTGTGTCCATTTTTAGGGTTAGATATAGGTATACTATATCTACAGCAAAGGGTGATTACACGACTTTGCCCCAGCTATCATGCAGCCAGTTGTGTCAAATTTAGGAGGCCAGCCAGGGGTGGCATAATACATGCTTCAGCCCCTGGTAGGCCCTGGGTACACCTATGCCCTGAGTTACAGGGTCTGATAAGATGGCCCAGTACCAATTGGTAAATGCACCTAGGGTACATGTTGTAATTTAGAGAGAGAACAGCCAGGCTGTGGGTCTGATTGGCAGGCCTACAGCCAGAGAAAGTCGTAAACCAGTGAAACAAAAGCAAAAAATCTGGGTGATCATAGGATTGCAGACTCTACTCTCCTACACCCATGTACCAGACTGGCTTCAGGTCCCAGGCTTCAACAATGGACAATGTCTTGGCGCTAGCACACATCTCAGCCTAGGCAACATTGAAGAACCACCCTCCACTCTTTTGAGCTTCGTGGACTATAGTACTGCCTTTGACAAAGTAGTCAGAAAACGATTATGGTGGAAACTAGAAAAGTGGGGCATCCCTCTAAATCTTTTGAAGGCAATAAGGTCATTACACGAGGACACCTGGGTGAGGGTCAAAACAAGTGCCCGCACAGTCTCCCCAAAATAAGCACAGAGAACGGGCTGAAGCAAGGGTGCGTGCTGGCCCCCACCCTCTTCAACTTATACACGGCGGACCTGGGTGAGGCACTAAAAGGAGCCAGTTTAATAGCCCCAAGATTAGGAAGTGTGAGGCTTCCCGTTCTACTGTACGCCGACGATACAGTCATACTGGACCATACGAAGGTGGGACTACAAAGAGCATTAAACGCTCTAAATAGCTTTAACATCGCAAACAACTTGATAGTTAACCAAGGGAAAACCAAGGTCATCATTTTGGGTCCTACCAACGGAAAAAGAAAGCACAGTGGCAACTGGGAAACGATCTAATTAACTTGGTGGCTTCAGGGATGTACGTCACTACCACGCACACTTTTACAACGCGTACCATTACAACGTGGTTGTAACAACGCAAGTCGTTACAACGACTTGCGTTGGGGGGGGGGGCGCAAATTTATAAAATATAATTTACTATTTCAACACCAGTCCCCGTGGATAGTAGGGAAGGTGTTGGGATAGTAAATTAAATGATTTATTATCCTTGAGCGCCACCCAGCGCAATTCGTTGTAACAACTTTCGTTGTTATAACCGCGTGGTAATGGTACTTTGTTGTAACGCTCGGGTTGTAAACGTTCTATACCTGGCTTCATACAACTACTTAGGGGTCTGGTTCACGGAACGGGCCAAGGCGAATGTACATATAAACCAGCAGAGCTCTAAAGCCAACAAGGTCACCCACGCATTAAGACAACTAAGCCAGAACCTGATTAGCCCATCCGCAAGCCCCATCCTGATAGCTCTCAGAGCAAAGCTCCTTCCAGCAATCAGCTATGGTCACCTAGCCTTCCCCGGGAAACTGGATACTCTTCTTAATCTAGCCCAAGCCAAGGCATATAAGTCGGTGCTACACATACCACGGTCAGCAAGAAAAACTAGGCTAAGATTGGAGCATGGCCTTGCAAGGCCAGACCTGATATGTCAGGGGGAGATTATAAAGCTATATCTAAGAATATTAAGGCCTCCGGCAAACTCTTTAAAAAATCATCTGAGCTCTATCTTAGAGTGGCCAGGCTCGGAATGGCACACTAGGCTGGGAAAGGCAATTCGAGTATTGAAGATCGAGGAAGAATGCATGCCTCGGCAGGACATCCCCCTGAACGCATGGAAGAAAGCCATTAATAGACAAGTGTGCGAAATTTCCTTCAACCTTGACTATAAAACTCTTCGCCGAAGCCCTCACCTGGACTCACTAAATAATTCATACACGGCAGGAACAGCACAACCCTACTTAAGTGAGTCCCTCACAACACAGACCCAAAGCAAAATTTTATATATGAGGTTGACCATGCTGGGGATAGCTGATTTCAATACCGCTTGGGCTCGAAGAGGGGAATCCATAACTTGTAGATTGTGCACCTACAAGGAGAAATCCTGGTTGCACCTTCTCTGCTGCTGCCCAAACCTCAACAACGACTGCCGGCGACTGCTGCACCCGATCTGCCTCAGTAAGAACATAAAGTCTTGTAGCGAAGCATCAGCCTTATGTCTGTCCATCACCAGCACAATGATCTTGGCAAGACTGGCGAAATTCATCCACCAAATCAGTCTGGCCTTAAAAGCTGTGGACCAAAGTGGACGGGATCCATCCACGTAGTATCCTTGACTGTGTCCCACTCGCATGCCCCCCTCCAAGAAAAAAATGTACCTAGTAAGATACTTAATGTGCAATTGAGATCAGCTCAAGCGCTCACCAACAATAGACTAATTCCAAGGCACTTAAGTTGGGGAATGGTTAATCATGTGGGATTCAGACATTGGAGTAGAATATTTCATGCATGCAAATGAAGTAACCAATCATAGTCCTGATTTTAGCATTAGCTTTTAACTTTAGCCTTTTATATACCTATTCTTTTTTTATATACAAGAATTGCTTCTTTGCTGCTTTTACTGTAATGATTTTAATTAATTATACAGTCAATAAAATTGTAATTGGCTAGAGCAGTAGACCCCGTAGCTTGTGTCCCGGGTTCGAGTCTCTGCATGGACGGTGATTCTCCCGGTGCATAACAAAAAAAAAATGAATGTGTCTGTAACGCAACCGATGCTCAAGTAAATCGCTTTAATACCTTCAGGTCTTGTTCGCCCTATATCAAACTATTTAAAAATACACAACTAAGCCTACTTTAACTTTGGAGTCTAGTTTCTTTGTATATATTTATAAATATGCACCAACTCAAGAAAGCAAAAGTGTACATTATTTTAAACCTCCACATCACAAGAAACATGATAAAGTATACCATTAAATAAATGTTAGAAAACACTGAAAGAAAAGCCTAATGGAAAAAGTGGAGTAATTCGTTCACAAACACCCTTTGAAAATCTGGCTGGTTTCCAGGAGTTTATGACTCCAAACCCTCTTAGTTTACTCTTTAGCTCCCCACTGCCATTCTTCTTACACTTGATCCACGCTGCCTTTCTTGTATTTCTATGGCCCGGAACTTCCATGCCTCTTATAACAGGCTTTTTAGGGCTAACATGGAAACGAAAGTCAAACATGCTACCCACGTACAGGCCAACAAGAACATCACTGCTTTAATTGCTGAGTGCTTAGGTCATGGTATCATATGTCAAGGTATTGTCAGCTGTTCTGAAGGAAGGTGTGTGCAAGGTGAATGGTGCATTGTCCCGCATCAGAGTTTTTCATCGATGGTGTTCCATATAGATACAGAATGGGAGAAATATTTAGCCTCTATGCTTAGGGCAGTGCATCGTAGTCTCCCACTGTAGAGCATGTCTGCGCTGCAGCTTTAATGAAGTGTGCAGCTCCTCTGCTCATTAGGAGTCCGTATTGTCAATAAACGAGTCGATAATGCTGGGTGATGGCACCGGGAGAGAGGCTGCAGTACATCCGCAGGGCAGAGGCCAGCACTGCCACACATTCGGATCTAACACAAAGGGATCAATAACCACCTCAGAATTAATTCAAAGCCATCAATCAGGTAGAAAAACAAGAGGCAGCGAGAGGGAGTATTCAGGAGCATCATTTCAGTTCTAACCTCGGCCTACCCAGATTACAGTCCTGCTCTTACCCCTACTGGGAAACAATTTCCTCTTCACTGTAGTAAGGCTGTACGGATAAAAGCCGGGTTGGCTTCATACAATGACCCAAAGATGCCATCTTCATTCAGAGGTGCGTGCAGTATTTGTGTTAACTTCCACTAGCAGTGTCTGAGATTTCAGTCCCGACTGCCATAGTTATAGTGGCCTTTTGTGAAGTCTAGCGTTGCCATATGGGCAGCTTGAAAGAGCCAGACTAAGTGGGACTTTTTTTTAGGTCTCGCGACCTATCGATGCGCGCAAGCGCATCGAGCGTAGCGAGAATTCATGTGGCGAAAACATCTTCAAACCAAAGGGCTTTCAGCCCCGCGGTTTTCATGCAGTGCCCGTGTACATGCATGCGCATCGCATCCAAGCCCAGCCCAGTCCTCCCCTAGCAGCACTCCTCCCACGCCAGCAACTCCCCCCTCCCACACCAGCACCTCCCCTCTCTCGCATTCGCGCCAACCGGCTTCTCCTCCCCTAGCAGCACTCCTCCCACACCAGCATCTCCCCCCTCCCACACCAGCACCTCCCCTCTCTCGCATTCACGCCCACCCACCAGGCTCTCCCGCCCCCATCAGGCTTCCCTCCCAATCCGCCTGCCTCGCCTTGCGCATTCACGCTCCCCCACCAGGCTCTCCCGCCCCCATCCGGCTTCCCTCGTAATCTGCCTGCCTCCCCTCGCTCGCATTCCCGACCCAGGCTCTCCCGGCGGCTTTCGTTTTCCGCTTGATTGCCTTCCCTGCTGCTGCTCGCATCGCACTCTCTCCTCCCCCCTCACGCTCCCCCACCAGGCTTTCCCGCCCCCATCCGGCTTCCCTCGTAATCTGCCTGCCTCCCCTCGCTCGCATTCCCGACCCAGGCTCTCCCGGTGGCTTTCGTTTTCCGCTTGATTGCCTTCCCTGCTGCTGCTCGCATCGCACTCTCTCCTCCCCCCTCCCTTTTCATCCGCTTTCATCAGGCTCATCTGCTGCTGCCATTCTCCCCTCCCTTCTCGTTGTATTTCCTTCTCGTATTTTCTTGTTTTCATTCCTGTTCGCCAATGCTACTTTGAATCCATTCTAAACAGGCAAAAGCACTTGTGTGTGTTTTAAAAGCATGCCATGGCTTCAATGTGCGATGGCATTGCACAGGCTTATAGCCACAAGTTGAACGTGTCACTTTACCTATCCCGGTACATTCAGTTTCTGAATTTAAGGGCAAATAAGTTACATGTTCTGGTTGTGGCTCCACACTAGTGTTAACATTCTTGACTTAAGACATGCAGTTAGTGGGAGACGGGTCCACAGCGCAAAAGTGATAATCTGTTCGTCTTTTTCATCATTGCTCAAGCAGTAAAGATGCTGACATAGGCTTTGATTACAGGCAGAATTCTTAAGATTACTCAGCAAGAAAGGGGCCACGAGACAGACCTGATCACCGGCGTTCATGTGCTCTTGGAAGACTCTCAGCGGCTCTGTCTCTCGTGCACACACGCACTTATCTCACAAGCACATTCCATTCTCTCTCTCTCTCGCTCCTCCTCCTCCATGCGGCCTCCTCCCATCCACTCCCTTTCTCTCTACTGTACTCCTCTTCGCACGCACTCACTACCCTCTCCCCTCCTCCGAAATCTGCTGCCAACTTCTACTCCACACAGCCTATTCTATTACTTTCACCCCCTGCTCCCTTTCTTGGCACCGACATCCGCTGCGGGGTACCTCCCTTCGTCCACACTATCACAGAATGTACTTCTCTTGAAGGGCAGCTCTTGACGCCTCTTGAACTCCGATGCCCAAAAAATAAAAAAACATGTTTTTTAAACAATCCCAAAAGTTTGTCTGCCCTCTTTTTACTGTGTCCCTCACTGACTTTCACATTAAGTCCCCACCACATGTTATCCTTCCTGGCCCCACACTGATCACACTCCTGCCAGGTTAGCCCCGCCCTTTCGTATGTGTCTGCTCTGTTTCTGCACTCTCATGTTATTCAATGTTTCACCACACTCGCTGAATGTCTTGAGGGAGGCCAAAGATTGTTGACATTGTCATCCAATCCCTTTTCATGCGAGCCTGTAGGAATAACCGCACAGGCAGGGGTTCCAGCCCACAACAGCCCTCTCATCAGAACCTGCAAATCGCCAGCAGTCCTCTGGGAACCCACCCCCACAACAAATAGATCAAAGGCAGGACTCCCCCTGTGCGCCCGTGAGACCCCCCGGCCATCTGCAGGGCAGCCCCGCTCAGATAAAGGCACAGCATGCAGAGTCACAGCAGCCAGTCAGCCTGTCTGAGACCCGGGGCCCTCCGTCTCCCTGTCTGCAGAGAGCTGCAGGCAGACGGGCCCTTTCACTCAGTCATCTGCTGGGACGCGCCGAGCAGCGCCTCGAAGGCCTGGTTTGTGAAATTAGCGCATTGTGACAACACATCGCCAGTCGTGCTTTGCGCTGCTCGAGCTTGGCCTTGTGGTCTGGCGAGGGGCCAATTCCTCCCTCAGTTAGGAGTGGGCACAATCTTCTAGGAAGCTTTAAGACAGTTTCTATACATTGCGTGCCGCCTATACAAGGGAAGCTATCTCTCCAGCCTCATCATTCAGATGATTTAAGGGACAGTGTAAGACTGAACACAGTCAAACTACCTCCCCTGCGAGACTGTTGCTGTTCCCCACCCCGCATTACACACCATGGGCCATTCTCACCATACTCCATTCGCACTATACTCCATTCTCACCATCCTCCATTCTCGCCATACTCCATTCTCGCCATACTCCAATCTCGCCATACTCCAGCTCCTATAAAATCAGGCCAGGGTGAAATTCTGATCACACCACTGAAGTTAGCCAAATTCCCATTACTTGATTTGGTCTACTTTTTTAAGTAACGCAGCACCTCATATGGATAGATTGAAACCCTTAGGATGGTATTACTTGACATATTTGTCCACAGGCTCGTTTGCTTAAAAAATATACCCTTAGATACTATTAAGCAGAATGTTGCAATGTAGTCCGGGCCATTACTACAGTTTCTGTGTTAAATATTAAGGGACACCACCACATCACTCAGGGACACCATCACACCACTCAACAACACAACCACACCACTCAGGGACATCACCACACCACTCAGGGACACCACCACAACACTCAGGGACACCACTACATCACTCAGGGACACCACCACATCACTCAGGGACACCACCACATCATCAGTCAGGGACACCACCACACTACTCAGGGACACCACCAAACTACTCAGGGACACCACCACATCACTCAGGGACACCACCACACCACTCAGGGATACCAACACAGCACTCAGGGACACCACCGCAGCCCTTAGGGACACCAACACAGCACTCAGGGAGACCACCACATCACTAATGTACACCACAAAATCAATCAAGGACACCACCACATCACTCAGGGACACCACCACACCACTCAGGGACACCACCACACCACTCAGGGACACCACCACATCACTCTGGGACACCACCACATCACTCATGGACACCACCACATCACTCTGGGACACCACCACATCACTCTGGGACACCACCACATCACGCTGGGACACCACCACATCACTCTGGGACTCCACCACATCACTCTAATACACCACCACATCACTCTGCACCATAACAGCATCACTCAGCACCACAACAGCACTGTCCTTGCTGGCTAACAACAAGCATTCCCATAGCCAATAGGACTCGCATTAGGAAAGTGTAAGCTATTGGCTTTGTAAATAACAATGCTATTAATTTATATATTTTCAATGCCAACACATATTAAAAAAATAATCGTCATTTGCAATACCAATAGCTCACACTTTCCTAATGCGAGACCTATTGGCAACGCCAGTGCTTGTTTATTCTTGTGGCCAGTGATGCGACTAAAAAACGGCCACACACTGTCCAGAAAAGCCAGCCCAACACTTATACCTCCTTTCTCACAACAGTGCCCCAAACGTAGTGCCCCTCAGTAATAACATCGCAGATGTTAATTGTGTCATCTTTTCTTAGCAGCTTCTCGGATGTGCTAACTTGCCCCATGGTGTCCCCGATTTCTACAGTCAGCTTTTCCGGCAGAGCCCTGGTATGGCAATCGAACCTCTCTGCAAATTTTATTAGTGTTGGATTTACCCAGAAAGCCACGGATGTTACAATGTTGCTCGTAAAAAATGTTTGTGTGGCTGGTGTTGCTGCCAGTGAAGCACTAAAACCCTTGTTTTGGTGTACTTCTTTCGTAGGACTTATACAGTGGCTAGGAAACTCCCTCTTCTTTTCCAATGTCATGAACGTTTCTGCCAGTGCTACAAGCAGTGAATTTTATCTGTGTGGCTATCACAGAGGGACGAGCCAGATAAGGAAATATACAGAGTTTTTTTTAAATATGAATCAGGATTTTTACGCCAAGAGAATCTTCTGAACGGCCTTAAATCACCCGTAAGGCCACAGACTTGGAGGCCTTTAACCACTTTCCGATAATCTTGCCAGTTGTTATAAGGGAAATCGTGAACAAATCTTTACGTGGCTTCCAATATAGATATACAATATTGGCTGACCAGTGCTGCTAAACTTTCAGCGTTTCTGTCTGAACTGCCAGATGTAGAGTTGCGCTCCAGTGTTACAGTCACATGACGACTGAGAACACTAGGAGCGTGAGGGACCATTTTGGGGGAGGTCCGTAACCCAGCCGCTAGACGGGCTGGGTCTGTTCCCGGCGCTCTCATTAAAAGTGTATACCCCCACACAACCCGGTGTCTGCCTCGTAATTACCCCTCACTGCCTCTCAACAAATTGGTTACGAGGCTGGGGAGGCGGACACACAGCGTCTGTCCCGCAACGTGGCGTGAGCGAGCGTTCGCGATCCGGGCTCGAGACAGGAGCGCGGCAGGGAACCACCAGACATCGGGTGTAAGTGCGGCAACCCAGCAGTGGAGAGGCGAGAGGCGGCCCTCCAACGCAACGCAGTGCACTCGGCCAACTATATCCAGGACCGGAGAGAGGGCGGAAGACCCGTGAGTACGATGGTGCCCCCCCAGTGGCAGAGACAGACACGCTCATAGTGAGGCGCAGAGCAGCCCCCACACCAGGAGAGCGTGCAAAGAGCCCAGGGGAGCAAGGCTCCAAGCAGGCCAGCTCTCACAGAGCGTGCAACGAGCCCTAGGGAGCAAGACCCCAAGCAGACCAGCCCCCACACCAGGAGAGCGTGCAAAGAGCCCTGGGGAGCAAAACCCCTAGCAGCCACATCCTGTGCCCCCCCATGAGTGGTGATAAAGGTGCCCTGGCCTTCAGGAGGGTGGACCACCCCAGAAGCACCAAAGGCGAGTAGAAGGAATCCAGGAGTGTACTGGCCTTCAGGAAGGCAGACACCCTTGAAGCACCAAGGGAGGCAGTAGGGACCCAGAAGGGCAAGGCCCAAGGCAACCACGTGCCAGGACCATACTACCCCGCGACCACGCGCCTAGCAGCCACGCAGGGAGGCTAGTACAGGGAGGCTAGTACAGACGTGCAGTCACACATACACACACACACACACACCCAGGTCCCACAGGCGACCTAAGAAGCTTTAGGCAGCCAAAGAAGCTTGGACCCAAAGCGACTACAAACCCCTGGCACCAAGGAGAGGACAGGAACAATTGCTACAGATGTGGCAGTATGGCACATGCAGCCTATGACAAACGGTGTCCAGCCTTCAGAGCCAAGTGCCTATACTGCAGTATCATGGTACACTTCGAGAAAGTCTGCAGACGCAAATCCAGGTAGACGTCAGTAAAGTATGTGACGGAGGACTCCGAAACAGAAGAAGGAGGGGGTGAAGAAGACGAGGACAGTGTACTGTGAATAGATGACCAAACCTTGGGCATAGACTGCTCCCAGACACGCAAACTGTTGTGCGACCTTACCATAGGCGGGATTTAAGTATCCATGGTGGCCGACTCAGGGTCCCCATATACCATCATACAACGCAGTATTTGGGACAGAGATTTCGCACAGATCATAGGCACACACCTTCTTCCCCCGGACATCCATCCTGTCACCTTCACAGGGGAACCCATTCCCATGGCGGGATTTCACCATCTACAATTTGAATTCAAAGGCCGCACGGGGGACGGGAAACTTTATGTAGCAGAGAAGGGACCCTACGTGTTAGGATGGGTGGATCAAGGAGAATTAGGGATTCAAGTGAATACAGGTGGCACGACGCAAGTACCGATGACAGCACCCCCACACACATACGAAGACAACAAGTAGAAGTCAGAATTCCCGACGGCTTTTGGATTCACCATCGGCAAGTTGACAACATTTACTCACAAGATATGCCTCAAGGAAGGAGCCCAACCAGTAAGCCATAAAGTAAGGAACATTCCTTTTAATTGCAGAGAGGCTGTGCAACAAGAACTGCAACAATTGGAAGACAATGGAATAATTGAGCCCATCGAGAGCGCAGAATGGCTGGCTCCCCTGGTCGTAGCCAAGAAGCACAACGGGAAAGTGCGCCTATACATAGACTTGAGGGAGCTCAACAAAAACATAGTAGAGAAGTTCACATTGCCGAGGATCAACTAAATGTTAGCCAAGACGAAAGGCATTACATGGTTCTCCACCATCGACTTAACTTCCACATAGCACCAGATAGCGTTACACCCCACGTGCAAGAAGCTAACCTCGTTTATCACACCATTCGGGTGCTACCAGTTCCGGTGGATGCCATTCGGATTGGCGTCCGCCGCAGCGGTGTTCCAGAAGTTAATGCACAAACTGTTCAGAGACACGGAAGGGGTGCAGTATTTTCAGGACGACATTCTGAGTACCCTGAGAGGATCATCAACAACGCCATGAAGAGGGCGAGAAACAATCACCAGGAAGCTTTACTAGAAGACAAAATCCAGACCGAACGGGCAGCAACCAGACCAATCTGTGTGACCACTTACAGCTCCCAAACCAATGAAGTTTTGAAACTCCTAAATAAACATTGGCGTATCCTAACGAGTGGGAGTCTAGACATTGAAAAAACACTATTTGCCCACAAACGAGGCAAAAATCTCAAGGACATGCTGGAGCATACACACCTGAAACAACAACAAACACAACCCCCTCAACATGGTCTAGTAGGTCATTACCCATGTGGTAACTGTGAAAGTTGCCACCTTACTCAGAAAAGTAAACATTTGACCTTTGCAAACGGTACCAAACGGGAACTGCGGAAACTAAGGAACTGCAACAGCAGGAATGTAATCTATATGATTACCTGCCCTTGTAATTTGGAGTACATTGGCATGACCAAAAGACCAGTAAAAATACGAATCGGGGAGCACAAGAGCAATGTACGGTGTAAAAAGACCACAACGAAAATGGCTACACATTTCTTGGAACATCAACACTGTGTCAACGACATTAAGTGGACAGTAGTGGAACAACTGCCATCGGAGCAAGGACTCTTTGAGAAGGAACAAAGATAGGTTTTCAGACTTGGGACCAGTTAACCTAGACTAATCTCCTTTTTGTCTACGTCTCCAAACATCGTAGGTACACCACAAAGAGAACAGTAATAACATTGTATCAAGCATGTCCCCAAACGCATGCGTTCTCCGGTGACACTACTCTCCCAAGCGTCAATCATGAAAAGGACGCGACCGCTTTGAACACGCGTGCGCACGAAATAATGAAACTAACACGCACATGCATGCCCCAACCAAATACACTTACTCAACGAGTCGCGAGCAGAACCGGCGAATATCCTTATATGAGCATAAGGAAACATCAATTAACTATTCGCGCAATTAACCCAACCACTGGGAGGAATATAAAAACCCGACCTTTAGACTTTTCTGGCATTATCACCGGAGCCACGAAGGGATCGATCGGGAGGAATTTCCTTGCTGAAATCGTGAGTAAACATGGGGTAATAAAGCACAGTCAGTATCTACACGACGTGGATGTAAGTACTATGGGTATCTGAATATCCTTTTTTCCATACAGGTGCCAAATAGCACACCAGATCCGTTCGTTGGACTCATGAAGCCTTTTTCATCCATTTCAAACAGTATGTTGGTAAAAATTTAAAAGCATGAAACATTTCCTTTTACAGGGGCACGTTACAACTTTGCTCATACTGTTCAACCATGAATGGTGTTTTACTCTTAAATCTTGCTAAACACCATAACTACAATACAAAAGTGTGTGTTTTATGTTTTCTGTCAGTGAGTCTGGTTTGTCTTTTTCTTTTATCCCACTATAGGCACAATCGGCACCTATAGTAATAGTCGTAACCACGATTGTATCACCTGTAACCACTGGCCATTTTGCCTATGGATGTAGAGAAGTAGATCACCAGAAAAAATTCTTTATCTTCTTTTCTTTTACAGGTTGACTAACAAACAACGTTTTTTTGCTAGGTACATTGTCTTACCTTGCACTATTTTTCTCACTTTTATTGGAAATCCCGAATAGAAGTTAGAGAAACGTGAGTAAGGTGGGGATTTGTGTACCCCGTCCTGAAAAAGGTGTTTGTACACCGGAACACGTCGACACACACAGAAAAAAGGTAACGCACATTGACTGCGGCACAACATCCCACTTTTATATTTTAACAGCACCAGCCCGGGGCTTATTAAATAATTTGTAGTCACCCCACGAGCTAGGTCCTTTTTAACCTTCACTTAGTTTTAAAACCCCACCATACACTCACATAAAAACAACCCCTCACCTGCACCACACATAGTCCATCAAGTGCTCCCACGTACCCGTAGGTTGCAGCACGCCGTACCCCGTAGAGGGGTACGATGACCCCGATAATGAAGCATGACACCAAGGGGCCTGTTGGTGTGTGAGGGGACGTAAAAACAAGAAGGGTGCTCCCACTGCAGAGACCAAACCCACAACACGAGGAGGGGATTCAATTTGTTTATTTACATATGTCCAGGGAGAACGAATTCATTTCGACTTAATCTCTCTCTCTCCCCCATTTGTTATTGACAGATTTCCCTTGCCTCAGCAGCAAAACCCCTCTGGAATGATAGAGAGGAAGACCTGGACAGACAAGCCCCATAGGCTGCCATTATGTGGCTCAGAACAGGATACTGTGCCTTTAAGAGAACTTTCCAGAACTTCACAGTATCCCAGAATGCACTGCAGGTCCCTTTTACTTTCAGAGTTTTTTGAAGGCTTAACACGCCAGACCTGTCGCATTCCTTACATGAATATCTCTCTCCACCGGGGGCGGGCGCTTTTTATGACTATAACAGAGATACCCCTACTACAGAACTGGAGTTACAGGACAGAAACTACTCCTTCTGTAGTAGGGGATCTCTGTGTATAGTCATAATCTAGTGAATAGAATGGCAAGCCCATCCCCACACCAAAGTGGCGGTGGAGAACGAGAATTAACACCACTATTGTGCGAACAGATTTCGCAGCGAAGGTTGCCCAACCTGAGCGTCTGCCCTGGCGTCAGTGTCCAAGCAGTAATGCTTAGCAAAGGTATGGACCGACGTCCAAGTGGCCGCTTTGCAGATTTCTGCAATTGGAACATTACGGAGCAAAGCAGTCGTGGCAGCTTTGCCCCTGGTGGAAAGAGCCTTAGGTTTACCCCCTAAGGTCTTATTAGCTTTTTGGTAACACAGCTGTATGCAGGACACAATCCACCTAGAGATGGACTGTTTAGAGGTAGCAAGACCCGTCCTGACTGATCCATAATTGATAAACAATTGGTTTGACCTACGAATATCTTTGGTCTTATCCAAATTACATTCCCTGGATGTTAGGAGGGTGTTGAAATTTTAAGACCTTTACGCTGGAGATGAAGGATTCTGAAAAAACGTAGGTAAAGTTATGGTCTGGTTGACATGAAAATCAGAAATAACTTTGGGAAGAAATTTAGGGTGAGTACGCATAACAACCTTAGCAGCATGAAATACAGTATAAGGTTCTTGGCAACACAACGCCTGAATTTCACTCACCCTGCGGGCCGATGTAATGGCCACGAGGAACGCCGCCTTCCAGGACAGGTGCTGCAACGAAGCCTTATGAATAGGTTGAAAAGGCTCCTTCATCAATCTGGACAGCACCACATTCAATTCCCATGAAGGCGAAGGAAGCCGGACAGGAGGGAATACTTTCTTCAAGCCTTCCAAAAAATCTTTGATCACAGGGATCTTGAAGAAGGTAGTCTGTGAAGGGCATTTCCTGTAGGCAGTCAATGCAGTGAGATGAACCTTAATGGAATGAACATTAAGGCCAGACTGCGCCAATTGTAGAAGGTAAGGAAGGATGACATCTTCCTTGCACGTCGTCTGGTCATAGTTCTTGGACTTGCACCAGATACAGAACCTCTTCCACTTGTAAGCATAGGAAGTCCGAGTGGAAGGTCGCTTAGCCTCCTTCAGTATGTCCATGCAATCTTCGGGTAGATTCAAATGGCCATATTGCACTATCTCAGGAGCCATGCCGCCAGACTCAAAGATGAGAGGTTGGGTGCAGCATCTGCCCCCGGAACTTCGTGAGAAGGTCCGGCCTGCACGGCAACGGTATGTGCGGAAGGAGAGACCGGTGAGGTAGGTCCGTGAACCACCATTGCCCGGGGCAATCAGGATCATCCGCACCATGGACTGGAACAGCTTGATGAGCACCGCCGGAATCAGGGGAATGGGTGGAAAAGCGTACAGAAAGCTGTTCGACCAGTTGATCCATAGCGCATTCCCCAGCGTCCCCTGCTGGTAGTACCAGGAGGCGAAGTCTCGGCATTTGCTGTTTTCGGCGGTGGCGAACAGATTTAAGTCTGGAGTCCCCCACCTTGCGAAGACTTCTCCAAGTACTTCATCCTTTATGACCCATTTGTGGTTTTCCTGAATCAGTCTGCTCAGTGCGTCCACCTGAACATTCTGTACACCTGGCAGATGGGTAGCCATTATCGTCAGTCCTCTGGCCAGAAGCCAGTGCCAGATCGCCTGCGCCTCCTGCGACAGAGTGCGTGAGCTCGAGACCCCCTGCTTGTTGAGGTAATACATCGTGGTCGTATTGTCCCTCTGTACAAGCAGAGAGTTGGTCTGGAAGGACGGATGAAAGGCCTTCAGTGCCAAGTGAACAGCTCTGATTTCCAGGAAATTTATGTGATACGTGGACTCCATCGGAGACCACGTTCCTTAAACTTTAAGTTTCCGGAGTGCAGCCCCCAACTGTGGAGAGAAGCATCCGTTACGATAGTCTGAGTGGGAATGTCCTTGTGGAAGGGAACCCCTCTGAGGAGATTCTCCACTGAAAACTACCACTTCAGAGACTGAAGAGCATGCAGAGACAGTCGTATCTTGTCGTCCCAAGACCCTTTCCTCTGATCCCACTGATCCTTCAAGCACTCCTGCAACGGTCTCATGTGCAGTCGTGCGTGTGGCGTTAGAAAGATACAAGAGGCCATTGATCCCAGTAGAGAAGACACCGTCCTCACTGTTGTAGACGGAGGGGTCATAAGAGCCTGAGCCTTCCGAAGGAGTGATAATCGTCGCTCCTCCGAAGGATACACGCTTGCTGACAGCGTATTGATGGAGGCTCCCAAGTACTGAATGCACTGGACCGGAGTCGGGACAGACTTGGACATGTTGATGTGCAACCCCATCTTGTTCAAGAGAACGCACGTTTTCTGGAAGTGTGCTTGAGCTTCCGAAAAGGAGGAGGCCTTGATCAACCAATTGTCCAGGTACGGGTAGACAAACACCTTGTTCTTCCTGAGGTGTGCTGCTACCACTGCCATGCACTTCGAGAATGTTCTTGGCGCAGACTTCAGTCCGAATGGCAGTGCTGTGTACTGATAATGATTGGTGCCGACTTGGAATCGCAGGAACTTCCTGTGTTTGTGTGCAATAGGCACATGGAAGTACGCATCTTGTAGGTCTATAGCACATAGCCAGTCTCCCTGTTGCAACTGAGTATAAATCTGATGCAACAACAGCATGCGAAACTTCTCTCTGCGAATCCACTTGTTTGCCTGTCGCAAATCCAGAATGGGCCTGAACTCGTTCTTGTCCTTCTTGCGAACCAGGAAGAACCAGGAGTACAGACCTCTTCCTCTTTGAGACAGAGGTACGTCTTCTATCGCCCTTTTCCTTAACAGGATATCGGCCTCCGCCTGGCGCTCGCGCAGCTGACGCTGCGCGCTGACCGGAGGAATTGATGGAGACGGGCTGGTGAGCCGTAGACTGTATCCATTGCAAACAATATTCAGCACCCACTTGTCCTGAGTAATTTTTCTCCACTCTGCCAGAAAAAGTTGAACGCTTCCCTCCACCGGAGTGGGTAACGGATGCAGGGGAAGTAAACGCTCAGGGCCCAGACCCGGCCGAACCTTTGGTCGCTGCTGCCGACGGTTGGCCGCCTCTGCCTTTCTGGCGCTTCTGGAACGGTCGTCGGTACTGCTGCTGTTGTTGCTGCTGTCCCGAAGTCTGGCCTCGCCCTCTGCCCTGTCCACCATCCGTCTCTGGAACGGGCGGTAAGATTTCTTGGTATCCTTGGGCTTTTCCAGACCCACAGCTGTGAGCGTTTCGGCCTCCGCCTTCATGCGAGCCATTTCGTCATCTGCATGTTTTCCAAACAGGGTTTCGCCAGAGAATGGTAAATTGGCAACCCTTTGTTGTGCGTCAGGCTTCAGCGTCGTAAGGCGGAGCCAGGCGTGTCTTTGCTGGTGAACTCCATGGCAGTAACCATGCGCCGCCAGGAGGAAAGAATCGGCGGCAGCACTGATGACCTGATTCGCCACCAACATCCCCTCATTCAACACCTCTTGGAAATCTTCTTTCTTGTCACGAGGCAGGTGTTATACAAACTGCTGGAGGGATTCCCAGAGGGCTGGTCATATCGCCCTAACAAGGCCGTGGCACTCGCCGCTTTCATGGAAGTCGCTGATGTCCCACAAACCTTCCTCCCCGCCGAATCCAGTCATCTAGATTCCTTTATCTGGTGGGACTGTGGATGACGGAGTGGTGGCATGCTGCTTCCGAGCCGCCGTCACTATTACCGAGTCTGGCAAAGGGTCCACCCTCAGAAAAGCCGGATCCGAGTCGGGAGCCCGGTATTTCTTCTGGAGTCTCGAGGAGGCCGCCTTAGTCACCGCCGGGGTGAGAAACAGGTCCATGGCCGGATCCTCCAGGCCCGGCACCAGTGGTAGTAATGGCCGAGACAGATGTTTCTGGTGCAACGTCTCCAAGATCACCGATGTTTTGGGCGTGGGCACCGCCAACGAGATGCCCAACTTCGCTGCACCCCTCAACAGGACATCATGGAAGGACACAAGATCGTCAACCGGTGACACCCTTGTCTCCGGCAACTCCGACAACGTCGGTGAATAGTCCCTGGTCTCTGAAGACCCCGTATGCGAACGGGACCTGCGCCTCCTGTGGCGTCGTCTCGACCGCGTGGATGTCCTGTTGTGACTCAGCGATCGCTCCCTCCTCCTGGAACGAGATCGCGACCTCCCAGTTCGTGGACGCTCCACAGGTTTCCGCGGAGGCGTCTTCCGTGGCCTATCCTAGGGGTTCGGCTTAGGCGTCCCCTTAGGCGGTGTAGGGAGGCGAGGCAGCGACACCGACCTCGGCGGAACAACAGGAGGTACCTCCGGCCGAGGGACGGACCGAGGAGGCGGAGGTGGTGGTGGCCGTGATGGCGGAAGAGGAGGATTGCTGGGAGGAGCCTCCTTAGGTAGAGGTGGAGGAGGTGGGGGCGTCTTCGGCAGAGGTGGTGTATAAACCACAGAGTACACCGATCCCGGTGACTTCGTCGGGGGAGGGGACTGCGAACCAGCCCCTCCAGTCGGTGGTCGCGGTCTCCAGCGTCCTCCCCCAGATCCAGCGTGACTTCTGGCGCCAGAACTCCTTCTGCGCCGCTTAAGAGAGTTGGAAAGTCTCCGAGACGTTGATCTCTTTTTCTCGACACCGAGCGTCGTTTCTCCGGCGTCCAACGTCGCATCCGCGACTCCGGCTTCAAACGCCGCCTCCGCGACGTAGAGCGCTTCTTCTCCAACGCCGAACGCCACCTCCGCGACGTCGAACGTTCAGTCCTCGACGAGCGTCGACTCCTTTTCGACGCCGACCGCTTTCTTGAGGTCCTCGACATCGAGGATCCCCTCGACGCCAACCGTCTTCTCGACGGCGACCGGCGGTATCGCCTCGACGGCGAGCGCCGACGCCTGCCGCTCATTCTTCGAAGTCGACGGCTCAACGCTGATGTCGACGACGAAGAATCAGTCGACGGTGATTTCGACGGCGGCCTACCCAGGCTCTTCGACGTCGATCCTTCACGCCGTCTCGACCCGGAGCCCCAGGGTGATGGGGAACACACCGTCATCATCCCTCTCGACGTCGTCGTCGATGCAATCGACCCGAAGGAGACCGGGACCTTTTGCTGGCCTTCCTGCCTCTGGGGAGCCCCCCCAGAGGCCTCAGAAGGGGCAGAGGGAGCCTTCCCAGCCTGCCCAGACCCACCTGCAGCCTGCAGTCGTCTCTCCTCTAGGCCTTGAAGCCTGTTTTTCAGCCTTTCCCTCAGGGTCCTTGCTGAAAAGTTCTGGCAGATGTCACATTCTTCAGGGGCATGTGCAGCAGGGAGACAGAGGATGCAGACGTCGTGTGGATCCGACTTGGACTTCTTCCTTCCACATTCTGGGCACTTGTCGAAGAGAACAGGCATTTTAGAGCCGTAAAAAGCCGGAACAAATACACAGAAGTGAAGAAAAACACCAAGCACACAAAATTAAACACTTTTAAATACCAAAAGTGCACCAAATTCCAATAAACCCTTGAAAAAGGGAGAGCTCAATGCTCCAGGGTCCTGTTAGCAGGAGCCAGAAAAAATAACTGAAAGTAAAAGGGACCTGCAGTGCATTCTGGGATACTGTGAAGTTCTGGAAAGTTCTCTTAAAGGCACAGTATCCTGTTCTGAGCCACATAATGGCAGCTTATGGGGCTTGTCTTTCCAGGTCTTCCTCTATCATTCCAGAGGGGGTTTTGAGGCAAGGGAAATCTGGACAGACTTTGCGGTTTGTGGATTTTTGGTGGAATTTCTAGTTGAAGTACTGGACAGTGTAGCCTGGTATTATATGCTGCATTATCTGTCTTTAATTCTCTCTTAAGTGTCTGTGCAGTGCTGCATTTTTCGAGACCTTAAGAGATTATTTTTGATTGCTCTGGGGTCCACGCAAATGGGCGGGACTATACAGCAGATTATGACTATACACAGAGATCCCCTACTACAGAATCCCATCTCTATGCAGCGTCAGAGTAGGGGGGCGTGGCTTTAATCTTGTGGTCTTCCCAATTAAAGGGACCGTCGTATTCTTCGTGTTGCTACTGCAAGGATGCTGGTGTCCACTCCTCCGGCTGTAAGGAGATACGAAGGGTAGATAGGGGTGTCGAGGTCCACCAGTCTACCTCAGTTCCCTCCTCTTCCTGCTCCGACCGCCCTTCGTCACAACGGCATATGATAATGACGCAAGCCTCACAGCAGTTAAACGGTTCATTGTCACAGGGTGGCCGCAAAAGAAGAAGTTGGATGCAGAACAACGGAAATTCTACGAAGTCCGGGAAGAGCTGTTGGTAGGGGACAAAGAAATATTCCTGCTGCGGGGAGACAAAGTAGTCCCTCCGGGCCAACTGGTAAAACGCCTACTCATGATACTGCATGAAGGACATTTAGGCATAGTTAAAACTAGGCAGAAAGTCAAACCAGCATACTGGTGGCCTGCACTGGACAACCCAGTGGAGAGGTATGTCAGGGAATGTGCACAGTGCAGCAATGCAGATAAGATGCAGACCACACTGCGACCACCATTAGGGCAGTTCAACAATCCACTCAATCCATGGAACGAATTGGCAGAAGACATCCTAGGCCCAATATTGGACACGCAGAGAGTACCCAAGTATGTCATCATGCTCATAGACAGGTATTACAAGTGGCCGGAAATCGAGATATGTGAAACAGTGAGCACCAACACCGTACTTGCCTTCCTCACTTCCACATTCCTGAGAGAAGGCATTTCAAGAGTCTCAACATGCGACAATGGACCACAATTCATGTCCGACAAGTGGAATGCTTTCATGGAACGGAATGGCATACAGACGAAACACACCCCGGTATATCAACCGGCCGGGAACAGCCTAGCTGAAAGATTCAGTAGGGTAGTCATGGGGTCAGTACAAGCAGCGCTCAATGCAGGAAAGAATTGGGAGTTAGAACATTGGTGTACAGTATAGGCTTATCGGATCACTCCCACCACAACAGGATATAACCCATTCAAAATTTTGAGAGGCCGTGACTCATTCACCAGAGACGTGGCGTGGAAACAACGCACAGTACAGAGCAAATGGTCACCGGTGGTGGTGCGTAGCAACTTAGAAAAAGCACAACAGATCTACACGGACCACGATAACAAGCGGCACAAGGTCAAAGAAACGTCAATGGAAAGAGGGGAATGGGTCAGAGTGAAGCTTGCTCAGTTGAAGAGAAAGGGCGACAGCAAGTTCAGTACGCCCCTGCAAGTAAGAGAAGTGTACACCAGATCTGCCTTATTAAGCAACGGGAAGATATGGTCCCAAGACAGAATGTCCAAGTGCAACAAGGTGCTGAAGTGGGCCAAGGTGGGAGCAACGCAACAGGTACAAGATGACAACTGGGACTTGGAGGAGAAAGAACATACAGCGGACATTGAAGCACCCAGCAGTAGCACAAGGGACACCAACGCAGAAGAGATTAACATCACCAGAACACAAAAGAGTCCAGAAGACACAGGCCGACATGAACAGCAGGAGAATCAAGGAGTGAGAGAGGTGGACACTGGGGGGTCACGAAGTGGAGACACCAAACGAGGCCCCACCCATTGACAGCGGAGATATGAGAATATGCACCCCGTTGAGACACACCTGCACAGGCAGAGCCGTGGTATTGCCAAAAAGTTATCTGGAGTGAAATTAACATAACCACCTATCAATATGAACTATCTTGAGCCACTTCACTTAGTTGTTATTGTTTGTATTGCAGCATTGCTAAAGGGGGGAGATATGTAGAGTTGCGCTCCAGGATTCCAGTCACGTGACGACTGGGAACACTGGGAGCACGAGTGCCATTTTGGGGGAGGTCCGTAACCCAGCCGCTAGACGGGCTGGGACTGTTCCCTGCGCTCCCATTAAAAGTGTATACTCCCACACAACCCAGTGTCCGCCTCGTAATTATCCCTTACCGCCTCACATAACCAGATCTGAAGAACTTCCTTCCAACTGGGCCCTGTCTGTTGCCCTCCTCAAGAGAGGAAAGTTAATGGATTAGCCTCAAACACACAATCTGGTTGTGAACTGGTTCTTATAAAGAGAGTCTTTAGTCCTGGCGACTTATTTTTCATAAAGTTTAGTAGATACCGTTTTCTGAAAGATCATCATCACAGCTCAGTATTGGAAAAGATTACAAAGCAATGAATTTGGAATCTGAACTATAGATGTCAAGGCCTCACAATGGGATTCCCTCTCAGTCTTCAAATATGAGCATCATGTACCACAATGATATCCATGTCTCCAAAGCCAGAACATATAAATAACAAGAGAGTCTTTTGTTTCCTTCTTTCCCCTACAACAGGGGTGACTCTGAAATATTGAGGGTATTCAGTTAGTGAAAGTGAAATTAAAGCTTTTCAATCAGAGGGTATTGAGGCGGAAGACGGGAAAGCTAGGCACTGAATTTTAACCTTGCTTTTAAAAATTGTAATTTGCACAACTCTTTGCGCCTACTTACCGCATCACCAACCTTGATACCTCGCAGCCGATTAGGCTGCTGACGCAGGATACACCGGGGGTAAGCCGCCATCTTGGGGGTAGTTTCTGGGTTGCGGTCCAGTTGCTTGGACCCTCCCGCCCTCATTGGTATTTAAGTCGCGCTAAGATCCTTGCGCGCTGATTAGACCCTGAGCACTTTCCTGAGGCGGAAGCCGGGAAAGCTAGGCACTGAATTTTAACCTTGCTTTTAAAAATTGTAATTTGCACTACTCTTTGCGCCTACTTACCGCATCATCACCCTTGATCCCTCGCAGCCGATTAGGTGCTGACGCAGGATACACCGGGGGTAATCCCCAATCTTGGGGGTAGTTTCTGGGTTGCGGTCCAGTTGCTTAGACCCTACCGCCCTTATTCTGAATAAATGACCATCATAACCCGGGCGCGCAGCGGGCACGCCGACAGTGTGCCTAAGGCAAGCCCGTCTGCGCCCGTCCGTGCCCGACCGGGCCCAAGGGCTATACCCCCTGCTCAAAAATCTACGATGCGTCTTGTGAGAAGTTGGCCTGATATATGATGCTCACTAGGTCTAGTGATCACCTTGTATCAGTTTAAACAACTCTTATGGTGATTGGTTGTAAGTCAACCTTATAGACCAGCTATCCTAGTAGCGTGGACAAAAGCAGTCTTTAGGCTAAACTCTGAATGGCATGTGAAGCCAGCTGTTTTACCACATATAACTTTTGAATACCAAATGAAAAGGACACCACACAGGTTGATATGAAAATAAACAGTTATTTATTAACTAACATACACCTCTGAACTCTTTATGAGGTCAGAGGGCTAAGCACATGACAAACTCTTAGGAAAAATACGTTTAAGTTGCACGAATTACAATGGTGCCCTAGGAGCACGACAGACCATATACTAAGTAAGTGGAATGTGAAAGTCAAGTAAAGGAATGGAGCTGTCCAGAGGTTGTAGGATCGCTGGGACCACGTTATACTAACTTGAGGTAGGTAATAGGAGGCTCACAGAGCGCGTGTGCAGAGTGTGAACTCACACGCGAGATGCGTACAAACGTCTATGGACAGAACAGTTTAAAGAAAAGGTGAGTACGGACGTTCCTGACTAGGTAGGACAAAAACGACAATGGAACTGGACACTAGGAGAGTCAAGCTACCCTTGAGCACCGAAATGCTCGTGTTACCTCACCCACAGGCTGCGGGTGCATAGGTGCGAAGTCGTGTCGGGTTTCCGCGTCGACGTCTATGGAGCCTTGAAGAAAGATGCTGCAGGCGACCAGGAGGAAGATGTCCGATGCAATCCAAGGGTGGATTGGTGAAGAGAAGAACCTGAAAGTAGAGGGGACAATGTTCAAAGTCACTAGCCAGTGACTGGAGTGGAACCAGGAGTGGAACCAGATGTCGTCGTCACGATCAGGTGAAGGTGGACGCTTGTCTCTGCAGCCACGTGGACCAGGCGGTGTCTTTGACGACCAGGATGGAGGCACGAGCTGTCCCACACAGGCTCTCGCTGTCGGCGGTGTCGTCTCCGGATTCGGGTTCAACAGGCCTTGGCAAAGGCAACCCACGCGGTGAGTGGAAACGGCATCTGGAGTGGACCAGGAGGGTCCGGGGTGCTCCTCTTTTGGAAGGGAGCAAGGGCCAGTCTGGAACAACCAGACTAGCAGCAAAGTTGTCGGAGTTCGTCGTCTAGGAGGTCACTAGCCAGCCAGCAAGTGACCAGACAGCGCGTCGAGCAGCAAACAGGCAGAAGGGCCCCACGCAGATCTCGTGGATGCTGGAGGGCTGGTCTTCGGTGCAGGAGCTGCTCGGGGTCGGGGCTTCTCAGTCCCCAAAGCACTTGGACGAGGATGCCTCTGAAGTCGTGCTGGAGCCAAGTGCTGCTTCTTTCAAGATGGCTGGTCCCACGTGTCTCGTCGCACCCACGGGTCTCAGCTCTGCTGCAGATGTGGGTTGAGGTCGGAGAGGTCTGGGAATCCGGGTCTCGTCGGGCTCTGAAGTCTGGATCCTTGCAGGAAGACGACAAAGGGAAGCCGTTGGACGCTGATGGTGCCAGCTGGTGCAGGGTGGACACTCCTTGCCCACAAGGGAGATTTCTTCCGTCTTCTGTGGAGCAGAACGTCGAAGTCCAGAGTTTCTTCTTGTGAAGTTGATCAGGATAATCTAATTTTGAATGGGACCAGCTCCTACCTTTATTCAGCTAAAGGGGGCTGCACCTTGTGTGCCCCAGGCATGTCTCATTCCTTTCAGCCCTGGCCTACCTAATACACAAAATCCTGTCTGGGGTGGTGCTAGCACCTGCCAAGGCAGGAAACCCTTTGTCCGAGCCCCCCTCGCTGGAAGGACTCCCAGCAGCAGGAGGTCAGACTTGTGTCTGTGGTGGCAGCATCCATTTTGTGATGCGGAGGCTCGAATTAACTTTAACCGGCGTTCACAGTTACATACATGTCTTGTCCCTCTAGAAGGGTGGAATGCTACCCCCGTCGCCAGAATTGGCGAGGGGGTAGTATTCCAATTCGTATGACACCTTACTCGACATGTTTTGATAATGCTATACCACAGTTAGCATTTGACCGCGAGGTTCATAATGCACTTAAGAGTATATGGTATAGCGTTATCATGGAACAGCTATTAGGACTTGGTTCCGCAAGCTGCAAACGGGCTCAGCTCATGCCAGAGCACCATCTCACATAATTCCAAGCACTCTGCCTTCAGGATTGATAAGGCCTGCCATAGGAGTGACTGATAGGAATATGTGTCCATTTTAGGGTTAGATATAGAAATACTATATCTAAAGCAAAGGGTGATTACACCACCTTGCCCCAGCTGTCGTGCAGCCAGTTGTGTCAGATTTGGATGGCCAGCCAGGGGTGGCATAATACATGCTTCAGCCCCTGGTTGGCTCTGGGTGAACCTATGCCCTGGGTACCTAAGGTACACTGTACAGGCGCTGATAAGGTGACTCAGTATCCAATTAGATATGTACCTAGAGTACATGGAATCCATTTTACAGAGAGAGCAGTGGGTCTGGGGTCCTGAATAGCAGGGCCCCAGGTCAACTAAGTCGAAAAACAAGCAAAACACCAGGCAAAAAGTTGGGGGCAACCATAGTCAGATATCCACCTTCCTACATGTCTCACCTATTCCGCAGTGCAACTTCATGCGCTTAGACCCATGGAGTAACAGGATTGTAGCATTCTCGCATGACGCCTTGTTTGTAACTGAGACATGGCTTCACGACAGCTCCGGCCCGGACATCGCTGAAGCTCTGCCTTCTAACTATGCCATTGTTAGGATCGATAGACCCAGCAAAACTGGGGGGGGGGGGGCATTGCTATAATTTTTAAGAACATCTTCTAATGCATGTTCGAATCCATTATTCTGAGTAATTGCGAAGCAGCGCTCTTCAAACTTGCCCTTCACCCAAAGTTCACCCTCACAGAACTACTGGTCTATCACCCTCCCGGCCCTGTAAATACTTGGACGTTCCAACTATCAGATTATATAGCCTCTATACTTATGAACTCCATCAATTTTTTGATTGTGGGAGACCTTAATATACATCTGGAAGATCTTAAAAACATTGCAGGTAAAAATATTACAGCCGATCTTGCGGCCATGAATATTACATCACATAATTGCGGCCCCACGCATAGAGGCGGTCACTTTCTTGACCCTATATTCTCCAACCTTTCCCATTTACACTGTTCTCCTGCACTACCCCTTCACTGGTCTGACCATTTTCTAATCAAATTCAATCTCACTCTCACTGATGTCTTATTCCATCCTAAAGTGCCAATAATTACCAGCAAAAGAGACTGGAAAAAGCTAGATATTGTCTCCCTTAAGAATGTTCTAGACACACATCGTCCTACTGACCTGTTTAAGTTGGACGATGTGGAAGCAGCATCCACTAAGACAAACACCTGGCTCACTGAGGCTATTAACATCTGCCTTCCCCATAAAAAATTGGAAACCCATAAAACACCTGCACTTGGGTTCAACGAATTACTAAAAGCAGATAAGTCTAAATGCAAAAAATTAGAACGTATCTGGAGAAAGAACTATTCCTCCACAGCAGGTTCTGTTTATAAAAGAGAACTGAAGCTTTACCATAAGGCTTGTGCCCTGACTAGGGCCAGCTATGTTGCTAAAACCATTACAGAAGCATCCAACAAACCAAAAGTACTCTTTGGTCTTGTTATAGATCTTGCGGGCTCTCATACCATAGCCAAACCACTACCCTTGAATAGTAACCAATGTGTAGAACTTGCGCAGTTGTTTACAACAAAAATATAAAATATCTATCAAGGTATATCGGATCAGAACTGTAGCAGCTCTCCACTATCGCTGGCCACCGGCCTGAGAGATATAAATCACTTCCCAATGAAAGATGCCAACCCGATATGGAAATGGTCGCAGCTGTGCCTTCACTTGATCAAATCATACCCAGCAACCACGCAGAGACCAAATCGCTCACCACCAGCAGGGGTTGCATCCGCCACCGTCTTAAAACCACTAAAGAGAGCAAGGACCAATGCATTGAGGATGGCTTCAAAATTCCCGGTGAACAGCGCCTTCCTTGCCACATACCATCATGCCCAAAAAGCATTTAGGAGGGCAGTCTCCCAAGAGAAACAGGCTCAGGAAAATCAATATTGGGCAAAATTAGTGTGGGAAATAAAAAATAAAAAACTCAAGGAAATTCTGGCCCCTTGCTAACCACACCGACCTGAACCTAACAAACTCTGGCTCAGCCAACATTCAGGAAGCAGAATGGGCAACATACCTAACAGCTCACTTTCAGGCACAATACCAGCACGACTGCACCAGACCACCGAGGGTATGTGGGAATGGAGCTGATGTATCATTGAACACCGCCCTCAGTACAACCCCAGGCCCCAACCCTGTACTTGTACTAACAGAGGAACGAGTGGTCAAAGCAGTGACAAAAGGAAGACAAGACGGAGCACCAGGCCCGAATGGCCTGCCACAAAGGCTATATACATCAGACATCCCCTTCTGGTCCACGGTCCTATTAAATCTCTTCAATTACACCCTGACCACATCGACAATCCCGGACTCATGGAGGGGCGCAATAATCCATCCCATTCACAAAGCTGGATCTCGAGCTATGCCGAACAACTACAGATTAATCGCCCTACTGGATATAGAGGCGAAACATTTTGCAGGACTAATTCTGGGGGATTTGAGGCAATGGACAAAGGATAACGATCTGATTCCCCTGAATCAAACAGGGTTTGTTGCCAATTCAGGTACCATGACAAACTTACTGGCAGTTTCCACTATCATCGACAAAGCTTTACTAACACGCAGGCTGGTCTTTTGCTGCTTTGTTGATTTCAAAGCAGCATTTGATAGAGTACCCAGGGAGGCCCTTTGGGAAAAAACTGACACAGTGGGGTATTCCAAACAAGATACTGAACCCAATCATTCAACTCTACTCTGACACCTGGGTTCGAGTGAAGTTAGGGTCCGGCTCGCATCTCTCGCGAAAAATCATGACCTCACGTGGTGTCAAACAGGGATGCGTACTGGCCATCCTTCTCTTTACCTATTTATAGCCGACCTGTCAAGTACCCTAGACAAGGTAAACAGCCATCCACCTAAAATAGGAGGTGCGGCATTATGCAACCTTTTATATGCCGATGACCTGGCCCTGTTTAGCCTTCCTAGAGTAGGGTTACAAAGGCTTCTTGATGCACTGTCGCAATACACGTTTGACAACCATCTAGAAATTAATATGGAGAAAACCCTGATAGTACCATTTGGTAAGAAACGCTGCGGTGGCTGGTCAATCAATAAAACAAGTCTTACGATTGACCAATCATACAAATATTTAGGCGTTCACTTGGACTCCAGGGGCAGTTTCACAAAGCAAAGCAGTGCGATTGCAGCCAAAACTACGGCTCTAGTGGTATCCTTGGCCAAACTATCAAAGAAACTTTCAGGCCCAACCCTTGCCCCCTTACTAGAAGTTCTTAGAGCAAAGATCGGGCCAACACTCTCATATGGCATAGAGATCTTTAAAGGTAAAATGAATACTGCCCTAAAAAAACACACCACTAAAATCTACAGAAAGGCACTTCACTTGCCAAGCACCGCTTCCCAGATTAGATTAGAGCTAGGACTAATTAACTATGAAGCCTCTAATGTCGGCACCTATCTTAAGCTGTGTCACAAATTAAGATAGGCCGAACCAGGTACACTAGAATCTCTAACCTGGAAAGAAATCAATGAGACCAACCCAGGGGGAACATTCGGCCGCCTCTTGAATGACTATGTTCACCAAATGTCAGCTGCCGAACTTTGGGCCCTTAACCCCAGTCAGACCGTTTTAAAAAATATTATCAAAATATGTGTAAGAATGAAATCTCTAGCTGCAGACAAAGCTCTAGTCACAAAGCGTAGTCATTCCTGGGCAGTAGTCAATTCCTACAAACGACTAACCCCTGCTGCCTACCTCTCCACGACATTTTCACTTCATCTAAAGCGCTGTCTGATTGCTCTAAGAATGGGAGATTGGCGCTTTCTTCAAAATCTACCCACCTGGCGCCGCAAGAAGGAGGCCACAACATGTAGAGGATGCGGGTTAGCAACTGAAACAATTTTGCACATGGTCTGCCTCTGCCCTACATTTAATTCTCAACGCAGGCGTCTGCTTAAGCCAGAATGGAACAGGCTGGGGGTTTGGTCCTGTAGGCATGCCATTACTGCTGCTTTGTCTTTAGATAATATTATTTTAACCATAAATTTGGCCAGATTTATTCAGCAAGTATCCCGTAACCTAGATAAAATGGACACTGCTGAGGTCTCTGCTCATCGCTAAATCTGAATATGCATTCTAATAGAACTTGCAAAGACCTGAAGGGCTAATCCTCAAATTGCAATGTTTTAACTGGCATGCTTTAAGCCACATTTTATTGTTTGCTTCTCTTTTAATTATTCTTTTATTTCATAAAATTGTATACAATGTGATTTGTGCGACCTTTTAAAGATATGTTTTATATCTAAATAAAGGAATTATTATTATTATTACTTCCCAATCCCCACTCATGCTCCTTTACTTTCATGGCCTGACCTCAATCCTGAAACTCTTCTTGAGATTCCGAGTAAAGCAAAATCGGGCTCACCTGCAGACCCTCTTCCCATTTCCATACTCAGACTATTGGACACCCCACAGCTCTCCACGATCTGCAAAATGCATAATCTCTCATTAAAAAATGCCATAGTCCCGGCTTGTTGGAAACATGCCATGGTGACTCCCCTGTTGAAAAAGCCCAATGCCGACCCCAATGTTCCTTCGAATTTTCGTCCAATTTCTCTGCTGCCGGCCTTCTCCAAAGTCTTGGAGAGACATATCTATCTCCATCTAGCCCAGTTCATTGCAACCAACGAAATACCTCATTCCTCCCAATCTGGTTTTCGCCCCGAGTTTTCCACCGAAACTACTCTTCTTGGTGTTACTTAAAATCTTCGGCATCTTTTAGATAGAGGAGACACAGCTGTACTGATCTTACTTGATCTCAGTGCAGCTTTTGATACCATCTCTCATAATATACTCCTCAGATCCCTCGCCTCTATGGGCATTGGTGACCAGGCTCTTGACTGGCTGACATCTTTTTTGACCGACCAGACTTTTCAGATTTTTTCGAAAACCGCCACCTCTAAAATCCATGCGTCCCCATACGGAGTTCCTCAGAGTTCGATTCTCAGCCCTCTTCTTTTTAATCTGTATGTCACACCTCTGGCCCACATTGCAGAACGTATAGGGCTTACTCTGTTTACCTACACCGACGACTCTCAGATTGTCTTTTCTCTATCACAATCCGACGAAGCCTTCACCTCTCTCCTCCAGTCAGGTCTTAGGGAAATATCCAACTGGATGAACCTTAACCTACTTAAACTGAATGGAGGGAAGACTGAAGTCTTGGTCAAAAACAAGACCTCTGGAGCTCAAAGCATTGGCCATCAGAGATTGGTACTCTTCCATCACCATATGAACACGTGCGCAATCTGGGAGTGACCATGGATAATGGCTTAACAATGCGGTGTCAGGTAAACAAAGTGGCAGCCATCTGCTTCACCATTTTGCGTTGGCTGAAGAAAATCTTCTGGATGCTGCCACCTGACATCCAGAAGTCCGTAATAAATGCCCTGATAACCTCTCGGTTGGATTACGGAAATATACTTTATCTAGGAGCAACCAAGGCAGTTACGAGACGTCTCCAACTAGTTCAAAGTGCTGCTGCACGTTTGCTTTGCGGCAGTCATAAAACTGATCACATCACGGGGCGCCTCCGAGACCTTCACTGGTTTAAAGTGGAGAGCCGAGTCAAATTCAAAACCTTGAGTTACATGCATAAAATAAAGACAGGTAGTGCACCCAGTTATTTGCAATCTCTTGTTAAAATCTACACACCTGCACGCTGTCTCCGTTCCTCATCGCAAGGCTTTTTCGGCGTGCCCAAATATAGACTTGCAAGAATGGGCGGCAAGTCTTTTTCCTTTCTAGGCCCTAGACTTTGGAATTCTCTCACCCTTAACATCCGTTTAGAGACCAGCTACGTCCGTTTCCGTAGAGCTATTAAGACCTGGCTTTTTAACAAATAATCCCTCAGTTTTGTCAGTTTCATTTGGGCCTTATTGGCTCATTGGCTCTTTCAGCGCCGGGAAACCCATTGGGTAGCTGTCGCGCTCTACAAGCTCAATAAATAAATAAATAAATAAATAAAAATAAAATATTCCGTTAGTGACAGTATAATTAAAGTTTTTCACTCAGAAAATGCTGAAAGAGCATTTCGGTCCCAAAAACATTGAGTGTAAAAAAATAGAATGGTATTTGGTCAAATGTTGATGTCAGGAACGTGAAAAAAGTCCAGTGCTCAGGGTTCGTGATATCAGAAGCTGGAAAAAATAACTGATATTACTGCCATTGCAGAGCATGATGGGTTAGTGGTGCTTCTGGCTCCTTTCTATTTCTATTTAAAATTATTTATACAGCGCACGTACACCAGCGGTTTCATGGCGCTAAACTGACAGAGAACTGGACATGGGGGCGGAAGCTAAGTGGGGACAGGAGAGAGAAGTAGAATATTAGTTAAAAAATTTAGCGAAAAGATGTGCCTTGAGCTGTTTCCGAAACAGTAGGTATGAGGTTGAAGCTCTGAGCTCCAAAGGCAGTGAGTTCCAGAAGATCGGAGCAAGGGTCGCAAATTTAGAGCCTCCCCATTTCTTTCTCCGGAACCGTGGGACCGTAAGAAGGGATTGGGTAGAAGACTGCAGTTCCCTAGCGGGAACATAGGGAATAATCTCAGATGAGATGAAAGCCGGAGCCGTGCCCAGTCGTGCTTGAAAGGTGATAGAGGCAAGCTTGAACTGGACACGGGCACAGACAGGAAGCCAGTGTAGGGACTTTAGGAGGGGAGTGGTATGGTGAGATTTAGGAAGTTTGAACACCAGGCGCGCCGCCTGGTTTTGGATCTGCTGCAACCGCCGAAGACTATATGCAGGAATACCTGCATATAGGGCGTTGCCGTAATCCAGGCGGGACACGACCATGGCGAGGGTAATCAGTTTTAGTGCATCAGATGAGAAAAAACGGGACACCTTGCGTATGGTACGCAGTGCCAGAAAGGAAGAGGAAACCACAGAGCTGACCTACGAGTGAAGGGTGAGTTGGGAGTTGAGCTTGATGGCGAGAGTTTTAACTGAGGTAGAGGGGGCAGGTGGGGGACCAAGGGAAGGGGGCCAGAAGATGGGGGACCAGGGGCTGGATGAACCACCCGTCAACACCAGCTCTGTTTTGTCTGGGTTGAGTCTCGCCCCTTTCTCTTCTGTACCCTCCCCGCTCCCGCCTCCCAGCTGCTCCGCCCACCCGCGCACTTGGCCTTAAATGGCGACCGTGCGACGCAGGTGAGTGTGACCCACTTGTGGGACACCCCCGCGCCGCACGGCCACCAGCTGCTGCGTGTGCCCCCAGTGCCTGCCTCTGCCTCAGCGCCGTCCTCGCTGCCGCCTTGAGCGCTCCCCTTTGGTTTTTGCCCGTTTTGTCAAAAATTTGTGCTTGTTTTTCTTTCTGTGCCCGAGATCGTGTTTCCACTGTTTTTCCCCCGTTTTGTCCTGTATTATTGCCTGTTTTTTCTGTGACGTTTTCTCTCCGTGTTTTTTACCTCCATTGTGCCTGCCTCCTTCCTGCTTGCCCGCCTACCTCGCCGCTCTCCCTCCCCGCTCCCGCTTCCCGCCACCGCCATTAGCCCCGCCCCTTTCTCTTCTGTACCCTCCCCGCTCCCGCCTCCCAGCTGCTCCGCCCACCCGCGCACTTGGCCTTAAATGGCGACCGTGCGACGCAGGTGAGTGTGACCCACTTGTGGGACACCCCCGCGCCGCACGGCCACCAGCTGCTGCGTGTGCCCCCAGTGCCTGCCTCTGCCTCAGCGCCGTCCTCGCTGCCGCCTTGAGCGCTCCCCTTTGGTTTTTGCCCGTTTTGTCAAAAATTTGTGCTTGTTTTTCTTTCTGTGCCCGAGATCGTGTTTCCACTGTTTTTCCCCCGTTTTGTCCTGTATTATTGCCTGTTTTTTCTGTGACGTTTTCTCTCCGTGTTTTTTACCTCCATTGTGCCTGCCTCCTTCCTGCTTGCCCGCCTACCTCGCCGCTCTCCCTCCCCGCTCCCGCTTCCCGCCACCGCCATTAGCCCCGCCCCTTTCTCTTCTGTACCCTCCCCGCTCCCGCCTCCCAGCTGCTCCGCCCACCCGCGCACTTCGCCTTAAATGGCGACCGTGCGAACGCGCAGCGGTCACGCGCAGCGGGCGCGCCGTTTGTGCGCCGAAGGCGCGCCAAAGGTAAGCCCGTCTGCGCCCGTCCGCGACCGGATCGCGACCAGCGCCAGGACCCCTGGCCCCCGAAGAGCCCGACCTACCCGCCTGACGTACTCCGCCGCCACCCTCAACGCACTCAACACCGGCCGACTCCCAGAATGCCACCTAGCCGCTCCACGAGGCACACACGGACCTTTCAGCTGCCACACCTGCAAGTTCTCCTGCACCCGGACCAGCCTCGCACCAGCGCCCGCCAAGTCGGACTCCAGCAGCACCCACCTCAAGTGCATCCTGCTCAACACCCGCTCCGTCCACAGACACGCCATCGAACTCTGGAACCTCCTAGACGCCACAGCCCCTGACGTTGCCTTCCTCACGGAGACCTGGATGAACGCCTCTTCAGCTCCCGACATCGCCATCGCTATCCCAGAGGGCTACAAGATCGTCCGGAGGGACCGAAACGCCAACCAGATGGGAGGAGGCATCGCCATCGTCCACAGGAGCACCATCCGTCTCACGACCAGCACCGACAACACCCTGACCAGCGCCGAACACCTGCACTTCCAGATCCACACCAACCCGAACACCACCCTCAGAGGCACCCTGATCTACCGACCCCCTGGACCACGCACGCAATTCAGCGAGGACATCGCCGACTTCGTCAGCCCGCACGTACTCCCCTCTGCTGACTACATCCTCCTGGGAGACCTCAACTTTCACCTGGAGAACAACAACGACCACAACACCAGCACCCTGCTCGACAACCTCGCCAACCTGGGACTCAAGCAACTGGTGTCCACCCCCACCCACCTCGCCGGACACACACTCGACGCAGTCTTCTCTTCCAGCACAGACATCGACTTCAGCCACGCCACAGAGCTTCAATGGACGGACCACAGCTGCGTCCACTTCACCTTCAAGAGAACGACGACCCACCACCACCAGAAACAGGCCGCCCGCAGAAGCTGGAACAAGATCACAGCAGACCAGCTCGCCACCTCCCTGAGCCAGCACCCTCCTGCCAGCTCAGCGAACCCCAGCCAGGCCGCAGACAACCTCACGAAGTGGATCAACAACTGCGCGGACGAACTCGCCCCACTGAGGACCCCGCCCAGCAGACCCGGCAGCAAGAAGGCCCCATGGTTCACCGACGAACTCAAGAGCTCCAAGAAGAACTGCCGAGCCCTCGAGAAAGTCTGGAAAAGGGAACCGACACCGGACAACAGGACCTCCTTCAAACTTGCCACCCGGAAGCACCACCAGCTGATCCGCGCCGCCAAGAAAACAGCTTTCAAGGACCGGTTGGACAACAACGCACACAACTGCAAGGAACTCTTCAACATCGTGAAAGAGCTTTCCAACCCCAGCGCAGGAAACAACGACATCACCCCATCGCAAGACCTCTGCAACTCCCTCGCTTCATACTTCCACAACAAGATCGCGGACATACACAACAGCTTCAACAACCAACCAACGCACACCATGACCGAACAACCACCCCCCACCACCACCCTCCACGCCTGGACCCCGATCAGCACCGAAGACACCATCCGCACGATGAACTCCATCCACTCCGGATCACCGACCGACCCCTGCCCTCACCACGTCTTCAACAAGGCCGACGCTGTCATCGCACCCCACCTGCGAGACATCATCAACACATCCTTCGACACCGCCACCTTCCCCGAGAGCTGGAAGCACGCCAAACTCAGCGCTCTTCTCAAAAAACCCACAGCGGACCCCACCGAACTCAAGAATTACCGCCCCATCTCGCTCCTCCCGTTTCCAGCCAAAGTCATCGAGAAGACCGTCAACAGGCAGATGTCCGCCTTCCTCGAGACGAACGGATCCCTCGACCCCTCACAGTCCGGCTTCCGAGCCAACCACAGCACCGAGACCGCCCTCATCGCCGCCACCGATGACATCCGAGCCCTGATGGACAATGGAGAAACAGCGGCCCTCATCCTCCTAGACCTCTCCGCGGCATTCGACACGGTCTGCCACCGCACCCTAGTACGGCGCCTCAGCAACATCGGCATCCAGGACAAGGCGCTGGAATGGATCGTCTCCTTCCTCGACGGAAGAACACAGAGAGTCCGCCTACCACCGTACAAGTCAGAGGCCTCCGAAGTCATCTGCGGCGTCCCCCAAGGATCATCTCTGAGCCCCACCCTCTTCAACGGCTACATGAGCCCCCTCGCGGCCATCGTACGCAAACACAACCTCAGCATAATCTCCTACGCCGACGACACCCAGCTGATCCTCTCCCTGACCAACGACCCCGCCGCCGCCAGAGCCAACCTGCACGAAGGGATGAAAGAGGTAGCCGAGTGGCTGACGACCAGCCGCCTGAAACTGAACTCGGACAAGACGGAGGTCCTCATCCTGGGCTCCTCACCCTCCGCCTGGGACGACTCCTGGTGGCCTCCCGCCCTGGGCACCGCACCCAAACCGACAGACCATGCACGAAACCTGGGCGTCATCCTGGACTCCTCCCTCTCCATGACCAGGCAGGTCAACAACGTCTCCTCGGCGTGCTTCAACATCCTACGCATGCTAAGGAAGATCTTCTGGTGGATCCCCACCGAGACCAGGAAGACCGTCACCCAGGCCCTCGTCACCAGCCGACTGGACTACGGCAACGCCCTCTACGCCGGTACCACCGCCAAGCTCCAGAAGAGACTCCAGCGGATCCAGAACGCCTCAGCCAGACTCATCCTCGACATCCCACGAACCAGTCACATCTCCGAACATCTGAGAGACCTTCACTGGCTCCCCGTCAACAAAAGAATCACCTTCCGCCTCCTCACCCACGCACACAAAGCCCTACACGACCAAGGCCCGAGCTACCTCAACAGCCGAGTCAACTTCTACGCTCCCAAACGCCACCTCCGATCAGCCAACCACGCCCTCGCCGCCGTCCCCCGCATCCGAAGAGCGACTACAGGAGGAAGGTCCTTCTCCTACCTGGCCGCCAAGACCTGGAACTCCCTCCCGACCGACCTGCGCCTGACCCAAGACCACCTCTCCTTCAGGAAGAAGCTGAAGACCTGGCTGTTCGAGCAGTAGCGGCACCCCCCCCCCCCCCCAGCGCCTTGAGACCCTACGGGTATGTAGCGCGCTTTATAAGTGTCAATGATTGATTGATTGATTGAGTTTAAGATGATTGTGGTTCATCCAGTCACGGATGTGAATCATGATGGTTTGAAAATTAAGAGCAGAGTCGGGGGAGGAAGAAAGGTTAAAGACAAGCTGGAGGTCGTCCGCATAATTAAATACGGCGACCTCCATTTGTTGCAGTGAAAAAATAAGAGGGGAAATGTATAGGTTAAATAAAAGGGGGGTCATTGTGAAATTTCAGCTTCACGAAGCTGCTGCTTTGTTGGCTTCATTACGGTGTTCTTTTCGTTCAAAAGAGGTTCATGAATGCGTTTAGTAGTTAGCCGCTTCTTATTTTTCCACTAGTGACATTTTGTAATTGAATTTAAATATATTTGAAGTTAAAAGAAAGGAACATCTGCAAGTGTAAACTATACGGGGACTAACAGAGAATATTTCTTAAGATAGATATTGGTTCCTGAGAAAGTGCTTCAGGATCCTGCCATGTACTGAACTCTTCAATGTTTGCGACTTCAAAGAAGGTCCAACAATGACGAATGGGGAAAACAACAAAATTAGATCAAAATTGGCAAAACCAATAGGTGTCGTCCAATGCAAGAACTACTAGCTTTGCCTTTGTGTTTTAGCCATGTTGTACACTAACGTAGCTGTTGTACAGCCTGGCTAAAGGTTAGTGGCGTAGAGGAGCATGGCGTGGACAGAGTGTTGTGGAGTGACATTGAGTCGAGTTTAGTAGAGCAGTGTGTCTTAGAATGGCATAGAGTGAAGTGGAGTTGTGTGGAGTGTTGAAGACCGCCCTGGAGTCTCCTGGAGGGAGCAGAGTGTTGTAGAGTACAACAGTGTGGAAAGGAGTAGAGTATCATAGAGTGAAGAGGCATGGAGTGGAGTGTCGCAGAGTGGAATGGCATAGTGTGTCGTAGAGTGGTGTAGAGTAGAGTAGATTAGAGTGGAGTGGTGTAGAGGGAGTGGTGTACAGTGGAGTAGAGTGGCGTAGAGTGGAGTTGAATGTCAGAGTGGAGTGGCATAGAGGGGCGTAGATTGGACGGATGTAGATTATAATAGAGTGGCTAGTGTGGAGTGGTGTAGAGTGGAGTAAAGTGTCATTGAGTAGAGTGGTGTGGTGTAGAGAAAGTTCCATAGAGGGGAATAAAGTGCCATGTAGTAGACTGTTGTAGAGTGCAGTAGACTGTCAGAGTGGAGTAGAGTGTCGGAGTGGAGCGGAATGTCGCAGAGTAGAGTGCCGTGGAGTGGCATAGAGCAGAGTGCTGTAGAGTGCCGTAGAGCGGAGTGACATAGAATGTCGTAGAGTCGAGTGGCACAGAGTGGCGTAGTCAAGTGGAGTAGTGTGCTGTAGAGTGGAGTGAAGTGGAATGGAGTGGCTTAGATGGAGTTGCATAGAGTGTCGTAGAGTAGAGTGTCAGAGAGAGGCACGATAAAAGTGTTGTACAGTGCCGTGGAGTAGAGTGGAGGGGCGAAGAGTGGAGTAGAGTGTCATAAAGTGGAAGAATGGTGTAGCATAGAGTGGAGGGGCATAGAGTAGAGTAAAGTGTCATGGGGGAGTGGTGTAGTGTAGCGTGCCGTGGTGTGGAGTGGCATAAAGTGTCACAGAGTGTTGGGTCATAGACTTGAGGGGCATAGAGTGCTGTGGAATGTCAGAGTAGAGGGGAGTGGCGTGCTGTATAATGCCGGGGTGTGTCAGAGTGGAGTGGCGTATCATAGAGTGGAGTAGTGTTGTGTCTTAGAGTGGAGTGTCGTAGAGTGTAGTAACTTGTAGAGTGTAGTGTCATGGAGTGTCATGGCGTAGAGGAGTGGAGAGGCTTAGAGTGGCACGTCGTAGAATGTAGTACATGGATGCCTTAAAGTGGAGCGGAGTAGCTTTGAGTGCAGTGTTGTAGAGTGGCATAGAGTGGAGTGATGTAGTGTGGAGTGACGTGGGGTAGTGTGGAGTATGCATGGTAGAACACTGCCATTACAGACAACACATTTTCAACTGAAATGACGATTACATTTGCACAGACAAGAAATCAAGTTACTTACCTGAAACTGTGGTACTCCAGTATTGGTATCTTTCATTGATTCACATGGTTGAATCATTCCCCGTCGTTTAAGTGGGAGTCCCACGGTACAGAAAAGCAGTAAGTAATGACTTTAACATTAAAGTTAATAGAAAAAAACATTCACTTTAATATCTTGTCCTAGTCATTAGGAATGGTCCAAACTCCAGCCAAACATGCTGACAGCAGCCTCTAGAACCCTCTCCACAGAGGCTCCAGGCTCTCAGATTTTTGAGCTCAAGTCTAGCATAAACCTATTAAAATCAGTGAGGGGAGCCTCAATACGGAGGAGGGTGAAAGATACCAATACTGGAGAACCACAGTTTACAGGTAAGTAACTTATTGTCTTCTCCAGTATAGGGGTATCTTTCATAAATTCACATGCTTGAATCCAAATAGATAGCAGTTATATCATAGGTGTGCATGCTTATAAAAAGGTATGCAGTATGAAATGTACGTAATTCTGTACGTCACAAAGTGTATCATGAATTCACATGCCCCTTTAACACACACATATATATATATATATATATATATAAATATATATATATATATATATACACACACATTAATACCTAACAATGCACAAACTAAACAAAAAAGGTGGTCAAAGCGCTCGCTCCAACCACAAACTCCAACCGGATTCGCATAAGAAGACGAGGCAGACCCAACTTGGTGCAATTTAGTTTATTTTCTTACAACGCCACCAACAGCCCTCACGACGCGTTTCGGCAGATCCCTGCCTTGATCACATGACAACATGGTCGTGGAGCACATACCTTTTTAAAGTGCAAGTGCAGTAATTAACATAAAAGAAGTATTCACATGTTTTACAGTCTGTTTTTTTCTTTTCTTTCCCGTTTTCCCTTTCTCGGGTTAATTTAACTTTTTAGTTAGTGAACATTAAATGTTTAATACGCTATACATTTTATGTAAATAATATTTGTAAAATACATAAGCAGCGAATAGTTGTAAAATACAATAAGGAACATTACGTAGCTAAAAATGGATAGGTATATGATAATGCCTGTAAAATACAGTTTTTCTATTCAGCAATATTCTGCTTAAAATGCGCAATCATATTATTAGCCTAACGAAATGTAACATATACATTATTTTTTATACATATGTGTATCTCCCCACTGCCAGTTTTACCTGGTACTAAAATCACTAACATATTTCCCGAGTACATGTGTTTTATTCTCATTAAAAATTCTAGTAAAGTGCTTCCACAAAGGAATACCCATTAATCCACCCTATTGGTGTATTCAAAACAAAAAGTGCTAGATGCCTAAATTATAAAGTGCATATGTGAATAATTATCATGTATTGCATCACCAGTATACGGTATGTACTGATCCATTAAGTATTATTTTGATCTAGTACTTTTACCGACTAATTTTTGATCCTCTATTTTTCTATTTTCAAAGTCTGCTGGTATTTGTCACAGCAAATTGGTACGCAGGCCAAATGGACAATTCAATTAACTTTATCAATATTCAAGAACACGATTCCCACAATTAGTTGAAAACATTTCTTAGATTAAAACATGTTTTTTAAAAAAAAACGAATTCATGTCCCAGCTAAAATTATAAATATCCATTTGTCCTAAAAAACATATACTAAACTGTAGATAATATAAATAACTAATTAACATCATTCTCAAAAATTCATTAGTTAATATTTCTATCAGCTAAAATCCATATTAAATATTGTTCATTTCCAAATACCAAATATTTTTTACAGTTATGCAAATAAACCCATATTGAAGACGTCATTTATATACATTTCCCACGGGCAAGGAGATCATCTTATTGAACAATTGGTATTTTGGATGTAAAGTTACGTTGGTATGGGCACCTGTTTGAGCATATACCACCCATTAGTCTAGATATGTGTATAGGTCTTCACCCATATTTAACCCATTAGGCTGTTTGCTGTTCATTAATAAAATGTAATGGGTTTCCAGACGGCGTAGCATCCCTTCCCTGTTGCCACCCCTTCTTTGAATGGGGACGCTATCTATCAGGTAGTATTTTAGATCTTTCGTTTTTCCCCCATGCTGTTCCTTGAAGTGGCGTGCTACCGGGTAGCTAGGGTCATTATTGGTTATTGCCCTAATGTGCTGTAGTATCCGTTGGTGCCCAGGCAGTTTTGTGCTTCCAACATATCTGAGATTGCAACTGCACTCAAGGATATATGCTACATATTCGCTTCTGCATGTTAAATGCTGTTTGATCATCAGGGGTTTTGAGCCGAAGGCCGTCATGTATGTTGTTTTATTTATACCAAATGTACATGCTTTACGGCTGATACATTTAAAAAAAGCCCTTCCTTGCCTTCAGCCAGTCTGAGCTAGTCTTACATTCTGGGCTACTGGTTACTAGAATATCGGCCATTGAAGTGGACTTTCAAAACGTTATGGCCGGATATTCAGGAAGTGCATTGCCTATGACAGGGTCATCCTTTACTATGTGCCAATTATTTTGAATTATTTCGCGCAAAGATTTGTGCTGACGGTTGTATGTTAATATGAGTCTAGGACTCTCATCTACCGCTGATGTTACTTGTTTTTGGGATTTCATCAATGTGCTGGTTTGTACCAATAAATCCTCCCTGAACCTCGTCCGGGATTTCTGAATTGCGCTTTTGATGGTTTTGGCACTGTACCCTCGATCCATAAATCTCAATTTGCTTTCCTGTTGATGTTTGACCAGTTCAGTTTCACTGCTACAAATTCTGCGCAATCTAAGCATTTCCCCATAAGGGATACTATGTATGAGGTGTGCTGGATGTGCGCTTGTCGCATGCAGTAATGTGTTCCCTGAAGTTTCTTTCCTGAATAATGCAGTGCTGATCTTTGAATCCTCTATTTTGATTAGGACATCTAGGAAAGGGATTTGCTCTCTACTGATATGCGATGTAAAATGCAAATTCATATCATTATAGTTCAAATTTGTTATAAACTCCTCTGCTTCCTCTTCCGTCCCATTCCAGACAATCATCAGATCATCTATATATCGTAGCCACGATATAACCTTGTCCTTATATGTGTCACCGTGTTGTCTCCGGAGAACCAGCTCCTCCCACCAGCCCATGAATAAACAGGCATAGCTGGGGGAGAAGCTGGCCCCTATTGCAACACCCTGTAGTTGGCGGAACATTTGTTTCCTGAAAAGAAAGAAGTTATGTTCCAGACAGAAGACCAACATGTCTATAAGCATCTTATTATGTAAAGTAAACTCTATCGGTCTCCTTGCTAGAAAGTGTTTCACTGCTTTGATACCATCTATATTTCTTATGCACGTGTAAAGAGATGTTACATCAAGAGTAATTAGTTTATACCCCTCCTGCCACTTTACTTTTTCAATTTTCAACAGAAAATCCCCAGTGTCTTTTAGATAGGATTCCAGATTTTGTACGTGTTCTTGAAGAAAAAAGTCTATGTATCTAGACATGTTTTCAAGGGGCCCATCACAGGCAGCTATAATTGGACGTCCCGGAGGTTCTTCCCTGTTTTTGTGAATTTTTGGTATAAAATAAATTAAAGGTGTTTTGGGGAACTCCTTTTTCAAGAATTTGAACTCATCCAGACTTAGGAGTCCCTTGCTCTTCCAGGCTAGTAATTTGCTGCTTAATTCATCCTGCACCTGTTTATACCTGAGGGGCATACTGTGATGATAGCACTGAACATCGTTAAGTTGTCTTTCTGCCTCGGTTAGATAGTCATTTAGGGGCCACAAAACAATATTCCCCCCCTTGTCCGAGTTTCTTATTACGACGTTATGTAGTTTTTTTAATTTCTCCATTAGTGCCCCATAACTCCTTTCTTGAGTTGTTAATCTCCTTTTGGTGCTCAGTGTTTTAATGTTCAATTTTTTGATCTGTGATATTATAATATCATTAAACACATCGATGGCATCTTTTGCCATTATAGGCACGAACTTGGATTTCCTTTTAAAAGGGGTGTCAGGTTTTTTGTTTCCGATGTTATTAGTATCTTGAGTACTTAGGTAAGGGAACTCCCGCTGACTGTTCTGCATCCCCTGAGACGGAGTAATACTGTGCGGGCTAGACGGCAAGTTCACAATTGATTGTAAATCCATTAAAAGTTCATGGTCACCTGCCGCTAGGTTTGGCATAGCAGTTGTATCAGTAGCTGACACATTTGTTTTAGTTTTAGCATTCAACTGTTTGTGGTATTTGCATAATTTCAATTTTCTTATATATTGATATACATCTGCCCTAGTTCTGGTATAGTGAAAGTTTGATTCTGGACAGTATGATAGACCTAACGATATAAGTTGAGTCTCGGCTGCTGTTAAATCTATTTGTGCCAGGTTTATGATCGTATTTGCATTATTGGGTGAAGTTATTGTTTCACTTACTTGGTTTTCTTGTTGTTTATCCAAGACCCACTGCCCCTGCCTCCTCGTTTTGTCACGTTGTTTGTTGGCAGTCCTCCTTGCCCTCCTCCTTTTTGTGCGCCGTTTTTTGCCGACTGCACTGTACTGGGACGAAGAGTTTCTCGGCGACTCTGCCTCACGTATTCTAATTCCTCGGCCATGGTCAATTTTGTTGCCTTGTCAGTTCCTTGGCCACCCTGGGAATCCGAGCCATTTTCCGTTATTACACTAGTTTCCGACATCGAGGAAGTTTCTGGTTCGGAGTCTTCTGCTGGCACCGGCAATTTGTTAACCCCTTGTTGATTTTTCTTTGCAGCTGCCTTTCGCATTGTATCAAACTTTCTGGCGAAAGTGAAAATCTTGCCGTCTTCGTAATCTTGTTTATCCCGCCTAAACTTATACGTTTTTCGTGCCTTTATTTTCTCTTCTTCCTTTTCTAGTCTTTGTTCCATTTCGTCATTCAATTTCGTTTTTTGTTCTTGTGGGTCATTCATGGCTTGAATCTCATTCCTTAACTTTTCAATTTGGGGTAGCAACTCCTCTCTGTCACTCTCCGCATATTTAACCAGCAACTCTACCAGTTTACGAGAGGAGTCCAGATTACATTGTGCCCATTCCGCCATGAGCCTTGGGTTTGGTTTGTCGTAGCTGGAGGCAATCATTATTCTCAGCCCTCTTGGGATACGTCCTACATCAAGGTACCTTCTTAGCGATTTCGACTCCCACCATTTTGCTGTCTCCCTCCGAATGAGTTTCTCCAATGCCTTATATTTGTCCTTTAAACCTGTTCCCATATTGGTGTTACTCGTACCAGCCGTTTTACTGGTGATTGTCAGTTGCAGTGTCTCATCCGAGAACACATCTACCGCCGCGCTCTCTCTATTCCTCAATGTTGTCGCGGACATGGTGGCTTGTTTATTGTAAAAGTTCTTGTTTGTCCGTTACCCGCAATGATGTATACACAGCCTTGTGTTTGAAAGATGTTGAAATCACTGCGGAAACCGGCACTGCACTCTTTCTCACCTGCCGTTTATCTTGGAATCGTCCCTCGGCCAACGCGGTCGGATTTCCACGCTCACTGCAGCTGCCTCGTCTCAGCTCTATCATAGGTGTGCATGCTTATAAAAAGGTATGCAGTATGAAATGTACGTAATTCTGTACATCCCAAACTGTATCAGGAATTCACATGCCCCTTTAACACACATATATATATATATATATATATATATATATATATATATATATATAAATATATATATATATATATACACACACATTAATACCTAACAATGCACAAACTAAACAAAAAAGGTGGTCAAATCATCTATCAATAATAACGATATCCAAACATATAGAAAGGCGGGAAGTATTGAGGCTCACCTTAAAAAGATTACATAAAACCGCTTGTCCCACAGCTGTATCAGCATTGCTTGTAGCTTCCAGACAGTAATGCTTAGTAAAAGTGTGCCTGCTGGACAAGGATGCTGCTCTGCAAATCTGCTGAATAGGCACACCAGCAAAGAGAGCAGTAGAAGAAACTAGCTCAAGTAAAGTGAGCTTTTACTGTTGAAGGTAGAGGTTGGCCTGGCTGCTGATGGCAAAACTGAATCACTGAAGAAATTCAACGTGCTATAGTCTGCTTAGTGACCGGATATCCCTTTCTGATTTTACCATAAGCCACAAAAAGCTGATTAGACTTGCGGATGCTAGCTGTCTTCTGTAAGTAGAATTTTATACACCTCTTTAGATCCAGGAAATGTAGCGATCTTTCCACTGGTGTTTGTGGAATTGGGAAAAAAGTCTTTAATATGAGTGATTTGCTTAAGTGAAAGTCCGATGGAACTTTAGGTATAAAGGTTGGATTTGTTCGAAGTATAGCAATCTTTAATAAACTGTAGGAAAGCATGACGAGTAGTAAAAGCATGCATTTCGCTTACTCGGCTGTACGAGCCAGAAGAAGAGACGTTTTCCATGTAATGTATTTGAGGTCAGCGCTATGAATAGGCTCAAAAGGGCTCTTCATAAGTTGTGTCAATACAATGTTGAGAGGCGGAGGTGGACGTCTAATTGGAGGGAACATTCTAAACAATCCTTTGAGAAATTGATTTATAATTCTTGAAGACCAGATCAACTGTGACCCATTATGCCGCCGAAATCTGGAAATTGCGACAAGAAAAACCTGAATGGAAGAATGAGAGACCAGATTTAGCCAGCTGCAGGAAAAAAGACAGTAATTGTTCTGGTGACGAATGGATAGGGTGCACCTCTGAGCTTGTGCATCAATGGCAGAATCTATTCCACTTGAGTTTGTAAGTCTTATAGGTTTCAGAACTGCCGACCTCGGGAATATTCAGTACATTTCTTTCTGCTTAAAAGCACTGAGCTTCTAACTGCAATTGGTCAGCATGTCCGGCACAGTCCAATGGCATCAGGTCTCTGATCAATCTATTGTAGATTGATTCACAAATGATAACTATGTAACAATAAAAGGAATACAATAGATGAATGTTTCTTTAAAAAAAGGTAAGACAATGAAATAAATTAAGAATAAATGAAACATCAGTTTTAGGTGTAGCAGAGCATTTTTTGTGTACCCCAGGTATGAGCTTATAATAAGCCTTATGCAAAGCAATATAGGTCAAGAGGGATACTATCTTTGTATAGTTTGATTGTTGTTTTTCCCCCTTCTCCCTGACCTTGCTGTTACTCTTTAGGGGGGTGCCTTTATTAATCAGCGCCCTAGCATTAGCCAGGAATTCCCAACAGTCAGCACGAATGATTAGGTCGGCAAACTCATAGTGTTTAGAAGTCAAGAGGATAATCTTAGAGATGTTGGGTCCGGATGGCAGACCAGGCCGTAATTCGTTGTCAGCAAGTTCTGTATAGGGCGTAACAACTTGGGTTTGCACGCCAATAGGAGAATAAGAAGCTCTTTGAACCAGAACCTGCATGGCCAACTGGGTGCTATGAGCAGTATTCAGCAAGGCACTTTCCTTATCTTCTGAAGCACCCTTGGGTTTAAAGGAATCAGAGTAAAGGAGTAAGAATAAATCTTTGACCAATTTATCGAAAACGCATTCCTGCACGATCCCTGTTGGGGTAGGCAGCTGGCGAAGAATTGGCATTTGCGGTTCAGACTGGTCGCAAATAGGTGTAACTTTGGTCTGTCCAACAACAGAAAGATGTTGGTTGGTGGAGTTCCCATTCGTGGTTGGATGTACTTGACCAGCTCAAGGAATCCACCAGGATGTTGGCCACTCCTAGAACATGTTTCCGCTGTTAACGTTATTTGGTGTTGAATTGCCCAATCCCACATTTTCTGCGCCTGTGATGTTAGCTTAGTTGATCTTGTTCCTCCTTGTTTGTTTAAACAGAGCATACTTGTTGTGTTGTATGTCAAATTAATACTGATGCTCCTGATATTTTAGAGAGAAAAGATTTCAGGGCCAGGAATATTGCCTTTAACTCTAATAGATTTATGTGTAAGGATCGTTGTTGGTTGTCTTATTTTTCCTTGACTGTCAGCCCTTCTAGATGTGCTCCCAGCCCCTCGAGGGATGCATTGGTCGTGATTATGTAACTTGGAGAATCTACTAGGAACTGCAGGCCTGCAGCTATGTTCGGGATATGAGTCCACCATTGGAGCGCTTCTTTCATTTGAGGTATTATCTTTATCATATCATCGAAGGACCCTGAGATTTGTAGCCAGTGACTGTTCAGCTCCTCTTCCAAGGGCCTCATTCGCAAGCAGCAGTTGGGAATGAGGGGAATGCAGGAGGACAATATCCCCAGAAGCGAATTGTACTAGCGAACTGAAGTGGACTTTTTTTTACGAGGAGTGAGGCACCAGTTTGCGGATCTTTTCTTGCCTTTCCCGCGAGGCAAGGGGCTTTGCTTGATGAGTATCCAAGATTGCTCCAAAAAAGATTCTTACTTTTGAGGGAATTAGCTGAGACTTTGGAAGATTGATGGAAAGACCCAAAGACTGGAAGACACAGAGACATTTTTGAGTATGACTCTTCGCCACTATGAAGGATTTCGCCTTTATAAGGCAATCGTTCAGATAAGGGAAGATTTGAATTTCTGCCTATCGCAGATGAGTCGCAACAGGTGCTAGGACCTTGGTGAACACTCCGGGCACTGAACGAAGGCCAAATGGTAGGACTCGGAACTGAAAGTCCATGCCAGCCACTCTGAAGCGTAAGAATTTCCTGTGTCTGGTTTGAATAGGGAGATGAAAGTAGGAGTCATGTAGGTCTAAGGTAGTCATGAAATCTTACTGATTTACTAATTGAATAACCTCCTGCAGTGATAACATACAGAGGATTGTTTTTTCAGAAATGTGTTGAGACAATGAAGGTCTAAGATGGGACGCCACTCCACCAACTTCTTTCTTATGAGGAATATCTTGAACAGAAACCTGTTCCTCGCTGTAAATCTGGTACCACTTTGATGGCTCCTTTGTGCAACATTATCTTTATCTGAGACAAAAGTTCTTATAGATGAATAGAAAGGGGACCTCTGGGAGGGCAGTTCGGAGGAATGTGCTGAAATTCCAAAGTGTGACAATTGGAAACTATATCTAAAACCCATTCATCTGTTAGTATTGAAGACCATTCGGGGAGGGAAAAGGAAATTCTTCCACCAACTTTGGCAGAATTGGTGGGTACTGTGGCCGGCAATGGGCACTTGTCACTGTTTTTGTTGTTGTTTTCTCTGCCTCTGAAGGCAGTCTTTCCTCTATAATGCTTGTAGGTAGCGGCATGAGGTTGTTTAAACAACTGCTGATGTTGCGATGATGAGTATCTGGATTGACTTTGATCTGGCTGGTACTGCTTGCATTGACTATAACCTCCCCGAAAGGAAGACGAACCACGTCCTCTTGCTCCATGAAATGGCTGCTTCCTGCACTGCAGTGCCCCAAGAGCCTTTGCAGTATCAGTATCCTTCTTGATAGCTGGAAGTGCTTCGTCAATGTGGTGACAAAATAGACATTCGCCATCGTAAGGCATATCATCTACCTTTGCTTGACTTCTTGCTTGGAAGAAGTAGCTTTTAACTAGCCTTGACGTCTCAGGACTGCTGCCACAGCCAATTGATGGAATACTGTAGAAGAAACATCTACAGCGCAATCGATGATCTCAGACGAGATCCTTTCTCCCTCCCGAAGAATTTTCAACGCCTCAGCTTTCGATTCCTCAGGCACCATTTCTATAATAGGCGAAATGTCCGACCACATTTGGCGGTCGTACCTGCCCAAAATGGCAAGAGAGTTGGCCGCTCTATCTGGGGTTGCCGCCATGGTGGAAAACCTTGTACCAATGGAATCGAGACGCCTTCCATCACTATCACGAGGGGCAGACAGTGGAGAAGCAGGATTACTGGCACAACGTTGAGCTGCTTGTGAATCCAGCTAAGGTTGTAAGGCAAGCAGGTGAATTATCAAGCGCCTTCTACTTCTTCTCAAACTTAGGCAAGACTGCCGGAATTGAGGCTGGTGTTCTCAGTTTTTTTTAATCCCTCTTGCCATATAACATCTACAATGGGAACAGAGCAAACCTGTCTTTTGGGCTGTTCCTTGAAATCATAAAGGAAACAATCAGCTTGCTTGGTTACCATGGAAGCTGAAACCTCTTTGCTGCTCTCTTCCTAAGGGTATGGAAACCCCCTATGTCCTCAGGTGGCGAATCTATCGGAGGTGGGGTGGAAGGCGATGGTGTTTGAATCTGATAGTCGTCCCATTCGTTAGGTAGCGATACCTCATCCAGTTCTCTCTCTTCTTTCTCTTAGTCAGTGGTATGAATCTCCTGATCCTGTGCTTGCGTTGCAACTGGTAATGAAGAAACAGGAGGGGGTGGATATCTAATTAGCAAGGAAGGCAGCGTAATAGAAGTTTGAGGAAGTGAAGACAGTGGCTCTGAAGGAGGGAGTTTGCAATAGTAATCTCTACCATATTTTGTACGTTTGAAACTAGGAAAACAGGCATTTGAATTATTTGTTCCCTTTGCCTATCTTGGTTGGTGTCCTGAGGATAGTACACATAGTCCTCCTCTTCATCATCCTGACACTTTATGAGAAGGTCAGACGGACTGCGAGCCACCCCAAAAATACCATCGTCCTCAGATTCCTTTTCATCCTCTGGAAAAATTTCCTCTGGAGGACAGGGGGATACATTGCTTGGAGAAGTATGAATAGGCAATATCACTTCTTGGAAAGCTCTTCTCTTAGGCTGAATTACTGTATTTTCTTTAGATGCTGCCAAATTCGTCGACGAGACCAACAACAACGATGATGTCAAGCAAACAGTCGACGAGGATGTCGTTGATTAAGTTTTAGTCGACAGTTCTTCCATCAGCGGTCTTGACATCGACGAGGATCGTCGGCGAAGATCTGTATCCAAAGTCCTCTGCTCCGCCGACGAGGCAACCGTCGACCAGCGTAACGCTGACGAAAGAGACTTATTCTTTAGAGCAGCTGACAGCTGCGGCGGCGATGAAATATCCATTGACGATGGATTTGACAGAAGTCCTTGTTTCTTCGTTGACATTGAAGACTATGTTGTCATCAGTGAAAAAGGTCTCACCCTCACGTAGACTATAGCAGACAGAGAATAGCCGACGACATGATGAGCTTAGACCAGAGGTCTTCAAACTTTTGGATGCCGAGACCGCGCCTGTCAACATTTTGAGGCGTAAGGACCCCCTCCTGACAAAAATTTCTAAACCTGTAGGCAGGGCTACTAGAATTATGAGGCAAGTGAGGACCAAATTACGCGACACGTTTGACTAAATTGTGTGGGAAGAAAATGTAAGTGATGTTATGTGATGCGCATTTTGGGATAGCATTTCTTCATTATTTTGACATTTTTTACACACAGTAACACTGAGGAAAGATTTTACCCCATCAGTACCCGTTTATAACCAAAATACAGCAATTAACATCAGAAAGATTTCTAGTCAACCTTTGAGAAGGGCCTTCCACTCTGCAGGAATACTTGCTGCCACATTAGAAGCTCACCTGGCCCTGGCCAGGAGAGACAGGGGTCCCTTAAAAACCTGGCGGTTTTGTGCAGAGTTAAGCAGTTTACCCATGCAGCTTACCTCTCATCCCCTCCCTTCCATCCCTCTCTCCTAACCCCGGATCCTTCTCTCACTTTGCAGGCCTTTTTCTTTCACCCCTTTTTACAACATTTGAACTCTCCCCATTCAACCTCTCACTTTAACAATGCACCTCATCTCTCTATAGCACCTTTCTGACAAACGTTTCATTTTTTTGTAGCACTACTCATAGTTTACTCACACTCAGTTCTGTGATCTGCATGGTACACGTTCTATGGAGCAGGCACATTAACCCTCTAAACACTGTGTGGGTGAAAAGAGTGCCCATGTGAGTGCACGGTGAGCGATGCAAGAGTGCAAGAGTAGGGTAAGAGAAGTGACTGCAGGGTGAGTGAGGTGGCGTATGAATTTGGGTGCGGATGCAAGTTCAGAATGGGACGAACGAATGTATGATTACTGATGGGCTTGTTTGAGTGAGTTGCTTATTGAGCAATGAGGGGGTCAGGGGAGTGAAGTGTCACATGAGTGAAGGATGAGTAGTGTACTCGTGTGACTGCAGGGTGTGGTATAGGGTGAACAGCGCAAGTGCATTGTGAGTGCAGAGTGATCACTGAGTGCAGGGTGAGCAGGTGAATGGTGTGAGTGCATGGTGATCAGTGTGAGTGCACGGTGAGCGTGAAAGTGAAGGGCGAGAATGAGGAGCGAGTTGTCTGAGTGCAGGGTGCATTTCCATACACTTGAAGTAACTCAGCAAGTTCTTGACGGCGGCGTAGGGTTTAAGATCTAAGTTAAACTACTGCGGCATTAATCGGGGATCGAGGGTGGAGGAAATAAATAATGTGCTGATCCTGCAACAAACTTACAGTCCTATGGTTAGGGTTGCCTGCAGATTATTTTGATGGCCCAGTCGGTACAAAAATAAGCAGACACCTAAAGCTGTATTTTAAGCACTTATCTGTGCATACTTTGAACAACAAATATAAATGGAAAGCACTTTTAATTGTGTTCTAGGGCTGCCTCAATGATCCTTGACTGACAAAGAGAAAAAAAGACCGAAAAGTCACATAACTAATGCATAGATACTTTTGTATACCCCTTCGCTGCTCATGACTAGCTCAGCTCGTCATGAGGCACGGTTGAGCTGTGCTTATGACGCGCTGAGCTCGTCATGAACAATGGTATTCAAAGAATATCAGCACAGGAGGGGAAAACCATTAGCAGCCAAGGTGTTGAAAGTCTATTTAGTGTCAAGAGGAGATCTTCGCAGGCTCTTTAAACAAAACAGGCACGCATTTTTCATTTGGCAAACCCTACTTTATATTCCTTTTCATTAAATACATTTTCACACTACAGCAGTAATTGTAAAATACAAATGTAAGTAACAGGCACAGTGGGGGCCCAGGGGGTACTGAAACCAGGAAAAAAACTAAGCCTCTAATCAGTTTACAAAGGCATGTAAATATGCAAATGGTCTTTAAAGACCTGTGAAAAACTCGGGCGTGTTGGAGATGACTCCAGACACTGCCCAGCCCACAGCTCGAGTTACACTGCAGCAGCAGCCGGGCTGAAAGACATGACGAGGGTGGAGGGGGGCTGAAGCCCTTGTGCCTGTGAAGAAGTAGGACTGTGAAGGCGCGACTCCATTTGCATCGCTCCACGGCCCCCCTGGGGGTCGCGCCCGGCAGTTTGAAGACCCCTGGCTTAGACGGAGGCGAAGAGAAAGTCAACGTCATTGCGGTAGTTGTGGCAACTGAAGTTCTTGTCAATAAGGGTGTCATCGACAGCTTTGACAACGGAGCATCTTTTTTATGTGATAGAACTGTCTCGGGAAGAGACATAGACGTCTGCTTTATTTTTTAAGATGTTTCAGAAGGCGTTGAGGGCACAGATTGACCCTTATGAGCAGCAGGTTCCTTTTTAGAAGAAGAAAGCTGGTCATTAGGTTTTACGGTGGGGTGATCCTCCTTCAGCACCTTAGCAGCCTTATGAGACACCAGCTTCGCCTCACTTGCACTCTTCTTTGAAGCTGTAGTCTTGAGTGAGGAATCACTCTCCTCATAAGACAGAGGATTGTCTTTAGTTTTTAACTTTTTTAGCCACAGAAGGCATCCTTCCCTATCTCTCAAGGTCTTTTGAGAGAAAGTTCTGCAAATCTTACAGTCTCTAACCTGATGATCAGGATAAAGGCAATAGATGCACTTCTTGTGGGGATTGTCTGAATGAAGTCTAAGTTTCCCACAAGAGCTTTTTGAAGCAGACATGTTGATCTGAAGATGTGAAGTAATTCAGAAAGCTAAAGAGAAAGTACTGAGCAGAGCTCTTGGAAACTCCCTTCACACAACGTGCGGTAGAAAATCTGAGAGCCTGGAGCGTCTGTGGAGAGGGTTCTAGAGGGTGCGGTCGCCTGATTGGCTGGAGTTTGGACCATTCTTAATGACTAGGACGAGATATTAAAGTGAATATTTTTCTCAATTAACTTTAATGTTAAAGTCATTACTTACTGCTTTTTATGTACGGTGGGACTCCGTCGACTACGGGGAATGATTCGAACATGTTAATCTATGAAAGATACCCCAGTACTGGAGAAATAGTTTTACTAATACAAATACACAGCGCCCAAACAATAATGTATTTATTTATTTTGATCATAAGAAAATATTTGTATTCATCACACTTCAGAATTACAAAAAAAATGCTTTATTTTTGCTTTTCTAATTAGGATATATTATGAAATATCTGCACAGTTCACTTACAGAAAATGAAATTTTGTTGTTTGGTAGGAAAAAGCCTTGCCTTTCAACCCCCAGCAAGATTGTCACATAAATGCTATGACTTTGAAGTCAGAGAAACAAAAACGTAAACAGCATGTTCCATCAGAAGACAGAGCCTGATATTTGACCTCTATTTTTGAATGCACAGAAAATGTGACAAGATCAGAACAACATTTAAAGGCCTGTTTTCTGAAAACCAGCACAGTTGGAAGAATTCAGGGAGCCAAGTAAAAATGGTATGCTCACTGGGAAGGACTAACTCAAGCTGGACAGCTTAAAACAAATAAAGCCAGCGAACATAAAGCAAGCAGCTGTCAGTTACAAAACACAAAGCAAATAGTAAGCAATGGGTGGAAAGCTTTCTCATGGCAGCTTTCAGAAGGTCCCTAAGAAGTTTTTAGCAAACCACAGCTGTGCTGGCTGGTAGGCTTCAACTTAATAAAGAAACATGAAGGTTGAGAGAAGAAAGGCACTATAAAAGAGGTGACAGAGCAAGACAAAGGTAACAGAAAACAAGAGAGTAAAACATAAAACTTTGGGATACAGGCTATCCTTGTCTTCAATAAGAACGATTTTTCCATGAAATTACAATATTATCTGTTACATATATCGATTTGCACAAATACATCAGAACTAGGATATAATACATCAGCATGCTAAACAAATGTGGTTTCCGTTCATCAGGTTTCATTTCAAGTTTTTGCCTTAGTTCATTACACGCAGGAGGATATGTAGTACGGCCATTCCTCCATCAAATTCAGACATATTGTGACAGAGTGACAGTGATCAATCCATTTGCATTCTAAACATTGCAGAATGCCCCTGAGGTCGCCTTCTCTCTTCAGCAGGCAGCTTGTTCAATCACTTGCCGCCTTATTTCATCAGAGTTGTGGTTGTATTCAGTGAAATGAGACACAAGGGGGCATTGGAAACTGCATTTAATCCTACTTCTGAGTTGCCCTATGCGCTGTTTCACCAGTGGTGTAGTTTGCCCTAAATGTATAAGATCACCGGGCCACCAGAAGGAATACACCACGATAAGGAATCCATCCAAGGTGTGGCTGTTGGGCAGACCCCCTCCTGCCTTCCATAACACAGGGAGTGTGTGCCCTCAGAGCGCGGAGGGGCCTAATTACACCCGGTGCAGCCCGCAACCCTACCCTGTGTGCCCCGCTTGTCCTCTATCCACCGGCCTCCCTCAGCTCACTCTCAGAAACGACGGTAGAACGGTTGTAGCAGAGAGGGAGTGGGAGCCAAAGTAAGCGCCGGAGCCAGAGCCCAAACCAGGCAGAAACAGGCCAAACTGGGGGCAAATTAGGCTTCCTCTCACGCTTACCATCACACCTACTATCACTACTAGAGCTCCAAGAAGGAGTTGAACAAGGCTCCTAAAGTGGGGGGTGAACATTACAGAGAACCGCGGAGAACCGCAGAGAACTTACTCAAAAATCCATACAGGAGGACAAGGAAAACTAGTCAAACATCATTCCAATCAATTAAGCAAATCAAACCAAGTAATCAATCAATACTAAGTAATCAACCATTCAAGGAGGCAAGCAAGCAAGCAATCTTGAACAAACCGCTTTTGGGGGGGTCGGAGGGGGAGATAACTACAACTGTAACCTCTTGAGAGCGCTATGAGGTCAGGAAAGTCAGGAAAGCGACAAATAACGTCCCGGCAAGAAGGCGCGGCAATAGCAAGCCCAAGGCACCAAACGAAACAAATAACTTAATGGTGCAGGAGCTATCTCCATCAGAAAACCTGATTTATAAAGAGGTAGACTCGGATACCCTGAGTAGACCGGCAACTAAGGGTTATCAACCAAAAATGTACACAATCTTCTCATTCTTGAAAGAACCCTGCTCGTTCCGAAGCACCTCAATTAGCAATCTCAAGGGACTGCATTCCCCCATGGAACCAGAGGTGAGCGCACAAAACACTTCCCCTGCAGGCGAAAAAAGTGAAAACACCGAAAACATAACACAAGACATAACGAGAAACAAGAGCGGCATAAGGGCTGGACGGGGGCAAGATCAAGGATGTGGAACTGAGGGCAAAGCTGAGGGTGAATTGAGAACACACACACCCAAAGAAAGTTCCATCCAAGCCGAAATGACTGTCACCGGCAACGATCGCTGCAGGGATAATTATAATGTTAATATTAGCACCACAAACGATGGGGGATACCCGCTTGAGGCGAAGATAGCAATCCTGTCAACTTTGCAGCCATCAACTACAGAAATAGGGGCTAGGCGAAACAATCAAGAGCTCACTAACAGAAAATCAGATCCATCCAGAAATTCTTAGCCACAACCCCTTAGACAGCCATCAACCAAGGACCCTAACGCTCAGGATCAAATAAACTAGGACCCAAATATCATCAATCCAGTGGCAGTCATCACCACAGACCAGGCCCCAGTCCAGTCGACTCAATCAGACCAAGATCCAGAGGGAGGTGGGAGAGAGCCAGGAAATAAGGTGAAAAGAGAGGATACAGAAGAAACAGAAAAGATAGAAGAATCAGAGATAGAGTATGACCAAACGGATACTTCTAAACTAGAAAATACCCCTCAGCTTACAACAGAGGAGTGGTAGAGGCTAGTAGCATCATACTCCCCAGTTATCCCTCAGGAGGAAGACAGCAAACAAGAACCTGATATAATCCCAATCACAGAAGAGCTTTCAAAGGGACATGAAATGCTATGGTCATCTTTGCTAAACACGTTACAGCTATCAATAGGGTCATGCTGTACCACTCAGACAAAAAGGATATGCAATTATCCCTCCTGCACTTTCTAGCCATACATGTAGCCAATATCGATAACAAGATGGCAGACATTAACGTTGTGATCAAGAGGGTCCAAGCAGAAACAAAAATAACGCAGGCAGTTCAGCAGCGGGTTGTGGGTTTATAGGGGAATAGGGTGGGAAGTAATTTAATTATAATAAATTAATTCATAATTTTTATTTGTTAGTATTTTTAGTAAATTATTTTATTAATTATTTATTAATTGGTGAATATTTTTTATTAATCAATTAATTGATAATTATGTTAATAGTATTATTTTTTTAGGAGCGGTTGTGGGTTTATAGGGGAATAGGGTGAGAAATAATTTAATGATAATAAAGTAATTAATAATTTTTATTTATTAGTACTTATTATGCATTTTTTATTAATTAATTATTAATTGGTTATCAACATGTATTTATGAATTGATAATTATGTTAATTGTGTTTTTTTTAGGAGCGGGTTGTGGGTTTATAGAGGAATAGGATGAAAGTAATTTAATTATAATAAAGTAATTCATACTTTTTATTTATTTGTACTTATAATAATTTTGTACTAAATAATTAATTGTTTTTCAAAATTAATTAATTATTTATTTATTAATAATTATGTTAAGTTTGTTATTTTTCCTAGGAGCGGATTGTAGGTTTATAAGGGAATAGGGTGGGAAGTAATTTAATTGTAATAAAGTAATTAATATTTTGTATTTGTTAATTTGTATAATTGATTTTTAATTAATTATTAAACGGGTATCAACATTTATCAATTAATTAATTGATAATTATGTTAATTGTGTTTTTTTTCGGACCGGGTTGTGGGTTTATAGGAGAATAGGGTGGGAAGTAATTTAGTTATAATAAAGTTATTTTTAATATATTATTATTTATCAATAATTTTTTATTAATTAGTTATCAAAATTACTTAATTAATTGATTATTTTCCTTAGGAGCGGGTTGTGGGTTTATAGGGGAGTAGGGTGGGAAGTAACAATTATAATAACTTAATTAATCATTTTTATTTATTAGTATTTATAATAATGTTTTTATTAATTAATTATTAAATGGTTATCAAAAATAAATAATTAATTAATGATTATGTTAATTGTGTTTTCTTTAGGAGCGGGTTGTGGGTTTATAGGGGAATAGGGTGGGAAGTAATTTAATTTGAATAAAGTAATTACATTTTTTTATTTATTACTATTTATTTCATATTTACATTTTACAGGTTTGTTTGTGGTAATTAATTTATTTTTAATCCATTATTAATTGTTTGTTAACTATAATTAATTAAATGGAAAATATGTTAATTGTGTCAATTATGTAGGAGTTGTTTGTGCATTTATAGGGGAATATGGTGTGAAGTAATTTATTTAAAAATCATTATTAAATCATTTTTTCATTATAATTTATTTATATTAAATATAGCTATTTGTTTGTAAAATATTTGTTAACATTTTTACAAAATTTTTGTACTTAATTGTTAGTACTTTTTAATATTAAAATATTTTTCAAGCTTTTGTAATTTATTTTATTTTCATTATTTGGAAATATAAATTTTAACCCTCTGCTATCCAACACTTTCCCTAGTGTTGCACTCTCTGAAGTGGGAACAGTAATTTGTTCTTCTCCGCTATCTAACACCTTCCCTACTGTTGAACTCTTTGGAGTGGGAATAGTAATTTTTACCCCTCCGCTATCCAACACTTTCCCTACTGTTGCACTCTTTGGAGTGGGAATAGTAATTTGTTCTTCTCCGCTACCCAACACTTTCCCTACTGTTGCACTCTTTGGAGTGGGAATAGTAATTTTTACCCTTCGCTATCTTACACTTTCCCTACTGTTGCACTCAGTGGAGTGGGAATAGTAATTATTTTACCCGTCGCAATCCAACACTTTCCCTACTGTTGCACACACTGGAGTGGGAATAGTAATTTTTGCCCTTTGCTATCCAACACTTTCCCAACTGTTGCACTCAATGGAGTGCAAAATGTAAGTTTAAAGATGTATAAATATTTTCGTTTTTTATTTTAGAATATAATGTTTTAATTATGATATTTTGGGGCAGATTCCTGGAAAAAAAACGTCCGTACGATTTGCATCCGGAGCCCTCTCCGTACGAATCGTACCCGTCCGTCCGAGTCGTGTAGTACGATCCGTATTTCGTCAATCCGTCCAAATCTTCATGATCCGTACATATTGCAAGGCTGAAACCGTGAACAGTATGACTCGTACACATGCCGTACGACCCGACGAGTACGATCCGGACCGGGGTATGAGGACACGATTCGTACGGTCCACGTCAGGTAAGGGTGATTCGTACGGAAAAGCACACAATCACATACACACCGTACGGTGCGTACATCCCATGATCGCAGGGGTACGGTGCGTATCCCTGCGATCATGGGGTGTACGCGCCGTACCCTGCGGTCGCAGGGTGTACGCAACGTACTCCCAGCGAACATGGGGTATGGTGAGTACACCCCAGGATCGCGGGGTACGGTGAGTACATCCCATGATCGCAGGGTTACGGTGCGTACCCGGGTGGGGGCGTTCCATATCCGTTTCGAGGCGAACTCTGCTTCTCCGGATGTTTTCGGCTCCCGTAGAAAAAGCCCTGTACAGTGCGTACCCCACACGAATCGTACTTGCCACGTCGGAAAAAGCAGCCGCGAACCGTACGGATGACGCGTACAGCGGGTTCCGAGGGAGATTCGTATTGATCTTTGTACGATTCGTACGGAGTCCAGCTCCTGGTACGAATCGTACTTCGTCGTACATACGGGGGACGCTGCAGGGTACGATTCGTATGGGAAAAACGCTCCGTACGGCTATTCGGAGCGTTTTTTCCCGAATCGGAATCGACCCCTTTATGTATATATATATAGATTATATATATATATATATATATTTTTTTTTTTTTGAAGCAAAAATCCTCAATGAAGAAGACGCCGCGCACCACTTTCAAGATAGTTTTAGTGCTTTATTTTCTGTAGGTTTTTCTCCCACCCTACGCGTTTCAGCTATTGAAAGTGCAAGCGAGCACCTATCACAGTATATTGATTATTTTTTGCAAGATCTGGTCAGGGAATTACCATCATATGTAAAGGACACTGGCGACTTTCTGACCAAAATCAGCAATGTTGAATGGGAAGACGGCATGAGAATGTTAACAATGGATATTGAATCCTTATGTACTTGTATAGATCACCAAGTGGGATTAGATGCAGTAAAACATTTCCTGTCTACTAGACCCATCGAGTATTATGAACACAACAAAGTAATCATGAAAAGCATTGACTGGTGCCTAAACAACAATTATTTTGCATTTTCCAAAAGATATACAGACAATGCAGGGGCGTGGCGATGGGGTCCTGCTTCTCCCCTAGCTATGCCTGTTTAGTGGTTGGCTGGTGAGAGGAGCAGACACTCAGACAAGAACTGTCCTCAAAATATCGGAACCGTTACGTTTCATAGACGAGGTCTTTGTCTTGTGGAAGGGGGATAATGAAAGTGCCAATGCTTTTATACATGACATCAATGTTAACCAAATGAATCTTAACTTTACTTCAAATATAAGCTACAATGAAGTAGATTTTTTGGACACAAAAGTATATGTAGAAAATGGTGAATTAAGAACAACTTTACATAGAAAATCCACTGCAGGTAACTCTACGTTACATGCCTCAAGTGCCCACCCAAGACACCTAATTGATAGCATTCCCTATGGAGAGCTTCTCAGAATTAAACGCATATGTAGCAGTGAGGAACAACAAAATATATGCATGCGAGAAGCTGTTGAAAGATTCCGTAGGAGAGGCTATACACCAAACAGTCTACAAAGGGCTTTGGACAAAGCCAACAGTAGATCTAGGGAATCATTGCTGTCAAATACAGAAGGAAGTATGCTGCAGGAAAGTGAGGAAACTTCAAACACACCTAGGTTAATCCTAACCTACAATAACCAGCATCGCCAAATTCGATCTATAATTAATCGAAACTGGTCGATAGTACAGACAGATGCAGTCATGACACCAGAGTTGCCCCAAAAACCCACAATAACTTATCGAAGAGGCATCTCCATGAGAAGCAAAATAGCTAAAAGCATCCCAGATCTCAGTACCAAAAAGAAAAGCACTCCTTGGTTACCAGAAAAACAGGGTTTTTACAAATGTTCGTCCTGTCGGGCTTGTAAGTTTGGCATAACAACCAAAAAATACACTACACCTTTTTCCCGAAGGAACTGAAAATTCAGGGATGCTATGACTGCAAAACTGAATATGCAGTCTATATTCTGACGTGTACTTGCGGGCTCAGATATGTGGGTAGTACCAAGCAGCAAGTGCACGTCAGAATCCTGCAACATCTGCGTGCTATCGTGAATAACGATAGCACGTATCCGGTCGCAAGACACTTTAAAGCAATCCACCAAAACAATCTAGCGGATTTAAAATATTTTGTCATCGGAGCAGTAAAGGAGAATCCGCGAGGTGGCAATAGAGAAAAGTGCCTGCGGCAGCTGGAATCAAATTTATTGTAGAACTGGATAGCAGACAGCCAAATGGATTAAACAATACTGAGGACCTGCATCATTTTCTCTGAGGTCCTGTCCATTAGTTATAGGTTTCCCATGTGTTCTCAAACTCCTGTATCTCAAAAATAATTTTGATAATATTATTGTGGCCCCAGTCTCTTTTCCATCCATCTCAATATTGGTTTTAGTCTTTCACATTATAAGCATAAATTATTTTTAGCTTATAAATTTTAAAACGCACATCTTGTTAAAATCAAGATTTTTCTTAATAAGGAGCACTGATTTGATGAAGTTGGGTAATTATCACACCGATTGTTTGCACTTTATTTAAGGAAATACTTCTATGCTACTACAAAATAATGTAAAATTTGCACCTGTTTTGTATTTTTGCACATTGCCGTTTTTGCACATTTTCTATTTGACTAATCGAAATCAATGAGGTTAGGCCTATATGAAATTAGGAATTCATTCCGAGATACTTGTGTATATAATTGTAGAGTATTAATATTTTAATAGTATATTTCTATTTTTATATTGTATATTGTATTTATGACATGCATATTTATTATATATATTTTTTTTACAAAAAGATATATATTTTTGTATGACATATTTTATCAATGTATTTATTCATATTCATTGAAATATACACAGAAAGTGGCAAACCCAGTAAATTACAATGTGCATTGTGCTATAATATCAATACAACTGTGCATTACGCCATATACATTTTATATGAACCGGCATTCATGCTGTAATATTGTACAAAGTTAACATGCTAAGTAATCAAATTAGGCTTGTCTCAAAACAACTACAAGTCCCAGCATGCATATGTATATAGTATTTCCTTTATTTCTATATATCACTTAGATGAGGTGAAAGCATCACACAAAAAACTGTATAAAAACTAAAAGCGGACCATCTGTTTGTCAATTGAGAAAGAATACGGAGGTATTCGAAACGCGTCTGACAAAACTTTGAAATAAAAGACCTGCATTTCCACAACACTCAGTCTGTATTTCGTCCTTTGGTTGTGTTCCGGCTGGGCACTGCAGAGAGGCTCGGAGATACTCTGATATATATATATATATATATATATATATATATAGAGCTCACTGTCCATCTGCTCTCCTTCCCTCTCGGCCGGGTGCTCGAGCGGCGGGTGACGGCACCACGCAGGTCGTGATGAGACAAAGCTCCACTGCACAAAGGCACCCAGCACTCACGGGGAAAAGTTACAATATGTTTATTGGACAAAAGACACTCTCGCAAGACGAGTTTCGGCCACCGTCTTTCTCATTTAGAGGCCGGCGCCACCATCAGGCAGAGTTAAATGCATCCAATCAAGAAAATAAAGAAAGGACAATTTCTGTGCATTAGCAACCACCATTAATAAGTGGTGTAAGTTCAGTTACAGTCTTTGTCATAATTGTTCCCTGGATGGACAAACACAATACAAAACGCACAAATTATATAATACTTTTCAGAATTTGGCCTGAATGTATATATAATAGTTCATTTTTATATATTTATATTTTAAAATAAATTAGTTATTAATGATTATAAAGTAAATATATATTTATATATTACATTTTATATATATATGTTTATATTTTTTTAAATAACCCCTTAAGTGCTGCTGACGGCCAATGGTCGTCAGCAGCGCTACCTCCCCAGTGCTGCGCACGACCATTGAACGTCCATTCAGCACTAGTTCTAATGGACAGCGCAGCACTGGGGAGAAATGTTTACACGCAGCTAAAGTGTTAAATTTGATTATATTTTTTAAATGTATATTATATCTAAGTAATTCATTTTTAGTTAATTTTATAATATAATTGTTTAAAACTTTGTTTATATATATATTACAAGATACCGATATTTTGGACATTTTTCACATCTATTTGTTTCCCCAATATTTTTGTTATTTACATTTTGAAGATAGCATGTCAATATTTTGGCTATCGATATTTTGACATTGTTATTTTTGTCTTCGATATATTTGACTTCCTATCCTGTCAGTGATTCGTGGCGAACGACCTCGTGGTCGGCTGAGTACTGCTGACTGAGACTATCCGCATGAACGTTCAACACTCCGGCCAGATGATTTGCAACTACACAAATCCGATGACCCTGACCCAAAGACCAGAGCTGCAGTGCCTCTAAGCAGAGATATGACCCTACCCCTCCCTGCTTGTTGATATACCACATCGCGGTAGCGTTGTCCATCAGGACCTGAACGGACTGACTGCAAAGGAGTGGAAGGAAGGCCTTGAGAGCCAAACGAATTGCCCGCAATTCCAAAAGTTTGATGTGAAGCAACCTTTCCTCTGGAGACCAAAGGCCCTTGAAATCCAGAACCCCCAGATGAGCACCCCAACCCAGAGTGGAGGCATCCATGATCACTGTGGTCACTGGTGGAGGAAGCTGAAAACCTGTCTCCCTTGAGACAAGTTGCCCGAAATGCTCCACCAAGACAGCTCCGCTGCAGTGTCCCTGGAGATTCTTACCATCTCCCTGAGGTCTCAGTTGTGTTGAAACCACTGACTGCAGAGGCACCATTGGAGTACCCTCATGTGTCAATGTGCATGGTTGACCAATAGTACGCAGGAAGCAAACAGACAGAGCAGACATAGGACCTCCAGCACAAGAACAACCATTCCATTGTGAAAAAAAGGAATAATTTCCTGAATGTCGAGAATCCTTTGCGGAGGCGGGAAAGCTCGACACACAGTCGTGTCCAGTAATGCCCTTATGAACAGGCTGCTCTGAGAGGGCACCAGGTGGGACTTGGGTACATTTATTGAGAAACCCAAATTGAACAACAATCGCGTTGTTACTTGCAAGTGACTCAGCACCATCTCTGGCGACTTTGCTTGGAGCAGCCAGTCGTCCAGATAGGGGAAACCCGGAATCCCAGACCTTCTGATATGTGCTGCTAACACCGCCATCACCTTTGTGAAGACCCGTGGCACGGAAGTGGAACCAAACGGAAGGACCGCAAACTGGTAGTTATGAGACCCCACCGTAAAACTGAGAAATTTCTAATGGGACTTCAGGATGGGAATATGAAAATACGCCTCCTGCATCTTTATCAACACCATTCAGTCTTCCTGCTACAGCACCAGAAGAACCTGAGCTAGGGTCAACATCTTGAACTTTTCCTGTCTGAGATAAAAGTTCCAAACCCGGAGGTCCACGATTGGCCTCAAACGACCATCCTTCTTGGGGATCAGGAAATACCAGGAGTACCAACCCTGACCCCGATCCTGCTCTGGAACAACCTCTATCGCACCTTTCTGTAACAAAACCAGAACTTCCTGCTGCAGGAGCAACAGATGGTCCTCTGATTACCAGCCCTGATGAGTAGGGTAAGGAGGTGGAAACTCGGGGGGCGCTAGGTGGCGCATGAGCAGCATGGCCGCACATTTGTGAGGCTCCTGCAGCCTGGCTAATTAATCCATTATTTATCCTGCTCGATAAACCATTTGGGGGTGTTTATTGCTGCCCAATTGCTGCTGGCAACTCGCTGAAGCTCCGGTGCGAGTTTCTGCTTCCTGAACCGTGCCCCGCTTCCACCACAGCTCGGAGCGAGTTTGCAGACCAGACGTGTGGACCCGCAGAGTGACTGAGCTGGCGCAGCAGCCTACGCGAGCCCGGGGCTTGCCACGCGGAAGCTAGGCCTAGAGAACTGGCCTCCTCGCCTGCCGGGAAGAGAGGGCACTGCCTACAGGACGTGGACTAGAAACTACAGAGCTCTCTTAGAACAATCTCTGGGGACGGAGAGGAGCGCCTGGCGAGACGGCGGCGCGATCTCCGTGGCCGCCCCCATTACCCATGCAATAGAGACTAGTGCTGCGGAGGGAGGCTACCGCTGGGAGTACTAAGTATACGCCGCTGTCGTCGACTTGTGGAGGCGCCTGAAGTAATATTCCTCCCCCTCCACCCGCTGCCTCCTTGCGGTGGAGAACTGGGCCGGTGCCGCTTTGGAGCAACATTGTGTAATTGCAGGCCTGCTGCGGAGCTGGAGGGAGCGTGCTTCCACGGCAGGGTGCCTTGGCATGGTCGCGGTGCTGTGGGGTACAACCGCTCAGCACGCGCAGAGAGTGCCTGCCCCCAGTGCCGGCTGCGGGAATCTCGGGGGCTGCGCACCTGGAGGAGCGGGAAGGACATTAAAGGAAATCGCCTGTCTCAGCGCAACTGGGATGTTGAGGCTCCGTTGAGGGGCCAGTGAGAGCTGCTACGGCACAGGACACAGAGGTTTCTGGGGCGTACACCCCCTGAGAGCCTGGTTTGGGACCCATCAGCAGGAGGGCCTCTCTGCATTGGGTGGACGCGGAGGTGGTGTCCTCTGTGAGGGAGTTTGGCGGACCCAGTGTAACTGGGCAGAATGTACTGGGCTGAACTGCCAGGGAGTTTCACAGTGAGACAGTGAACGGATATTGCATGGCGCACAAACTCCTCTGAGACGCTGACTAAAGACCCTCCCCCCCCCCCCACTGACTGTGCCTTCCTGCAATGGGTAACATTGGTGATGGCAATGTGATACTGGGGCCTGCAGCTTGGAAGCTCAAGTAGTTGGGGCCTACGTACACCGCCCTTCGACCTTAGGAGACGACTGGGATTCACTGTAGTGCCTTTCGTTGCCTTTCCTGGGAAGAAAGCAGTTGTACCTGTGCATAACGCTTAACTGCGGTGCTCCTTAATTTTTATATATTTCCACCTGCGTAGTTCTTTGGGACGTGTGCATTACAGTGCAGTAATGGGCAAACCAGACACCAGGCAGCCTAAATTGAACTTCGAAACGGCGAGAAGAGGCCCACGTGGTTAACAGGAGACGCGAGAAGGCGACAAAGGAGATGAGGCACAGTGAAGGCAGGTGGACCAGGCGACAGATGCTCAAAGTATCCTGCAGGAAGTTCTTCATGGGTTTGCTACTATTGTAGATAAAGTTGACAAGATGTCTTTAAGAATGGATGCTATAGCACACAAACTGGAAGGGCATGACGACCGTCTGAAAGAAGCTGAACAACGCATATCGCACTACGAGAATACGACAGCCAGGGCTACAGAGCAAATTGCCCGCATGGACAAGCTTCTGAGATTGATTGCCGCTACAAATTAGGGCTTGGAACTGCGCAGTAGGCGCAATAACATACGTATTATTGGCATTCCGGAGTCGACTAACACTGGCCGGATGGAGGAGTATGTAGAGCAACTGTTACTGTAATGTAATGTAATGTAAACGGATTTGTAAAGCACATGGTTACCCGGGAGCGTCCCAGCGCTAAGAAGAGCCAAGCTCAAAACGGAGAGTAGCGTGAGCAGCCTGGCTGCGGAGTTCTGGATCTGTTGTAATTTATTAATTGTAGCTTCAGGGGCGCCTAAAAAAAGGGTGTTGCTATAGTCCAGCCTGACCTTGATAGGGGCGGAGTCTCGGTCTAAACCATAGTGGAACGGGCCCATCGCTCCGTGGGGCCGAGGCCCCCCCCCCCGGCGCTGCACCGCGACCAATAATAGCCCGGCTGTTGAATCACAGGGACCGAGATTTGACATTACGTATAGCTCGGAGCAGGCAACAACTAACCTATGACGGTAATAAGTTCTCCATATACCCGGATTTCACCCCGGTGGTACAAGAAGAGAGGCGGAAATTCATGGACGTCAAGAATAAGCTGCGGGTGGCCCATATTGATTATGCACTATTGTATCCGAAGAGCCTCCGAGTCACCCATCAGGGGAAACAACGGTTTTCACCAAACCACAACAGGTGGAAGAGTTTCTTAAGCACATCGAACGTACCCAGTGTCGAGATGGGGAACAGGCGGCGCTGCGGCAGGCCCCATTGGAAGAAGCGGAAGAGGACTCATATTGAAGTGACTATCGATGGACAGATAAGTCTACGAATTGTAATGTGCTGTAATAATGATGGGACTGTACGAATTGTGTTGTTGTATATGCCAATTGCCCAATGGTTTGAATATAAGAGAAGAGCAAGTTCATTGTTAAGCCAGACACCTTTGACCCTCTAGTGCTCCGGCGCACAAGCTTTGTTGGTCTCTGGGGAAAGGGAGTACCCATGCTGACACCTAGTAGTAAGTCCCCCACCGGGTTTTCCCCAACTGTTCAATATGGGGGTTTTCTTTTTTTTTCTTTGTTGTTATGGCAGGATAATCAGCATGAGGACTGGATGCTGGTTACTGGCCACTGCATACAAACGCATTGTGGGCCTCTTTTTTCCCTTTGGTTGTTTTTTCTTATTGGTTGGGAGGGGGGCGGGTGACAAATTCTGGCAAGTTGGGGCTGCTTCAGTGGGTGGTGGGTGTAGGAGAGTAGGGTCTGCAATCCTATTCACCCCAGATTTTTGCTTTTTGCTACACTGGCTTACAACTTTCCCTGGCTGTGGGCCTGCTATTCAGACCCACAGCCTAGCTGTTCTCTCTCTAAATTGACATCCATGTACTTTAGGTGCATTTACCAATTGGTATTGGGTCACTCTTGTAAGTCCTTGTACAGTGTTATGTTATGTTATGTTAGCATTTGGTAAAGCGCAACAGCTGCCCCAGCAAAGAGGCGTCCCGGCGCTAAGAACCACGGAAAACTCTAACAGAGGAAGAGAGGAAGACAGCTAGGACACCTAGGGAGAGGGGAACAGGTGAGTTTTGACAGCTTTCCGGAAGGCAGACAGATTTTCTTATGACGGATGTTCAGTGGGAGGGTGTTCCATAGTTTGGCTCCCAGCACCCTAAAGGAGCATCCACCAGCGCGGGCAAGCTTTGTCCGGGGTACAATCAGTAGGTGTTGACCTAGTAAGCGTAGGTTGCGTTGTGGCACATATGGTGTTAAGAGTGGGCGGAGCAGTTCTGGGCGTCCAGTTTTAAGGATTTTAAATGTCATGATGAGTGTTTTGAATTGGATTAGCGATTCGATGGGTAGCCAGTGCAGCTTTCGTATTGTAGCTCTGGCTGAACATCTGCGGGGGAGACCGACCAAGGCTCTAGCCGCGATGTTCTGCACGCGTTGCAGTCGTGCTATCTCCGCTTTGTTGGCGCCCAGTAGTAAAACATTGGCGTAGTCCAAGCGGGAGAGAATTGTGGCTTGTGTGCCATAGGAACCCAGGGCATTAGTGAACCCAAGGCCTACCAGGGGCTGCAGCATGTATTATGCCACCCCTGGCTGGCCCTCCAAATCTGACACAACTGGCTGATCAATCAGCTGGGGCAAGGTGGTGTAATCACCCTTTGCTGTATATATAGTATACCTATATCTAAACCTAAAATGGACACATATACTCCTATAAGTCACTCCTACGGCAGGCCTTAACAATTCTGGAGGCAGAGTGCTTGGAATTATGTGAGATGGTGCTCTGGCATGAGCTGAGCCTGTCTGCAGCTTTCGGAACCAAGTCCTTTAGCTGTTTCCATGATAACGCTATACCATATACTCTTAATTGCATTATAACCTCGCGGTTATTGCTAACTTTGGCATAGCATTATCAAAACATGTCGAGTAAGGTGTCATACGAATTGGAATACTACCCCCTCGCCAATTCTGGCGACAGGGGTAGCATTCCACCCTTTTAGAGGGACACGACATGTATGTAACTGTGAACCCCGGTTAAAGTTAACTCGAGCCTCAGCATCACAAAATGGATGCTGCCACCACAGACACAAGTCTGACCTCCTGATGCTGGGAGTCCTTCCAGCGAGGGAGGCTTGGACAAAGGGTTTCCTACCTTGGGAGGTGCTAGCACCACCCCAGACAGGATTTTGTGTATTAGGTAGGACAGGCCTGAAAGGAATGAGACATGCCTGGGGCACACATGGTGTCTCTGTGCATACACCGGTTCAAACCAGTTGCTGGGGCACTCCAGCCCCAGCTCTGGCGCGAAACCGGACAAAGGATAGGGGGTGTAACCACCCCACTTCCTGGTCCCACCCATAGGAGGGACCTAGTGATAGTACAGCCCCCTTTAGCAGAATAAAGGTAGGAGCTGGTCTCATTCCAAACTAGATTATCCTGAATTGATTTTACAAGAAGAAACTCTAGACTTTGACGTTCTGCTCCACAGAAGACTGAAGAAATCTCCCTTGTGGGCAAGGAGTGTCCACCCTGCACCAGCAGGCACCATCAAGCGTCCAGCGGCTTCACTTGGTCGTCTTCCCTCGAGGATCCAGACTTCGGAGCCCGACGAGACCCGAATTCCCAAACCTCTCCGACCTCTACCTACATCTGCAGCACAGCTGAGATCCGTGGGTGCGACGAGACACTTTGGACCGGCCGTCTTGAAGAAACTGCACTTCGCTTCCAGTACAACTTCTGAGGTATCCTCGACGAAGTGCTTTGGGGATTGAGATGCCCACCGCCCGAGCAGCTCCTGCACAGAAGATCAGCCCTCCAGCATCCACAAGATCTGCGTGGGGCCCTTTTGCTTGATTGCTGCTCGATGCGTTGTCTGGTCACTTGTCGGCTGGCTACCTCCTAGACGACGATCCTTGAAATCCACACCGCTGGTCTGGTTGCTCCAGACTGGCCCCTGCTTCTCTGCAAAGGAGAAGCACCCCGGACCCTCCTGGTCCGCACCAGACGCCGATTCCACTCACCATGTGGGTTGCCTTTGCCAAGGCCTGTTGACGCCGAATCCGGATCCAACACCGCCGACAGCGAGAGCCTGCGTGGGACAGTTCGTGCCTCCATCCTGGTCGTCGAAGACACCACCTGGTCCATGTGGCTGCAGAGTCAAGCGTCCACTCTTCACCTGATCGCGACGACAGCCTCTGGTTCCTTCCTGGTTCCACTCCAGTCACTGGCTAGTGACTTAGAATATTGTCCCCTCTACTTTCAGGTCTTCAGCTTCACTGATCCACCCTTGGATCACACCGGACATCTTCCTCCTGGTCGCCTGCAGCATCTTTACTTTCAGGCTCCATAGACTTCAACGCAGAAACCCGACACGACTTCGCACCTATGAACCAGCAGCCCGTGTGTGAGGTAACAAGAGCATTTCGGTGTTCAAGGGTAGATTGACTCTCCTAGTGTCCAGATTCACAGTCGTTTTAGTCCTATCTAGTCAGGATTGTCTGTACTCACCTTTTTCTTGAACTGTACTGTACTGTCCATAGATGTTGTTAGGCATCTCGCGTGTGAGTTCACACTCTGCACACGCGTTCCGTGGGCCTCCTATTACTTACCTAAAGTTAGGGTAGCGTATTCCTACAGCCTCTGGACAGCTCCATTCCTTCTATCGACTTCCTTATACCACTTGCTTAGTATATGGTTTGTTGCGCCCCTAGGGCAACATTGTAACTCGTGCAACTTAACGTATTTTTCTTAAGAGTCTTGTCATGTGCTTAGCCCTCTGACCCCATAAAGAGTTCCGAGGTGTATGTTAGTTAATAAATATCTTGTTTATTTTCATAACTACCTGTGTGGTGTCCTTTCATTTGGTATTCAAGGGGTTATATGTGGTAAAACAGCTGACTTCACATGCCAAAAGAGTTTAGCCTACGACTGCTTTGTCCATGCTACCATTAGGATAGCTGGTCCATAAGGTTGACTTACAACCAATCACCATAAGGGTTGTTTGGACTGATACAAGGTGATCACTAGAATTAGTGAGCATCATATATCAGGCCAACTTCTCACAGTGGGGGGGATGGGAGGACCAGTTGGAAGGTGCACATGGTCATTAACACACAGGATTGTCTTTTGAGGGGCGTAGTCAGAGTGTTGAGTGATCTTGCTGTTTTCCAGTCAGTACCGGGATGGTCCGTCTGGTGGTAGACCAGGGCCTGACCTGTGATATTGAGTTTATGAATGCATGGATGATACCTTTCTGGGCTCATGACGTCTACTGATGTTGATAGGCTAAATGTTCACACGTGGAATGTGAGAGGGCTGGGAGATCCACGTAAAAAGCGTCAGATATTAGCGTATCTCGATAGACATCAGGTATATGTAGCAATGTTGCAGGAGACGCACCTTACCCCACAACACTCCAGATTGTTTGCATGCAAGTGGCCAGAGCATATAATCTTCTCCTCTTATTCCTCATATGCGAGAGGCGCAGCTATCCTTATAAAAAAGCGTACACCATTCACGCTGGCTGGAGCCGCTTGGGATACACAAGGGAGGTACTGCTTGGCCTGGGGTAGGTTGGGACCTGATTCAGTTACTCTAGCTTGCTGTTATGGGCCGAATATAGATGATCTGCAGTTTTATGTGGAACTGTGGGCGAGGATTATAGACATTGGATTTAATCACATTATATGGGGTGGATATTTTAACGTTTCATGTGAGCCCAACATTGACAGATCTCACACTGCCCCCATCACTACACCAAGGCACGTGCGGTGCTACAGGCCACACTCACTGAGTACCGCTTGATAAATGCCTGGAGACATATGCATCCCAACCAACTGGAAGGTACCCACTTCAACGCACAGGCAGCATCCTGGGTGCGCCTGGACTACGTATTCCTTTCCGAGGGGCTTGGCCCGGCAATCTCACAGGTGCATCATTTAGCTCGTACCTATTCCGATCAAGCAACTGTTAGGCTCTCCCTGTCTTCGACGGACTATGGCCCACCGAGAGGTAGTTGGAGGTTACAACCTAACATCCTCTTAGACACGGTGTTTCAAGAAGAGCTCTGAGAGGAGGTGACTCTGTTGATAGTGTGGAAACAGTATGGGAAGCATTCAAGGTCACACCGAGGGGTTTTTGTATAGCGAAATGAGCTGGCGTACTCAAAGACATTATGCACACGCTGCGTAAACTTGAGACCGAACTTAAGGCATTAGGGGCGACTGTTTCCACAACGCAGGATGGTGCCACACAATCGAAAGTTAGGGAAAAGCCTAATGAATATATGGACACAGCGCGTAGGGCAGAGCTTTCCAAAGTGTGTGCCGCGACACCGTACTGTGTCGCCTCCACTCTGTGGGTGTGTTGCGTGACAATGACCCCCCTCGTGTGTGGCAGCCCGGGCTCAGACAGCTCCCGGGCACACACACAGCCACATCCGAGCACTTCACAGGTCATTAAAAGACCGTGTGTGTGCTTGTTAAAGAGGCTTTGTTGATGTTTCACCCCTCCTAAGAGCCCCTGCAGCGCAACCCTACCTACTGCTAAATGTTTAAGCCCCCCCCCCCCCCGGAATGTGGCTCTAGTAGCGCCTCTGCGCTGGAGGGTGTCTGCTGCTGTTAATATGCTCTATAGCGCCTCCCTCCACCCTGGGCCCAGCAGGCACCAGTCTTAGCCAGGGGCACCGGCTGCTGCGAAAATGATTCTTGCTCCTTGACCTTGTCGGACACCTGGTAGTGGCAGCTTCCGAGCAGTTTCGAAAGGAGTCTCTGTTTGGCGCACTGATCAAGGCGCTGCATCTTATTAATTAGAAAACTCAGGCGTTAGAAGAGAGGTGGGGACTCTGTCTAGCCTCAGGTCCATGGGCTTTTTATCTTATGACCTCCGCATTTATTTATAAACATGACATCATTGTATTTGTCTATTTTTCAGATTTATTTCTCAGTAGTTGCATTTAATAATAATATCACAACCAACAGCTTCCAGTAATGCACAAACAGCAGAGGCAATGCTTTTCCAGGGACGGCTCACGCGAGAAGTTCCTGAGAGAAGGGGAACGGCAAAAGGGTGCCGGAGATATGGAGGGGGGGGGGTCAGAGATAGAGGGAGTGATAGAGAGGGAGAGAGCGAGAGAGCGGGGGAGAGACAGAGAGAGAGGGAGAGAGAGATACTGAAGGATGGAGAGAGGGGGCGAGAGACATACCGATAGAGAGAAACACAGACAGAGAGAGAGAGAGAGGGAGAGAGACTGAAGGATGGAGAGAGAGAGATAAAGAGAGAGGAGGGATAGAGAGGGGGGAAAAAGAGGGGGAGAGAGACTGAAGGATGGAGAGAGAGAGCGAGAGAAATACTGAGGGAGAGAGCCAGAGAGAGAGAGAGAGAGAGAAGGAGAGGGAGAGAGAGAGAGAGACTGCAGGGAGAGGGAGAGGAGGGAAAGGGAGAGGAGTGAGAGGAAGATGGAGAGTAGAGAGAGAGGGAGAGGAGGGGAGGGAGAGGAGTGAGAGGGAGACGGAGAGGAGAGAGAAGGAGAGGAGGGAGAGGAAGGAGAGGGAGAAGGGTGAGACGGAGAGGAGAGAGAGAGAGGGAGAGGAAGAGGAGGGGGAGAGAGAGGGAGGGAGAGGAAGAGGAGGGAGAGGAGGGAGGGAGAGGAGTGAGACGGAGAGGAGTGAGACGGAGCGGAGAGAGAGAGAGGGGAGAGGAAGAGGAGGGAGAGAGGGAGAGAGAGGGAGAGGAAGAGGAGGAGGGAGAGAAGGGAGAGAGAGAGGAGAGAGGGAGAGGGGTGAAAGGAAGAGGAGTGAGAGGGAGGAGGGAGAGGGAGGAGAGGAGGGGGAGGAGGGAGAGGGGGAGGAGGAAGGGGGGAGGGAGAGGGAGGAAGAGGAGGGAGAGAGGGAGAGAGGGAGAGGAGGGAGAGGAGTGAGGAGGAGAGAGGGAGAAGAAGAGGGAGAGGAGGGAGAGGGAGAGGAGTGAGACGGAGAGGAGAGAGAGAGGGAGGGAGAGGAAGAGGAGGGAGAGAAGGGAGAGAGAGAGAGGAGACAGAGGGAGAGGAGGGAGAGGAAGAGGAGTGAGAGGGAGAGGGAGAGGGAGGAGAGGAGGGAGAGGGAGAGGGGGGAGAGGGAGAGAAGGGAGAGGGAGAGGATGGAGAGGAGGGAGTGAGAGGGAGGAGAGGAGGGGGAGGAGGGAGAGGAGGGAGAGGAAGAGGAGTGAGAGGGAGAGGAGGAGGGAGAGGGAGAGGAGTGAGAGGAGGGAGAGGGAGAGGAGTGAGACAGAGGAGAGAGAGAGGGAGGGAGAGGAAGCGGAGGGAGAGAGAGAGGGAGAGGAAGAGGAGGAAGAGAAGGGAGAGAGAGAGAGGAAGAGGAGTGAGAGGGAGAGGAGGGAGAGGGAGAGGAGGGAGGGAGAGGAGGAGAGGAGGGAGGGAGAGGAGGAGAGGAGGGAGGGGAGGGAGAGGAGGGAGAGGAAGAAGAGTGAGAGGGAGAGGAGGGAGAGGGAGAGGAGTGAGAGAATGAGAGGAGGAAGAGGAGGGAGAGAGGGAGAGGAGAGGGAGAGGAGCGAGAGAGGTAGAGGGAGAGGAGGGAGAGAGGGAGAGGAGGGAGAGAGGGAGAGGAGGGAGAGAGGGAGAGGAGGGAGAGGAGGGAGAGGAGGGAGAGGAGGGAGAGGAGGGAGAGAGGGAGAGGAGCGAGAGAGGGAGAGGGAGAGGGGTGAGAAAGATGGAGAGGAGCGAGAGAGGGAGAGGGAGAGGAGTGAGAGAGAGATGGAGAGGAGGGAGAGGGAGAGGGAGAGGAGGGGGAGGGAGAGGGAGAGGAGGGAGAGGGGGGAGGGAGAGGAGGAGGGAGGGAGAGGAGGAGAGGAGGGAGAGGAGGGAGAGGAAGAGGAGTGAGAGGGAGAGGTGGGAGAGGTAGAGGAGTGAGAGAATGAGAGGAGGAAGAGGAGGGAGAGAGGGAGAGGAGTGAGAGGAGCGAGAGAGGTAGAGGGAGAGGAGGGAGAGGGAGAGGAGTGAGAGAGGGAGAGGAGGGAGAGAGGGAGAGAGGGAGAGGAGGGAGAGGAGGGAGAGAGGGAGAGGAGGGGGAGAGGGAGAGGAGTGAGAGAGAGATGGAGAGGAGGGAGAGGAGGGAGAGGAGTGAGAGGGAGACGGAGAGGAGAGAGAACCCCCTGTAGGAGGTTCGGCTCGCTCGATGCGCTCGCTCACATTACCGTGTCACAAGATGAAGATTGTCGAAAAGGTGTGTCACTGACGTGGAAAGTTTGGAAAGCTGAGGCGTAGGGAATTGCATTTTAGGGGGAAGTATTGGGTGGCCCGCCGCTACGGAGAGGGGGGAGAGACCGGGCAAGGCATTGGCAGAATCCACACGGTGGACACGTGGTTCTAATGTTGTTCTGGAACTGGAAGGGTTGGATGACACTGTGTACAGGGATACTGCGAGCATATTGAATGCTTCCGTTGCACACTATTCAACACTCTAAACCACTACACGGACGGACATGCTTGATTTAGATGCCTATTTAGGGCATGTAGCCCTGGGGTGACTGAGTGATGTGCAGCGGCAATTTCTCTGTGCACCGTTTGAACTTGATGAGGTAAGGGAGGTAATCATGCATATGCAATCTGGGAAAGCCACGGGAACGGATGGCATCCCCATAGAGTTTTACAAAATCTACATAGATCTAATGGCCCCCATATTACGGGAAGTCTACGAAGATGCGCTGGAAGTTATGCTATGTTATGTTTTAAAACCTGGGAAACCATCACAGAAGTGTGATTCTTACAGACCCCTGTCGCTACTCAATCGTGACGAGAAGATACTCGCTAAGCTCATCGCCACGCGTCTCAGTCTGCTCATGGAAAATGTAATTCTCCCAGATCAGTCGGGTTTTGTCCCTGGCAGGGGGACTTCCCATAACTGGCGGACGCTTTTCGGAATCGCCTTTGGCGGCTGTTTTTTTTTTTTTACGCCACGAAGGCTTTTGATTCCATTGAGTGTGATTTGGGGTGATGACGCGCATGGGGTTCCCCCCTCTTTTTCTTTCATGGATACGATTGCTCTACTGCTCGCCAGTGGCCAGGATGATCGTTGATGGTAGAGTCTCCCAGAGTTTCTCGGTCACGAGGGGCACTAGACAGGGCGGCCCCTTATCGCCCTTACTTTTTGCGATAGCAGTTGAGCCGCTGGCAGCAAAACTGAGACAGCATCATCGTGATAGGGCGTAACGATGTAATATGAGGCAGATATTGGTCTCACTGTATGCCGATGATATCACGCTCTATATACATGACCCACAGCAAAACTCAAACCCCATCCTTAGGGAATTCATTGTGTTCGGTAAGCTTTCGGGGGTTCAGATAAGCTGGGGTAAGTCATGTTTATTCCCCCTCACTGATGCTACTACTCATTGGATTATCCGATGGAATGGTGCGAGGACGAATAAAAATATCTGGGCATCCGCATAACAAGAGATAGGGACGAACTGATGCGTCTTAATTATGGGACCACAATGGTGCGTATAACAGACAATATATCGCTTTGGATGCTCCCCCTGTCTATGGTGGGGAGAGTCTCACTGATAAAAATGGTGATACTGCCCCAACTGCTTTATTTGTTTTTGAATATCCCGTTCCACCCGGGTATATATTTTTTTAAGCAGCTGCAGTCCCAACTGACGCGGTTAGTGTGGGGTGGAAAGCACCCAAGATTGCAATGGAAAGTGCTTATTAGGCCGTATTCCCAGGGGGGGTTCGGTATCCCCAACTTCGAATTATATTATCATAGCGCACAGGCGCATTATGCCTAATTTTGGGTACATCAGCCGTGTACGTGCCTCAGGTGGCTGCGGAGCACTGGCTCGCCCAGCCGGTTCCCACTGATGGAGCGTGGCTGCAGAGCACTGGCTCGCCCAGCCGGTTCCCACTGATGGAGCGTTGCATGGTCCACTTCCCGGCAGGGATGAGACACCAACGACTGTCACATGCACTATCACAGCGTGGACTCACATAAGTAAGATGCTGAAAGAGCCTATGCTGTATTCGTCATTACTGCCGCTTGTGTACCATCCCAATCTGCCTCTTCTACAGGAAGTGCTATTCCATACATTTAAGGAGCACACACACATACATACCTGGGGGGACTTATACCATGAAGGGAAATTCCGCTCAAGTGATCATGTATTCCAGGGTTTACAGCGTACACCTTTAGATACCTTTCTATATATCAGTCTTAGGCACGGAATCCGATCTATTACTCCAGATTTCCCTGAGGAACCACCGATTCTTGCACCATTGCAACTGGCACTTCAAGGCAAGACGGCTAAGCGCCTGGTGTCGGTGATATACAGAACAGTACAAACAGAGGGAGGAACCAGCCGCATTGGCAAGAACGAAATGGGCTCAGTAAATGGGTATGGACATAACAGATGAACAATGGGCATTTTGTTCACTACAAACTGAGCCAGTCTCGGCCAGTTGATAATAATCCATTATAGGTTTCTGCACAGACTTATTATACCCCAGCTCAGATGCACAGATACAAACTAAGGGACACTGATACATGTGACAGGTGCCGAACACCTGGTGCTGACTTTCTGCATCTGGCATGGGAGTGTACGGAGGTATATGCGTATTGGCTGCTGATCTTTGAAGCTCTGTCCTCAATGGTGAAAGAGCGGATTGAGGCGACACCTCTGATGGCTTTGTTGGGGTATGTTGTACCATTACGAGCGGAGCACCGTAAGTTGGTAGCCTTGGCACTGTTACTAGCTAAAAGGAGAGTGGCATGTCGTTGGGGCAGAGGCAGGGCACCGAAATTAAAGTGTGGCTTAAGGATCTAATATATTGTCAGGCGCAACTTGCGACGTATGCAGAATTGTTGCCTGTTGCGTCCAGGCCACAGGATATTTGGGCCCCACTGCAATGTTACTTATTATCGCGCTCTCAGACAGATCCATCTCAGACTGATGGACTTACTCACACACCGTAGGACACATTGCGCGCTAGCATTTACTATAGCCAATGACCCTGGTGGTGGTGAACTGTCGGGACGTTGAATTGGATGGGTGGTGATTGCAATTGCTCTGTTTGTATTCACATATTACCGAAATGGGATATGGTGAAGTATTGTGGCAAGGTGCATATTACTGTTGTATGATGTACATAACCCCTCTCCCGTCTCTTTTTTCTGTACCCTAATGATCCGTAGCTTTTTTTCTTTGACAATGTATCTGATTAGGGTAGAATGATGTTGGCACTATTAAACGTGGGCTGATTATGGTCTTTGGGAAGGCTGCTGGAGACAGCTAACTACAGCTCTGAAAAAACTGTTACATCACGATATTACGAGTATGTGTGACCACATGTGTACTAAGTTTGAGAAAATCAATAAAAAGAGTTTAATAAAAAAAAAAAAAAAAAAATAAAAGGAGGTGGAAACTCCAGGAAGGGGAGGGCGTACGCATTTTCCACAAGATTCAAAACCCAACGATCTGACGTAACAGATTTCCAATCTTGTTGAAAATGGGAAACCCAGGCTCCTACAGGACTACCATGCTCTAGGATAGGGGATCTAGAGCTGCTTTCCTGTATAACAGGTGGTGGGGGCAGGGGAGGAGGAGGAGGAGGAAGACTTGTCTGGAGGCTACCCGCAGACGGCCTCTACCCTTCCCTCAGTGCGACTTATACAATGGATTCAGCTGCTGCTGCAGAGGACGTTGACGGCCCCGAATGGAAGACCCCTTTTCCAAAGCCTCGAAACCTCCTCAAACCATAACCTCTAGGCTGAGATTGCAAGCCCAAGGATCTTGCCGTAGCCCTACTGTCCTTAAAAGGTTGTAAAGCGGAGTCTGCCTTTGTTTCAAAAAGCCTAGACCCATCAAAAGGCAGATCAAGTAGAGTGGCCTGCACATCCGGAGAGAACCCCGAAGACCTGAGCTAAGCATGCCTCTTCGTGGCCACAAAGGAACCCATCACTCTGGCAACAGAGTCCGCAGTATCTAAAACAGACTGGATCCCGTGACGGCCAGCCGCTTGTGTATCTGCCAACACTTCCAATAAAGTGACCACGATCATCCTCTGGTAGTTTAGGAGCTACCTGCCTAGCAGAATTCATTAAGGCATAAACCCAAACAGGCATGCAGCATTTGTAGACTTTAAGGCCTTGCTGGCCGAGGAGAAAACCTTTTTGGCTGACTGCTCCTAATTTGTCGAGTCCCTATCCCGGAGGGGTGGAGAACAAACCAGCAGACTGCTTTGTTGAACAAGAAGCTTGAACCACCAAGCTCTCTAGCGAAGGGTGGGAGGTTAAAAAGGCTGGATTGGCAAGAGCAGCCTTATACCGCCTCACCACAGTCCATGATACTGCAGGGGTAAAATAAGAACTTCTGCCACACTCCCATAATTGGCACAGTCAAAGTCTCATTAAAGGCAACAAAGGGTCAACCACAGAATATGGAGACTGCAACACTTCAGTCAATAAATTTTACTTCACTTCAGCCGTGGGCACAGGTCCAACAGATCAGCCGCCATTCTGATAACGGAATAATAAGGTGCAATATCCTATGAAGGTTAAGCTTTAGGGGAAAAATTGTCCACTCCGGGGAAGTGTCCAAGCCACTGGCCTCCTGAAGGCCCTCAAAGTCATCCACTGTGTTGATGATTTCCCCCTCTTCAGCCTGATCATGCTGGCTTTCTCTTCCTCCGACAGCCTCTGGGCCTCCCTACTGGAGGGCATCCTCGGTATCGGATTGCCAGGTGCGGTGCCGGCGTCAAAGGAGGACCTTAAGAAACAGGCAATGGTGCCAAACAAATCCCGAAAGGCACTAGCCCAACTCCAGATGGTACCGGAGACTGAGGAACCGGCATCGAAAAAATCGGCGCCGGGGACTGCCATGACGGAGCCACCGGCATGAACGGCACAAAGGGACGCCCAAATTAAATACAAGCGAACCCACGGGGCCCGAAGGCGCGACGGAAGGGTAAGCTGCTTTGGCAAAAACGTCAAACATCGCATTCTGGAAATGTGAGGGATCCGCTCCTGGACTCAGAAAGGGTGGATAGGATTTGGAACCCCTGGGTCTGGATCCGACTGAGGTCGAGCAGGCTTCGGCTGCACCGCCAGGGACACTGGAGCCAGCACAAGCGACGCCACAGGAACCGGAGAAGACTCCCTCGGAGCCGGAGAATCCCTGGGCATTGGAGAACTTCTCTGCATCGGAGAGCGAGACGGAGATGCCTGCGGAGAAGGCGATGGCGACGGCGAGATGACATCCTTAGTGCAAGCCACTGAACTGGAGAATCCGACCTCGAAGCCTTGCACTTCATAGTCAGACGACGACGAGGTCCATGTCGACTTCGAGGTATGTGAAGTCGACGACCTCTCATCTCATCTTTTGCCCATGCCATGAAGAGCTTCGCCTCACGCTCCTTCAGCGCCTTCGGATTCATTTCCGACAAGACGAAGACCCTTCGACTTTGTGATCAGACGACAAATACCAGAGACAATCGCTATGGGGATCCGTTATGGACATATGGCCCCACAATCACTGCAAGGCTTGAATCCAGACCTCTTTGTTGTAGCCATAGCACTCCTACACTAAGGGATACAGCAGAAACAAAGTATACACAAAGAAAATGGATAGTCCCAGAAAAAAACGTTGCACGTCGACACCGCGGAAAAAGGGAACTGAAGTCAACACGCCAACGTAGTCTTCTTATGGCTCCGATGATGTCATACGGAGTTGCGAGTGGAGTCGTGCCATTGTGGCATCGACGTGGGAGAGCTAAGAGAAAAGTCTCTGTTTCAGGAGCGCAGTGGCTTGTCCTCCCCGTGCAGCCGGACAAGCCACTGCGCTCCTGCCCTTGAAATTGTGCGATCACGCACTCGAATGAAATTGCTAATTCTACAATTCATTTGGAATTCCCGGAATATTACGGTCTTCCCAGTTGGGTCACTGCCAATTTATAAACGCGAGCAATCGCGCACGCCCCAGAACCTTATTACAGTAATGCGATAAAGGCATAGTGTAATGGTAATTCTAAAGACAACGATGAGTTATTTAGTTGTCCTGAGGATGATGCCCAGTATCTAGTGGTGGCACCGAAACGTCATCGACACCTAAAACACCACATGCAATATGACTAAACAATATTGCAATGGTGTACTAAAGAATGATTAAAGTCTGTAAAAAATAATTTCAAATACGAATGTGCAGACGGATCTCACTTTGCCCTTTGGCCATTCTGTTTTTCGTTGTTTTGTCTCATTGTTCCGTGGGTCACGGCTGTGCCCACTTGTCATCAAGTGTTTCAAACAATTTAATCTTATATATATGGAAAATAAATTCTTGTCCGGCTGGACAAAAGACATACTACCTATTTAGAGTATGATTATTGTCTAAATATGATTCTTCCTTTGAAAATAGGGACCAATGTTCTTTATAATATGATACTGCCCAAGGTCCCTATACTATACCTTTTGGGTTCCCTTGTATTTTTGTAGCTTGAATCCTGTGGCAAAGTGAGCAAGAGACCCACGTCTGGGCATACCCTGCCAACTTAGGGCGAACACAAAGCAAACATAAGGAGATGATTGTCGGAATGCTGAAACTTTTCAGACACTCGCCCACAGTCACGGATCTGTGTTGAATACATCATCGTTCTTTAGCTCACTTTGCCACCCCAGTTCAGACACAGCTACATGCAAATCAGTTTTGACTCTGTGCCTAATGAGAACAGTCCAGCCCCAACTGCCAAGCCATGTCTTCCCTGGACCAGAAACAATCATCTTGGGACAGGTTTCAGGCTAACAGCCCTCATCAGCCAGGCTAGCTTGAATCCAGTTGCAAAGTGAACAAGGGAACCACGTCTGGGCATACCCTGCCAACTTAGGGCGAATACAGCAAACACAAGGAGATGATGGACAGAGAGCTGAAACTTTTCAGACACTCACCCCCAGTCACAGATCTGGGTTGAATCCACCACCGTTCTTTAGCTCACTTTGCCACCCCAGTTCAGACACAGCTATATGCAAATCAGTCTTGACCCTTTGCCTCATGGGAACAGTCCAGCCCGAAATGCCAAGCCATGTCTTTCATGGGCTGGAAACAGGCATCCTGGGACCGGTTTTGGGTTAACAGCCCTCATCAGCCAGGCTAGCTTGAATCCATTGGCAAAGTGAGCAAGGGACCCACGTATGTGCATACCCTGCCAACTTAGGGCGAACAAAGCAAACACAAGGAGATGATGGACGGTGTGCTGAAACTTTTCAGACACACACCCCCAGTCACAGATCTGATTTGAATACATCATCGTTCTTTAGCTCACTTTGCCACCCCAGTTGCGACACAGCTACATGCAACTCAGTCTTGACCCTGTGCCTCATGGTAACAGTCCTCCCGAACTGCCAAGCCATGTCTTCCATGGCCCGGAAACCAGCATCCTGGGACCGATTTAGGGCTAACAGCCCTCATCAGCCAGGCTAGCATGAATCCATTGGCAAAGTGAGCAAGGGACCCAAGTTAGGGCATATCCTGCCAACTTAGAGCAAACAAAGCAAACACAAGGAGATGATGGACGGAGTGCTGAAACTTTTCAGACACACACCCCCCCAGTCACATAATTCCCTGTACATTAGAAAATGTAAAAAAAAGGCTTGACAAAAGTCGAGAAAAAGTTGAGCAAACGACCAAGGTACCTCTCTGGATTCACAACTGTTGGTGCTGAAAGAAAGAACTGATGTCAGATAACTGGGGCAGTACCTAATAGGCACCCCGCACGTCATATCTAGTGCAGGAAACATCGACGTATGGAATATTATCAACTGCAGGCATTATGTAAAGCTAACTACCCAACGTTCCTGGTCAAACCCAAAACCTGCAAAGCCCTAACAGTACTGATTATGTCCAACTCCATTAGGCCTATGGTAACTAATTTGTACATCTCTATACCTGTGGTGGAACCTACAGCCAAGGTGCATCTGGAAATGAATCTGGGTAATAATACATCTCAGAAAGAATGGGTCTTCTGCTGCACCCAAGCGAGTCTGCTTCCCCCCTAATGCCGTCTAAAATTACTGCATTTCAAATGAATACACTAAACTTACAGCACTCCTACAAATCTAGTTAAATATAAACTATACAGTGATTCCTGCCCGCAAACGTTGCAGAGCCGCAGATGCTGATTTTATACACTTAGCATGGAGTTGTCACCGAATTCATCAATATTGGTGTGCAGTTTCAAACAAATCTCATTAATGGTACAGCTGACTGTTCCTTCATCGCCTATACTGGCCCTTTTGGGTTTTTCTGTACAGGCTTAATTGAAGCTGCCCTGCTTTGTCTCTATACTGGCCCTTTTGGGTTGTTCTGTACAGATTTCATTGAAGCTGCCCTGCTTTGTCTCTATTGCATTATTACAAGCAAAGAGACATTTAGCCTGTGTTTGGGGAAGAAGTGTATCCCCCACAGTTAAGTTGTGGATTTCAAATATGGTATACTGTAGTGGTCAACTTGACGCATACTATTCCACATTACCCCGACAAGTAGATCAAAAGATTTTTTTGGACAGCTCCACTTATTTACTCAAAGCTACTGAAGTGATATGATGATGTGGCCGTTTGGGAGAATCAGCAAGACACACCCCCCAGAGAATCATGTGATGTTGAACAATTATAGAGGTGATTACTGAGTTGCTGACATGTGATCGACCTATAAGTATTATTTTACGTTTTCTCTCCATTTTATACTCGCCAACGGAACTTGCTTCCTGAGCTGTGTTGTAAACTAAATTGTCTGTTAGGTGTTTACTGTTTTACTTGATATGTAATTGCTATCTTTGTAAAGGTCAAAGGCTTAATTAGAAAAAAAGATACCTTGGTATGGCAGATTCCAGCTTATTCCAGAAAGATCCTTCGACATAAATTGGGAATCATTGTCGGTGCTGGATTCGGTGGGATATCCCTCCATGCTGAACCCTTCCTCCAGAAAATTGATGACAGCACTTAGGTTGGTGAACTCTACAAACTTGATTTCTGCCACCTAAATGAGCAATTGATCACTATCAACTCATACTAGGGCATGCTTTGAAGTACTCCAAACGGACCAGAAATGTCCAACACCAATTTGCTCCATGATGTTACCAGTGCTACAACAGGCAACATAGGAGATGGCACAGTAACTTGGGGATTCTCAATACGAATACACTCTCCACAATCTCTCACATGGCGTTCAGTGTCTCTGCCTATGTCTGTAACTCATATTCTGCGCATCATGGCATGGATACCAGCGTGACCCATAATTAGAAGATTTAACTTTCTGGCACCACCAGCAATCCCCCACAACAACACATCATCAGACAATTATTTTGCTAAGCAATTAAAGTTAATCAATACATTGCTCAAATCCTTTAAATGTGATCAACGTTTCACAACGTACTCTTCTACCTGTTGCATTACCATGTCTCCCTCCATACTCTTGCTCCGTTTATCTTCATTCAATGCTCCTTTTAGAATAGAAACCACCAGGTTTCCAAAACACAAAATGTCTACAGCAACAACTTAATTGACATCTTTACCCAACATATCACTTAGAGGCAACTAGCACATGGATATCTGCAGCATCATTTCTAGTTTCTGGAATACGTTCAAGCCTGTATTCAAATTCCTGTAGGCAAAATTGTCACCTGGCAAAGTGTAGAGTAGATATACTGTATGCTCCACCACAACCCTAGTGCTTCCTTCTCCGTTGTGAAATGTACAGTGTTCAGCCCACCCCTCCCCCAACTCTCTTGAAGCAAACAGCATAATTCCCTCCTTGTGGTTGTTTTGCATTAACAAAAACCCCAGACCATGGCTGCTCACATCTGTTAAGATAATATTCCTGTCAAAAGGTTTGATGGGTCAAGCACTGACAATGTCTTATTTATTTTGACAAAAACAGCATTACAATAATCATTCCAGAAATACTTTTTATTTTTCCTTAATAAATTTCGTACAACCTCAGTTTTACTAACAAAATTCAGGACAGATTTTGCATAATATTCTACAAGTACTAGAAAATACCTCAGGAGTGGGGGCACACTTAATCAAATTTCACAATTTTTGCTCTCAGCTTAACTCCCTCACTAGACACATGCTGACTTGTATAATCAATTCCATCTCAAGCAACCTTACATTTGTTCCTTCTTTATATTAAACCACACACCAAAACAATCTTCAATACAATTCTTAATTTTTCACTGTGCTCGTTCTCATCACTCCCGTACACAAGAATGCCATCTTAGAAGCAAACTACTCACACGACCTCTTTGAACGACACATTTAACATGCTTTACAATAGGGAGGAGGCAGACGCCTCCCTAAATGGCACAGAAGCACAATAAAAAGTTCTCTCTGCAGTTACAAAAGACGTAAGAGGCCTGGATTCCTCCGACAGCTTGATTGGGGTGGTAAAAACAGCAGCATCCTTCAAAGACAACGTAATCTTGTTGATGGTGAGTAAAAGTTGGTGTTTCACACACATATTACAATGCAGATCATCCAGATCCACACACAACCTCCCTGTTTTGTCTGCCTTGTGTGCTAACAAAACTAGTGCCAACCATTTGAAATGCTCAATAAACTTAATTACCACAAGGGCGCACAATGTTTTTACCTCCACCTCAACTACTGTAACAGATACAACAATAACATTGGTACCTTGGTAGTACAGGTATTGCCACCTTTTTTAACACTCTATCCTGCTGAAAAGCCTTCAGCCTTCCTAATGTGTTGCTAAACACACCAGAGAACTTCCATAGCCAATTGTCCAACACATCTCCCTCTTCTCCAATGTGCCCAATTCCCACTTGTCTAGAATTCACCTGATCTGGAGGATTGTGGTCTAGAATGTGCTCACGTTCACCATATTCTACCTACACCAACAATTTGCAGACCCCCCAGGATACAGCAATTTTGCAATTAGCAAAAAAATTAAAAGGCTGAACTTTTGTAAAAATCCTGCGATTTTTACAAAAGTGGCAACAAAAATTAGCATTGTAAATAAATTTGACGCTGAGCCTCCTTTTATTGACTGCTCGGTGCTGAGAAAATAAAAGGAGGGTGAGCAACAGGTTAACAGGCAACAGAGGTGTTAGGGGTATAAGGCCCCTGTCCTCCCTCTACCGTTTTTTTGTGGGACCAGCTACTCTTTATTTATTTTTTGCATCTTAATATAGTGCAAACTCAGCACGTATTGGAGCCTGTTACATCAGTTCCTGTGACATTAAACAAGTTATTCAGATTAGGTGATTTGCCCAGAATCACATGATAAACCGACACATGGACTCAAACCGTACCCCATGTCCCAATTATGCAGCTCTATTGAAACGCCACATCCTCTCAGATTAACATACAGAAAAGTCACCCTCTCCCGTGTTTTTAGCCCCAATGTACCCCAATATTGGCTTAGGTAGCTGCATGACCTTTTACAAACATTTCACCTGTAAACGGTTCTGGCACTGACCTTTTTGCCTACTTATGCACCAAATAAATGTTGTGTGGTTTTCTTCTGAAACTAGCCTCATTTATTATGCATGAGGAGTCTTAGTATCATATGTTAATCCCCTGACTAGGAAATGCACAGCAGGATTACCATTTTATTAACTCTGTACGAAAGTGATTGCTATCGTCATCCTTGAAAGAAAGACCCACAGTATCATTCCACATTTAGGTAGAACCTAGGAGGGTAGCTTTCTGTTATAAAAGAACCACATCTTAACTGGACAACCAGAGGAGAAGCTTCCACACTGACACAAGACTCCGAAGTCCCTGCACGCAGAAACTCCAGCATGCAGTGGTCTAACATCCCTTGCAGGGTGCCCGACTTGAGACCAAGACGGGGTCCTTCGGTCTCTCTCATCAGGTAATGGAGGTTGGCTATTTCCTAGGGGATTCCTGGCTTTACACCTACATACATGCTAGGTACACTTAGATAGGGTTTGCATCATAGGAGTACGCTCAATTACGGCCATGTATCATTATGCTTGCATATGTTTACAGTTTGAGCACCATGGTAGAATTCAACCTTTTATTTACTCTGTCGGTGCTTGTAATCTTATACATCTTTTTCATTGAATTATTGTCACAGCTAACATGTTTTATACTAGAATGACCCTGGTTCAATATATGCTTATTGAAATCGTCCCCATCGTGCATCTCTCTGAGACTGAGTGAGCATGTATGACTAAGCGAAAAGTACTGTTTCCATGATCCCTGATGGATCAAGGGTTGTCATGGGCGGGGTCTCCTTTTCAGATGGTCAGGCACATAATAGACCTAGAGGGTAGGTTTGTGGCAGTTGAGGGGAAGCTCAAAGGCAGGGATATAGTGCTCTGTAGCGTCTACGCACCCAATACTGACCAATCGTCTGTTTTCACGAAACTCTGGAGCATTGGCAAGTTTCTTAGCGGGCTCCATCGTCATGGGTGGAGACCAATTCAGTGGCAGATACTGCACTGGACAGGTCCCATCCGCCCTTGGGGGCGTCCCCGGTGCACCGTCTGGCGAAGCGTAGCCTTGAATGGCAGGAGAGTTGGGAGTTGCAGGACGCCTGGCGAGCGCAACACCCAACTGTGAGGGATTACTTGTACTATTCTAGCCTGCATGACCTTCATGTCCGCCTTGACGCCTTCCTGTGCTCCTCACTAGTGCTTCCGGCGGTGACAAATACGGAGTACTTAACCCGCACGCTGTCCGATCATAATCCCCTGCTGAATTGGATGACAGAGACCTCGCGAGTCTCGACGTGGCAACTAAGGCCTGACACACTGGATGATTTATTGTTTCGGGAAGCATTAGGAGACAGGATTACACACTATTTTGGGGAAAACGAGGGCACCACGGCGTCTAGAGCGATGGAGTGGAACGCCTTTAAGGTCGTTGTTAGAGGCCACTGCATCGGGAAATACGCTGGAGTGCGCAAGGCCCTACTGGATGATTTAGATAAAGCTGAGGAAACACTGCGGAAGGCCGAGATAGCGCAACCTAATCACCCGGAGCTGCAGGAGGCGGTATCTAAGGCCAAGGAAGCAGTTGCGGTTGAAATGGAGCGACTACACAGCTTTGATCATAAGGTTTATCTGACGAAAGCACATGCTGAAGGGGACAAAGCGGGGACGCTGCTGGCTTGGTTGGCTAACCCCACTAGACGTAGCCATCCGATCTTGGCCATAGAGGGGGAGGGTGGCCGTATACACGACACCCAAATGGGAATACTGGACTGCTTCCACTCGTATTACTAGACGCTCTACAGGAGCGCGTTGGAAGGGCAGGACAGTGAGATTGATGCCTTTCTGGAGGAGCTGCAATTACCGCAACTCGAACAAGAGCAGGCGGAAGCCCTGGGCAGGGATATCGAACTAGGGGAGATTGGGAGTGCGGTGAAGCGAATGGCTCGTAACAAGACTCCGGGGTTAGATGGGCTACCCATAGAATTCTACAGCAAATATATAGAGCAACTAGCTCCGCGGCTCCAGATAGTGTACAACGAGGCTAAGTCTAGAGGAAGGTTACCTGAATCCATGTGTGAAGCTTTGATGATACCGTTGCTGAAACAAGGGAGAGAGAGCAGGTGTCCAGCTTCTTACAGGCCGTTGTCCATGCTGACGACGGACTACAAAATCTTGAGCACCATATTGGCGACCAGGTTATTACAGCACATGCCGGAGCTGGTCCATAGTGATCAATCTGGATTTATTCCCACGCGAAACACAATACGCCGACTAGTACGGCTGCTCGGGGAGCCAATGCCCAACACACGAACGCCTTTAGTGCTATCGATTGACATTGAGAAAGCATTTGACAGCTTAGAGTGGGAATACCTGTATAGGGTCATGCAGAGCTTTGGCCTTGGAGAAGGTTACATAAGTTAAACAAGAGTGCTGTACGCATCAGCAGTGTCACGAGTACGGGTGGGCTCCCTAGTATCGCACCAATAACCGGTGTGCCGCGGTACTAGACAGGGGTGCTCACTTTCCCCCTGTTATTTGCATTAGCGATAGAGCCCTTTGCGGCGGAAGCCAGGAAAGGACGTTACTATGAGGGCCTAGTATAGAGGGGTAGTCCACAGATTATTTTGCTGTATGCGGACGACCTCTTGTTATTTCTGGAGGACGCTGGTGAGGCGTTGGAGGGAGCGGAGAGACCCCTGGTGCTCTTTGACAGGCTGTCTGGCTTAAAAGTCAACTTGTCTAAATCTTGCTGGTTTCCGCTGCGACAGGGGGAGAGGCGACCTGCCACCCGTCCACTGCTTAATTGGGAGCCCAATTGTCGGAAATATTTGGGACTGCACATATACCACAGGGCTGCGGACCTGCTTGAGGGCAATGTGAGCCGCTGTATACGGCGTTGAGGGGCAGCATGTCCTTTTGGGCCACCCTCCCGATCTCGGTGACGGGACGCATATCCCTAGTGAAAATGATAGCCCTGCCGCGACTGCTTTACTACTTTCGCACACTGCCTGTGTGGATACCTAGGTCCGTTTTTCAGCAATTAAAATAATTACTGATATAGTTCCTCTGGGGCACGGGCAGACGTAGAATAGCTCTAACCACGCTACTTCGGCCGAAAGATGAGGGAGGCCTATCGGTCTCAGATTTTGAGCTCTATTACTTGGCGGCTCAATTGCAGATTTTCACCCAGGAGATTGCGAGGGTGTATCGGGGTCCGGAGCACGAGAGGGAGGGGGCACCCCCTGGAACGTGCTGGTGTTTATCGCCTTGCAGCAGAAGCTGGCCCTCAGAGATTTATCCCTAGAGGAGCAGACGTTCAGGCTCTGCTGGAACCAATCACAGAGGCGAGTGGGGTTACGACGCATGTATGCGCCTGAGATACTATTGGGCATGGTGACAGCACTCCCCCATGGTGGAGATTGGTCGCGCTTACAGGGATGGGAGGACGCAGGACTGCAGATGTTAGGAGACCTATACGAGGATGGGGCGTTGATCCCGTATCAAACCTTGCAGGACCGTTTTGACCTCCAAAGGGGGGACTTCCTGATGCACGCGGCCATAACAAGAGCGATACAAGCGCACTGGGGGGGGAAGGGATCCAAGAGCCTACTACGTCCATGGCTTGCCAATACACTATGATGGCAGCTGGCACGTATAAAGCAGTGATGTGCCTTTACTCAAGGATGCTGCGCGAGACGCTGCAACCTTTGACGACACTGAAAACTGCATGGGAATCCGATCTGCAGATAGAGATCCCGGACACTACTTGGGCGCAGATAGTGAGGCGGGCGAGTAAGAGCACGAGAAACGCACATTTTCAGCTGATCCATTTCTATGTCCTTCACAGGGCTTACCTCACACCAGGGAAAATCGGGAAGTATTTTGGTGTGGAGAGCGCGGTATGCCCTAGATATAACATGATAGGAGTGGACCTGGGCCATATGTTGTGGGACTGCGCACACCTATGAGACTATTGGAGGGAGATTGTCGAGACATTTAACAGCGTAACGGACAGGGAGTTACAATTTACCAAGGCTGTGGGTGTGTTGCACTGGTTTCCGCATACGCCCAAGAATAGGATTTCGAGTAAATTCATAGACATGGGTCTGATCTTAGCCAAAAGGGAATTAACAAAAAATTGGAAGAAGAGTCCTACGCACAGAGGATGGATCAATGAGGTTCTTAAGTGGGCAGCGAGTGAAAGTACACTTAGGTACCAGCTGGCTCGCCGCAGGTCCGATGACAAAGCAATGGAGGCGGCAATGGCATGGGAGATGTTAGTGCAGGCCCTGCGAGACAGTAAGGTGGAGGAGGAGGAGGAGGGACTATCTGAGTTAGACGGTGAAGCTCCCCCGCACACACCAGGAGCTCCTTCCCAATAGTACATCAGTTACCTACACACGTACCTACACACGCAGATAAGTGGCGAGTTCAGGCGTAGGTGGAAGCACTCGGGTGCGGGAGGGGGAGGGAACCAGGGTGGAAGGAGTTGAGGGAGGGAGTGAGGGATGGGAGGGACGGGAAAAAGAAAAAAGCGGAATCAGGAACTCCTTGCAAGTAGGATAACCATGTGAAAAAGTGGGTGAGAAGAGAGATCTATCGATCGACGCCGCCCGATCCCCGGGTTGTGAGCTTGATGGCTATGTACGAAGTTTACTGGGATAAGAACTACGCACTGGCGTCGGTAGGGCAGGATCATCATAAATGGATGCTGTGTATTGTGTTTCTGCAATAAAAACGGTTTAAAAAAAAAAATGGATCAAGGGTTGTCATGTTCGATAGTTGTCATAAACTATTCACTCCTTGGTAAGGTTAAGGGGCTTATGGTGACACTGTGAGCTAACTGGTCTATAGGCTAACATGTTTTTCGGGGGTGTCCGGAATCAGTCTGTACACCAATTCCTTTGTTTATGTTATCTAAATGCGCACATCCTATCTATTATTAGAAACAACACAACATGGCGCACCCAACGTTGGTTTGATTCTTATTTAACAGTCAAAACGGAGTAGTTCAGTCGTGCTTTCTCAGAGACCCCTACTCAAATGTACCTATAGACGTCTATGGCCAGAAGGGAAAAATTTGCCACAGCCGAGTAGGTATATCTGATGTATTAGCTGTACGTTTGTTGAAGCTTGAAGGATTATAGTTCCCTACATTACGCATAAACCTTCTCTTTTCGTAATTACTTACTCTCATAATGTCTCTGAATGGAGATGCTGGTACAAGTGGTGTTAGTGCGGAAGAAGCAGAGCATGAAGGAGCTTTTAACATTTCAGAAAATTGCAGAAGTCCCTCACTATAAAATTTGCAAATTATGGTCTCTCATTTTTAGGTGGGACAGTTACCTTCGTGATAGAGGCGCACAAGGCATAAAAGACAGAAATGTTCTATTCTTGGTTTAGATTCCCATCTGTAGAACACAAACACAAGTGATCCATTGTTACATCCCAGATGAAATACCAGATGAATACTGTAGGAAAGTAGGATCTGCTTTTATGGTTACCCCCGCTTTTTTCCTGGTGTAATGCTGTTTCTGACTAGTCTGAATGGGATCCTGCTAATCAGAACCCCAATCTCTGTGCTTTCTCCCCTAGATTGGTATGGTAAGTACTTAGGTACATCCCAGATCGGACACTGGTGTACCCTTGTCAGTCCCTAGTATATGGTACTGAGGTACCCAGGGCATAGGTACACCAGGGGTCCCCATGGGCTGAAGCATGTATTATGCCACCCATGAGGGACCACTCAAACTGTAACTACAGGCCTGCCATTGCTGCATGTGTACTACAGGTGCTGGCACCGCTGGCACCACTTATGAAAGATATAGGTTTACCTATATCTAGGGTCACTGCACTTAAAACCTATAAGCCACCCCTAAATCAGGCCTTTCAATCCTGAAGGAAGGGTGCTCGGTTTTAAGTGTGAGGGTGCACCTGCATGAGCAGGACACCCCTACAGCATTCGGAGTCCATTCTCCCAGGCTATAAGTGCCTCAGCCATTAACATACATACAGTGGCAGTGTGTCAATATGTAATGACCATGTCTAAACTTGCTGTAGTGACCCCTATCATGTTTGGTATCAAACATGTTGGAATCATACCCCCACACCGTTCACGGTGTGGGGGTATGATTCCATGCACACCGTAAACGGTGTGGGAGGTATGATTCCATGCACTGTAAAGCTCCTCTGGGAGACCCTCAGTGCTCCCGGGAGCAGTCTTATGGAACCGGACAGCACAACATGGCTGCTGACGACCAGAGACACGATTCTGCCCTCCTGCTGCTGAGCCAAGCTCGTGCAGGTAAAGCAGAACAATAAGTATCCTGTCACAGGGAGGTTGGTGTGACACTTCACAGACAGGATTTACAGTATTGGGGCCGGATGGGAGTGCTTGCCAGCGCCACTCAGTCTGCTTGAAGGGCACATTTGGTGCCCTCCTTGCATAGTCCAGTTCAAAGCAGCTCAAGGAGCAGTTGTCTCCAGCTCTGGCGCTAAACTGGACAAAGGACATGAGAGCATCCTCCCCACTGTCCAACCACTTCTTCAACCATATGCGCCCTCTGGACTTTTCTGGACTTCTCTCTGGGCATCAAGGCTGCAACTAGAAAGACTCCTGATGCTCCTGATCTCGTCACCCTGCTTGTCTGCCGCAACGTCAATGTTTGTGCACCATACAGGAACATTCCAAGACTTGTGAGCATCCAAGACACCTGAAGGAATCTCCCTTGAAGTGAAGGAGTCCCTTACCTGCATCTGCAGGCACCGTAACTAAGCTGACCGGTCTGCTGATCCTGGGCTCCCACGGACTTTGAAAGGCTCAGCAACATAGGTGGTGGTTCTTCACATCGCTCGAAAGCCTGCCCTGTCCTCTCGCCAAGTTTGAGGCCAGTATCCCTTGTCAGAGCAGCAGGAACCAAACCCCTGTGCACCACGTCGACTGGCTTTTGCAAAGGCTTGTTGGCTTCCTTCCACAAAGATCTTCAGGCTCCAAGTAGCCCCAACCTCAAGCACCTACTGTGACCAAGATCTGCATCCTCAACGCATCATTTGCACTGTTGGCCTGTATTTTTGGTGAGCTGCTTGAGGTTCCCTCGCGACTCCAGTGCCTCGGGCCTGTGGGTCCTCTTGAGGGTCATCTTTGAATTCTGTGGGCTCCCTGATTGCTCGGGCCTGCCCTGACTCCCCTGCTTGTGGTGAGTCACCTGGACTTTGCTGGTCCTGACACTGCATCTTCTTCGCTTTCCAGGTTGTTTACAGTTGCCAAGGCTTGTTTGTTCTCCTGACAGCCGTCAACCCCTCAACTCTCGACATCCGACATGGGACAGCTCATGAATGGTTCCTGGTCTTCCACAGCGTCACCTGGTCCTCACAGCTGCTGCTCCAAGGTCACCGTCAACTCTCCTGTAACTCTCGACATTGGTAGGCATTATTCTTCTGTGTCTTCTAATCACTCCTGAGTGGCCTAGACTCTGTCCCCTCTGCTTGCAGGTACTTCTCAACTTGAATCCACCTTTGGATTCCACCAGACACTCTCACCTTCCCCAGCAGCGGCATCTTCCTGAAGTCCTCCACGGGGTTCAAATGCAGTTTCCGACGCCACTTCACACTTATGCACCCTGCCTCCCTGGTGCAGGTGTCCTGGTTCCTAGGGTTTCTATGGGCGGGGTACCTCTCCAACCTTCTGTCTTCAACAGGTTTCTTCAGGGTCCAATGGGAAGGGTCCTTCTTTAAAATTGCACCCACGACTCCCACACTGCCTCTGTGGGGTTCCTGTTTACTTATCTCGGGTGGTTCCTTGGGTCCCCGGCACTTCCACTTCTTCTGGGTGTAGTCTTGACTCAAGTCGTGGCTCGCATACCACTATTTTAGTATATGGTTTGATCTCTCCCTGGGGACCACTGTGTATTTTGTGCTACTTAATTGTTTTTATTGAAAAGTATTGTGTGCATTGTGTATATCTCCGTGTAGGAGATATCTGTATGTCTTAGTGTCTTAAAATAAAAACATATTTTTATAAATACACTGTGTAGTTCTTTTTCACATAATCTATACCTATAAGATTATGTTCTTGTAAAACAAACTGCTTTACACTCCTTCTGGACTAAGACTGAAGGCTGATCTCTGCAGCTACCACTTAGAGAGCTTTCTAAGGTTGTCTAATACCACTAAAATCACCATAGGGGTTGTCTGGATTGGTGCCCACTTAAATAAGTGTACACCATAAACCAAGCCAGCTTCCCACAAATACTGTCCGTACAAGAACATAGTAGTCTCGTTAACTTACCAAGAACATATAAATTGGTTTAAAGGAGCCCTCCCCCATACCACAGAAAAAGTGAGACTCAGTCTGCTTAGCAGAGACTGAGTAATTTGGCCTGTCCCAGCTGCTTCCACACCGCATCCAGAGACTGATAGATTGCCAGCAGCGGAACTATGTCCACTTCACAAAGAGATAATAAAACTATTCAGAAATCTTGTATAGTTCACGAAGCGTACACTTACAATTCAACCTACAAGGATCACTCCTGCGGGTCAACTACAAGGGACTGCAGGAAAAATAACCCCACGAACGCTGAAAGCAATTATGGGAAGAATGCCCACTAAACGTGAGCAAATGCCATTCTGGATAGCACAGAAAATTGCACACCTTGAGACAGGGTTTTCCCACACAGGCCGGCAAGAAAAACACAGAATACTGACAATTTGCTTGCCAATGGTGATAGCTCCCCCAATAGAGGATTATACCACATGGGGTACAGTTTACGCTGCAGTTTATACCAGAACTCATGGGACCCCCTCAGTAGCAGTGATACTACTAGAAGTATTTAAACAAATACAGAATGAGTGCGGGACAGAACCTGCCCTGGAGTTTGGAATTAAATTGATAGGCAATTCTGCCCAGATATCCACAATTATGTTAGCTAACATAAAAGGAGAGGCAACAGCGGTGGCAATACGCCAACGCCGGAGGGAATGCACCCCTACACAACAGGAGCGAGAACTACATAAAATTATTGAAGATACCTATGCTTCATGCGGTAGAGATAACTTTGGACCTAGACATGTGAAACCACAATTTACAAGTAATCCGGAAAAGGACAGCTCAAAGCAAACCCCTGATCCTTCTAAAAATAAATGGGATAATAAACAATCAAAAAATAGGCAAAATGCATCAGGATCACGAGGTGGGTGTCCTCAACCGGAACCCTTTAAAAAAACGATATAATCTTAGAAACTGTGACAACATAAAAAAACCTGACAGGTATCAGGATATTGATACACGTTCCTCTCGTTCCTTTCACAGCTCATCCAAAACCTCAGAGAGGGAAGGATGGTCAGAACACAGAAGAGCGAGTCAATCCAAGAGACACACATTGCACTTTAGACTCAATTATCAAAAAGATAGCCCCTAAAGCAAACCTCAATTTAAAAAGAAGAAAGTAGCTGGCCTTTAAATAAGAGATGCCCCGGCTACTGAGTACTCAACTACTGAATGAGGAATAGTCTCTGACGATGCTAGACAGTGCAGCAGAAGTAGCAATGCCTCGCCAGAACCTGATGGAATTTCTGGTAACAGCAGCGTTGAATGAACATATCACAGTGGAAACAACTGAAACAAGGGTGAGCATCCCACATCAGTTATAGGAAATGATGCTCCAAATGGAGGGGGACGTACTGAGAAAAGTGGGAAAGTTCTCTTTTGGGAGAACCTGACTTTTGGATATGATATTCTTTTATCTGAAAGAGATTGGGCACCTAAGTTTGTCATGGATTGTGCAAAGGGCGAAGAGGAAATTTTACTGGCTTTTTCCCACCTCATTCCAGAATCCCTAAAACACACATACATGCAGGAGTGGGTGGTACACTAACTCCTGCAATCATGTAGGGTGGGATGTTGCGGCACCTCACCACGAAATCCCAGTAAAAATTGCTCCTACACCACAGAGGCAGTACCCAATAAATCATGATGCTAAGAAACAGGTCATGGAGATCTTAGATCAACTTGAATACCAAGATGTGATCGAGAATTGGACCTCTTCCATGCATAATCTGTGGTCTTGGTTTCCTGTAATGAAACCAGACAATTCATACCGTCTAGTTTTAGACTACAGGCATTTGAACTCATGCACAGAAACATTTGCAGTGCAGAATGCACACAGTGCCGCTTTAATGAATAACACTGGACGGAAAAAAATAGAGACACTTGATATCTCAAATGGATTCTTTTGCCACAATATGGCACCTGCAAGTGGATATTTGACAGCATTTTTAGCCATAGACTCTCAGCGCCAATTCTGTAGACTGCCCCAAGGGTGTAAGACTAGCCCAGGATTGTTCTGAGCCAGAGTGACAGAGTTACTTCAGAATTGTGATGAGGAGGCATTCTCCTATGTAGATGATATTTATCTGCCGGACGATGAATTTTTGGATCACTTGCACAAGGTGAACAATATAATCTTGGGGTCCGCCTCTGGGGGCTACAAATTCAACTTTAGAAAATCAAAAATTGCTAATCTCAACATCCTATTTTTAGGATAGGGGCTCTCAAGTGTAAGTAAAAGGATGACAGCTAATTTTTTAGAAAAATGCGCGCTGCTTCAATCTCCAAAGACTCTGAAAAACGTACAATCCATTTTAGGATTTCTAAATTTTGGCAAAACATACATTTTATATAACGCAGAAAAAGTAAAACCTTTCTATGAATTAACTAGACCTGATTAAATTGAAATTGGACACAGGAACACACGGAAATTCTGGACACAGGAACACATGGAAATTCTCTGTTCCTTACAAGCAGACATGATGGATTCTAAACATTTGCACACACATGTGAACACTATGAAGTTGGTGATCCATGTAATAGTGGGTCAATCAGGATACACGTACCTAAGGTTCAATGAAGGCGAAACAGTGCTGATTGCATACAAACCTCATTTGTATACAAACACTGAAATGCGTTTTGCATCCACAGAAAAAATACTGACAGCAGTGCAGACTGCTGTAGTGAGAGAAAGAGCACTGGCTCACGGGAAAAAAATAATTGTCGGGACTCCAGTACCAACCTTAGAGGCTGTTACAAAAGCAAGTGTTCCAAGCGCAAAAGCACTGCATCCCCGATGGATACAATGAGCCAATTCTCACAGCAACAGATGTAGATTCCAAATGTGTCTCTACATTAAAAACACAAGCATTTCTGCAGTATGTTCAAGAATATCCTCTACCGAATGAAATAATGCCTCTAGAACAGTATGAATACACTGACAAATCTGCCCAGCCTGCCATAGATAGTAAACAGCAATACATCGCAGCATTTTCGGTTGTAAAGGGACGTATGCGGGACGGTAAGTTGCATCCTAGCAATACACAGACACAGTCTCTAGGATATTGCACAGAACAGCTGGCAGAACTGAACGCCTTGATACTGGCACTAAAAAATACGGCTCGAGAATTCCCCACACTCATTGTGTGCGATTTGTTTTATTGTGTCCACTGATACAATGAATATCTTCACTATTGGGGCCTAAATGGGCTTTGAGATTCCAAAGGTTGCACAAGACAGCACAAGCTGCCTTGGGAACAGGTGGCAGAGCTGACAAAAGCATTGCCATAGGCTCATGTAATTCACACATTGAGTCATTAGCGTGTTGCTGTGCACGTTTAAGGGAATTCAGTGGCTGATGAAGCAGCCAAGGCAACAGTGAGAACTGCTGCCTTTGCTGCAATCACTCGTTCTAGTACAAGGATAGACTGTTCTAGATAATGATAGCTGTGAATGAGACGGGCAACAATAGCTCAGCCTTGCCAAAAGGTTTTCCACTCAAGTACTCCTACAAGTTAGATGCACAAACATTCCATATGCTCAATTTCCAGGAGTGGGGATAAAAGAATACCAAACATGGATCGCACATTAGGTTTAATTCTAGCTGCACAAGAGGTTCTGGATTCAACAGATGCAGGTTTTACTGAAACGATTTCATTACTGAAACAACGTTATTAGTGGCCTGGTATTACCAAACAGACCAAAGGCTTTGTCCTTAAAGGCGACATCTGTCAGCAAATGAAGGGTCCCACCGTAAAGCAATCCTTAACAACAAGCATATTAGGCTTAGGTGGCAGTTGATTTAATCACCTATATGGGGTCCAGAGGGCACGTAATAACATGCCAAGAAGTTCTCTAGGGGGCCATACTCCATATGTAGTCCTGTTTGGGACTAGAATGAGGGCACGCAAACTCGATTGTGGCGGGTGAAAAGCCATTGTGTGGCTATTTAACAGGAACTCCTGGCATTACAAAGCAACGTTTCAGTAAAACGCACCGCCACTTGGGAAGTGAAAGCTGTCCCGGCAAGACCTGCCTGGGTCCTGAAGCTTGGGGACATGGTCAGAGAAAAGATTGCGGACAAGAAAGAGTTTGGGCAATCTTACAGATAGCCTGTACCTGTACTGACTGAAGACGGAACAAGAACAGTACTTCTTCCGCCACTTGCTAGCAAGAAAGAATGAAGATGTGTCTCAATTGATTTGATCAAACCACACTATGTGGCAGATACTCAATCGTAGGCTGCATGGGCTTCTGGGTAGCCGCCTATCTCCCTTCGCTACCATACTGGAAGTTCAAACAGAAAGGTAAATACCTTTTGAAGATTCTACTCCCTAAAGTGAAGTAGTTACCAAAGGAATGGAACTCGTGCCTGCTGAAATTGAACAACAAAAATACACATGAAACACAGATCTCAATTTGACCTAATACAGACATCTATGTGAATATGTCTCGAAACGAGTCATCTGCCAGTTCTATAAAGCTTGCTGAGTTACCAAAGACAGATCGAACTACGTCTGGCTACTTCATCGATTTTAATACTTTTTCTCTGGATCCAAGTGAACTAGAGTTACCACCACCTACCAAAATCCCACAACCAATAAATCTGTGGTTTCTACCTTTGGCTGAAAAAGACATACATTGTATCTCCATGGCTACAGCTCTGGATTGCTATAGGTCTACTGTTCCTAGTCCTTTTGATAGGTGTAGTGACTGTCTTTTTCCTGCTTATGAAAGGACATTACCTCCCAGAACGCTCCACAGTACAGAATGTGAACTTGGCCCTGAAACCGCACGCATCATCACATTATGAACAAAGAGACCTGTCCTTGGTGAACATTACTGCAGTTCCAGTTCCTAAAGGAATAGTTTGGGACAGGGTTTTATAAGATGTATATGGACCAACTGAACTTTTTTAAAATACCACACCTGTTTAAAATTTCTCTAAGTGATATTATCACCTCCAGTACTTTCTCTGATGATTGGGACTTTGAAACTGTAAATACTATGCTGTCTGATTTAGAACAATTTGCTGCATTTTCCAGTAATGAATTGTATGATGATACATTTGATTTTGACACAATGTATTGTTACAAACACTATGGTTATCATGTCTTGCACAAAGCTAGTATCCCACGTAATGTTTTCCTTACCATCAACGGAAACATTGCCCTACACCGCCAAAGGATAGTTCTACAACATTTGCACATAAATGTGCTTATTTTTTTGGGTTTAACACTTCAGACCAGAGTTCTTATAATAAACTTGGGCCTACACCTACAAAGAAGAATTTGCTCACCAATACTAAACGGATATACTTTGCTACCTTTATTTCCCAAATGTCTTTACAGGGTTTCAACTTTTGTAGGGACACCATAGACACAAAAGCTGTCTGACGGACTTATGTTTGGCACGTTCAGGGAACTGAGGCCTTATTAAGAGCATGCCTCCTACCACTGCAAATTATCTTCTTGAACACAGTGCAAAAGAATTCCAGTCTTGGTCTAGCCAAGATCAAGGACTTGAACATGCCTTGGGTTACCTCCCTCTCACACTTTGAGGGATGGCAATATTTTACACACAATAATGAGGATACATTAGATGACATTCTACATAATGGTTCGTACAATTCATCAGACCCCAATTGGAAGGGAGGGTTGGTTTGGCCAAGCAACACAAATAGGTGTCAGTCAAGATTCAGGGGTACCACTGAGGAGTTTAGTATCCATAGGCCTGACCAACGCTACGTACAACAAGAACACTGACATCTTACAGTGTTGGGAAGTAATACCTCGAGTGGCTAAGAACCTCCACACTGTCCCAGGTGAAACAACACTTGTCCTTACAGATGACAAGGATCTTAGGGATTTTTTTGTTAGGTCTCCAGAAGCCATGTCAGAAGCAATTTCTTTTCGCTCTCTACAATGAGGTTTGAAAAATCTCTCAACAGGAAGCTGCTGAGAGACTACGTGAAACTTAAAGGGTTAACCTAGAAAAGGCTTTGGCAGTGGTCCACAATGGCATGACCAGATTGACATCCAGGATTTATTCACTGGGCAACATTGTGTCTTCTGCAATAGATATAATAGAATAGGATTTGTCTATTCTTTAACATGGGCAATCGCAATTGCGATCCATTCTATTATTGAGCTGAACGCTGCAATCACTGCGTTCTGGTCAAGTGCCCTAGCAGCATATCAACAGTACGTCACTGTTTTCTGTATACAATCTGACAGAAAGACAGACAACTATGGCACAAAGAGGTGCAAAATATAAAATGCTGCACACTGAAAAATTGGACCAATAACATTTTACTGTTGCTGAGTCACTCTCCACAGAATGGTTAATCCATGGCCATATTACACTGCCAGTCACAACATTCCAATTTCAATACTGTCTGGTGTATCACATGGTAGGCAGGTATGAAGGGTTGGGAGAAGGGTACATACATGGATCTTGGGAATTACCATACAGATTTAGATGCAGGAATGAGGACGTTTTTCTCAGCGGTTCAGACTGTGAGGGTTTTTTAAGTGGTTCGCTAATGTGTCAGGATATTTTGCTTCACGGAGACTGTAATGCTTTGGTTGCAAACCTATCATTTCACTTGAAAGGATCCCCAGCTGCCGTGATTCATCAGGTGTTCAAACTACTCTTGAATGGGAGTTATTTGATATTGAATGATCAAGGCAGTTGTGGGATGGTACCAGGCATCACATATCTGATCACAGTAAGTTCCACGTTACTTGTATGCAAGCATTGTTTCCACCGACCAACAAAGTTAGGGAGGAAAAACTATGGCCTTCATTAGATGTTTCCCTTATACAGGTTGATTCTCTAAGCAGACAAAGCTATGCTGTTACAGAAGGATGTGGCCTTAACCTCGGCACGAGAGACTTTTGATCTCCAGATTACAAGGTCTTCAGGCTGAGATACAAGTGCTAGTCTGAACAAACTTCCCACTCCATTTCAGAGAAATGTTACATCGTATCTTTAAAAGGTCTAATATGAGTGGGAATGTACACCTATTTAAGATCATAGGTTCTGGACTATTGAGCACCTTTCGGACAATCTTCGGATTTATACCATCATTTATACATTCCGTATTGGGAAGTGATTTTGGAGGACTTCCACTGGTCCTACTACTTGTAGTGGGTATCCTTGTTTAAATTTTTTTGCTACACAATGGACGGGCCAGTTTTCAAACAGATGGAAAAAGCACTCCTGGTGCGATGTTGTCACTTCATCTGGGTGCACATTGGCTTCGGTAGCTAAGAGAGAATTGGTTCCTTTAGTTCAGATCAGTCTGGGTCTGCCTGTGCTCCGCTTCCTATTCCACAGTTACAAATGAGTGTTGGACATATGTCTGACCCTTCCATCGGTTGCACCACCGGACGTAGACGTACTACCGGACCCTTTAAAGGCCCACCTATTACAGTGTCTTCAGCGTATTCCCATGTTGATGACCGCATTCTTCGAGCCGCAAAACACACAAGATGATGGACGGAATGTTTCACAATGGCAAAACATTCACCCCCAGTCACAGATCTGGGTTTAATCCATCGTTATTTTGCTCACCAAACCACCCCAGTTCAGACATGGCCATATTCAAAACAGTCTTGGCCCTGTGCCTTATGGGAACAGTCCAGCCCGAACTGCCAAGCTATGTCATCCCTGGACCGGAATCAAGCATCCTAGGACCGGCATCCTGGCTATCATTCTTAGAGCCTCCACGGGATGCTTCAGCTCCTGTCAGAACGGACACTAGCTCTACAACCAGCACACATGTAACAAGTGCTTCCACAGTGGCTGTTGTGGGAACTGAAGATGATCACCTTTGCTCCATTGACCGTCGTCTGTGAATGCAAGCAACAGTGATGTATCTCCCACACAGGACACAAACATTTGGCTCTCTGTGTGATGGGAACAATTTGGACTTGTTCCAAAACGAGCCAAATTGTAATTCGAAAACACTATTTTGTTTTATTTTTCTTTCCTGCTCTCATTGAGCACTATGGCTTTCGATGTGCTCAGTTGGTCTAACGGTATATTTACTTTCAAGAGGACTTATAGAGCTATTTTAACTTCTGCATTGTTTCTAACAAAGACCATGTTTTTCAATGTTTTTATACTTTTTTAAAAAAGGCCTATTTTAGCTTTTGTCGATATTGTTGTCCTTTCGGATGAGGAGTGGGCGTTATGATCCCCAATGTACCCCAATATACGACTAGCCAGCTGCACAACCTTTTTCCTACATTTGTCCTACCTTACCCTAATCAACGGTTCTGGTGCTGACCTTTCCCTAGTTATGTGCCGAATAAATGTTGTGTGGTTTTCCTCAAAAACTAGCCTCATTTATTATGCATGAGGATTCTTAGTATCATATCTTAATCCCCTGCCTAGTATATGCACAGCAAGATTACCATCTTCTGCATAATAACTCTATACAAAAGTCACTGCTATTGTCATCCTTTAATGACAGACCCACAGTACCATTACACATTTAGGTAGAACCGCTGAGGGTACCTTTCAGGTATAAAAGAACCACATCTTCACTGGGCAACCAGAGGAGAAGCTTCCACGCTGACACAAGCTTCTGAAGTACCTGCATGCTGAAACTGCAGTACGCAGTGGTCTGATATCCCTTGCGGGGTGCCCAACTTGAGACCAAGACGGGAACCTTTGTTCATTCCCATTAGGTAATTGGGTTGGCTATTTCCTAGGGCATTCTTGGCTTTACACCTACATACATGTTAGGTACACTTAGGAACATTTAGATAGGGTTAGCATAAAAAGAGTATACTCGATTACTGCCATGTATCGATATGCTTGCATATGTTTACTGTTTTAGCACCATGGTATTTACTCTGTCAGTGCTTGTAATCTTATATTTCTGTTTCTGTCTAATGATTGTCGCAGCAAACATGTTTTATACTAGAAGGGCGCTACATCAATAAATGCTTATTGAAAACGTCTCCATCATTTATTCTGTGAATCTCTCTGAAACTAAGTGAGCACGTTTAACTGAGCGAAAAGTGCTGTTCTGTTTCAATGATCCCTGAGGGATCAACGGTTGTCATGTTAAATAGTTGTCAGAAACTATTCGCTCCTTGGTAAGGATAGGGGCTTATGGTGACACTGTGAGCTAGCTGGTCTAAAGGCCAACGTATTCTTTTGGGTGTCTGGAATCAGTCTGGACATCAATCCCATAGTTTGTTTCCCATAGTTTATGTTATCTAAACGTGCAGATTTTATGTATTATTAGGAACTACACAACAGTGTCTCCTCTCTCCTGTGGTAACAAACCCCTCCCCCCCAGTGACCACATGACACTCATGGACCCCTATCATCACCTCCACTGCTCTCCCATGCCCGAGTCTCCAGTGTACCCGCCACTCCATTTGCCCCCTGCTGCCCTGGGTACCTTAGGAATAGAGGCTGTTCGATGCCAGAGAGAGCAGTTTTCAAATGTAGAAATGCCCTCTCTGCCATCAGACAACGTCCTGTTAGAGGTGCAGTGCTGCTTGACATTTCTGCCTGGTCACAGAAAGTGACTAGTCATAGTTTCCAGTAGTGACCGAGTAGTACCAGTGGGCTTCGTTCTCTCACCCAGATGGACATTGGTGGTGCGCAAAACACATGAAATAGTTAAGATCAGCGGTGGCATCCTTAATGGTAGGCATTAAAACCAGTGGAGAGAAAGGGGACTAAGGGGCGGGAGAAGAACAAATGTGAAGTATGGATAAGTTAGTTACCTGTAATCCTAGTTCTCTTCCAGGGGTTTACTCAAAGTCATAAGCACTGAATAGTACCGCCCACGTGCGGGATCCCGGAGCAATAGCCAAAAACTTGCATAATATATATATATATATATATATATTATCTCGCTCGTTTCCTCTCAATAAAGCGCCCACCATCCGGAGCCACAGCAAAAGGAAGAAACGGAAGACCCAGAGTGCAGGTGAGTTTTTTTAATTTTCAGCACACCTCGCCAGCATAACGTTTTGGCCTACACACAGGCCTTGGTCACATATATATATATATATATATATATATATATACACACACACACACACATACATACATAAATACCCATTAATATAGATAATATGCATATACATATACATATGCAGCCTTACAAAAAAACCGTATTAGGCTCCAAAACTGCCATCATTGCATGTAATACTTTTACATTTGACAAAATAAAGACCTATAAGTCACCGTATATGAAATATGTAAAGAAGAAAACTCCCCAGAGTTTCTTTGAAACACACAACCTTTATTTTCAAAGGTAAAACAGGCAGAATCATAGAGGCAGATTTAGCCTTGACAGGCTGCATATAAAACAATTGGAAAATTGGCGCCTTGCTTTTAAGACCTCCAGGAACCCCCAGGCTCCCATCATGCACCACAGCTGGCAGTTAGGTCAGTTCTTTTCGACGGCATATAACAGTGTAATCACAGCATGGGTAACAGGTAAATATATAGGCCTAGTATTCGTGCGGGGAGGAGGGAGGGTTGCTTATGACTTTGATGAGTATACCCTGGAAGAGAAATAGGATTACAGGTAAGTAACTTATCCTTCTCTTCCAGGGGATACTCATCAATAGTCAAAAGCACTGAATAGATTAGCAAGCCCAACCCCATACCCTGTGGACAAATACCAGCATATCAAAACATTTTACCAACAGATATTACCCAAACACATTTCTCAGGCGGATGCTCAGTTTGTTCAAGCATCTCTAAGTGTCAGAATCAAGGCAGTAATGGCGTGCAAAAGTATGAATCGAACACCATGTGGCTGCATTACAGATTTCATTAATCGGTACATTCCTAAGCATTGCTATTGTAGCAGCTTTGCCTTTTGTATAAAGTGCTCTCAGCTTGCCCGGGAGCTGCTTTTGTGCTAACTGATAAGATAACATAATGCATGACACTATCCATCTAGTGATGGACCTTTTAGAGGCAGGAAAACCTGTATTCAACAGACCATAATTCACAAACAGTTGGTCAGACTTTCGTACACTCTTTATTTAATCAAGATAGAATTTCAACACTTATTTTAAATCTAAAGAGTGCAGAGCTCTCTCAGCTGGAGTGTCCGGTTCGGAAAAAAAAGTAGGAAGAGCGACTGACTGGTTAATGTGAAAATCCGAGACCACCTTAGGAAGGAACCTCGGATGAGTATGTAACATCACTCTATATGCATGAAAAACGAGATAAGGCTCTGTAGAGCATAAGGCTTGTATCTCACTTACCCTGCAAGCAGAAGTGATTGCCAAGAAAAAAGCAGTCTTCCATGACAGGTGTTGCAGGGAAGCCTTATGAATGGGTTCGAACGGGCGACCCATTAGTTTAGATAGGACCACATTCAGCTCCCATGGAGGAGATGGAGCCCTAACAGGAGGATAGACTTTCTTGAGACCCTCCAGGAAATCCTTAACTAGCATTTGAAAGAAAGAAGCCTGAGTGGGAGACTTTCTATATGCTGTTATCGCTGCCAGGTGAACCTTTATGAAGGAATACTGTAAACCTGCTTTGGCCAAAGAAAGTAAGTATGCTACAGTACCTGCTCTTGACCTCGAATAGGGTCATGACCTTGAGCAGTACACCACATAAAAATCCGCTTCCACTTAAAAGCATAAGACTTTCTCGCAGAAGCTCTCCTAGCCTCTTTTAAAATCTGCATGCAGTCCTGTGATAGGCCTAAACGTCCATATTGGATGAACTCAGGTGCCATGCTGCTAACCTCAGGGATGGCAGGTTGGGGGGGTGGGGGGGGGGGCGGGAGGGGAGAACACCTTGCCGCTCGCCCTGGTCAGCAGATCCAGATGACATGGCAGCCTCCTGTATGGTACTTTCGATAGGTGAAGAAGGTCCGCATACCACCATTGGATGTCTGGTATTCCCCAGTTGTGGAAAATGTCTTGTACAGCTTCTTGTTTTAGCACCCAGTCATGTGCTTCTGCGAAATGCCTGCTTAGGTTGTCCGCTTGAACATGGAGGACGCCCGGCAAGTGAACTGCAGATATTCTCATGTCTCGTGCCAGAAGCCATTTCCAGATTGCCTGTGCTTCCAGCGACAGGGGTCTGGATCTTGTTCGGCCCTGCTTGTTCAGGAAGTACATCGTTGTTGTGTTGTCCGTCTGAACAAGCAGAGAGGTCAATGTTATTGACTGAAAGAACGCTTTGAGAGCTAGATGTACAGCTACGAGTTCCAGCATGTTTATGTGGTATAGTTGCTCTTTCTCTGACCACATTCCTTGGATCTGTAATGATCCTATATGAGCGCCCCATCCCTGAAGGGACGCATCCGTTGAGGCATGTCCTCTTGAAAAGGGACTCCCACGATGAGATGAATCCGTCGCATCCACCATCTGATGGAAAGTCGGACTGACAGGGGTATTGATAAACTGTCCTCCAAGCGATTGGAGATTAGGGACCACTGATCCTCCAGAGTCTGCTGATGAGGTCTCATGTGAAGCCTGGCATTTGGAACTAGAAAAATACACAAGGCCATAGACCCCAGTAGGGAGGAGATCTGCCTGGCAGTGGGCTGAGCTGTCTTCAAGAGAGTTTGACACTTGAGGAGAATGGATGATAGTCTCTCCTCCAAAGGATACCCTCTTGTGTTGACTGAGTCAAGAGTTGTGCTTAGATAGTGTATCCTCTATGTTGGATTGAGGATGGACTTCTTGAAGTTTACATGCAGGCCGAGCCGATGCAACTGGTGAATATAGTGCGCTAGATGTTGTTACAGAAGAGTGGGAGACGCATTCTTGAGAAGCCAGTCGTCTAGGTAAGGATAAACGAATAGTGCTGTTTCCTCAAGAAAGCCGCTACTACTGCCATACACTTTGAGAAAGTGCGAGGAGCCGACTTCAGCCCGGAGGGCAGGACCGTGAAATAGAAGTGGTTTGATTGGATGCGAAACCGTAGCAACTTCCGATGCTTTCGAGAGATTGGTATGTGGAAATAGGCATCTTGAAGATCTATGGAACACATCCAGTCCCCTGGATGTAGAAGCGGTATTATTTGATATAATGCCGGCATCCTGAACTTTTCTCGAAGAATGAATTTGTTGAGACGTCTGTGATCTAGTATATGCCTGAACTCCTTGTTTGTACCGTTCTTTGGGACCAAAAAGTATCGGGAGTAGATCCCTTGCCGATGTTTGTGCCATGGGACCTCCTCAATGGCGTTCTTTAGGAGTAGACCAGACACCTCTTCCCTCAAGAGATTTATACGATGGGCGACAGTCTTTTGAAGAGGAATGGAAGGTGGAGGGGACTTAAACTTGATGGTATACCCATTCTTTACAATATTCAGCACCCACTTGTCTAGTGTGATTCTTGTCCACTCTTCCAGGTAAAAAAGTACACTTCCCCCCACCGGAGTGGGAAACAGAGATAGGGGAAGCAAGCACTCACTGCTTTTGTTGCTGTTGCTTGGCAGCAGGTGTGGACTGTCTGGAAGTACCAACTCTTCCTCTACCAGCACGACGCTGGAAGAATTGTGGCCTTCCTTGATTTTGTTGCGAGGACCATTGAGGGGTTTGAACCCTCTGTTGGTTTTGTCGCCGGTCGTAAGGACGGTAGCTTCGCCTGAAGTCCTTCCTCTTCTAGAGACCTACAGCTTTAACTGTATCAAGCTCTGTTTTCATTCGAGACATTTCATCATTGGCATGAGATCCGAAGAGTGATGATCCATTGAAAGGAAAATTAAGAATGCGATGCTGTGCTTCAGGTTTCAGCCCAGTCAGTCTCAGCCAAGCCGAGCGTCGAGCACAAATCCCATGAGAATAGCCATGTGCAACTAGATCTGAAGCATCAGCCGCTGCACTGATCACTTGATTGGCTACTCGGCCACCTTCATGCAGGATTTCAAGGAAGTCTTGTTTGTCCTCTTTTGGGAGCTTCTCCGTGAAGCGTGAAAGGGAGTCTCATAATGAGCAATCGTATCGACCCAGCAAAGCTGAGGAGCTGGCCACTTTCTTGTAGGAAGCTGAGGTAGTGCACATTCTATTACCCACAGAATCCATTATCTTACGGTCTTTATCTGCGGCCACAGACGATTATGCTGCCCCTGTCTGATTCTTTCGTGCAGCCGACACAATCACAGAGTCGGTGGAGGGTCAGCCCTCAGAAAGAAGGGATCATTATCAAGAGCCTTATATTTCTTTGTGATCCTAGATGGTGCAGCCCCCGCCGATGCTGGAGTGAGAAACTTCTGTAGAGCAGGCTCCAGCAATCCAGGCGCTAGAGGAAGCAAAGGTCTTGAGGAAGCCTTTTGGTGCAGGGTTTCAAATATCACTGATGTTTTGGTGGTAGAGACCGGCATTTCAATGTGAAGTTTTGCAGCCCCACGGCAGAGAACCTCATTAAAGGTTGGAATATCATCAATGAGCGATATTCTGCTTAGAGGAGAGGAGGAAAGAGTCAGAGAATAGTCTGCCTTGGAATCTAATGACCATGTAGAAGACCTACAGCTCCGTCTTCTAGGAGATCGGTGGTGTGATACCCTACTCCTAGGAGAGCGTGATAGTCGTCTTCTCGTCGATGGGGACCTTCTCAGTGTGGTACGCTCGTGTCTCCCCGAAGAATACACTGACAGGATCAAAGGTGACCTTGATCTTGAAGAAGACCGTGGTAGATTAATTCTGCGGATCTTCCACTCTCTAATATCTCCTAACCATCTCGGCCAGATAAATGGTCGGTGGGGATGGAGACGGTACTGATGAGGGCTCTGGAGATACTTGTACTATCTGAAGCCCTAGGAAGGAGAAGCACTCCCTGATGTCACCACCTGGGCCTCCCGCGTCGAACCGTCCTTCGACGTCGCACTAGGTCTCTTCGCTGGAGGAGAAGCCGATTGAGATCTCCTTGACATCGACCTCCTGGACGTCGACCTAGATCTCGACCTCCTAGACCCAGAAGGCCTTTTCTTAGATCTTGATGTCGATCTCCTCGACAGTGATCTCTTTGACATCGACCTCTTCGGCGACGACGTCGATGTTATGTGTCTCAACGTCAAATGGCTAGGTTCTACAGCATCGAAGCCCTTGGTGTTCGGCTCGACGTCGATGCCATTGGACCTCTCGCTGTCGACAGCGATCTCGACGTCGGTCCACAGCCTCTCTGCAGCGAGCTTTGACGTCAAGCCCCGACCTCTTGAGGACGTAGGCGAGCCAGACTTGGACCGCCTACGAGTGGATGACGACCTCATCATATGTCTCTTCTCACATGGTTTTGACGGCGAGGGATGTCTTGACGGCGAGGGATGTCTCGACGACCAAGGATGCTTCTACGGCGAAGGTTGTTTCGATGTCGACAGACGTCTCGACAGAGGTCTCAAAGGCGATTTCGACGCCGACTCTGAGCACAGAGGTACCTTGGCTGACGATCTGTCCCTCGACGGGGTAGGAGACCGATGCCTTCTTTTTTCACCTCTTTCTTTGCGCTCTCTTGGTTGAGAAGAGGGCTTCAGTGAATTATGTTATTCTCTCCCACTCCCTGTTTCCTTTCCTCTCTCGTGTAAGGAATGTAGCTTGATCTTCTCCCTCTCTCTAAGGGTTCTCTTGGAAAACTTGCTGTAGTGGTAACATTGGTCTGGCTTGTGGGATGAAGGCAAACAAGCAATACAGACCGAATGAGTGTCAGACTTAGCCATCTTTTTACCACAGGCCGGGCACTTATTGAATAAGGCCGGCATTTTGACTGGAAAAAATAGCCAAAAGTCCGAAAGAAATGTAGAATTAGTGAGCTAAGGACTAAATACGTCGAGTGAAGTCCAAAAAATTATCTTTCTACGAGAAAAAAGTGATAAAATATCATCAACTGACGAGCGCAGTGCTTCAGGATCCTCACAGAAGGAGCCGGAAAAAAGAACAGACCTAACTGCCACCTGCGGTGCATGAAGGGTGCCTGGGGGTTCCTCGAGGTCTTAAAGGCACGGCGCCAATTTTCCAATTGTTTTCTATGCAGCCTGTCTAGCCTAATTCTGCCTCTATGATCCTGCCTGTTTTACCTTTGAAAATAATGGTTGTGTGTTTCAAAGAAACTCAGGACAGTTTTCTTTACATATTTCATATATGGTGACTTATATGTCTTTATTTTGTCAAATGTAAAAGTTTTAAATTCAATTATGGCAGTTTTAGAGCCTAATATGGTGTTTTTTAGGCTGCATATGTATATGCATATTATCTATATATATGGGTATTAATGTATAGATATATGCATATTATTGGCTATTGCTCCGGGATCCCGCACGTGGGCGTGACTATTCAGTGCTTATGACTATTGATGAGTATCCCCTGGAAGAGAACCAGGGATCGACAGGTGAACCAGGAGCGTGGCCTAAAAAGATGTGGTGCAGTGGCCTCGGCGGACTGGAGAGCCCGGTATAGTTTGAAGTGTGTTGATCCCTACCTACTCCCCTACAACCCTGCTTGGGGGACAAGATCTGCCTGTAGCTTTTAAACCCTGTGTAATATGAAGGCACCCCACATTCCACTATAGCGCATGGGTGCTGTTACATGTAATGTTTGTAGTCTTTGAATGCTGTTCTACGACGAGCCTGGAACGATGGGTGTAAAGACTGAACGTTGAGTCAGTAGGCAGAGTCCTTCGCACGCATCGGGACCTACCTGTTCTAGAGCAGTTATTCTCATTCACATCTTGGCAATGATCTGGACTTCCCCACATGCCCGACACCCACTGGCCTGCCTCCATGCCATGCCGGAGTCACAGGGTCCTTCGATCTCATTCTGGCAACATTTACACTCTGCCTGGTTTCCTTGATTCTGCGCCTGGCGCTTTAGGCATTGAGTTTCCTGCCTTTGGCCAAGCGCCTGACTGGCCAGCTGTCAGAACCAGTACCAAAAAAAAAACCTTCCACAGAAGCTGAATGGCCGAAGATCTCTGATGAATATTTCCCAACTCCCAAATGCCCCTGAAACGGAATCTCTCGGATATAAGAAACAATGGGGAATGGGACAGAAAGAGAGACTGCCACACTGGTATTGTCACTAGACTCCTTCCTAGGGTCACCTGACTGCACCTGTAAAGTAAACACAATTACTACAGTCTAGAAGCTTCTATTAATTCAATGAATATATATATATATATATATATATATATATATATATATATATATATATATATATAAGAGTGCTAGGTTCTTAAATAGACTGTATACCTTAACTTGTGTGGAATGTAGCCTCTCTCTTATGGTTTAGTAAATGAAGTAATTGCTTTCTTATATCAGCATATATTCAACATTGTATCCAAAAGTAAATAATAAGTCTTTCTTCTTATCCTCAGAAGTGAAGTTCCCACAAAACTGTTGCGGTTCAAGTAGTTGAATGGAGGCAAGTACAAATATATATATATTTCTGCCTACTTGTAGGAAGAAGAATGAACCAAAAAATCATTTGTTCTGAATGTGCATAAATTCAAACTCTAAAATGTTGCCTCATAAAAAATTATGTAACTACTGTCTGTAGGATGAGGCTTATATTCAAAGTCTTTTTATGTTGCCTCCAGAATGAATATGTGATAACTGTCCGAAGAATGAGGCAAGGACTAGTGTCCAAAAAAAAAACTAAATAACAATAAGAATTCTTGTGACCTACCAAGAAATGGCAGGACCCAGAATGTTTTACTTAATATTAAATGCAGGATAATAGGCTTGCTACCTGAGTTCAAGAGTTCAAACGCTTTCCTAAAAACATGTGCGTTCGGAAGCCACAACTCTTCGAATACTGGTTGAAAGACTCCCTGACCGACGACTTCACACGGATAAATAAATACACCTCACCGGAAAATGTAGCAGCCGAAATATGGGAGAAAATATACACGCTAACTCTGGAAAACTGGTCTCTGGACACAGCTGTGCAGAAACTCTGGGAATTCAAACACTGAGAAATGTTTCTCAGAAGAAAAACCCTGGATGCGCTGTAGTCCGGCAAAATCTTCAGTTGAAGTGCGCCGTTGCTTGTCAGCGCGAGCAGGATGTAGCTGTGCTGACGAAAAGGAGTGCTACGCTAGAGTGCTAACCAAAATGCATACACCATGTTGGACGGAGGGGAAAACAACGTTTAACCCCTAACCTGAGTGATCGCCTTGCCTGAGCCACCAATAAACTCCACAACTTAGTGGTATGAAACAGGGAATGGATCTGTTATACTTTGAAACTGGGTCCACAAACCTTTGACTGGAGAGCATTTAACCCAATTCTGACAGTACCCCCCACCAAAACCCTCTCTCTAGGTTTCTGAAGATTAGTCTTATGGAACTCTTTCACCAACCTAGGGGCATGAACATTCTAACTGGGCTCCCATGATCTTTCCTCTGGGCCAAAACCCTTCCAATCTACCAGATACCAAAGTTGACCCTTTCTGATCTTAGAATCCAGAATTCTCTTAACCTCAAATTTCTCCTCCGAGGACACTTACACTGGAACTGGAGGTGAAACCGGTCTTAGATCTGGAGGACTTCTTTTCACCAAAGATACATGAAAGGTTGGATGTATTTTTAACTTACTAGGAAGTTTTACTTTTACACTAACTGGGTTAATCATTTTTTCCACAGGATATGGACCCAAAAATCTAGGTTGGAATTTCCTATTTCCTCTCAATCGCACATGACGAGTTGAGACCCAAACCTGAAATTGGGACTGTCTTTTCGTCTTTTGTCAGCCTGTTTCTTCTGAGAATTTTTGCCTTAACAAGATTATCAGACGCCTTTTTGTAAGCTTCTTGTAATTTCTGTATAACGTCTCCAGCTACAGGTACATCCAAATCTTCCTTCCCTAGCAACATGTTGGGATGTCTGCCCGAATTAAGGTAGAAGGGAGAGTAACCAGTAGAAGAATTAACTGAAATGTTGTACACAAATTCAGCAGTACCAAGAAACTCAAGCCACTTTCCCTCCTGATCCATCAAATAGAGCCGTAAATATTGTTCAAGATCCTGGTTTACTCTATCCGCCTGTCCATCCGTTTCAGGATGGAAACTGGTAGACAGACGAACCTTAACACCCAATCCTTCTAAAAAGGATTTTCAAAATCGAGAAGTAAACTGGGAACCACAATACGAGATCACCACCCTTGGTATTCCATGGAGTTTCACAATATTCTGAATGAATAGACTAGCTAAACTAGAAGCAGTTGGAAGGGCCTTTATAGGAATAAAATGGCTCATTTTAGAAAAATGATCAACCACCACCCAAATGACTGAGTAACCCTTACTAGACGGCAAATCTACAATGAAATCCATGGATACAGTATGCCATGGGTAAGGGGGTACAGGTAAGGGCATAAGAAAACCCTGTGGAGACCGACGATCAACTTTTCCTTTCACACAGGGCTGTCTCACTTGAGCTTCCATGACAGGCCAACAGAAAGATAGTTTCAAGAGTTCCAGTGTCTTTTTTACTCTTTTATGACCAGCCAGCGGATGTTCATGAAACATCTGGATCAATTCTTTACGGAGATCATCATTTGGCAACAAAGGTTTTCCTTGAAAGAAAGGTCTACCCTCCCTTATCTCACGCTCAGGTCCTTCCTCTTTCCATGATTCAAGTTTGCTCGGAGGAAAGATTTTCACTAATCTTTTGCTCCAATTCTTCATTGATGGTGGAACTTACAATTTTCTTTTCAGGAATGATATACCCAGTCTGTGCTTCCTCTTTGCCATCTCCAACATTCAATCGGGATAATGCATCAGCCTTCCCATTGACTGATCCAGGCTTGTAGGTTAACACAAAATTGAAATCAGCAAAAAAGAGCGACCCTCTAAGCTGTCTTGGAGTAAGTGTCTTGGCAGATTTAAAAAATTGCAAATTGCGATGATCAGCAAACACAGTTACTATATGTTTAGCACCATACAGGTAATGCCTCCAATCCTGGAAGGCATCCTTGAAAGCCAACAGTTCCTTATCTGCAATGGAATAATTAATCTCTGCAGCGGACAGTTTGAGAACGGTAGGCTACTGGGAGGAGCTGGCCTGTATGTCGTTGAGAGAGTATTCCTCCAATTGCCAAGTTAGTAGCATCAGCTTCAATAAAGAATGGTTCTGCCAAATTTGAATGCTGTAAAACTGGTGCCGTAATAAAGGTTTCTTTCAATGACTGAAAAGCCTTTTCAGTTCAGAGGTTCCAATCAAACTTTTCATTCTTCTTGAGCAATCGGGTAATGGGGGCAACCCTCTAAGAAAATTTCAGAATGAATCGTCGATAAAAATTGGCAAATCCCAGAAAGCTCTGTATTTCCTTCACAGTACGTGGGGCGGGCCAATCCTTTATAGCTCTCACCTTAGAGTCATCCACGGAGACACCTTCAGGAGTTAGAATGAAACCCAAAAACTCCACTCTAGTGGAATGGAAAACACACTTTTCCAACTTCACAAATAGCTGGTTCTGAAGTAGTCTTTCTAAAATTGAACGAACATGCTACACATGTTAAATGTTTTTGGAGAAAATGAGTATCTCATCAGTATATACTACAGCAAAATGGTCCCAAAAATCTCGTAGTACATCACTGACGAAATGTTGAAAGGCAGATGGGGCATTGCAAAGACCAAATGGCATAAACTGGTACTCAAATAAGCCGAAACGAGTTTGAAATGCCGTCTTCCATTCGTCTCCTTCAGCCATGCGAACCCAGTGATAAGCCCCCTGCAGATCCAATTTGGTATAGATTTGAGACTCCTTTACTTGATGCAAAAGTTCTGAAATCAAAGGTAAAGGATACCTATTCTTCTTGGTGACCAGGTTCAATACACGATAATCGATGCACGTTCTTAAACTCCCATCTTTCTTTGGAATAAAGAAAAGGGGAGAATGGACTGGCAACTGAGATGGACGGATAAATCCATTGGCAAGATACCGGTCCAAATAGTCCCTTATATGCTTGTTCTCCACTTTCGACAATGCATAAATACGACTACAAGGTAAAGATGCACCAGGTTCCAGTTCAATCTTGCAATCATACTCTCGATGTGGAGGTAATTTCAATGCTTCCTTCTCGTTGAACACCGCTTTTAAATCTTGATATTCTTCAGGGAAGCTCCGAGCTTCCACAGCACAAATCATTCTGGTCTGCTCTGCTAAACAAACAGATGGTGAAGGTCGAGATTCACTCTGGTCTTTACTCATGTCAGGGTCAAAACAATGCCTGACACAATAGTCAGAATTCAATTCTATGGTTCTCTTAGCCCAATCAATCTTCGGATTGTGTTCCGTTAACCATGGCAATCCCAGAATCAACTGAAATTGAGGGGCGTCAATTAGATTGAAACTTATTAACCTCCTATATCTAGCAGGACCATACAAAGTGATCTCCTCCGTATCAAAGGTGATTGGTCCTGACGAAAGATTGGTGCCATCCACCACTCTAACAGGTTCGGGTTTTTCCTTCTTAATGAATAATATTCACAAAGATTTAGCAAATCGGATGTCACAGAAATTCCCCGTAGCACCAGAATCAATCATTAAAGAAACTTCCTCCACTTGTGTCTCTCGAAACGAAATCCTGCTAGAAATTATCAAATGCGGAGCAGATGATTGAAGAGTGTTCACTAACTGCTGCGTGCTTGGAGTGGACTCCTTGTCAGCTCCCACCAGAGCAACTCCATCCACTGGTGGGGCCTGTCTTTTACCCATGATGAGTTCTTGGGCTTCTTGGGACAATCTCTGACGAAGTGACCAGATCCTCCACAATACATGCACAACTTCCCTTGTCGGCTCTTTTCGCGTTCCTCCTTACTCAAAGGCCTACGTACAGTACCAATCTACATTGGTTCCTCAGTCGGACCAGCTTCACCAGACTTAGAAACTTCAGATTTAACCCTATCAAATCTAGGTGGCATTTGCCGAACTTCTTTCCAACGCTCACATCTTCTTTCCGATTGACGTTGATCTATCTACAGCACTAGATCAATCAGTTCTGAAACATTTGTGGGTCTTTTAGGAATCTGAGCTAGGCCATCTTTCAACTCATCTCGAAGACCTCTGTAAAAAAAAAAAAAATCGCTGCGCGCTTTGACTCTGGCCACTGAGTTTCCACAATAAGTTTGTTATACTGAGCCAAATATGCCACCAACTCACGATTTCCTTGTTTAAGGTCTAACAGCTCATTGTCTGTAGTTTGTGAAAAGGTTCAATGATCAAAAATGCGTAGGAACTCAGCCTTGAACTCATCAAAATTGTACAACACCGGATCATTGGACGTAACCAGAGGCATGGACCATCTCCACTCAAATAAGACAGCATGAACGCCACTTTAGACTGATCTTCTTTGAAAATGATTGGCTTACACAAAAAATGAAAAGAACACTGTGTGAGGAAAATGTGTGCCTTATGAGGATCACCCAAAAATCTTTCTGGAGGGGCCAAAGGGATAGTGGGAGACATAGCATGGATCACCTGAGTAGTTAATTCAGAAGTTGAAGGAGTTGGCGAGAACGTAGAGGTTTTAGGCTCACTAAAGTTTGGACTTGGGCTAATGGCTACTTTATCTAATCTTTGTCGTAAATAACTTGCCTCCTGATTAGATTTTCTCACCTCCTCCCTAGTTTCACTTAACTGTTTTTGTAAGCCTTATAAAATTGAAACTAAAAAGTCTTGACCTCAAACCCTTCAGCCATCACGCCCAGGTGGAACCACAAAGGTTTTTATGGCACTTCAATCTGTCAGAACCAGTACCAAAAATCAAACCTTCCACAGGAGCTGAATGGCCGAAAATCTCCGATGAATATTTCCCAACTCCCCAATGCCCCTAAACCGATATCAGAAACAATGGGGAAAGGGGAATGGGACAGAAAGAGACTGCCACACTGGTATTGTCAGTGGACTCCTACCTAGGGTCACCTGACTGTACCTGTAAAGTAAACACAATTACTACAGTCTAGAAACTTCTATTAATTCAATGAATATATATAAGAGTGCTAGGGGTTCTTAATTAAACTGTATACCTTAACTTGTGTGGAATTTAGCCTCTCTCTTATGGTTTAGTAAATGAAATAATTGCTTTCTTATATCAGCACTAGCAGCCCGTCCCGACGTTGTCCGGGAGCAATCATGGCTCAGGGCCCCGCCCGCCCTGACATTGTGTAACCTGCCCACGTCACTGCTCACATCACTTTTTCCTGCTGTAATGCCCCGTTTGGTACCTGCCCACGTCACTGGCCACGCCACTTTTTCGTCCTGTAATGGCCCGTTTGCTACCCGCTCCACTTTGTACGCTTTTGTCACCTGCACACGTTTCTTTTTCCTCCGGTTAACCTGCCCATGTCACTGCCCACGTCACTTTTTCCTCCCTGTAATGCCCCGTTTCACTTTTTCGTCCTGTAATGGCCCCTTTGCTCCCCGCTCCACTTTGTACGCTTTTGTCACCTGCACACGTTTATTTTTCCTCCTGTTAACCTGCCCACGTCACTGCCCATGTCACTTTTTCCTTCCTGTAATGCCCCGTTTCACTTTTTCATCCTGTAATGGCCCGTTTGCTTCCCGCTCCACTTTGTATGCTTTTGTCACCTGCACACGTTTATTTTTCCTCGTGTTAACCTGCCCACGTTACTTTTTCCTGCACACGTTTGTTTTTCCTCTGGTACCTGTGGCTCGCTCACCGTTCCTCCCCGCCGCTGCTCCTCCCTCACGTTTGCTTTGCTGACTGGTAACTTGGCGCCCTACCTCATCCGCCGCTGACCGCTCCTCCCCGCCGCCGCTCCTCACTGTCTGCCCGCCGATCCTCACCGCCTGTCCGCCGGTCATGTCCGCTGCTCCCCTGATCTCCGCCGCTCCTCGTCACTGCTCCTCCCCGTGCTGATCTCCGCCGCTGCTCCCCGCGCTGTTCTCCGCCGCTCCTGTACGCCGCTCCTCGCGTGTACGCCGCTCCTGATGTCAGCACGCACATCGCGGCCGGCGCTACTTTGAAGGGACTACTTTTTTTTGTTACTTATATTTTTTAATAACGTATTTATTTTTAATTTATATAGCCTATGTCCATCTGCAAACCCTGAGGATTACAACGATGCATCGGGTGTGTGGATTGGCGCTGTGGTTCCCGAGTTTACCCGCCTCAAAGCCTCAAAGTTCTTCCTTTATAATAGTAGTATAGATATATTCAACATTGTATCCAAAAGTAAATAATAAGTCTTTCTTTTTATCCTCAGAAGTGAAGCTTCCACAAAGCTGTTGCGGTTCAAGTAGTTGAATGGAGATAAGTACAAATATGTATATATATTTCTGCCTACTTGTAGAAAGAAGAATGAACCAAAAAAAATCATCTGTTCTGAATATGCATGAATTCAAAATCTAAAATGTTGCCTCAGAAAAAATTATGTAACTACTGTCTGTAGGATGAGGCTTATACTCAAAGTCTTTTTATGTTGCCTCCAGAATAAATATGTGATTACTGTTCGAAGAGTGAGGCAAGGACTAGTGTCCACAAAAAACTACAGAACAATAAGAATTCTTGTGACCTACCAAGAAATGGCAGGACCCGGAATGTATTACTTTATTTTAAATTCAGAATAATAGGCTTGCTACCTGAGTTCAAGAGTTAAAACGCTTTCCTAAAAACATGTGCGTTCGGAAGCCACAACTCTTCGAATACTGGCTGAAAGACTTCCAGGCTAACGACTTCACAGGGATAAATACACCTCACCGGAAAATGTAGCAGCCGAAATATGGGAGAAAATATACACGCTAACTCTGGAAAACTGGTCTCTGGAAACAGACGTGCAGAAACTCTGGGAATTCAAACACAAAGAAATGTTTCTCAGAAGAGAAACCCTGGATGCGTTGTAGTCCTGAGAAATCTTCAGTTGAAGTGCGCCGTTGCTCGTCAGCGCGAGCAGAATGCAGCTGCGCTGACTAAAAGGAGCGCTACAGTAGAGCGCTAACCAAAACGCATACACCATGTTGGATGGAGGGGAAAACAAGGTTTAACCCCTAACCTAACTGAGTGATCGCCTTGCCTGAGCCACCAATAAACTCCACAACTTAGGGGTATGAAACAGGGAATGGATCTGTTTTACTTCGAAACTGGGGCCACAAACCTTTGACTGGAGAGCATTTAACCCAATCCTGACACCTGCTGCGTTACGTCACACGGTCGGGGCAGCCTGCACGTCTTATCACAGCAACGCCATCACGTTCAAACGTGAGCGTCACCTTGCAGGTGGTCATCTTGGATTGGACTGCAGGCCTAGGCCCTTACTCGACTCATGCTGCTGACGCCTGCAAAATGAGTTAGGATCCTTCTATATCAACGCCAAAGGCAGGATCCACGCCTATCTGCACTCGCGGTGACAGGCACACCTTTTCTCCTTACATTCGTTAACTGTTTCTAAACTTTGAGCCTGCACTTTTGATGATAGGCTCATCTTAAAATTCTTATTGTATGTTAACCATTTGCAACCTTTGGTGACAGGCTCACCTTTAAATTTTAATGACCTGTTATCTCGGTAAAAGGCAAACCTCTTTTGACACATTCCTTTTACGGGTCTTCTGTTTGTAAGCTGGCACTTTTAGTGACAAGCTCACTATTATTCAACTGCTGTCTCTGTAAATTTAATGACTAGTATACAGTTTATGTAACAGAAAATTCACACGTTTGCATTTATATTATTACATGCATTCTAGTCACTTTCACCCATATTGAAATATTGGCTTTATTTTCTTGCTTTTCACATTTGTAAAGGGTAGCACACCTTTTTTACAAAGTGTTACAAACTCAACTTTAAGAACATTATTGACTCACAATATTCACTTTCGGCGTGCTCACTGAATCGTGCCAAGCCCAAAACAGCACGTGCTTAAGACATAACTACGAATCTTTTGGGGCTTCTCTTTGCCCCAAAAACAGCGGCGACAACCTTTTGCGCAGTTGCATTCAATATTCTTTAGGTTCAAATTTATTGTCATCCTTTATGAATCAGTTTCACTTTCCATACTCCATGTCCATTTAATGTTTACTTTCACCATGCAAGTTGAATTTTGCCAATTTCCAAAGTTTCTCATATTCCTGTCGGCCTTCCGAATCTTTTTCCAAGAATACGCACAAAAAGCACCATTCTTTTAAAAGCAGTTTATTGATGTCCAATGCATTTCGGACCTGCCAAGGGTCCTTCGTCAGGGAAAAACTGCAACAATAACAAGAACAACCTATTAATCATATATCCCACCTTTAGGCTGGCTTTAAAAGCTTGTTTTTTAAAGAAACACAAAGTTGCACATATTTTTCTTTTACTAAAATACTCCATGCTTTACACCCCTCTCTCTATTGCAACTTAAAAGCTTCACCAATACCATTCCACTACCACCCTCCAGTGTCTCACTATCCACCCTCTTGAAACTGTAACCTCGCCTACTTTCATAACCTTCTACTCGTATTTTAACATTTATATTTCCTGCCGTAATTACTTTTTGCACATACCTGCGCTACCGTGTCATTCTTACAGCCCAAAGCCGGCGAGTTAACTCTCCTGTGTCAGTTTCACGACGCTACTTAAATGCACTCCCTCCCAACTGTTTACATGAGCCCCTCCCTCTCTTTCCGTGGAATGATTAGCACCTGGGATTTCTTGCAAAACTACAACTCCCATGCAACCTGTATATTATCGTTTCAATACGTGGTGACAAGAGAGTCTCTCTAATAAATCTCACTTCTAAACAGGTTTCATTTATAATAATGCCGTATTATAAAAAAATGTGTCGCCGGCTTTGGGCTTTTGCCATGCTTTTAAAAGAATGGTGCTTTTTGTGCGTATTCTTGGAAAAAGGTTCGGAAGGCCGACAGGAATATGAGAAACTTTGGAAATTGGCAAAATTCAACTTGCATGGTGAAAGTAAACATTAAATGGACATGGAGTATGGAAAGTGAAACTGATTCATAAAGGATTGTCGAACATGAAAAAATGGTCAGGCGGTTGAGTCGATGTCTCTCAAGTATTTTTGCCCGGCGTTAAACGCCTCTAATACCATACAAGGATTATCAAACCAAGAGGCAGGCGCTGGAGGCAGGAAGACAGGAAACAAGTTTTATTCCGACGGAGCAGAACACATCATATCGGACAACAAGGTATCGTTTCGAGGTGCTCTAACAGCCTCTCTGAGGCCTGGCCTCTTATACACTGGTTTATGGCATGTGACAATTCTTTATTACAATAAAGACACTGTGAAGTAAGGAAAAGACATCCCCGGAATCCTCGTTTCCGGCCCATTCCCACACGTAGCTACAGTAGAGGTCCTCACTCACATACAATAGGAGGGGGCTATTCACGCAGCTGGATGTTTCGCCGATTCTTTAGAATGTGTGCGCCTGATCGGATCTCAGGGGGTGGGGAGGTCATGATCAATAGTAGCTCCTTTGAAGAGGGGCGACTTCATACAGTAGGGGGGCAATAAACTGTATCCTCCGGCTAGGGGGTGACCGGGGATCCGTGCAGACAATCGGGCTCAGAGGAAGGGGTCATCAAAAGGAGAGATATTCATGAAAGGAAGGGTCGGCGTGGACAATCGAGCGTAGAGGAAGGGTTTATCAAAAGAGGGGTATTCATGGGTGAAAGGAGGTGTTGGTCAGGCGCGGGGTGTGACTCTCAGGGACAGAGTCACGCGGAAGGAGAGGGTTTGTGACTTGTGCATGTGAGAGCGGGAGCAGCCAGAGTGCGTGGGAGACGCTTGCAGGGTCAGGGGAGTGCGCTAACGATCGATCCTAAACAGGGAGACCATGGCACCTAGAATGGCTGTCGTGCATATTCGTACGTGAGTCTGAAGAATGGGCAAGATGGCGCAGATGATGTTCAGTTCGCAAACTAAAGTTCCACAGTCCTCCCTTTTAACATGTCTCGCCAGCTTGTCAATTCGGATCTATCCCCATAAGACCACGTATTTCTATCTCAGAGAGGGGACTCATGTGCTCAGTTCTGAAGTCCAAAGTCTTAGGGCACATGCAGTTGGAAATGAGTGAACACAAAGGTGGCAAACATTGAATTCCTAGGCAACACCCACACAGTACTACAACCGGTATCAATATAAATGTGAACAACCTCCATCCCCAATCCTTCAAAGTATCCCAAAACCAGCTTCCAAACGACCATCCTTCCTGCTCCTGGTGAACCTGAGGCAAGTCTGTGGAGGTGTTCGATTGCTTTGTAGACTGAAGGCGAGCTATCTGGCACGTAGGTGCAACAGCTGGATCCAATGATGCGGCATGCTCCTCCACGGTATGCTAGAACTAGATCTAGAACAAGGCGGTTTTGAAGAGCCACCAGGCGGACTGCCTGAAGCTCAGCCGTGTTGTTAGCGAGGATGCCAGCCGTGATGTTGATGGTCGTTTCTACTGCCTGGGTCAGATGTCGGATGGCCCGGCTGTTTGCCATCGGGCCCCACAGAGGATCAAGTCCCTTCACCGCATCCAGGAACTGTGCTCCGGTGGAGTCGACTTGTCCAATGTCTCCGGCGCGCTTCTGCCGGTGATGGTTGGCTGGGGCCACATACGTGGGGGGAAGAATGAAGGCGATGTAGCAAGTACCCCCCCAACCTTTCGGGAGCCAGGTGTAAGCTTTGGTGCCGCAAACAAAGTACATATTCGGAGAGGCGACAAAGGAGGGGGGGTCAGTTGAGGCCAGTGACCTGGTGATGTGGCAGGAACTGTGACCCACCAGCTGTGTTCCCAGGCCTTCGATGCACACAAGACCCGTGACGTTGATAACAGACAGAACCACAGTCAGAGTGGCAGCCGTTCGCTTCCGCAGGTAGGAGAAGGTGGGTCTAGCTGGATTATGGAGCACTTGCATTTCAACTCGTTCTTTGGCAGGGATGTCCATATGGAAGGCGGAACCGGAGATTACAGGACAAAAGGGAGCAGAAGTCCTTCCGGTTTTGTTCAGCCAGAACCCATAGTAGAAGTGCGACACTGTTTGACCAGAAGTGGCGTTATCCTTGTGGCTTTCTTGCAAGAGGATCAACCAGGCAAGGCAGGAGCCGTGAACTGAGAAAGGAGAAGGGATGAAGGGGATGGAGTGTCCGGTGGCATGCGGGAGCAACCCGCAGATCCAGCAGTTGGTGGCGTTGGCAGCAAGGTTGTGCTGGTGCAACAGTTGCACGAAGGAATTGTTCCAGAACTCCTTACGCCTTTCTCGGAGCTGAGGCGAAAGGGAGATTAGGTGATGCTCTTTCATGGTGGTTGGTTGTGCAGTAGTCAGCAGTATCTGATGAGCGGGTGTGCTTTCTTCCAAGATCCAGAAGGAAGTCATGAGGAGGAGGCAAAGGAGGAAGACAATGAAGAAGGCGATTGTCTTCGATTTGTGCATACTGTCAGTCTTTGGGTTCCTGTAGTGGGTATTTCCGGTTGCTTCCATCATTTTCTTATCTGGCGCTTCCATCATCTTCAAGGTGCTCGGTAGAGGGCAGAACCACAGACTTTGTTCAACTTCTCTCCGGGTAACCCTTGGTTGTGTTTTAGGCCACCGTTCTGAGATTTGACTTAGTCAGTGGTCTACTTAGCCGAAGCTCCCTGCTTTCGACGCAGGAAATACCCTTTCCGGGATGGTACAGTGGGATCAGAGAATTTTGCAAGTTCAAGTGCCTCGGTAGCAGGATAGCAGTTCAGTGATGGCCGATCTTTGTTCAGAAGTTCTTCCTGGGTGTCGACGTTTTCTGTTGTGGCCAGGGTCGAGGAGACCTTCTTGCAGTGGTGTGCATGCAGCCAGTGCCGTTTCCCCTCCACTCGAAGAGCTGTCCGGGTGGTGATCAGTACTTGCCAGGGGCCCGTCCACCGGGGTTCCAGACTCTTTGCCCGTTGAAAATTCTTGACTAGCACATAATCCCCCGGTTGGATGTCGTGGCCCGGATCCCTGGAAGCATCGGGGATGGCCTGCTGCACCTGCTGATGAATGACAGACAACGTTTTAGTTAATTTGTACAAGTAATCTGACAGTAGGACGTCGGGAACGTCGTGAATGGAGGTCGGTTTGGGGGCAGTCCAGAGGTTCATCGGTCGCCCAAATACAACCTCGTAGGGGGTCAAATGGTGCTTAGTGGGAGTGGAATGCATCTATAGCAACGCCAATGGGAGGGCATCTGGCCACTTAAGTCCTGTGGTGGCCACTATCTTTGACAGTTTTAGTTTCAATGTAGCGTTGTGTCGCTCGACTAAGCCAGCGGATTGGGGGTGGAAGACCGCATGAAACCTCTGTTTTACACCCAACCCCTTCAAGATTAGTTGGATAACTTCATCTATGAAGTGGGGGCCGTTGTCGCTCCATAAAATTCGACAAAGGCCGTAGCGAGGGAAAAACTCTTTCAGTAGTACTTTGGCAGTAGTCATGGCAGTGTTATCACGGGTTGGATAGGCTTCCACCCATTTGCTAAAGGCACATACAATGACTAATACATATTTCAAGCTTTTTATATCTTTCTAGCTGGATGTAATCCATCTGGAGGACCTGAAAGGGATGGTCGGGGACCCCAAACCCTCCCCGGGGTACCACAGTTCCTTTCCCGGGGTTGTGTTGCAGGCAGATAAGGCACTGCTGGACCAGGCGTTTAGCTGAGTCGGGGATTTTGTCATTGTGCCAGACTTTGGAAATGAGTTCAATCATGGGGGCAGATCCTATGTGTGCGGGGGAGTATGCCATAGTCAGTATGGGAATCAAGTATGAGTCAGGCAGCAACCATTTGTTTGCATCTTTTGTCCGCCAGCAGCCTTCATCATCCTTTAAACCCACCCGTGCCCACTCAGTCAGTTCGTGAGGGGTGCTGGCCGACTGGATGTCCCTAATCGTCTCCCTAGCGTCAGTCCATTTTTCTGCTTGTGACCTGGTCACATACATGCGTGTCATCGTCCTATTCTCAGCTGTGGTTCGGGCAGTGATGTCGGCCAGCGCATTTCCCTGTCCGACTAAGTCCGTCACCTTCTTGTGTGCCTGACATTTGATCACGGCTAATCATTTCGGTAGGAGAACTGCTTCAATCAGGGCGGAAACTAGATCTCCGTGAAGGATGGGCGTGCCGTGGGATGTCAGGAATCCCCTTTCCCTCCACAAGAGCCCAAAATGATGAACCACCCCGAAGGCATACTGGCTGTCCGTGTAAATGTTCGCCGTGGTCCCTGCTGCTATGATACATGCTTGTGTGAGGGCAATTAGCTCTGCCGCCTGTGCGGATCGTTGTGTGATGCAGGCTGTCTCAACTACTGTTCGGGCTGTCGTTACCGCATAGGCAGCTGAAGTGGTGCCGTCTGGGAGTTTGATGCAAGAGCCGTCTACCTATAGCTCTCCATCAGGGTCTGTAAAAGCAGTGTCTCGGAGGTCAACCCTACTCCTGGTCTGTTCGTCCGTGCGGGTCACACAGTCGTGTATAGGGGGCACATTGGGGTCGTTTTCAGGCAAGGGCAGCAGTGTGGCAGGATTCAAAGTTGTGCATCTCTTCAGAGTGATGTGGGGTGCAAGTAGAGTCAATTTGTACCCCGTCAGTCGTGCACTAGTCAGGTGTTGAGTCTTGGTCTGGTTCAAAAGGGTGTCGACCGCGTGGGGTACTAACACCGTGAGGGAGTTCGAAAGTACAATTCCCTCACTCTGACGGATAGAGACAGCAGCGGCAGCTACTGCTCGAAGGCAGGCAGGCAAAGCTCTGGCGACAGGGTCAAGAGTGGCAGAGAAGTAGGCACAAGGGCGCTGCTTAGAGCCGATGGGCTGAGTTAGAACAGACAACGCGCATCCCTCCCTTTCGTGAGTGAAGAGGGAGAAGGGCTTGGAGTAATCTGGTGTTCCCAGGACAGGTGCCGAACAAAGTGAATCCCGCAACTCTTTAAAGGACGTTTGACATTCGGGGGTCCAGGGGAGTGGGAAGGGGACATCTTTGGCCAACAGGGAAAGTAGGGGTTTGATAATGAGACTGAAATTTGGTAACCATTGTCGGCAGAAAGAGGTAAGACCCACTAAAGAACAGACTTGCTTCTGTGTTTTTGGGACGGGGGTATCTAGGATGGTTTGGATTCGGTCGGGCGTAAGTTTCCTCCCTTCTTTGGACAGGAGATGGCCTAGGTATGTCACTTGAGACTGGCAGAACTGCAGTTTCTTTTTGGAGACTTTGTGGCCGTTTTCCGCAAGAAAGTGCAGGAGTTGGATAGTGGCCGTGATGGCAAGAGGAGTGGTGTCGGCCGCCAAAAGGATATCATCGACATATTGGATCAACACCACTCCATCTGGTAGCTGGGACGGCGTCCAGCTGTCTTTTGAGGGCCTGGCTGTAAATGTTGGGACTTTCAGTGTAGCCCTGGGGAGCTCTACAAAATCGGTACGAACGGTTTTTTAGGGTGAAGCCGAAGAGATAACGGCTGTCTGGGTGGATGGGGATAGAGAAAAATGCATTCTTAAGGTCAATAACAGTGAAGGTGGTGGCAGTGGATGGGATGAGGGTCAGAATGGTGGTGATGTCTGAGACTACGGGGTACTGTGGCACAACTACTTTGTTAACCTCTCGTAGGTCGATGATGAAGCGGTACGCTTTCTCATCTCCCTCACCTTGCTTCTTAACAATGGGTAGGATAGGGCTGTTACAGACATTGCTAACCACTTCTTCTACCACTCCTGCATCTACCAGGGACTGAATAATCGCTACCAATGCCTTCTCGCCTTCGGGCGATATTCGGTACTGTGGGAGTTTCGGGAGCGTTGCGTCTTGTCGAACAGTTATGTGAACAGGGTCAATCATCATTCGTCCTACATCAGAGTCGTTTTTGGCCCATAGGTACAGGGGCAGGGTGTCGAGCAAGGACAGGTCAGCATCAGTTATAAAGTACATATGTTGTGCGGGGCAGGATCTGGACATGCTCGGGTTGTCGTACAGGATGACTCGGACTCCATCTGGGAACACCTAATGGTAGCTCGGAAATGTTTTAGTAAATCAATACCCATAATGGCGTCGGGGGAGTTAGAGGAGAGCAGAAATGTTGTGTCAGGTGGGTTGTTTCCTAAGTCGAAGGAGATAGGTACAGACAGGGGATTAGTGGAGGGCGTTCCATCGAAACCTATCGATGTAATGTGTGAGCCAGACAAGGGTGCCCTTGGAATCAGTCGTTTTGATAACACACTACGTGTCGCCCCAGTGTCTACCAAGAATGGAGACTTTGTACCCAGGACCTTAGCGGTGACGTAAGGACCTTGCTGGTCAACACAGAGCTCGACTGGATCCCTCCCTTGCCCCTGGCAGTCCTATGCAAAGTCGGGGGCGTTGTCACTGTCAGATAGTTGGTACTGGTTCTGTCGGGGATGGTCAAACGTGTTCGATCTTCCTGGTCTGTCGCTGTTGGTGTCATTTGTGTACCCTCGCCCCTGCCCTCTATTCCTGGGGCCATTCGTCATATCCCTCGTCTCTTTATTTTTAATTAGTTCTAGAAGAACCGGACATTAAGACTTCCAATGCCCGAATCCTTTGCAAAATGCACACTGATTATCCTCTATGTCCCTTCGTCCAGAGTAGGGAGTGGGTGTGCGATCTTTTGGGGGTGGATTTCTAGGAGCGGCTGATTGGTAGTTCCCCCTGTGGGGTTCTCTTCCGACCGCCACCCCTTGTATCTGGGCTATCATCACCCTTTCTTTCAAATCTTTCTTCTTTCTCTCAGATGCCCTATCGTTCTCATTCTTTTGGTGTTCGTAGTACTGAGCCATCTGAAGGATAGCTGCGGGTTTAGAGGCCCCCCAACTACTCTCGCTCGTCTGTAATTTTTGGGAGACCTCTGGTGATAGTCCCTTTACGTAATTTTGCACGAATAGGTGTTGTCCGGTTGCAGTGGTCATGTCTTGGCCACTGTAGTCGGAGAACACAGTCTCAAATCGGGAGAAGTATTCTGATACGTCTTCCTGGGGTTTCTGACGGCAAGCCGGGACTATCGACCAATCTACCTTTTTCTCTGGTATCAATGTCTTTAGCTTCTGAACTATTTTGTCCGGGAGTTCCAGTATGTCTTTTACTGGTTTCTTTCCGGGTTCTTGCCGTCTATCTAGCTCATTGAGTTGATTCCAGGTATGGCCAAACAGATCTGTGTGGTCGGTTTTCCGGATTTGCTTCCACACATCCGCCGGCAGACATAATCCGAAAAACAAGTCAATGTCCGCTAGAGTCATTATCGTTGAACCCAAGGCTGTGCCTAATTCGGTATAAAATGCTGTCGGGTTCTTTCTTAAATCAGGCAGGGTTTGCCGAAAAGTTAAAATATCCTGTCGATCCCATGGTTGATAAACCCAATTGTACACAACCCTCCCTTTTGCATCTGCGTGGTTGATATCGTCGTTCGTTCCCTGACCTCTTGGGGGAACCCAGTAGGGGGCGGCTTCTCTGATAGGCATCATAGTGTTGGCTACTTCTGATGAGGACCCAGTCGTTTCAGGGACGGTAATCTTAACCTCTGGTTTCTGTTCCGTGAGGTGGCGGAAGACTTCAAGCGTTTGCATGAAGAGGTCCGTCACATCGTGCTCAGTCCCATCTCCAACATCGACCTTTCTATATAGAGTTGTCAGTTTAGCAGGACCCTTATTCTGATACCTATCCTCATATGCGTTCAGGGTGTGGTAGCTGAATCGTAAAATGAAATGCCGCCTGTGGCTACCGGCATTGGAATTGTGCATATTCATCGTATATTCTTCGCTCTCCTTCCGTTCTACCAGTGTCTTTGCTATCTTGTCAATCCCATCCCGCTCATCTTTGCTCAACCTATTTGGTCTGGCTGGTGGCTGCTTGTTGGTCTCGAGTTCGCCTGATGTTGTTACTAATGCGGCCGGTGCGGAGGCCGCGAGGGCCGGGGCACTAGCGCTAAGGTCACTCTCGCCCTCACTCAGAACTGGCAGGTGCTGTACTAGAGGCTGGCAGGGGGCATATGGATGTCGATAGATAATCGGAGGACCTAGCAGTAACTCGTCGTTCGCTCGTTGTTTGGAGGGCAGCTCAGGGTAGAGCGTAGAGGGGGTCCTAACAGGGGATTGGCCTGCCGACCCTGATTCTTGCTTTTGTCTAGCTTCCTCTCTCCCTTTTATTTCTTCTTCTAGTTTCTTAGCGGCCAGGTGGGCTGCCTTTCGTAACTCTTTCCCTATTTTCGCTTCTTCTCTTTTCTTTCGTTGTTCTGTTTCTTTGCGCCACATGCCGACACTATCGAGCATGGTGGGCGTTGTCTTATTTTTCCCAAGGGCTGCTTCTAACGTTTTTATTTTATGATCATCAAAGGAACCTATCAGTGGCCACTGACTTTCGGGGTCCTTCTTTGTATATTTATGCCATAACTTACTATAAGCTACAGCGACTAGTCCATGCTTAGTGAACATGTCCTTATTAGGGGTGCCTTCCAATGGAGCTGGATGGTTCATCTCTAATAAGCGGTCCGGGCTGTACCAACTACCAATCAGTGGGGAGAAGACAGGCATGACAGATTACAGCGGGGGACAAAGGTCCGCACTACCTATCCTTCACTGCTCGCAAAGACTAGACAGAATATTTCTGTTCTCCGTTATTTGCAAGCAGAGAATATCTCAAGAGCATTATACTGCAAACAATCTACGTTCAGTAATCAATCAATGGGGAGAAAAATAGGCACGACGGGTTACAACGGGGGACAAAAGTCCGCGTTACCTACCCTTCACTATCTGCAAAGGGAGACAGAATATTTCTATTCCTCCCCGTTTGTAGGTAGCGAATATCTCAAAGAGCGACAAAATAAAATACTAGTATTTCAATAAGTCAAACAATCTATCAATTCGTAATTCGTCGTGTTTCACGACCTTACCCGGACCGCATGGACAGTTTCTCGTCTTCCGTTTCCAGCGCCCGATCGTCCTCTATTTTCTGTTGTTACTGCGGCACTCCTGATGGTTCCCAGTCAGGACCGTAGATCACTCGAGAGAGGTCTGCTCGGAATCAGTGAAGTTCGGATGACCGGCTGCCAGACGAGGGTCTATCGGGCAGGTGCACTTCCGATCGTTGCAGTCGTTCACTCTGTCGTCGGGACCTCTCCCACTGGATCCACGTGTCGCTGATGGGCCCCACGTTTGGGACGCCAATTGTCGAACATAAAAAAAATGGTCAGCCGGTTGAGTCGATGTCTCTCAAGTATTTTTGCCCGGCGTTAAACGCCTCTAATACCATACAAGGATTATCAAACCAAGAGGCAGGCGCTGGAGGCAGGAAGACAGGAAACAAGTTTTATTCCGACGGAGCAGAACACATCAGATCGGACAACAAGGTATCGTTTCGAGGTGCCCTAACAGCCTCTCTGAGGCCTGGCCTCTTATACACTGGTTTATGGCATGTGACAATTCTTTATTACAATAAAGACACTGTGAAGTAAGGAAAAGACATCCCCGGAATCCTCGTTTCCGGCCCATTCCCACACGTAGCTACAGTAGAGGTCCTCACTCACATACAATAGGAGGGGGCTATTCACGCAGCTGGATGTTTCGCCGATTCTTTAGAATGTGTGCGCCTGATCGGATCTCAGGGGGTGGGGAGGTCATGATCAATAGTAGCTCCTTTGAAGAGGGGCGACTTCATACAGTAGGGGGGCAATAAACTGTATCCTCCGGCTAGGTGGTGACCGGGGATCCGTGCAGACAATTGGGCTCAGAGGAAGGGGTCATCAAAAGGAGAGATATTCATGAAAGGAAGGGTCGGCGTGGACAATCGAGAGTAGAGGAAGGGTTTATCAAAAGAGGGGTATTCATGGGTGAAAGGAGGTGTTGGTCAGGCGCGGGGTGTGACTCTCAGGGACAGAGTCACGCGGAAGGAGAGGGTTTGTGACTTGTGCATGTGAGAGCGGGGGCAGCCAGAGTGCGTGGGGGACGCTTGCAGGGTCAGGGGAGTGCGCTAACGATCGATCGTAAACAGGGAGACCATGGCACCTAGAATGGCTGTCGTGCATATTCGTACATGAGTCTGAAGAATGGGCAAGATGGCGCAGATGATGTTCAGTTCGCAAACTAAAGTTCCACAGGATGACAATGAATTTGAACCTAAAGAATATTGAATGCAAATGCGCAAAAGGTTGTCGCCGCTGCTTTTGGGGCAAAGAGAAGCCCCAAAAGATTCGTAGTTATGTCTTAAGCACATGCTGTTTTGGGCTTGGCACGATTCAGTGAGCACGCCGAAAGTGAATATTGTGAGTCAATAATGTTCTTAAAGTTGAGTTCGTAACGCTTTGTAAAAAAGGTGTGCTACCCTTTACAAATGTGAAATGTACTGCTTTAGCCCGCCTGGGTAAGCACCCAAGATGAAGGAAGACCATTGAACATTCGAAAAGAGTTTTTTCATGCAAGGAAAGAGATCTACATTCACGGAGCACGTTTAAATGAAAGTGTTTTCTGGAACTGCATATTAATTTGGACACAATTTTTTAATAATACGGCATTATTATAAATGAAACCTGTTTAGAAGTGAGATTTATTAGAGAGACTCTTTTGTCACCACGTATTGAAACGATAATATACAGGTTGCATGGGAGTTGTAGTTTTGCAAGAAATCCCAGGTGCTAATCATTCCACGGAAAGAGAGGGAGGGGCTCGTGTAAACAGTTGGGAGGGAGTGCATTTAAGTAGCGTCGTGAAACTGACACAGGAGAGTTAACTCGCCGGCTTTGGGCTGTAAGAATGACACGGTAGCGCAGGTATGTGCAAAAAGTAATTACGGAAGGAAATATAAATGTTAAAATACGAGTAGAAGGTTATGAAAGTAGGCGAGGTTACAGTTTCAAGAGGGTGGATAGTGAGACACTGGACGGTGGTAGTGGAATGGTATTGGTGAAGCTTTTAAGTTGCAATAGAGAGAGGGGTGTAAGGCATGGAGTATTTTAGTAAAAGAAAAATATGTGCAACTTTGTGTTTATTTCAAAAACAAGCTTTTAAAGCCAGCCTAAAGGTGGGATATGTGATTAATAGGTTGTTCTTGTTATTGTTGCAGTTTTTCCCTGACGAAGGACCCTTGGCAGGTCCGAAATGCATTAGACATCAATAAACTGCTTTTAAAAGAATGGTGCTTTTTGTGCGTATTCTTGGAAAAAGGTTCGGAAGGCCGACAGGAATATGAGAAACTTTGGAAATTGGCAAAATTCAACTTGCATGGTGAAAGTAAACATTAAATGGACATGGAGTATGGAAAGTGAAACTGATTCATAAAGGATGACAATGAATTTGAACCTAAAGAATATTGAATGCTAATGCGCAAAAGGTTGTCGCCGCTGTTTTTGGGACAAAGAGAAGCCCCAAAAGATTCGTATTTATTTTCTTGCTTGCCTTATGGCGACTTCCCGCAGTTTGCACAGCATCCCCCTTTCTTACATCTAGGAAAACCCAGCATTAGGTAGCGGAAATGGGTACACATTTTGACAGTCATTTGGTGGCCATCGTCGCTGTCAAGTTTCCACTCGTTCGTAAAGTAGCAATTTTACATGGTTGCCTAGGTCTAGCAGCTCAGCAAGTTTTTGAAAACGTACCCTTCATACTGTGAGAAGTTGGCCTGATATGTAGTGCTCACTATTCTTGTGATCACTGTGTATCATTCCAAACGACCCTTATTGATGATTGGTTGTAAGTCAACCTTATAGACCAGCTATCCTAGTAGCATGGACAAGAGCAGTCTTTAGGCTAAACTCTAGAGGGCGTGTTAAGCCAGCTGTTATACCATCACATATACCCCTTGAACACCAAGTGAAAGGACACCACACAAGTTGTTATGAAAATAAAAGGATATTTATTTATAACAAGTCTACCCTGATCTCTTTACGAGTCAGGGAGCTAAGCACACAACAAAACTCTTAAGAAAATACTTTAAGTTGCACAATTTACACAAATGCCCGAGGGGCACGAAAAACTATATACTACAAAAGTGGAATGCGAAATACTAGCAGGTAAGTAACAAGATCCAGAGGCTTTAGGATCGCTACGACTACACTACTGAACCTTCAGGTTAGGAGCAGGAGGCCTAGGGAGATCGGGTGCAGAGTGTGCACTCTCACGCGGGATGCGGGACAAAGTCTATGGATGCTAGATTTCGTAAAGTTACAGTTATCGGACGAATCCGACTAGATAGGCTGAAAACGAAAAAGGATCTGGACACTTAGATAGTGAACCTACGTTGGAGCACCGAAATGCTCAAGTTACCTAGCCCAGAGGCTGCGGCTGCATAGGGTTCAAAAGACGTCGGGAATCCTCGTTACAGTCTATGGAGCCTGAAAGAAGAAGTTGCTGGCGGGCGACCAGTGATGATGTTCGGAGTGATCCAAGCCTGGATCGATGATGGAGACGACCTGAAAGCAGAGGGGACTCAGTTCTTAATCACTAGCCAGTGATTGGGTGGGCACCAGGATGGCACCGGATGAAGTCACCTCGACCAGGTGAGTGGGCGACGCTGGACTCTGCTGTCTCTCGGACCAGGAGGCGTTGTCGGCGACCAGGATGGAGGTGCGAGCTGTCCCACGAAGGTGTCTGCTGTCCGCGATGCTGGACCCAGGATTGGGGCAACAAACCTTGACAAAGGCAAGCCCACGCGGTGGAGTCAAGATGGCGTCTGGAGTGGACCAGGAGGGTCCGGGGTGCTCCTCTCTTGGAAGGGAGCAAGGGCCAGTCTGGAGCAACCAGACCAGCGGTGTAATCGTCGTGGTTCGTCGTCAGGAGGGCCACTAGCCAGCAGGCAAGTGACCGGACAACGCGGTGAGCAGCAAAGAGCAGAAGGGCCCCACGCAGATCTCGTGGATGCTGGGGGGCTGGACTTCGGTGCTGGAGCTGCTCAGGGTTAGGGCTTCTCAAACCCCAAAGCACTCACTCGAGGATCCCTCGGCGGTCGTGCTAGATAAGCGTCGTGCAGTTTTGAAGATGGCCGGTCCCTTCAGGTCTCGTCACACCCACGAATCTCAGCTGGGCTGATGATGCAGGTAGAGGCAGGAGAAGCCAGGGAATCTGGGTCTCGTCGAGCTGGGCAGTCTTGATCCGGAGGATGGACTTGCAGCAAACCGCATGCGCTTAGATGGTGCCCGCTGGTGCAGGGTGGCTACTCCTTAGCCACAAGGGAGAGTCTTCAGAAATGTTCAAGAGTTCTTTCGTGGAAAGTAGTCAAGATTCAGAATGATCTAATTTGGGAAGGGGGCCTGCTCCTACCTTTATTCTAAAAAAAGGCTGGCACACGACTAAGTCCTGTCCATGGGTGGGACCAGGAGGGGGGGTGGTTACACCCCTCTCCCTTGTCCGGACTTTCCCCAGCTCAGGGGCTGGTGTGCCCCTGGAACTGGTTCAAGCCGGCATATGCACAGTGAGCACCGGGGTGCCACTTGCAGTCACCTTCCTCTCAGCCCTGCCTACCTGGGATACACAAAACCCTGTCTGAGATGGTGCTAGCACCGCCCCTGACAGGAAGCTCTTTGTCCAAGCTCTCCTCGCTGGAAGGACTCCCAGCAGCAGGAGGCTGTGGTGGCAGCATCCATTTTGTGATGCTGAGGCTCGAGTTAACTTTAACCGGGGTTCACAGTTACATACATGTCGTGTCCCTCTAGAAGGGTGGAATGCTAACCCCGTCGCCAGAATTGGCGAGGGGTTAGTATTCCAATTCGTATGACACCTTACTCGACATGTTTTGATAAAGCGATACCAAAGATAGCAAATAACCGCGAGGATTATAATGCACTTAAGAGTATATGGTACGCGTTATCATGGAACAGCTATTAGGACTTGGTTCCGCAAGCTGCAGACGGGCTCAGCTCATGCCAGAGCACCATCTCACATAATTCCAAGCACTCTGCCTTCAGGATTGATAAGGCCTGCCATAGGAGTGACTGATAGGAATACATGTGTCCATTTTAGGGTTAGATATAGGGATACTATATCTAAAGCAAAGGGTGTTTACACCACCTTGCCCCAGCTGTCGTGCAGCCAGTTGTGTCAGATTTGGATGGCCAGCCAGGGGTGGCATAATACATGCTGCAGCCCCTGGTAGGCCCTGGGTACACCTATGCCCTGGATACCTAAGGTATGCTGTACAGGGACTGATAATGTGACTCAGTATCCAATTAGATATGTACCTAAGGTACATGGGATCCATTGTACAGAGAGAGCAGTAGGCCTGGGGCCCTGAATAGCAGGGTCCCAGGTCAACTAAGTCGAAAAACCAGCAAAACACCAGGCAAAAAGTTGGGGGTAACCATAGTCAGATATCCACCTTCCTACACATACCCCCTCAAGGAAGTGCTAGCGATAGAGAATACTGGGATGCTTACAAGGAGGCATTGGCCCACATGGAAAAACAATATGATCAAGAGCAAAGCATAATGTAGTAAAGACATAACTTTTTCATGAGGAGGCAGAACGCAGACGAAAGTGTGGATGAATATATTAGGGCATTACGAGTTTTGGCATCCACATGCGAGTTTGAGGCTCACACTGACATTTATATTCAGATCAATTTGTCTTGGATTGCTTTTCTAAGAAGACTCAGGATCGCCTCCTTAGTTGCAGAAAACCAATACTCAAGGAAACAATTACTAAAATCCTCAAGCGCTCCATGGTCACATCAAGGGAACGTTTCAATGAACATTCTGTTAACGTGGTGAAGGTTCCTGGAAATGCTACAGCAGACCATGTGAATGTAGTGAAACGTATCTAGAACGGTTAAGCAACCTTTTAGGAATAAATCCACCAGTTGTTTTAGGTGTGGATTGAAATCGCATCTTAGCAATAATCTCACTTGCCTTGCCTTAGTCAAGAGATGCATGCTTTGCAAGAAAATGGGCCACTTCCAAGGAGTGTGTAGATCTGGAAGAAAAGCCACAAGAGTGAACAGAGTTGAGATCGCTGAAGCTGTGGATAGGTGTTAAGGCCAATTTCATGATTTGTTGTTGACTGTGGAGTGCAATGCTGTTTTCAATACTAAGAAGGTCAAAGGACCTTGGTGTAATGCGTTGTTAGTACCAGTCATGGCAAATTCGGGCTCACCTATTACAATCTTATCGGAAATTTTGTTTCTTGACAAGTGGAAAGGGACTGTTGCTTTAACTCATACCAATGTAAATCCCAAAGCACTCGGTGAATCCGATATAGAGATGTTGGGATACTTTATGTCCAGATTGGAATGTTTGGGAAGATATATTTGTACAAAGGTTTATGTTGCAGTCAAAGTACGCAACATCATTGGGTGGCAAGAACTAGCAAGAACGGGTTTATACTTAGTTCCAGGTTCAGATCACCCCATCGCTGTAGGAGAGATACCTGAAGGCTATACTGACGTATGTGATCTTGAAGAAACTCAGGTGGGTTGTCTAGAGGTTGAAGTGCGCACTTCGAACATCAAGAAGATGTTAGACTGTTTTCCAAGCGTGTTTTCTTATAAACTAGTAACTATCAAGGGTTTTCAGCATCAAATCCAATGTAAAGCTAATACCAAAGCCATCGTTCATAAGGTGCGTCCCCTTCTCCTGAGTGCAAGAGATTAACTTTAGTAATTTCTTAAATCCTTGTGTGATGAAGATGTCATTGCATCATGTGACTCAGAGTAGGTTTCCCCCATTGTCGTAGTAAGGAAAAAGTCTGGGGAGGTCAGTTTATGTGCTGATTTACATTTTTAAATATATCAGAACTCCTTGCTAGTTTGAGGGGTGCTAAATTTTTCTCTATCGACTTACGTTCAGCATACCACCAAATACCCCAAACAGTGGATTCTCAGGAATTCACCACTTTTATTACTCCTTTTAGAGTCTATAAATATCTCAGATTGCCTTTTGCTCTGGCCTCACCGGCAAGCGTCTTCCAAAAATTGATGGACAATCTTTTAGGAGACATCTTGGGCGTCCAAGCCGATTGGGACGACATTTTGGTGTTCGCAACTGATTGGGAAACACACTTGAATAATCTAACCAATGTTTTAGGTGAGCTGGACAAGGCAGGTATGACCATTAGGATGGACAAGTGCGACTTTGGTACTCAGCAATTGGACTATTTGGGGCACACTGTATCCTCAGAGGGCATCAAACCTAAGTTTTGGTTTATTTTAGTTTTTTAAATAATCTTTTTATTGTTTTTCCAATATTATGCATATTACAGCTCTAGGGAGCATTAGAACCTCAATAAACCTCACAACAATGCATCAAACCTAAGTTATCCTTGATTAAGGCAATAAGTGATGCTGCATGTGCCAAAAACAAGGATGCCCTTCTATCTTTTTTGGAATTAGCAGAGCACTATACACGGTTTGTAAAGTTTTATGCTAAAACTGTTGAACCCTTGCGTGCCCTACTGCAGAAGGGCTCAAAGTTTGTTTGGTCTGATGACATTTCTCAGACCTTTTGCCAAGTCAAGAAATTAATTGTTGAAGCACCGGCTTTGCAAGCCTTCCATGATAACTGTAAATGCTCCTGATGGTGGATGCAAGCCTCACTGGATTAGGTGCAGATCTGGAACAGTGGGTTGCTGGTAAGGAATATACCATAGCCATTGCCTCTAGGATGCTTAGACAGTCTGAGACACATTATAGCACAAGCAAGCGCGAGGCTATGGCGTGAGATTGGGCAATGGGCAAGTTTAAGAGTTACATCTGGGATCGAGAGTTTGAGGTTTTTACCGACCACAAACCTCGTATGCACATACTGAGTGAAACCAATTTCGGAACTGTGTCATCTAGGCTTGTGAGGTTGTGTCAAAACTGCAAGTGTTTCATTTTTCCATTAAGCATATACCTGAGGGAAAAGATTTCAGGGCACTGACGAGTGTGATGCTGTTGATGCAGTGGACACTGAATTTGTAGTGGCAGCCATGGATGCAGTCGAAGAGTGTGCTGCTGTAACGGAGCAATCTTGCTTGGCAGCTTATGACAAGGACGCCAGTCTCAAGCAGATCAAAGAGTTCAATGTAAAAGGATGGCCGGTAAGTCGAAAGTTAAGTGGTGAAATAAGAGCTTTTTCGATGGTGGCTTCGGAATTATCTCGTCAATGACATGGTTATGCGTCATGACTAGTTTGTTCCTCACGAAAGTCTCAGAGGAGACATTATCAGGTCCGTGCAGTGCGGCCACATCGTTATTTCCAAGACATCTCAACTTATTAAATTGTAATAATGGTTGGCTTTAGAAACTCAGGTCAACTTTTCAGTTGACCCTTGTGCTGAATGTCTTGTGTATGACAAAAAGTGGAAGTTAATGGAAACTCCTGTTTCTTTTCCGGAAAAACCTTGGCGCAAGGTTGGGTTCGATTTTTCAGGTCCTTACCATAGTTTGCCTGATAACATCAGGTTTCTCATTTTGCTGATTGATTATCATTCCAAATGGTTATACCATATGTTTTGTGATGCGCCTAGCCCTGACAATGCGATCAAGTTTTTGAAAAGGGTGTTTGCAACTGAGGGGTGACCCTCCGTGATTATGACAGACAATGGCACACACTTTGTGTCTCACAAGATGAGCTCGTTTTTGGCAGCCAATGACGTAAAACATTTGAAAGTTGCCTTGTTTTCCCCATTTTCCCATAGGTTGGTTAGGAGGGCAAACAGATTAGTGAAGGAAGGGATACAGACAGCTCTGGCGTCATGCCAGGATGTGCAAGAATGTGTTGATGTTAAAGTGTGGTCGCATAACATTTCACCTAATTGCACTACTGGGTGCCACCTTTTACTCTCTTAAGAGGAAGGAAAGTACACACAGATCTGTGTCCTGAATGGCTGCAGAACAAACATTGTGTTGAGAGTGCAAATAGTGACAGTAAACATGTTGCTTTTCAGGTCATGCAGAAGCAGCATGTCATGAAGTTGAGGCTGGATGATGGCAAAAGTTTCAAAAATATGGATCTGGAAATAAATGATTGTGTCCTTATCAAAAACCCTAAAAAGGTTTCTAAAGGTTTGTCAAAGTTTTCCTCTCCTTTTCAAGTGACACATTTAATAAGGGCTGATGGAACAAGAGGCAGCTTGTGCGTCTTTCAAACTCTCAAGCCAATCCTTTGTCATGCATTGACAGTTCATCTATCACCTTGAGAAATGGTCTCACCCCAAAGTTAAAACATTTTCTCTCTTAGCCCCTCTTCTGATCAAATCCATCAACACACCAACAATCACATCACCACACTAACAGTTATGTCTTGTTCCATTGCACACTTCCAATCCTGCTCTGAAATGGCACCCTTTGACTCCTCCACAACATCCTATAAAGTGGCAAGTACCTCATCAGTGTCAAATTCCACGACTTCTGCAGCTCTGTCCGGCAACCTTGATAGGCAATCGGCCACTCTAGTCTTCCAACCTGGGACGTACTCCAACCTACATTCAAACTCTTGTACCCTTACTGCCAGCCTTGCCAATCTTCCCGAATAGTTTTTTATAACTCCCGGGCCTAGAGTTCTTAGCAGAGGTTTATGATCTGTTCTTAAAGAAAATATCTTACCTCATAAGAACACTCTGAAGTAGTGTGTTGCCAAGCCAGCAGCAAACACTTTGTGTTCAATGACAGAATAATTCCGTTCTGCATCCATCAGTGACCTTAAAGCAAAAGCTACCGTTCTCTCTACTTTACCCTGCAGATGTGCCATAACAGCTCCAACTCCAACAGCACTTGTATCCACCGCAACAATTGTTCTTATCTCAGCTCGAAACGGTGCCTTGACAATCTCGTTCCTAACTACCGAAAAAGCGGTTTCTTGAAAATCTCCCCACACTAATTTCTTGCCTTTCCTCAGTAATTCTCTAAAAGGTTCTGTCTTGAGCACCAAATTTCTCATAAATTTTTAATAATATTCCACAACACCCATGAAAGAACTGAGGGTGTCCCTGTCATAAGGGGCTCTGGTGTTGACAATCCCTCGTAATCAAGTAACCTAAATATTCCACTTCCTGAACAAGAAAAACACACTTTTCCTTACACAAGGTCAAGCCAGCACCTCCAATTTGTGTAAAAAACCACATCATGTGGGGTTTCTTTTGTTGGTTCCACTGTGGTTTCAGGGATCTAGGGGTGGTTACCGGGTTTAAGGTGCTAGCACTCATTGGGAATGTTTGAGGGTAAACTGTTTTTTTGTTATAAGGTGGGGGGATGTTGAGGTGTACTTAGGCAGCCTCAGTTAGGCTGGGGCTGCAGATTCTATCATGACATTGTAGGGTTCCATGGGGTTGAGTGTTCTGTTATTTGAAAGTTGTTGCCCTAGCTGAGCCTGGCACGACTGTGGTTGGGTTTCTCTCTCTGTGTTAACAAGCACTGGCGTTGCCAATAGCTCTCGCAGTAGGAAAGTTGGAGCTATTACAATAGCAAATAACAATGCCTTTTATTTTAGTTTTCATTTAAAAAACATAAAGGGCTTTGTCATTTACCAAACCAATAGCTCCAACTTTCCTACTGCGAGACCTATTGTGCACTGCACAGTGTGGGTGAAAGGGGCACTGAGTGGGTGTGAGTGGCTTTGAGTGAGTGGCGTTGCATGTGTGAGTGGCGTTGCATGTGTGAGTGGCGTTGCATGTGTGAGTGGCGTTGCATGTGTGACTGGCGTTGCATGTGTGAGGGGTTGCGTGGGTGAGTTGCGTTGCATGTGTGAGTGGTGTTGCGTGGATGAGTGGGGTTGCATGTGTGAGTGGTATTGCGTTGGTGAGTGGCGTTGCGTGGGTAAGTTGCGTTGCGTGTGTGAGTGGCATTGCATGGGTGAGTGTGGAGTTGCGTGTGTGAGAGTGGGCTTGCGTGGGTGTGAGTGGCGTTGTGTGTCTGAAAGTGGTGCTGTGTGGGTAAAGTGGCACTGGTGGATGGAGAAAGCACTGTTTTAATTTCTTAAGTCCGCCTTTAGTGTTCTTAATGTACAGAAAGGGCTAGTGGGAAACGCCTGAGCAGAACATGCCAATACATCTTTCAACTTTCATTTTTTGCTGCTATTTTACATTCTTCAAATGTAGAATCTCTCGTTCACTCTCTCTCTTGTCCATGAAGGCAACTTGTATTTTTCTGCCGAATTAAGTATCTGCACTGGTAGAGAACGCCCCAAAATTGATTACCAGTGGTGAATTTGTCTTGTACATTCGAAACCCACTCCAGGATTAGTACTTTGCATACTATTTATTTAGTGCACTATAATTTGCAATTAAAAGGCATGCATATAATGACCTGTTTTTCTTTAAGTGTATCTGATGTTGTGATGTTTTTGAAGGTCTCATAAGATCACAGGAGCAACTTCTTTTCTTTTAAAATATATATTTGTGGCTATATTTTTTTTGCAGATACCAAATGTGTTTCACTATCAAATTTGCAAAATGTACTAACATCCCCTCCCCCTCTATTAACTAAAATTGATGTACAGTCCCCCGCGTTTTATAATTTGGAATCCATGTTTACAGGCTCACTGGTTAGAGGCGGCAGACCCGAGAGCAGAGGACGGCCAGGGACCAGGGTTCGATTCCCGGCGCGGCAGGTTTCTGGACCAGGGTCAGCGGACTCGATAATTCTCTCGCCTCGGTGCCCACTCTGATCAGCGATCACACTCGGCAACTCTGGGCATTAGCTTGCCTCATCTTCACTAACGGCCCCACCAGACCGCCGGGATGCCTGGTCTCACCCTGGAGATACCCATTAAGGGACCATCTCTCAAGGAAGCCAGGAAGGGTTTCGCAGCGGTCGAAGCGCCTTGGGACCCTACGGGTAAGTAGTGCGCTATATAAATGCCAATACAATACATTTACAGGTTTGCAATCCAGTGTCCGTCATTTGTTATTTTCCGGCCTAGGGCAGCGTTTATGCTAATTTAGAATCCAGTGCCTGGAATTTGTGAATTTAAGAGCCTGTTCAAAACAATTGCTAATTTGGAACAGAGGGGCATATATTTCCGAATTTGGGATCCAGTGCCAGATTTTTATGCAGTGCCTGGAATTTGCTTATTTGAGACCCAGTGTCAGTTGTTTCAAAATTTGGAATCGAGTGTTTTCAGATGTGGAATTCAATGATGGGACCTAGAGAAAGTCTTGGCCTGCAAACGTCGGGGCTCGATGGAAGGGCAACTGTCGGCAGTCACCCCAGGGGCCGTGGTGCTCGTTCACCTCCTTATGAAGTACTTGCTCTGTGGCTTGCAGCTTGGGCCTCTTTTACTAGCCCGTGCTGGTTGTAGCATGCCGGGTTGAACTGTTGGACACGAGGCGTGCACACTACGTACAAAATGCAAATGTCGAATTCCTCTTTGTTCTACTCCACTCATAAGCGAAGCAGAAAGTGTGCCCCAACACTTTTGGGGCACCCCTTTGGGCGTCTTACAACAACCCAAAACCCTTTCCTCACATTCCTCTCTATGAACCCACGCTCTATATGCGACACTTGACGAACTGATTGGCGTCCTGCGGATGACGCCCGAAAGTGCTTCTAAGCTGTGTTAGGGGTTTGAGGCGCTATGCAAACGCAACAACAATACGTTGTCTGCTTGAGGTTAAGTGAGAATGCCACCTGATTGGACGCTGCCGTAGCACTAGTTTGAACAGGCGTTGTGACGTCCTGATTCGGTTTCAGCACACCTAAAATAATGGCGCCAAGACATTAAAGTTGTCACTTTACTCTTAAGAGTAGTAATGGTACGCCGTCATCCTAATTCGGCCTCTTCCATGGCCTTCGGGACACTTATGTGGTGAAACGGGGATGTATCTCTGGTACAGCTGGCAGCTTTGAGGTGTTTGCTGCGCAAATACCGTTTAATGAGGGCCAAAGGGCAATGCGCAGTGTTGAAACTTTCTTTTTACAGCGCTTCCTTAGTAAATAACCGTGGCTGTGGCAGTTCTAAAGGCCCTGTGCTTGTTGCAAAAGAGGGAAACATTGATTTTGTGGAAAAGAATGCAATGTTGTGAAATGTTCGGTTCGTACTTGGCTGTAGTTAGACAAGGGAGGAATTTTCCGGAGGCGAGAACGTTAATATTCTAAAAATAACGCTCCAAACGAGTCGGCTATGACTCACCCTGTTTTCTTGTACACTCATTGCACCCTGTTAGCTTTATTGCAGCATGTGGCTGGTGAGGTCAGGTATGCGGTGCAGGATGGAGCATAAAAACAAAAGTGAAAATGTTTGTTTGGAGGGGGGAGGGGTTGTAAGTAGCTGAGACGTTTGCAGCGTTGCATATGCATCTAGTATAAGGTGCCGGACTGCAGAATGTGCCTCTTCCGCCTTTTCCTTGTTCATCAGTGTCACACCATATACTTAAAACAAGAAATACAATAAGCCGACTGCTATGGAAGTGGTAAAGTCTGATAGGGGAGGGAAAGCTCCTGGTAAAAAGACAGAGGCAAGGAGTGTGGCAAATGGCCGGATGGGGGCGGGAGAGCCTGGTGGGGGGGGCGGGAATGCGAGGGGAGGAGAATGGAGGGGGAGGCAAGACAGAGGCAAGGAGTATGGCAAATGGCCGGAGGGAAGCCGGATGGGGGCAGGAGAGCCTGGTGGAGTGATGATTTCGTGTGGTGATGATCTATCTTGTCCTAACGGCTAGTGGTTCTATATAGGCGAGAGGGACAGCTATAGTAAGTTATTTAGAGGGCGAGGTGTAGCAAGGTTGACCCTGGTTCGGAATGACGGCTAGTTATCTTTTATTGTATGCGTCCGCAGCTCTGTAGTAAGGCTGACTTCAGCATTTTACAGCCATCGCGCGAGATGTAATGCAGCGCTTACCTTACCGATGGCTTTCATGTATTCATCGAAATGGAGCAGTGTGGCAGGCAGATGCGCGGAGGGAAGCCGGATGGGGGCGGGAGAGCCTGGGGCGGGAATGCGAGCGTGGGGAGGCGGATTAGGAGGGAAGCCGGATGGGGGCGGGAGAGCCTGGTGGGGGGGCGTGAATGCGCGAGGGGAGGCAGGCGGATTAGGAGGGAAGCCTGATGGGGGCGGGAGAGCCTGGTGGGGGGGCGTGCCTGTGGGAGGGTGATTGATGGAGCCTGCAGGAGAAATGCTGCTGATGCGCGTGCATGTTTAATCACGTGGTTCAGGTGAACTGCATGAAAACCGCGGGGCTGAAAGCCCTTAGTTTGACGATGTTTTCGCCACTTGAATTCTCGCTCCGCTCGATGCGCTTGCGCACATCGATAGGTCGCGAGACCTAATAAATGATTTACATACAAAGAGTGTCACCCGTCTACTACAGTATATCAGTCATTTTTAAGTATAAAATCCTTTGACTCCTTCTACATTTGTGATATTTAAATCCTGCACATGCGCGGAGACAGAGAGGCACCTAGAGTCAAGTTTCGGGGGGGGGAGGAGGGGGGGGGGAGTAGGTGGGGGGGCGCTAAGAAAATATTTCGGGGAGGGGGGCTGAAAATTCAAGCAAAAGGCAGAGTGGAGCTACAGGGGCTCTATGAAGGGGTAACAACCATCAAAGCCTCATTAACAAGTAAAATGTCTTTAAAAGACCCGTGAAGTACTCTGGTGTGGATGTGTGCGCCCGGGAAGCTGTCTCATCCCGGGCTGCCACACACGACGGGGGGGTGGGCTTAAGCCCTGTGAGTCCAATGGGCGCTGCGCGCCTGCGTGGAGATTGTTTATGAATATCAGAGACAAACACACAATGGACAAATCGGTTTACACAACAAATGTAAGGCCCTACTGATGTCAATACAAGTGTCCTAGGCCTACTGATGTGGATTGCATGTTACTTAGCTCCATTCTTTATTGTGCATTGTACCCGCCTCAATTGATGAGTGTGCTTGCTTTCTAACCCAAAGGATGAGAGTGCATGGTGCCAACCCTCACTGATTGGGTGTGTATGGTCCACATCATCACGGCTAGTGCCCAGCACTACTACAATGAATGGATGATGCCCAGTGACACTGATGGGGGAACTTGTGCCTTCCCCACTGATGCAAATTCATGGTTCACTGACTCGCTCTCTTGACTATGCTTTTTTGTAATAAGTGCATGATAGTGAGCCCCACCAACAAGCATGTTTGGTTCCCAGACCTACTGTGTAAAGAATACATGCCTGGTGGTCGGTTCTTACTACTGGAGAGAATAAAGCAATGCACAATGATACTCGCCTTCATTCATATGAATGCATGGTTTCTAGCCGCACTAATGAGCATGCATAGTGGTCAGTCACCGAGGGTACTCAGCACAGCGCTTGTGCACGCTCAAGTACTACACTCTAAGGGGTCCTGGAATATTACCGGATGGTGATGCGGGAACGGGCAATATAGTTCGGTTACATCCTATCTTCTATTTCTTAGCTCCACCTAGACTGTACTCCTTGGTTGCCATGACTACACCAATTAGATCTGGCGTATAGTAAATTGGATTTCACAGCCGGAATGATCCTTCAGAGAAACATGTTCATTTAAAAGAATCTCACAGGGGTTTGCACAGAAGACTAAGACATTAACAGATGGAGGTGGGGCGGCTGTCAAGGAGAGAGCATGCCAAGTCTGTGCCCACTCCCTTGCAGTCTTGTCTGTGTGCAAGTGCGATACCGAGAAAGTCATCGTCGCACCTCTTAGTTCCTGTGTCGCACACAGTGGCTCCCAATTGAGGAGCGAACAGCAACTGCTTAAATGGGCAATCCTCAAGAACAAACCAGGGCAGGTTCCGGTTTCGGAAGCAGATCTGGAGCTTCCAGCAGCATGAACACATATCTCTTGGCGTACGAGGCAGCCCCAGAGGGTCTAATGAATGCTGCTCCCGTGGATAGAAGTATAATGTTTCCAGCAGCATAAAGAGGCAGCTTCCATTGGCACAAGAGGAAAAGTGGATGAAATAAAGGAGGAAAATTGTTAATGTCTTTAAATAGCGCTAACGATCCCTGACGGACAATTGAAGCACATTTTTTGGCGAGTAGCATGCTACTTCGGAACCCAAAACTAGTAGTTAGTAGGTTGGTACATTTTTTTTTTTATATTTTGTTTTCCCTTGTGTATTAATTGAGTTAGAAGTGTGTTCTTGATTTGTTTAGTAGATTTTGGGGTAGGGGTAGAATGATAGGATTGCATTTGAAAAGGGGAAGAAGTGAGTTGTTTTTGAAAAGTAATGGTCGTGTATGATTGTTAGAAAAGAGGGTTGCAGCAAGATGACGGCGGATAGCGAGAAGGGGGTAGAAAGTGACCTAAGAAACAAGCATTTGCAATGCAATAGGTCTCGCATTAGAAAAGTTTGAGCTATTGGTATTGTAAATGACATTTCTTATTTATGGGTTGGTTTTGAAAATATCGAAATTAATAGCTTTGTCATTTACAATGCCAATAGTTATATCTTTTGCAAATGTGACACCTATAGCATTTGTAATGCAATATGTGTTGTATTTGCGTGACTTAGATGTATTGATATTACAAATTATTATTATTATTATTATTATTATTAATGAGTTTTATATCGCGCCTGGTTACCCTAGGGCATCCCCGCGCTCATCCAGAGAGAAACGCCAAAACAAGAGACACAGGAATTAGGCCGGGAACAGATGAGTTTTTAAAAGTTTGCGGAAACCTAAGAAGCTCGTTTCCGAGCGCAAGTACAGAGGAAGAGAGTTCCACAGTGTGGCCACATTTATGGAAAATCTTCTGCCACCGGTTCTTGCCTTCCTTACCCTCGTAACTTGCAGCAGATGTTGATAGTCTGAGCGGAGGGCGCGGGAGGCCTTATAGGATTGAACCATATCCCGTAGGATGGGTGGGCCTTTCCCCTGCAGAATTTTGTGGGCCATACAGAGTGCTTTAAATTTCACCCTCTCTCTGACAGGGAGCCAATGTAGCGCCTTCAGCGCAGGGCGAGCCGACTGACGCCTGGGAAGGTCCATCAGGAGCCTGGCGGCCGCATTCTGCACTTGCTGCAGTTTGTTTAGGGTGGCTTCTGAAAGAACAATGGCTTTTAATTTTTTTAAATAATTAATACTTAAATAAAAGTTATTGTAATTTATAATGGCAATAGCTTAAACTGTTGTAAAGAACTTTTGTGAAGATTATGTTTAGTGTATTTTATTGTGACGAAAATCCAAGAACAGAATTGAAATATTAACATCTTTTTGTTACATTTCTAATGAAGCTTGAAAAATTGAGGGAACGTATTTGAACCAGTTGTTGTTGAATCGTTGCACAGATTGATGCTGTGGTGGCGCTGAGTGATGTTATGGTGGCGACGAGTGATGCTGTGCCGTTCAGTGATGCAGTGGTAGCGCATAGTCATGTTGTGGTGCCCCTGAGTGATGCTGTGGTGGTGCTTGAGTGATGGTGTGGTGATGCGATAGATAGAGTGAGATAGATAGATAGATAGATAGATAGATAGAGTGAGGGCGATAGATAGAGTGAGGGCTATAGATAAGATAGATTGAGTGAGGGCTATAGATAGATTGAGTGAGGGTTATAGATAGATCGAGTGAGGGCGATAGATAGATAGAGTGAGGGAGATAGAAAGAGTTAGATAGATAGATAGATAGATAGATAGATAGATAGATAGATAGATAGATAGATAGATAGATAGATAGGTAGAGTGAGGGCGATATATAGATAGATCGAGTGAGGGCTATAGACAGATAGATAGATAGATAGATAGATAGATAGATAGATAGATAGATAGATAGATAGATAGATAGATAGATAGATAGATAGATAGATAGATAGATAGATAGATAGATAGATCGATCGAGTGAGGGCGATATATAGATAGATCGAGTGAGGGCTATAGATAGATAGATAAATCGAGTGAGGGCTATAGATGGATAGATAAATCGAGTGAAGGCGATATATAGATAAATCAAGTGAGGGCGATATATAGATAGATAAAACGTGTAAGGGCGATTAACAGATAGATTAATCGAGTAAGGGTGGTAGACAGATAGATAAATCTAGTGAAGGCGATAGACAGTGAGGCCGATAGATAGAGTGAGGGCGATATATAGATAGATCGAGTGAGGGCTATAGATAGATAGATAAATCGAGTGAGGGCTATAGATGGATAGATAAATCGAGTGAAGGCGATATATAGATAAATCACGTGAGGGCGATATATAGATAGATAAAACGTGTAAGGGCGATTAACAGATAGATTAATCGAGTAAGGGCGGTAGACAGATAGATAAATCTAGTGAAGGCGATAGACAGTGAGGCCGATAGATAGATAGATAGAGTGAGGGCGATATATAGATAGATCGAGTGAGGGCTATAGATAGATAGATAAATCGAGTGAGGGCGATATATAGATAGATAAATCGAGTGAGGGCGATAGACAGATAGATAAATCGAGTGAGGGCGATAGACAGATAGATAGATAGATAGATAGATAGATAGATAGATAGATAGATAGATAGATAGATAGATAGATAGATAGATAGATAGATAGATAGATAGATAGATAGATAGATAGATACAGTGAGGGCGATAGATAAGAGTGAGGGCGATAGATAGATAGATAGATAAGAGTGAGGGCGATATATAGATAGATAAATCGGGTGAGGGCGATATATAGATAGATAAATCGAGTGAGGACGATAGATAGATAGACGGAGGACGATAGATAGACAGATAGAGTGAGGGCGATAGATAGAGTGAGGGCGTTGTGTGTGTGGGGGGTTGTGTGTGTGGGGTTGTGTGTGTGGGGGGGTTGTGTATTTTGGGGGTTGTGTGTGTATGGGCGTTGTGTGTGCGGGTGAGGTTGTGTGTGTGTGTGAGGACTGTGTGTGGGTTGTGTGCGTGTGGGTTGTGTGTGTGGGGTTGTGTGTATGGGGTTGTGTGTGTGGTGGGGCTGTGTGTTGTGGGCTGTGTGTGTGGTGGGGCTGTGTGTGTGGTGGGGCTGTGTGTGTGGTGGGGTTGTGTGTGTGGTGGGGTGTGCGAGGGGTTGTGCGTGTGTGGGTTTGTGTGTGAGGGGGGGGGAGTTTGTGTGTATTGGGCTTGAATAACTAACCTGAAGACATATATCAAACACACAAGAGTGACTGAAATACAAAAAGAGGATGAATAGAAAAAGTATTGCAAAGTTAAGTATTGCTCTCCCAGCCATGGATATCTCGGCAGACTGACAGGTTTTAAGCAGACCTTAAGATTTTCCAGCAGAAAGGAGTAGTTTCTGTCCTGTAACTCCAGTTCTGTAGTAGGGGTATCTCTGTTATAGTCATAATCTAGTGAATAGTCCCGCCCATGTGCGTGGACCCCGGCAATCAAAAATAATCTCTTAAGTTGTCAAAAGAATGCAGGAACTGCAAAGACACTTAAGAGAGAATTAAAGACAAATAATGCAGCCTATATCCACAGGCTACACTGTCCAGTACTTCAACTAGAAATTCCACCAAAATTCACCACACACAGCCCAGCCTGCTAGTTTCTACCATAGAGAAACCTGCCTCCCCAGTCAAAGACCCAGGAATGATAGAGAGGAAGGTAGGGACAGACAAGCCCCATAGGCTGCCATTATGTGGCTTAAACAGGATACTGTGCCTTTAAGAGAACCTTCTAGACTTCTCCCAGTATCCCAGAATGCATAGCAGGTCCAACTTACTTTCAGTTCTTTTTGAAGGCGTATACAACGCCAGACCTGCAGCATTGTGTACATGAAGAATTCTCCACCGGGGAGGAGGGAGGGCGCTTATGACTATAACAGAGATACCCCTACTACAGAACTGGAGTTACAGGACAGAAACTACTCCTTCTGTAGTAGGGGATCTCTGTGTATAGTCATAATCTAGTGAATAGAATGGCAAGCCCATCCCCCAACTAAGCGGCGGTGGAGAGTAAATACATAATGCCACTATTGTGCGAACAAATTCCGCAGTGAAGCCTGTCCAACCTGAGCGTCTGCCCTGGCGTCAGTGTCCAGGCAGTAATGCTTAGCAAAGGTATGAACCGACTTCCAAGTGGCTGCCTTGCAGATTTCAGCAATCGGCACGTTACGGAGCAGAGCCGTCGTGGCAGCTTTGCCCCTGGTGGAATGAGCCTTAGGCTTACCTCCTAAGGTCTTATTAGCCTTCTGATAACACAATTGTATGCAGGACACAATCCACCTAGAGATGGACTGCTTAGAGGTCGCAAGACCTGTCCTGACCGATCCATAATTGATAAACAACTGGTCAGACCTACGAATATCTTTGGTTTTATCCAGATAAAATTTCAACACCCTCCTAACATCCAGAGAATGGAGAGACCTCTCCGCTGGGGACGAAGGGTTCTGAAAGAACGTAGGTAAAGTTATAGTCTGGTTGACATGAAAGTCAGAAATAACCTTGGGAAGAAATTTAGGGTGAGTACGCATAACAACCTTAGCAGCATGAAATACAGTATAAGGTTCATTACAACACAACGCCTGAATTTCACTCACCCTGCGGGCCGATGTAATGGCCACGAGGAACGCCGCCTTCCAGGACAGGTGCTGCAACGAAGCCTTATGAATAGGTTCAAAAGGTTCCTTCATCAACCTGGACAGCACCACATTCAATTCCCATGAAGGCGAGGGAAGCCTGACAGGAGGGAATACTTTCTTCAATCCTTCCAGAAAATCTTTGATCACGGGGACCTGGAAAAAGGAAGTCTGTGAAGGGCATTTCCTGTAGGCAGTCAATGCAGCCAGATGAACCTTAATGGAATGCACATTAAGGCCAGACTGCGCCAAATGTAAAAGGTAAGGAAGGATGACATCTTCCTTACAGGTCGTAGGATCATGGTTCTTAGACTGGCACCAGATACAAAACCTCTTCCACTTGTAGGCATATGAAGTCCTAGTGGAAGGTCTCTTGGACTCCTTCAGAATGTCCATGCAATCATCGGGCAGATTAAGATGGCCATACTGCACTATCTCAGGAGCCATGCCGCCAAACTCAAAGACGATAGGTTGGGGTGTAACATCCGTCCCCCGAACTTCGTGAGAAGGTCCGGCCTGCACGGCAACCGAATGTGAGGAAGGAGAGACCGGTGAAGCAGGTCCGTGAACCACCACTGCCTGGGCCACTCCGGGGCGATGAGTATCATCCGAGCCCTGGACCGGGCCAGCTTGATGAGCACCGCCGGAATCAGGGGAATGGGAGGAAAGGCGTACAGAAAGTTGTTCGTCCAGTCGATCCATAGCGCATTCCCCAGCGTCCCTTGCTGGAAGTACCTGGAGGCGAAGTCTCTGCACTTGCTGTTTTCGGCGGTGGCGAACAAATCTACGTCTGGAGTTCCCCACCTTGCGAAGACTTCTCCTAGTACTTCGTCGTTTATGACCCATTCGTGGTTTTCCTGAAGCAGTCTGCTCAGTGCGTCTGCCTGAACATTCTGCACACCTGGTAGATGGGTGGCCGTTATCGTCAGTCCTCTGGCCAGGAGCCAGTGCCAGATCGTCTGCGCCTCTTGTGACAGGGTGCGCGATCTCGACCCCCCCTGCTTGTTGAGGTAATACATCGTGGTGGTATTGTCCGTCTGTACAAGCAGAGAGTTGGTCCGGAAGGACGGAAGAAAGGCCTTCAGCGCCAAGTGAACAGCTCTGAGTTCCAGAAAATTGATGTGATACGTGGCCTCCATCGGTGACCACGTGCCTTGAATCTGCAGAGTCCCGGAGTGCGCTCCCCATCCCAGAAGAGACGCATCCGTCACGACCGTCTGCGTGGGAATGTCCTTGTGAAAGGGAACCCCTCTGAGGAGATTCTCCGCCGAACACCACCACTTCAGGGACTGAAGAGCATGCAGCGATAGGCGAACCTCGTCGTCCCAAGATCCTTTCCTCTGATCCCACTGGTCCTCCAAGCACTCCTGCAACGGTCTCATGTGCAGCCGTGCGTGTGGCGTCAGGAAGATACAAGAGGCCATCGATCCCAGTAGAGAAGACACCGTCCTCACTGTTGTAGATGGAGTCGTCATAAGAGCCTGAGCCTTCCGAAGGAGTGATAATCGTCGCTCTTCCGAAGGAGACACGCTTGCTGACAGCGTATTGATGGAGGCTCCCAAGTACTGTATGCATTGGACCGGAGTCGGAACAGACTTGGCCATGTTGATGTGCAACCCCAGCTTGTTCAAGAGAACGCACGTCTTCTGGAAGTGTGCTCGCGCTTCCGAGAAGGAGGATGCCTTGATCAGCCAATCGTCCAAGTAAGGGTAGACGAACACCTTGTTCTTCCTCAGGTGTGCCGCTACCACCGCCATGCACTTCGAGAATGTCCTTGGCGCAGACTTCAGCCCGAATGGGAGTACTGTGTATTGATAGTGATTGGTGCCGACTTGGAACCGCAGGAACTTCCTGTGTTTGTGAGCAATGGGCACATGGAAGTAAGCATCCTGTAGGTCTATCGCGCACAGCCAGTCTCCCTGTTGCAACTGAGGGTAGATCTGGTGCAACAACAGCATGCGGAACTTTTCTCTGCGAATCCACTTGTTTGCCTGTCGCAAATCCAGAATGGGCCTGAACTCGTTCTTGTCCTTCTTGCGAACCAGAAAGAACCGGGAGTACAGACCTCTTCCTCTCTGAGACAGAGGTACGTCTTCTATCGCCCTTTTCCTTAACAGGATATCCGCTTCCGCCTGAAGCTCGCGCAGCTGAAACTGCGAGCTGACCGGGGGAATCGCTGGAGGAGGGCTGGTGAACCGAAGACTGTATCCATTGCAAACAATATTCAGCACCCACTTGTCCTGAGTAATTTTTCTCCACTCTGCCAGAAAAAGTTGGATGCTTCCCCCTACCGGAGTGGGTAACGGATCCGGGGGAAGTAAGTTCCTAGGGCCTAGACCCCGCCTGGCCCTTGGGCGCCGGAGCCGACTGCTGGCCTCCTCTGCCCCTCTGCCGCTTCTGGAACGGCTTACGGAACTGCTGCTGCTGCTGTTGTGAGTGTCCCGAAGCCTGTCCCCGTCCTCGGCCTTGACCTCCGAACCGCCGTTGGAAAGGGCGGTACTGCTTCTTGGTCTCCTTGGGTTTTTCCAAGCCCACAGCCGTCAGCGTTTCGGCCTCCGCCTTCATGCGGGCCATTTCATCATCAGCGTGCTTCCCGAAGAGGGTCTCCCCGGAAAACGGCAGATTGGCCACCCGCTGCTGCGCGTCCGGTTTCAGGGACGTCAGCCGGAGCCATGCGTGGCGCCGCTGGTTGATCCCGTGGCAGAACCCGTGAGCAGCCAACAGGGAGGAGTCCGCAGCCGCACTGATGATCTGGTTGGCCACCAGCATACCCTCACTCAGGACCTCCATGAAGTCTTCCCGCTGCTCCCGAGGCAAATGCTCCGCAAAGCGCTCGAGGGAGTCCCAGAGGGCGCGGTCGTAACGCCCCAACAGAGCCGTTGCACTCGCCGCTTTCATGGATGTCGCGGAAGTCCCACAGATCTTTCGTCCCGCCGAGTCCATCCACCTAGATTCCTTGTCCGGGGGGACCGTGGAGGTCGGAGTGGTGGCGTGCTGCTTGCGGGCCGCCGTGACGATGACAGAGTCAGGCGGAGGCTCTGCTCTCAAGAAGGCCGGATCCGATTCGGGAGCCCGGTATTTCTTCAGCAGCCTGGAAGGGGCCGCTCTCGTCACAGCCGGGGTGAGAAACAGCGCCATAGCCGGTTCTTCCAAGCCCGGTACCAGGGGCAGGAGGGGACGAGACATGTGCCTCTGATGCAGAGTCTCGAAAATGACGGACGTCTTCGGAGTAGGCACCGTCAGTGTAATGCCTAGCTTCGCCGCGCCCCGCAACAGGACGTCTTGAAAGGCAACCAGGTCGTCTATCGGGGACACTCTGGTGTCCGGCGACCCCGACAGCGTAGGTGAATAGTCCCTGGTCCCAGAAGATCTCGTGCGAGAGCGAGATTCGCGCCTCCTATGGCGGTGTCTTGACCTCGTGGGAGACCTGCGCCTAGAGCGAGAACGAGACCTGCCAGCTCTAGGGCGCTCCTTCGGTTTGCGAGGAGAGGTCTTCCGTGGCTTCTCACGGGGACTCTTCGGAGCCTCCCGGGGCTTCGGTTTCGGGGTCCCCTTTGGGTGGAGGAGGAGGAGTCCCGGGTCGAGATGGAGTGTACACTTCCGAGTACACCGAGCCCGGTGACCCTTTAGGGGACGGTCGCGGGGAGCCATCCCCATCCGCAGGCGACCTCTTCCTCTTGCGACCACCGGAAGTGGTGTGACTCCTGGGGCTAGAGCCCCCTCTGCGCCGTTTGGGAGAAGGAGATCTACTCCTCGGCGCCGACCGCTGTCTGCTGGACGCAGAATGACGCTTCTCCGGCGTCGAACGGCGCTTCCTGGACTCCGGCGTCGAACGTCGTCCCCTCGACGTCGACCCTCTCATCCTCGGCGTCGAACGTCGACTCCTCGGCGTCGATCTCCTCTTGCGCGATCTCTCACGCCGTCCTCTCGACGTCGGGCGGTCCGCCCTCGGCGTCGATCGTCGACGTCGCCTTGTTGTCCCCGACGTCGAGGAGCCCCTCGACGTCGAACGGCGGTGTCGCCTCGACGACGACCGACGGTGTCGCCTCGACGGCGAGCGTCGGTGCCGCTTCGACGGCGAGCGCCGAAACACGTCCCTGCGCCGTCGGCGTCGGTATGAAGACGTCGACGTCGACGAAGACGATGACGTCGACGGCGGCCTCGACGTCGGCTTCTCCTTCGCCGTCGATCCGCCACGCCGTCTCGACCCGGAGCCCCGGGGAGATGGGGAGCACGCCGTCGTCATCCCTCTCGACGCCGTCGTCGAAGCCTTCGACGTCGACGGAGAATGGGACCGTTGGCTGGACTTCCTGCCCCCGGGGAGCCCCCCAGGGGCCTCAGCAGAGGCAGAGGGATCCTTCCCAGGCTGCCCAGACCCACCTGCAGCACGTTGACGCCTATCCTCCAGGCCAGCCAGCCTGATCTTCAATCTGTCCCTGAGGGTCCTAGCAGAAAGCTGCTGGCAGATAGCACACTCCTCAGGGCCATGATTCTCCGGAAGGCACACGATGCAGACATCATGGGGGTCGCTTTTGGCCTTCTTCCTCTCACATGCTGGGCACTTCACAAAAAGGCCAGGCATTTTGGAGCCCCAAAACACCTAAAAACCAGCACAAAAGGGAGAGGAGAGCACCAAGAAAGAAACTGTAACACTTTTAAAAGACAAAAGTGCAAAAACGAATTCAATAAACCCTTGAAAAAGGGAGAGCTCAATGCCAGGGTCCTGTAAGCAGGAGCCGGAAAAAAGAACTGGAAGTAAGTTGGACCTGCTATGCATTCTGGGATACTGGGAGAAGTCTAGAAGGTTCTCTTAAAGGCACAGTATCCTGTTTAAGCCACATAATGGCAGCCTATGGGGCTTGTCTGTCCCTACCTTCCTCTCTATCATTCCTGGGTCTTTGACTGGGGAGGCAGGTTTCTCTATGGTAGAAACTAGCAGGCTGGGCTGTGTGTGGTGAATTTTGGTGGAATTTCTAGTTGAAGTACTGGACAGTGTAGCCTGTGGATATAGGCTGCATTATTTGTCTTTAATTCTCTCTTAAGTGTCTTTGCAGTTCCTGCATTCTTTTGACAACTTAAGAGATTATTTTTGATTGCCGGGGTCCACGCACATGGGCGGGACTATTCACTAGATTATGACTATACACAGAGATCCCCTACTACAGAACTGCAGACTTCAGGTGATGTCCACTCACCATTGGGAGAATGGCTGTGATGCAGCCCTTGGAATACTTTGCGGAGCATTTCTTTCCGTCATGAAGAAATCTGAACTACAACAAAGTGGTGTAGATCACACTTGTATACGCATTTTCCAGCCAGGAGATGAGGATCCACTTTCTAAGTTTTCAAAATTGGTTTGGGTTGACTTTTAAAAAGATAATTTTCTGGTTGATGCTGAGACACAGCCTATGTGCAAGCAGATTGCTCCCATAACAGGTAGCATTCATGCTGGGTCCAAGCAAAGCAAGGACACGATGAATTGTGAGATCTCTGAACCTGGCTGTTATTAGCCTTCCTGAAGCAGTGACCAGGGACATACAAAAGGGTAGGCCCTCTCCAAAATCATCCTTCCTTCACACGTACCATCTATTAAATCACAGTGCGCAAGAATAACTAATCAGAATCTTTCTGCTAAACAAAGGTCCTAACTGAATTTCTAAAGGGAGTCATTTCTCCATTCCCCTACATTTCAGTGTCAGACCCCCACCCTCCACTCACAGGAATGAAATTAACATAACAGTGGATCTTTATTTACATGAAAGGGAGACAAGAGAATGTACTTTTTTGGACACAGAGAAAATGTGATTCGTCCAGGTTTAAGACTTTGCTTTACAGGAAATAAACCTAAGCTTCCGCTTACAAGCTACTTTAGCGTGATACTAATACCAAACAAAAGGTAAGTAGGCCAGTTTCATATGTAGACGGGCACTCAAGGCAGGGTTACACATATGGTCACCCTGCAGCGGTCATTCCCACCCCGACATCAACAGTTCAAGATGTGCATAAACTGCATGGACAACAATAGTCTTGTTTTCAAATTGCATTCCATCAGTGTGCTACCAGTTGGCAGATGTCACTTGCAAACCACTTGTCACGGTGCTGTCTTTACTTAATATGTTCATGCATTTCTGTATTACGTTGTAGTGGTCATTTCGTTGGGTCTCTAGGCATACAGACCCTCTTATTTGAGTGGCATGGCTGAGACATTATTTCCCATCCAAGTATCAGTGATAATTACATAGTTTTCTTTCATAAGGATCTTTGGAGATACAAATGCAAGGTATGTGGTGTGGGAAGACCAGAAGGCAACAGCAGAAATCTAACAGTGTTTAGAGTTAGGTACAAGGATGCACACAATTTACTGCACGTGTATTAAACTGTGACCCTCGCTGTCTCAAGGCAATTTGGGATACCAGATGCCTGATGAAAACAAAGAACACAGTTGCATTACAATAAGGTTAAACTTGAAATTGGGGATTTGGTGCATGCAGAAAGCTTTGCCAAGGCTGGAATACTTATTGACGTTTTTTAGGTGCTGATTTTTGCACCTATAAAGTATTTTTGACCCTCAAATTAATGAGTGAATTTTGCTAAACCAGAAGCACCATCGTTCTAACCTGATAAAAAAAACTAGAAAGTAGGCCTCCCTGCTCACTAGTCCCACCGAAGGTGCACACTGACAAATTAAAAGAAAGGAGGTTTGTTTGAGTGCGGTCACACACCTGCCTTCGGATGATGAAAGTCTGTCTTGGATTTGTGCCAGATGGACTCTAGCCCAAGGCATAGTTGCTTGCATTTTATATTCTGTGGGAGGAACGAATCAGAGGTAAGGCCTGGGGTGCGGCGCTGTGGATTGGGCGGCTCCATGAGCGAATTCTATGTTTGGTTGATGTGTGTCTGTGGGGAGGGGAGTGAGGCCATTTCTGAAATTATCCAAGCAACGTTTATGCTCATGTCTGAATCAGGTCTTGAAATCAACACTCTCCGGCTTAGATCTATAAAGAATTTGAATGAGAAAGTCGAAACTGTGGCTCTCAGTTTTTCCAAAACCTGAAACCTTCAGCGCTCTAGTCTAAAATAACGTTAAGCAGACACGTGGCACTACATAAGTCATCTAAATAAATACAAGAGTAACAAGATAGAAAGGGAGGAGCCACGGGGGGCTTAAAAAAAGCTGAGCAGGACAGGTAAGGTTGGGGGCTGGAGTAAATTAACCTGGGGCAATGCAGAGAGCAAGGGAAAGGGATGAGGGCTGAAAGCAAAAGAAAAAAAAAAGCTGTGAAAGTGATCGGACGGAGGCAGAGGGGAAAGCACGGGAAAGCTCTCAGCATTGCTGTGGCGGGGGCGGGGGAGCGCATTCCTTTGAAGTCTGATGCCGAGGTTCAGACAAATGGTGTAGTGCAATGTGCGATGGGGCTGGCAATGTGCAATGTGGCTGGCGATGTGCACGCTCCTGGCTCACATGAACTGTACCCGATCGGCAGTTTGGGTAGACTTTTGAAAGCCTTACTATAATCTCGACAAACAAGCATTGCTAAAGCAATGCTGTAGTCGAGACCTAAAAAGGGAGGGGGAAGGAATAGGAGAAAAGTGGGAGTGATCAACACATTCTGAGAAATCTTTTGCTGTTGATTCAGAGAAAGGTGGAACAAGAAAGGTGGAGAGGGAGAGTGAGACCGTGAGTGAATATAACAGGCGAAAAAGACAGTCAGGCATGTTTGGAAGGACCGGCCTTTCCTCATTCTCCCAGTCAAGAAATGCCAAGTGAGATACCGCAACCTGGGATAGGAAAAATCACTCAATGGACCTCTCATGCAGAAAGAAAGCTCCTTGTGTGGGTGGCAAGCTCTTGTTATTTTGTTCTCCCACTTTAAGAATTTGATGTTGCAGAAAAGAATACTTTGAAAGCGGACGTATCAAACATTGCATCCACTTAGCCAACTTTAATGCATTCAGTGGAGGGCCTTACCAGTAGCACACAAATGTCACAGTGATCCCTGACTTCCTGAGGGGGATTTCTACATTTGAAAATAACCTCAACTGAGGAGGCGAGACGACCGCCAGGCTCCAAATGAGGGTCTAGGTCTCTAGATGTCCAGTGGCTGTACCAGAAGAAGTATCCAGATATGGAACAAGGGGCTTCAAGCAGTGTTTGTGCATATACAAATGAGTGATAGCGTTTGTAGGTGTCTGATTGATTACGTGCTTGCTGGATTTGTCTGTCTCTCTTTGAGGTGAAAACAATTGATTTCAGAGTGAATTAGTCAGTTGAAGAGTGATTGACAGTTAGTGCTTTAAATGGGCGCTGACAGTCTGCCAGGCGGATAGCGTCAGCACGGGGCTCTTGTCCAACAGACCCAGGCAGGTTACCAGGACACAAAAATCTCCAATGGAGATTCACAAGGTTGAAACAGACTTTCACAGGGTGAATAAACAGAACTATCGGAGACCATGCTGGAAAGCTTAGCAGAGTGCGATCAGAGGTACACTGATGAAACGTAGAGCTTTTGATTATTGAAATTGGCACTCTGCATACCTGGGCGCAATAACATCTGTATTGCCTCATCCCTGCCTGGTTTCACCCATTTGCCTCCTGACTAACTCTTTTCGCATACTCACAGGAAGTGGGTTGACAGTCCTTTAAACCACTGATCTCAGCTAGGTCACTGGGCTTAAGAGTAATTTATCTCATGACATGACCCCTCCCCCACAAATTATTCCCTCCCCCATCTCTTAAAGACAAGTGTCTATGTTATAATTGACTTGTGTCTTTCATTTCTCTAGATGTGTCTTCCCTGCTGCTCAGCTAGTATGAGTGTTAGAATGTTTGATGACCTCATGGAATGCTTGAGTGCCTGGCTTGTGTGTGGAGTGGCAGTTGGTAGTTGCAGGATGAGTGGCAGGGATGCTGCTCCTGGTGGGGCTACATTTCCATCTACCCGCCTTCTTCTAATGAATTTACCTTGTAACTATGCTTCAATAAATCCAACCTGTTTTATATACCTGGCTCCAAGGATCCTCCATTTACCACAGTCTATCTCTTAATTTATGACATCACCTTGACCAGCAGGATCAGCTTCTTATACATTCACCTTGATCGTCATCTCAACTGACTGGCTTCTACGAGTTACTGTTGTGAACATTGTGACAGGCTCCATTTAAAGTTAGCCTGTTTCTCAATTTTCTCGCCTCCATATTTTTAGATCAACGTGTTAAGGTCATGTTCACAGCTGTTCAATTCTTATTATCTTCGACGAAAGGTTCCACTATTCAAATTTGGTACATTACTGTATCAATCAATCAATCAGGATTTGTAAAGCGCAACAAACAACCTATGAGGATCTCAAGGCACTGGAGCGGCTAGCTGCTGGTTGCCAGTTGCTGGCAGCTTGCTGCTTCGAGGTGATATGTTCATTCGAACAGCCAGTATGGATCTCAAGGTTTTACTAATGGCTGCTTAAAATCAACATGTGGACAGAGTTCATGCATTTTGTGGCCTGTAACGTAGTCTGTTAACAGTCTCATGTCTCTGAGCCCCGTTTTATTTTGTAAATACAAGTAAAAATCAGTGGTCAGTCTGGGATTTGACCATTGATTATGAGAGGCCTTTACGCTAAAATCGTCAGAGATACGCCACTATGCCAGATCAGCCTCTCTCAGTCTGACAGCTAAATCTGGAAGTCTAGAAAAGGGTGCTCTTACGCCTACAGCTCATTTCCTTCACCGGCAGAACTCCGATTAAGAATTAGCTAGTTGGTGCTAGGATGACAGGAACTTTCAAAATATGTTAGAGATATTCATTTTATTCTTACTGCTTATGAAATGCATAATTGCTTTTATATTTTGATGCGATTACTGAGCACATTTTAAGTACTAGATTACGTCTTTATAAATAAATGTTTAAAACCAAAGATTATTTGGATTACCATTGTGTCCCTGAAACTTGAACGGAAATGATAAGTAACCTGACAACACTGCTTGCACAGGACTGCTTGGTGGGTTAATGACTGGGCTGCGGCCACACAGGAATTGCTTCCTAGGTGTAGTGCACTGAACATAAATCCTTGCACTCGTGGATTAGAAATCTGACCACTGCTGATCTGGGAAATCCTAAATGTATATCATTTGGCACCCAACGACGCCTTTAAGAGTTTTCTGGTCTTCCGAGTAGTTCTTGAATAAACATAATCAAAAGTACTAAGTATTAAAATACACTGAGACGTCTGTTGAAATCTTGGTTACCTCCTTAAGAGAAAATAGGAATCCCCTGTTTACTGTAGATTAGTCAAGCCTGACCCTCAAAAGTGTATTCCCCATTCATGTTTTTTTATATTTTGGATGCAATGTTTATTGAATCAGTTCATTAAAAATTACGGCTCTGTTGCGATAGGAGTGAATTACGGTGCAGCAATCAAGCAATGTCTCAATAACAGAGGCATCCCCGACAAAATGCCGCAGAGACACCTTCAGCATATTTCTGCCTGTGATCGCTGAGCCACCGCAGCAGGATCCTTGATCCCTGTGAGTCGCAGCGGTCCTGTTGACTGCCAAACTCATAACAAGGCTCCAAGTCCCTTAGGTAATAACCAGACCACCTGGCCTGTATTGGTAGGATCTACACCAATTCAAATTGAAATCACCTACTACTAGAGTATGTAGTATGAGTATTAAATTATACAGTTTCTATATAGAGGCAACAAATACAATGAGGATTGCAAAACCTACATGGCAGACAAGCTCCCGTAGGACCAGCAGTACATGACAGGTTGCCATACAATCAGTCTACAGACTATAAGTACCATCATGGGTAAGATACCAGTGGGGGCGTAGCTGAGCACGCAATGGTGGCGGACGTGCCTGGGTAGAGCTCCGTAAGAAGCTCCCCTACCACAGGCCATTTCTCCGCCAAAATCATCCGTTTTGGCCTGAAATCATCAGCGAGGGGGTCTGAAGCACCCTACCTTCGGCTGCTGAAGTTTGAAGCCGATTGCTCCTACCGGACCGCCTCGGTGGTGAGGGGACATGGACGCCCGCCTACAGATGCTTCCGGCCTGCGCGAGTAATCACCTGAGGTCAGGGGACCCAACTAGCCTGCTAGGCCCCGTGGCGGCGAACTGTGTCACATCACTATCGGCGGAACCTGACCACCCGCTGTGCCCATATCGGAGAACAAGGGTGACGCCGTTAGAGGCGTGTTGCGACTGGCCCCCCCGCCGACTGCCATGCGGAAAGGTTTGTGACCGAAGATACCCTACAGCAGCTACTACGGCGTTAAACTTACGAGATTTAGCCGGACGTCTTCAACGAGGGAGCCTGAGGTGCTCCTCCCTCGCCTGGTGGGGTCTGGAACAGGCCACTTGCCCTGGACTGTTCTGCTGAGTCAGAGATACGATACCCCCACCTGCAGCCACTTCCGGCCGGCGTCAGCAGCCACCTGAGGCCGGGGATGAGCCCTGCCTGCTGGGCCCTGCAGAGACGGAGGGTGACGGGGATCACTTGGCGCCACAACGCTTTAGTCGGAGCCTCACTAGATGCTGCGCTCAGCGGTGAGCAGACATTAACTCCCACGAGCAGCGACACACCTGCGGGGGTGAAGTTGGGACTCTCTCCGCCTCGCCCTGTCACTCGCCCATTTCTGGCGCTGACGCACTTTGGAGGAACTCCACTACACGGAACCCGTCCTGAGCCCAAATGCGCACTGAAGACCTACCCCACCGGTGGAGCATGGACACGCTCTAAACACCACGTCCACTGAACTATGGTCCTACGGCTGCAGAAGCGGAGCCTAATGTTGTTGTGGGTTGTAGGAGAGTAGGGTCTGCAATCCTATGATCACCCAGTTTTTTTTGCTTTTGTTTCACTGGTTTACGACTTTCTCTGGCTGTGGGCCTGCCAATCAGACCCACAGCCTAGCTGTTCTCTCACTAAATTGAAATGTGTACCTTAGGTGCATTATCCAATTGGTACTGGGCCACCTTATCAGACCCTGTAACTCAGGGCATAGGTGTACCCAGGGCCTACCAGGGGCTGAAGCATGTATTATGCCACCCCTGGATGGCCATCTAAATCTGACACAACTGGCTGCACGACAGCTGGGGCAAGGTGGTGTAATCACCCTTTGCTGTAGATATAGTATACCTATATCTAACCCTAAAAATGGACACACAGATTCCTATCAGTCACTCCTATGGCAGGCCTTGACAATCCTGAAGGCAGAGTGCTTGGAATCGTGTGAGATGGTGCTCTGGCATGAGCTGAGCCCGTTTGCAGCTTGCGGAACCAAGTCCTAATAGCTGTTCCATGATAACGCATACCATATACTCTTAAGTGCATTATAATCCTCGCGGTTATATGCTATCTTTGGTATTGTTTTATCAAAACATGTCGAGTAAGGTGTCATACGAATTGGAATACTAACCCCTCGCCAATTCTGGCGACGGGGTTAGCATTTCGCCCTTCTAGAGGGACACGACATGGATGTAACTGTGAACCCCGGTTAAAGTTAACTGAAGCCTCAGCTCCACAAAATGGATGCTGCCACCACAGACAAGAGTCTGACCTCCTGCTGCTGGGAGTCCTTCCAGCGAGGAGAGCTTGGACAAAGGGTTTCCTGTCAGGGGCGGTGCTAGCACCATCCCAGACAGGGTTTTGTGTATCCTGGGTAGGCAGGGCTTTACAGGAAGGTGACTGCAGAGTGGCACCCCGGTGCTCACTACGCATCTGCCGGCTAGAACCAGTTCCAGGTGCACACCAGCCCCTGGCCTGGGGAAAGTCCGGCATGGGAGAGGGGTGTAACCACCCCCCTTCCTGGTCCCACCCCTAGGGCAGGACCTAGTCGCGTACCCACCCCTTTCTTTAGGATAAAGGCAGGAGCGGGGACCCTTCCAAATTAGATCATCTTTGAATCAAGAAACTACTTTCCACGAAAGGAACTCTCGACTCTTCTCAAGATTTCTCCCTTGTGGCTAAGGAGTAGTCACCCTGCATCCGCAGGCACCGTCTAAGAACTCTGCGATTTGCTGCACGTCCTTCCTCAGGAATCCGACCGACCAGCTCGACGAGACCCGGCTTCCCTGGCACCTCTGACCTTTACCTACCTCTACAGCTAAGCTGAGAACCGTAGGTGCGACGAGACCTCGAGGGACCGGCCATCATCAGAACTGCACGACTTCTATCCAGCACGACCGCCGAGGGATCCTCTGGTGAGTGCTTTGGGGTCCGAGAAGCCCGACCCTGAGCAGCTCCAGCACCGAAGTCCAGCCCCCCAGCATCTCCAAGATCTGCGTGGGGCCCTTCTGCTTTTTGCTGCTCACCGCGTTGTTTGGCTACTAGCCCGCTGGCTTGTGGCCTTCCTAACGACGCCCGACGACATCACTGCGTCTGGTTGCTCCAGACTGGCCCTTGCTCCCTTCCAAAAGAGGAGCACCCCGGACCCTCCTGGTCCACTCCAGACGCCATTTTGAGTCCACCGCGTGGGCTTGAATTTGCCAAGACTTGTTGCCCCAATCCTGGGTCCAGCGACGTCGACAGCATCATCCATCGTGGGACAGCTCGCACCTCCATCCTGGTCGCCGACAAGGCCTCCTGGTCCGTGAGACTGCAGAGCCCAGCGTCGCCCACTCACCTGGTCGAGGTGACTTCGCCCGGTGCCATCCTGGTGCCCACACAATCACTGGCTAGTGATTAAGAACTTGGTCCCCTCTGCTTTCAGGTGTAATCCATCTTCGATCCAGGCTTGGATCCAACGAACAATCTTCACTGGTCGCCTGCCAGCAACTTCTTTCTTCAGGCTTCATAGACTGCAACGAGGATTCCCGACGTCTTTTCAGACCTATGCAGCTGCAGCCCCTGGGCTAGGTAACTTCGGCATTTCGGTGCCCCAGCATAGCCTCACTATCCAAGGGTCCAGATCCTTTTCGTTTTTCAGCCTATCTAGTCGGGTTCGCCCGGTAACACTAACTTTGTGAAATCTAGCTACCATAGACTTTGTCTCGCATCCCGCGTGAGAGTGCACACTCTGCACCCGAGTCCCCTAGGCCTCCTACTAGTAATCGGAAGGTTCAGTAACGTAGTCCTAGCGATTCAAAAGCCTATTAGTATAGTACTTACCTGCTAGTAAGTTCGCATTCCATTTTCAGAGTATATGGTTTTTCGTGCCCCTTGGGCATTTGTGTAAATTGTGCAACTTAAAGTATTTTCGGAAGAGTTTTGTTGTGTGCTTAGTACCCTGTCCTCATAAAGAGTACAGGGCTGTTGTGATCTAAATAAATACACTGTTTATTTTCATAACACTTGTGTGGTGTCCTTTCACTTGGTGTTCAAGGGGTATATGTGATGGTATAACAGCTGGCTTAACACGCCCTCTAGAGTTTAGCCCGAAGACTGCTTGTATTCACGCTACTAGGATAGCTGGTCTATGAGGTTGACTTACAACCAATCACCATAAGGGTTGTTTGGACTGATACAAAGTGCTCACTAGAATAGTGAACATTATATATCAGGCCAACTTCTCACATTGGTGAGCAGCGGTTGGGATTTGAGCTTGCTGTTGTTTTACCACACGTATCCTAAGAATATCTTGTGAAAGATCACATAAGTACTCCAGGTACATATAACTTAGCTTAGAATACTCTGAGTTCTACTGAACCGCTGTTGTAGCTCCTCAAGGCTTAGCACACCTTGGCTACAACTCTTAGCAAGGGATCAGTAGGCAAACATATAGTGTAGGTAGGTGCATCACTTACACCACACTAGAAAAGCAGCATGTCAGACAAAGGAGGAAACTCTAAGTCTCCCCTTGTATCAGTTGACCCTCCACAGGTCATTTCCAGATATGCAGCACTTAGCTTCCAGGAGATGAGACAAATCTGTACATCCAGGAAGCTAAAACAGGGTGCAAACCCTACCATTCCTTTTCTGATTGGTCTCTTAGAGACTTATGATGCTAGGAGGGCTGGTAACACAGATCCTTCTCATCCAGATGGGAATATGCCCCCCCTAGAGGGAACCACAGGTGACCCTGACCTTATCCATCTCTCTGCATAAGGTGAAGAGGAGGATGAGGATCTAGAGCCATCTGAGGACGAGGCAGACAAAGGTCCAGAAAGTTACCCAGCTAACTAGGGACAACTTAAGCAGGCATGAGAATGGTACTAGGAGACCCCTGGGGCCCCTCTCAGGCCAGCTTAACATTGGGAATGGACGAGTTAGGTCTCAATCCAGAGGCTCTAACAGATCCATTCGAACCAATGGCTCTCAGGCCTCTTCTCACAGAGGGATGACATCCCCTCAGAGGAGAGTGTATGAAGCCAAAGTAAGGGACGTCAATCTGAGGATTGAAAGGGAAGAACTTGCCCTGGCCAAAGAGAGACTTGCCTTTGCTAGAGAGCAAGAATTGAGTGGGACAAATCCCACTGGTGGCAGCATTCCCCCAAGGGAAAAAAGGAGTTTAGATACTAGACACCTGAGTAAGATAGTGCCCCCCTTTAAACAAGGGGATGATATCCACAAATGGATAACTGCTTTGGAGAGGGCCTGCACTGTACAGTGTGTCCCCCAAAGTCAGTGGGCAGCTATCTTGTGGTTCTCCTTTGAAGGTAAAGGTAGAGACAAGCTCCTCACTACTAGAGCGGAGGATGCTAACAATTACCAAGTCCTGAAGAATACACTGATTGATGGGTTTGGCCTAACCACTGAGCAGTACAGGTTGCTGTTCAGGGATACCCAGAAAACTCAGTCTCAGGATTGGTCTGACTTTGTAGATCGTGCCACTAAGGCTTTGGAGGGCTGGTTGCTGGGCAGTAAAGTTACTGATTATACAGGATTGTACAATCTGATCACGAGGGAACAGATTTAAAAAAATTGTCAGAACCAGTTGTTGCATCAGCATCTTGTTGACTCAGATCTGACCTCTCCCCAAGAATTGGGAAAGAAGGCAGACAGATGGGTCAGAACAAGAGTTAAGCAAAACCAGGGCCAGAACCAGGGCGGTCAGAAGAAAGCAGACCAGAAGGGTAAAGATTCTAAAGGTGAACAAAATGACCAGAAGTCTTCAACAGGTCCCCAACAACCCAAAGAGGGTGGGGGTCAGGCTTCCCAGAAAAAGAAGAATCAAGAAGGCCAGTCAAAAAGGTGGTGCCAATACTGTAAGAGTAAAACTCACTGGTTTAGTGAGTGCACCAAGAAAGGAGGGCAGACTCCTGCTACTGCAGCCCCTAAGGCACCTGTGCCCCCTAGTACAGCCAGCTGTAGTAGTGCACCCCCCAAGGGTCTAGTTGGGTTAACCTTGGGTTCTGAGGGGTATGACAACTTAGTTGGCACACTCACTCAGGCTGTCCTTGTCTGTACAGGGGATATGGACATATCCCCGGATGTCAGTCCCAATACTTTGGGCAAATACAGACAGACACCTTTTATCAATGGAAAAATGGCTCAGGCCTATAGGGACACTTGTGCCAGTGTCACAATGTTGACACCTAACTTTGTGGACCCTGGACAGATCATGCCAGGTACAGATTTCCTGGTGACCAATGCAAGCAATGTCACTACCAGTCATAGTATGGCAATTGTTGCTTTCTCCTGGGGAGGGGTAATTGGCCAAAAGAAGGTTGTAGTTAGTTCAGACCTCCCAGTGGATAGTTTGTTGGGCAATGATTTGGAGTCATCACAATGGTCAGAAGTGGAGCATAGGACTCACATGGAGATGTTAGGCTTGCCAGCACATGTGCTTGCTGTGACTAGGTCACAGGCCAGAAGATGCCCCACTGAACAGGTGCTGGATCCTGGAACAATGGACCAGCCACCTACCAAGAAGAAGAGCAGTAGGGTTAAGGCATCGCCTTCCCCCTTGCCCCAGGTTGAGGATCAAGTCTCAGAGGAGGTTGACCTACAGGAATTGAGGGAAACTGAGCCTAAAGAATTTGAACTTGATCAAGTTGAATTTCTGGGCTCAGGGGGACCCTCAAGAGAAGACCTGGGGAAGGAACAATTAGACTGCCCTTCCCTTGAACCCCTCAGACAGCAGGCTGCTGCTGAGTCTGCTGGGAACGCCACAGGTACCCACAAGGTATACTGGGATGATGGATTCCTGTACACTGAGGCAAGAGACCCCAAGCCTGGCATGGCCAGGAGGCTGGTTATCCCCTTGTCTCAGAGACGTTTCCTTCTTACCTTGGCCCATGAGATTCCCTTAGCAGGACACTTAGGCCAGACAAAGACTTGGGACAGACTTGTCTCACACTTTCACTGGCCTCACATGAATGAGGATACCAATGAGTTTTGTCGCTCCTGTGTCACTTGCCAAGCCAGTGGTAAGTCAGGTGGCACCACAAAGGCCCCCCTTATACCAATGCCTGTGGTGGGGGTGCCCTTTGAAAGAGTGGGGATTGACATTGTTGGTCCAATGGAACCCCAGACAGCATCAGGGCACAAGTTTATACTGGTGGTAGTGGATCATGCCACCAGGTATCCTGAAGCTATTCCCCATAAAACCACTACAGCACCTGTTGTGGCAAGAGCCATAGTTGGAGTGTTCTCCAGAGTGGGCTTCCCTAAGGAGGTTGTCTGACAGAGGTGCAAACTTCATGTCAAGCTACTTAACTGCTATGTGGAAGGAATGTGGTGTCAACTACAAGTTCACTACACCCTATCATCCTCAATGCAATGGGCTTGTTGAAAGGTTCAACAGGACCCTAAAAGGGATGATTCATGGACTACCTGAAAAGCTCAGGCGTAGATGGGATGTCCTGATACCCTGCCTTCTGTTTGCTTACAGAGAGGTCCCACAAAAGGGGGTTGGCTACAGCCCTTTTGAACTTTTGTATGGGCATCCTGTAAGAGGACCCCTGTGTTTGGTGAAGGAAGGATGGGAGAGACCTCTCAAAAAGCCTGCAACCAACATAGTGGACTATGTACTTGGTCTCCGCTCCAGGATCTTCACTGGTCGCCTGCCAGCAACTTCTTTCTTCAGGCTCCATAGACTGCAACGAGGATTCCCGACGTCTTTTCAGACCTATGCAGCTGCAGCCCCTGGGCTAGGTAACTTCGGCATTTCGGTGCCCCAGCATAGCCTCACTATCCAAGGGTCCAGATCCTTTTCGTTTTTCAGCCTATCTAGTCGGGTTCGCCCGATAACACTAACTTTGTGAAATCTAGCTACCATAGACTTTGTCCCGCATCCCACGTGAGAGTGCACACTCTGCACCCGAGTCCCCTAGGCCTCCTACTAGTAATCTGAAGGTTCAGTAACGTAGTCCTAGCGATTCCAAAGCCTATTAGTATAGCACTTACCTGCTAGTAATTTCGCATTCCACTTTCAGAGTATATGGTTTTTCGTGCCCCTCGGGCATTTGTGTAAATTGTGCAACTTAAAGTATTTTCGTAAGAGTTTTGTTGTGTGCTTAGTACCCTGTCCTCATAAAGAGTACAGGGATGTTGTGATCTAAATAAATACACTGTTTATTTTCATAACACTTGTGTGGTGTCCTTTCACTTGGTGTTCGAGGGGTATATGTGATGGTTTAACAGCTGGCTTAACACGCCCTCTAGAGTTTAGCCCGAAGACTGCTCGTATCCACGCTACTAGGATAGCTGGTCTATAAGGTTGACTTACAACCAATCACCATAAGGGTTGTTTGGACTGATACAAAGTGCTCACTAGAATAGTGAACATTATATATCAGGCCAACTTCTCACATGGGTCTGCTGTGGCGCTCACCCGTATACACTGAGATCTTTCACATAGCTACGGGGAGCTCTGGAGTGCAAGCGGAGCAACTGGTCCTCTGTTGCTCACTCCTGATAATAACAACGGAGACAGAGATTGAGAGCTGACCATTGCTGAAACACCCAGGACCTCTCACGAGACTAATGCATGGAACTGATGCCGATCGAGCCGGACAGAGGAGGGCTGATTTTTTTTTTGACCATCTCATCGGATTGCGGTGCATGAGTACGGACAGGTCTACTAGCTACACGGGGGAGTTGGCGCATGGGCTATGAAGCGGGAGAGGGTGCAGTGAATACCGCCAGCCGACCTCACTTGTGAGCTGAAGACACTAACTACTACAACAGCCAGGTGTGCACCTAACGAAGAGGGCCGCCCCTCTTGGATCGCACCCCCACCAGACATCTGCCCGCCAGCTAGTTGCGCGGTTAGCCCCTCCTTGCACCTGGGAAACGGAGCGATCGGCTCCGGACTGGTGCCCCTCCCAGCAGCAGCCGGTCATACCTTAAGCGTGCCTACGGCGTTTCCGCAGGAAACAGACGACCTACGCTCCTTCACAGTTGAACCGCATCACCCCCACGGCAAGCCTTTCTTTACAGGTTGCATAGGGACACTCTTCGAAACATACTCTTGACTAATCACTTCGGTGCCTCCCATGTCGGTGGGTCCTAAGACAAGAGCTGGAACCGGCAGCGCGCAGGTGAAGGGGAAGATGGCGAAGCAGGCCGAGCTGGACCAAACTGCCTCCAAACTGGAAACGATGCTGGCGGCAATGGAAAGACTGGAGGAGTCAATGCAACTGACCCGCACCTCTTTAGAGACTAAAATTGACAGTGTGGCCATAGATCTGACACACCTTCGAGTTGATCACAAAAAACTCTAAAAACGGACGACAACCCTGGAGACTGCAATGACAGATCTGTCTCCCAAGATCACTCAGATGGACAAACATGTTCAAGATCGTCTTAACAGAGTGGAGTTCCTGGAAGATCGCGCAGAAGATTCGGAAGGGCGGGCGAGAAGAAACAACATCCGCATAGTGGGCCTGCCGGAGAGATGGGAACCTAGAGAAGCACCGGAACATGTGGAGCGTTGGCTCATGGACATCCTCTTGGAGGGTACCCTCTCACAGCACTTTATTGTGGAGCGAGCCCACCGTGTACCGACCCGACCTCCCCCTAAGGGCTCAAACCCGAGACCTATGCTCATTCGTCTTTTGAACTACCGCAATCGCTACGCCATTCTACGCGAGGCTAGGAAGCTGTCTGAAATCAGGGTTGAAAATGCAAAAATTATGTTCTTTCCGGACTACACAGTACAAGTGCAGCGTCAACGCCACTCATTTCTGGCAGTGAAACAATGGCTCAGCCAACTGACTCTTACTGTTCCCTGCTCGCCTGCGAGTCGTGGCTCAAGACAAGACACACTTTTTTATTACCCCTGAAGCGGCCGAGGCTTGGCTCGACTCAGGCATTGACAAAAAACCTATTGAGATGCCCCTGAAGATGCGCTGTGACAGAGGAGCTCGTCCACGCCGACGCAAGAGACCCTCACCGACGAATTCGACGCGTTTTGAGACAGAAGTGGGCCCTACTCCTGAACTTATGCAAAACGAACATCAAGAGGCCCTCCGCATGGTGGCGGAGATCAGTGGTTCGTTGAAGGCGGACCCTGCCCCTGGAGCAAGCCCTGAAGGTCTTGTGAGCGATGATGAGTACCTTTACCGATTGCCGGATTCCCAAGTATCAGTGGATCTCCCAGATGTTACACCACAAACCACTGACACAGTCCATTGAACACGCTTCAGTATAAACGACCTGCCATTTGGATGCAAAGAAGTATCTGTGGCAGATGTGCTGCTGAATCCATGAGACGCTGAAGGGTAACTGGAAGTGCTGATCTAACGCAACGGCGACGCTTGAATCTGATCACTGTGGACCCGTGTGCCGAACCTAACATTTGTGACCTGTCATGGACGGTCCGCTGATGGTGGGTTCCGGGACTATATCATGGGGGCGGACGTACCCCCCCCCCAGAGGTGAGTGGCGCTACCTGCGCCCCGCCCAGCGCTACTGCCGATCATTTGGCTCCTGAACTGCTTGAACTGGATGCCCCATACACCGGGAACTCTTGCTGATGATGGGCTGCATAACAATGGCTGCCTGTGGTGGGGGACCACACCCTCACCCTGATTGCATGAACCCTTTGTACAACTAGTGCTAAGAACTCAGTGACCCCCCCTTTGAACTTAAGGACTATTAGTGCTCACTAGAGCATTTGGACGACAGCATGTTCCGCTGTCGACCTTTTGGAATTGTGGTTATGTTTTCCATGTTTATGAGACTGGTGGATTTTTCCCTTCCCCCTGCTGTGTGCTTGCAAGGCAGCGGGAAAATACAAACAATTTACTGTGCATTATATGGAAGTCTGATCTGTTGTGCTGCTGGTCTGGGTGCTGTGGGTAGGTGGTGGGGACGGGACGTGGGGAAGCGGAGTTGCAATGTCTACTGTTAAATTTTGCACCTGGAACGTGTGTGGTATGCACACCCCCTCACGACGTTACCAGGTTTACTCATATCTTAAGCGACACCAGGTGGAGGGGACAACTGTACGCCACAGGTTTCTCTGCATATGCGCGTGGAACTTTGGTATGGATTCTTCCAGGGGTCCCCTTTGCTCTCACTCACAGAAAAATAGATGCTGAGGGCAGATATGTGATACTTCAGGGTAGACTGGATGGACAACAGGTAGTCATAGCCTCCGTTTATGCTCCTAACACTGATCAAGGGCGTTTCCTTTCACGATTATCGACAGATAGCTCCATGGCCGGGTGTGCCACTTTTGCTTGGAGGCGACTATAATTGTGTTCTAGATGTTACACTGGACCGATCGCTCCACCCCTGTAGAAAATAAGTAGTATTGATGTACATAGGCTACGTTCATTTCCCTTTTTCCCACTCCCCTCCCTGCACGCACCATGAATATTGTAGAGCATTGACTGCATCCCTCAGCCCGCAAAGGCCTGTACCCATGTGTACATGACAGCCATTTTTAGGCACCCTGGCCTCTTGCCCACTCGTTAGAATCACTGGCTTCCCTCCTGCGCGCATTTGAGCACCCCCCTCCCTCCCACTCTCACATGCATAGTCCATGAAACCCAGCACTCTGCGCGACCCTGCTATGAAAGGCAACTCTCCTGCTTGACCCAGGTACCCCCCCCCCCCATTTCCCTCTTGAAGAGTCATCCTTCGCCTCAGCTGACATAGCCCCCCAGTTGTATCTGACTGCCCCTGTTCTCTCATGTACAGGTCATAAGATCTCTCTCTCTCTCTCTCTCTCTGCGCGACTCTGGCCCTGCATGCACCCTGACCCACCCTCCTTCTCCTCATATGAGCAAGTCATAAACCCTCTTCTTTCGCAAAGCCCTGTCCTTGAGAATCACGGCCACGTCTGAACAGCACCTCCTTCCCTTCCATGAATGCCCCTCTATTGACGAGCCCTCCCTCCGCGCTCGATTGTCCACGCAGGCATGAATACCACTCCTTTGATGACCCCTTCCCTCGAGTCCGGCTGACCACACATGTCCGAGGCCATCGCCTAAGCCAGGAGATACCATTTACTGCCCTTATTGTATGCCTAGCCACCCCACCCCCTGGGCCATGATCAGGCGCACACATCCTACGACACACTCAGTTGCACGATCGCCCTGCCCTCTTATCAGCAGGTCAAGGGTCCCCATTGTGAACGTATTTGGAGTAGGATTATCACGAGGATTATAGGAATGTATTCCTTTTGCGACACATTGACCTGATTGTATCATCAAATGTTCTGCAAATGTATAAAAGCCGGAGTCTCACGCTCACTTGTTAGAGCACCTCCCGAAAGACACTGTGTTTCGTGTCCGAAATGACTGGCTCTCCTCATGAGAATTAAACTCTGTTCTTGATTCCTGCTCCCAGCGCCCGTCTCTTTATTTTGGTAACTATTCAGAATGGGAACTAAGAGGCGGTTTGCGCCAGCAGCCTGGGCATCGATAGAATTATGGGCTCACCTTCAACAATTGGCGCCCAACGTGGGGCCCATCAGTGACATAGGGTTCGGTAAGAGAGATCCAGACGAAGAAGTGAACGTCTAAAATGATCGGAGTATACCTGCCTTGAGAGGGCCCTAGCCCGGCTGCCGATCGACAGAACTTCACCAATTCTGAACGGACCTCTCTTGAGTGACCTATTGTCCTGACTGGAATCCCACAGGAATGCTACATGGAGTAAGAGAACGATCGGGCGCTGGAGGAGGGAGTCGAAGAACTGTCCGTATGGTCCGGTCCGGGTAAGATTAAGTAGGGTGTTTTTACGCCTGATTGGTAGGGTGGCTCTGTCCACCTGATTGATTGATTGTTTGTATTGAAAACCGGTATTTGTATACTGGCATTGTTGGTATTGGTCCAGTTAGCTTCGAAGGCTACTTGACATATTGGTTCTCTTTTGAGAACGAGACATTCTCTGTTTGCAAACAGCGGCGAATAGGAACGTCGTCCCTCTTTGCAGATAGAGAAGGGTAGGTAATGCAGACTTTTGTCCCCGGTGTAATCCGTCATGCCTACTTTTCTCCCCACTGATTGTTTGAAGTCGATTAATAATCGATTGTTGCTCTTTGAGATCTTCCCTGTCCACAAACAGAGATGAATAGGAATATTCTGTTCCCTTTATGGATAGCGAAGGGCAGGTAATGCAGACATTTGTCCCCGTTGTAATCCGTCATGCCTGTTTTTCTCCTCACTGATTGGTTGGTTGCCTGGACATCGTTGTTCCAGGAATTGTTTCGTTTGAGGTATTTTCTATTTGCAAACAACGTGAAATAGAAACACTCTGTCTAGTCTTTGCAAGTAGAAAAGGGTAGGTTATGCCCCTTTGTGAATTCGTCAGTCCTACTCACTCCCCACTGGTTGGTTATTGTGGGGTAGCTCGCATGGTCCGCCCAGGAGACTACTCTTATGGAGGACATATGCTCTCTACTCATGGGCCATTTAATAGAAATAGACCGACTGGTCCGTCCAGGAGGCTACCCTAGTAAGTGGAAGTACATCGCTCGGTCTGTCCAGGATGATACCCTAATGAAGGAATATATGTTCCCCTTTTGATCGATAAATCTCGTTCCACCCCGGACCATTTATTGGAGGGGACTCGTCTGGTCCGTCCAGATGTACCCCCCTGGTGAAAAGGACACATAAAAATATGAAGTGATCACCGTTCCCTACTAACAAAAAGCTTTAGCTCGAAACACGCTAAGGAATAGAAAGAAAAATAAAAAGAAATCAGGCTAAGTCAGTAACCCCCTGATGAGCTTTTGACTTCACCAAAAATAAGAAACATTAGAAATAGTTCGTAATAAGAAATGTAAAATGGCGAAAAGATTTGATAGCAGAACATAGCCACGAGGTAGCTAGGCTTCACTGCCTATTCCTGTTCCCAACATGTCTGCCTCATTGCCCGCCCCGCCCAAATAACGGTCACATGAAGTAGAAACAACTCAATAGGTACCTACCCCCATTCCGGAAGCTCCCGAAGTGCAACAGGTCCGCGGTTACGCCCATCCGGAAGGCGAGGCCTGGAGGCACGAGGGACTCGCCTGCCCATGGTCAGAAGGAGACGATGTTGGGCAGGCGGTCCAAAAAGGATGACAAGGACCTCTCCGTCTTCTCCCTTCTGCCGCCCTGCAGGCCGCGGGGAGAGAGGGGGCTGTCTTGCCTCGGCCACCGACCACCCCTCTCTCTCACCCGATCCGGCTTTTGCCCAAGGCCGACGCCAAGGCGACAACGGCGGCGAATCAAGTAGTCCCGCCACATTTCAAATTCGCCGCATGCCATCGCCTGCTGGTCCAGAGCCGAAGCCAAGGCAAGAACGGCGGCAAATCAGATAGTCCCGCCACATGCCAAATTCACCGCCTGCCTTCATAGGTATAGGCAGTCCTGCCACATTCCACGCTCCCTGGAGAGTTGAAGGTAGTCCCGCCACATGTCGCCAAGGGAAGGGGGGGGGGGGGCTGTCTTGCCTCAGCCGCCGACCACCCCCCCCCCCCATCATCAATGGCTGGCACGGCCGATGTCGAAAACGATGGAGCCGGGGAACGGCGCGGGGTCGCTGGAAAGGGGGAGGTGCCGCGAACGACCCTCCCCCACCTCCCTCCAGGTGGAGGCTTCCAGCGACACCCCAACACTCTTCGCTTAAGGGTCAACATCAAAAAGAGGTCCTCTGCCCAGGACGGGCACACGCTCCATATCGCCTCTCCTCGACCTTGAAGATTCTATAAGAGCCGGGGGGCCCCCGACCCTCTGCATGGGTGCCCCCGCCCCCTTCACTGGGAACCACGACATCGGTGCTACTCCTGCCGGCACCAGACTCGGATCGGAAATGGCTAAGATGCCGCCACGGCACAGGCTTGTTCAGTTCCGGAGGAACACCAGAATGACCCGGTAGGAAAATTGTTGCCGCCCTTCCCACTCTTTGACTCATGGTCCATATTGTTAGACTGTTAACCACACTGCACGAGACTTTCTGAACTGCCAATGGAAAGTTCTGGGCCAACCTTGCGAGACTAGAGACACTCTGACTGTGCTAGAACTCGCCTGACCCCACCCAAAATGGCGCCGACGCAAAATGTGACGTTTTTAATGAACTTTGTTGCACCCTGATCGCGCAAGCTTTTGCCCCGAGATATATATAACGTTTGGATAATGAAAGTAAATATGAAGGATATTGAGTATGTGCTTGAACAATGAATTGACTTAAGGGTGGGTACTGTTTATAAGTTGGGAAATGAATTGGTATAAATGAATGATCATTGGACGATGTATTTATGAACGTATTAAAGATGAATTACTGACATGCATCATGCTTGCTCTGTAGGAGAGTTTAATATGATTTTATTGCACTGCCGCACTTTAATACAATGAACTGCCACCAGCTTCGTTCTTCCCATGCACAGTTCCAATCTGCTCCGTGGCTAGCCCACCGGGTTGTAGGCCTGTATTTATGTGTCAACCCTCTTTATTAAAGGTATTTTGGAAACGAAAGCATCGTTGTAGCGGACTGCATTAATGAGTTTTGAATGTATTACTACTATGAGCAACGAGAAAGTATGATGAAGGCTAAAGGTTAAAAAGGACCCGATATTTAGCAGCCACACTATGTGTGACAGGCAGCCGGAAAGGTGCTTTAGAAGCCCTGAAACGACACCACAGAAATGCCACCTGACCGCCACCCTTGTACCCGATCAAAAGAGGTTACGACCAAGTAGCTCATGTCGCACAGATCGTCAACGATTATCTGTCTGACCTCTCTGGTCCATCTGGGCTTAAACGCCGTGATGGTAGAGAAATGCGCTACGTGAAAATAGGTCGAGTATGTGGTAGGTAAAGCGTTTCCGGATTACTGCACGTTGATGAGGTTTTGAATGTTGCCCCCCCACCCCCTTCTTTTTCCTCCCTTCTGCAGGTCACGTCGGAACACTGGCTGATGTATGGATGGACGACGACCGAACCGCCGATGAGAGGAGGAAAAAGGGAATGTGAGCATGGTCCTTAGGACAAGTAAAGGTTTTTAAAAAAAAAAAAGATGTAGGCTTAAACATGACTGTTCCTCCTTAGAGCATAGCAATGGGAGGATGGACTGACATAGAGACTGGACAGGTACTGAATGACAAAAATAAAATCGACTAGAAACGACGCGTTAGATGAAATGACTGGACGTTTTGACTAGGTAGGGAAAGGACAAAAGAAAAATTGTACGGGTAAGGGTTGCCACGGCACCATCCGCCTAGGAAGTTAGAAATGTTGCCGATGTTCAAAATGCACTGCCCCCTTTCTCACACTCTTACAGATATAGCCAAGCTGTCCGACTGTTTTCCCGATCAATACTTGCCGTTGCCTCAGCCTGGAGAACTTCCCACCAAAGGAGGGAACAGAAAAATGGTTTAAGATCCAACCATGGGTAACTAGCATGACCAGGTTAATTTCCGATCAGCCAACGGAGGTGTGAGTATTGGTAATTGGGAACGCTCACAGGCGTGACAAACGAGAAGAGAAAGGGGGGAAAGGCAGAAAGAGCTAAAGCACGTAGATAAATAGGATAGTAAAGATACGTAGGATATATATATAAAAATAGATGTTGTAGACTAACAATTGTTTCCTGTCTTGTTGTGAATGTCTTGTATATGTGTAATACATGTGCCATCTTCCCTGTCCGAGTTTGTGTGTGTGTAACGTACGAATATATGTCTCCCCTCTGTCTATATCTGCATGTTACCCGACCTTTGCTGTTCTGTGTTGTGAACGCACTAAATGACCTACTTTCGTACACGTCTCTCCCTCCACCCTTTTTTTTTCTCTCTCTCTCTCCACCCTTTTTCCTCTCTCTCTCTCTACATGTCATACGTGTACCGAATGGCTCGTTTAGATTGCGGACGACTCTCACTCTCTATGAGAGTCTCTCTATTTTCTCTCCATTCTTTTTGGTAAAAATTGTGCCCCACCGGCACCAGTCTGATTCGATACATATTGAACACGAAGGTGTTCAGCGAAATTGACCGAAACTAAAATGACTGTATCTCGCCATGTTACTACCTCTCCTTTCTGCAAAATGAATGAACTTGAATTGGCTGAGAAGGAAAGGACGGGTAAGACGGCTAAGGTCCCCCAATTTGGCCTTTTATAGGGGAACTATATGCCAATGGCATCCTAATTTTTATTGTTAGAGAAAAGCGCCAAGGTCCATATTGATCCCCCAATGCCCAGATTGCCCCACCCCTTTGCACCCAAGCACGAATGCCCGAAGCGTCCCCGCCCCACTTGATCGACCCCAGCTACTGTCCCCGATATATATATATAATGACCATGAGTAACTGCCGCCCCTCGAGAAAAACATGTTTGACTCTGTCTTTCAATGATTGCACCCCCGCTTTGTTTTAAAGAGTTAGCCAGCTCTAAAGGGAAATGTAAGACTGTTAAGGCTCGAATTAGAAGGACGAGTCTCTCCTGAATGTGGTCAAATCTTGGGGTTTTTGTTGAAATACGCAGGTGATAAGAGTCCGACCTCTGTCCATATATGTCATGAACGAAAACCGATTAGACTTGGTGCGAACGCAGTAGAAATACCCACCTACTTACTTTATGGTAATAGACTTCTGACTATGACCAATGAGCATAACGCCAGGTGCTAGGATTGCGAGTGGAATTCATATGCAAAAATCTCTTCTCCTGCCAGTTCTCTAAAACTTGTTTTTACCCATTTTAAAGATACTCAATCACCGGAGGAGAAGGGCCGGACGTGACGCACAGCGTGGCCGCAGATCATGAGACACATGCGACCTCAACCAAAGGTGGAGCCGCAGGACAACAAGAAACGGGACGAGGCAGCACTCTCAAAAGCGGTAAAAGAAAGAATGAAGGGCTGTCCTGAAGCCCACTGTCCGCCAACCCACGTGTGCCTGGAGCCTCCGTCCCTCTTTTCAGGCCCGATTGATGGGTCTGCTTGCTTGTTACCCATTGCTCCCTTGGTCCCTTTGGTGTGTCCCGGGAAAATCTGCCCCCACTCCGCCCTCTCACTCCCATCGACTAACGAAACAGCACACCCTCTTTCCACGCGACTCTCTGCTGAAAGGAAGAACAGCATCTAAATGGAAATAGGGTTACACCACGGAAATATAGGTGCCAAGCTTAAGGCGCCACTCAAAGGATTGGTTAGGGAACAGGACTGTGGTCTAACAGCAGAGGACTGACCGCACCCTGCAACGCGCAAGGATAGAACAGAGCTGGACCTATAGCTCCACCGCGGGTGCTCAACAGCGCCAACGAAAGGACACGGACTAGAGCCTACCAGTGATGGCTCACTGATAAAAGACACTGGGACGAAGAGATCTTGTAACTGAATTCCTCCCTTGACTATTTGATTTGAAATGATAGGAACTCGACAAATGCCATCCCCTATGTACTGCGTTCTGCCAAAAACATCAACTGTCCATGATTGCATGACATATGTTAGTATTGACAAATGCAAATTCTTCGATTGCACCTGTTTATATGTACCTTCATCGACTGTAAAAGAAATGAACTTTGCTATGTAAAAAGGGGCGACTGTAGAAAATAAGTAGTATTGATGTACATAGGCTACGTTCATTTCCCTTTTTCCCACTCCCCTCCCTGCACGCACCATGAATATTGTAGAGCATTGACTGCATCCCTCAGCCCGCAAAGGCCTGTACCCATGTGTACATGACAGCCATTTTTAGGCACCCTGGCCTCTTGCCCACTCGTTAGAATCACTGGCTTCCCTCCTGCGCGCATTTGAGCACCCCCCTCCCTCCCACTCTCACATGCATAGTCCATGAAACCCAGCACTCTGCGCGACCCTGCTATGAAAGGCAACTCTCCTGCTTGACCCAGGTACCCCCCCCCCATTTCCCTCTTGAAGAGTCATCCTTCGCCTCAGCTGACATAGCCCCCCAGTTGTATCTGACTGCCCCTGTTCTCTCATGTACAGGTCATAAGATCTCTCTCTCTCTCTCTCTCTCTCTCTGCGCGACTCTGGCCCTGCATGCACCCTGACCCACCCTCCTTCTCCTCATATGAGCAAGTCATAAACCCTCTTCTTTCGCAAAGCCCTGTCCTTGAGAATCACGGCCACGTCTGAACAGCACCTCCTTCCCTGCCATGAATGCCCCTCTATTGACGAGCCCTCCCTCCGCGCTCGATTGTCCACGCAGGCATGAATACCACTCCTTTGATGACCCCTTCCCTCGAGTCCGGCTGACCACACATGTCCGAGGCCATCGCCTAAGCCAGGAGATACCATTTACTGCCCTTATTGTATGCCTAGCCACCCCACCCCCTGGGCCATGATCAGGCGCACACATCCTACGACACACTCAGTTGCACGATCGCCCTGCCCTCTTATCAGCAGGTCAAGGGTCCCCATTGTGAACGTATTTGGAGTAGGATTATCACGAGGATTATAGGAATGTATTCCTTTTGCGACACATTGACCTGATTGTATCATCAAATGTTCTGCAAATGTATAAAAGCCGGAGTCTCACGCTCACTTGTTAAAGCACCTCCCGAAAGACACTGTGTTTCGTGTCCGAAATGACTGGCTCTCCTCATGAGAATTAAACTCTGTTCTTGATTCCTGCTTCCAGCGCCCGTCTCTTTATTTTGGTAACTATTCAGAATGGGAACTAAGAGGCGGTTTGCGCCAGCAGCCTGGGCATCGATAGAATTATGGGCTCACCTTCAACACCCCGGCCAATGCGCTGATGGCTGGAGCATCGAAAGCGCTCGCGGACTGGGCGGCACAGTGGGACCGCCGTGATGCCTGGCGCAGTCGCAATCCCAATACGACAACTTACTCACACTACTCGGGTGCCCATGCACTACATGTCAGACTTGACCGAGTCATGTTGTCGAGCGACTTACTGCCCCATGTCATGGACTCCTGCTATCTGGGTCGCACTCACTCAGACCATAACCCTCACACTCTTGACTTTGCCTGGGAACGCCCGCACCCACCGATCCCCACGTGACGACTCCAGCCGGATGTCTTATTGGACGCCCCATACAGAGAGTTGCTCTCAACTCGCATTTTACAGTATTTTGAGGATAATACTGACACTGCATCCACCCCAAAGGTTGAGTGGGGCGCGTTTAAGGTGGTCACGCGGGGTCATTGTCTGGGCACGCAGGCAGGAATGAGACGCCAGGTGGACAGGGATTTGACAAAAGTAGAATCCGCCCTACTGACCGGCTAGCAGGAGGCAGCGGGGGTGACGATACGAGGTTAGTGGTGGCCCGTGAACAGAATGCTCAACTTCTGGATAGACTGAAGAACCTAAACTATGCTGCACACTCGGCGCGCACGCACCATGCTGGGGATAAGCCAGGTAAGCTATTAACTTGGCTGATACGGCGAGACACCCAAACGTCACCGGTACTGTTAGTCCACACCACTCAGGGCGTCATTGTCTACACAGAGAGAGCTATACATGAGGCTTTCACAAATCATTACGAGAACCTGTATCGTTCCCGTTTTTGAGCCACTGAAGATGATATTTCCAGGTATCTGTCGGAGTTACCGCTACCAGCGGTTACTAATGCGCAGCGCGAACAGTTAGGCGCGCCACTTGCGGCGGAGGAGCTTCGGCAGTTATATTTTCCCTCTCCAATGATAAAATCCCAGGCCCAGATGGATTACCTGCGGAGTTTTATAAGGCCTACTCTACCATCCTCATTCCCGAACTTTTACGGGTGTATGGGGCGGCAATCGAAGATGCTGCTCTCCCACTGACCCTGAATGAGGCGAACGTGATCTCTTTTGAAGCCTGGTAGAGACATGCTCAATATGGGATCATACAGGCCACTTGCTCTCCTTAATACGGATTACAAGATCCTAGCATCTGCGCTGGCCCAGAGGTTGGCGCCTCTGGTCCCTGCACTGGTACACGCCGACCAGAACGGTTTTGTGCCAACCCGCAGCACGTCTTATAATATTAGACTGCTATTTCGTGTGCAAAGTCTGGCCGTATCCCGATGGCCTCGCTCGGGGTGCGTGGTTCTCGATCTTGAGAAAGCGCTTGATTCTGTGGAATGGCCCTACCTTATGCAGGTGCTGGAAAAGTTTGATTTGGGTGCTTCCTACCTTCAGATGGTGGAACTCCTTCACTCAGACCCTGTGGTACGTGTGCGCAAAGGCAGACTTTTCTCAAACCCGGTCCGTGTTTGTAGAGGCCCTAGACAAGGATGCCCCCTTTCCGCCTTGATTTTTGCACTTATGATGGAACCCTTGCGACGCAGTTGCGTGCTTCCAGTGCAGATTTGGGTATCCCCTTAGCTGACGGGGTACACTCAGTATCACTGTATGCAGATGATCTACTGATGTACATTAGAGACCTGACCTGCTTCCCATGCGCGCTCACTGCCATACTTAGCAATTTCGATGATGTGTCGGGACTTCGCGTTAATTGGGCAAAATCAGGTGTATATTCTTTCGCTGAAGACACCCGGGAGTGCAATATTGTATTAATGGGTGAACAGCTCCTCTGGTATCCAACCGTTTTTCGCTATTTGGGGATTCAGGTTTATCGTGAATCCGCTGACCTGTTGGAAGGTAACCTCACGAGAACAATTTCGTCACTTACAGCTCAAGTGTCCTTTTGGAACTCTGTTCCGCTGAATGTCCCCAGTCGTATTACACTTGCAAAGATGGTTGCCCTGCCTAGGTTGCTGTACTTTTATGCAAATCTTCCGGTATATGTCCCAACTCGCATTGTCCGAGAGCTGGAAACCCTGACCAGACGATTGATCTGGAACGCGGGGCGTCCCAGAGTTGCGTTGAGGACTCTTTATGCTGCAAAGGAGAGTGGAGGACTGTCTGTCCCTAACCACAAGCTTTACTACCTGGCTGCGCAGTTGCAGTGGGTCACCTACTGGTTGAGTGGGAGGAACTTGGGAGATACTACCTCGGACGACACAGTCATGACGGTCGCGCAGGTACACGCGCTGTTTCACCCCTTAACTAAGGTCCGCTGCCCTGATCAACTACACCTTGCGGTAGCGAGAAAGTGCTATGTGAGGAGCCTGAAACTTACAAACGCTACCAAACCATATGCTCCCAATCTACCACTGCTGGCTACACCTTGGGAGGGAGGCGCACTTATGGAACCTGCATTGGGCAGTTGGACGGCCGTTGATTTAGAGAGCCTGGGCGACTTGTTTGCAGATGGTGCACTACTTTCTTTTGCGACCCTAGCGGACAACACAGGACTACCTGCTGGTCAATTCCTGACACATGTGACGCTCCTGCATACATTGACACGAGCCTGGGGAGCTCTAACAGAGGAGCCACCAACACATTTGCTCATCCAATACCTGCATGAGATGGGAAACGGCTCTCACATAGTACATTGGCTCGCCCAAGCACTGCACATACACACACAGATCTCGTCGCAGCGGCTGCGAGACAAATGGACAACCGATAGAGGCCAGGACTGGACTGATAGAGAATGGGCGCAGGTACTAACTGGGACGCAGAACATACCGCGCAATGCTCGTTTCATGATCATGACAATATTGTATTGTGCACAGTGCGTATCTATCTCCGGATAAACTCAATCGATACTTTGGGCTTGATACATCGGCATGCCCCAGATGCGGACGCACAACTCCTACATGTACTCTGGACGTGCTCTTCCCTACACACCTACTGGACTACAGTGTCAGATACTTTGGCAAAAGCGACAGGAGGCAGCTTGCCGCATACATGGGGAGTTTGCCTATTGATTTTGTTTAAAAGAACGAAACAGACGAAAGTCCAGGTGAGGTTTTGGGACCTGGGGCTGATAACTGCGAAACGTCTCGTTACCAGGCGCTGGAAGAATAGTGCACCCCCCCCAGGCGATACACTGGCGTAACTCGTTTGACAACTGGGCAAGGGCGTAAAGTGTAGCGTTACATAGAGAAGAGATGGCGGGGCTCCGCATGTATCCCATAGCGCAGGACTGGGATAGCGTCTTGACGACTTACCACCAGGTGTGCCTGCAGAGTGGCATTGTTTAGACGCTCATGCCACTCTCCGCATAATACCGGCTGAGTTTCCCGCCCCCCACACCGGGCCCCCCCCCCTCCCGCTGCATGCATGACTGGTCGCACTGTTTGATCCTCACTACTGACATAGCACCATACATTGCAAAAAACACAGTTGATGGACAGAATGCAGAACAATGTCTTACATTCACCCCAGTACAAAGATGTGGGCCTAAATCCATCGTTTTTTTGCACTCCACACCACCCTAGGTCAGACACTGGCTATATGCAAATCAGCCTTGACCCTGTGCCTCATGGGAACAGTCCAGCCCGAACTACCAACTTCAACTGTGGTTTTTGCATTTAGCACCATACATACCTGCTCCACGCCTGCCCCATGAACATCACACGTACACATGCATTCGCTGTTAGTCACCGCCCAGTCTCTTGTTCCCGAAATTTTCAGGTTGTTCTTTACATTTGCTAGTTTTGTAATAAAGATCTGGATATATATTGCAATGCTGATGTGCCCAATTTACCTTGATCTGCTACCATAGCATAACCCGTGCTCCGAACTGAACAATTCTCTGGTGTGTTACCGGGAAACGGTTCTTGTTTTTTTTCTTTCTTTTATACTGTGAACTGCCACTGTGGATCAATATTCTCTCTTTGGCATAACTGTAACCGATGATACTGACATGCTGTTCTAAATACTTTACTTTTATTTCGCTCCTTACAACCGAGCTCCTTCATGTGTATGTACAGCTGAAGCGATATGTGACAAACATTCTGTACTACGGCATAGTTAATTTTTCATATGTGTAATGCTGCAAAATGACAAAAATGCAATAAACGTATTCAAACAAAAAAATAAAATGGGTAAGATACCAGTGAAATGCAATGAAATACCCTTCTGGATTGCTGGTAAGACCAACCAGTTGATGGCTGTTTGTCAGCCTCATACCTCATTCTTTGGCAAAATTACCATGCATCATTCCCTTGGGCTTGTGCCACCTGTAGAGGGTTGCAACTCTTGGGGAAGTATATTTACATGTATATATATATATATTGATACACATGCTGTGCCTTCCTTGATGGTTCTTTCAGATGATTAAGAACATTTCAAAATGAACATGGGACTGGACTAGCTCTGGATTATGAAATATAATTAATAGGACATTTTAAAACAGTTTCCTCACTCATTCTGAGAAACATTTGTGGAAAAGCAGCAGCTCCAGTAATATGCTAGAGACTCGCAGCAGTTACTGTTCAGGATTGTGTAATTACCCAAAATAATATCTGAAACGTATACATCTGTAGGCTGCAAAACACAAAACACATCATGTACCTCTACACGCGATGCAGGCCGCTACGGTGGAGTTCTACGCCTCCACGTAGCACCTGGGCTCCGTGCTCGTAGCACCCCTCCCCCCTCGAGGATGGTGATGGTGTAGGTCGGTTGGCGTTTTGGCAGCTACAGCTTTTCTCGTTCCTGACTTGCTATTTCTAAAGCGGCAAACTGTGACTAAAAACGGCTTGCAGTGCGGGCCCTTTTCTCCCCCCCTGGACTCCGACCCGTTCACCTGAGCTACGTGGTGTAGCATTGTGGCAGTATACCGGGCGTTTCTGATGTGCTGGCGTGTCGGCGTCCGCTATCGGGAGCTGAGGAGTGCTGTGTGCCGAGAAGTGCCTGGGCCGCAGCTGCATTGGTCTTTATTTCAGGCTGGAGGCTCCCGACCTGATTTTGTCCTGATTGCGAGGAGGAGTGAGTGAAGACGCCCGTAGAGCGACAGCTGCAGAGGAGGAAGGAATAAGAGCTGCATGCCCAGAAAACTTGAGTCAATACATGCTTTCGGGGTGAAGGCCGATTGTGAAGAGGGGTGAGTGAAGACGCCCGAAGAGCGACCGCTGCAGAGGGGGAAAGAATAAGAGCTGCACTCACAGAACATTGTGAGTCAATACGAAGAGGGGTGAGTGAAGACGCCCGAAGAGCGACGGCTGCAGAGGGGGAAAGAATAAGAGCTGCAGTCACAGAATAATGTGAGTCAATACGTGCTATCTGGGTGAAGGCTGGGCAGCGTCATCCCTGTCAAGAGTCCTTCTCCCTAGGAATTGAATCTGCATTTGCGGTTTGGTAAGCCCCATTTAATTCCAGTACACTTTACAACGAGATATAACTACATATAACATGGGGAAACTTTTAAACGCCTGAATCAAGGCAAAGCAACGTAGACAGCAGGCGAAAGATGTGGCTGCCAAATTAATAGATGGAGGCAACTCCAGGGAGGAAAATTCGTCACACTCATCAGAAAGTTCCGATGAGTTGGAGGAATTAGTGACAGAAAATCCAGCTCAATCCAGCTTAGGATATAAAATCGATAAAGTCAATGATTCCAATTTGGAAGATAAAACCAAGACTCTTGGGCCTTCTCAGCCTCCTAAACAATTCTCTCTGTTCGATAAAAAATAATTTTTGCCTCCATCAAGTAATTTGCCCTCCCTGAGCCCGGACTCAAGTTTAAATCAGAATTTAGATATTATTGCTGTAAGCACTACACCTGATTTAAAGAACTCAGTTGACTCTATGAATTTAAAGATAGAGGCAAGCATAGTAGCGCATCCCTCAGAAACACGAGATGGGAAACCCGGTGGGGTGATGGACTCTTGCAGCCCTATTCTAGGGATGGACACTGAGACTGATGAGGAAATGAGGATGCCCGTTAAGGATATGTAGAACCTAATCCTAGATGAGGTGAGGAAGATTAAGAGATCTCAAAATGCTGTATTGGCCGCCATCCATCAGAGACTGGACAAAATGGATAAAATTGAGGAACTAGTCTCTACTTTTCCAGCCCGCCTAGTGGAGGCGGAGGAGAGAATTTCTAACCTGGATGATCAAATGGTTGAGGTGAAGAGGGAGACTAAAGACGTATCCAAGATAACAAAGGCCCTGGAGGTTAAATTGGACGATTTGGAGAACTATAGTAGTAGATCAAATCTCCTCATAGTAGGGGTTCCAGAAGGAATCGAGGGGGGAGATATGCTTTTGTGCGTTACCTCTTTTCTTCAGCAGGGAGAGATATCGGAACATAAAGGCGACCTAACCATTACTAGAGCTCATCGGGTTCCAGCTCACCCCTTTCCGAACTCTACCCTCCCTCGCACCATTTTGTTAAACTTCGCAGATGTTAGAGTCAAAGAGCAAATTCTGTCTAGGGCGATCAAACAGAGGCAGTTTCCGGTAAATGCTACTGTGAAATGTCGAATCTTCTTCGATAAGTCTGCAGCAGCAGCTAGACGAAGGAAGTTCTTCACCTATTTAAAGCTCAGGAGGCTCAAGACATGATCGCACAACAATCAAAGCTGAGAGTGATGATTAAGGGGAAGTTTTATATGCTATCTAATGTTGAGGAAGCGCAGGAGCTGCTTAAGGGGATAGAGAATGGCTAGATGGGTCGCAAGACTGAATATTTTGAATTTTTGGGCATTATCACCACCACCATCACCATACCTTATGTCTTATTTTGTTTTCTTTTTCAATTGCCATGCACGAATTCGGGGGGAGGGGGGGGGGGGGTTCACGGCCCTTGGGCTGAAGGGGTGTATTTACACGACACCTCAATGTTAAGGGAAAGGGTCCTGTGGCTAGCATGGGTAGGGGGAGGTAGAGTTAGGATAGAGCAACAGGCGGTAGAAGGGGGTGGGGTAGGTAAAAATTTTAATGGAGTTAAATGGAGTTCTTGACGAAAAAATTTTTTTATTTGCAATCTCAGAGGATAAAAAAAATGGCTCTTTTTGATTGTTTAAAGAAAGTAATAATGTTATTCGATTCAGGTAAATGTTTAAATGTCTGCTAGAAAAGGTTTGAAAATTGTTTCCTTTAATGTGAATCGTCTAAACAATAAGAAGAAAATGGGTGCTATAGAAACATGGATTCTGACTCAGAATTCTGCAGTTATACTTTTACAAGAAATTCATATCCCTGTTTCAAAAATTGATAACTTTATTATGTTTAAAGTCTGGGCTTCTTATCGTGGCTTTTCTCTCTTCACTGAGTCTCAGAGAGGAGTTGCACTCTTCTTAAATAGGAAAATGCAGGCGGAAATTATTCAAATTGAAGAGGGAAGTTAAGGTCGTTGGTGTTGTCACTTGTAAATTAAAAAATAGGCCATCGCACATAACCTTTGCGAGTTTTTATGCTCCCCTGAATGATAATTCCGCGATTTATGAGGATTTGTTTCAGTCCCTATTATTGGTAGGAGGGGATATTATTATCGGGGGGGATTTTAATATCCTTATGAATCCTAAATTAGACTCTACCACTGTTCTAAAAAACAGTCGAAACCTTAAATCACTTAGATCAATTATCAATAATGTAAACATTCTTGATCTTGTTGACCCTTGGCGTTTTTCGAATCCTTCCAAAAGAGAGTTTACCTGCTGGTCGGGAAGGTTTAAGTCATTTTCCCGCATTGATTTCTTTCTTGCTTCTACAAGACTTAAAGGTCGGTTTCAGCGTATTTTGCATAATGGCTTTTCCGACCATGCGATGTTAGTTATTGAGTTTGCGTTGGAGGAGAGTAAGAAACCCTCTAAGCGATGGGTATTTAATAAAACTTATCTCTCCTACGAATCATGAGTCACATTACTTAAAGAAGAGATAAGAGAATATATTGAACGTAATACTGGGACGCCTCCTCTACATGTTGTGTGGGATTCATTGAAGGCGTTTATTCGGGGGGTGGCCATAGGAAGAGATGCAAGGGAATCAGCTATTTTAAGGGATACGAAGGATTTGCTTCAGCAAAAAATACAGGCCTTAATAGACCAAAAGCACCATAACCCTTCTGTCAGTATACAGAATCAATGAAATGCTGCTAAGCGGGAGCTTAGTGCGCACTATTTCGCGAGAAGTGAAGACATTTTTTGTAGACCATCACAAAAAATATATGAACATAGCAATTTCACAGGTAAATTTTTGTCATGGCAGATTAAGGAACAAGCAGCAGCCAATATAATTCATTCTCTAAAATCTCCAATTACTGATTTGGATACCTCAGATTTGGGAGAAATAGGGTCAATAATGTTGTCCCACTATGAAAACATCTATACTACACATCACATTACGGATCAATATAGACTTAATGATTTTTTAGATAAATATCCTCTCCCTACTCTTTCCCATCTGGATCAAGGAACAATGGCAACTCCATTTTCTAGGGAAGAATTAGATTTGGTAGTTAAGGGTCTCCCACGTGCTAAGGCCTGTGGTCCAGATGGACTTCCTGCTGAATGTTTTGTTACGTTTGTTAGGTCTCTTGCTGAATTTCTTCTTTTATTATTTAACTCTATGCTGGAGGGCTGCCCAATCCCAGCCTCATTTCACGATGGAACGGTGGTTAGCTTTTTGAAAAAGGGTAAGGAGCCTAAAGATCCAAATTCCTATAGGCCAATTATATTACTAAATTCTGATTACAAAATTGTCACAAAATTACTTTCCACTCGTTTTAATAATGTCTCCACACAACTGATCCATCTGATCAAAATGGATTTATCGCAGGCCGTCAACTCATTACCAATACACATTATTTGATTGAAGCATTAGATTATTTTTAAATACGAGAGGTTCCGGCTTTAGTTTTACTCTTAGATGCGGAGAAAGCTTTTGATTTGGTGGTTTGGGATACACTTATTATTATTTTACAGAGCTTTGGCATTCCCTCACAAATCATTAATTTAATAAAAAAAATGTATGGGGGCGCAAAAGCTAATATTCTTGTCAATGCATCCATGGTTGGTTCGATTTCAGTTCAGAGGGGCACGAGGCAAGGTTGCCCATTGTCTCTGGCTCTTTTTGCTTTTTTCATCGAGCCTTTAGAAGTCGTAATTCGGAATTGCGCTGACATTTCTTCCCCTATCGCCTCCATGGCCAAGATTAAATAATATGCGGACGACATAATGCTGCTAATGAAACCTGAGATGCACTCTCAAACACAGGCTTTCTCTATCTTTGCAGAATTTGAAGCTTTAGGGGGTATCGAATTAACAAAAAGAAAACTGAGATTTTAATTTGTGGTGGTATAGATCCCGATTTACACCCAGACATTCAGAGCTGCATTAATAATAGACCCAAAAGGTACTTGGGAGTATACTTTTCCTCCTCAGTAAGGGATTTGTACATATTGAATTTTGATCCCCTGATCCAAAAAGTTTGTGATATGTTCACATGCTGGAATGTATTGCCTCTATCCATCCTGGGTCGGGTGGCGTTAATTAAAATGTCAATACTCCCCTTATTTAACTTTTTGTTCTCCACCATTTCCTGCCCCCTTCCTGGCTCCTTTTTTTCAAAAGTTGAGTCTTTAATTTTAACCTTTGTGTGGGCAAAAAAGACGCCCCGAATTGCTATCAATACGCTATATGTAGAAAGGGAACAAAGAGGTCTTGGCCTACCGAATCTTAAAGATTATTATTACGCATATTTTGCACAGTATCTGTCAAGATTTAAACATCCCGCATCTAGTCAGGCATTATTTATTAATTTCTTTTTTGATTTAATCTGTAAAGAGATTAAAATTCCCTCCCCACTTCCAGTTTTTAAATCACCTACATTAGTTAGATATAAGGTTCTGAGTTGGTTCTTTAAAAAACGCGGTGTTATGCTTAAAAGGTACTCACTCTCGCTCTTGAATCTAACAACTCCACTGAGCGACGTTTTTTCTGGTCTCTGGATTAAAATGGGGTCAGAAATGATATCAAATTGGGGTAGATCGGGGTTCTTAACGTTGATGAATTTCGTGAAAAATGGAGCTTGGTTGACCCCGAATGAGATGGCCAATCTAATCTACGGAAACTTTTTTTTGATAGGTTCATACAACTTGCTTTATAAGTCTCTGGTTCAAATCCATTTAGTACAGATCGGCCAATCTTCACAATTAACCAATGATCTTTTTTGGCTCCCACTTTTTAAGAACCCAGGAAATTGGAGAAGAACTTTAGCGCAAAGTAGGGAGGATGATTTAAGTGTCAAAGCAATTAAAAATGGCAGAAACACGAAAACTCTGAACTAACTTGTAATTCTTGGAAAACATTAAACACATTTAATTTCAGTGTTCTGAGAGGAGCCAATTGGCGAAGAATGCTCTTTTTTAGTAAGTGGCTCCTATACCGTACCCCAGCTGCCATTGCGAAAAAGTACAGTAACACCTCATCTACCTGTTTTACATGTAGTCAACCGGACTTAGCTAACTGGTCTCATATAATGGTTCACTGTCCTAAAATTAAGATATTTTGGGATGGAATCTTTGCTTTGCTTTATCTTCATTTAAAATTTACGGCTCCCAGTTACGTGAATCTAATTTTATATGGATTTGATCCAGAACTTAAATTATCCGAATCACTGGCAAACGTATGTATATTATAGTAGCAGTCGCAAGATCATTGATACTTCAGTACTGGAGGTCAGAGACGGTTCCAACCGTAGATGAGTGGTTTCAAAAAATTAAGAGAGTTAGGAAAAGTGAATATGTATTTGCACAAAGGATTGGGGAATTGAGGAAATTCGCAAAAATCTGGGACTCTTACTTTGATTAGACTGTTACTAGATTATGTTTAGAAAACTTGATGTCTGATGCCGGGATTGTTTTCCTGTTCGTTCTTCTGGGAATTTACTTTGATTTGTTTAATTTAAGCCTACTATTTAATTTGTACTAGCTGTTATAAAGGACAATGTCAAGTACTTCAATAAAAATATATTTAAAAAAAAATACATCTGTAGGCTGTGAAATCTTGAGGTTAATGACTGTTAATACACATCTCACAGCTAAAGACTGAGGGTTCCACGAAGGAAAAGAACCTGCAACTAAAATACTTATATCATTTACAGTGAAGGGCAGGCGGTTTTTACTGCTTACAAGTAATTCATACTGCTGTACATACAGCTGGTTTAAAAGAACCCCTGTTGGGGCAGGGAAAACTTACAATTATAGTTTCTAAAATTCCTGCAGTGACTGTGGCACCGCTGGGGCCTATGTTTTTTCCCCCAGTGAATATATATATATATATATATATATATATATATATATATATATATATATATATATATATATTACCTACTGGCGGTCGCCAGTAGGTAGTTATAGATAGGATTATTTTCAACAGAAATTCTCAACATTCTATTGTGAATCACTTTGGCGCCGGTTGAGGAATCTGCCTGAAAATTTCCTCAAATTTGCCTCGCGGCGCCACGGTCCTTCCCTGAAAGTTTGGGGGGATTTGTCAAGCGGGGGCCGAGAAAAAAGGGGGTCCCAAAACGTGTTTTTCCCATGTTAATTTCCATAGGGCGGTCGACCTCACTTTTAGCCCGAACGGCTGAATGGATTTCCACCAAACTTGGCAAAATTGTAGGGACTGGTAGCCTGATGTGCCTTTGCTATGTCTCAAGATATGTGCTCCAGTGGATTTTGAGTAATTTAGGTTCAAAAAAATATATATATCTATAGGCGCTTCCCGGTACGCGCACCGGGGCGCTAACCAGCGCGCTACACGAGTTCGCGCGCGGAAAGCTGATTGGCTCTCGGGTGTCTGTCAACATTCCAAACAGTCCGGAGCGGCTGCCATCTTGTGTCTCGGTAGGATCGAGACACAAGAGGTGGCAAAAACAAAGGGGGAAATGACCATAAGGGGGCAGAGTAGACCCCCCTTGACCCCCTAGGTTTGATGTGGGGGCTATAAAAGGGCCCCGCGGGTCAAAACAATTTTTCTTTTGATTTGCGCGGGGAGCGCCTGGTACGCGCACCGCGGAGCGTACCGGGAAGCGTTCCATGGTGAAAAAAGAATGATAAGAGTTTTTAAAAAATGTAGCCTTTTTTATAAATTGGAGGTAGTTCTAAAAAGAACTGTTTTTTTTCTTTTTGTTGTTTTATATTTTTTTTAATGTTTTTTGAGCATTTTGTACTTTTTTTGGCTTTTATGAACTATTTTATATTTTTTTTGCTGTTTTTATGGGGAGAAACAAAAAACAGGGAATTGAAAACGGCTCAACTGGAGCAAAAAAAAAAATCTGGAAAAAATTAAGGATTTTTGGGGCATTTGTGGTTGTCACCAGCACGGTTGATGAGCGTTATGCTTTGCTCACCGTAGGTGATGGTCTTGCCACAAAAAATACAAGAGATGAACAATTGTTACTTACCTGTAAACAGGTGGTTCGCCAGTATTGGTGTCTTTCATAGATTCACATGCTTGAATATTCCCCGTCGTCGAAGTGGGAGTCCCACGGTAAATAAAATAGCAATAATGCCAATTTATATATACATATAGTATCATAATAAGTAGTAAAACACAGATAAAATATATACTGAAAACCTTTACAAAGGTTGCTACATAGGAATGCATTAGAGAGAAAAAACTCATTTGCAACATATCAGTGTCATTATGTTAGTCCAAACTGCAGCCAATCAGGCTCAAGCACCCTCTAGAACCTTCTCCTCAGAAGCTCAAGCCCTCAGATTTTCGTAGCACTAGTAATAATAGCGCATGAGGAGAAGAAGAAGAAGAGCCTCTGAGGGGAGGATGGGTGGGTCGCATGTGAATCTATGAAAGACACCAATACTGGAGAACCACCTGTTTACAGGTAAGTAACAATTGTTCTTCTCCAGTATTAGGGGTGTCTTTCATAGATTCACATGCTTGAATAGAATAGATAGCAGTAACCTCCTAGAGCTGAGATTGCAACATTTCCAAACAATTGAAGAACAACATATAGCATAAAAGCAAGGCAATCTCAAGAATGGAGGAGGGAACAGAGGCTCACCTTATTTGAAAAGATGACGAAGCACTGCTTGCCCCACTGCGGTATCCGCCTCGTTGACCGCTTCCAAACAATAATGTCTGGTAAAGGTGTGCCTGCTGGACCATGTCGCTGCTCGACAAATCTGGTGTAGAGGCACTCCGGCAAACAACGCGGTGGACGATGCCATCGCTCTTGTAGAATGTGCCTTCACTGGAGTAGGTAAAGGCCTGCCAGCCTGCTGATGGCAAAATGATATGGCTGAAGAGAGCCATCGTGCTACTGTTTGTTTAGTCACTGAATGCCCTTTTCGCAGTAGTCCATATGCTATAAATAGCTGATCGGATTTACGGAAAGGGGCTGTTCTTGAAATGTAGAATTTTAGACAACGTTTTATGTCTAAAGAATTCAGTCGCTGTTCTGCAGGAGATTTAGGATCCGGGAAAAAAAGTCTTTAAGAAGACAGGCTCGTTCAAATGGAAGTCAGTAGGTACTTTTGGTAGAAAAGAAGGATTGGTACGAAGTGACACTGCATCGGGCTTGAACTGTAAATACGGAGGTTTGATGGTAAAAGCGTGCAAGTCACTTACACGACGAGACGATGTCAAAGCCAAAAGCAAAGCAACTTTCCAGGTAAGAAACTTGAGGTGTGGTCGATGAATTGGCTCAAATGGAGGTTTCATAAGTTGTGATAATACCACGTTGAGGTGCCACGCTGGAGGAGGGCGCCTTAACGGAGGGAACTTCCTGAAAAGTCCTTTAAAGAACTGTCGGATGATTCTGGATGAACAGAGAGACTTAGAACCATCATGGCGGTAGCGTGAAATGGCCTCCAAAAAGACTCTCAATGTGGCATGTGAAAGACCAGACTGAGCAAGACTTAGAAAGAACGGTAAAAGTTGGTCTGGAGTGGAATTGATTGGGTGTACGTTGGATGCTGCGCACCAATGACAGAAACGTTTCCACTTCAACCTATATGTTTTGATGGTTGATGGAGCTCTAGCAGACGCTAGGATGTCCCTACAGTCTTGGGGTATACTTAAAGAGGCAAATTCAACGTATTCAGGTTCCATGCCGACAATTGAAGCGTCGACGGGTCTGGATGGCAAATTTGTCCGCCGTCCATTGTCAGGAGGTCCGGACGTGGATGTAGACGAATGGGCTTGCATTGTGACATTAGAAGGAGTTCTGAAAACCAAGCCTGCCTGGGCCAACGTGGGGCGGTTAGAATCAAGCGGCAGGGTTGCCTGCGCATCTTCCACAACGTTCTTGGCACCAATGGGATCGGTGGAAACGCATAAGCAAACAGGCCGCTCCAATCCATGAGTAGGGCATTGCCGCTGGATTCTGGATGCGGATGCCAACTGGCGAAAGTCTGGCACTTCCGATTCACTGGAGTTGCAAAGAGGTCTATCTTGGGATTACCCCATTGATGGAACACTAGGTCCAGAGTCGGCTGGTGTAACTCCCATTCGTGAGTGGATGGCGCAGACCTGCTCAGGGAATCTGCCAGTATGTTTGATGCTCCCGGCAGATGGGCTGCTGTCAAAGAAATGCGGTGACGAAGTGCCCATTCCCAAATTCTTTGGGCCAGACGAGACAGAGGCTGAGATTTCGTGCCGCCCTGTTTGTTCATGTAGTGCATGCTGGTGGTGTTGTCTGTTTGAACCAGCACCGATTCTCCGTGCACCACAGGTAAGAAAGCCTTGAGCGCTAGGAAGATTGCCAGCAATTCTAGCCTGTTGATATGCCAGGCTCTCTGACTCGCCGTCCATTTTCCCTTGATGGAAAGGTCCAGGAGATGGGCTCCCCATCCGTCCATGGACGCATCCGTGGTCAATGTCAGATCTGGAGGCTGGGCAAGGAAGGAGACTCCTTCGATCAGATTGGTTTGTCGCTCCCACCAGAGCAGACTGGTCTTCATGCGGGGTGTGACTGTCACCTGATCGTTGAACGACCCCGATACCGGTCGCCATTGTAGGTCCAATTCCTCCTGTATAGGACGGGTACGTAACCTGCAATTCGGGATCAGTGCGATACAAGATGATGCCATCCCCAGAAATGATTTTAACATTCGCACTGAAACTGACTTTTTTGATCTGATGGTGGAGACCAGATGAACTATCTTCTGTCTCCGCTCGGCGGAGATGAACGCTTTTGACACGTCCGTGTCTATGACAGCTCCGCGGAATGTCCTGTTTCGCAGAGGTGTGAAATGTGACTTCTCCACATTGATGGTCAACCCTAGAGACTTGAACAGGGTTTGGCACAAACGTGTGTCGTGATCCAACTGGATTGAGGATTGGGATTTTAGAAGACAATCGTCCAGGTAAGGAAATATCTGGACTCCCTGAAGACGCAGATAAGCAATGACCGGGGCCAGAACCTTCGTGAACACACTAAGAGCTGATCTGAGGCCAAAAGGTAGGACTTTGAACTGATAGTGATTGTGTCCCACTTTGAATCTCAAGTACTGCCGATGTTGAGGGATAATTGGTACATGAAAATAGGCGTCTTGCAGGTCTATTGTCGTTAAAAAATCGCCGCTGCAGAGAAGCCGCAAGACTTCCGACAACGTCAACATGCGGAAGGATTGTCGTTTCAGGAATAGATTGAGTGACCTCAAGTCCATAATGGGACGCCACTCCCCCGTCTTCTTTAGAATGAGGAAAAACCTTGAATAGAAACCTTTCCCTCGCTGAGATACAGGAACCACTTCGACTGCACCCTTGGTTAACAAAAGTAGAACTTGATGTTGTAGTTCTTCTAGATGGGGAGGTGGCGGACCCGAAGGCGGAGAAGGAGGAGGAAACTCTGAACTCCAAGGCGTGACCCTTGCGCACAATGTCCAAAACCCATTGGTCTGATGTTATTTGAGACCACTGAGAGTAAAACTGCGAGATTCGACCTCCAACATCCTGTTGAACTGGCAAGTCATTGTCGTTTGTTGGCGTTGTTGGAACCTCTATAATTGGACTTTCCTCTATAGGACCTGGAGTGTTGTTGACGAGAAGACTGCTGATTTGAGTGCCGCTGGTTCCCCTGATTGTACTGGCGGTACTGTGACTGTCCTCGTGAAAAATTGGACGAGGTGCCCCGTCCCCGTGCTCCACGAAAGGGCTGTTTCTTGAATTGTAAGGATCCAAGCGACTTTGCCGTGTCGGTATCCTTCTTTATGGTCTCCAAAGAAGCATCGATTTGGGAACCAAACAAAGATTCGCCATCATACGGCATGTCAATTATTTTTGACTGGACCTCTTGCCTGAATGACGTAGATTTTAACCATCCTTGGCGTCGGAGCGCCGCAGCACTGGCAAGGATACGGAATGCAGTATTCGCCACATCCACAGCACAGTCTATTATTTCCTCTGAAGCTCTTTGTCCATCCTGAAGGACCTGAAGCGCTTCCGCTTTGGATGTCTCCGGAAGCTGTGCAAGCAAGACGGAAATGTCTGACCACATTTGTCGGTAAAAACGACCCAAAATAGCGAGAGCATTTGCGGCACGGGCTGAAGTTGATGCCATGGACGAAAATTTCTTTCCAATTGCATCCAATCGTCGACCCTCTCTATCGGGAGGGGAAGTGACAGGCGCTGCAGGATTGCGCGCACGACGTTGTGCTGCCTGAGTCACCACGGAGTCTGGCTTCGGATGAGAGAGCAGACATGCAGGCGAGCCCGTTGGGGCCTTATACTTTTTCTCCAATCTAGGTATTTGGGCAGGCAAGGAGTTAGGAGCCTGCATAATCTTTTGCCCTTCTTTCCAAATAAACTCTATAATTGGTATGGTATGCACCTGCTTATAAGGCTGACTCTTAAAATCAAAGGAAACAGTCTTCATCTCGCTGAACCCTTGTCAACTTAAAGCGGTCCGCCGCTTTGTCCATTAGTTTATGAAAACTAGCGATGTCCACCGGAGGTGAATCACTTGAAGCGCCCTGTTGTGGCGAGGGCGTCTGAACCCGATAGTCATCGAATTCCGCCATATAAGGATCCTGTTCATCCTCCGTATCTTGATTATCCTCTCCTTCCTCTCTCTCTGGCTCGGAGTCATCGTCCATATGTGAATGTGGATTAGAGGAGAGAGGTGCACTCAAATGTTCTGAAGGAGCAGACTGCCTAGGAGGTGTTTGCTGAGGCTGAAATGAAACTGCTACGTCAGAGGATCCATGTACCGGAGTACCCTGGGGGGTAGGCGGAAATCGTCTATTGTAATCGTCCAACATATGTTGGAGGTTGGAAAATAGAGTCATTGGAATAGACGTCATGGGAACCTGCACGCATTGGTCTTCGTGCTGGTCTACCGGCTCATCTTCATCTTCCTCAGAAGTAGTGTCCTGGCATTTAATTATTAAATCCGATGGACTCTGGGCGTCACCATAAAGAGTTTCATCCGGAACTGATTCCGTCTCATGGTCTGACACGAACAACTGAGATGGTGGTTGTAGAGCAGGTGATTGTAGGTGGAAAGTGGAATCTTCCACATTGCTGAATGAAGACTTCATTGCCGAAACTGAAGTGTCCAAGGGCACTAAAGGCATGTTGGCGAAGGATAGAGAACTGGAAGTTGTTGTCAATGCAGATCCCTGCGTAGACGATGAAGACTTGGAAACAGTCGCCGTAGACGGCGATGCTGTAGGCGTCTCCGAAGACCTAGAAGGCTTCGACACTATCGTCGCTGATGTGCTCGTCGACGAGCTGGTCGACGTGGTTCTCGACGTCGGCGGTGTATTCGACGTCGACTGGGTCGTCGACGGTGCCTTCGTCGACGGTGTCTTCGTCGACGGAGTCTTCGTCGTCGTCGACGGAATCCTCGTCGCCGACGGGAGCTTTGTCGTCGACGGGAGCTTAGCCGTCGACGAGATCTTCGACGTCGACGGAATTGAAGACGATGGCTTCTTCGTCGACGGTGGCTTTTTCGTCGACGATATGATAGGGATCGTCGACGGGACTGGAGAGATAGAGGCTTTCGTAGACGTGAAAGCCGTCGACGAGAATCACGCCGACGACGCCGACGTCGTCATGACTGTAGTTGTAGACGAAGCCACAGTAGCCAATCTCGTCGTCGGAATGGTCGTCGACGAGCCCGTCGACGACCGCGCTGTCATAAGTGTAACCACACTTATAGAGGCTGGAAAAGACGCCTGAGAGCCAGGTCTCGTGGGCGTAGTCACAGCAGGCACAGTAGCAGTAGGTGGCACTGCAGCCACAGTCAAAGCCAGCTTTCTTTTCTTCAGAAAAGGAGATGGTAACTCCTGAACACTGCCACGCTTTGAAGCCACAGAAGAAGGAGCTTACTGAAGGCTTTCTGCGTCAGAAATAACTGTGTCTTTATCTTGAAGGCGCTTAAGCCATAAAAGAAGACGAACCTCCCTGTCCTTGAGGGTTTTAGGATTGAAAGTTCTACAGAACCTACAATCAACCACCTTGTGTTCAGGATACAGGCAGTAAATACACTTTTCGTGAGGGTCCTTCTCAAATAAACGCAATTTCCCACAGGAGGAACAAGGTCTAAATAAAGACTTCTTACTTGACATCTTGTGAAAACTGAGAAGAGTAGATATGAAGAAAAAACTGAGCAGAGCTCAGGGAGACTCCCTTCACACGACGTGCGGTAGAAAATCTGAGGGCTTGAGCTTCTGAGGAGAAGGTTCTAGAGGGTGCTTGAGCCTGATTGGCTGCAGTTTGGACTAACATAATGACACTGATATGTTGCAAATGAGTTTTTTCTCTCTAATGCATTCCTATGTAGCAACCTTTGTAAAGGTTTTCAATATAGATTTTATCTGTTTTTTACTACTTATTATGATACTATATGTATATATATATTGGCATTATTACTATTTTATTTACCGTGGGACTCCCACTTCGACGACGGGGAATATTCAAGCATGTGAATCTATGAAAGACACCCCTAACACTGGAGAACTTGTATTGCCCAAACTTTTGTTGAATGTTTGGGACCATCTCCCTTGTTTCTGGTCCCGATGGAGTGGGTTGCTTTTGTTTGGAGGTGCTGGGTGAAGATTGGGGAGGGTTGCTGGCCTGTTCTCTCACCTCTGCAGCAGCATAGTTGTTGGGATGCTTGCGCTGCATGTGCCGGATCATGGTGTTATTACAAAATGAATATTTTTTATTAGGGTTCCCCCTAGAAAGTTCAATGCCACAGATTTGGCCAGTCACCTTTGGCCCATTCACTTTCTTCTTTCCCCCTTGGATGGAAAAAACTCCCATACAATGTGCTTCTTTGGCCTGTACGAGGTATTGTCTTCTGGCAGCCACCTCCTCCCCTCCTCCTCTTCCTCCTCCTCCTCCTCTTCTTCTTGACCATCAATGTGATGTTGTGGTGGTCCTCTTGGTGGTGGTGGTGGTGGTGGTGGTGGTGGTGGTGGTGCAGATGCTCCAGCTGCTGCTGCTACTGTAGCCATTGTAAATTACAAAATATAACACAAAGATCTCCAAACAGGTCTTCCTCAGTCAAAGGACAAAGTCAGAATAAGGAAAAAAGGTGGGGGCTTTCATCATTTGGAAAAAAACCTGTCCTGAACCAATGAAAAGTGTTATTTTCAGGTCACATGACCCGCCGCGTTTACGCGACGCGCCCCCGGACGCGCTCGGGGGCGCGCCACGGGGAGCGGCACAGGGCGCGTCGCGTAAGCGCGTCAGATGCTTACGTTGCGCGATCGTATTCGCTCGAGTGCTTCCGGGTGCGCTTACGCCGTGCGTATCACGCGGACGCGGCTACGCGATACGTCTCGATGATGTTTTCGTTCACGGCAATAGCGCTAACGGGACGCTCACCGGTGCGCGAGCCGGGGTGCTCCGGAAAACTGCGCTTTCCGGTGCGCACACGGGTAAAAAAATAAAAAATAAATAAAAAAATAGTATTATATAAATATACAATATAGGATTCATTATAAAAAATATTACATTTCATAGGTTTAAGGCCCTATATATAGTTAGGAATTAGCATTTACAAAAACCTATGAAATTCACTGAAAAAACCAGAGGTTTCACACCAGTTATAGTTAGGAATTAGTATTTAAAAAACCTATTAAATTCACTGAAAAAACCATAGGTTTCACACCAGTTATAGTTAGCTGGAAATTTTACTGACATAAAACCATAGAAATTCCAACGTTCTAGTTAGTTGGACTCACTATAACAAGCGGGCCTGCAATGCACTGCTGATGACATCGTCAGTGACATCACTCATGACATCACTTATGACACCATCCTTGTGACCGAGTGACAGACCTCCTTTTAGTGTAATGTAACCCTTGAAACACATATTCAAAAATAGAAACTAACATTTTCAAAAAAATGGAGATACCCATACCAGTTACAACAACCAATTCAGTAATTCCACCATCTATATACACATCCACTCATTCACCAATAGTTCTATATAGTCACTCACACATATACTCACTCATCATATGTAGTGATACATCTATAGATCCTGTTATACACCGACAGTCATCCAAAAGTTACTCACACACATACTCACACATGCAAATAAATTATTGAACATCTATTTATTTGCATATAAAACTATACACACACTACCTCCTTACTTCTAAGGAAACTTACACATACTTACTCTCTTAAACAATCACTTATAGAAACATACTTATTTAAACAGGAACTCTTACAATCTCTTACTCTCACATATACTCACTTATATACATCAAAACTCACATACACTAGATTAAAATATATGTTGTTATTAAAAAAGACAATAGTGAGACAGTCATTCACTCACTAACACACACACATATACACACTCATCCACCCATACAGTCCTGCACATATGCTGTCTTCAAAACACATACAAAATGTGAGTCAGTCACCAACCCATGCAGCTATTTATACAGAAAGTGAAACACTGATACATATATTTCAATATTTAAAAGTTACTCGCTAATATATGTATTCAATAAAATACACTTAATAAGGCAGTTAACCAATCATTTTTTTAAAAAACATCCATAAACACACTTATTTAACCATTTATTCTTCCATCAACCTTTACAAATACAAATATAAAACATAAATTTTTCAAAAAGGCACACATTCACTGGCTGGTGTCATCAGTGATGTCAGGAGTGATGTCACTGACGATGTCATGAGTGATGTAATGTGTGACGTCATCAGCGGTGCATTGCAGACGCGCTTGTTATAGTGAGTCCAACTAACTATATCGTTGGAATTTCTATGGTTTCATGTCAGTAAAATTTCCAGCTAACTATAACTGGTGTGAAACCTATGGTTTTTTCAGTGAATATATATATATTTATATATATTACGCCAAAGCCGTCACACACTCCAACGAGACAAGTTTCAGGAACACTCCCTTGTTCACGTGAACAAGGGAGTGTTCCTGAAACGCGTTGAGTGCTACTTGCCATAAGACCCGAGTGAAATAAACAAAGGTTCATTGCAGCAGATTTCGTGTCCGTGATTGCTGTCTCGTTGGAGTGTGTGACGGCTTTGGCGTATTTGAGGCTGCCTGCCTCATCACGGACCGCCGCCATGGAGTGGCTGGGGAAAGGCACAGTGAGCTTTTGCTCACAAGTGTGTGTGTGTACGTGTGCGTGTGCGTGTGTGTGTAAATACTTTACAATCAAAAACAACCTTGACCAAAAAAAGATCTGGAAAGAAGTATTTCTACTGCGCAGTGTGGTCTACGAGCCAAGGACATTGCAATGATGCAAACATTACATGATCTGAAAGACAATGAGGCCAGTGCTAGCAGTTCCCAAGAGGTAGCCGAATGTGAAGGAATCAATATCACACACATGGATCAAAGTCCGTTCAAACCTATTTCCACGTTCATCTCGAATATGCCACGGGATGCATCGACATATATCATTATCGCATCACTGGGGAACTTAAAAAGTTGCAATACACCTTCAAAAGGCACCAAAGGCCACCCAGCCAAAAAATGGAACAATATTCCAACCTTAGGAAAAAATTAAAGGACAACAACACTATCGTGATTAATCGATCCGACAAAGGTGGGAATGTCGTTCATAAATGAGGCCTACCGTCACCTCAATGATGTACAATGTTACATGAAAATAGACATGGCATCAGTGAGAAAGATCCAAAAAACGTACAAAGAGGATTTGAGTGAATGAAAAAGAGGGGCTCATTTCCAAAGATGAACACAAATTTCTCAGCAATGATTTTCCAATCCTTCCCAATATATACTTCATTCCGAAGGTACATAAAATGGAAACACCAGTTCCGGGAAGACCTATTATCAAGAGTACCTTTGAGAACACATCAAAATATATTGATTTCTATCTCCAGGAATTTGTGACAAGAATACTTAGGACACTACTAAGTTTCTATACCTTCTGAATGACTGTGTGGTCTGATGATTTCTTGTGTTTAACAATGGACATATCTGCTCCATATACCAGTATTGCCCATGCGGATGGCATAAGAGCTGTGAAATTCTATTTAGATAAAGGACCTATTGAAATGTATCGCCACAACCAAATGCTAATAAAGATGATTGATAGATGTCTCCATAATAATGTTTTTATGTTTGACAATTCTGTCTTTAAACAATTAAGAGGTGTGGCTATGGGGGCATGTTTCTCCCCCAGCTACGCGGGGCTCTACGTTGGCTGGTGGGAGGAACATGTCCTCAAGGTAAAACATGCTACTGCATGGTCTGCACACATTGTTAGATACTGGTGTTACATCGATGATGTGTTCATTGTTTGGCGAGGGACTAAGGAGCAGGCAAATGATTTTGTCAATAGTATAAACCATAATGAGGTAAACCTCCATTTTGCTGCCAGTATAGATACTAAGACAACTAATGTCCTTGATGTTCAAGTCCAAATAATGGATGGTAAGATCGAAACATACCTGTATAGGAAGTCTACATCAGGAAATACCATATTACACGCTGGCAGTTTCCATCCCCAACACACTATAGCTAGCATACCTTATGGGGAATTCCTTAGGATCCATAGGGCATGTAGTACTCCTGAAGCAAGACATTATCATCAACAGGAAGCCAAGAAAAGATTGGAAGCGAGAGGATATAATTCTAGTCGCTTAGATATAGCTATGAAGAAAGCTAATGCCCTCAGTCGTCTTTCTCTTTTGGATCCTAATAGGATCTCACATGTAGTTGGGGCCAGCACGGCTAGCACGGGGGAAATTAGGTTGATCACTGGTTAAAGTAGACCGGCCAGGCAAATTAAGAAAATTGTCAAAAGAGAATGGTCTGTTATTCTTACTGACCAGGTATTAAAGGAGGTAACCCCGATGACCACTACAGTCACATTCAGAAGAGCGTATTCCATGCGCAACGAACTAGTGACTAGTAGTCCAGAGACCAGTCAAACTGATAATTGGTTATCCCCTCGTAAAGGCTTTTTCAAATGTAGCTCATGTCGAGCTTGTATATTCTGCATAAATACAACATCATATTTGACCCCTTTTTCTGATACCCCAGTGGCTCTCAAAGCACATTACACCTGCCGTACTGAATTTGCGGTGTTCATTTAAAAATGCAGTTGCAACATGTACTACGTAGGCAGCACTAAGTTACAAGTTCATGTACGGATATTGCAACATTTGAGAGCTATTGTAAACTCTGACCCGGCCTACCAAGTTGCCAGGCATTTCAAGGCCACCCACGAAAAGGATTTGAATTGTTTACAATACTTCGTTATTGATGCGGTGGCACCCAGAAAGAGAGGGGGCAACAGGGAAAAATGCCTACGGCAACTAGAGTAAAAATATATAGTCAATTTAGACTGTAAGGCCCCACTAGGGTTGAATTTAGGGGAAGATCTTTACAATTTTTTGTAAATAGGGCCTTTACTATGGTTTCAGGCCGTTTGTTGCAACCCAGTTATGAGTTTTACAGTTATACGTATAGATGTGACCTCTGAAGCCCAGTGATTAGAACAATCCCGTACACACAGTTCTACTACCAGTGGTTCCGCTGTCTCCTTCCTATGCCACACTATGTATTCAATAACATATTTTAATCACCCTTTTTTCACTTTTAGTTTCATTACTAGTTTGATAGTTTTATGCACATCACTACATAGGACACAATATAAGTTGATTCACATAGTGGTGCCATAGGGGTATAGGACTATTGAGCACAGGAGACCATGTATTCAGCCGTCTATGAAATAGTTGACCGTTATATGATACATACCTGTTTCTCGTTTAGGTCATCTTATCCTATGTTTTTTTGTGTGTATTGGTACAGACATCATTTGATATATAGGATGACCTATTTATCGTTGCACTGGAAATCAGAATTATCCTGATGTTAAGATATCAGGGAATAGTTATCATTGAGGTTTACTTTCGTATTTGTACGATTATAGTTGTACTAGTACACGTGTCCATTCTTGCTATTTTTGCATATTTTTGTAATATTTTGCACTACAAACTTGGGATCAATTTAGGTTCACCCATTGTCTTCATCGAATGTTTTCGAACATTACCCCATTTCAAGCATTTTTAAAACCTAGCAGTTGCCTTTTAACATCATTTATGTAATATATATGAAATGTATTTATATATTTAAACATGGTTTTAAAATTGCATTTTGAAATTTATTGAATCGTTTTTAGGGCTCGCAAGCGAAGTGAGCGAAAAGCCTTTTTACTAGGGTTTCAAAAATGGACCTTGAAATTCCACATCTCTCGTGCATTTCAAGGTCCATTTTGATTGGGCTTTGCATGCGTGCTGTTTTATAACAGAACACGCAATAGGCCATAGCGGTCGCGTAGCTCCGCCTATGGCCTATTGGTGTCTGTTACACGCACCAAAGCCCATATGTCTTCAATTATGGCAGCCAGACTGGGCCGCCATAATTGATGACATATGCTCGCAGTGGCGAGCGCGCAGCACCACTCAGGAGCTTCTTCTTTTTTATTTTATCCATTTCACGGGGCGAAGCAACTAAACGCTGACGTCTTGTTCTGTTTAGTTATTGACACTTCACATTGACTGGTCGCTTTATAGTTGGTCGCACATAGTACCCTTTTGTGCAGATGAGACTACTTCTAGCGAGTGACTGTGCTGTCGACTAGCAACTGGGGCACAGGCACCCGGTAACTTAACTAAGCAAGTACCTGTAAAACCGGAAACACAGTGTAACACTTTATGGACGTTTAGGCAGTACAGCAACTGGAGCCGCAGTAAACCCTTGAAGTCTATCTTTCACAGATCTTCGTATTACATACACCTTCCTTTCATTTTTTTGTTGTTGTGTAAAATGCCCCGGTTGTGTCGGGGGGGGGGCGTCCCACCCTCGCCTGTTTGTAATAAGGTTTGGGAGGGGGCTAGCGGGTAAAGGAGGTGACATAGCGAGTTTGGCGCCCTTTTAGCAGTGCTTGGGGTTAGCCAGGATACATGCTGCATTAAAGCACCCTTTTCGAGGCACATAAGAGTGGCCAGTTAGTGACAGCGCCGTGTCGCAGACATAAAGATGCCATTGGAGCAGGCGCAGTTTTCCTCACGCATTGGCTCGGTGTTTCGCACCGAAGCTGCATAACACGGGGCGCTGGGAGCACAGTTTAGACGCAGAATTTCCTCTCTTGAAATATCTGGGTGAGTCACGCAGGCGGGAAAGCTGTGGGCGGGGCTAAGGTGTCTGAGTGTTTCTGCACTGGGCCTGCCCTCCCCGGAATCAGCCCCCCACTCCAAGGGGCTGCCCTCCCCACATCCTCTGTTTCAGCCCCCTGGAGCTTCAAGTTTGTACCTGCACCTGGGAGGGGACTCAGAACTGAAGCATGTTGTACCCAGCTCTGAAGTTCTGACTCCCAACGGCACTGCACATCAGAGATAGTTGGGAGGGTTCAGTCAGGTGCCTGCTGAGGCATTTTTAAAAGCAGAGGGGTGACACTCTTCATTCCTGTGAGCTCTCACTCATGGTCCAAGGGGATGGGAGTAGCCTGCTGCCTGCCCACCAAAAGCGCTTCAGCAACTCGTTATGGGTTTGAAGCACTATGGAAATGCAGGTGCAAAATAATGCAGTAGAACTGTATTCTCCTGCAGCTGCGGGTTGCTCTATGCTGATTTTAGTTGAAGACAAATCTAAAATTACAGTTTATTTTTCTTGGACCGCTTGCGATTGGGCATCGACCCCAGGCAAGAACTAAGGGCATTAGGACATGTGGCCCGTGTGCATCCAAGGTTTCCCATGCAAGGCGTGTCCTTCCCTTTTTCAAAATCTGAGCCTTGCAGTATTTATTTTTCATAATGGAGGTGAATTAAACTTAAAATAGTGAAACAAGATTTAAAAAGCCATTCTTTTAATGAAAGGCAATTCTGCACGCCGGATTGACACTAGGTATAATTTACCATCACAGATAATGTAAATACAACCTGGAGCCTGGCCAAAACTTCTGCGGTTTGCAGCTGGCGGGCGGCCGTTCTTGTGCGATCTTCGTGTGCCTCAGGTGTTCCGACGTCTTTTGCAGGTCTTTGGTTTCAGAACCAAGCTCGTTTCGCTGTAAAATTCGCTGCCGTCCAAGCCACGCCCCTTGCCGTCCAAGCCATGAAGATCGCACAAGAACGGCCGCCAGCAGCAAACCGCAGAAGTTTTGTCCAGCATACTCTGCCAAAGGAGGGTCGGGCGAAGCATCACCAAAATGGCGCCCTAAACAAACTAGGGAGCTGAACAGATGCGGACGGAGGCGCATGGATGCTGTGTGGGCTACCAGTAGAACCACGAGACGCGTATGGTGAACCCTAACACTCCGGCTGCTCCATCCCACGCCAAGTAAGTGCCACAAGAGATTTAGAGGGAGCTGAAGCGGCACAGAGAGCGCTACTCAAAATCGAAACTAGGGAGAAAGCGAAAGTACGGCTGGGGGACGCCATTTTAAAGCCCAAACCACAACCTGCACTCTGTAGCTGCGAGCGGCGCGCAGAGGCTGAGAACGACAACAGCCAGGCACTTCGCTGAGCGAACAAAATGGAAAGAGATAACCAACTTTCCCGCCAGGTACAGCAAAGTTAGCAGAACTACTAGAAGTAGGAAACAAACCCGTAACTGAAAGCACACTATTGGGGTCTGCCATCTTGCACCCCGCCCGATGCCCGAAAGACGGTGGCAGGGAAAGGACAGAGGCCCGGCGGGAACCTGAAATAGCCACAATAAATCTCAGCAATAACCCTAAGGCTCCGAAAAAACAGCCAAGTAAGTGCCGCAAATGCGCTAAAGGGGGTGAGGCAACACAGAAAGCGCAACTCGCAACTTAGGAAGAAAAGCGAAAGTGAATCTGGGGTCCGCCATTTTAAACCTAGACCTCACCCCACACTCAGCAAGCAGCGCACAAAGGCTGGGAACTTTAACAAACTTTAACAACAAACAACCGACCAATCCAGAGAGGGAACAAAGTGGAAGGAAAGAACTAACGTTGCTGCACCAGCAACAGCCAAGCCAGCGAAGTACGAATACAAGAATAGGGGACAAACCCGAAACGGAATGTACATTATAGGGGGTCGCCATTTTGGACCCCGCCCGACATCGGAAAGACTGAGGCAGGGAAAGCAGAGAGGACCGGCTAGAAGCTGGGCTAGCCGCAATAAATGTCAGCAATACCTGCAAGCTCCAATAAACAGAGCAGAAACCAAAGGGCACGATAAGACGACCAACAGGCCACAATTGCCCAAACGGTGTGCACCACGCTCAGCCAAAACCACACAGAGGAACTGCGAAGAGCGGAGCGAAACACACCCTCATCAACAAGTGAGGAGTGCCAACAACTGCAAGAAGGCCGATACAGGCAGCCAGAACACCGAGCCCCCAACTAACAAGCAAGGCCACACATGTTCCTGCGCAAAAGGCGCACAAATTTAAGCCTTCCAACAGCCTCCTCCACGGGGAGGCAAGGGATTAGCCAAAGGAAAGGGTGGTGACACAAGAGAGGAACTGGCAGGAGCAAAGACCAGAATGAGAACCATCCGGGAACCAAGCAGGTTCAGGCTGAACCGCCAAGTCACAGACAGGGGAGAGACAATTTCAAAAAAGGTTCCAACCAACCCCCTTAGCACACAACAAAGACGGAAGACTAGTGAGCTATCAGGTCAGAAGAGGCTTTGCAACAATGGCAGGGCACGACAGCAAATTAACCAACGATATCAAGAAATATAGGAAAGATATTCCAGATTCGAACAAGATAACCCTGGATATGATCATATATGGTCCCAACTTAGAAGACAATGCATTCTGGAGTAATGTTGAGAATAGACTGGGTAAGCTTCCACAAGAGGAGCTCCTAATAGCCGGCGACCTCAACCAAATACTGGACCACAAAATAGACAGACACCCGCAAAGAGCCAGCCACTGCTCGGGGAATCTGTGCGCCAAGCTCAACCTAAAGGACCCATGGCGACTACAACACCCAGATGACAGAGATTACTCCTTCTACTCTCACCCACACAACTCATATAGCAGAACTGACTACATCCTCATCTCCGCATCCCACACACACCTCAGACCACACAGAAATAGCTCCAAGAACGATATCAGACCACTCACTCATCAGCCTAACACTCAGCGGGAGGCACAACGAACAAGCTAGCCGTAGGTGGAGATTCAGTAGTGACATCCTCAAAAACCTGAATAATGTTGCCGAAATAGAGGAGACCATAAAGGAATACCTAGAGTTCAATGATAGCCCGAATACTGAGAGGCACCCTCTGGGACGCCCTGAAAGCTACAGTCAGGGGTAAAATACTTAGCATCAAGTCAAGAATGAACAGAGAAAGGAAGAAAAAAAGTAATAGAGCTCGAAACTCAGATTAAAGCCCTAAAAAAGGGCCATAGCACGAACTTAGAAGACATAAACCCCCTGACAGAACTAACCAGGAAGAAATACGAGCTCAACAGGATCCTAAGCGAAAGGGCGGGTACGTGGATACATAAATATAAAGCTATAAACTTATGTAAAGCGAACAGAGCAGGGAAAGCACTAGCCTCATACCTTAAGAGCAAACAGAGACAACACACGATTGCAGTGATAACTGACAGCAATAAGACATCACAAACGTCAAACAAAGAGATCCTCAAGGTTTTTAAAGACTTCTACGAATGCCTGTACAAAGGAGGACAGAAACCTTAAAGCAGACAAGGGAGCCAGCCTCCTAGGCAGTTTAAACCTACCCAAGTTAACGGAGGTACAGAGAACGACATTAGAACAAGACGTCACAGGGACAGAAATAGAGAGAGCAGTAGCAGATCTCAAAGACAACAAGCCTCCCGGGCCAGATGGGTGCACTGCGGGATTCTACAAACAATTCCTCCACCTAATTAAGCCCACAATGGAAGAGGTGTTCACAGTCTGCTTCCACGAAGGGAAAATGACTAGCTCAATGGCAGAGGCCAACATAATAGTAATCCCAAAAAAAGGCAGAGACCCACAACACCCACAAAACTACCGCCCCATCTCTCTAATTAATGTAGACTGCAAGATCTACGCTAAGGTCTTAGCGGAGAGGCTAAACGCGCTACTCCCTACCCTAATCCATAACTCTCAGGTGGGCTATATCTAAAACAGGATGTACCTAGACAATACAAGACTTTTATGTCACTTAATAAACCACGCCTCCTCCAAAAGCGCACAAGCAGTTATGATCGCACTCGATGCCGAGAAAGCGTTTGAGGGGAATAGAATTCTACAGCTTTTTAAAAATAAGGGCGGCACTCACCAGGGCAGACCTTAACAAAGAAGTCCCATCAATTCTGCAGTATTCGGCAAACCTAAACAAAGTTGGCCACCAAACGTCGTACCTATACAAACTGCTAAGCCCAGTATCGACAAAAATAAAACGCCAAGACACTAGAATACTGGGAAGGCCAACACAATAGGTGCTTCAGCGAGAGGGAAAAAATTCGCCTGTGGACCTCATTAAGCACAACCAAAATTAACCCAATCCTAGCACAGACGAAATACTGGCTCCTCCACAAAGCATACTGGACCCCGGCCAGACTAGCAGCCGTCGGGCTCCGGGACAACGATCTATGCGCCACAAACAAAAAGGAGACCTAGCTCACCTAATCTTTCACTACCCCACAGTCGAAACATTCTGGAACAAAATAAGATTTCATAAATAGCATAATGGGGTACTCACTGCAACCAGACTTTCATGGGGTAGTCACTGCCTTCATGACTCCAGAAATTCAATCTAAGAACGATAGCGAGCTAATAGACCTCCTACTCACAGCAGCAGTCAAAACTATCCTGGCAAACTGTAAAGACACAGGAAAAGCATCCTTCAAAAGCTGGTTCAATTGGATCACCTTCCTAAGAGGGGCAGACAACATAACATCAAAAAAGACACCCAACTATACCACGAAGTGCGAGATGTGGCACACCCTGTTCAACTATCTGGGCTCACACAAACCACCATAGGCAAATTACAGGGCTCGGGGCTCTCACACACTTCCCTCAGAGACGGCGAACTCCAGTAGGATGGCACCCAACAATAAGCGCCATCCATCCTGTCCTCTACTCTGTCTCCCTTTCCTTACTTTTCTCTTCCTCCTTTCGAGGGCAATATACAACATGGCCAAGTGCTAGTACGCTTAGCCTACAACAATGTCTATCTAACGGTCGCGTGAACAAGCCTGACATAGTGACGCCAACTGTAAACTCACTGGCGTACACTGACACCAGTATTGCCTTCTCCATATCTGTACTGTACTTACAAAACTCTTCTAATAAAATCTTTTGAAATAAAAAAAAAAAGAAAATGAGTAAAAGTTTGTATTTTCCCCTTTGAAACATACATTTAAAATAGCGAATAGATGAAGAAATTACCATTTTTAACAACGTTCTAACCTATCCCTACCTGATGATAAAAGCAAATTAATTGAGAATTGGAATGTTATGAGGAGTTGACATTCTTTTAATTCCAGTGTTTGGTCTGGACTAACTAGAATCTCAAAACCAGTCCCAGCAGAGAATTATTTTCTGTGATAAACTGAGCCGTGCAGTGAGTTAACATCTGGCTGTGCAGACTTGGACAAGTGTGCCTAGAGGCTGGGTTTGTCACAAGCGGCGCTGGGGTGTAGTAACTGAAGGCCAGCTTCTCTCCAGGGTGGGGCGAGGCCAGATGGACTTGGGCAGTGCAGGGCACGGTAGTGCCTAACTGTTTACTTCTAAGCCCATTTCTAAAATGTTTGTAGTCATAACTTTACAGGTTGTGAACACTAGTATACAGGCTAGTGCAGGTGTTGAGCCTTAAGGATGTTGTTCACAAGAGTAATGGCATACGGTGCTTTGGGAGTCACGTGAGGCTGGTCACACTGTACACAACTTCATAGGATCTAAAGACTACATTTACAGGCAGGACACAACCCTGTTGCCTCCAGCCTGCCCGCCTCATGCAGAATGCCCGTTTGTGCAACCAGCTGGCTGGCTTGGTTGGCCTTCTGAGGGCACCAGAAAGAGCTTTTGTGAATTGTCAGTGGCAGGCAGCACGTGTGGCGAGTGTGGCTGCAGCAATGCACATGCATCCTGCAAGGGAAGAAATGCGTTACTTACCTGTAACTGCAGTTATCCAGTATTAGTGTCTTTCATAGATTCACATGCCTGAATCATTCCCCGTCGTCGAGACGGGAGCCTCCGGTACATAAAAAAGTAATGTCCTAAGACATACATAAAGAGAATAGGTCTAAGGGTCTAACCTTAGTAACCTATCTAGGTCCTTATGCAGGAAGGACCAAATAGAGTAGGCTCCAGGGTCCCACCTTGGTAGCCTATCTGTGTCCTTTTGTAAAAAAAAAAAGGACCAAAACAAAAGGAACAACCAATCAGCTACTACCTCCCTCTAGAACCTTCCTGTGAGGAGCCTCAGTCTCTCAGATTTTCGTACGCACCAAGTTGGATAGGTGTAAACCTGTAGAGAGAGGTGAGTCCTTCCAGGGGAGGCGGGAGGGTGCATGTGAATCTATGAAAGACACTAATACTGGATAACTGCAGTTACAGGTAAGTAACGCATTTCTTATCCAGTATTTGGGTGTCTTTCATAGATTCACATGCCTGAATCAGAGTAGCAAGCAATACAATATGCACATTCTGTGAAGATACAGACAGTATATTACTGCAAGAAATGAACATTTGTGACTGTAGGAAAAAAACAACAGCATACAATGTCATGCAGAATCTAGTAACAAAGAAATGTGCATACCAGTCAAGGATGGTGGGAAGTAGGAGGGCTCACCTCACTGGAATAGATGGCGAAGCACTGCTCTGCCCACTGCTGCGTCTTTCGTCAGCTCAGCGTCCAAGCAGTAGTGCCTGGTGAAGGTATGCGGGGACTTCCAGGTCGCCGCTCTACATATGTCTAGGAGTGGCACTCCAGCAAATAGTGCCGCAGACGTAGACATGGCTCTGGTGGAGTGGGCTTTGGCCCGTGAGTCCAGAGGTCTTCCTGCCTTCTCGTGGCAGAGAGTTATGGCTGAGGAGATCCATCGTGATATGCTCTGTTTAGTTAAGGGCATGCCTTTCCTAGGCCTGCTGAATGCGACAAAGAGTTGGGATGACTTCCTGAATTGTCTTGTTCTGTCAAGATAGAATTTTAGGCATCTTTGAAGGTCTAAAGAGTGCAGTGATCTCTCAGCCGGGGTAGATGGGTTCGGAAAGAATGATTTAAGAACCACCGGCTCATTAAGATGGAAGTCCGAAGGGACTTTGGGTATGAAACGTGGGTTGGTACGCAGGATGACTCTGTCCTCCTTGAATTGAAGGAATGGGTCCTGGACGGAAAGGGCCTGTAGCTCGCCTACTCTTCTGGCCGAGGTCAGAGCAAGTAGGAGGGCTGTCTTCCACGACAGGAATTTTATGTCAGACTTGTGGATAGGTTCGAAGGGATGTTTCATCAGCTGGTGAAGAACTATGTTGAGCTGCCACGTTGGAGGGACAGGTTTTGGTCTAGGGAAGGACCTAAAGAGGCCTTTCAGAAATTGCTTAATGAGTCTGTCCGCCCACAGAGAGGGGCCCCTAGAAGTTCGAGTGAACCTAGAAATCGCTGCCAAGTGGACCTTGATGGACGCATGGGCCAGGCCTGAGTGCGCCAGGTGTAGAAGGTATGGCAGGAGTTGTTGGGGAGTGACCCGGAAGGGGTGTAGACCCTCCTTTTCACACCAGATGCAGAAGCGTTTCCACTTGAGAGTATAGGTCTTTTTTGTGCTGTTAGCTCTGGCGTTGGACAGGACATCTTTGCACTCTTGTGGGATGTTTAGATGGCTGAACTCACGGTAGTCAGGAGCCAGGCTGACAATTTCAGAGGGCCCAGGTTCGGGTGGAGAACCTGCCCGTGAGACATCGTGAGCAGGGTTGGGTGACTGTGAAGACGAAGAGGTGGGTGGACGGATAGACGGTGGAGCTCCGTGTACCAGTGCTGCCTCGGCCAGGATGGGGCGATGAGGATTAGAGTGCAGGGCTCCGATTTCATTTTCCTGATTACTCTGGGTATCAGTGGGAATGGCGGAAAGGCGTAAGCAAACACGTTCTGCCAAGCTATTGAAAATGCATTCCCTAGAGTTCCTGGTTGGGGAAGCCTGCTTGCGAAGCTTGGGCATCTGGCGTTCTCCCTGGTGGCGAAGAGGTCTATCTGTGGTGTCCCCCACTTCGTGAAGATGTGGTTCAATGCACTCTCGTCTAACTCCCATTCGTGGGATAGGGACTGTTCTCTGCTGAGGGCGTCCGCCAGGACATTGTCCTTGCCTGGAACGTATTCGGCTTTGAGGGTGATGCCATGTTGTAGAAGCCAGTTCCAAACTCTCTGAGATTCTCGAGAGAGAGATAGCGAGCGCGTCCCACCCTGTTTGTTCAGGTAGTGCATAGTCGTGGTGTTGTCCGTCCTGACTAGCACTGGGGAGTTTCTGATGCGCGGGAGGAACGATTGGAGCGCCAGGAAGACCGCCCGTAGCTCTAGAATGTTGATGTGGAGCTTGGACTCCTGTGGCGACCATTTTCCGTTGGTCTGCAGTTCTTGTAGGACTGCACCCCAGCCCTCCAAGGATGCATCCGTGGTGATGATATGTGGTTGCGCCGGAAGCAGGAACGGTAGTCCTTGCGACAGGTGTTTGTCTGAAGTCCACCATTGTAGACTGTTGATTAGATGTTGAGTGACTCGTAAGCGGTCCTCGAAGGATCCCTTCGCTTGTGTCCATTGTTTTGACAGTTCTTCCTGAAGGGGGCGCATTTTTAGGCGGCAGTGAGGGATGAGAAGGATACATGACGACATCATGCCAAGGAGCGATTTGAAGAGGCGGACGGTCAGAGACTGTTTGGATGCCACTGACTTGGCCAAGGAGATGAGTTTCGACTTTCTCTCCTGTGATGGAAAGGCCTTCGTGCAATCCGTGTCCAGGGTAGCTCCTAGGAAGGTGATGACTCGAGCTGGTGTCAGGGATGACTTTTCCCTGTTGAGGGTCAGTCCAAGGCGGCGGAAAAGATGCAGACAGGCGCTGGAAGATGCAGCTGCGGCTGCTCTCGACGGAGCTTTTACCAGCCAGTCGTCCAGGTAAGGGAAGACCTGGTGTCCCTGCTGGCGGAGATAGGCTGCGACCGGAGAAAGGCATTTCGTAAAGATCCTTGGAGCAGATTTGAGGCCGAAGGGGAGTACGCGGAATTGGTAGTGTATCCCTGCGACTGCAAACCTTAGGAACTTTCTGTGACCCTTGAGGATAGGGATGTGGTAATAGGCGTCCTGTAGGTCGAGTGATGTCATGTAATCGCCTTTTTCCAGGAGTCCCAGGATCTCCTGTAGCGTGACCATTCGAAACGATTGCTTCTTGAGAAACACGTTGAGGGCTCTTAAGTCGAGAATTGGACGCCATTTCTTCCCCTTCTTGTGGATGAGGAAGAAGTGGGAATAGAAGCCCTCCCCCATCTGGGCGTGTGGAACTTTTTCTATCGCGCCTTTCTGGAGCATGGATGTTAGTTCTTGCCGAAGCAGCCGCAGGTGTCTGTGAGGACGCTTGACAGGTGGTGTCTGAGGAGGGTTTGAGAGGAATTCTAGAGAGTGGCCGAATTGAAGGAGTTGTAGAACCCACCGGTCTGTCGTTATTTGCCGCCAGTTTTGAAGGTAAAAGGAAAGCTTCCCTCCAAGTCGCAAGGGAAGCGATGGTGGAGGGGCTGGCCAATTGGAAAAGTCATTGTCGATTGCCTGCTGGTCTCTTCTGTCCTTTCCCTCTGTAGGACGATTTATTGAAGGAGGACTGACGTCCCGACTGGTTTTGGCGCTGTTGAAATTGCGTTTTACCCTGAGAGTAAGAGTAAGAGGACTTGTTTTGATAAGATCCTCTATAGGAGGATTGTCCCCTCCCCCTGTTGGCACGAAAGGACTGAGTGCGAGATTGCAGAGTGCCCAGGGCTCTGGCTGTGTCAGTGTCCTTTTTAATTGCAGTGAGGGCTTCGTCAATCTTCTCGCCGAATAGGTGATCGCCATCATAGGGCATATCTAAGATCTTGGTCTGGACCTCCTGTCTGAAAGAGGTGGCTTTAAGCCAGCCTTGGCGTCGCAGGACAGCGGCTCCCGCCAGCTGTCTGAATCCAGTCATGGCCACGTCAATGGCGCAGTCTATCAGTTCTGAGGCCGATGTTTGGCCCTCAAGGAGGAGCGAGTGTGCCTCCGCTTTAGCATCTTCCGGCAGGTCGGCAATGTAGGGCGCGATGTCCGCCCAGAGTTGGCGGTTGTAACGCCCAAGAAGGGCGATGGAATTGGCAATTTTCACCGTTGTCGCAGAGGTAGTGGAAAAGCGTTTCCCAACTGCATCTAACTTCCTGCCTTCTTTATCTGGTGGTGTCGATAAAGGTGATGCAGGGTTACGCGAGTTCTTCTGCGCCGCCTGGGTGACCACAGAGTCCGCCTTGGGGTGACCCGTGAGGCATGCTGGAGCTGAAGACGTAGCTCTGTACTTTTTATCCAGTTTGGGTACGATTACCTGTAGGGAAGCTGGAGATTGCATGAGCTGCTTGCCCTGTTTGAGTAGATAATCAATGATCGGAATCGATCTAGTAGTTTTCTTAGTTGGTTCTTTAAAGTCATAGAGGAAACATTCAGTTTCCTGAGATTCCATTGACATATGGAACCTTTTGGCAGCCCTTTCCATGAGGTTATGGAAACCTCCAATATCAGCAGGTGGAGACTCAGAAGATTGTGGCTCCGGAGAGGCTGGAGAGTGAGTAACATAGTCCTGGTCCGCATCCACGTCCGTATCATCATCTCGGACTTCCCCTTCTTCATGTTCTCTGTCCTCTTCCTCGGACGAGATAGGGTCTTGAGCAGGGTCCTGTGTCCTAGGAAGGACCAGTGGAGGGGGCCTAGGTCTTGTCCCTTGTGCAGGAACGGGCACAGATGGCTGCGGGGTTGGTGGGACAGTAGGGGTGGCTTTCTGCGGAAACCGCAGTTTGTAGTCTTGGACGAGAAAGCTCAAGTCTGCAACCAATGAGGCCGGCAAGCACACCATTGGGGTCACCTGGGTGTGGACTTGGGTAGGCACTACTGGAGGGGTCGATTCCTCAACCTCCTGCTCTTCGTCCGTACTCTGGCACTTGACAATTAGGTCGGAAGGACTAGTGGCTTGGGTAAACTCCTCCTCCTCCTCCGGCTCCTGGTCCTGTAAGAAGCAGGATGGTGTCAGCTGTTGGACCTTACTAGGTGAGGTCATCTCCGGAGTGATCTGCCTTTTGGTGATCCTAATGGAGACATGGGAAGTCTGAGCGTCCATTGCGTGTGACAAGAGCTCGGATTCTTTCCAGGTACCAGTAGCCGTCGGTATAGTCTTCGTCGACGGTGCATCCGTCGACGACCCTCTCGTCGACGGAGCTTTAAGCAGCGTTTCCTTCGTCGACTGCTTCGTCGTCGGCGCCGCCGTCGACGGAGCGCCCTTCGTCGACGGAGTGTCCCTCGTCGACGGCTTCGTCGACGGTGTGACTTTCGTCGACGGTGTCGTCGTCGACGTCTTCGTCGACGGTGCTGTCGTCGACGCCCTCGTCGACGGTGCCGTCGTCGATGTCCTCGTCGACGGTCTTGTCGTCGACGGTGCGGAGGATGAAATCGGTCGTCCTGCTGACGACGAGTAGGTTAGAGTCGTCGATGAGGAGGACGCCGACGATGCCATCGTCGTCGATACCGTCGTCGTCGATGTTGAGACGGTTTTAGGCGATGAGGTGGTCGCCGATTGCGCCGTCGTCACCGTAAGCAGTGGTTGCTTCCTAGGGACAGGAAGGTCCTTGCTAGATACGGCAGGCTTGCCCTCTGAAGCCTTTTTAGACCTCTTAGGAGGGGTCGCTGAGTGGCCAGGCGAGGAAGCCCTAGGCCTCTTCAGGGAAAGTTGTGAGGCGACCGACATGCTCCCACCCTCGGAAATGAGGTCGGTCGGTTTGTCTTTGAGCCTGTTCAGCCAGATAAGAAGTCTCCCTTCCCGGTCTTTCTGGGTTTTGACGGAGAACTTACGGCAAATCTTGCAGTCGATGGTCTTGTGGTGAGGGTAGAGGCAATACAGGCATTCCTCATGTTCGTCGTCCACGTGGAGCCTTAGTTTACCACAGGAGGCACAGGGACGGAAAAGTGCTCTTTTCTTGACGTCAGCCATAGTAGAAAGTCGAAAAAACTGTGAAGTTTGGAGAAAATACGATATTCCTGAGGAGAACTCAGGTGGAGACTCCCTAGCACAACGTGCGGTAGAAAATCTGAGAGACTGAGGCTCCTCACAGGAAGGTTCTAGAGGGAGGTAGTAGCTGATTGGTTGTTCCTTTTGTTTTGGTCCTTTTTTTTTTTACAAAAGGACACAGATAGGCTACCAAGGTGGGACCCTGGAGCCTACTCTATTTGGTCCTTCCTGCATAAGGACCTAGATAGGTTACTAAGGTTAGACCCTTAGACCTATTCTCTTTATGTATGTCTTAGGACATTACTTTTTTATGTACCGGAGGCTCCCGTCTCGACGACGGGGAATGATTCAGGCATGTGAATCTATGAAAGACACCCAAATACTGGATAAGGGCTGGAAATGCACTTCTCACTTGTTAGTGGGGCGGTGGTCTACAGGTAGATACACTGACATGGGCCTGTCTTCCATAAGGGTGGAAGTGAACTCTGGCACACCGGTTCTTTGCTTTGTCTCAGTGGGTGTTTGTGTCTGCAGGGCTGAGCCTGGTCTCACTGTGATAGCTTCAAGGTGTTGTCGGGGGCGTAGTATTATTGACTCGGAAGTGCCCCACCCTCCAGGGGCCTCTATGCACCGTAAGTTCAAATGAAAATGGCATGCATTGTAAGATGGCTGTCTCCACTCGCAAAACATTTCAACAAGATACGTATGTTTTTTATGTCTATAACTTATTCTGTGTTAAAAAATGAAACCACGATGCAGGCTTTCCAAGTTGGGTGCTCTTTTCTTTGGATATTAATTGCGGCCTACCCAGGTCGCGGAAAGCCCTCCCGCGGATGAGCGGGTCCTTGTGCGGATGATTTACGGCACAACACGGAACGTGGTTTCTTCTGCGAGGACATTACCAATCTTGCAACATACCCTCGTGTGTTTCAGCACCCACTGCGGCAAGATATTTTAATGCGGACTGTGGCATATGCTATCACTTAAAGAACTGTGAATATAAAGAACTCATTATACCAGCATGCACTATGCAAAGATACGCCCACTAGATGGAGTAAGAATGGGTATAAGAGAAGCAGCCAGTCCTCATGGCCAGCACCTGTGAACAAGGGCGCAGTGACAGTGACGCCCGAAACGCGTAAGGAACTGTTGGCGAACTGAAGTCTGTGCACAAGAAGGCTGTATGCAGGGTTACCTTTCAGATTAAAAAATGAAACCACGATGCAGGCTTTCCAAGTTGGGTGCTCTTTTCTTTGGATATATATATATAGATATATATATATATATATATATATATATATATCTATATATATATATATATATGAAATGAAAGTCGAACAGGTACAGCTCCAAAGACGACTGGGAACCAAGATTCCACGTGCATTTTTGTTTATGAAATGAAATGAAAATGCGATTTGTAGAGCGCTGCAGTTGCCCTGAGGCGTCCAGGCGCTGGAAAACAGAAGATGCCCTCATAAGGTTACTATTTATTAAACACGTATTATGATGCAGGTATTATGATTGTGAAGTGTGCCTTTTAACACCAAAAATATTTTTAGCCAATGTTTATTTTAACTCTAAGAGAAACCGGCAGCTCACCCAGCAATAAAAGTTGTGCAAAGACCATGACAAAAGAAAAGCAAACGTTGGCAAATTTAAAGGATTGGAAGCCAACGTCCTACCTATTGGCTTTGCTTTGCCATGGTTTGTTGTACGAGTAGGAAATTAATCCCCAAGACGAAACCGTCAGCAACTGTGAGTTCAAGGTTTAACAGAATTTCTGTTCTTTCTGTTGCAGCAAGTACAAGTTTTGAATGTTTTGCTTTTTTGTGTTTTTAAAATGTTTCAACCGGAGACAACTTGTTGACTTTGGTCCACGAGGATTTCACAATGGGAGGATGTATGGTACTAAAAAGGAAAACGGGCTACGCTGCTACGCAGTCGTTTGTGTTGCCAACCTCTGAATAATTGCACGAACGCGAAAAGCCTAAAAAAAAAAGCACGCCCAAAAGTGAAAGACGAAATATTAATTACTACCTCAAATCTTTCTTTCCTCTGCCTGTAATGTTAATCTAACAATTGTTGGCAATAGATTTTCTACAAATAATTAGTATTAATATTCTCCAGCATTGGATTCTGGAGGTTTATAGCAGCGACTTATATTTCAACAAGCGTTTCAGAAAGCGGCTCTACTCGGTCTTTATTTGTGCTTCAAAACCCTGCACCTAGCCATGACGCGTTTCGGGCCTCCATGGCCCTTGATCACATGACGCGCTACGTTGTGCATTCACCATATTTAAAGTGCAAGTGCAAATTCCCATTAACAGCGTCATAATGGACATAGAGGTAATACTATGATATAGTGAAGTGAGTACAAGGTTATAAGTAACATCATCAGTAAAATACTTTTATAACCAGAAAACACTTGATAATCAAATATAAATTATATATATAAAATCATTTATAAAACCAATGATTTAAAACCATAAAATCAATATAGCTAAAATAGCATATCACGATTTGGTTATAAATATTCACATATAAAAGGCAATAATTGTGAAATACAATTAAAATTACTTTTGTAAAACAAGTAAAGAGGGTTTTTTAACCATTATTCATTGACTTGTCTTCAAAACATTTGATTATCTAACAGTACTGTAGTGTTTGAAACCTCACAAATAAGAATGACGCAAATTTACCAACCTATGATGTTGAAGACATTATATGGAATCCCTGGTAATGTGCAAAATAGTGCATAATTCAAAAAAAGTGCAAGAAAACCTGTGCAAATCGTATATGTGCAAAAAATATGCTCTATCAACACTCGAAAAACTTTTTCAGTAGTGAGAAATTGCATATTTAAAATATGTGTAAAAAAAAAGAGTTGCAGTAATAAAAAGTTTTTATATTTTAAAACCATTATTACAAATTTAGTAAAAAAAACTGGAATACATTGATCTCATCTGTCTGTGACAGCAATTAAGTTTTTAAAAGAAAGGACCCATTTTAACTATTGTGTGGTAACAGACAAATCTACCTAATCCTCAATAATTACAAGCATGTATGCATATCCTCCCATGCATTTAAACCTCTAGGATGTTTACTATCGAGGTTTAAAATGTAATACTTTTCTAGTCTTCTGAGGATTCCTTCTCTGTTTCCACCCCTACGTAAGGGCATTACTGTATCTATTACATAGTATTGCAATAGGCTGGGGTCTCTTTTATGGCATTCTTTAAAGTGCCTTGCCACTGGTTACGTCTCATCACAATTAGTGATAGCCCTCATGTGTTGTAGTACTCTTTGATGGGCTGGAAGTTTAGTACTTCCAATGTACCTTAACCCACATGGGCATTCCAAAACATAAATGGCAAATTCAGTTTTGCATGTCAAATATTTGTTGATGAGAATAGGTTTGTCAAAAAAGGGGAGACATAAGATTTTGTGTTAGTACCATGTTTGCAGGCTTTGCAGGTGAGACATTTATAAAAGCCTTTCCTACTACTCAACCAATCAGTTTTCAGTACGACCTCTGGGCTACTAGTCACTAAACTGTTTTCCATTGAACCAGCCTTTCGGTAGGTAATGGTTGGTGACATAATATTTCCCATTTCAAGTACTAGATCATTTTGAATCAATGGCCAGTGTTTGGTCATGATGTTCCTAATAGCCTGATGTTGCTTATTATAAGTGGCTATTAGACGAATTGGATTATCTACAGGCATTGGTTGAGTATTAAGTCTCGTTGCTTTAGTTATTAATGCTTCATCTCTGGGGAGTGTTTCTGTGCGTTGTATGGCAATTTTTATAACTTTGTCATCATAACCCCTTGCCAGAAAACGAAGGCGACATGCTGCTTGTTCATTTACTACATTTTGTTGTCTACTACATATCCTTTTGATACGTAACATCTCCCCATAGGGGATGCTATTTATGAGATGACGGGGATGATGGCTTGACGCATGTAGTAGTGTATTACCAGCAGTGGCCTTTCGATGTAATTTGGTCTGGATAGTTTGGTGACTGATAAAAACTTCCACATCCAGGAAATTAACTGTGGTTGTGCTGATATTGGATGTAAAATGAAGATTAAGGGAATTACTGTTGAGATTATCAACAAAAATCTGAGCTTCACTTTTTTCCCCTCTCCAGATCAAGAACTAATCATCTATATATCTATAGATGCAAATCACATGGTTAATCATAACATCTGAATATTGGTCCTCGAGAACCTGCTTCTCCCACAGCTCCATATGCAAGCAGGCATAGCTGGGGGAGAAGCAGGAACCCATCGCTACGCCTCTTATTTGTTGAAAACACATTTTGTCAAACATAAAGTAATTGTTACAGAGACATAATTCAATCATGTCAGTTATCATGGTGTTATGTGCATGACACTGTAACGGTCTATTCTGTAAAAAATGCTTGACTGCTTTGAGGCCGTCAATATGATTAATACTTGTGTATAACGAGGTTACATCCAGAGTTACAAATAAGTAGTCCTCTTGCCACACAATGTTTTTTAATTTCCTTAGGAAGTCCCCAGTATCCTGGATGAAGGTTGGCAGGTTATTCATATGTTCTTGTAGGAAGAAGTCAATATATTTTGAGGTATTTTCAAGGAGGCTGCCGCAGGCAGAGATAATCGGTATGCCCGGTGGATTTTTGGAGTCCTTGTGGATTTTAGGAATAAAATAAATACATGGTATGACTGGATGATCGTTGCGTAAGTATTTATACTCCTCTGTACTCAGTAACCCCAAGCCTTTCCATGCCACAAGTTTCATGTAAAATTTACTCCAAAAAGTTTTGATTGTTGAAATATCCACCCTTTTGTAGCAGTTTTTGTCATTTAGGTGCCTCAAAGCTTCCTCCATATATTTTTCTCTTGGCCAGATGAGAACATTGCCACCTTTATCCGCCTGTCTGATTATTACTGATTTACACAATTGAAGTTTTTTTTATCAAAGCATGGTATTCTTGATCCCTTCTTGAATATTTAAGTTTGGTACGTGTCACTTTATGATGCAATTTTTTTAAGTCAGAAATCACCAATTCATGATAGTAGTCTATATTGTCCTTCGCCATGACGGGGCAAAAGGTGGATTTTGGTTTGAAATTAGTTAACCCTGCCCCTATCATTGGTTGGTTCATGGCACTTGCTGACAGCTGGGTACTTTCTCCTAGAAGATCAACAAGATTCATTCTTAAATCCATGTCGCCTGCTGTTAATGGTTCAGTATTTTTCCCTGCTGCTGCAGTGGTGTCTGTGGGTTTCGTTTTTGTACCTTTTGTGGAAAAAACTTTTTTAATTTCATTTTGCGCACAAATTGAAAAATATCCACTCTTGTTTGTGCGTATTGAAAATTGCCCACCGGACTATATGATAGACCCAAAGGTAATATTTTGGTTTCTGTAGTATTCAACACTATATCTGATAGGTTGATGACGGACATTTCATCTATTGCATTTATTGTCTCTTTTTGTTTTTCCAATAATTGTTTCTTTTCTTTTTTCGTGGTTTTTCGTTGGCATTTCCTGCGTTGGTAGCGTTCGAAGTTGCGAAATTTTGTGGTTTGTTGACCCTGGGTCTCAAAGTGTCCAGACGGTCCCGCCTGGCACAATCGACCTCTTGCCCCAGGGTAAGTCGATGAAACCCCAACCCATCACTTTGCCCTGCATATATATATATATATCTCCACACCTTGGTTCACCTTTCCCCGGCCAACGAGTGCTCTTTGGGGGTGCGTGCACCTATGGCGGAACCACGCCGTTCAACATCATCACACTGCTCCTTTGTTTAGAAAGGAAAACGGGCGCACTCCCTTTGAATTTCCACAATTTCGTTTATTTTAAACTTATTAAGGCAAAAAATGAAAGCATTCGATCAACGCGTTTCGATGCTCCAAGCATCTTGGTCACGATCAACTTCCTGCATTTTTTTCACCATATTTAAAGAAATCACATGATCATTTCGTCATTACCTTTGCTCTGTTGCTAAGCATTGTGGTAGTTATAGTTTTTATATAAAACCTATTCCTAGGACAATTATATTTTAAGTTCATTGGAAAATAATGGCGCCTTATTTTCAGCAAGTCACTTTTTGGGGTTCCAATTCATTTCCCCTTTCTCACAGTCTCATTTTTTATCCCTCCAGTGGGATGCGTTAGTGTTAATTACATTACCTCCCTTTGGGCTTTTCCGAATATTTGTCATCCTCTTAATGATATTTTCAGTTGTTCCTAATTACTTTCCAAATGTTCTTGAATTCTGATTCTCTTTGTCAGATCCATTTGTCCATAATGTTACTTGTTAAAGATGAATGTATAACTCCTCCGATTGATTGAGGCCGTACGGACTTAGAGTTCTGAAATTTATTATGTGGCGTGACTCCTTTCGCCTTAGGGATTTTTCTCGGTCTCTAACCCCGTATGTGTTTTGGAATTGTCTCTATGCCAAAAAATTTCAATTTCAACCAGTCTCCATTGTGTGCCTGCTCCATATGTTTGGCTACTGCATTTGCACAATCTTTGTGTGTCGTAGCTCTTGAGTGTTCCATAATGCGTTTCTTTAGTTCCCCTTTTGTGCTTCCCACATACATGAGTGGGCACGGACATTCTATTCCATAGACGGTGAATTCCGTCTTGCAGGTTAATAATTGACGTATTTGCCACGTCTTATTGTTTGGCATTTGAACTTTAGTTGGTTTCGCAATTTGGCACATTTTACATCTGTGGCACTTTATAAATCCCGTGGTTTTGAGCCAATCCTTCTTGTAGTCTTTTTTGGTTTTACAGTGGCTGTTGATGAGGAGATCTTTTAAATTTGGTGCTCTTCGGTAGGTTACCATCGGGTGTTTTCCTACTATTTTACCAACAGTCTCATCCAGATGTAATATTTTCCAGTTTTTTCTCAGGATATTTACAAATACTTTGCTGCCTTCTGAGAAATCCGTAATTAATCCGATTGGTTCTTGTTCATCTTTATTTTTGATTTGTTTTCTTAGGCACTCCGCTCTTGGTTTTGCATTTGCCCTCTTCCAGCATTGTTCTACATTTTCCTGGTTGTATTTTCGATTTTTAAATCTTCTTTTTGTGTCAGTGCTGTGTCTTTCCCACTCAGTCTCCTCGCTGCATATGTGTCTTATACGGAGGAATTCCCCGTAGGGGATACTGGAAATCAGTGAACTTTGATGGAAACTCGTTGCTTCCAACGTGGCATTTGTTGCAGTTGATTTTCTGTGCAGGGTTGTTTGGATGTGATTGTCCTTAATGTATTTATATATATGTGTCAAGGAAAGTTATCCCTTGATTATTGATTTCATAGGTCAAGTTTATCCCGGTCATGTTGCCATTGATGGTTGTATGATATTCCTTAAATTCCTCTGGAGACCCATCCCAGATGATTAGCAGGTCATCGATAAATCTTATCCAGCACATGATTTTGCTGGTCATGTTGTCATTCTCTGGTGCCCATGCAACTTCTTTTTCCCAATAGCCCATCGTTAGGCATGCATAGTTTGGGCTAAAAGAAAAACCCATGGCGGTTCCATTATTTTGCCGGTATAGTTCTTCTCTGAACAAGAAAATGTTTTGGGATAAGCATGTTAGAATCATTTTATGCAGCATTTGGTTGTGATTTCGGTATTTGATATTTCTCTCCTGTAGAAAAGAATTACAAGCCTTTAGCCCAATGTCATTGTTGAGGTTTGTATATAAGGATATGACATCCATTGTTACAAGTTGGTAACCATCTTGCCAAGGTGTATCTTGCAATTTTCTTAGCATGTCATTCGTGTCTTGGATGTAGGAGCTCAGTTGTGTTACATATGGCGAAGGAACAGACCCGTTTGTAAGTGCTCAATCAAGGCGCTTTATTTTCTCCAGCAAGCCAGCCGCAGCCTTTCCACCAAGTTGCCCTTGAGAAATGGCCACACAGGTAAGGGTGACCGCTCAGCACGCCACAAGCAGCAGGAAGTCAGCAAGCTGCAATCCCTTTCGAAGCCATACGCGTTTCGAGCTGTGGAAATGCTCTTGTTCACTGGCAAATGACGGAGGTGCTCTTGTTCACTGGCAAATGGCGGAGGAAGCAAGAGAGTGTTTGAACATCCGATTTATTTAATTAGAAGTCCCGCCCCAGTGGGCGTTACCACAAAGGCATTCTGGTCTTGTTAGTTCCTGGGTAAAAAGACTCCATAGTTCGTGTACGCAAGTGCCTTGCTGCCTCCATCATTAAATGTTCATCCCGGTTGGGAAAAGGTGTTGTCAGCTTTGCTAGCCGCCTGCCAATATCTCCTCATGGCTCAGGCCCCCCACCTTCCTATTAGTGTCCAAATAACGAACACCCAGGATCCGCACTTCCACGGTGGGGCCACTCCGCGACCAGACCGGCCGCAATTAATTCTTTCCACCATGTTGCCCTTGAGAAATGGCCACACAGGTATGGGTTACCGCTCAGCACGCCACAAGACTACTTATCAAAGGCTCCCTTTCATTGCCAATTTTGTCTGCTTGCACTCGCCCGTGACCAAGAGCACATCGGTGCTCAAAACGCGTTGGGCTACGTATTGTTGTGGTGCAGCTGTTACTTTGCCGAAATGTGTTTCTCCAAATAAAAGGCGTGAACCTACTGTGAGTGGAGTCTCCTCATTAGGCCAAACTGTGTTGGTGAATGTTTGGCGGCCTGGCCTAGGTCGCGGAGACGTCCTGCCGCGAGCCTTGCGGATCGAGTGTTGGAATGCTTTCAACACCGTGGAAACAGATGGGCCGATTTGAATGAAAGACTACGAACAGCTCGGCGAAGTGTGCAGCTTTCACCAAACCCACTGGGGTAAAACTTTGGCATTTATTTTACGGACATGACGGCAACCACTTGGTTTTAATTATAAAGGGAACATCAAGTACCAGCATGCTTCATGGCATACGCCCACATGGGCGGGACTTGGACTACTTATCAAAGGCTCCCTTTCATTGCCAATTTTGTCTGCTTGCACTCGCCCGTGACCAAGAGCACATCGGTGCTTGAAACGCGGTGGGCTACGTATTGTTGTGGTGCAGCTGTTACTTTGCCGAACTGTGTTTCTCCAAATAAAAGGCGTGAACCTACTGTGAGTGGAGTCTCCTCATTAGGCCAAACTGTGTTGGTGAATATATATATATATATATATATATATATATATATATATATATATATATATATATATATAATAAAACTACAACGGATTTAGAACTCGGCTGCCAGACTACTCTTGCATCTCAAACCGCATCTCCCCTGCCTTGAAAGCCCTGCATTGGTTACAGATTGCCAGAAGATCCACGTTCAAGCTGCTTTGTATCACCCACAAAGCAATACATGGAATGGGACCACTCTTCATCAGGAATAAAATCACCAAATACATTCAACAAAGGAACCTCCGCTCTAAAGGAGCATCTCGCCTCAAAATCCCACCAGGTCTACCGACAACCACCTTATCTTCAGAAAACTACTCAAGATCTGGCTCTTCCCCACATAAGTACCATACGCAAACAGAAATTTACAGCATATCCCTCTGTATACAAGCATTTTTTTCACTATAGATATGTACCTATCTTTGTGTATTACTTTGTATAAACATGTAAGATAATTATGTTATTGAGAGTAAAAAATAATAAATAAATAAAAATCATCTTTGGTCTACATGTACATACTTCCATTGTGCATCGATGTACCTTCCATGTACTTGGATCTGTGTGTCCATTACATTTCCACTGAAAAAGCATATCCAATGCACTCCCCTATTTCTCATCCTGTGCCTCTATCAATATCTTTAATCTACGTATACTTACCTCCTTTATGTATCTATATACTTTAAATGTAATTATGGATCTATATATTTATCACATTCTTTTAATTTAGCATTTCCAATGCACTACCCTATTTCTCAGCCTACACTTCGCTCAATATATCTTCTAGCCCAACCTTCTGACTCATCTTAAACTTCTACTACTCCTTCCAATGCACTAACCTATCTCTCATCCTATACATCTATCAATATATCCTCTACATCCACTCTCATGTATCCCAAACCCCATACCACTACTATGATTGCCAAAATAACCCTTTCTACCCTCTCCTACTCTACCCCTCCTTGCATCATCTGACACCTCTTTTACTATACCCATCCCCTAAAACAAACCTTTCTAAACTCTTCCTTCTGAGTCCTCCCCTCCAAAACTCTTTTTTACTCATCCAAAAGCCTCCTCCTACTGCTCAGACCTTAAAAAAAAAAATTCACTGATTTATCCCTCCACTATCCTTTTCAATCGAAATTAACAGACTAGCATGTTCACTTCTCAAATTCCATATTAAACTAAACTAAAATAACTGAATAACATTCACTACTAAAATTACTTCATATTTCTTTACTATACTAATTTTCAACAGTAATCCTTTATGGGTTCCGGAGTGGCGTGCTACTCGCCAGAAAAGCTCTTCAACACCCATCTGGGGTAACAAGTGCTATATGAATGCAAATCTTTCTTCCCCTTTATCCCTCCACTATCCTTCTCACTCCAAGTAACTGACTAATATCTACCACTGAAATTACTTCATATTTTACCATATTATTTCACCACTAATCCTTTGTAGGCTTCCTGAATAGCGTGAGTCAACAAGCGCTATATAAATACAAACCTTTGTCCTCCTCTATCGTTCTGCTATCATTCCAAATCCAATTAACTGACTAACCTATCCACCACTTAAAATGTACTTGCATGTTTCACTATACTAATTCAACACTAATCCTCTATGGGTCCCGGAGTAGCGTGCTACTCGCCGAAAAAGCACGTTGACGCCTCGTCTGGGGTAGTAAGCGCAATATAAATGCAATTACAATACAATACAATACTTCTGCACTGGGTGCAGTAAGCTTTTTCGTTAAGTGCACCAGATGTAAAATTTTAGTACTAGCCAACTCTCCGCATGCAAGACATTCTCCAGTTTGCACAAGACACTATATAAACTCCTAAAATATTACATATTGAATTATTCCAGAGCTTGTTTTACACATATGGCTCTGTGAAACCTGTGGTAGGCATTAAGCAAAAATACTCAGCGGCTTGCGATGCAGTGCAAGGAATTATTAAAAATTGTGAAATCCAGCCGCAGCTTACATATAATAAAATGTTAGCTAATTGTACTGCACATTTAGCAGAATTTCATTCCTATCTGCTTGTTCTATAGGAGGATTATCCCACAGTTCTCACACAAATTGTGTAGGATTCATCCTTCTGAGTGCAAGAATACAATGTTTATTTAGCACACTGGCACTTGAACGGACTCCGGGTAAGGGCATCTACCTCACAAGACTAGCGTCCATTGGTCCATGTATGACAGGGCATCTACCTCACAAGACTAGCGTCCATTGGTCCATGTATGACATACCATGGCTTACAGAAGTGAAGGAGTTGACGCAAAAAAAAATGCAACCAACTCTGCCGCAAAGGCAGCGATTCAGACTGCAACAGTTGCAGCAGTAACCAGACCGACACAGACATTCTGACTGCGATACACAAAACAGTTAAGGGTGAAAAGACTCAAGCGGGGATTTATAGCAACTACTTCAACACCCTCAATCCAGGTAGCACTCCATTGACTTTCTCGCCCCGAGTGGGAGATACAAAGATAACTATTAAGCAGCTAAGACAAGATGTAATGGGGATGCTTGCATTGCCTATGGAGAGGGAAGAGTAAAGCTCCCAGGCTGCTTCTGGTGCTAAAGAGGAGGTAACATCAAGGTAGCGCCATAAAGCGTGTCTGCCTTCCACGCCCCCAGGATGCTCGCATTGCCTATGGAGTGGAAGAAGTCAGCTCCCAAACTGCCCCTGGTGCTAAGGTGGGGCCAACATTAAGGAAGTGCTACAAAATGTGTCTGCCTTTCGTGCTCCACGGGACTCTTGCATTGCCTACGGAGGAGGAGACTACAGGTCCCAGACTGCCCCTGGTGCTAAGGAGGGGCCAACATCTTCCTTTCGTGCCATGATTTTAATTATCCATGCAAATCGAAATAAACCTTTTAAAAAACGTTTGCACCCAGTGGGACGAGTCTGGGCCAAGAGCAGGCCTGTCTGCACCCATTAACGGCCGTATGAAGCTGGGCCACCCATCTTGATTTTGATCTTGTATACATCTATTGAGTTGGGAGGATTTATGGCACCATAACAAGAAATATGGACGAGAGAAAGTAAAGCACGATTTCTGGATCTGCCAATTCGCGTTTAATGTCTGGCACCATCACTAACTATTTGATCACCTCAATGACTGCTATAAATTTAAAGATTGAAAGCGTGGAGGAAAGACTGAGGGCTACTAAGAAAACTCTGTTGAATCCCTCTGCCAGAGACCCCGCCAGCAAGTACAAGTACTGGGTGTCTTTTGGGAGGACCATTAGGGAAAGGCAAAATCACCTCAGATAACTACTGGTCCAGGAAACCTGAAAACTCACTGAATAACAGTAAGGTATCTGATAATGACTCTGTGGGATCTCCCTGATTAAGAAGAAGGGTAACGCGCTCCTGACACATCCGATTAAAATGGGTGTTAAGAAACTACCCATTATCTGCAGGTTACCTGATAACCCAGTGGATAGCCAGTTAGATGATATCGCCGAGCCTAATGCAGGCCTACCTGTGCAACAAGCCCTAACTACAGAAACAGGCTTAACCAAAACATCTAGTATTAACATCAATCAGTTGGAAGCTGCCCTTACAAATTTTCTTAGCCCTGTACTTGCCGAACTAAAGAGCATTATTCAGCACTGGAAGAACTTACCACTCAATGTCTTTCGTAATTCACTGCCGGGCCTGCAAGCGCAGTGCAAAAACAATGTATTTTGAAAGTGCAAGGGCAACTCTGCAATCAGGAAGAAATCAGAAGACTTAAGCAACCGTAACTGCTACATCAACCCAGACCACCACATCACAACTCCAGTGCATCCTACTGAACATAAGTTCACTCGGAACACATGCAACAGAGGTCTAGGACACGATCTCTGCCTTCACCCTGGATGTCATCTTCATCACAGAAACCTGGCTAAGCCTGCCTCCGCACCCGACATCGCCACCGGCATCTCCAAAGATTACAAGATAACACACCGGGACACAGCCAACAAGTACGGAGGCGGTCTAGCCATCATCTACAAGGACACCATCCTCTGCACGACATCCCCTGACAAACTAATACCAGTAATGGGATACCTCAATTTCCAACTCCACACTGACATATAAAACTATCATCAGAAGTACCCTTGCCTACAAACCACCAGGACCGCGCACCAGATTCTGCAACACCATCCCAGAATCTCCCCGCTCACAATCGGCTCAGAGCACTACATCTTCCTCGGGGACCTCAACTTCCACCTTGACGACGCAGTGACGCCAACTCCACCGACCTCCTGAAGAGCATGAACAACATCGGCTCATGCAGCTCTTCACTGACCCTATCCACAACGCAGTACTCACGCTCAACCCCATCTTCACCTCCAGCGACAGAGTCGGGTACATCCACACCACACCACTCACCAGGTCCGATCACCACAGCCTACACTTCACCATCTCAGGACCCACCCACCTCAGCACTATGCCCCCCAGATCAACTCGAAGAAATTGGAAAAAGGTATCAGAAGATCACTGGAACGACTCTCTGCTCCCATCTGCCAGACTCTACACTTGGCCTTGAACAAGTAGAACAAGTAGCTAAGAGCTTCTCCCAAAAGATCACAGACTGTGCCAACGCCATTGCCCCCGCCAATACAATCTGGACCAAAGAAAAAAGCAAAAGAGCAAGCTGGTTCACTGAAGTACAGTACTTCACCAAATGCAACTGCTGACAACTTTAAAGGAAGTGGCTCCTCAGCAAAAAGAAGACCAAGCTGCCACTAGAAACCACACCAAAGAACTCTTCGCCATTGTGAAGGAGTTCACCAATCCCGCAGCCACTGAGAAGAACATTAATCCCTCCCAGGAACTGTACAACAACCTCACAGACTTCTTCCATGACAAGGTCTCGGCCATCTATGAAAACTTCAAACACCAACCCTCTGCCGCAGACATTATCAGCCAGCTCATACATACGAACACAAACCCTGAACACTTTCTCACCCACTGGAAACTCCTCACCGCGCAAGACACTATCTGCATCATGAACTAAGTGCATAAAGTCAGTGCACTCTGGAGCACCCATGGACCAATAACCCTAACACATCCTTAACCTCGGAAGCAAGACAATCAGCAATGAGCACAGGAAGATCCTGAACAACTCCACCACCTCAGCCTCCTCCCCTGAGGATTGAAAACACACTGACACGAGGCCCTTCCTGAAACAAACATCTGCTGACCCAGCCAAAATAAAGGTCTACTAGCCAACCAGCAACTAACCAAACACCTAGAACACCACAACCTCCTGGACCCCACCCAATCCGGATTTCGAACTAACCAAAGCACTGAGACAGCCCTGATAACAACCACAGACAACATCAGAGCCCTCCTGGACAGAGGGGAAACAGCAGCCCGCATCCTCCTGGACCTGTCCGCTGCGTTTGACACTGTTTCCCACCACATCCTGATCAACAGACTATACCTCATCAGGATTCAAGAAAATTTACTCAAATTGATCGCCTCGCAACTCACCAGCAGAACCCAAAGGATCCGCCTTCCATCAGTCACCTCAGAGCCCAAGAATATCATCAGCAGAGTCCCCGAAGGATAAACCCTCAGCTCAAGCCTCTTCAACACCTACATGACCATCCTGGCCGCCACCCTTCGATCACACAGACTCAACTTCATCTCCTATGCTGACGACACACAGCTCATCCTCTCACTGTCCGAATATCCCTTTACCACTGAAGGTAACTTCCACAGATGCATGATGGACATCACAGACTGGATGAAGGACAACTGTCTCTAACACAACACTGAAAAAACAGAAGTCCTCATCTTCGGAAACAATACCTCGTCATGGACCAACGCATGGTGGCCAGCAGAGCTTGGCACACCCCATGCCCCAACAGAATATGCCTGCAACTTCAGCATCATCCTGGATAGCAAGCTATCCATTGAGAAGCAAGTCAATGCAGTCTCATCCGCCTGCTTCCACACCCTTCGGATGCTCCGCAAAATCACCAGGTGGCTCCTGGGAGAAACTAGAAGGAACGTCATGCGGGCCCTCATCACCAGCAGACTGGACTACGGAAACGCGGTCTATGTAGAAATCACTGCTTGCCTGCTGAAGAGACTCCAGACAATACAGAACTCAGCAGCAAGACTCATATATTCGATCTCCCCAGAAGGAACCACATTACACCACATCTCAAGAAATTACACTAGCTTCCGATTCATAAGAGATGTCTGTTCAAGATGCTGTCCCACACCTACAAGGCCCTGCACAAAGAAGGACCAGCATACATCAACAAACACCTGACCCTCCATCAACCGACCAGATACATTCAATGAGCTTCCCTCTCCCTCACAGACACCCCACGGACCCATCGAGTCAATAGCTTTGGCTGCCTTCTTGCATCTGCCAGCCAAAGCTTAGAATAACTTCCCCGTGCACCTCAGGACGGCACCGTCGCTGCAGCAATTGAGAAGAGAGCTAAAGGCCTGGATGTCTGAATGAAAAACAAATCTCCACACAGCCGCAAACAGCTCCAGGGTCCGAGACCCTCACAGGTTATTTGCCGTGATCCATAAATATTTGATTGATTCATTGAATCTCCACCTCAGAACAGGGAAATATGTGTCAGCTAAGACTGGGTGTCTCCAGCTTGCCTTTATGGACCACAGTGCAGCATTCGATAATGTTGATAGAGGCAAGCTTTGGAGGATGATGCTGGAAAAGGGAGCGGATCCAAAGCTCGTTCACCTACTCACAACTTCATGAAAATGTAGAGTAGTGTGTTAGGTTTGGTCAGAATGGTGAATGTACACCCCCAATTTAGTTCAGATGGAGTGTCAGACAAGGCTGCATCCTGGCTTTCTTCTTATTTAGCCTATACATAATTGACCTCGACACATATCTTCAGGGAGTAAAGACAAATTTACCCAGAGCAGGAACAAAGTGCCTCTCAGTCCTCTAGGATTCTGATGATTGTGTTATTTTTTTCAAGATCAGGAGTGGACCTCCAAAGGTTGCTGGACAGATTTGTTACATTTATGTTTGATTTGGGACAGTTCACAAACAAAACCAAATTCTTTTACTATGATCTGTGATCGTCCCTTAAGCAAGCCTAAACCTTTGTGTCTGAGGCACCAAACTACAGTGCGTTGGCACATATACGTACCTGGGGATCACAGTCGACAATATGAGCACTTGGAAACATCTGTTGAGGGTGAGATGTGTGTAGATAGAGCAGACTATTGCCTCGCTGTTCAAGTCTGCCAGCAAATTGGGGTCATCACCCTTAGAAGCAATAATCAAAATCTACAAGGCCAGATGCATTTCAGTTAGTCCCCATGGGGTCGGCATTTGGAGACCTTGTGATAGTGCACAGGGGACTTTGGGCCAGTTGTACGACCATTTTGCATGCGCAATATCGGTCCAAAATTATTTGTGCGCGCAAAAATGGCCGTACAAAAGGCACTCGCAAATGACAAAATAGCGATGCGAGAGAATACAGACTCAAAAAAAAAAATACTGCTTTTTGCATCGTCAAAATGTATGGAGCAGTCTCAAATTGCAAGTAGGCGCAAATAGGCCCATTTGCGCATGCAATTTACCACTAACCAGAAACAGGTGGTAACCAGGCGCTCCCTATAAAAACAGGCCCAGAATGCATCAGAAACCTTTCCACAATGGCTGCCCTGGGTGTGTGTCAGAAGAACCCACGGCCGAGGACAGGTAAGTATGGAAAAAGAACCAGCACAACAAATCTATTATTATTTATTCTAAACACATCCCTCTAGTCTCTTTATGAGGCTAGAGGCAAAAGTACATTCTGTAAACTTATTTAGCACACAGTAAATTAGCACAATATATGTTGAGCCCTAGGGGCGTCCCAAACTATATATTAGGAAAGTGGTATAAGAACCACTGCTAACATAGATACAAGGCCTAGAGCATTTAGAAACGCTAGGGCCTCCAGGAACCACCCATGGTAGTGACACAGGGGACTCACGGGGGACGCGTGCAGTGTCTGAACACAGCTGCGAATCACCTTTAACTTCTATGGGGAAAGTCAGGGTTGGATTTTTAATGATAAAGAAAAACTTAGAAGAGGACTTGGAGCAAACCCCTTTAGAACTCGGAGGTTCTAGAGTCAACACCCACGGGAACACCGGAGTACTCGGGTTACCTCACCCAGGGAAGCCGGGTGCATAGGTGTCTTTTCGTGTCGGGTTTTGTCGTGGATTTAAATGGCGACCAAGTGGAAAGTGTCCGGGTGGATCCGAGGGTGGATCGGAGATCTGAACAACCTGAAAGCAGAGGGGACAGAGTATGGGTCACTTGCCAGCGACCAGGAAGGCGATGAGCGGATGCCCACCGATGTCGGGTGATTTCAGGTGAAGAAGGTGAAGCTTGACTCTTCAGCCACGAGGACCAGGAGGCGTTGATGACAACCAGGTGCTGGATTCGAGCTGTCCCACGAAGGATGTAGAATGCTGCGGTGTCGGTTTCCGGATTGGACTCAACAAGCCTTCGCAACAGCAATCCACGCAGAAAGCAGAGACTGGCTTCGGTGCAGACCAACAAGGTCTGATGGACTCACCCTTTGGTGGGGAGTTAGGGCACGTCTGGAGCAACCAGGGAAGCCCAAGAAACAGAAGAGTTACCTTCGTGGGGACCTACCAGTCGACGGAAAAGGGATCGCGAAGGGGCCTCGAGCAGGAATGCAAGAAGCAGGCCCACGGAACACTCGTAATGTGTGGGCCCACAATCTTCGGTGCAGATGATGCTCGGGGCTTGGGTTACAAGTAACCCAAAGCACAACTTATAGAAAGCTCGGGAAGTCAATACACTAGCAAATTTGCACGCTGTCAAGGAGTTTCGGTTCCACGTCACTCGTGAGGCCTGTGGGTGTAAGCTTTGCTGGGATCTCGTGTCTGCCTTCGAGAAGTCTGGAAGTCAGTGTCTGGAGTCGCAAGTACTTCGGCGTCCGACGTGAGCTTTGGAAATTCAGACCGGCAAGATGCTTCTTTGGTGCCTGTTTGAACAGGGGAGTCACTCCTTGACCCCAAGGGAGATTCTGCCGTCTTCTAGTAGTGTAGAATGTCGAAGTTCCAGGATATATGTGTGGTCAATATTAATTACCTATACTTAATTTATGCGGTAAAGTTCAATAAGGATAACTCAGTCAAAAAGAAGAGGCAGAATCCGTGGTATATGAGGTTTTAAAAGGGGTTTTATTCCTTAAAAAGGAATTGGTTATATGGTTCGAACCATGGCAAATCGATTTCCGTTGCCACTAAGGCTCGGGAAAGGATAGACAATACTTTATTGACAAGTTATTATATATATAGTCAATGCATTACAGTAAAGACAGATGCAGGAGGCGTAACAGCTGAGAGAAGAGATAAGGATACACATACGTAATGAAAGAGGCGTTACAATAGGCGTGCATGAGGGCAGGTACTAGAAACGTCATTATGAGATGTCACAGGTGGGTGTATTCACAAGAGAATCCCGCAGTGTCAGCAGAAATATATGGCAGAGATGCGCGCGCAGCAGTATGACGTGTAATTGACGTGGAACTGGAGGGTGAAGGGGACTTGACATTTAGCCTTACATGAGGAGACAGAAGTCTGGGGTGTCAGAACAACCTAATCCCAAATCGTATCTAATATCTTGTGTTTAAGGAACTGTATTATCTGGAAGGAAAAGGTCTCTCGGGCAAAAGGCTATTCTATACTGACTGCTAGTGCGTGCATATGTGTCTACGTGTCTACATGAGATGCGAGGGGGCATGGGCCTACCATGGTAACAGGAGCTATGAATTACTTGCATGGAGACAGTGAGGCCGGGCCCTTTGCTCTGCAGCTGGAAGGATGTTTTCCTAAACTACCAGACAGGAATGTATTTTCGAGGAGCGGAGCAGATAACTTGAAGGCAAAATACCGTTTTGGCAGGCAACAGGCTGAGCCAGGCACCGTTAGCCGCGTAGGGAGTAAGACAAAGGTCATGGATACAGATGCTCATCCACGCTGGAGCATTCAGAGGCAGAAAGCAGGAAAGGACTCGATGACAGAAATCAGGGCCTAACTCGCCTGAGCCAGGGAAAACGTGAAAAGTGCACCATGAAAAGACGTTGGCAAGGCACACTTAGGAACGGAATATCTGACCCATTCATGGTGGATCTGAGAGAGGACATGTTAATGTTGGACGCAAATGTATTTGCGTCTTTATAGCTGATACAGGAGGGAAGTTACATGCACTTTAAGCTCGTACATGGAGACGGTGGGGTACACGTTAGGGAACATTTCTGACCATAAAATTTATATTTCCTCATATGTTTCAGAGTTTTGTCCAGGTGTAATCTAAAGTCCTAAGGACTGGGGTCCTATACTTGTACTAAGATAGGGGGTTAGACATAATCTGTGGACCAACCTATAGGAGGGTCTGGGGAGAGGGGTAGTTACACCCCTTTCCATTTGTCCAGTTTCGCGCCAGAGCAGGGGCTTAGTGCCCCTGCAACCGGTTTGAACTGAGATATGCACAGGAACACCAAGTGTGCCCCCAGCACTGTCTGAAAAGCATTCTCTGAATGCACCCACCCAGCCCCAATACACTAAAGCCTGTCTGGGAGGTGAATACACCTCCCTGTGACAGGAAACCTATTGTCCAGGCGTCCCCTGCCAGAGTTTCGTCCAGCAGCAAGAGGTCAGACCCGTGTCTGTGGCTGCAGCTGTCAGGATTGGTCTTAGCGGCGCCTGCCTCACAAGTACTAGAACTACATCTCCCATGATGCCTTGAGGGGTGGAAGTACTTGAGGCGAGGTCACGCATCGACCGATGCGTGTAAATCCGTTTTTTTAAGTATTCCGCTCTCGTTGAGGGAGAGAGCGGTCCGAAGGCAGGGAGAAGGATTCCTGCCTCCTTAGGTGCTTGTGACGCTGGAGTTGGCTGGAGTCAATCATCTGGTGTTTCCATTATGGCAGTGAGCACTCCAGTCTCCAGGGTCATGCTAGGAGACAGTGCCGTTGGTGTTTGTGCAGCACGCTCCCAAAGCGGAATGCAGTGGTGAGTCGCTACGCATTTCCGTGTTTGGTGGGAGGTTTTGGATATATATATTATTTTGGTTACTTGACATCTACTGAAGCAACGTGGGGGTGAAATCTAACCCGCATTGCGGTGTGCATCTAACTTTATTTTGTCTTTGATTATTCAGGCATTGTGTAAGAGCGGAATGGTGATAGGAACCACGTGTTACCGTGTTCTTAGAGCTACTGTTCATGAACTTCATGGCAGAGCAGAACGCGGTGGTATACAACCACGGATTACCGTATCTGCGGATTATTCTTAATATCAGCCTTTTGCTTTTCCCTTTTTATTTGGTTGCCTTGGAAAGGAAGGGACCCATCTTTTCTTTATTAATTCTCCGGGGATCTCGGTGGAAAGGTTTCCATTACCGGATGTTGGAACATACAGAACAACCATTTACTAAGTCTTCTGTTTGAATGATGGTATGTGTGTGGGGGTGAACAACCATTGATGTGTGAATGTTATCATGTGTCGTGGGTTATGCTACTTATAAGAAATTCTCTTATTACAGGCAGATGACACGGCTTGAGAAAGGTCTTTGGGGTACTACTGAGCTGAGATTGTGATCAGTTCCCTAAAAGGTATAAGAAGAGTTTTAGTGAGAATACATGACAGTAATCTATTTGAGGTGCTCTGTTTATATCTTTTGTCTTTTGTTATTTCAGGTTCCTTTCTCTGCTGTTCCTTCCCTTTCCTTTCCCTCCCCTGATCACTCGAGCTCTCTCTATATTTAATTTGGGGTGTTGGTACTATCAGGAGATGGACCCTTACTTGCAGGAACTGGATCCTGCGGAGCACAACCTGACAGAATTACGCGCCCAAGAATTCTGCTCCACCCGATCCAGGTGTCGTGGGTAATGGCGTCCATGGAGGATGTCCTCCAGGCGTTGGTATTAGTACAACAATTGGCATCTTCTCGGGCGGAAACTGCCGCTTTGAGAGAGAAGGTAGATAGGTTAGCCCGGAATCCTTTTGATGCTTCCCCTACACCCTCACAGATACAGGTCACAGTACCACCTCCCATCCCTTTGGCTAGTCCAGAGAGATATTCGGGGGTATTAGGTGTTTGACACAAATCCTATTACATTTCTCATGTGAAACCTCCTCTTTTCCCAACAGCCATTCTTGCGTGGCATTTGCTGTAGGAGAGTAGGGTCTGCAATCCTATGATCACCCCAGATTTTTGCTTTTTGCTTCACTGGTTTACGACTTCTCTGGCTGTGGTCCTGCTAATCAGACCCACAGCCTTGCTGTTCTCTCACTAAATTGACACGTGTACCTTAGGTGCATTTACCAATTGGTACTGGGCCACCTTATCAGACCCTGTAACTCAGGGCATAGGTGTACAAAGGGCCTACCAGGGGCTGCAGCATGTATTATGCCACCCCTGGCTGGCCATCTCAATCTGACACAACTGGCTGCACGACAGCTGGGGCAAAGTGGTGTAATCACCCTTTTGATGTAGATATAGTATGCCTATATCTAACCCTAAAATGGACACATAGATTCCTATCAGTCACTCCTATGGCAGGCCTTAACAATCCTGAAGGCAGAGTGCGTGGAATCATGTGAGATGGTGCTCTGGCATGAGCTGAGCCAGTCTGCAGCTTGCGGAACCAAGTCCTAATAGCTGTTCTATGATAACGCGTACCATATACTCTTAAGTGCATTACAATCCTCGCGGTTATTTGCTATCTTGGGTATCGCTTTATCAAAACATGTCGAGTAAGGTGTAATACGAATTGGAATACTAACCCCTCGCCAATTCTGGCGACGGGGTTAGCATTCCACCCTTCTAGAGGGACATGACATGTATGTAACCAGGGGCGGCTCTAGGCTCATGGTGGCCCTGGGCAGGGAGCGTAGGTAGGGGGCCCCGGAAGAGGGGGTCTGGGCGGGGCAGAGCACGGAGGCCAGTGAAGAGGGGGGGTCAGGGTGTTTGGAAGTGGAACAGAGCCAGAGCCCGCCAAATCCCTTCCAGGGACCACCACGCAAATATGTATCCATCCTCAGAGGATTATTATATTAAGGATATATATTGGTGTGGTGGCCCCTGAGGTTTGGTGGCCCTGTGCAGGTGCACAGCTTGCACATGCCTAAGGCCGGCCCTGATGTAACTGTGAACCCCGGTTAAAGTTAACTCGAGCCTCAGCATCACAAAATGGATGCTGCCACCACAGACACAAGTCTGACCTCCTGCTGCTGGGACTCCTTCCAGCGAGGAGAGCTTGGACAAAGGGTTTCCTGTCAGGGGCGGTGGTAGCACAGACCCAGACAGGGTTTTGTGTATCCTAGGTAGGCAGGGCTGATAGGAAGGTGACTGCAAGTGGCACCCCGGTGCTCACTATGCATCTGCCAGTCTGAACTGGTTCCAGGGGCACACCAGCTCCTGAGCTGGGGAAAGTCCGGCATGGGAGAGGGGTGTAACCACCCCCCTTCCTGGTCCCACCCATGGGCAGGACCTAGTCGCGTGCCAGCCCCTTTTCTTGGTATAAAGATAGGAGCGGGCCCCCTTCCCAAATTAGATAATTCCGAATCTTGATGACTTTCCACGAAAGAAACTCTTGAACCTTTCAGAAGACTCTCCCTTGTGGCTAAGGAGTAGCCACCCTGCACCCGCAGGCACCATCCAAGCATCGCGGTTTGCTGTAAGTCTCTCCTCCGGATCAAGACTGCCCAGCTCGACGAGAACCGGCTTCCCTGGCACCTCTGACCTCTACCTGCATCGTCAACTCAGCTGAGATTCGTGGGTGTGACGAGACTTCGAGGGACCGGCCATCTTCAGGACTGCACGACGCTTGCCCAGCACGACCGCTGAGGGATCCTCGAGTGAGTGCTTTGGGGTGTGAGAAGCCCTAACCCTGAGCAGCTCCAGCACCGAAGTCCAGCCCCCCAGCATCCACGAGATCAGCGTGGGGCCCTTCTGCTCTTTGCTGCTCACCGCGTTGTCTGGCTACTTGCCTGCTGGCTTGTGGCCTTCCCGACGACGAACAACGACATTTCCAACCCTGGTCTGGTTGCTCCAGACTGGACCTTGCTCCCCTCCAACAGAGGAGCACCCGGACCCTCCTGGTCCACTCCAGACGCCATTTTAAGACCACCGCGTGGGCTTGCATTTGCCAAGACTTGTTGCCCCAATCCTGGGTCCAGCGACGTCGACAGCAGATACCATCGTGGGACAGCTCGCACCTCCAACCTGGTCGCCGACAACGCCTCCTGGTCCGTGAGACTGCAGAGCCCAGCGTCGCCCACTCACCTGGTCGAGGTGACTTCATCCGGTGCCATCCTGGTGCCCATCTAATCACTGGCTAGTGATTCAGAACTTGGTCCCCTCTGCTTACAGGTGTCTTCCATCTTCGATCCAGGCTTGGATCACTTCGAACTTCACCACTGGTCGCCTGCCAGCAACTTCTTCTTTCAGGCTCCATAGACTGCAACGAGGATTCCCGACGTCTTTCCAGACCTATGCATCCCCAGCCCCTGGGCTAGGTAACCTCAGCACTTCGGTGCTCCAGCATAGCTTTGCTATCCAAAGGTCCAGATCCTTTTTCGTTTCAGCTCTACCTAGTCGGATTCGTCCAATAACACTAACTTTACGAAATCTAGCATCCATAGACTTTGTCCCGCATCCCGCGTGAGAGTGCACACTCTGCACCCGATCTCCCTAGGCCTCCTGCTAGTAATCTGAAGGTTCAGTAGTCCAGTCCTAGCGATCCTAAAGCCTATTAGAGTAGTACTTACCTGCTAGTAATTTCGCATTCCACTTTTAGAGTATATGGTTTTTCGTGCCCCTCGGCCATTTGTGTAAATTGTGCGACTTTCAGTATTTTCTTAAGAGCTTTGTATTGTGCTTAGCGCCCTGTCCTCATAAAGAGTCCAGGGCTGTTGTGATCTAAATAAATACACTGTTTATTTTCATAACACTTGTGTGGTGTCCTTTCACTTGGTGTTCAAGGGGTATATGTGATGGTATAACAGCTGGCTTAACACGCCCTCTAGAGTTTAGCCTAAAGACTGCTCTTGTCCATGCTACTAGGATAGCTGGTCTAACGGTTGACTTACAACCAATCATCAATAAGGGTCGTTTGGAATGATACACAGCGATCACTAGAATAGTGAGCACTACATATCAGGCCAACTTCTCACATTTGCTATCTCATATTTCATAGGAGATGCAGCCAAGTGGGCAGTACCTTTAGTAAGGAATAACGACGCTGTGCTATCTGACTGGTCGGCATTCAGAACTGAGTTTGAGAGAGTATTTGATCGAAGGGCAACTACATGTAGTGCCGATAGGGAAGGAGTAGTTTCTGTCCTGTAACTCCAGTTCTGTAGTAGGGGTATCTCTGTTATAGTCATAATCTAGTGAATAGTCCCGCCCATGTGCGTGGACCCCGGCAATCAAAAATAATCTCTTAAGTTGTCAAAATCATGCAGGAACTGCAAAGACACTTAAGAGAGAATTTAAAGACAAATAATGCAGCCTATATCCACAGGCTACACTGTCCAGTACTTCAACTAGAAATTCCACCAAAAATCACCACACACAGCCCAGCCTGCTAGTTTCTACCATAGAGAAACCTGCCTCCCCCAGTCCAAGACTCAGGAATGATAGAGAGGAAGGTAGGGACAGACAAGCCCCATAGGCTGCCATTATGTGGCTTAAATAGGATACTGTGCCTTTAAGAGAACTTTCCAGACTTCTCCCAGTATCCCAGAATGCATAGCAGGTCCAACTTACTTTCAGTTCTTTTTGAAGGCGTATAAAACGCCAGACCTGCAGCATTGTTCACATGAAGAATTCTCCACCGGGGAGGAGGGAGGGCGCTTATGACTATAACAGAGATACCCCTACTACAGAACTGGAGTTACAGGACAGAAACTACTCCTTCTGTAGTAGGGGATCTCTGTGTATAGTCATAATCTAGTGAATAGAATGGCAAGCCCATCCCCACAACTAAGCGGCGGTGGAGAATAAATACATAATGCCACTATTGTGCGAACAAATTCCGCAGCGAAGCCTGTCCAACCTGAGCGTCTGCCCTGGCGTCAGTGTCCAGGCAGTAATGCTTAGCAAAGGTATGAACCGACTTCCAAGTGGCTGCCTTGCAGATTTCAGCAATCGGCACGTTACGGAGCAGAGCCGTCGTGGCAGCTTTGCCCCTGGTGGAATTAGCCTTAGGCTTACCTCCTAAGGTCTTATTAGCTTTCTGATAACACAATTGTATGCAGGACACAATCCACCTAGAGATGGACTGCTTAGAGGTCGCAAGACCTGTCCTGACCGATCCATAATTGATAAACAACTGGTCAGACCTACGGATATCTTTGGTTTTATCCAGATAAAATTTCAACACCCTCCTAACATCCAGAGAATGGAGAGACCTCTCCGCTGGGGATGAAGGGTTCTGAAAGAACGTAGGTAAAGTTATAGTCTGGTTGACATGAAAGTCAGAAATAACCTTGGGAAGAAATTTAGGGTGAGTACGCATAACAACCTTAGCAGCATGAAATACAGTATAAGGTTCATTACAACACAACGCCTGAATTTCACTCACCCTGCGGGCCGATGTAATGGCCACGAGGAACGCCGCCTTCCAGGACAGGTGCTGCAACGAAGCCTTATGAATAGGTTCAAAAGGTTCCTTCATCAATCTGGACAGCACCACATTCAATTCCCATGAAGGCGAGGGAAGCCTGACAGGAGGGAATACTTTCTTCAATCCTTCCAGAAAATCTTTGATCACGGGGATCTGGAAAAAGGAAGTCTGTGAAGGGCATTTCCTGTAGGCAGTCAATGCAGCCAGATGAACCTTAATGGAATGCACATTAAGGCCGGACTGCGCCAAATGTAAGAGGTAAGGAAGGATGACATCTTCCTTACAGGTCGTAGGATCATGGTTCTTAGACTGGCACCAGATACAAAACCTCTTCCACTTGTAAGCGTATGAAGTCCGAGTGGAAGGTCTCTTGGACTCCTTCAGTATGTCCATGCAATCGTCGGGCAGATTCAGATGGCCATATTGCACTATCTCAGGAGCCATGCCGCCAAACTCAAAGACGAGAGGTTGGGGTGTAACATCCGTCCCCCGAACTTCGTGAGAAGGTCCGGCCTGCACGGCAACCGGATGTGAGGAAGGAGAGACCGGTGAAGTAGGTCCGTGAACCACCACTGCCTGGGCCACTCCGGGGCGATGAGTATCATCCGAGCCCTGGACCGGGCCAGCTTGATGAGCACCGCCGGAATCTGGGGAATGGGAGGAAAGGCGTACAGAAAGCTGTTCGTCCAGTCGATCCATAACGCATTCCCCAGCGTCCCTTGCTGGAAGTACCTGGAGGCGAAGTCTCTGCACGTGCTGTTTTCGGCGGTGGCGAACAAATCTACGTCTGGAGTTCCCCACCTTGCGAAGACTTCTCCTAGTACTTCGTCGTTTATGACCCATTCGTGGTTTTCCTGAAGCAGTCTGCTCAGTGCGTCTGCCTGAACATTCTGCACACCTGGTAGATGGGTGGCCGTTATCGTCAGTCCTCTGGCTAGAAGCCAGTGCCAGATCGCTTGCGCCTCCTGCGACAGAGTGCGCGATCTCGAGCCCCCCTGCTTGTTGAGGTAATACATTGTGATGGTATTGTCCGTCTGTACAAGCAGAGAGTTGGTCCGGAAGGACGGAAGAAAGGCCTTCAGCGCCAAGTGAACAGCTCTGAGTTCCAGGAAATTGATGTGATACGTGGCCTCCATCGGTGACCACGTGCCTTGAATCTGCAGAGTCCCGGAGTGCGCTCCCCATCCCAGAAGAGACGCATCCGTCACGACAGTCTGCGTGGGAATGTCCTTGTGAAAGGGAACCCCTCTGAGGAGATTCTCCGCCGAACACCACCACTTCAGGGACTGAAGAGCATGCAGCGACCGGCGAATCTTGTCGTCCCAAGATCCTTTCCTCTGATCCCACTGGTCCTCCAAGCACTCCTGCAACGGTCTCATGTGCAGCCGTACGTGCGGCGTCAGGAAGATACAAGAGGCCATCGATCCCAGTAGAGAAGACACCGTCCTCACTGTTGTAGATGGAGTCGTCATAAGAGCCTGAGCCTTCCGAAGGAGTGATAATCGTCGCTCTTCCGAAGGAGACACGCTTGCTGACAGCGTATTGATGGAGGCTCCCAAGTACTGTATGCATTGGACCGGAGTCGGGACAGACTTGGCCATGTTGATGTGCAACCCCAGCTTGTTCAAGAGAACGCACGTCTTCTGGAAGTGTGCTCGCGCTTCCGAGAAGGAGGATGCCTTGATCAGCCAATCGTCCAAGTACGGGTAGACGAACACCTTGTTCTTCCTCAGGTGTGCCGCTACCACCGCCATGCACTTCGAGAATGTCCTTGGCGCAGACTTCAGTCCGAATGGGAGTACTGTGTATTGATAGTGATTGGTGCCGACTTGGAACCGCAGGAACTTCCTGTGTTTGTGTGCAATGGGCACATGGAAGTAAGCATCCTGTAGGTCTATAGCGCAAAGCCAGTCTCCCTGTTGCAACTGAGGGTAGATCTGGTGCAACGACAGCATGCGGAACTTTTCTCTGCGAATCCACTTGTTTGCCTGTCGCAAATCCAGAATGGGCCTGAACTCGTTCTTGTCCTTCTTGCGAACCAGAAAGAACCGGGAGTACAGACCTCTTCCTCTCTGAGACAGAGGTACGTCTTCTATCGCCCTTTTCCTCAACAGGATATCCGCCTCCGCCTGAAGCTCGCGCAGCTGAAACTGCGAGCTGACCGGGGGAATCGCTGGAGGAGGGCTGGTGAACCGAAGACTGTATCCATTGCAAACAATATTCAGCACCCACTTGTCCTGAGTAATTTTTCTCCACTCTGCCAGAAAAAGTTGGATGCTTCCCCCTACCGGAGTGGGTAACGGATCCGGGGGAAGTAAGTTCCTAGGGCCTAGACCCCGCCTGGCCCTTGGGCGCCGGAGCCGACTGCTGGCCTCCTCTGCCCTTCTGCCGCCTCTGGAACGGCTTTCGGAACGGCTGCTGCTGTTGCGAGTGCCCCGAAGCCTGTCCCCGTCCTCGGCCTTGTCCTCCGAACCGCCGTTGGAAAGGGCGGTACTGCTTCTTGGTTTCCTTGGGCTTTTCCAGGCCCACAGCCGTCAGCGTTTCGGCCTCCGCCTTCATGCGGGCCATTTCATCATCTGCGTGCTTCCCGAAGAGGGTCTCCCCGGAAAACGGCAGATTGGCCACCCTCTGCTGCGCGTCCGGTTTCAGGGACGTCAGCCGGAGCCAGGCGTGGCGCCGTTGGTTGATACCGTGGCAGAACCCGTGAGCAGCCAACAGGGAAGAGTCCGCAGCCGCGCTGATTATCTGGTTGGCCACCAGCATCCCCTCACTCAGGACCTCCATGAAGTCTTCACGCTGCTCCCGAGGTAGATGCTCCGCAAAGCGCTCGAGGGAGTCCCAGAGGGCGCGGTCGTAACGCCCCAACAGAGCCGTGGCACTCGCCGCTTTCATGGATGTCGCGGAAGTCCCACAGATTTTTCGCCCCGCCGAGTCCATCCACCTAGACTCCTTGTCCGGGGGAACCGTGGAGGTCGGAGTGGTGGCGTGCTGCTTGCGGGCCGCCGTGACGATGACGGAGTCAGGCGGCGGCTCCGCTCTCAAGAAGGCCGGATCCGAGTCGGGAGCCCAGTATTTCTTTAGTAGTCTGGACGGGGCCGCTCTCGTCACAGCCGGGGTGAGAAACAGCGCCATAGCCGGTTCTTCCAAGCCCGGCACCAAGGGCAGGAGGGGACGAGACATGTGCCTCTGATGTAGAGTCTCGAAAATGACGGACGTCTTCGGAGTAGGCACTGTCAGTGTAATGCCTAGCTTCGCCGCGCCCCTCAACAGGACGTCTTGAAAGGCAACCAGGTCATCTATCGGGGACACTCTGGTGTCCGGTGACCCCGACAGCGTAGGTGAATAGTCCCTGGTCCCAGACGATCTCGTGCGAGAGCGAGATTCGCGCCTCCTATGGCGGTGTCTCGACCTCGTGGAAGATCTGCGCCTAGAGCGAGAACGAGACCTGCCAGCTCTAGGGCGCTCCTTCGGTTTGCGAGGAGGGGTCTTCCGTGGCTTCTCACGGGGACTCTTCGGATCCTCCCGGGGCTTCGGTTTCGGGGTCCCCTTGGGAGGAGCAGGCAGTGACGGCAGTGAAGTGGACCTCAGCGGAGGAACCACCGGCTGCGGGGTGGGCCCATGCGGTGGGACCGGAGGTGGAGCAGGATCCCCTGTAGGAAGTGGTGGTATGGGCGGAGGGTCCTCCTTCGGTACGGGTGGAGGAGTAGGAGTCCTGGGTCGAGATGGAGTGTACACTTCCGAGTACACCGAGCCCGGTGACCCTTTAGGGGACGGGTGCGGAGATCCATCCCCATCCGCAGGCGACCTCTTCCTCTTGCGTCCACTGGAAGCGGCGTGACTCCTGGGGTTAGAGCCCCCTCTGCGTCGTTTGGGAGAGGGCGACCTACTCCTCGACGCTGACCGCTGTCTGCTGGACGCAGAACGACGCTTCTCCGGCGTCGAACGGCGCTTCCTGGACTCCGGCGTCGAACGTCGTCCCCTCGACGTCGACCCCCTCATCCTCGGCGTCGAACGTAGACTCCTCGACGTCGATCTCCTCTTGCGCGACCTCTCACGTCGCCCTCTCGACGGCGGGCGGTCCGCCCTCGACGTCGATCGTCGTCGTCGTCTTGATGTCCCCGACGTCGAGGAGCCCCTCGACGTCGATCGGCGGTGTCGCCTCGACGACGATCGGCGGTGTCGCCTCGACGACGACCGACGGTGTCGCCTCGACGGCGAGCGTCGGTGCCGCTTCGACGGCGAGCGCCGATACACGTCCCTGCGCCTTCGGCGTCGGTATGAAGACCTCGACGTCGACGAAGACGATAACGTCGACGGCGGCTTAGACGTCGGCTTCTCCTTCGCCGTCGAGCCGTCACGCCGTCTCGACCCGGAGCCCCGGGGAGACGGGGAGCACGCCGTCGTCATCCCTCTCGACGCCGTCGAAGCCCTCGACGTCGACGGAGAATGGGATCGTTGGCTGGACTTCCTGCCCCCGGGGAGCCCCCCAGGGGCCTCAGCAGAGGCAGAGGGATCCCTCCCAGGCTGCCCAGACCCACCTGCAGCACGTTGGCGCCTATCCTCCAGGCCAGCCAGCCTGATCTTCAATCTGTCCCTGAGGGTCCTAGCAGAAAGTTGCTGGCAGATAACACACTCCTCAGGGCCATGATCTTCTGGAAGGCACACGATGCAGACATCATGGGGGTCGCTTTTGGCCTTCTTCCTCTCACATGCTGGGCACTTAACAAAAAGGCCAGGCATTTCGGAGCCCCAAAACGCCTAAAAACAGCACAAAAGTGAGAAGAGAACACCAAGCAGTAACTGCAACACTTTTAAAAGTCAAAAAGTGCAAAAACGAATTCAATAAACCCTTGAAAAAGGGAGAGCTCAATGCCAGGGTCCTGTAAGCAGGAGCCGGAAAAAAGAACTGAAAGTAAGTTGGACCTGCTATGCATTCTGGGATACTGGGAGAAGTCTGGAAAGTTCTCTTAAAGGCACAGTATCCTATTTAAGCCACATAATGGCAGCCTATGGGGCTTGTCTGTCCCTACCTTCCTCTCTATCATTCCTGAGTCTTGGACTGGGGGAGGCAGGTTTCTCTATGGTAGAAACTAGCAGGCTGGGCTGTGTGTGGTGATTTTTGGTGGAATTTCTAGTTGAAGTACTGGACAGTGTAGCCTGTGGATATAGGCTGCATTATTTGTCTTTAAATTCTCTCTTAAGTGTCTTTGCAGTTCCTGCATGATTTTGACAACTTAAGAGATTATTTTTGATTGCCGGGGTCCACGCACATGGGCGGGACTATTCACTAGATTATGACTATACACAGAGATCCCCTACTACAGAATTGTTAGATCTCAACTAGGGGAGAAGCAATCTGGTTACGTATTTGACTACCTTTAATAGGTTAGTGGCAGAAACAGCCTGGCCAGAGGTGAAAAGAATGTAGTTATTTTACCAAGGTCTGAGGGAGGGGTTGAAAGACATCATAGCACAGATTGACCCGCAACCCAACACCTGTGCAGATATGATCAATCTGACCTTGAGATTGGATGGTAGATAAGGGGGCATGGTCAGCTGCATGGCTTAGTAGGACGTGCTTTTGCCAAACTCTGGCTGAAAGCTTGATCCGACGTCGATTCCGGTGCCCTGCAGACCAGCAGAACACTCCAAAATCCCTGAAAGTGTGCCCCAAGATCCCTACAGCGACGAAAGGGAGACACGTTACCTTAGTTAAGCCTTGAAGACCGAAACTCGGACCAGCGCCGATGTGCTGGGAGGACTCAAGATGGTGCCATGCGGTGACTAAGGGACAGAGACCCTGCCTCGCAGCCTGCGATCCGAGGCTGCGGGACTGCGTACGATGGAGGCGACCTGGGTGTGCGGTGCCCCGACTACGTATCAATCCTGGTACACACCGGAGCACCCGAGAGAGGCCGTCCCCCCCCACCACTGGAGATTCGGCCGAGGCTTGTGAGTCGTGGCGAGCCCGAGGGAGGTGGCCCCTCCCTCACCCAGACTGAGGGCTGCAGCAGTGGCCGGGAGTGGAGCTGCAGAGACGCTGGGGAGGCCCTTGAGCGCCGCGGGAGTCACCCTGTGGTGGGCGAGGGTAGGAGCCCTAACCGGACTGCACGGAGTGCCAGGGAGCAGAGAGAGAGTGGCTGAAGGCTTGCGAGATGCCCCCTTACAGTACGGGGCCGCGAAGACAAAGCGGGAGCGACCCTGAGGCATCAGGTGCCGGAGCCTCAGCAGTGATTAGCCTGTGCGCCAGCCCCGGGTCCGGAGAGGGGGCACTGGGCTGGCGTTGTGGAGATGTTGAGGAGCCGCGGGGGAGGGGAGGTGGTCCCTGGATTATGTTGGCAGAATAGGCGCGCCCCCCCCCCCCTCACCCCGGCATACAGTGGCCCGCAATAGAGACTGCCCCGCAGCGGTGATAATGTTGGACGTGGCGGCGGGAGCCCCTGGACCGTTCCCCCCCCCTATTGACTGCCACACATTGGGGTTAACGCCACTGCTGTGCTGGGCTGGGCCTGAAGACATGGCTAGAGGGGCATCTCTTGGAGACTAGAGCAGCCCACTGGTGCTGAAGACGGTCATATAGCCTGTAGGAAAGGGCGGCAGTGGGCCTGGCATCGGGTGAGGGCGCATTGTTGAGCTACGTCCGCAGGGCTGCCTTGACTGTGAGAGAAGGGAGCGGCTTCTAGAGGATTGTCTCTTCCAATTCCCCCCCCCTCCGGAGATTCAAACACAGCCGTCGCTTGTACCACAAGCCGAGGACACTATTGGCCGTGGGGCACGAGGTGTCAAGAGTCTGCCCTAGGAAACCGCAGAATGCGAAAGGACGGAGGCTCGAAACCACTGCGACAAGGCAAGATGGACCAATACGTGAATGTCATTACCCCCCCACAAGAGGAGTGCCCGGGCACCCTATCTGGCACAGATACTCTCCTCCAGGCGATCCAGGCGTCCAGGACAGCGCTAAAGGCCAGATTGGAGCGGTGGAGACAGAAGTGGCGCTCCTGCGGCAGGACCTGAGAAACCTAGCTGGTAGGGTCACCGAGGCGGAGACAGAGCTGGGCAAAGTGGAAGACTCAGTACATGACCTCAATAAAGGTATGTGGGAGCTCCAATCCTCTCAAAGACCTGTTGTAGAGGGTGGACGATGCGGAAAACAGGGCCCGGCGCAATAATCTCCATTTCGTGGGCTTTAGAGAAGGAACTGAAGGGACAAACATTTCTGATTTTTTTATACACACGGCTGCGGAATACCTTCCTGGCGGACAAATTCTCCTCTTGTTTTGCCATCGGGCATTGCTGGCCTGACCACCTGTGGGGGCGCAGTCACGGCAGGTGTTAGCCCATTTGCTGAAATTCCTAGATAGGGATATGATCCTTAGAGAGGCCCAGAAACTGGGGGACATAAGACATGAGAACACCCGCAAATGATCTTTCCGGACTACAGTAGAGAAGTGCAAAAGCAGAGGCACAATTTTGACTCTGTGAAAGCTAAACTGAGAGAATGCAAAATCCAATACATGTTGCTCTTTCCGGCGAAACTGAAGGTCCTCTTCCTGGGCAAATCTCACTTCTTCCAGACGCCAGAGGAGGCTTGGCAATGGCTTGAAGAGCGCCTCCCCTTGGGGCGACTGGAAACGCAGACAAGCGGGCAGCACCTTCCGGAGGGCTTGGCGGCTGACCCATGGACTCGCACAGCTCACGCCGACCTCCACAGCTGCGAAAGGGTCGCACACTGGAAGCTACCCCATATGTCACGAAGGGTTCAGGAAGGAGGAGACGAAGCACCGGTGGATCACTCGACTCCGGACTTTCGTCGAGCGCGCGTGCACCCCGCTCCACCGGGCAGAGTCGGACAGACACCGGAATAGAAAGGGGCGCTGACATTGAAAGCGGCCAGTCTCCCTCCAAAGGGGAGGAGGTGTTGGACCCCTCAATGCACCCCCTGGCAGCTGAGATATTGGCAATGGAACAAGCAACATTAACTGGCGCCGGGGCATCCCAGACTGAACCTCCGGACTATAACTCATGAACAGGGGCCTGCAGGGCTTACCGTGATCTGAACTATTATGCTGGAGCGTGCCAGCTTGACACGCACCCCCTTCTATCTCTCTACTTTCTATCTTATTCTGCTCATCTCTGCTCTTTTCCCAATCTTCTCGATCTCTCTTCCTGTATTAAAGCCTTCAACTACCTTTTTCTGGGCTTTACCTTGATGGTTCTGGGCCACCCACAGGAGTTGGAACTTGTGGTGTGAGTTGGACGAGGGAGAGCGACAGACCCCTGCCTGCCCTAGAGTCCACTTTCTGTCATGTTGCCGGGGGGGGGGGGGGGGGGGGATCATGGGGAAGGGGCAGTGGAAGGTGGGGAGGGGGGGCTACAACTGTTTTCTGGTTGGGAAAGTTCTGGTATATGTTATGTTTTACTTTTGATTGGCACACTGATCACAGACCCATTCTGGTAGGCACACATACCGCCCGGGCCCGCACGCAAGATGCACTTGACCACTTTCATGACATGGGCGCCGTAACTGCACATGGGACCCTGGGGGCGGATGGGTGACGGGTCATTGCAGGGTTCTCACGTGGAACGTAAATGGTCAAGGGGACAAAATTAAGAGAGGGCTGGTAACTACGCATATTAAACGGTTGCACCCTGACGTAGTCTTCCTCCAGGAGACCCACCTTAAGGGAACGAAATGTGGTTTCCTGGCTCGAGGAGCTTACAAAGTATTGGCTCATGCGGGATACATGGCGGGTTCACTGGGTGTGGCTATTTTGATTAAAAAAATCTCCTCCCTTTCCGATGACTCGGACCTGGACGCACCCCCAAGGGACTTATGTAGAGGTGACGGGAACATTGGGGCGACAGCGGGTCACATTAGTCTCAGTCTACACTCCCCCGAAACTCCAGGCCAGGACGCTATTCGGGCTGGCGGATGTCCTACTGGACACACCGGATACGCTACACATCATAGCTGGTGACTTTAACAATGTTATATTTACCCCCATGGACCGGTCAGGGACTCGAAATGATGGCTCCCCAACGACACCCTGGCCAGGACTATGGGTACCCTAGGACTGGCAGACGTGTAGAGATGGCTGCACCCGGACGCAAGAAGCTACTCATATCACTCAGGGCCACATAGAGTACACTCCAGACTGGACTAGGTCTTCCTCCCACGGCATGCATTTGGGGTTACTGACGAAGCCAAATATCTGGCGAGGGTATTTCGGATCACTCGCCCATACTGGTCCGGCTGGGTGGGAGGCCCGACCCCGTGTTGGGGGCTGGAGACTAACAACATGGGATTTGCAGAATACTGAGATAATGCAGAGCCTCAGGGAAGACACGAAGGTATACTTTGCAGAAAACGTGGTCTCAGTACAGTCAGGGGTTACTGTGTGGTAAGCATACAAGACAGTGCTCCGAAATAGGGCTCAAAGTAGGGTATCCTAGGGGAAGCGGAAAGCCCAAGAGGAACTGAATATCCTGGAAACCCAGGAAACCCAAATTCTAGAACTTGAACGGCGATACCTGGCAGGAAGGGACCCACAGGTGCTTTGGCACCTGACGAATACTCAACACCAGTATAGAGATTTAGTAACAAATGAAGAAAAAGCACAGGCACTTGCGACCTTGCATAGGTTATATGATGTTGGGGACAAGTCCGGAAAGCTCTTGGCGTGGTTGAGCCATAGGGAAAGGGATGCCAGGTGGGTAGCTGGAGTGGTTGATGAACAGGGACAGCTACAGAGTGGGTACTCCCAGATCGTCCAGACGTTTGCTTCCCATTTCCGGTAATTCTATAAAGCCAGGAAACTAGGCGGCCCGGATGGAATTGTGGCCTCCCTGCCTAATATTCACACCCCGATCTTAACAGACGAAGACAAAGAGAACCTTGAGGCTGACGCACACACCAGACATCAAGAGAGTTCGCGCCGTCGCTTTAAAAAAAAATTACTCCGCAAAAATGCAGTAGAGCGACAATCGAATCCAGAAACATCACCAAAACTGGTTTGATATCTTTATTAATGTTTATAACTGCCATAGATGTTGTTAACTCGGTGTTTCTAGACGTCATGTGTGTGAAGCGAGGTACTGACTCATTACTGTGTTTAACAGAAAGGCACCTTGTACTTTAGCACAAGGTGGCAAGTCATGAAATTTTGCAGCAAGACAAAGTCCCCGCCATCGAAAAGTGTTAGGCGAACAAAAATCTCTTGAAATAAAATTGCAGCTTCTGCTGCAGCATTGTGGAGTAAGAAAGTAAATCTTGGAGGAAAAGAAGGTGAGGAACGGGGAAGATGGCCACCAGAAATTGAAGCTTCAAAGCCTTCTCTGGAAAGGAGAATATTTTGTAACAGAGCAAAGTTTCAATGCAAGGGTGTTCCAGAGTTGAAGAGCCAGAGCTCAGAATGCCCTACCCCTGCAGTCATCACAGTTAAAATGGGAAACCTTTCAAAGACCCACCCAACAAGATTTCAATAAGTTGGTTTAAGAACATGACGACGTATATGAGGAAGTGCTGCTTACGCAATTCCATACCAATATACCTCGTCACGTTCTGTCACTATGTATGACATAAGTTACTTACCTGTAAACTGTGGTTCTCCAGTATTGGTGCCTTTCATAGATTCACATGCTTGAATATTCCCCGTAGTCGAAGTGGGAGTCCCACGGTACATAGAATAGCAGTAATATATGCATATATACATGAAAATTACCATAATTACATATATACATACATATAATGCAGTAAAATATCTAAAGTTTAAAAGTACCATAGAACAGAATAGGCCCATAGAAAGCCTAAGGGAGAACTCACTTTGGTAACATATCAGTGTCATTATGTATTGGTCCACATTCTAGCCAATCAGGCTGTAACTCCCTCTAGAACCTTCTCCTCAGAAGCCCAAGTCCTCAGATTTTCGTAGCACAAAGTAACCAAAAGTGCCTGAGGAGAAGGGAGCCTCTGAGGGGAGGAAGGGAGGGTCGCATGTGAATCTATGAAAGACACCAAAACTGGAGAACCACAGTTTACAGGTAAGTAACTTCTGTTCTTCTCCAGTATTAGGGGTGTCTTTCATAGATTCACATGCTTGAATAAGAGTAGAAAGCAGTAAATCATCATATAAGTCATAAAGGTAATACTAAACTCCAAGCATACAAGAACATATCATTTAATATGTAATATATAAAAATTTAAGAGAAAACACCTTTATGACTGGAGGCAGGTAGCAACAGAGGCTCCCCTTTATTGGAAAAGATTCCGCAGCACAGCTTGTCCCACTGCCGCATCTGCGGCGTCTGTTGATTGCAGACAATAGTGCTTCGTAAAAGTATGGCTGCTCGACCACGTAGCAGCTCTGCAAATGTGCCGTAGAGGTACCCCCGCAAAGAGGGCAGTAGAAGTTGACACAGCTCTAGTTGAATGAGCTCGTACTGGAGCAGGAAGGGGCTTGCCAGCCCGTTGATGACAAAAAGTAATGGTAGAAGAAATCCACCTAGTAATAGTCTGTTTGGTAACAGGTTGTCCTTTGCAGATCGGGCCATTGGCCACGAATAGTTGGTCTGATTTCCTGAATGGTGTAGTACGCGGAATGTAAAACTTGAGACAGCGTTTCACATCCAATGAATGCAATGAACGTTCAGCAGGAGTTTGTGGATCAGGAAAGAAAGTCTTTAGAATGACAGGTTCATTGAGATGGAAATCACTTGGAACTTTCGGGATAAATCTTGGATTAGTATGTAGCCCAACAGCCTCATTGGAGAACTGGAGAAAAGGAGGCTGAATTGTGAATGCCTGGATGTCACTATTAAGCCTAGATGATGTCAAGGCGAGCAGCAGAGCAACTTTCCACGTGAGGAATTTTAAGCCTGCTGAGTGGATGGGCTCGAAAGGAGGTAGGAGAGACAAAACCAGATTTAGGCGCCAAGCAGGTGGAGGGCGACGAATGGGTGGAAACATACAGAAGAGGCCTTTGAAAAACTGTTGGATGACTTTAGAGGAATACAGTGATGTGGAACCATCATAGCGGAAGTGGCAAAGTGCAACCAGAAACACCTTAAGAGTGGAGTGAGAAAGTCCTGACTTTGCAAGGGATAGGAAAAAAGGCAGGATCTGTTCCGGTTTGGCGGTCATTGGATCCAAGGCTTTGGTGTGGCACCAGACACAGAAACGCTTCCATTTCAGCCGATAGGTTTTAATGGTGGATGGAGCGCGAGTGTGCGCCAACACTTCTCTGCAATCTGCGTCGATGGTTAGACGTGCAAATTCATTGTGTTCAGGTTCCAGGCATGGAGCTGGAGGTATGCCGGATCTGGGTGGCAAATCTGCCCTTGTTTCATCGTGAGGAGGCGAGGCAGAGGATGAAGCGATATTGGCTCGTTCTGGGAAAACAAAAGAAGGTCCGAGAACCATGGGCGTCGCGGCCACTTGGGTGCGATCAGGATGACATGAAAGGGTTGAAGCCTAATCCTGTGCAACAGGCGCAGAATCAGAGGAAGCGGAGGGAAAGCATAGATGAATTCGTTCGACTAGTTGATCGAAAATGCATTCCCGCTCGACTCTCTGTGGGGATGACGACTTTAAAGCGTTGGCATTTCCTGTTGGCGGCAGTCGCAAAGAGATCCATCTGCGGCTGGCCCCACTGATGGAAAATTAACTCGAGAGTTGGTTGGTTGAGTTCCCACTCGTGATTGTCCGAGAGAGATCTGCAGAGTGAGTCCGCCAGAAGATTGGAAACACCCGGCACATGGATGGCTGTAAGATGAACTTGATGATGAATCGCCCAGTACCATATCTCCTGTGCTTGTCGGGAAAGCAGAAGGGACCTCGTGCCGCCCTGCTTGTTTATGTAGTGCATGCTGGTGGTGTTGTCTGTTCTCACCAGCAGAGATTGGCCCTGCACTATCCTCTGGAGAGATTTCAGGGCAAGGAAGATCGCAAGAAGCTCTAGGCGGTTTATATGCCAAGTGCGCTGGATTGCAGTCCACTTCCCTTTTACCGACATTCCTTCGAGGTGCGCTCCCCAACCCTCCAGGGACGCATCGGTTGTGAGCATCAGTCGGAGTTGCGTCTTCAAAAGACCGACCCATGGATATGTTCGGAGGGTGAGACCACCACTCCAGTGCCACCTGAATGTGGGGCGTGAGAAGGATCCTGTCGTTGAACGACCCTGAAATCTGCTTCCACTGCTTGTCTAGTTCCTCTTGTACGACCCTCATATGTAGCCTGCAGTAGGGGATCAACTGCATGCACGAGGATGCCACGCCCACGAATGATTTCAACATCCGGACTGAAACTTACAGCTTTGACTGCAGGAATCGTACCATCTTGAGCATGCGGTCCTGTCTCTGCTGGGAGACGAAAACCTTTGCCAGCCGAGAATCTAGTGAGGCTCCTAGAAAATCTCGCCGCTGAGACGGGCGAAAGTGTGACTTCTGGCAATTGATGGAAAGGCCCAAGTTTTGAAAAAGAGAGATGCAAACCAGAGTGTGCTGATTTGCCAGCTGGAGGTCCGGGGCCTTTTTAAGACAATCGTCCAGGTATGGATAAAATTGAATGCTTTGTAGGCGCAGAAAAGCAGCTACCGGGGCCATGATCTTGGTAAAGACCCTCGGTGCTGAGCGTAGGCCAAACGGCAGAACTCTAAATTGAAATTGTAGGTGTCCGACTGTAAAACGGAGATACTTTCTGTGCCTGGGGTGAATTGGCACGTGAAAGTTTGCGTCCTGGAGGTCGATCGTGGAGAAGAACTCTCCAGGATTGAGATAATTTAAAATTTGAAGCAAGGTCTGTGAGAAGTTGGCCTGATATGTAGTGCTCACTATTCTAGTGCTCACTGTGTATCATTCCAAACGACCCTTATTGATGATTGGTTGTAAGTCAACCTTATAGACCAGCTATCCTAGTAGCATGGACAAGAGCAGTCTTTAGGCTCAACTCTAGAGGGCGTGTTAAGCCAGCTGTTATACCATCACATATACCCCTTGAACACCAAGTGAAAGGACACCACACAAGTTATGAAAATAAAAGGATATTTATTTATAACAAGTCTACCCTGATCTCTTTATGAGTCAGGGAGCTAAGCACAATACAAAACTCTTAAGAAAATACTTTAAGTTGCACAATTTACACAAATGCCCGAGGGGCACGAAAAACCATATACTCTAAAAGTGGAATGCGAAATACTAGCAGGTAAGTAACAAGATCCAGAGGCTTTAGGATCGCTAGGACTACACTACTGAACCTTCAGGTTAGGAGCAGGAGGCCTAGGGAGATCGGGTGCAGAGTGTGCACTCTCACGCGGGATGCGGGACAAAGTCTATGGATGCTAGTATTCGTAAAGTTACAGTTATCGGACGAATCCGACTAGATAGGCTGAAAACGAAAAAGGATCTGGACACTTAGATAGTGAGCCTATGTTGGAGCACCGAAATGCTCGGGTTACCTAGCCCAGGGGCTGCGGCTGCATAGGGTTCAAAAGACGTCGGGAATCCTCGTTACAGTCTATGGAGCCTGAAAGAAGAAGTTGCTGGCAGGCGACCAGTGATGATGTTCGATGGGATCCAAGCCTGGATCGGTGATGGAGACGACCTGAAAGCAGAGGGGACTTCGTTCTTAATCACTAGCCAATGATTAGGTGGGCACCAGGATGGCACCGGATGAAGTCACCTCGACCAGGTGAGTGGGCGACGCTGGACTCTGCTGTCCCTCGGACCAGGAGGCGTTGTCGGCGACCAGGATGGAGGTGCGAGCTGTCCCACGAAGGTGTCTGCTGTCGGCGATGCTGGACCCAGGATTGGGGCAACAAACCTTGGCAAAGTCAAGCCCACGCGGTCGAGTCAAGATGGCGTCTGGAGTGGACCAGGAGGGTCCGGGGTGCTCCTCTCTTGGAAGGGAGCAAGGGCCAGTCTGGAGCAACCAGACCAGCGGTGTAATCGTCGTGGTTCGTCGTCAGGGGGGCCACTAGCCAGCAGGCAAGTGACCGGACAACGCGGTGAGCAGCAAAGAGCAGAAGGGCCCCACGCAGATCTCGTGGATGCTGGGGGGCGGGACTTCGGTGCTGGAGCTGCTCAGGGTTAGGGCTTCTCAAACTCCAAAGCACTCACTCAAGGATCCCTCGGCGGTCGTGCTGGATAAGCGTCGTGCAGTTTTGAAGATGGCCGGTCCCTTCAGGTCTCGTCACACCCACGAATCTCAGCTGGGCTGATGATGCAGGTAGAGGTCAGAGATGCCAGGGAATCCGGGTCTCGTCGAGCTGGGCAGTCTTGATCCGGAGGATGGACTTACAGCAAACCGCAAGCGCTTAGATGGTGCCCGCTGATGCAGGGTGGCTACTCCTTAGCCACAAGGGAGAGTCTTCAGAAATGTTCAAGAGTTCTTTCGTGGAAAGTAGTCAAGATTCAGAATTATCTAATTTGGGAAGGGGGCCCGCTCCTACCTTTATACTAAAGAAAGGGGCTGGCACGCGACTAGGTCCTGCCCATGGGTGTGACCAGGAGGGGGGTGGTTACACCCCTCTCCCTTGTCCGGACTTTCCCCAGCACAGGGGCTGGTGTGCCCCTGGAACTGGTTCAAGCCGGCATATGTACAGTGAGCACCGAGTGCCACTTGCAGTCAACTTCCTCTCAGCCCTGCCTACCTGGGATACACAAAACCCTGTCTGGGATGGTGCTAGCACCGCCCCTGACAGGAACCCTTTGTCCAAGCTCTCCTCGCTGGAAGGACTCCCAGCAGCAGGAGGTCAGACTTGTGTCTGTGGTGGCAGCATCCATTTTGTGATGCTGAGGCTTGAGTTAGCTTTAACCGGGGTTCACAGTTACATACATGTTGTGTCCCTCTAGAAGGGTGGAATGCTAACCCCGTCGCCAGAATTGGCGAGGGGTTAGTATTCCAATTCGTATGACACCTTACTCAACATGTTTTGATAAAGCGATACCAAAGATAGCAAATAACCGCAAGGATTATAATGCACTTAAGAGTATATGGTACGCGTTATCATGGAACAGCTATTAGGACTTGGTTCCGCAAGCTGCAGACGGGCTCAGCTCATGCCAGAGTACCATCTCGCATAATTCCAAGCACTCTGCCTTCAGGATTGTTAAGGTCAATTTAGAGAGAGAACAGCTAGGCTGTGGGTCTGATTAGCAGGCCCACAGCCAGGGAAAGTCGTAAACCAGTGAAGCAAAAAGCAAAAATCTGGGGTGATCATAGGATTGCAGACCCTACTCTCCTACAAGGTCAACATTTGAAATGTTTTTGACGTGATGAATTTGTTCAGGGCCCGTAAGTCCAAAATGGGGCGCCACTCTCCACACTTCTTCTTGACTAAAAAGAAGCGGGAGTAAAACCCCTTGCCTTGCTGGCCTTGCGGTACCACCTCGATAGCACCTTTTCTGATCATTAATTTGACTTGAGCCAATAGTTCTTCGAAATGGGGAGGGGGCGGACCAGTAGGAGGGCGATTGGGAGGAAATGTTGTAAATTCTAGGGTATGTCCTTTTGAAATCACATCTAGGACCCATTGATCGAAGGTGATGTTGGACCAATTCAAGATGTAGTTGGAGATTCGTCCTCCAATTTTTACAGTCGGTGGAAGGTGGACGCTGGGACTGTCACTGTTTCTTTACCTTTGAACCACCTCTGTATTTGGTTTTCCTCTGGTATGGTCTGGAGGAGGTCTGTCGATTTTGGGACTGGAAAGTATTCCTTTGACGATTTTCATTGTAAGAGCGATATTGGTTTGATCCACGAAAAGTGGAAGAATTGCTGCCTCTACCATGTGTTCCTCGAAATGGCCGTTTTCTATATTGGAGGGTTGCTAAAGCCTTGGCCGTATCTGTATCCTTTTTTTTATTGATTCGAGGACATCGTCGACATGTTTGCCGAAGAGCGAATCACCGTCATATGTTAGATCGAGTACTCTAGCCTGAACCTCCGGGCGAAATGCAGTCGATTTTAACCAGCCTTGACGCCTCAAAACAGCAGCCCCAGCCAATTGCCTGAACCCCGTAGAGGAGATATCAAGGGCGCAGTCAATGATATCTGAAGAGATCTTTTCTCCCTCCTGAATGATGGCTAGTGCTTCCGCACGGATGGCATCCAGTAATTGTGGAATTAATGCTGCAATTTCGGACCACATTTGGCGGTCATACCGCCCAAGAATGGCCAAGGAATTAGCCGCCCTTACAGTCGTGGCTGCCATGGTGGTAAACTTTTTCCCTCTGGAGTCTAGCTTGCGGCCTTCCTGATCAGGGGGAGATGTGAGAGGTGTGGCAGGATTGCGGGACCTTTTTTGAGCTGTCTGAGTAATGACGGAATCCTCCTTAGGCTGTGACACTAGGCATGCCGGAGAATCTGCTGGCGCTTTATACTTTTTATCAAGCCTTGATAAGACAGCCGGGATCGAATTTGGTCGCTCCATCAAATTGAGACCTTCCTCCCAGATATGGTCGATTATCGGAATAGTGTGAGCTTGCCTTTGAGGTAAGTCTTTGAAATCATAAAGAAAACAATCAGTCTGTTGGACTTCTAAAGTGAGGTGAAACCTCTTAGCAGCGTGGACCATTAAGTTATGAAAACTGCCAATGTCCACAGGAGGCGAAGCTAATGGCGACGTTGGTGGGGTCGAAGGTGTTTGAGCCCTGTAATCGTCCCACTCTTGAAGGCCGTTATCATCATCATCATTCTGATCTGTGTTGTAAGGGTCTTGATCCTCATTATCTGTATCCTGCTGGGTACACACTGGTGCTGTAAAAACTCGGGTTGACCCAATGAGTCAACTGGACCTGGGTAGGTAAGTGATGCAAACAAAGTGGTCCCAGATACTAGAGCAAATAGATCACAAATGAATAATGACTTAAATAAATTCAAAAAGGATATTACAACATTGTTTTTAATCACAACGTGTACCATAAAAACTGTTCATAAAATACATTGATAATTAGTCACAATTAGTGCCCCTAATGGAAAGGAAAGGGAAGGGTAGTGGTTGGAAGGTGAAGGAACTATCCAAATAATGAAACAATGGTCACTATGACCTCAATAAAACATTGCTGATAGTTAATTAACACACACTAAAGATCACAGTTCATAAATTAATTTAACAAACTCATGCCTCTGAAAAACAAAATCACAAATGATAGATCGGGAGAGAGGCTGAAGATGGGAAAAAGTGTCGACGTTTCGACCCAAATTGATGCAGGCATACAGTGGAACCTTGCTAGAGGGTCTTCATTAGGACAGGGACGAAATGGGGGGGCAATAGATCTGCGCAAAAAATTAATAAATCAATATTAATAGTGGTCAAGTTGATCCATATTAGTCATAAAAATGTTATAAATGGTCGGTGAGGGAACAATTGCCATGGAGACACAATCGTTGAAAGCAAGGGAATGAGAGGAATGTATACATTTGGAAATCACCAGGTGTCAACCGAAGGCAGGTTGAACTCCACCACAGAGGGGCGATATCATGACCCCGTCCTAATTAAATAAACAGCAACAAGGATCATGTTATGGTTGCTTGTACCAGTACGTATGGTATCAATATGAGACTTCAAAGATCTCAATATAGTGACTAGGGTGGAACTGGTGCAGGAATTTGAGACTGTGGAGGAGGTTGCGGCACTGGAGAAACAGGCCTAGACGGTGGGAATCTGCGATTATAATCGTCCAGTATGTGCTGCAGATTCATTACCAAAGACAGTGGTATCTGTGTCGTCTGTTCCGCCATAGGTGCCTCTGAATTGTCTACAGGAAATAGATCTGCCCCATCTTCGACGTTCTCTTCCTCCTCTTAATCATAATCTTGGCACTTGATGTGTAGCTCGGATGGGCTAGAGGCTTGTCTAAAGACATTCTCCACCTCTGAACCATCATTGGAGTCCTCCTCCGCTGACTGAAACAATTGGTCAGGAAGAGTAGAACCACTCTTTATAGGACTCAACTGTATAAGAGGCACCCTTTTAAGCGTGTAAACAGTGACCACTGTGAAGGTGGTAGCCGTGGCTAAAGGATGGTGCAACGTCGACGAGCCCGTCGACGTGGTGGTGGAAGATCCAAAAGCAGGTTGAGGGGTCTGCGCCGTGTCCCCGGACAAAGAATCCGTAACTGTAGACGGATGTGATTTAGCCTTCGTCGCCGAAGATTTTTTCACCGTCGACGGGACCATCTTCGTCAACGAGCAAGGCTCTACCCTCGTCGACGAAGATGGTCCCGTCGACGAAGGTTGGGCCGTCGACGGGGTGGCAACCGTCGACGAAGCCGTCGTCGGCGGTGAGGGTCCCGTCGACGGACGGCGGCCCGTCGACGATGTTGTAATCTTGGTCGTCGACGAGGAGGGCGTCGACGGATGACACGTCGACGCTAGCTTCTACGTCGACGGTGTTGATTTGACAGTCGTCGACGAGATCTTTAAGATAGTGGTAATGGGTCTCACCTCATGGGTCGTCGTCGACGAGGTGGACGTCGTCGACGTAGTTCTCGAAGACATTGAACATGTCGTCGTCGACGTGGAGACAGCATCCACGGATTTCGTCGTCGTCGACGAGCCCGTCGATGAGCCAGTGCCCGTTTTTGAGGATGATGGCATGGCTTTGGACAGTGACGCCAGGAAGCCAGGTCCCGTAGGCGTAATTGGAGGTAAATCCTGTGGGGAGACATCCTTAGAGATTTCCACAAGTCTACTTTTCTTGAGAAAAGGAGAAGGCATCTCTGACTCCGACCCACGCTTCTGAGAGGTCTTTGACTGGAAAGAAGACACACTCTCAACCTCCGAGACCACAGTGTCAGTTGTCTACAACTTCTGTAGCCACAGAAGGGGACGGTCCTCTCTGTCCCTTAAAGTTTTAGGTGGAAAAGTACGGCAGTACTTACAGTTCTTCACTTCATGGTCCGGGTAGAGACAATAAATACATTTACTGTGTGGATCTTCATGAAAGAGACGCAATTTTCCACATGGACATCTGAGAAGAAAAACAGCTATGTAAGATGAAAAAAACTGAACAGAGCTCAGGGAGACTCCCTTCACACGACGTGCGGTAGAAAATCTGAGGACTTGGGCTTCTGAGGAGAAGGTTCTAGCGGGACCTACTGCCTGATTGGCTAGAATGTGGACCAATACATAATGGCACTGATATGTTCCTAAATTGAGTTCTCCCTTAGGCTTTCTATGGGCCTATTCTGTTCTATGATACTTTTAAACTTTAGATATTTTACTGCATTATATGTATGTATATATGTAATTATGGTAATTTTCATGTATATATGCATATATTACTGCTATTCTATGTACCGTGGGACTCCCACTTCGACAACGGGGAATATTCAAGCATGTGAATCTATGAAAGACACCCCTAATACTGGAGAACTGTATTTACTCCATTTGTATCAAGTATACGCTGCTTGTGCTAACTCTTTGAAGCGATCTGATGCCCTTGTGTCAAGTTTGCGCTATATAAAACTCAATAAATAAAATAAGTGTAAGGCGTCATGAAGTCTGGCAGGTAAGCAGGGCCAGTTCTGTGAGAACCAGCTGTATGGTTAAGTCCTGAAGCCCTTTTAGTTTTGCCATGAAGTAAACTGAAAGCCCAAACTTGACAACACACAGTACCCCAGAAGTAGAAATGCAAGCTCGCCCCAGCCATGGGCAGCATGGAGTAAGAAGGTGAGAACCGTCCAAGGTCCATCTAGCACCAGGACACTTGAGGAGCCGTGTGCTCTATAAATACAGTCATTCATCAAAGGACAACTCTGCGTCGAGCCAAATCTCCAAGTCTCTTGCAGTGTGTATGAACAGAGGCGATAGAAGTCCCATCAGTTCAGAACAATATATATATATATATATATATATATATATTCACTGAAAAAACCATAGGTTATAGACCATATATAGTTAGGAATTAGCATTTACAAAACCTTGAAAATTCAATTAAAAAACCATAGGTTATAGACCATATATAGTTAGGAATTAGCATTTACAAAACCTTGAAAATTCAATTAAAAAACCATAGGTTATAGACCATATATAGTTAGGTATTAGCATTTACAAAACCTTATTTTACTCACACAAAACCATTGAAATTCGCATATATAGTTAGTTGCACTAACTATATATCGCGCACCCGCAATCCACTGCTGATGATGTCACATATTACATCATTCATGACATGGTCAGTGACATCACTGATGACATCACTGCTGACAACATCCAGTGACTGTATGTTTCTGTAAAGTTAAAATATGTCTTACATATTGAAGAATGAGTGGATGTATAAATGTCTGGATGAAGGATTTAGTAGGTGCATTGTATGAGAGAGTGATTAAATGTGTCTCACTGAGTGCATGGGTTAGTGAATAAACTGTCTTAATTTGTGCATCATTATATCTGTTGTTCTGTAAACTGCTGCATGTGTTGATCCGTAGCTATATGAGTAACTATATGGGTTATTGATTGATTGCCCAAGTATTTGTATGGGAGAGTGAGTGTGTGTGTGGGGGTGGCTGGGAGGTGTGCGACTCTGAGCATAGATGTGTGAACAGTTGATTCACTAGATGTATAGGCTCAAAACTGCATGTGGAAACAGCTGTATGGGTGGTTGACTGTGTGCATGAGTGTATTGGTGAGTGAATGGATATCTCAATGCTACATGTCAAAGTAAGTACATATGTAAAACACAGTACATGTGAGAGTTGACATATATAAATTACTGTGTTTAAGAGCCAGTGAATGTGTGAGTGGCTGCATGGATCATTGAAAACTTGTATCAGTGATTGTATAAGAGAGTAAATATGTGTTAGAATATGTTTCAATAAGTAAGGTGTGTATAACTGTATAGTTGAGGAAATGGAGGTGTGATTGATTCTTTGCATGACTGTCTAGGTGTATGAGTAACTCCATGGATGAGTGACAATCTGTGAGTGTCTGTTTTCACTGAGTGTATCTAAGGTTATATCAGAGTCTGTAGAGGTTCATCGTGTTAACACATGAATGATGTCATCTTTGATGTTGTCAGTGATGTCACTGACCATGTCATGAATGATGTAATATGTGACATCATCAGCAGTGGATTGCGGGTGCGCGATATATAGTTAGTGCAACTAACTATATATGCGAATTTCAATGGTTTTGTGCGAGTAAAATAAGGTTTTGTAAATGCTAATCCCTAACTATATATGGTCTATAACCTATGTTTTTTTTATTGAATTTTCAAGGTTTTGTAAATGCTAATCCCCAACTATATATGGTCTATAACCTATGGTTTTTTCAGTGAATTTCAATGGTTTTTTATTAGCAAATATCAAAAGCTATAAAATGTATTATTCTTTTTAATGAAAAATATATTTTATATGTTTTTAATAAAAAAAAATTATGCATCTGCCAAACCCGGACCTCTTAATAGTGCACTGTGGTGGAAATGATTAGGCACTATGACTGGGGTTGGTCTGGAAATGCTTTTAAAGAACACCTTTCATCAATTGATGACACTTTTTTCCCCAAACTGCCTTGGTATATTCCAATATATGCCAAAGACAGAAATGGAAGTGGTCCAACCAATTTTTTCCACAATTTGAGAAAGCACGGAAACATGTGAATAAATCTGTTTCTGCTTACATGAGAGACTATGGAATGGGTTTAATATACAACAATAACTTGTGTTACAACATTCAAGACATCTACAGAAGAGATGGTGTGCACTTCTCCGATGAAGGGAATAGAATATTCGTCCTTTATTTAAAACTGTGCATTGGAACCTACTTGTAGGTACCTAAATTAGCCACAGAACCCAATAGCTCTTTTCAGAGCTACCCTACCTCTGATCATTCAAAATGTTTATCTTTTTCTAACTTTTTTTTTCTTTCAACAAAGTACGCTCCCCGGTTCGCTTACCGGTGCGTGTACCGGGCGCTCCCCCCGCGAAATTTTCCAATTTTTAATTTTTTTATTTTTGCATATATCAGCGTCTTAAGCCCCCCTCAGAAAATCTAGAGGGTCACAAAGTGTCTACCGTGCCCCCTTCTACCCATTCCGAACATTGTTTGTCCTCCATCTTGTGTCTCAATTCTACCGATACACAAAATGAAGGACTCCCGTAACGCTGCCGGTTCGCGTACCGGGGAGCGCACCGGTAAGCGCTCGATAAAAAAAGGTGGGAAAGTAATTTACAGAAAAACCACTACAGACACTTTCATCAAATATAGAATAGGCCTTACTACATAGCAGTCCCTACCATTTACCCAAATTTGATGGAATTCCATTGAGAAAATTATGCTGTAATCCTGACTAAATATCCTGAGGTAAATTACTTAACAAAAACACTTATGAAGTGTTAGAATTGACAACCAATTAAAATGCTACTTTCAATATCTTCTATTATTTCATGACATTTGATTGGTTATGTACCTGAATATATATATAAAGAAAGAGAGAGAAACACAGCCATTTTGAATACTACTTCCTGAAGTACATATCAAGTGCATTTCAACTGAGAACTTAAACTTCTTTTTGAAAGGTAAGATGTTATTTTACAAACTGAAGTATGTTCTGCACTTTAAGTTAATTAGGAAAACATTTTCTGATAGTTATATACTATCCCTCTGTAATAGTTATAAAATAAGATAGACTTCTCTGTTTTAGTTATGGATGGAGTTAGGCTTGTCTTGTATAATTAAGAATTTACTTAGGCTTTATCACATACATTTTTTTATATTTCTACTTCCAGTCTGATACCATACACTGCCCAAAGATAAAATAACTGTTTAAAAAAAAACCTACCTGTCTGTACTTAAACCCAACAGTGCCCTATCTGTACTGATATATTTTTTTTAAATTCAATTTACAGCACAAACATGGAAGGAGAGCAAAAAAAATACCATCAAAATTGTTCTGGAAAGCAACAAAGATACAGAATTTGAACCCAATGACTCTGAATTCTTTGATGAATCACGGGACTTTGAACTTCTGCAATGTGTACAATCAGTAGATTACCTGATTGAAAATGAGAACATTTCTGACAATCAATTATTAGAAGTTCTTTAATATTTTGAAAACGAAACAGAGAAATAAATTTATATTTAATAATTCAAAAATTGTTTGATACATTATTCATTTTTATATGTATTTTTTAAACTAGTACCAAATTGATTATAATGTAAAATCAGACTTTAAATATACTGTGCAACATTTTTGTGTTACATAGTAAGTTTGCTCATAGTTACTTCCTTTCTCCCACTATATTATCTCCAATGTGTATTTAACATCTCTTAATCATCTCCTGCCTCCATGGTGTTTCTGCTTTCCTGACAGACTACGCTATGAATTCCATATACCACAATAACTTCTGAAACAACATGCAAGATATCTACAAAGGAAACGGTGTATTTTTATTTTTAGACTCTGCATTGGTACCTACATGTTGGTACTTAAATAAAAAAAAAAATACAACAAAAAGAACAATCAATATACATACATTATTTGAACATTCTTTCATCCTATTTTCCCTATATTACACTTCCCGGACCGCTTCCCGGTGCGCGTACCTAGCGCTCCCCCCGCAAAAAAAAAACGATAATAAAAATTAAAAAAAAATTTCCCTGCGGGGCCCTTTTAAAGCCCCCTCATCAAACCTAGGGGGTCAGGGAGGATGTACTCTGCCCCCTTATGCTCATTTCCCCCTTTGTTTTTGCCACATCTTGTGTCTCGATCCTACCGAGCTTCTCCTAGCAAAGTTCCGTTACGCGTCAGGTACGCGAACCGGGGCGCTAACCAGGACGCTGTCACAGATATCTGTTTTTTAAAACGTTAATTTCTCAAAATCCACTGGAGCACATACTTTAAGACATAGCACAGGCACGTCGAGCAAACCATATCTACAATTTTGCCAAGTTTCGTGTAAATCCATTCCGCCGTTCGAGCTAAAAGTGATTCCAACTGCCCTATAGAAAAATGAATGGGAAAAACGCGTTTTGGGACCCCCCTTTTTTTCTCGGCCCCCCCTTGACGAAACCCCCCCAAATTTTCAAGGGCTGCTCAGAAACATAATGTGCCATTTTCCTGAAAATTTCAGCCAATTCCGTCCACAAACGCCAAAGTTATTCGACATAGAATTTTCAAAAATCCCATAGGAAAAAAATCCTAACTATATATACCTACTGGCGACCGCCAGTAGGTAATAAATATATATATATATATATCATTCACAAACGATCCTGTCGCAGAGGGAACAGCTTGGCAAGTCGGTGCTTGGTTCGGGGCCAGGACCGGGTCCCGTGAGTTTATCTTTCACGAAAAGGAAAAACCAGCACTCCGCTCATTGGAAGCAATGAAGATTTATTGAGACACTGTTACAGCCTACGCGTTTCGAACCAGATGGTTCCTTCTCACGGCAGTGTTACACAGTTGTCCTACTTTGCTTTCGACTATATATCTTCTAGTGCTTTTCAAAGTGCATTGTGGGACATGCAGTTCAAAGCTTATTTCGCTTACTTATTTACAACATTTATATCATGTTATTGTTTATATGCATGCACGCAGATTACTAGAGTGTAGGCTTAGTGCCGTGAGAAGGAACCATCTGGTTCGAAACGCGTAGTCTGTAACAGTGTCTCAATAAATCTTCATTGCTTCCAACGAGCGGAGTGCTGGTTTTTCCTTTTCGTGAAAGATATATATATATATATATATATATATAATATATATATATATATATATATATATATATATATATATATATATATATATATATCTCTCTCTATATATATATATATATATATATATATATATATATATATATATATCTCTATATATATATATATAGAGATATATATATATAGAGATATATATATATATATATATATATATATATATATATATATATATATATATATATATATATATCGAGGCCCAATCTGCATTTCAAGTGAAATTTATTTAAGCGATCACATCCAACGCGTTTCGCAGCCTCAGCCGCTTGCTCACGAGTGAAAGGTTGTGTTTAAACAATAAAGTTATATACAAAAAGGAAACATTGTCATGTGACTTGAACATAAACAGTGAAACCAGACTCTCCACATTTAAACATTTCTTCATGTCAGATGATACAATTCTTTTCTTAGCTTGTATCACACTTGATAATATATACATGGCATTCCAACGTTTGTTCCAGAGTTAAACAAGCCACTTTAGAAATTGAACACGACATCGGTTCAATCGGAACTACTCGTCCCATAATGCACTTTCTTGGGCAAGTAAACATTTTTTACTCATTTTCATGTACAATTATATTCGTGATAAATACAAAAGTCATTTTAAACCCACATCCATATTTATGCCACAGATTCAGAATGAAGAACTGGATGTGTTTGAAAGAGGAGTAAAGAATGGTTTTAAGAAATTGAGCAATACTCCTTCGAACATAAAAAGAAATTTAACAGTTCAACAGATTTCCGCTATCCAAACACTACAAAATGATCCCAAAATAGTGATTAAAAAATCTGACAAGGGAGGAAATGTGGTGGTGTGGGGGAGAGATAGATATGTGAAGGAAGGCCTCAGGCAGCTGAGTGATGCAAGTCAATATGAAACAAGTTCTAAAACATGCTATGAAAGATCGAATCGAGAATATCAAGAAAAATTACAAGAATGGAGAGACAAGGGCTGGCTGGAACAAAACGAGTATGATTACCTGTATTGTAAGTTCCCCAAGTTACCGGTGCTATACTTACTACCGAAAGTCCACAAGGACAAGGACAACCCGCCTGGAAGACCTATAGTGTCATCCAGAGGGTCGGGCCTGGAAAATACTTCCAGGTATGCAGACTATTTCTTGCAGCCATATGTACAAGCACTACCATCCTACATCAAGGATACGGGTGACTTTTTACGTATGATCAATAACGTTGAATGGAATGACAACTATATGATGCTAAGTCTAGATGTGACTAGTTTGTATACAAGTATTCCTCATGAATTAGGCTTAAGAACTTGCAGACACTACTTTGGTGAGAGATCTATCTCTTATTTGATGCACACTGAAGTACTCATAGATATTATATCTAGATGTTTAACTGAAAACTATTTTTCCTTTGATAATCAGGTGTATAGACAGGTAATGGGCACAGCGATGGGCACTTGTTTTGCCCCAATTTTTGCTTGCCTATTCCTTGGTTGGTGGGAGGAGCTGGTGGTCCGACCCCATGACCTATATTGTAAACATGTAAAAAAATGGGCAAGATTCATAGACTATGTTTTTTGTATCTGGGAAGGTACGAAAGAAGAAGCAGATACCTTTGTAAAAAGCCTTAATAAAAATGAATTGAATTTAAAATTTACCCACCAAATACACCCAAGTAAAATGGAATTTCTAGATGTAATGATGGAAGTTAAAGATGGTAAAATTGAGACATCATTACACCGCAAATCAACTGCAGGGAATAGCATGCTGCATGCCCGGAGCTGTCACCCCAATAGTCTGATCCAAAGTATCCCATATGGGGAACTGCTACGTGCAAAACGGAATTGCAGTACAGTGGAGGGATATGAAAAAGAATGCAGGGTCATGACTAAACAATTCAAAGAGAGGGGTTACAGTGACCAATGCATAGCTACAGCATGCATCAAAGTAGAGACAAGAACGAGAGATGAACTGTTAAAAATTGATGAGAGAGTGCAAATCAGTGAAAAGGTGAGATTTGTAACTACCTATAGCAACAAAGCACATGGAATGAGGAAATGCCTTGAAAAACATTGGAGCATTTCACAAACAGATCTAGACCTAGGAAAGGCAATAAGTGAGTCACCGCAAATTACCTTTAGAAAAGGGAGGTCATTCAAAGACATGGTAAGCCCGGCAACTTTACCCAAACTATCAACAAGAACAGCAAGGCCTATACAGGGGTTCTATATTTGTGGCAAATGCAAAGCCTGCAAATATAGTGCCAACTGTAAATCAGTAAAGTTATCAGCCAGTAGTAGTCCATTCAAAATCCAAAAACACCTGACGTGTGTGACAGAATATGCAGTGTACGCCCTCAGATGCCCATGCAACTTGAGTTACATAGGTAGTACCATACATAAAGCAAAGAAGAGAGTGTTGGAGCATCTGAGGGCTATTAACCACCATGATAAACAGTATCCCATTGCCCGCCACTTCTATAATGAACACAAACAAAATACAAGTCTATTATCTTTTGTGGTATTGGACTGTATACCAAAGAGAGAAAGAGGTGGTGATCGGGTGAGAGAACTGAGAAGACTGGAATCAAGGTTCATAATCAAATTCCAAACACTTTACCCATCAGGACATAATGCAGATGAAGGGTTGGCAGCTCATCTTGGAGAATAATGTGCTAGCGCAGGTTTAGTTTTAAGAAATACGCTGAGTACAATGAATTCATGGAAATGAATGTTTTAATGATGAATTGTAAGGTTTTTGTATGTGAAAAATGTCACCAATGAATTTTAATGGGTATACTCTCTCATTTTCAGATCATTCAAGATCCCTTGCATTCCAGAATGTGTGAATATGTTTGAAAGCCACAAGTAGTGTGAATATGAGTGTAATACTTATAATGAAAGCTGAACTGTGATGTAGTGATGTTATAAGTAGGAAGTATCAGATACAAATGAGAAGTTTTTTATGCCCACATGGGCTCGAGTACGGTTTATATACACTTTTGTTTATTCCAATGTCAAAGAAATGCGCAAAAGATTTGAGCGTTATTTTCAGGAAAGCCCACTGGGGCTAGATTGTACTCATGGAATTACCTATGCTGTGCAAAGGTTGATTATTAATTTGTAAACTAACTATGGATTAATAGTTAAAAAACTCACTGTATATTTACCGGTTTAAGTCCACTAAGACACGGTGTAAATAGAGGTATATTCGCGGAATGAAAACAATTCCGACGAGTGAACTCAGAAAATTCAGCGTTTCTATAATGTATTTATCACGAATATAATTGTACATGAAAATGAGTTAAAAATGTTTACTTGCCCAAGAAAGTGCATTATGGGACGAGTAGTTCCGATTGAACCGATGTCGTGTTCAATTTATAAAGTGGCTAGTTTAACTCTGGAACAAACGTTGGAATGCCATGTATATATTATCAAGTGTGATACAAGCTAAGAAAAGAATTGTATCATCTGACATGAAGAAATGTTTAAATGTGGAGAGTCTGGTTTCACTGTTTATGTTCAAGTCACATGACAATGTTTCCTTTTTGTATATAACTTTATTGTTTAAACACAACCTTTCACTCGTGAGCAAGCGGCTGAGGCTGCGAAACGCGTTGGGTGTGATCGCTTAAATAATTTTCACTCGAAATGCAGATTGGGCCTCGACTTGTGGTCTTATGAACTGTTGGAGACGGCGTTTCTGTGGATTGATTGGGGTGAGACGAAACCCTGTCGAGGCCCGCCATCAAAAGAAGGCGCAGGCTTATTTTCGTCAAGCGTGTGGTATATATATATATATATATATATATATATATATATATATATATATATATATATATATATAAAAAAAATAGGTCCCTAAAGAGACCTTTAATAACAGGCTGGACTGTTCCCATGAGGCACAGGGTCAGACTGATTTGCATATAGCCATGTCTGAACTGGGGTGGCAGAGTGGGCTAAAGAACGGTGATGGATTAAACCCAGATCTTTTGACTGGGTGTGAGTGTTTGATTGATTCAGATGCTCCGTCCATCACCACCCCCTTTTGTACCGCATTAGTCCAGGGGGCAGGGAGATTCACATGTTCCAGCCTGCAGGGTGGTGGGGGCGCAATAGAAATGCAGCCATGCCAAAACGTTTGCTACCATTAGCAAGAAATTAGATGGGGAAGAACTACTTTATTGCCTGCAGGGACAGCATTCCAGCTAGTTTCATTCAGCATAGAATCGCTACGGTTTAATTACAGAGCCAAACGCTAAACCTAAAATGTGTGACTTTCCATTTCAGTGCAGCGATGTGGATCTCCACACTGAAATGCGTTAGTCCCACGCCAATCTGCCTGCCACTGCGCTTTACTCAAAAGAGTAAGTTTAAAAACACAAAGTGTACTTTCAATTTATTCTGAAAGTACGCGCTGTATTTTAAAAACTAGCTGTACTCGTTTGTTTTGTTAGTAAAGCGCAGTGCGGGACACATTGTGTGCTTTTGTCTAAGTATTTATGTTAATCACAGCTCATGAAGGGGCTGTGATTAACATGAATTCTGCAGTGAACAATCAGGATTATGGCAGAACGGAGCAGAGAAAGGTGGCATTTCTGACTTAGTAAAATCTTATGATGGCACCACCGTTGGCGTTATGTGCTTTTCTAAACCTGAAGTGTACATGTCTGTGTAACCAATTCATGCGTTGGCGTATTTATCCAATTTGCAAAGCTGCTTTAAGACCCTTAATGTGGCTCTGTATGTGTGGAAATGCACCATCTTTTCTCTTTTTTAAGTAAACGTTTAGGGACATTTGGCGCTGCACACACGTGCGGTCTAGTTCCTGGCGCACATAGACATGGTTGCAGCGCACACAGACCCTCCACTGCCGCACAGAGAGGAAAAAATTAGAGGAAACATTGCATATCGGCCACAGAAATTAGAGAGGCTATAGCTAGGCTTCGGGAAGGAAGGCCCCGGGGCCAAATGCACTCCCGGCGGAATTCTTTAAAAAGGTACTGATCTGCTGACACCCCACCTCCTGGAGCTCTTCAGAGATGCAACCCAAGAAGGTATCCTCCCGTCTGACTTGAGAATGGCCACGATCGTGCCTATATATAAACAGGGCAGCCCATCTCAAGACTGCGGGTCATATAGACCAATCTCCCTCCTGAATGTGGAGACTAAGCTCCTGGCTACGGTTCTGGCCCTTCGCCTACGGCAGGTGATCTCGGGCCTAGTACACCAGGATCAGACGGGATTCCTGCTGGACAGGGCGACTAGGCAAAACCTGTGGCAGGCGGATAACTGGCTCATGGAGGTGCAGAGGAGTGAGGACCCACATATGTTCCTCTCTCTCGACACTGAAAAAGCGTTTGACGCCGTTCACTGGCCCTTTCTGGAGGAGACGCTGATTAAATTCGGTGTCGGACCCAATTTTAGGAAGTGGATGGGACTTTTATATGCGGACCCCAGAGCACGGGTTAAGGTGAACGGGATGCTGTCTGACGACTTTCCTATTAGGAGGGGGACCCGGCAGGGGTGCCCCTTGTCCCTGCTGTTATTCGCCCTTACTGTTGAAATAGTGGCCTGTGAGATCCGTCAGGCAGAAGAGGTGCGGGGCTTCTGTATAACACAGGCCGACCTGCAGGAGAAGATTTCGCCCTATGCGGATGATATTCTCCTATACGTGACACAACGGGCTGCCACAGTCCCTGCGCTGTTCAAACTCCTGGATAGGTATGGTTCCTTCTTGGCGTACATGATAAACGGGCACAAATCGTTTGTATATAGTCCGCGCCTGGAGGAGGAATTGCCCCCACTACCGGGCGCCCTTCAGGTCACCCAGACAGGGTTTACATACCTAGGGATCTACCTGACTACCGACAAACATATTTCCTATCAAAAAAACATCCAGAGAGTGATTAGGAATTTTGCAGATGATGCCCTTAGATGGAAGACCCTCCCCCTCACGATATTAGGCCGGGCAGCAATGTTCAAGATGATCACGCTGCCCGCTTCCTGTACGCCCTACAGAATGAATACGTCCCCCTCCCTAGACAGACATTCAAAGTAATAAATGCATAACTACGCGCTTTACTGTGGTTAGGAAAACAACCGAGAATAGCCTTAGATACGCTTCAGAGGAATCAATACAACGGAGGGATCTCCCTACCGGATGTGGAGGCATATTATTGGGCTGAACAACTCGCACCGATAAATGATTGGCTCCACTCGTCTGCGGACCACCTGACGTATAGACTGGAAAGGGCCACCATGGTACGCCGCACTAGCCTACACTATTTGTATGGGGAAGGGGGGGGGGGGGGGGGTCGGAAAGAGACAGTTGCTCCCGGCCACGCAGATAACTATAGAGGTCTGGGACAGGACGACGTAGATGATGGGGTGGTCGCATAAACCAACCAAGCAGACGCCGATATGGACCTGCACATGGTTGAGAGAACTCCATAAACTCACTGGTTTTAGAGGGTGGGATGATATTGGGATCTCATCGTTGGGGGACCTGGTGGCGAAAAGGAGAGCTTAAAACATGGGACCCTGAAGGCGGAGTACGGACTGTGGCCTGCGCAGTTTCTCAAATATGCGCAGTTGCGCCTCGCTTGGAAGGCCGAAGCGGTGCTCACCTCCCCATTGCCAGAATATGCCCTGTTAGAGGGTCATTTGCTACAGGAACAAGTACCCAACAAACTAGTATCCCTGACATATAAGACCCTGAATAATAACACGCCGGATAGGCTAGGGAAGCTAAGAGCAGTCTGGGAACAGGACCTGGGCGAGATGGACACAATAGACTGGGAGGCGGCCCTGATGCACCATAGAGAAGTCTTAAATCCCGACTGCGCCTCATCCAGTATAAGATATTGCACAGGGTCTACTATGACAGAGCCAAGCTGCATTGTATGGGCAGAGCTAATGATTCCTGTTGTCTGAGATGAGAACACCTGCAGGGGACCTTCTATCATATCGTATGGGATTGCCCCATCATTCACATTTATTGGACGCAGATATTGGGAGAACTGAGTGCTTGAGGCGGCGCTCACAGTGGACCCAAAATTTGTATTACTGGAAATAACAACTGAAGTGGATCTGAGCCGCCCACATCTGATCTTTGCGATGCTGGCCTTAGTGGTGGCGAAAAGGGATCTGGCACGAGCGTGGGGAGCGCTATCGCCACCCCCCAAGTGGGAGATTGGAGGAGGGGGATGGATATGTATATGGCAGCTGAAAGAGTGACTTACAAAGCCAGGGGTTGTCCCCGAAAGATCCGCAGAGTATGGGGAAAATGGAGGAAGTATCATGTTTTTTTGGTGGGTCTGGGACCAGATTGACACTCTAAGAATCCCGCTGATTGAGACGCTGTTTCTCATTGCTAGACGGTGGGCCCTGAGATTGGGACCTATGGAGACCCCTTGGGGGATGATGGAGTGTGGCGCCATTATGTATTGTGGGTGGCAGTTGGATATTGTTGAGTTGCTGCTTGTGGTGCTGTCACTATGGATGGTGGGTGGGAGGGCGGGGGATGCCTGGGAGTGTGAAGAATTAACTGTGACTTGCCAATTGTGTTTACGTTGATTCTAAATGCAAATACAAATATTTTTTTTCTAAAAAGAGATTGGATGGTAGATTGGCAGAAAAAAGGGGGAGAGAGAAGAAGAACATAAGTTACTTACCTGTAAACTGTGGTTCTCCAGTATTGGTGCCTTTCATAGATTCACATGCTTGAATATTCCCCGTCGTCGAAGTGGGAGTCCCACGGTACATAAAATAGCAGTAATATATGCATATATAAATAAAAAATTTCCATAATTATATATGTACATATACATACATAAAATACAGTAAAGTATCCAAAAATGTCAAAAGTACCATAGAACAGAATAGGCCCATAGAAAGCCTAAGGGAGAAACTCAACTTAGTAACATATCAGTGTCATTGTGTTTTGGTCCACATTTCAACCAATAAGGCTGTAGTTCCCTCTAGAACCTTCTCCTCAGAAGCCCAAGTCCTCAGATTTTCGTAGCACAAAGTAACCAAAGTGCCTGAGGAGAAGAGAGCCTCTGAGGGGAGGAAGGGAGGGTCGCATGTGAATCTATGAAAGACACCAATACTGGAGAACCACAGTTTACAGGTAAGTAACTTATGTTCTTCTACAGTATTAGGGGTGTCTTTCATAGATTCACATGCTTGAATAAGAGTAGAAAGCAGCAAATCATCATATAAGTCATAAAGGTAATACTAAACTTCAAGCATACAAGAACATATCATAAATATGTAATATATCAATATCTAAGAGAAAAACCTTTATGACTGGAAGCGGGTAGCAACAGAGGCTCACCTTTAATAGAAAAAATTCCGCAGCACCGCTTGTCCGACTGCTGCATCTGCGGCATCTGTTGATTGCAGACAGTAGTGCTTCGTAAAAGTATGGCTGCTCGACCACGTAGCAGCTCTGCAAATGTGCCGCAGAGGTACCCCCGCAAAGAGGGCAGTAGAAGCTGACACAGCTCTAGTTGAATGAGAACGTACTGGAGCCGGAAGAGGCTTGCCAGCCCGTTGATGACAAAAAGTAATGGTAGAAGAAATCCACCTAGTAATAGTCTGTTTGGTAACAGGTTGTCCTTTGCAAATCGGGACATAGGCCACGAATGATTAATCCGATTTCCTGAAGGATGCAGTGCGCTGAATGTAAAACTTGAGACAACGTTTCAAATCCAGGGAATGTAATGAACGTTCCGCAGGTGTTTGTGGATCAGGAAAGAAAGTCTTTAAATCACTAGGGACTTTCGGAATAAATTTAGGATTAGTACGTAGCGTAACAGCTTCCTTGGAGAACTGGAGAAAAGGAGGCTGGATTGTGAATGCCTGAATGTCACTGACACGCCTAGATGACGTCAAGGCGAGCAATAGAGCAACTTTCCACGTGAGGAATTTTAAGCTTGCTGAGTGGATGGGCACAAAAGGAGGTAGGAGAAGCTGAGACAAAACCAGATTTAGGCGCCAAGCAGGTGGAGGACGACGAATGGCTGGAAACATACGGAAGAGGCCTTTGAAAAACTGTTGGATGATTCTAGATGAATACAGCGAGGTGGAACCATCATGACGGAAGCGGGAAAGTGCTGCTAAAAACAACCTAAGAGTGGAGTGGGAAAGTCCTGCCTTTGCAAGGGATAGGAAGAAAGGCAGGATCTGTTCTGGTTTGGCGGTCATTGGATCCAAGGCTTTGGTGTGGCACCAGACACAGAAGCGCTTCCACTTCAACCGATAGGTTTTAATGGTGGATGGAGCGCTGGCGTGCGCTAACACCTCTCTGCAATCAGCGTCGACGCGCTAATTCATTGTGTTCAGGTTCCAGGCATGGAGCTGGAGGTATGCCGGATCTGGATGGCAAATCTGCCCTTGCTGCATCGTGAGGAGGCGAGGCAGAGGATGAAGTGGTATTGGCTCGTTCTGGGAAAACAAGAGCAGGTCCGAGAACCATGGGCGTCGCGGCCACTTGGGTGCGATCAGGATGATATGACAGGGTTGAAGCCTCATCCTGTGCAACAGTCACGGAATCAGAAGAAGCGGAGGGAAAGCGTAGATGAATTAGTTCAACCAGCTGATCGAAAATGCATTTCCGCTCGACTCTCTGTGGGGATGAAGACTTGCAAAGCGTTGGCATTTCCTGTTGGCGGCAGTCGCAAAGAGATCCATCTGCGGCTGGCCCCACTGACGGAAAATGAACTCGAGAGTTGGTTGGTTGAGTTCCCACTCGTGATTGTCCGACGGAGACCTGCTGAGTGAATCCGCCAGAACATTGGAAACACCTGGCACATGGATGGCTGTAAGATGAATTTGATGACGAATCGCCCATTTCCATATCTCCTGTGCTTGTTGGGATAGCAGAAGGGACCTTGTGCCGCCCTGTTTGTTTAGGTAATGCATGCTGGTGGTGTTGTCTGTCCTCACCAGCAGAGATTGGCCCTGTACTATCCGTTGAAAAGATTTCAGGGCAAGGAAGATCGCAAGAAGCTCTAGGCGGTTTATATGCCAAGTGCGTTGGATTGCAGTCCACTTTCCTTTTACTGACAGTCCTTCGAGATGCGCTCCCCAGCCCTCCAGGGACGCATCGGTTGTAAGCGTCAGAGTCGGAGTAGTGTCTTGAAAAGACCGACCCATGGATATGTTCGGAGGGTGAGCCCACCACTCCAGTGCCACCTGAATGCGGGCGTGGGAAGAATCATGTCGTTGAATGATCCTGAGATCTGTATCCACTGCTTGTCTAATTCCTCTTGCACGACCCTCATATGTAGCCTGCAGTGGGGAATCAACTGTATGGCCGAAGAAGCCATGCCTAGGAATGATTTCAACATCCGGACTGAAACGTACCATCTTGAGCATGCGGTCTTGTCTCTCCTGGGAAACAAAAACCTTTGCCAGCTGAGAATCTAGTGAGCCTCAAAGAAAATCTTGCCGCTGTGACGGGCGAAAGTGTGACTTCTGGCAATTGATGGAAAGGCCCAAGTTTCGAAAAAGGGATATGCAAGACTGAGTGTGCAGGATTGCCAGTTGGAGGTTCGGAGCCTTTATAAGACAATCGTCCAGGTATGGATAAAATTTGATGCCTTGTAGGCGCAGAAAAGCAGCTACCGGGGCCATGATCTTGGTAAAGACCCTCGGTGCTGAACGGAGGCCGAACGGCAGGACTCTGAATTGGAAGTGTAGGTGTCCGACTGTAAAGCGAAGATACTTCCTGTGTCTGGGGTGAATCGGCACATGAAAGTATGCGTCTTGGAGGTCGATCGTGGAGAAGAACTCTCCGGGATTGAGGTAATTTAAAATCTGGAGCACGGTCAACATTTGAAATGTTTTTGATGTGATAAATTTGTTCAGGGCCCTTAAATCCAAAATGGGGCGCCATTCCCCCGACTTTTTCTTGACTAGAAAAAAGCGGGAGTAAAACCCCTTGCCCTGCTGGCCTTGAGGTACGACCTCGATAGCACCTTTTCTGATCATTAATTGGACTTGAGCCAATAGTTCTTTGAAATGGGGAGGAGGCGGGCCAGTAGGAGGGCGATTGGGAGGAAATTTTGTGAACTCCAACGTATGTCCTTTTGAAATCAGATCTAGGACCCATTGATCGGAAGTAATGTTGGACCAATTCAAGATGTAATTTGAGATTCGACCTCCAATTCTTACAGTCGGTGGAAAATTGACGCTGGGGCTGTCACTGTTTCTTTGTATTTGAACCACCTCTGTAGGTGGTTTTTCTTTGGTATGGTCTGGAGGAGGAGCATATGTCTAAAGAGGAATTCCTATGTACTGGAAAATATATCATTAGATTCCAAAACATCATCCTACTCTGCACTGAGTTAGGCGTGTTCTTCACGTGCCTATCCGTCCAAAACAAAAATTTTATTTTTATTCTTAGCCATAAAAGAGGGAGAATCCAAACTGCTTTCAACTCGACATACCCAACTAGGACTGCTCAACTGAAACAGTACGTGATCCCACACTTACAACAAAACATGAAAAAATGTGTGGTGAAAAGGAAGGCACCTCACGGGAGTACAGCCTCGGGCCCTTGGCAGATGTTTACCAGTTTTTTGCCCCTTTCTCATAATTGGTTGCCATTCCTCTTCAAAATAAAGTGTCCAACATATCAGGGAGTGATGCCTTGAATGTCTGTCTTGCACCTGTTTTCTTTGCACATAACACGTATGGTTTTTGTCTTTTGGACACTTTATTTTGAAGAGGAATGGCAACCAATGATACAGAGGTAATGGGCCTCACCTCTTGTGATGTCGTCAAGGAATCACTCCCTGATATGACAACATAGGGAGAGAATCTGCTGATCTGCTGGGGCCTTATATTTTTTATCGAGTCTTGGCAGGACAGCCAGGATCGAATTTGGTCACTCCATCAATTTGAGACCTTCATTCCAAATGTGCTCGATTATTGGAATAGTGTGAGCTTCCTTTGAGGTAGGTCTTTAAAATCGTAGAGAAAACAGTCAGTCTGTTGGACATCTAGAGTGAGATGAAATCCCTTAGCAGCGCGGACCATCAAGTTGTGGAAGCTGCCAATGTCCACAGGAGGCAAAGCTAATGGTGATGTTGGTGGGGTATAAGGTGTGTGAGCCGGTTGAGGCGTCTGCACTGTGTCCACAGGCAAAGAATCCCTTGACGGATGTGATTTGGACTTCAGTGACGAAGATTTTTTCGCCGTCGACGGAGTCATCGACGAGAGAATAGACTTGCTCGTCGATGAAGATGGTCCCGTCGATGAAGGGTGTCCCGTCGACGAAGGGTGTCCCGTCGACGAAGGGTGTCCCGTCGACGAAGGGTGGACCGTCGACGAAGTGGCAACCGTCGACGAAGTGGCAACCGTCGACGAAGTAGTCGTCGGCGGTTAGGCAGTCGTCGACGAAGTAGATGTCGACGAGGCAGGTCCTGTCGACTTGCAACGGCCCGTCGACGATGCCGTAATCTTGATCGACGACGAGGAGTGCGTCGACGAATGGCGCGTCGGCTGTTGTTTCTTCGTCGACGAGGTTGATCTGACAGCCGACGACGTGATCTTTAAGACAGAGGTAATGGGACTCACCTCTTGTGATGTCGTCGACGAGGTGGACGCTGTCGACGTAGTTCTCGAAGATATTGAGCAAGCAGTCGTCGAAGTGGAGACAGCATCCACGGATTTCGTCGTCGATGTCGTCGACGGACGCGTCGACGAGCCCGTCGACGAGCCAGTGCCCGTTTTTGAGGAGGAAGGCATGGCTTTGGACAATGACGCCAGAGAGCCAGGTCTCGTAGGCGCAATAGGAGGTAAATCCTGTGGGGAGACAACTTTAGAGATTTCAACAAGTCTCTTTTTCTTAAGAAAAGGAGAAGGCATCTCTGACTCCGACCCACGCTTTTGAGAGGTCTTTGACTGGAAAGAAGAGACACTCATCCTCCGAGACCACAGTGTCCGTTGTCTTCAACTTCTGAAGCCGCAGAAGGAGACGGGCCTCTCTGTCCCTTAAAGTTTTAGGTGGAAGAGTACGGCAGTACTTACAGGTCTTCACTTCATGGTCCGGGTAGAGGCAGTAAATACATTTACTGTGTGGATCTTCATGAAAGAGACGCAATTTTCCACAGAATGGACAAGGTCTGAACAAAGATTTCCTTGAAGAAGACATTTTGAGAAGAAAAAACAGCTAAGAAAGTTGAAAACTGAGCAGAGCTCAGGGAGACTCCCTTCACACGAGGTGCGGTAGAAAATCTGAGGACTTGGGCTTCTGAGGAGAAGGTTCTAGAGGGAACTACAGCCTGATTGGCTGGAATGTGGACCAAAACATAATGACACTTATATGTTACTAAGTTGAGTTTCTCCCTTAGGCTTTCTATGGGCCTATTCTGTTCTATGGTACTTTTGACATTTTTGGATACTTTACTGTATTTTATGTATGTATATATATAATTATTGTAATTTTTAATTTATATATGCACATATTACTGCTATTTTATGTACCGTGGGACTCCCACTTCGACAACAGGGAATATTCAAGCATGTGAATCTATGAAAGACACCCCTAATACTGGAGAAAATGGGATAGAGGATACTACCGGACAGACCCTACACCACGGAAAACCATGATACCATCGGAGGCTGGAAATGAGCCCATGGAAATAGGAGCAGGAAGAGCCCCGTTATCCAGAGAAGAAAGGGAGAGTCGCAGAGTTCAAGGGTTGTGCATGTACTGTGGTAAAAAAGGACATTATGTAAGGGAGTGCCCTTCTAAACCAAAGATCCCAGGGGCTTGGTCTCGAAAAAAGAAGGTGGCGGTGTCCTCCATGAGTCCGGTTGAATGTAAGATTGAGGAACCCAAAGGGGAGTTTGAGAAAGAGAAGAATTGGCCAAGTCCATCGTTGTCCGTTATGGCCTTACAGAACACTGAGTCGCACATCGTACTTCCTATGTGGCTCGACAGTAATAAGCATTTCTATCAGGTTATGGTTATGATCGACTCAGGGGCAACGGGGAACTTCATAGAAAGTGGGTTGGTGACAAGTCTTGCTTTACAGAAGGTGTCCAGAGAAGCTCAGGAGAAGGTGTTGGCAGTTGATGGCAAACCTTTGAAATCCGGTCTTATTACCAAGCAAACCAAAGTTGTGGTGTTGACAGTTCCGGTTATTAATGGGAGACATAGGGATTAACTGTCTCTGAACATAAGAGGCCTCACAGTACGAAGTGATCCAAGGAATGTCGTGGTCCAACATTGGGAAACCAAAACTATACAGTTCCTGGCTGAGGGGCGTCATTTAGTCCCACATAAAAACACAGGCAGCTGCGTTGTGGTTTCCTTTTGTAGTAGCTACAGCAGTCGAAAAAGAGGTGATATTGCCCGTAGTGTACCAGTCTTACAGAGATGTATTTAGTAAAACCAAGGCAGAGCAGTTACCGCCTCACCGAGTGTATGATTGTCGAATAGACCTGGTAGAGGGGGCAACCATACCGGCTTGTCGTGTGTATGCGCTATCTGTGCCAGAGACAAAACACTTGAAAGAATACTTAGATCATTATCTGGAGATAGGGTTTATTAGGCCTTCCCGATCCCCTGCTGTCTCTCCTTTGTTTTTTATAGCTAAGGCTAATGGGGATTTGCGGGCCTGGTGGACTATCGCATGCTCAATGAGTTCACAGTACGCAACATATACACATTAGCACTTATTTCTGTGATGCTTGACCAGGTGAGGGATGCCAAGATTTACACCAGGTTGGATCTGAGGGGCGCATACCATTTGGTGCATGTTCGAGAAGGGGAGGAATGGAAGACTGCCTTCAAGACATGTTACGAGTTGTATAAATATACTGTGATGCCGTTCGGGCTTTGTAATGCTCCGGCGGCAATCCAGTATTTCCTTAACGATGTCTTGAAGAAGTATGTGGACCTATGTGTAGTGGTGTACATAGACGACATTCTCATTTATTCTGAAGAGGTTGAAGTATACACACAAAACAAGTTAACAAGATGTCACAGAGACTGCGGGACCACAGTCTTTTTTGCAAACTGAGCAAATGTGAGTTTGGAGTGAGTGAGGGGGTATTTCTGGGTGTTATGCTTTGTCCTAAAGGGTTACACATGTCAGAGCGAAAGGTGCAGACCTGGCCTACTCCTAAAAGCGTGAGGGATGTTCAATGCATCCTGGGATTTGCAAACTATTACTGTAGATTCATCCTCCGTTTTTCCCAGGTAGCTGTTCCTTTTTCACGTTTGCTTAGGGAAGTGTCTTTCCAGTGGCCTAGTGAGGCTGATGAGGCTTTTGCATATCTTAAACGAGCTTTCACCTCTGCTCCGGTGCTTGCTCATCCTAAACCAGAGTTTCCTTTTGTAGTAGAAGCTTATGCTGCGAATGAAGCAATTGGGGCCATTCTGTCACAAAGAGAGAAGATCACTGGGCAGCTCCACCCTGTGGCCTATCTGTCTAAGAAACTGAGCTCAGCGGAAAGGAACTACACAATCGCAGAAAAGGAATTATTGGCGATCAAGAAGGCTTTTCAGGAGTGGAGACAGTACTTGTGAGGAGCCGTTTTTCCTGTCACAGGGAATTCGGATCATAGAAATCTTTAATTTAGGAAGACAGCTCGGCATCTCTCACAGCGACAAATGAGGTGGATGCTGTTTTTTGCAGAAAATGATTTTGTTATAACTTTCAGGCCTGGGGTTGACAATCGTAAGGTGGATTCTTTGTCCAGACAGGAGGCGGTGGAGGATTCTAACAGCAAGCCAGCTCTAGAGGCTATTGTTGAACCTTCAAAGGTGATGTGTGCTAGATGCGGAAAACTTCCTGGACAAAATAAGACAAAGACTAAACCAGAGTGGGTCTCTTGGGATACAATGGAGTGTGGGCACCCAATGAAACAGGGGCTTCCTTTCCATGACAACAAACTGTATCTGCCCACATCAAACTTGCAGAAAAAGGCGTTCACTTGGTGTCATGAATCACTGGTGGCCGAACATCCGGGAGTGCGTAAAACCATCCAGTTAATACAACAACATTTTTGGTAGAGAACTTTGAATCAGGATCTTTGTGGGTGGCTCGGTGTGAAGAATGTGCCCAAGCCGAAAATGAAAACTGTAGGAAAAAAGGGAAGCTTATGCCCAGGCCTACCCCACAGCGACCTTGCCAAAACATCAGCTGACTTCATTACAGGGTTACCTCTCGATCAGGTAAGTTCAGCTATCTTGGTTGTCATTGATAGTCTCACTAAGCTGGGACACTTTATCCCCTGTACAAATCGTCCTACAGCAGGACAAACTGCTCAGCTGTTATTGAACAATGTCATACATTTACATGGCGTGCCAGAAGTGATCGTATCGGACAGAGGCCTCAGTTCATAGCCAGGTTTTGGAGGACATGGTCAAGCACTGCATATCCCTTCCACGCTGTCTACAAGCTTTCACCCACAAACAGATGGGCAAACGGAAAGATTAAATCAGACCTTAAAGAAATCTCAGATGCTATGCTAAGGAGGCCCAGAAGTCTTGGATATCACTGCTCTGGATGGCGGAATTAGCATACAACAATACCTGGCATAGCTCGGTGGGTGTGTCGGCTTTCTGTGCTACTTATGGCTATGATGCAAGAATCCTTCCCATCAGTATTCCCGAGGAGGTGGCAAATCAGCCCACAGCCATGTGGCAAAAAGGAAAACTGCACAACGTGCATCAGGGAGTCAGGAAACATCTGTTGAAAGCCAAACAAGAGTACAAGAAGTGGGAGGATCGTCATAGAACGGATGGGCCTAGATACCAAGTGGGAGACAGAGTATGGCTATCCACAAAGAACATCCATTTTAAGCTGTGTAATGTGTTTTACCCCACGTTCATTGGGCCGTACACCATAGTGAAACACATCCACCCTGTGGCGTACAAGTTGCAGCTGCCGGGTATGCTTCGGATACACTCAGTTTTTCACTGCAATCTGTTGAAGCCTGCTCTGTCAGCCAGGAGACGTTCTCCTCCTCCAGTGTTGTGTGACGGGGTTATGAATATAAGGTGAAGAGCATTCGGGATTCCAAATGGATAAGGAATGTTCTGTGGTATCTGGTTGCGTAGAAGGGGTATTCGGCGGAGGATGATTCCTGGGAGCCGAGTCAGAACGTACATGCCCCTGCAGCAGTTCGCTCCTTTCATAGAGGGTTTTCAACAAAGCCTGGCCCTAGGAGGAGCTAGTTGGGAGGGCCTACTGTCAGGGTTGGTCTCAGCGGCGCCTGCCTCGCAAGTACTATAACTACATCTCCCATGATGCCTTGAGGGAAGGAAGTACTTGAGGCGAGGTAACGCATCAGCCGATACGCGTAATTCCGGTGTTTGAAGTATTCCGCTCTCGTTGAGGGAGAGAGCGGTCTGACGGCACGGAGAAGGATTCCTGCCTCCTTAAGTGCTACTGACGCTGGAGTTGGCTGGAGTCGATCATCCGGTGTTTCCATTATGGCGGTGAGCACTCCGGTCTCCAGGGACATGCTAGGAGACAGTGTGGTTGGTGTTTGTGCAGCACGCTCCCAAAGCGGAATGCAGTGGCGAGTCGCTGCGCATTTCCGTGTTTAGGGGAGGTTTTGGAGATATATATTATTTTGGTTACTTGTCATCTACTGAAGCAACAAGGGGGTGAAATATAACCCGCATTGCGGTGTGCTTTTAACTTTCTATTGTCCTTGATGATTCTGGCATTGAGTAAGAGCGAAGCACAGTGTTGATAGGAACCACGCGTTACCGTGTTCTTAAGAGTTACTGTTCATGAACTTCACGGCAGAGCAGAACGCGGTGGTATACAACCACGCCTCACAGTATCTGCGGATTATTCTTTGTATCTGCCTTTTGCTTTTACCTTTTTATTTGGTCGACATGGGAAGGAAGGGACCCTAACTTTTCTTTATTAATTTTCCAAGGGTTCTCCGTGGAAAGGTTTCCATTACCGGATGTTGAAACATATACAACAACCATTTAATAAGTCTTCTGTTTGAATGATGGTATGTGTGTGGGGGTGACCAACCATTGATGTGTCAATTTTATCATGTGTTGTGGGTTATGCTACTTATGAGAAACTCTCTTATTATTACAGGCAGAAGACAGGGCTTGAGAAAGGTTTTTGGGGTACTACTGAGCTGAGATTGTGATCAGTTCCCTAAAAAGTATAAGAAGAGTTTTAGTGAGAATACATGAGAGTAGTCTATTTGATGTGCTCTGTTTATATCTTTTGTCTTTTGTTATTTAAGGTTCCCTTCCCTGCTGTCCATTCCCTTTCTTTTCCCTCGCCTGATCACTCGAGCACTCTGTATATTTTATTTGGGGTGTTGGTGATATCAGGAGGTGGACCCTTACTTGCGGCAACTGGATCCTGCGGAGCACAACCTGACAGAAGCATCCATTTTATGATACTAAGGCTCTTTAAAACTATTACCGGTTAGGTCAGTGTGTACATGTCTCTCCCTCTAGAAGGGTGGAATCCTACCCCCGCTGCTAGGACTGGCTGGGTTTGGTAGGATTCCAAAGTGTTTGACACCAAACACAACATGTTTCCATGCAGCCCTTCCAAAGTTAGCATTTACTGCAAAGTTATAATGCACTCAAGAGTATATGGTCTGGCTGCATCAACAGCTCAGAGAATAGATTCCGAAAGCTGCAGAAGGGTCCTGCTCATGCATGGGCACCCTCTCACAGAAAACCAAGCTCTCTGCCTTCAGGATTGATAAGGCCTGCCATAGGAGTGACTGATGGGTTTATATGTGTCAGTGATTTAAAGGTTGATATAGGTAACCTATATCTTAGTAAGGGGTGCATGCACCACCTTACTCAGGCTGCAGTATCAGACCTGTGGTGCCATTTTGGAAGGCTTCCCAAGGGTGGCATAATACATGTTTCAGCCCCTGGTAGCCCTCTGGCGTACCTATGCCCTTAGTACCTAAGGTACCACATACTATAGACTCACAAGGGTAACCCAGTAACCAATCTGGAGTGTACCTAAAGTACATGCAATCATTTTAGAGAGGAAGCAGCTAGGCTGGGATCCTGAATAGCAGGGCCCCAGCCAGACTTAAGTCGAGAAACCGTGAAACACCAGCAAAACATTGGGGGTTACCATAGTAAGCAGATCCTACTCTCCTACAAGGGGCTTTTTGTAGTCGCTCTGTCTCTCTATTCGGAATCCGGCTTTGTGCTCGTGCATACGAGGTTGCCATCTTCACAGCATGTTCCAGGGTCAGTCTGGCATGTTGACAAAGCCAACACTAGGTCCCATAGGGCAAGGCCTCCAAGTACTGCTCTTAGTATATTTGGCAGTTCGGGCTGGACTGTTCCCATGAGGCACAGGGTCAGACTGATTTGCATATGGCCATGTCTGAACTGGGCTGGCAGAGTGGGCTAAAGAACGGTGATGGATTAAACCCAGATCTTTTGACTGGGTGTGAGTGTTTGATTGATTCTGATGCTCCGTCCATCGGCACCCTCTTTTGTACCGCTTTTGGCCGCCATAAGTGTGGCAGGGTATGCTCAGACGTGAGTCCCTTGCTCACTTTGCCACTGGATTCAAGCAAGCCGGGCTGAAGACGGCTGGAATGCCAGAAACCGGTCCTCAGAAGCTTGTTTCCGGTCCAGGGAAGACATGGCTTGGCAGTTCGGGCTGGACTGTTCCCATGAGGCACAGGGTAAGACTGATTTGCATATGGCTATGTCTTAACTGGGGTGGCAGAGTGGGCTAAAGAACGGTGATGGATTAAACCCAGATCTTTTGACTAGGTGTGAGTGTTTGATTGATTCAGATGCTCCGTCCATCACCACCCTCTTTTGTACCGCTAAGTATATTTTGGCCATGATCCCCTCGCGTGTGGAGTCCAGGGGCTTAAGCCAGTGGTCGGCTGCATCCTTTAGTTTATAGAACAGTACTTTCGGTGTGTTCCCTGGTGCTCCCCCTTCTTGCCGAAACGTAAGTCTGTGGGACTCATCATCCACGCCCAACCGATCCATGATGAATTGCTTTACATGGCCGTATGTTGCCGTCCCATACCTGTTAGTAATCTGACAAGCGGCTTGGGCCTCGCCCGTGAGCAGAGGGGCAAGATAGAAGGGCAAACAGTCTACAGGCCAGGTACTAGCCCTGGCGGCCCTCTCGAAGTTCAGGAAGAAGGAAACGGGGTCCCCAGGAACGTACTTCTGCAATGGAATTACGGTTCCGGGCAATGTACATGTTCTTCCTTGACCCAGAGTCAGTAAAAGCTGGTTATGTCCCTCCGCCAACCTGGTCATATTCTCAGCCTGTGCCTGTATGGCGGAGGTAAAGACAGCTTGGTCGATCTCCACTTGGTTGGCGTTCTTCTCGATCGCCCATTCCAACTCAGTATCTCCTTTTCTTAATTGGTAAACGAGGGTATCCATCCTGTGTCAGATGGAGGCTGCCTACATGCTCCACCAAAATGTCATAAGAACCCACGGCCGGGTCCACGTAAGTACGGAAAGAGAACCAGCACAACAAATCGTCTCAGTAATTGCTACTTTTATTCTGAGGTTACAGGTGTGTGGGAACTGTAAGCAGTTCGTTGGTTACAAGGGTCTTTGGTAAAGAGCCGTGTCAGGTCCAGTCCAGATTCAGGAGACGCTGTCGTCCTCAGCAAACAGGGAAATCATAAGGAAACAAAAGAATATAGAATACCACAGTCAGTGGTTTGGCCAGTATTTTATGCTATAATTGGGGGGGGTCAGTGAGGGAACATGGCGTACGTCCACCTCATGCAGCCCCGCTTAAAAGATGTCCTCCCTCTTAATACCTCGCTTCCCCACCCAGTTCCCCGAGAATCCCCGTAGACTCTGCCGTACCTTGTCCAGTCACCCCCCTCCAGGAGAGTGGCGGGCAGCTCTTTTCCACATGGCTCTCCAGGAGTCTTCTCCACTTCTTGCAGCTCGGCTTCTGCACCCTCCGCCTAGTCCACCCGATGGTTCTCGTGTTCTCCTTGTCTCTCCTTCGTTTCTCTGGCTCCTTCCTTCCTCCCGTTAGTCTCGCTCTCTCTCTCGAGTAAAAAGCCCACTACCACCTTCTTCGCTCTGCAGACTTCCGATTGGCCAGTTAGGTGTGATGTTGTAAGGCGGGGCTCCACCTCTCGGCCATCGCGTTCCGAATTAAAGGGCCAGTCAGCAGCCTGTGTGTGAAGGGTCAAGACTTCAGTCGTAACATATGGGGCCGCCCGTCATCTCTTCCCCATGTCCGGTGCAAACCTCCTAAACAACGTGATAGCGAGGAGGAGGCAGATACTGGCTGCCCAGGACAGGAGGAGGAGACAGGACTGGATATTCAGTCATGCTAACATTGTTGGATAAGACCGAGGAGGAGATTTATGACCAGTACAGGCTGAGTAGCACGGTCATACTAGACCTCATAGACACCTTGAAGCCACAACTGGAAAGCAGAACCCTGTGCAGCAATGCAATCCCCACACATGTGCAGGTGTTGTGCTCCCTCCCCCTCTTGGCCACTGGTATTTACTAGGATGTAATTGCAGTGGCTGGTGGTGTGCCTCAGAGTGCGCTTAGACGCCATGCTATACCACATCCATCAACACACATACCTGCCCAGCGATGATGAGGAAGAAAACAAGTTACTTACCTGTAACTACAGTTATCCAGTATTGGTATCTTTCATAGATTCACATGCCTGAATCATTCCCCGTCGTCGAGGCGGGAGTCCCACGGTAAAAATATATACAATAGCAGTGCCTAAAAAGTTCTTGTAGTAGGCTGGAAAAGACTAAAAGGCCTAACTAGGCCCAAAACTTGGCAGCCTATCTACCTCATTATGTAAAAAGACCTGAAATAGTAGCCTCAGCCAATCAGCTGTCCTCATCCTCTAGAACCTTCCCAGCCCAGGCAGTTCTCCTCAGATTTTCCCAGCACAAGTGAGAAGTATCCATAAAAAGAACTGCCCTGCCGGGAGGAGGGTGGGTGCATGTGAATCTATGAAAGATACCAATACTGGATAACTGTAGTTACAGGTAAGTAACTTGTTTTCTTATCCAGTATTGGGGTATCTTTCATAGATTCACATGCCTGAATCAGAGTAGCAAGCAGTGACATCATGTCGGTCGTTAGAGGAAGGTGGGAGACAAAATAAAATGTATCGATCCCCACACAACCTGGAAGGTTATAGAGCACAAACATGTTTACATAACATATGCATTAAAAACCTTCATATAGAACATTATAGACTAGGACAGCATTTGAAAGATTAGAACATTATAATGAAATATGCTTAAAACAGTCAAATTATGAAGAAAAAGACTATACAAAGTCTAACCTTAGTGAAGGAGATGCCGCAGAACCGCTTCCCCAACCACTGTGTCATCATGAGTTGCCGACTGCAGACAGTAGTGCTTCGTAAAAGTGTGCACACTTTTCCACGTAGCAGCTCGGAAAATGTTCTCCAGCATAACTCCAGTGAAAAGGGCCGTCGACGCGGACATCGTTCTGGTGGAATGTGCTTTAACCTTTCTTGTTAAAGGTTTGTTAGCCTTTTCGTGACAGAAGAGAATTGTAGATGACAACCATCTAGCTATAGTCGCCTTTGTTACAGCTTGACCCAAGGTGGCTTGACCATAAGCAACACAAAGCTGACTAGATTTGCGTATGTCCTTTGTTTTTTGAAGATAAAACTTAAGGCACCGTTTCACATCTAAGGAATGTAATACCTTTTCTGCCAGAGTTGACAGTGTTGACAGTGCTACAGGCCTTTAGAATTCGGTATTTTACCACCCAATACAATTGGGTGGTAAAATACCGAATTCAGGTGTACTTGCACATCTGTGCATGTACACCTGTGCCATACAGACATGCCCTTAGGGCATGTATGTGTGTCACATGGCACACAAGCCAGTACTTGGGGTGCTATAGGGTGTCAAAGTGACACCCCCTGCACCTTTGCAGGATTTGGTATTTACCGATTCGGTATTGCCCATTGATTCCTATGGGCTTCAAGGCCCATAGGAATCAATGGGCAATACCGATTTGGTAATTACCGAATCGGTAAATAACGAATCCTACCGATTCGGTAAAAATTACCGAATTTATACCTACATCTTATTTACCGATTCATAAATACCGAATCGGTAAAATTCGGTATTTATGATCAGTAAATAAGATTTACCTACATCTGGCCCATAGTTATACAAGATTGTACATATGTTAGAGGCTGATTCAAAATATTGTCTCTAGACTCTCAAAAAATAGAAGTTCTGTTCTCTAAGAATAGTTCTACTTTAAGCAGGCATGGGGAATTCCCAGGTTGCTGGAGGTTTGGTTTGTTGAAAGAACTCGTGCTCTCTAGGAGTCTAAGGAAGTAGCCTTGCCATATTTGGGCTGCATAGGCTATGACTAAATATGTGTATGACTCTTATGCCTTTATAAGGACATGATTTATTATAACCATATAAGGGCATAAATCTGGAATATTTAATTAGGGTCCTAGATACATTCACAACACTGTCTTGGCCAACGGGGAGCAATGATGATGAGATTGCAATGTTCCCTCTTCATCTTTTGCAGTATCTTCGGAATGAGCAGGATCGGAGGATAAGCGTATGCAAATATTCCAGACCATCTCATTAAAAGGGCATTTCCCCTTGATCCCTGTTGAGGAAACCTGCTGGCGTAAAACAGGCATTTGCGGTTCTGCTGCGTGGCAAACAGATCCAGTGTTGGTGTTCCCCATGTTTGAAAGATCCTCTCCACTTGATGTAGCTCGAGCTCCCATTCGTGACAGCCTCTGAAAGTCTTGCTGAGGTTGTCGGCTAGAGAGTTCTGGACACCTTGCACATGTTCTGCTCTGAGGGATATGCCGTGGTGTATGACCCACTCCCACATCTCTTGAACTTCCAGGGAGAGGGTGAGAGATTTTGTTCCCCCTTGTTTGTTTATATAATACATGCTGGTGGTATTGTCCGTGCGCACCAGGACTGACAAATTCGCAATCCGTGGAAAGAAGGTTTGCAGGGACAAAGATGGCTCTCCGCTTCAGGCTGTTGATATGTTTCTGCTGATACTGATGAGACCACCGCCCTTGAATCTGAAGGCCCTGGAGTTGACCTCCCCAACCTTCCATGGAAGCATCTGTTGTCAGGGTGAACTCTGGTATGTCGTGGAGAAATGTGAGGCCTGGTGACAAATTGTGTTCCTTCGACCACCAAAGAAGGGCTTGCTTCATCTTGGATGTTACTTTTATGCGGTTGTCGAACGACCCGTCTGCTTGCTTCCACTGCCGATGTAATTCTTCCTGCAGTGGCCTAATTCTGAGTCTCGCCATGGGGATGAGACTGATTGCAGATGAGCACATCCCTAGAAGGGAAGCAAATGTTCGGACCGAAAGAGACCTTCTTGCAAATATTTGTTTTGCCAGGTTTAACAGTTTGGTTTGCCGCTCTTGAGTCAAGAACGCCTTGCACTGGCCTGTGTCCAATACCGCTCCCAGACAGGTTAATTCCTGCCGGGGTTGGAGCTGAGATTTGTTTGCATTGAGGGTCAGTCCCAGATTGGAGAACAGAGAGAGGGAACTCTTGACCGCTTCCTTTGTGGAGTTCTTCGATGGTCCTTTTAGGAGCCAGTCGTCGAGGTACGGGAAAACTTGTATTCCCTGTGATCTCAGCATGGCCGCTACCGGGGCTAAACACTTGGTAAATATCCTTGGTGCTGATTTCAGGCCGAATAGGAGCACCTTGAATTGAAAGTGGACGCCAGCCACAGCAAACCTCAGGTATTTGCGGTGTTTTGGATGAATAGGGATGTGGAAGTAGGCATCTTCCAGATCGAGAGAAGTCATAAGGTCCCCTTTGTTGAGACAATTCAGAATATCTGTTTGTGTTACCATGCGAAAACTCTGTTTCTTCAGATATTTGTTGAGCTTGCGCAGATCCAAAATTGACCGTCACTCTCCTGAATTTTTCTCTACGAGGAAGAAGCGAGAATAAAATCCTGTCCCTTTCTGAGTGGAGGGAACTCGTTCCATCGCATTCTTGTGTAGTATCTTTAAGGCCTCTTTGAACAATAAGGGAAGACGAGGGGGAGGGGGACCCCTGGGCGGCACTGTTGGTGGTTTTTGCAAAAACTCCAGAGTGTGTCCATTCCTGACAAGATCCATGACCCACTGATCCGAAGTTATGCTCCGCCACTTTTGGTAAAAGGCGGAAATCTTGGCGCCCACGGGCAAGGGAGGATAAATTACCTTACGTCCGGCAAAGCTCATTGGAGCTTGTTGGAATCACGCCCTTGATTGTTTGAGCGCCGTTTCCCTCCCTGACGAGAGAAACTACCAGAGGCGGGCTGTCTGTAGGATGATTGATAGTACGGTTGCTTGTACTGAGACTGGTACTGTCAATTTTGCTGGTTGGAATAATTTCCCCTGGAGGAATAACCACGGCCCCTTGCTCCTCTAAAGGATCCTCTCCTGTATTGTAGGGTACCTAGTGATTTGGCAGTGTCCGTATCCGTTTTGATAGCCAGCAACGCATCATCAATGTGTTTGCCAAAGAGCGAGTCCCCAACGTAAGCCATGTCCAAAATCTTCGTTTGGACCTCAGGTCTGAAGGAGGTAGCCAACCCTGACGCCTGAGGACTGCTGCTCCCGCCAATTGCCTAAAATTGGTGTTAGATATATCAAGGGCGCAATCAATGATCTCCGATGCCGCCCTTTCTCCCTCAATGTCAGGATCTTGGTTTCTTAAGTCCCCTTGAGTTCCTCAGGAGCAGCACCCAAAAACCCACTAAAGCACTGGAACGCTAAGACTTCCCTGTTTCCTTGACTATGAACTACTATGAACCATGTTCCAGAACCTAGGAATAAAGGTTAGCTCGGACCTGATATAATGAGTCTCAGCAATAGCATTACTTGGAATTAAATATCATCTTTCTATAGAAACAAAACAAAGATTGACTTTCCACCATGTAATATTTATATTCAGATAAGCAAGTTGGCACAGATATAAAATAACGACATAATTTACACTTTAAACTCGGTGATTCATCAAGGGTTTCTACACAATCATCATTGTTATTCAGCACGCATTAAATGTTCTCAAAAAGCTAACCACTGTTTGTTTCACAGCATAGCACGCATGAAATGTTCTCATGAAATGTTCTCAAAAGCTAACCACTGTTCGTTTCACAGCATAGTAAAATACAAAACTTGACTCTATGTTTCAATCACAATGAAGCCGATACGAGGCCCAAAAGAAGTCAGAATCTGAATCAAAGGCTTTCCGCCGAGAAATATTGTTCATAATGCGTTTAAACAGAACTAGATGCCAAAGACAATCAGGCAAGTCCAAATCTAGTAGCAGGGGTCCTGTGGTATCGTTCGGCAAACAAAAGTCCTTAAAGTTACTAGAGAAACGCCCCTCGCGTTTTGCCTAACGAGCGTCTTGCAAGAATCACCCGCCGGCAACTCTTGCTTTCATCATGAAGAACAGAAAAGGATAAATCCTACCTGCGTTTTCAGCAAGCGGATATTCGTGGTAGATTACTACCATTAAACAGGAAACGGAGTTTGGAACATCGGCGAAGTCCTCTGCATCCAGGAACGAAGACCGGACTGGAAACAGGAGACCTCCGATCTCGGGAATCAGGAAGGAATAATCCGCACGGCGTTTTGGGCGTGGCAGCTTTTATAGTCCCAATCGAAGTACAGGGGCTGCAGAGGGAAAAAAGACCTCGGCAGCAAAATCACAATGGAACCTCCTGAAGCCCAAGGGCCAACAAGCACTGGCAAAGCGGGAACACGCCCAAGTGAAGTGCAACAACAAGCATTGGCACAATACCGAGGTCAAATAGGTGCATGGGCAAAACACAGTAACACAAAGTGCAATAAGCATTGGCAAAGTCAAAACATAGTAACACAAATTGCAAGAACAACACAGGGTGCAAGTCTATGATGCCACAATGAACATACATTGCCATAGTCAGTGATTCAGTGATAAGGTGCAAAACAAGAATAATGCAACAGACACCGCAGAGAGAGCAAGGATCCTGACAGTGCCCCCCAACAAAAATGGAGACACCCCCCCCCCAGTGCCCTAAAACCGAGAGACCGGGTGTCTGGCATGAAAAGATCGCACCAAACGGGGAGCATGAACGTCCACCTCAGACACCCAAGAATCTTCCTCAGGGCCGTAGCCCTTCCAGGAAAGCAGATACCATAGCTTCCCCCTCACGCGCTTACAGTCCTTTATACAACGCACCTCATACTCGTCCTGACCTTTTACAAGAAGAGCTGGAGGACGAGGCCTCCGTTTGGCAGTCGCTTTCTTTAACAGAGAAATGTGGAACACAGGGTAAATTCTCATACCTTTAGGAAGGAGCAGTTTGTAAGACACAGGATTCACACATTGAACAATTTTATACGGACCAATAAACTTTGGATGGAACTTGTAACATTTTCTGAACTGAAAGTTCCTGGTAGAAAGCCAAACCATGTCACCTACATGAAGATCTGGACCCTTTTGTCGCTTTCTGTCTGCAAACTTTTTGTATGTGGCTTTAGCTTTTAACACATTAGTTCGTAAGGCTTTAGTAATGCGTTCCATTTCTCTGAAATGTGAATCCAGGGAAGGTATATTGGTCTTTTGATGAGCTAGTAGCAAAGGCGAGAAATGGGGATGTCGGCCATAGACCGCAAAAAAGGGCGACAGACCTGTAGAAGCATTCTGCAGATTATTGTATGCGAACTCAGCTTCCCATAACAGAGCTAACCAGGAACCTTGCTTTTTGAACAGAAAACATCTTAGATATTGTTTCAAGACCTGATTAACTCGTTCAGTTTGCCCATCCGACTCAGGGTGGAAACTAGTGGAAGTGTTACTAGTAATGCGAAGAGCTTTACACCAGGCCTTCCAGAACTGCGAGATGAACTGTGAACCACGGTCTGAAGTTATGGACCTAGGAAGGCCGTGTAGACGAACCACGTGTTCCAGCAATAATTGGACTAGTTGAGAGGAGGTTGGAAGTCTAGGGCAAGCAATAAAGTGGGCCATCTTAGATAAACGATCCACTACCACAAGAATGGTAGTCATACCCTTCTCCTCAGGTAAATCCGTTATGAAGTCCATCGCAATGTCCTCCCAGACCTGTGTTGGGGTGGGAAGCGGAAGCAGGAGACCTTTTTTTCGACCATGTTCCACTTTAGCTTGAGCACAAACATCGCAGGCTTGTATGAAAGAGAGAACATCCTTATTCCAAGTTGGCCACCAGAAATTTCTCAGTATTAGTTCTTTGGTTTTTGCGATTCCAGGATGACCAGCTAATTGACTAACATGACACCACTGTAAAACCTGTGCTTGCAATTTCTTAGTTGGAACAAATAAGAGATTGGAGAAAAAGGGCAGATTTTGATGAATTGTTCTATTGGACCCTTCTTGAACCCAGGATAACAATTTGGGTATTGGCATTGCTTGTCTTATTTGCTGGAAGAAAACATCGGACATTGTGGCACCTACTATTTGTTTTTCGGAGAGCATACTTGCAGGTTTGGGATTTTGAAGAATATCGTCTGGCTTGTGATCATATCGTGACAAGGAATCTGCTTTGTTATTTTTTGTTCCGGGTCTAAAAGTTATGATAAAGTCAAATTCAGCAAAGAACAATGTCCAACGAAGTTGCCTGGGAGTTAAGGCCTTTGCACATCTTAGGAATTGTAGGTTCCGATGGTCCGTGTATACAGTTACAGTATGTTTGGCCCCTAATAAGTAGTGGCGCCATTCTTTAAAGGCATAACGAATGGCCAGGAGTTCTTTCTCTGCAATGGTATAGTTGGTTTCCGCAGGCAAACATTTTCTAGACAAGAAGGCTATGGGATGCAGTTCATTGGTTTTTTGGTCTTTTTGTGATAGAATAGCCCCAACCGCAAAGTCAGAAGCATCGGCTTCCACGATAAAAGGCATGTCCGAATCAGGATGTCGTAAAACAGGTGCTTGAGTAAAGGTTCTTTTAAGAGTTTGGAAGGAAGAGTCAGTGTCAGAGGTCCAAATGAATTTAACATTCTTCCTTAACAACTGAGTTAAAGGTGTAGCCAAGGTTGAAAAGTCCTTGATAAAACGGCGGTAGAAGTTAGCAAAACCTAAAAAGCGTTGGATATCCTTCACCGAAGTTGGGGTTGGCCAATCAAGGATTGCTTGGATTTTTCTTGGAGCCATAGTGATCCCAGATGGAGAGAGAATAAATCCAAGGAATTCAACCTTTGTGGTATGGAACTCACATTTAGACAGTTTACAGAACAAACCATGGGATCTTAAGGTGTTTAAGATGATCTTAACGTGTCGTATGTGTTCCTCTGTTGAAGATGAAAAAATTAAAAGATCGTCAATGTAAGCTATGACGAACCTATCTAAAAAGTCCCGTAGGACGTCGTTGATAAAAAATTGAAAGGCAGCTGGAGCATTGCATAAGCCAAAAGGCATCACACAATACTCAAACAAGCCAAAGCGAGTTCGGAAGGCTGTCTTCCACTCATCACCTGGTCTAATACGGACCAAGTGGTAGGCGCCTCGCAAGTCGAGCTTAGTAAAAATTGTGGCTGAGCGCACTTGATCAAGAAGTACCGGGATCAAAGGTAAAGGATATCGGTTCTTGATAGTGATGTTATTTAGTGCTCTGTAATCGATACAGGTGCGCAATTCTCCATTGCTTTTAGGCACAAAAAAGAGCGGAGAGGCTGCCGGAGACTTGGAGGGCCGGATGAAACCATTTTTCAAAAATTTGTCTAGGTATTCTCGAAGGTGAGTGTTCTCCAGTTCTGTCAAGGCGTAGATTCTACTACAGGGTATCTTGGCTCCTGGTACAAGATCAATGGCACAATCATAGTCCCTGTGTGGTGGTAGAGTTTCGGCCTTTTGTTCACAGAAAACATCGGTGTACTCTTCATAAATGGGTGGTAGGTCTATGTCTTGTTCGGCAGCTGTGGAAATATAAAGGGCAGATGCAGTATGCAGAAAGGAACTTGGGGAGTACTTTAAGTCCTTTTCAGGAACGCCACAACATTCTTGTTTACACCAAGAGGAAGTGAAGTCGACTGTACGTTCTGCCCAGTTGATACTGGGATTATGCATAGTTAGCCAGGGGATGCCCAAGATAACTCCGAATTGGGGTGCATCGATTACATCAAATGATATGGTCTCTTGGTGCTTTCTGGAACCTGCATCACAAACCATAGTGATGGGAGAGGTACAGTGAGTGATCATTCCTGAAGTTAGTTGGGTTCCGTCGACTGCGTAGACTATTTCAGGTTTTTCTTTTACAATAATGGGTATATTTGTTTTTGCAATGAACTTGGAATCAATGAAATTTCCGGTGGCACCTGAGTCAATCATTACTGCTACCAAAATTTGTTTCAGATTAGGTAAACTAAAAAAAACATTCAAAGTGAGATGAGGCACTGTTAACTGTAAGGTGTTAGCGATGGTTTGTTCAGGAGGAGATTGCCAACTCGAAAAAGTCTCCTGATCCAAATTCGAGTTCTCTAGTTTTCCGACTTAGTTTCCTTTTTGTCTCGAGGCCAAGAGTTCTTGGGTTTGAGCGAACATTCTCTAACGAAATGCCCCTTTTTTCCACAGTAGAGGCAAAGACCATTTTTTCGCCGAGTTTCTTTTTCCTCTGAAGTTAAGGGTTTTCTCAAACTTCCTATTTCCATGGCCTCAGTAGTTTCCTGGGTATTTGGAAGTGATCTATCCTTTGCTCTAGAAAAGATTCGGACATCTGTTCTCTTTCTATCTCCTTTGCGGTCAGCTACTCGATGGTCCAGACGAAGACTAAGTGCTATGAGATCTGCACAAGTTCGAGGTTGAGGATCGATTGGTGCAATAAGGTCTTTTAACTCATCTTTTAGCCCTTGATAATAAAGAGCAGCCCTCTTAGCTTCTGGCCAATCAGTCTCGGCTATAAGACGGTTGAATTGAGTAAGATAGTGTACTAGCTCCTTGTTTCCCTGTCTTAATTCTAGCAGTTCTCTATCGGCTGATCCAGTTATTGTATGTCTATCAAATATTCTTTCAAATTTACGTTTAAACTGCACCCAGTTGTACAATATAGGATCATCAGATTGCACCAAAGGAACCGCCCACATAGCTGCGTCACCACTCAAGAAGGAAATCAAAAAGGCAGTTTGTGACTGAGCATTTGGAAATGAAGCTGGCTTTACCATAAAATGCAACTGAACCTGCGTTAAAAAGGTCTGAAATTTGTTTGGTTCCCCAGCAAACCTCTCAGGCTGGGCCAACGGAACAGTAGTAGGTACAGTAACAGACACAGAAGGTGATGAACCAGATACATTTGCTTGATGTTGACCCAAAGATGGTGCTGAGTCCAAACGTGACTGCAAGTGAATTACCTTATTGGCTAAAGCTGCTGTTTCAGTTCTACTAACTGTTAATTCCGTCTGTAAATTCCCTATCATAGCACACAGATCATTCATGGTGGCATTCATTTGGATTTTGCTCGGGAGAAACAAAATTCGTGGGCGGATTATTCTGTCAGGATCTTGGTTTCTTAAGTCCCCTTGAGTTCCTCAGGAGCAGCACCCAAAAACCCACTAAAGCACTGGAACGCTAAGACTTCCCTGTTTCCTTGACTATGAACTACTATGAACCATGTTCCAGAACCTAGGAATAAAGGTTAGCTCGGACCTGATATAATGAGTCTCAGCAATAGCATTACTTGGAATTAAATATCATCTTTCTATAGAAACAAAACAAAGATTGACTTTCCACCATGTAATATTTATATTCAGATAAGCAAGTTGGCACAGATATAAAATAACGACATAATTTACACTTTAAACTCGGTGATTCATCAAGGGTTTCTACACAATCATCATTGTTATTCAGCACGCATTAAATGTTCTCAAAAAGCTAACCACTGTTTGTTTCACAGCATAGCACGCATGAAATGTTCTCATGAAATGTTCTCAAAAGCTAACCACTGTTCGTTTCACAGCATAGTAAAATACAAAACTTGACTCTATGTTTCAATCACAATGAAGCCGATACGAGGCCCAAAAGAAGTCAGAATCTGAATCAAAGGCTTTCCGCCGAGAAATATTGTTCATAATGCGTTTAAACAGAACTAGATGCCAAAGACAATCAGGCAAGTCCAAATCTAGTAGCAGGGGTCCTGTGGTATCGTTCGGCAAACAAATGTCCTTAAAGTTACTAGAGAAACGCCCCTCGCGTTTTGCCTAACGAGCGTCTTGCAAGAATCACCCGCCGGCAACTCTTGCTTTCATCATGAAGAACAGAAAAGGATAAATCCTACCTGCGTTTTCAGCAAGCGGATATTCGTGGTAGATTACTACCATTAAACAGGAAACGGAGTTTGGAACATCGGCGAAGTCCTCTGCATCCAGGAACGAAGACCGGACTGGAAACAGGAGACCTCCGATCTCGGGAATCAGGAAGGAATAATCCGCACGGCGTTTTGGGCGTGGCAGCTTTTATAGTCCCAATCGAAGTACAGGGGCTGCAGAGGGAAAAAAGACCTCGGCAGCAAAATCACAATGGAACCTCCTGAAGCCCAAGGGCCAACAAGCACTGGCAAAGCGGGAACACGCCCAAGTGAAGTGCAACAACAAGCATTGGCACAATACCGAGGTCAAATAGGTGCATGGGCAAAACACAGTAACACAAAGTGCAATAAGCATTGGCAAAGTCAAAACATAGTAACACAAATTGCAAGAACAACACAGGGTGCAAGTCTATGATGCCACAATGAACATACATTGCCATAGTCAGTGATTCAGTGATAAGGTGCAAAACAAGAATAATGCAACAGACACCGCAGAGAGAGCAAGGATCCTGACACTCAAGCACGATTTTGCGCGCCTCCTGTTGGCGATCCTCCGGGATCAGATCGAGGATTCTGACCGATCTGACCACATTTGTCTGTCATAACAGGCCATAATTGCTAACAAATTAGCTGCCTTAATGGAGGCTGCTGCGTTTGCAGAGAACTTTTTCCCTATTGCATCCAGTCTCCTGCCTTCCTTGTCAGGTGGCGTTGAAATCGGAGCTGAAGGGTTCTTGGACCTCTGTTGTGCCGCTTGAGATATGACCGAGTCCGGCCGAGGGTGTAATATTGAACAAGATGGTGTATCAAGTGGCGCGCGATACTTCTTCTCAATTCTTGGAAGGACTGCCGGAATGGAAGCGGGTGTTTTCATGATGTTGAGGCCCTCCTTCCATATGTAGTCAATAATTGGGATAGCCCTGGTAATCTTCCGATATCCCTCCTTAAAGTCATGCAAAAAGCAGTCAGACTGCTCCACTGTGACAGGCAATTCAAACCTGGTAGCCGCACGTTGCATAATGTTATGAAATCCGCCAATATCCTCAGGCGGAGAATTTGGCGGGTGCGGTGTAGGCGCTGAAGGCATGGGAATGACAATCATCCCACGGATCCGTAGGTGTAACATCTGGCAACTCGCCCTCTTCCCTGCCATCATCCTCTTCAGGAGAAGAGGTATCCGTGTCAACTTGGGGTGTAGGGTTTGCATCCTGCCTAGGCGACAAAGGAGCTTGCGGCGAAGGAGGCCTTGGCATCTCAACTGGCAGAGGCGGCACAAATGGTGCAACTGGAGTTGGAGGAAATCTCTGGCGATAGTCTGCCAACATAGCTTGTAAGTCTTGTATCAAAGTAGGTGGCAAATGACTTGAGTCCTCTGAACGTGGAGGTCTTGTATGGTGCGATGGCTTTGACAAGTCCACGTGGGCGTAATGCTCTTGCTCATCGTCCTCCTCCTCTTGATACTTAATGTTCAATTGTGAAGAGTGACGGGCAACCCCAAAAGGGCCTTCATCCTCTTCTTCGTCATCAGAATACTCCTCCACATATGTCTCCAAAATGTGTGATGGTAAAAGTGGAGAAATGTGAGAGTAGTCCTGTCTTTGATAAGTTTTCATTTGGAAACGGGTATACTGCACTCTCGTTGCAGGTGTGTTGAGCAACAGTTGAGCTGATGCTATTGCTTTTGTAGAAGACGATGACGAAGAGCTTGTTATAGAATGTGGTGTCGTCACTGGAATTGCTATCGACGGTACGGTCGATGGTTTTACCGTTGATGGAGCTGTTATCGACAATGATGTTGTCGTCGACGAGGCTGTCGATGGTGTCTTTGTCGACGAACTCTTCGTCGACGAGGCCGTCGATGGTGTCTTAGTCGACTCCTTCGTGGACGAGGCCGTCAATGGTGTCTTCGTCGACGGAACAGTCGTCGACGGGCTTGTTTTCGTCGACGGGGTCTTCGTCGAAGTGGCTGATGGGATCTTCATCGACGGAGCCGACGTCGACGGGATAGTCGACGATGATGTCAACGGCAATTGGCTTTTCGTCGACGAAGGCTTTATAGGCGACAACAAAATTTTTGCAGACAACAAAGGAGAAGTAATAGCTTAAGTGGTGACCGTTGCAGAAGAAGTTGAAGAGGTAGAAGTCAAAGTAGTAGTATGAGGAGACACCAGAGAAACAGTCTTAGTCTGGGCTGTACTCACAGTGAACTGTCTTGATGGAGACGAGGTACTCCTTGAGGGTTCTGAGGCTCTCTGAGAGGGTTTAGATTTTTTCTTCCTCTCAGGAGAAGAGCTCTCTCTGGATCTGGCTCTCTTGCTGGAGGTGGAGGCCTTGTCCTCATCATCTGTGGAAGATGATTTTAACCATAAAAGAACCCTTCCCTCTCTATCCCTGATAGTTTTAGTAGGGAAGGTACGACAAATTCTACAATCCTTAACAACATGTGAGGGGTGTAGACAATAGAGGCAGTCGGAGTGCTGGTCGTCCACATGGATCCTCTTCTTATTACAGGTTCCACAAACCTTCAAAAGAGCCTTCTTTTCAGACATTTTGAAGAAAAAAAAAAGGGGTCAAAAACTGAGTAGGCACTCCAGGAGACTCCCTTACACACGAAGTGCGGTGAAAATCTGAGGAGAACTGCCTGGGCTGGGAGGGTTCTAGAGGGTGAGGACAGCTGATTGGCTGAGGCTACTATTTCAGGTCTTTTTACATAATGAGGTAGATAGGCTGCTAAGTTTTGGGCCTAGTTAGGCCTTTTAGTCTTTTCCAGCCTACTACAAGAAATTTTTAGGCACTGCTATTGTATACATTTTTACCGTGGGACTCCCGCCTCGACGACGGGGAATGATTCAGGCATGTGAATCTATGAAAAGATACCCCAATACTGGATAACTAGACCAAACAAAACTCGATTTTTACAGAATAGCAAGGTTCCCACAGGTCATTGGATGCACAGATGAGACCCATGTGCCCATATAGCCCCAATCAAGCATAGAATACATCTTCCGTAACAGGAGAAGCACACATTCCCTCAAAATTCAAGTTGTCTGTGACGCTAAAAACATAATCACAGACCTCGTAGCAAAATTCCCTGGAAGCACCCATGATGCATACATTTTCAGACACAGTGGCATATGCCAAAGGTTAGAAAGAGTTGACTTTTATGATGGATACCTCCTAGGTAATGATATTACCAGTCCCCAGATAAATGTTTTACCACTTGTAGGTCTGTAAGCATACAACCTCACCATCATATATCTCACAACAGGTGACAGTACGTATGCCCTGCAGCCATGGATCCTCATGCCGTACCGGTCTCCCAACAATATACATGAAAGGCGGTACAACACGGCACACAGGCGCACCAGGACCGTGATTGAGCGTATTTTTGGAATCATGAAATTGCGCTTCAGGTGTGTACACGAGAATGGGAGAGCTCTGCAGTATGCACCAGAGGCAGTCTGTAAAATCGTGGCAACATGTGCCATGCTGCACAACATGGCCTGCAGGGGTGGATTGCCCATGGAGGTGTCTGACACAGATTCAGAGGATGAGGACCCTTGACCACTTGCTCTACATCAAAGGGATGGTAGCGCTGCAGCAGAGGGGAGAAGGCGCAGGGACCAGATTGCCAACAACTATTTTTAAAGGTGTAAAGGTAAGTACACATTAGTTAGCCACTCACCTGTACTTAAGACAGAACACATCGTGACTATCAATTGGTGCTTTATTGTGTAAGCATCCACAACCAAACTAAGGACAACCTGCCCATCAGAAAATGTAGGCATAAACTACAAAACAACTCCGTTGTGGTTACATCACCACAAAATAGGAAGGATATGTGGAAAAAACATTGTGTAGTGAACCTACACAGTTAATTTCTTGCCCTCCGCCCAGCCTGGGCAGGGCTAGCACTTCCGATTCCAAGGTGCCGGATGCTTCTATGGCGCATATATGTGTCTCCATAGCTGAGATACTACTGTGGCTTGACACCTTACTATCTGTGCCACCCATCGCACCTCCACCAAAAATCAGATTTGTCTCAGTGTTTCCACTGCTGCAGTGATCTCCTCCAGGCCACGGGCAACATCCCCACTGTAGTGACCCATCTCCACCTGCAGCCCAGGCTGTGTTGACTTGTTGCACGAGCAAGCCTACTAATGGCCCTGCTCAGTGTGTCCAATTTGTGGCCCCTGCCACATTCACCTGCCATTTCCTCTGCCCATTCTTTAGCTAGGTCTGCAACTGTGTTTGTAAGGGCATCCAGTTTTGCTTCCAGCCGGGTCTGATTTTCAGCAAGTTTGTCCGTAATCATGTGGAAGCCCTGTGTCATCCTCACATTCATTTGCCTGTGTCTTATGTTGCGGGTCTGTATTTTCCATATGCCCGATACAGAGCTCCAGACATGGGCTGACTGGCTGCTCCAGCAGAGGACAGACTTTGCATTCGCTGTAGGGACTGCTGGGTTGGTCGTGACAGCCGCACCCTGGTGGCCAGAGAGCATCAGGATCTTGGTGTCTGCTGTGCGGCATGTGTGACACTGGCTGTGGCCTGTGACGTTGTTGGTGTCTCAGTTGCTGGGACTTCTGAAGTACTGAGCCCACTTGTTTCTCCGACATCTTGCCCTTCCTACATCTGGTGCAGCTCCTGGCTAGCCACACTGTCATCAGCACTGTTCTATCCTCCCAGTGGTGTGTCTATGTGCCAAAAGATCAAAGAAGAACATAAAATGTGAGTCACTCTTTCAGTGGTGTTGCAATGTTAATCCGCTCAAGTTATTCTCTCATTACACAGTATATGTCACAGACTACATCTTCCATGATGTAACAATAGTGTTTGTTGCGTGGAAATGGATGGTTGTGGATGATAAGTATGCATACACAGAACAGACTTTAGTGGGTATTCACACACACACACAAACACATTTCTCCCTTACCATGATTTGTTGCTGGTTGGTATGGGTCACGGCTCCCAAAGCCTATAACAGCCGCCCTCTCCAAGGTACCTCCACCATGGCTTTAGCTGCTGAAGGTTCAGATGAAGTGGATGGCCCCTCTCCGGTCTGTTGTGCCTCCTGCAGACGTGCTGCCCTCTCCTTGGCCCTGGTGCGCAGATCGTACCAGTGCTTCTTAATGACATCAATGGAGCTGTGTGCAACTGCAAGGCCATATATGCGCTGCTGTACCCACGCCAGATCTTATGTTTGTCTGACTGGCACATGGTGGGAGGCACTCCCAAATAACTCCTCATGGTAGTTGCAGCATTCCTGTTAGGATGTCTAGCTCCTTGTCAGCAAACGTCAGCTTCCTCAGCCTCTCCTTGGCACCCTTCTTGCTGGTCTTGCTACTCATGCTGTCAGTCATGCTCACACAGCAGTGTAGAACTGTGCTGCGGCACGCGGACATGTGCTTGGGTTTTGATCGGGAGTATCCTTGGACACTACTTCCTGTGTTGGGGTCATTCAGCTGAACCAGGAACTGTTTTCCATGTTTTTTCACAATCGCAATTTGCAAAAGCGTTGCGAGTCATTACCAACTCTCAATCATGTGTTGCCTTCCGTTCATAGGTACCAATTTGCGACTCGTTATTTGCAAGCTGCAATTTGACATTAATTGCAAGTAGCAATTTTGAAGGGTTGTACATCTGGCCCCAAGTGATACTGCACAGCTTCAGATTGGTGAAAATAATTTTATACACAGATTGCTTGCATTACCTAGGAATCCTCCTGCCTCAAAATCCCCAGAAAGAACTAAGCCTCCAATACTTGGGGGGATATCATAAAATGGCCCAACTGTTATGATCTATGCTATGAATTCAGAAGTCTCACTTAGTCAAACGGTGATAAATGATTGTTTGAACCTAGATGAAGCTAGTAACATCAAATGGTTGTCTTACGTCAAATCCCAATTGCATTCAATTGGAAGGCAGGACCTCTTTGACAACCCACAGATCTGCAATTTATCCACCAGAACCATAATTAAAGGCCGAATTATTTAATATTTTATTAAGGGAAAGAGCAGCAGCCGAGCTAGGCAGGAGGATCGAACACGCATACATATCATTAAGTATGACAAACTGTATGGAACCATATAAGCTTAACATACCGAGATACCAGAGGCATTATTTTGCAAGACTGCGACGCTACACGGCCCACTTATTGGTATCATACCCCTATGAGACCTATCACAATAGCAATCTTAGTTTATGCCCCTGCAACTCAAGTTCACAACAAATACAATTGCATTTGTTTTTCTTTTGTGATCTATACAGTGCTCAGAGAAGGAAAGTTTTGATGCCCCTACTGAAAAATCTTCATATCAGATTGTGTAAAACAGATCTACATCGCATTCAACTGCTCGATTCTGACGTATTCTGCTATACTGTTTACATATACATTGCAGCTGCAGTAAGACTGCACAAGTTGGTTGGCAAGTAACTAACTGGATATCTACACCAGCTGTTTCACAACAATTAATTCTGGTATTGCCTATATAACACAAAATTGAATTATGAGATGGGAATATCCCTTCTGTCAGAGTCAGATGGTTTCACTGCAAATTTGCACGTTTTAATAATAAGTAGCATTTGTTTTGATTACTGGAAGCTGCTAACTGCAACTGTTGTTCGCATATTTGCTCATGGGATAATGATGAGTTGCTGTTCACAAGAGTATTGCAGATTATGATTATGTGGCACCATGCATTTACTGTATGGTGATTTTATACTGTGATGATTTTATACATGATTTTATTTAAGGCTTCCAGTTTTCCGTTTTTACAGATGCATACAGACAGAAAAAAATCTATTTTCTGTCTGTATTTATATTTAAAAGCAGAAAAATATATACAATTGTGCTTCTTGTGAGTGACTTTCCTTGTAGTCCTTCATGAATTCAAGAGAAACTGCTAGACTGATAGACATTATGGGGATTTAAAATCAGGATGAGATACCCTTAAATGCAGGCATAAGGTAACATATATTTGCATATAAAGTATTTGTATATAAAGCTAATATTTACCTGTGATGTCGCGTTTTGTAATATTGGTTGCTCATTTGCTAATTTGCTAAAACGCGACAGGCATCAAAGTATGAACGCATGTTTCTGAGTTAAATAAATGTGGAAATATACCAATTTATGACTTAAAGACATGAAGTAAATATGGATAAATACCAATAAAATGGGCAAAAAATAAATATGGATAAATACAAAGGTAAAAAAAAAAAACATAAAACTGTGAGCCCTAATTTTAATGAATCTGTCTAGAATGAAACTGTTCGTATTCTTTTATGTTTTTTAACTGAATAAAGCCATTTGGACTGACTGCAACCCTAACCATGCTCCAGCAGGCAGCAATACTGGTGGGCAGATTTACATAAACAAACTATGTGTGGTGATGTAAGATTTGCCAACAAATTAAACATTCTATTATTGAAAAAGACCAGAGCGGACCCCTTCACTATCTCCAACCATCCTTTTTCCATAATTTGCCTCAACCATATTGGGCTAATCAGATCCTCTACTTGGTATAAATGTAGGCTGGTCGCAAAAGAGTCATGTTCCAGATTTCTAAGGCGGTCTACAAAGAAATGCTGGTGCTCGAGGGGTCACTAATGACTTACAGTATCTAGTAGCCGTTGGACCCATTCATACCTTTCATTCAGACAATGGTACTATGTTTGCTGCAGAAGCTTTCAAGAATGCTAGGACTGATCTGGAGTAGGTCTCTTTGTACGGATATTAGAATTATTGAGCGAGCCAACTGTATGCTTAAACAAGCCCTGACTGGTAGCGTGTTAAGTTTAGGACTGAGCTAGTTCCAGCATCTGTATGGAGTCCAATAAGCATTAAAAAAAAGTATATGTATGTACCTGGCTTAAGCTATCTTAGGAAGGTAGTGAAAGAGAAAAAGTTTGACCAGGGCCAACTTTTCAATATCTTACAGGGGCAAGCAAAGTGGTTCGAAACAAGCTATCTAGTGTGAAGTATTCTGAGTCCGCCACACGCAAAGAAATTGTTTTCCAAGCTGCTGATAGTTGGATCCTTAAAGTGGATGGTCTACTCCAAGAATAGATCCCTAATAAACAAGTATCTGGGCCATCTTACAGACCACCTAGTCCAATTATTGGAACAGGCTGCATCCGTTGCCTGGTTCAAAGAAAAACAGGAAAGTGTTCCTAGATCACGTTAAAAACCACTATGTAGCCGGTTTGTACAGCAGATGCCCTCTGACAACAAAGAATTTTCAGAGTAGAGCCTTGTTACCTCTCCTTATACTGAAGGAGCCAAGCCTGCTGTCTCTCAAGCTTCATACCAAGTACGAGAACTCCTAACAGTACAGACATCATTTGAAATTATGCCTTTTAAAGAAATAAAGCTGTATGAAAATTACTCTGAATTTGAAATGATAAGGATTCATCAGAAGTCGGGAGAGCAGCACGGTTTGAAGAATCCCTAAGAAACAATATTTTGTATGCTGGAATATGGTCAGACTGTTAAAACTTGGCGGTGGTATGCCAGGTCTTGGTCAGCGACTAATTCAATTGTCTGGCAGCTTAAGAGGTTGTATTTTCCAGCTGCTGTCAATCCCAACGTGATAATATAAGTACCTAAAATTAACTATAAGGGGCTAGAGTGCCTGCTCCCAGCCCCAGCAGCTCTGCTGTGGTTTGTTGCCGCCTACACCGCTCCTGGTAGGTGCTCGAGGTCCTTGTGTAGCCTGTTTCCGCTCTGCTCTTCGGTCTTTGCCTGGATTTTGTATTTTTATTGTGCCGTTATTCTTATGGTGCCTTATTTAGTGCCTAGTATTCCTATTGTGCCTTATTGTACCCGTGTCCTCAGTTTCTCATTCTTCGCTGCCCCATGACCAAGCCCCTCCCCTCCGCCGAGTCCCGCTCCCAGCTGCTCATCCCTCCCCCTTCCCTATTTAATGTTGGCCTCTGCGGGCCGTGTGAGCAGGACCTCTGACCTCTTGGCCAGAGTCCCTGCTCCCAGCCCCAGCCCCAGCAGCACCGCTGTGGTGTCATTGCCGCCTACACCGCTCCTGGTAGGTGTTTGAGGCCCTTTTGTGCCCTGTTTGTGCTGTGCTCTTCAGTCTTTGCCTCGATTTTGTATTTTTATTGTGCTGTTTTTCTTATTGCGCCTTATTTTGTGCCTACTATTCTTATTGTGCCTTATTTTGAGCCTCATTGTGCCTGTGTCTTCCGTTGCCCGGTCTTCGCTACCCCTTCCAAACGCTGCTGCCCCCGCGGCCCTCCCCCAGCTGATTACCACTTCCACCTCCCAGCTGTGCATCCCTTCCCTTTCCCCATTTAATGTCGGCCGCTATGCGGCCACGCTGCTGATGCGCCAAAAGCAAACCCGTATGTGCCCGTCCAAGACTCAACCGCTACCAGCACCAGGAACCCGGGTTCTCCAACAACCCACCGCTACAACACCGCTGCCCTCCTCGCACTCAGTCCCTGAAGAAAGAACAATAGTTACTTACCTGTAATCTGTGGTTCTCTAGTATTGGTGTCTTTCATAGATTCACATGCCTGAATCATTCCCCGTCGTCGGAGTGGGAGTCCCACGGTACATAAAAAAGCAATAATATGCAATAATATCCTTGGAAAAACTTGGTAATAACTAACCAGGAAGTAAAGTAGCCCAAGCTACAAGAGTAAAAACTTCCACACTCATGACTATCCTAGTCATTTTGTATAGACCAAACTGCAGCCAATCAGGCGACAGCACCCACCAGAATGTTCTCCCCAGAGGCTCAGGCTCTCAGATTTTCTCGCACAGGAGTGAAGCTAAAAACTTCCTAGCCAAGAGCCTCTGAGGGGAGGTGGGCGGGTTGCATGTGAATCCATGAAAGACACCAATACTGGAGAACCACAGATTACAGGTAAGTAACTATTGTTCTTCTCCAGTATTAGGGTGTCTTTCATAGATTCACATGCCTGAATCAGAATAGATAGCAGTACTAAAATAATGCTTGGAAGGCGCCATTTGTAACATAGTTTGTACATAGCAAGTATATACATTTACAAAATAAAATGCCAACATTCATATATGCATTAAAAAACTTGCAATCACATGAGAATGCACCCAATATAGGCATGGAATAAGCGTCTGGTAAGTAGTACTTTTAGAGAAGCCGGATCCGGATGGCAAATTTGAGCATTCTGAATGGAGAGGGGATTCGGTATTGGTCGAAACTGTATTGGAGCGCACTCTGAGAGGAGAAGAAGTTCGGTGAACCAGTACTGGCGAGGCCAACTGGGGGCGATGAGAATACAGCGACACGGCTCTTTCCTTATCTTCTGGAGAACTCTGGGAACCAACGGTATTGGAGGAAAGGCGTAAGCATATATTTGAGACCAGTCGATCGAAAACGCATTCCCCTGAGAGTACCTGTGGGGATGCCAGTTTGCAAAGAACAGGCATTAGCTATTTTTCTTGGTCACAAAGAGGTCCAGATCATGATGACCCCACGGCTGGAAGATTCCTTCCGCTGTTGGCTTTTGCGGTTCCCATACGTGGTTGGACACCGTTGACCTGCTGAGGGTGTCCGCCAGCACATTTGCAACTCCCGGCACATGTACAACCAAGAGATTGACCCCGAGTCATATCGCCTAAACCCATGTCTCCTGGGCTTCCTGAGATAGAAGAACCGACCTCGTTCTTCTCTGTTTGTTTAAGTAATGCATACTTGTAGTATTGTCTATGCGAACCAATACTGTGGCCCCTTAAAGAAATGCTTGAAAGGATTTGAGGGCTAAGAAGATGGCACTTAGCTCTAGCAGATTGATGTGCCAAGCCTTTTATTGAGGGCTCCATTTCCCGCTGACCTTCAACCCTTGAAGATGTGCTCCCCAAACGTCAAGGGATGAGTCTGTGGATACTGTGTAATTTGGAGCCTCTTGAAGGAACGCACTGCCCCTCTACAAAATTCTTTCTTGTACCCACCAAATAAAAGGCCTCTCGCATCCGAGGAGTAATTTGAATGAGATCTTCAAATGAACTGGAGAATTGCAACCACTGCTTTTCTAGCTCCTCTAGCATTTTTCTCATGTGTAATCTGTAGTTGGGAAGCAACGGGATGCAGGTGGAGACCCTGGCCAGGAATGACTTTGAGGATCTACTGAAACGGACCTTTTTGAACGTAGAAGAACCACCAAGTGGGAGCAGCAGGCCCGTCGTTCGTGTGAGACAAACACCTTTGCTAGGAGTGTAATGATTGATGCTCCGAGAAATGTTCAGGACTAGTTGGGACTTGTCATGATTTATTGAAAACCAGGTGTTGAAACAGTGACTGACAAGTCTGGGTGTGTTGGACAGCTTGCAAATAAGAGCGAGTCCTTATTATACAGTTGTCTCAGTAATGATAAATGGGTATGCCTTGCAAAAGTAGATAAGCTGCCACTGGTGCCAGGATCTACGTAAAGACACGTGGAGCGGACCGAAGTCCAAAAAGTAGGACTTCAATTGAAAATGTTTTCTACCTATTGCAAAGCGTAGCCACTTCCTGAGCTTAGGAAGGATTGGCACATGAAAATAGACATCCTGGAGGTTGAGTGTAGTTCTAAAGTCGTTCTGGCATAAGAACTTTAGGACTTTGAGGTACAACATCTGTAAAGTTTGCGCAAAGATCTAAAATCAGGCGCTATTTTCCTGATTTGCTTGTTGATGAGGAACTGAGAGTAAACCCTAACTCTGCTGGAGATTCAGAACCACTCAGACGGTCCCCGTTTGTATCCATATAGACACTTGTGCAAACTACTCCCGTAGATGAGGAGGTGGAGGTCCCTTTGGAGGTGTAGAAAGAGGGAAATTTGACAAATTCTAGAGTGTGCCCTTGAACACGACGTTTAAAAAAACCAAACGGTCCTCTGTCACCTTTGACGAATTGGAATAAAAGTGAGAGGTTAGACCTCCGACGTTTTTGGGGGGAATAAAGCTGAGCTCCAAGGTAATCCATTGTTTCTTAGAAGAGTTGCCTCGGCTATATGATGATTTTCTACGTAGGACTTGGTGGTATTTTGCCTATGTGAGTGCATTTGATTTGAGTAACGCTGTTGGTTCTGATTGTAGGAGCCAATACTGGATGGAACACGAACAGGCTGCGATTCTATACTGGAGAGTCCAGAGGGTGCAGGCAGTATCTGTGTCCTTTAAGATGGTCTGCAGTGCCTCATCAACATGCTTGCCAGAGAGGGATCCTCTATGAAAAGGCAAGTGAAGTATTTAAGTTTGAACCTCCTTGCGAAAGACGCAGCATTGAAGCAAAATTGTCTTTGCCAGACTGCCCCTATTGTGAGCTGTCAAAAAAACCTGTACACGCAATGTCCGCTGCACAGTGTATTATTTCTGATGCACTTCTCTCTCTCCTGCAGGATCTTCAAAGCGTGAGGCTTGGAGGATTCTGGAATAAATTCTACCAGCTCCAACCAGTCAGAGCACATCTGGCGGCATACTGCCCAACTGGAATGCAAGATAATCACTGTGCCGCCTGAGTAATGACTGAGTCAGGGTTAGGCTGAGAGACTAGACAAGCAGGTGAATAGTCTGGAGCTTCACATTTCTTGTTAAAGCGAGCCTACAGTCGACGAGGCCAACTGTCGACTAAATTTAACAATCAACAAAACTCACAGTGGTCGACGACACTGCAGTCGACGAGAAGGCACTGTCCTCACTGTCGTCGACGAATGCCTGGAGTAGTTGTCATCGCAGAGCACCAGTGACGGCAGAGATTGTCAGAGAGTACATCGCCCGTATCGTCGACAAGCTGGCACATTTTCACGTAGAAAAGTGCGCAGAGCGAGTCTAGACGCCTGAGAGCAAATCTTGTGGGTGTAGATGTGGGAGGCACACTCAAAGAAGGCCAGAGACCCCTTAATTGTGATGTTACTTCAGCTGGTGAAGTAGAGGAGAAGCATCACTTAAAACCTTAATGTGCAGGACAAACAAAAAAATCCTCCCACATCAGAAGGGGGTATAGTCTAATCACAAGAACAACCCCTTCTCCTCCTATCACGTCAGAGACAGGCAGAGTGCTGGTCCATATACTCTTCATGATGAGGGTTCACAGGAAAAGGTCTCAGCTTTCCACAAGTGAAGCAGGGTCTGAAGATAGACTTCGTGTAAGAAGACATTACAAAACTGATATAATGAAGAAAAATGAAGAAAATTGAAGAAAACTGAGCAGAGCTCAGGGAGACTCCCTTCACACGACGTGCGGTAGAAAATCTGAGAGCCTGAGCCTCTGGGGAGAACATTCTTGTGGGTGCTGTCGCCTGATTAACTGCAGTTTGGTCGATACAAAATGACTAGGATAGTCATGAGAGTGGAAGTTTTTACTCTTGTAGCTTTGGCTACTTTACTTCCTGGTTGGTTATTACCATGTTTTTCCAAGGATATTTTTGCATATTATTGCTTTTTTATGTACCGTGGGACTCCCACTCAGACGACGGGGAATGATTCAGGCATGTGAATCTATGAAAGACACCCTAATACTGGAGAACAAAAACTGCCAGTGGTCGACGCCGATCAACACCCACGGCCAGTTCTCCTGCCAACACTGCCGACAATCTTTCACCATCCACAGCTCCTCCATGACCGTGCCACCGGAGCCCTGAAGCGCATCCTCTTCAATGAGCGCTCCCTACACAAACATGCCGTAGAGATCGACACTCCCTCGCCAGGCGTCACCTTCTTTACGGAAACCTGGACAAACGCCACCTCCGCCCCTGACATCACCACCGCCATTCCCGACAAATACAAGATCCAGAGGAAGGACGGCCCCCACCGCACAGGAGGGGGGCTCGCCATCACACACAAGAGCTCCTTCCGACTCTCCACCTTTAGCACAAGTAACTCCCTCTCTAACACCAAACACCTCCACTTCCAGATCCAGGCCAGCCCCAGAACTACCCTACGCAGCACCCTCACCTACAAGCCCCCGGGGCCTCGTGCTTCTTTCGTCTCTACCATTGCAGACCTCATCGCACCCCACGCCATCGCCTCTACCGACTACATACTCATCGGAGATCTGAACTTCCACCTCGACAACCGGAGTGACCCAGACTCCACCACCCTCCTGGTCAACCTCGCCAACTTCTGATTTAAGCAGCTCGTCACCACCCCCACCCACAAGGCCGGACACATCCTCAACCCAATCTTCACAGGAGGGTCCAAAATCCATTTCAGTCACATCTCAGAGCCCCTCGGGACAGACCACCGCTGCGTGCACTTCTCCTTCAACACAACCAACGCACACAAACATGCCCTGCGCCCGTCACGAAGGAACTGGAGCAAGGTAACAGAGGAGCACCTCAATTCCACCCTCATCCACAACCCTCTCTCCGCCACGACCAACGCCAACTCTACAGCCAAAAAACTCCACCGCTGGATCCTGCTGCGCAGACAAGCTCAAACCCCTCCACTACCCCGACAGACAATGCCCCCTAAAGACAGCCTGGTTCATCACCGACATTCAAGAAGCCAGATGCTCCTGCAAACGTCTCCAAATGCGCTGGAGAAACAGCAAAACCACCAAAGACAAGAACACCTACAAGAACATTATGTCCGACTACCACCAATGCATAAGAACCACCAAGAGAACCTTCATCCAGAACAAAATCCTCACCAATGCCTGCAACTCAAAGGAACTCTTTAACGTCACCAAGCAGCTCACCAAACCCCCCCAGCAAAGCCACTGACGTTACACCGTCCCAGGACTTCAACAATCTCGGCCTCTCTTCCACCTGAAAATCAAGGCCCTTTACGACAACTTCAGCGAACAGACTTCAGAAACCACCCTCCCCTCCGGCAACGATAACTAGCCACCATCACCGCCTGGACACCAGTCACCACCGAAGACACCACCATGACCATGAAGAGCAGCCACTCAGGAGCCCCAAAAGACTGCTGCCCGCCGCACATCTTCCACAGAGGCTGTCATAGCACCCGAACTACGCAGGACCATCAACGCCTCCTTCAATTTTGGCATTTTTCCCCGACGACTGGAAATGGGCTGAGGTCAAGCCCCTCATCAAGAAACCCTCGGCTGACCCAAAAGGCCTGAAAAACTACAGGCCCATCTCTCCTTCCCCTCGCAGCCAAGATCACCTTCATCGAAGAGAACACCATCCTCAACTCCTGCCAGTCCGGATTCCACAGTAACCACAGCCCCAAGACCGCCCTCCTTGCCACCAACGACATCTGCGTGCTACTCGACCTGGGCCACACTGTGGCCCTCATCCTGCTAGACCTCTCCATCGCCTTCGCCACCGTCTTGCACCACACTTTTGCAGCCAGACTCCACGACGTCGGCATAAGGGAACAGACCTCAAATGGATCTGCCCCTTTATTGCCGGCAGAACCTAAAGGATCAGACTCCCACCCTTCCTCTCCGAAACCACAGAGATCAACTGCGGAGTACCCCAAGGATCATCGCTCAGCCCCACGCTCTTCATCATCTATATGGCCCCCCTCGCTGTCATCGTCAGACAGCATGGGCTCAGCATTCTTTCCTACACAGATGACACCCAGCTCATCCTCTCCCTCATGAAGAACCCCGAAGACACCAGACTCCGTTTTCAGGAAGCAATGAAAGACGTCACAGCCTGGATGAGCAACAGTTGCCTAAAGCTCAACTCGGAGAAGACAGAGGTTCTCGTACTTGGACCATCTCCCACCGCTTTGGACAACACCTGGTGGCACTCCACCCTCGGAAACCCATCCACCCCGACGGACCACGCCCGGAACTTGGGCATCCTCCCTCACCATGACTCGCCAGATCAACGCTGTTGCCTCCACCTGCTTCTACTCCCTCCGCATCCTTCGCAAGACCTTCAAGTGGATCCCATCCCCCTTCCCCGAAGCCAGAAAGACCGTCCCCACGCACTAATCCCCAGCAGAATGGACCACGATGACACCCTCTACGCTTGAATCAACAAATTCCTGCTACACAAACTCCAGACCATCCAGAACACCACAGCCAGACTCGTCCTCGGCACCCCACGAGATGAGCACATGACCCAGGACCTGCGAGACCTCCACTGGCTTCCCGTTGAGAAGGGAGTAACTTTCAAGCTGCTCACCCACGCCTACAAATTCCTACACAATATCGGACCCAAATACCTCAACGAAAGAGTCTCTTTCCACGTACCCAAAAGACACCTCTGTGCCGACGACCTCGTCCTAGCAGAGACCCCACGAATCCGCAGAACCAGAGTAGGTGGTAGAGCTTCTCCTACATTGCGGCCAAGGCCTGGAACAAGCTCCTGGTCAACATCAGACGCTCCTATACCCTGCAGACCTTTAGGAAGCGGCCCAAGACCTGGCTCTTTGGCTGACCCGGTGATGCACCTTACCCTCCTCCCCCAGCGCCTTGAGACCCTCATGGGTGAGTAGCGAGCTTTATAAGCCCCCTGGCTGATTGATTGATTGAAGCCATTGATTTATCATTGCTTATCATCGGCTGAGTGACAAGTACTTAATACCAACGTGGTCCTACTTCTGGACTGTTAAAGGAGTATTTTTTTATGATGTGGCTCATCGTCATGTAGTTTTGCTACTATTGAATGAACATTATGTTCCTGATAAAACAGTGCAACTTCCTATGGTTCAAGAACTACGACCACATTCTTGCTCCAAAAAACCTCAACTAGACCTAGGCTGCAAACATCACAGCCTACCTTGTGCCTGATGTCATGGTTTGGGGAAAGAGTTCTGTGTCACATAATGAGACCCAGATACATTTTGAAACTGCCTAATGTTTTAAAACTTTCAATGGATGACATAATTATTCCTTTTCAGATGACGGAGACATCAAGACTGTTAAAAATATGACTTATTTCACCATCATTTGCACCATTGAATAAACACAACTAGCAATCCACAGAAGATATACAACTATACACAGGGGGAATACGGCCAGGCCCGCGTTTAAATAACAACAATAATTTATTTATTAATAAGATGTATAAAGAGCGTGGCTACCCAACAGGGTTGCACGGCGCTGAAGTGGGACAAGCGAGGAAGAGGCTCAGATGGCATTAGGCCTGACTAAAAAGGAAGTTCTTTAGCTTTTTTCGGAAAACAAGGAGAGATTGACAATTCCTGCGTTCTAGTGGAAGGAAATTCCATAGTTTAGGTCCCAGGAAGGAAAGCGATCCGCCGCCCATATGAGTCAGCCGAACTCTGGGAACTGAGAAAAGAGACAGATTGGCCGATCTTTGGTTGCAAGAGAGTCAGTAAGGCTTGACAAGATGGAGTATGTATACGGGGGCCAGGCCGTGCCGAGCTCTAAATATGTAGCAGAGGACCTTAAACTCTATACGCTTACTAACCCTGAGCCAATGAAGTTGATGGAGTAGAGGGGAAGCAGAGGCGTGCAGATGCAACCTAAAAAGTAGATGGGTTGCTGCAGTCTGAATGAGCTGAAGACAATGTACAGAGGTCTTGTCTGCACCCAGATATAGTACATTTCCATAATCAAGTCTGGAGATCACCAAGGCCTGTAGAACAGTCCTCTGAGCAGCCAGTAGAATTAGCCAAAGAATTTTCTTTAGCCATTTGAGGACAGCAAAGCAGGCAGAGGTAACTTTTTAGGTAGATCCTTTGCCTACCTTGGCCCCTCCCTGTGGAACTCTATGCCACAGGCTTTGCGCTCAGAGGTCAATCATATCAGTTTCAGAAAAGCCACTAAAACTTGGCTGTTTAACATCTAGTCAGTTGTCCAAACTTCCTCCTCTGAATCACAAGCGCCGGGAAACCCTTTGTTGGGTAGCTGTTTGCGCTATACAAACTAAACAAACTAAACTAAACTAAACTAACTCCTGAGATCTGAGCAGCGAGGGAGAGCTTGCTATCGATGGAAAAACCCAGGTTCTTAACCTTAGGAACCTGGGTAGGCAAGGGTCCCAAAGCGACCGGCCAATGGCTGGCTCCCCAGAGCTCAGGATTGTTCCTCAGAATGAGAACCTCAGTCTTAGAATCATTCAGCCTTAAAGCATTTCTGGACATCCACAGTGAGATGCTACACAGACCAAGTTTAAGTAAGGAAGGATCCTGATGTTGAGCTGGTGATAAAGAGAAAATAATCTGCGTCTCATCAGCATATGAAAGAATGGTCAACCCAGATTTTTCTGCAATGTGAGGAAATATAAAATTTTGGTCAAGTTATGTTCCCTATCGTGTACCCCACCGTCTCCATGTACGAGCTTAAAGTGCATGTAACTTCCCTCCTGTGCCAGCTATGAAGACGCAAATACATTTGCGTCCAACGTCAACATGTCCTCTTTCAGACCCACCCAGAATGGGTTGAATAGTCCGTTCCTAAGTATGCCATGCCAACGTCTTTTTGTGGTGTACTTTACACGTTTTTCAGCTCTGGCAAAGCAGGCCCTGAATTCTGCCATCGAGCCTTTTTCCTGCCTTCTGACTCTGAAAGCCTCAGCCCAGGCTGCCCCTGTACCTGTGAACTCTGCCTTACTTCCAGCGCGGCCCACCGCGTTTAGCTCAGCCTGCTGCCTGCCAAGATTGAATTCAACCTTCGAGTTATCTGTTTCCCTCTCCGAAAATGCATTCCTGCCTACTAGTTTAAGTAAACATCCCCCCAGCTGCAGAGCGAAGGGCCTGGCCTTACTGTCCGTGCAAGTGATTCATAGCCCCTGTTACCATGGAAGGCCCATGCCCCCCTCGCATCTCCTGCAGACACTTAGACGCTTATACATGCACTCACAGTCAGTATAGAATAGCTTCTGCCCCAGAGACCTTTCCGCCCAGATAGTATGGTTCCCAAACATCAGATATCAGATATGATAGAGGTACGAGTTGATCTGACATGCCAGACTTCTGTCTCTTTCCGCCATTGTAAATGTCAAGTCCCCTGCACCCTCCAGTTTCACGTCAATCACACGTCATGCAGCTGCGCGCGCATCCAGGCCTCAGATTTCTGCTGACATTGCAAGATTCTGCTTTTGTTGCCACCCACTTATGACACCTACCTATGACGTTTCTAGCACACACCTCTATGTTCACGCCTAGTTCACGCCTTCTAATTACGTATTATTATCACGTGTGTGTTTTATCTTGTTTCTCTCAGCTGTTACGCCTACTATATTGGTTCCTATAATGTAACTCAAGTATATAAGCTATGTATTGTCAATAAAATATTGCTCTATCCCTTCCTGCACCCCAGTGGTGGCAAGAACCAGATATCCGGTCATGACCATTCCTTTTTAAGGAATAAAACCCCTAAGAACTCTAACACCACGGACTCTGCCTTTTTCTTTCCGACTTGAGTTATTATTGATTAAGTACTTACCTGCATAGAAATTAAGACGGTAAATCAAATATTTACCACATTATTTTGGCGCCCGAACAGGGACCCCTCCCCCACCTCACGCGCCGGTTGGTGCGTTGCAAACTCTGTCCCCTGCCATCAGTTAGACGGAAACTACGCGTACCGGCAGGATTTCCTGTATCTCCCTCTGGCCCACGGAGGTGACGAAGACTGCAATCAGCACCCAGACGAGGCGGTGAGGAGCGCGGAGGATCCCGACCAGAGCCTAGCCGAAAGAAGCAAGGTCCGAGGTGTCAAGAGGCCCACCAGTTTCCCGAAGTATCCACGTGTCGAATCGAGTCGAGTCCGGTCCAGTCCAGTCGAGTTTTCCGAGGCCTTCTGTTTTCCGTGCTTCCCGGTGAGTACCATTGCTGGGACGTATCTAGACGGGTTTGGGTACACAAGTCCGGTCTGCACTGTTTTAGACAGTGTATCTGTACTGTTTAGCAGTATATCCGATGATTCAAGTTCTTGCACTGTTCTCAGCAGTGTATCTGTGCTGTTTAGCAGTACATCCGGTATAGGGGGTAGTAATAGGTGTTTTTAATGTTTTTCATGTGATTAATGTCGTTGTATGAGTGACTGTTTTTTTATGTGCATTATTGTGTTCTTGTGTAACTAGCTGTATTCAGTATTAAGTAGCAAGGATTGAGCATTCATTATTAAGTAAACAAGATGCCGTTTTTCAACAAGTTAAAGCAGATAGGAACTAGGAAAGGGATGCTAGAGGAAGAAATTCCTATCCCCCCTAGGGACACTCCTGGAAATTTCATGTACCATAAACATGGCATAGACGCCATACTGTATCTAGATTTATGGGCCGATTATACTAAGCATCTAGACGAAAGACACAGATGGCCCGTTACCGGAACATGGGATGTCGAGTGCATCATGAAGGTAGAAGAAGCACTATGGAAAAAGAAAGCCAGACAATCTCAGAAAGACGCCATACAATTTTGGCGTAAGGAATCACATAAGCGTGCTGAAAGGGCACTCCGTAGAGGAGACAGACTTAAAGAATCAGATAAAGCTCAAGAAAACGAATTAGTTACTGAGGGGATCCGAGTAAAATCAGAGCAAATAGACCGCGCACGAACAAATCTCGTAAATGGCATGTATCTCGTGGCCGAGGGTTCGCCAGAGGCCACTTCAGAAATACCGAAAAATCTGCCGCCACCATTAATTCCAACTAAAGTAACTCACAGGACCCCTAAAGACATATTTCTGAATTCCTATCTAGAGGATGTAGCTCCCGCTTACACCAATCTGCCTGTCCGCGTCCCGCCTACCGACGGTGATGGGGGTGGTAACCCGCCCCGAGATCGTATCCCGCCAGTACCACAGCAAGGTTCTCCCGTCCGACAGGTTCCCCCTGTTCCACCACCTCCACCACTTCCCTCACCTAAGGTTAAGATACCGAATCCGCTTGCGCAAGATCATCCTAAAAGACAAGTTCAAGTACAGATACAGACTCCACAGAGAGATAATGCTCAAGCTTCAGCCTCAGGAGGTGCGTCCGGAGGTCACCAGACCCCGCCGCCAACACACAGATTACACTTGCAGAAGCCTTTTACATTCCAATCACCCCGTCTCGACATACTCAAAGAACCGCTTCAAGTTTGCAGATACGACCCAGTACCCGGCAAAGATGATAGGATGTTTATAGCATCACTTCGCTTACGACAAGCTACAGATTACCTACTGTACTTCTCAGGAATGAAAGAGTACCTAGATAGAATATATAATTTTGTCCGGACTGGGGAAGACCCTGACAGTATTAAGGAAGCCATGGCACATCAGAAAGTTGACACTCAAGCATATATACTACGCTTTTTCATAAATTGCTTAATAAGAGAACGAGACAGGCCTGAGACAGAACAGGATGAATTAGATGGACTCAACAAGTGGGGTCAAAATATATCTGAAGGAAAACATGATAAAGGGGGTTGCATAGCCAGTATGTACAAGAAAATAAGAAAAGCAGTAATAGAGATACACGAAAAAGAAAAAGAAAAAGAGAATGCCTCCTCCGAGGAGGAGGAAGAACCTGAAGAATCAGAAAAGACTACAGATACGATAGCATATGTAGGTAAGGGAACTTACCTTAGGAAAGGCATTCGTCCAGAAAGCAAGAGAGTTTTTCTCTCTGGCATAACAAAACCGAATTCTCCTGAACATCAGTTCCAGGAGACTGATAAAAGACTTCGAGAACGAATGGGGTACCATGTACTCAATTCTATGGATGAACAAGAACTAGCCCGGTCAGCTGTACTATGGGCTGACAACCCGAATATATACAATGATGACACCGTAGCACAGACATTTCTGAACCTTTCCCCAGACGAGCAGAAGTTAGCAGGTGTATACATGATTCAACACCTCCTCACGCTATTCAGATATCAACACGCTGACCCAGGTCCCTTACACGATACATTAGAAGCACTACTCATGGATAGATGGAGAGGTTTAAGTACCAAATTAATTCAAATAATTCTAGAACAACGACACAGACATAACACTTTCCTGGGTTCACAATATGTTCCTGCTCCGCCCCCAGAAAGAAAAATGTATCATATGGAGCGCCTGCATGGCATTGAAAGTCAGAACCCCTTACGAGAAGTACATCCAGTCATGGGTACCGATCATAATCTGAAACGTGTGTATGTACACACTCCTCTGACTAAGTTAGAACTATTGGAAATGAAGAAACTAGTACCCTGTCATGATAAAGACCCTGCAGGTTTTCATAGAGAACTTAAAGACATGTTACTGATGGGGGATTACACATATGAAGATATCATGAAAATGTTAAAGGTACTGCTGCCCACGGGCATCTACGAGAAACTCAAGGAAAAAGAATGGGAAGTGGGAGATAAAAAGATTGTGTGGACAGAAATAGAGGACGAGGAGGAAAAACGTACCCCAGGGCTAGGCCTTGGGGAGAAAACTAAAGCATTACCAGGTTTAATAGTCCAGGTTCTGCCAAGATTACTGACAACTAGAAAGGAAGATTGGGACGCCATCTCGTCCTGTAAACAGAAACACGATGAAGATACCAGTGACTTCTATTCAAGATTCGAGAAATGTTTCATTATTAATAGTGGCCTTAAACCAAGTAGTGAGTCATACCCTCATCTTTTTGTATCAAAATTAGTCGAGAATTCCCTGCCATTAGTCAAGAACCGCGTGTACAAAGTTGAAAGTACTTGGCAAGCAAATACGCCATCTCAGATGTTACAGATGTTACAATACCATCAGAACAGAATTAGAGAAGAACAGGATCAGGAACAGAAACGCATGAAAGACACGAAACTGAAAATGTTAGTAGCCCAGTCGGTTCCAGCCGACGGTCAGAGAAAGGGTACGACCCAGACAGGTCACGCCACAGCTCCCGTTAAAGGGACATGCAATTATTGTAAGCAGCCAGGTCACTACGTACATGAATGCCCAGTTCTGAAACATAATATAGCGACAGGTAAAACTAAAGAAAGACCGCATCCACCTAGACAAGATCATAATCAGCATCAGTCTTCACAGAATATACAGCCCATGCAGAATACACAGCCTATGCATGTTCCATCACATACAGCCCAGACAGTAGCGGTACCTCAGAGACAGTCACAGCCACAGCCCTTTGCCGCGATTCAGCAAGTTTCGCAACAGATGTACCAGTCTGCCACCGAACCTCTTTTCTGGCTTCTGACTCCGAGAATCTCTGCCCAGGCAGCCCCTGTACTCGTGAACTCTGACTTACTCTCAGCGCGGCCCCTCGCGCTCGGCTCAGCCTGCTGCCTGCCAAGATTGACTATAACCTTCGAGTTATCTGTTTCCCTCCCCGAAAATACATTCCTGCCTGCTAGCTCCAGTAAACATCCTTCCTCAGCTGCAGGGCCAAAGGGCCGACCTGTCTCTATGCAACTAATTCAAGTAATTCATAGCTTCTGTTGCCATGCTCCCCTGGAAGGCCCCGTGCCCCACTTTTCTCTTACAGACATTCAGGCGCTTATACACGCACTCACAGTCAGTATAGAATAGCTTCTGCCCCAGAGACCTTTCCGCCCAGATAGCTTAGTTCCTAAACATCAGATATCAGATATGATAGAAGCACAAGTTGATCTGACATGCCAGACTTCTGTCTCTTTCCGTCAGTGCAAATGTCAAGTCCCCAGCACCCTCCGACTCCATGTCATGCACACGTCATGCAGCTGCGCGCGCATCCAAGTTTCCGATTTCTGCTGACATTGCAACATTTTCTGTTGGTGCCACCCCTTTGGTGACACCTACCTGTGACGTTTCTAGCACACACCTCTAGTTCACGCCTCTTGATTACGCACATGTACCACGTGTATACTGTTATCTTGTCTTCTCTCTGCTGTTACGCCTTCTATACTGTTTCCAATGATGCAAAATAAGTATATAAGCTATGTACTGTTAATAAAATGTAGCGCGCTCTATCCCTTCTGACACCCTGTGTGGTGTTCGGAACATGATAATTTGGTCTTGACCATTCCTTTTTAAGGAATAAAACCCCTAAGAACTCTAACACCACGGACTCTGTTTTCTTTCATTTCCAATTGAGTTATTATTGATTAAGTACTTACCTGCATAGAAATTAAGAGTAAATTATTTATTTACATCATTTTGGCGCCCGAATAGGGACCCCTCCCCCACCTCACGCGCCGGTTGGTGCGTTGCAACCTATGTCCCCTGCCGTCAGTTAGCCGGAACATACGCGTATCGGCAGGATTTCCTGCATCTCCCTCTGACCCACGGAGGTGACGAGGACTGCGATCAGTACCCAGACGAGGCGGTGAGGAGTGCGGAGGATCCCGACCAGAGCCCAGCCGAAAGAAGCAAGGTCCGAGGTGTCAAGAGGCCCACCAGGTTTCCGAAGTTTTCCGAAGTTTTCCGAAGTTTTCCGAAGTTTTCCGAAGTATCGAGTCGAGTCCAGTCGAGTTTTCCGAGGCCTTCTGTTTCCGTGCTTCCCGGTGAGTACCATTGCTGGGTCGTATCTAGACGGGTTTGGGTACACAAGTCCGGTCTGCACTGTTTTTGGGCAGTGTATCTGTACTGTTGAGCAGTATATCTAGTATTCCGAATTTCTGAATTTTTCCACTGTTACACCAGTGTATCTGTACTGTTGAGCAGTACATCCAGTATATAGTGGGGTAGTCATCTATGTCTTAAATGTTTTTGTGTGATTAATGTCGTGGTATGAATGTGACTGTTTTTTGTGCATTATTCTGTTTCTTGTATAACTAGTTACATTCAGAATTAAGTATCAAGGATTGCGCATTTCAGTATCAAGTAAGCAGAATGCCGTTTTTCAACAAGTTAAAGCAGATAGGAACTAGGAAAGGGATGCTAGAGGAAGAAATTCCTATCCCTCCTAGGGACACTCCAGGCAATTTTATGTATAATAAGCATGGCATAGATGCCATATTGTATCTAGAATTATGGACCGATTATACAAAGCACCTAGAAGAGAGACACAGATGGCCAGTTAATGGAACATGGGATGCCGAGTGCATCATGAAGGTAGAAGAGGCATTACGGAAAAAGAAAGCCAGACAGTCTCAGAAAGATGCCATAGAATTTTGGCGTAAGGAATCACATAAACGTGCTGAAAGAGCACTTCGTAGAGAAGACAGACTTAGAGAATCAGAAAAAGCTCGAGAAAACGAACTAGTTATTGAAGGAATCCGAGTAAAATCAGAACAAATAGATCGCATCCGAAATAGCCAAGTAAACGGCATGTATCTTATGGCCGAGGGTACACCTGACGCCATTTCAGAAATACCGAAAAATTTACCGTCGCCATTAGTTCCAACTAAAGTAATGCATAAGACTACTAAAGACATATTCCTAAATTCCTACCTAGAAGATGTAGCTCCAGCTTACACCAACTTGCCTGTTCGTGCCCTGCCTACCGACAGGGACGGGGGCGGCACCCCGCCCCCAGATCATGCCTCGCCAGTACCACAACAGACTTCTCCTGTCCCGCCAGCCCCGCCGCTTCCCGTACTCAAAACTGACCTACCGAAACCACGTCTGCCTGATCCACCTAAACGACAAGTTCAAGTTCAGATACAGACTCCACAGGGAGGTAATGCACAAGCTTCCGCTTCAGGAGGTGCGACCGCGGGTCCTCAGACCCCGCCACCAACTCACAGATTCAATCTCAGAGGTATGCAGAGTCCTCTTACGTACAGGTCTCCCCACTCCTCTAATTCATCCCGCCTTGACGCATTAAAAGAAAACATGTCAGTTTGCAGATATGATCCAGTACCCGGAAAAGACGATTTAATGATATTGGCATCATTACGGTTAAGATCTGCTACTGATAACTTGCTATGCTATGTAGGAATGAAGGAGCGTCTAGATAGAATATATGAGTTTGTTCAGACAGGAAAAGACCCCGACAGTATTAAGGATGCCATGGAGAAACAGAAAGTTGACATGCAAGCACTGATACTACGATTTTTCATAAATTGTCTGATAAGAGAACGAGACAGGCCCGGAACAGATCAGAGTGAATTAGATGCATTGAACAAGTGGGGTCAAAATATAGCTGAAGGAAAACACGACAAGGGGACTTGCATAGCCTCTATGTACAGGAAGATTAGGAAAGCAGTGATAGCAGTACACGAGAAAGAGAAAGAAGAGGCTTCCTCCGAGGAGGAAGAAGAACAGGAAGAATCCGAAAGAAATGTAGGCACTATAGCATATGTAGGTAAGGGAACTTACCTTAGGAAGGGTATCCGTCCAGAGAGCAAGAGAGTTTTCTTCTCTGCCTTGACAAATCCGAATTCTGCTGAGCATCAGTTCCAGGAAACTGATAAAAGGCTTCGAGATCGAGTTGGGTACCATGTACTCAATTCTATGAATGAACAAGAACTAGCCCGATCAGCTGTATCATGGGCCGAAAATGCAGACATATATAATGATGACACAGTGGCACAGACATTTCTGAACCTCTCCCCCGACGAACAGAAATTAGCAGGTGTATACATGATTCAGCACCTTCTTATCAAATACAGAAAACATTACTCTGATCCCGGTCCCTTACATGAAACACTAGAAGCACTACTGATGGACAGATGGAGAGGCTTAAGTACCAAATTAATTCAAATAATTCTAGAACAACGACATAGATATGATACCTTTGTAAGCTCTGAATATGTTCCCGCCCCACCACTAGAAAGGAAAATGTACCACATGCAATGCGGGGGTAGTATTGAAAGTCAGAACCCCTTACGAGAAGTGCACCCTGTTATGGGTGAGGATAAAACCTTGAAACGCGTGTATGTACACACGCCTCTGACTAAATTAGAACTGTTAGAAATGAAGAAACTAGTACCATGCCATGATAAAGACCCTGCAGGTTTTCATAGAGAGCTTAAAGACATGTTACTAATGGGGGATTACACGTATGATGATATCATGAAAATGTTAAAGGTACTATTACCCACGGGTATCTTCGAGAAATTAAAGGAAAAGGAATGGGAGGTGGGAGACACAAAGATTGCCTGGGCAGAAATAGAGGACGAAGAAAAGAAACGGGTCCCAGGGTTAGGCCTTGGGGACAAAACTAAAGCATTACCAGGTTTGATAGTACAGGTCCTGCCCAGATTATTGACAACTAGAAAGGAAGATTGGGACGCCATCTCGTCCTGTAAACAGAAACATGATGAAGATACTAGTGACTTCTATTCAAGATTCGAGAAATGTTTCATTATTAATAGTGGCCTCCAGCCAAGTAGCGAGTCGTACCCGCATCTTTTTGTATCAAAGTTAGTCGAGAATTCCCTACCGTTAGTTAAAAACCGTGTATACAAGGTGGAGAGTACATGGCAAGCAAATACGCCATCACAGATGTTACAAATGTTACAATATCATCAGAACAGAATAAGAGAAGAACAAGATCAGGAACAAAAACGCATGAAAGACACAAAGATGAAAATGTTAGTAGCTCAGACGGTCCCATTCGATGGTCACAGAAAGGGTACGACCCAGACCAGTCACACTGCAGCTCCCGTTAAAGGGACATGCAATTATTGCAAGCAGCCAGGTCACTACGTGCACGAATGCCCAGTCCTGAAACATAACATAGCGACAGGTAAAACTAAGGAAAGACCGCATCCGCCTAGACAAGACCATAACCAGCATCAGTCTTCACAGAATACACAGAGTACACAGCCTATGCATGCTTCCTCGACTCCAGCACAGACCGTAGCAGTACCACAGCCACAGCCCATTGCTGCAACTCAGCAAGTTTCACAGCAGATGTACCAATATGCCCAGTCCGCTTACCCCGAATATTCACGATATACATGAAACAGCCTAGAGAGGGAAGGTGGCTTGCCTCTTATTGAGATTCCTGTAGATCAAGAAGGTCCTTATGTACACAGTCAAGTATTGGGAAAAGACAGAAAGTTTTTAATTGACACAGGGGCAAGTCGCACTACAATCAGTCATGATGAAGTTCCAGGGGCACCCCTCTCAGGCTCACAGAATGTTTCCCTGGGTTTTTCAGGACAGCCTATTGTAAATGAGGTATCAGAACCAGTTCCCCTGGCTGTGGGTCCGTTATCACGTGTTACAGACCTGTTACTCACAAAATCATGCCCAGAAAATCTGTTAGGAATTAAAACATTGAAGGCTCTAGGAGCTATAATATGCTGTTCCCCGGAGGGGGTTAGACTCTTTCTGCGGGATTTCAAGGGTCATTATGTTTTGCGAGAATTCGATGTCAGATTGAAAAATGTACCAGATTACTTGTGGGCAAAAGGCCCAACTGATGTAGGCTGCATGCATATCACACCATACCGTGTTACACTCAAAACAGGTGTTGTATTACCCCGAATCAGACAATACAAGTTACCACCCGATGCTGTAGTGGCTTTACTGAAAATAATTGACGAGCTCATTGCCCAAGGAGTGGTCGTCGAGACCGACTCCAATATCTGTAATTCACCCATCATTCCGATTCTTAAACGTACAGATCCCAATGCACCGCCAGTATATCGGCTGGTGATTGATCTTCGAGAATTAAATAAATGCATTATTCCACAGTATCCTGTGGTCCCCGATATCTCATCCCTATTGACTGCCATTGATTCAGAAGCAACGTTCTTTACTGTAATTGATCTCAAGAACGCCTTCTTCAGCGTGCCTATTGATCCAGAGAGCCAATATCTCTTCGGATTCAGTTTAAATGGACGCAGTTTCAAATTTTCGCGCGCACCTCAAGGATTCACAGAAAGCCCCAGCATCTATAGTCAAGCACTGAAAAGACAACTAGACTGCATTCAAATGCCAGTTAACACCGCTTTACTGCAATACGTCGATGATCTGCTGATCACCGCACGAAGTGAGCCCGAATGTGAAGAAGCATCACTGACAGTTTTACATTTCCTGGCCGACAAGGGGCACAAGGTGTCTCCTTCGAAGCTACAATTCTGTGTTCAGCAAGTTGTGTACTTGGGTCACTTGCTGTCCAAAGTGGGGAGACAGCTCACTCCCGATCGCATTCAGTTAATTGTAAACATGCCGCAACCCCAGACACAAAAGGAAGTGCGGGCCTTCATGGGCCTCACCTCGTACTGCAGACAATGGATTCCCCAGTATGCATTTCTAGCTAAACCACTCATTCAGTTAACGACACAGGAGGCAGCAACTTCGACTGCCCTCCCTTGGACTCAGGAACACACACAAGCTTTTGAAGAATTAAAGAAAGCCTTATGTCAAGCACCAGTTTTAGCGACACCATGTTACAGCAAACCGTTTACACTTTTCGTTACAGAACGTGATGGTACAGCGTTGTCTGTCCTCACCCAAGATCAAGCAGGTTCACATAAGCCTTGCGCTTATTTTTCAAGTACATTGGATTCAGTAGCCCAGGCACTCCCTGCGTGCTTAAAATCTGTAGCAGCAACAGCGTTAGCAATCCGACAGAGTGATTCAATTGTTTTAGGTCATCAGTTAACAGTTCAAGTACCACATTCTGTAGAGGTTTTGTTAAACAGAACCCAGACTCAACACTTGACTATAGCACGACTGACAGGTTATGAATTAACACTATTCCAGCCACACATAGAAATCAGACGCTGCAGTATCTTGAACCCCGCAACACTGTTACCAATAGTTATGACGGATCCAGCCCCACATGATTGTATAGAAATCATTAATGCAGTAACAAAGCCTAGACGAGATTTAACAGATGTTCCATTGACAAATCCAGACCTGACACTTTATGTGGACGGTTCATGCATGAGAACAAGTACAGGAGAATTAGTGGCCGCGTATGCCGTGACCACTGAAACTGAAGTTAAAGAAACACATCGTATTGACACACTGTCTGCTCAAGCAGCAGAGCTCATCGCTCTGACCCGAGCTTGTATTCTAGCCAAAAACAGAAATGTTAACATATACACAGATTCACGTTATGCATTCGGAGTTGTACACGACTTCGGAGTCCTCTGGCAAGAACGAGGTTTCCTGACCTCTCATGGGGCCAAGATTCAACACGGTCCCCTCATTCAAGCACTGTTAGAAGCAATACATTTGCCTTCGGGCATATCAGTCATGAAGTGTAAAGCACATACTAAAGTTACAGATTCTGTGTCCCAGGGTAACGACCTGGCAGACCAGACAGCAAAACATACAGCACTGACTCACACCCAGATTACTGATGTGACAAAGACAATAGTACCGACAAAGTGTATGACAGTTAGAGATCCCGCCCTAGACGTAATTGATATCCAGACACATGCTACTCCAGATGAAATAAAGAAATGGACTGAACTAGGAGGGATTCAGACAGATCAAGGTTGGATAACGAAGGAAAAATCTATATGGTTTCTCCCTGACTCAATGGTTCAAGTCATGATAAATACAGCACATAGCCCGGCACATCTAGGAGAGAAAGCGATGTTAGACAGTTTACAGAATCTCTGGCACAACAAACACTTACGAGCAGCAGCAAAACAGAAAGTGCGTACTTGCATGATCTGTTGTCAGTTCAATCCAGGTAAAAGCGTCCCTGTAGAGCAAAATGGATTTCATCCTCCCGATCACCCTTTTGAAGTCCTCCAGATGGATTATATCCAGATGGACCGCTGTCGAGGTTTTAAATATGTTCTCGTAGTTGTCTGTGCTCTGTCCCGCTGGACCGAAGCATACCCAGTATCAGATTACACTGCTCCGACCACTGCCAAGCAGCTGGTTCGTGAATTCTTCCCACGATACGGCTTGCCTCGTGTCGTATACTCAGATAACGGTCAGCCATTCTCATCTGCATTAATGAAAGAAGTTTCTCTACTGCTAGGATACCAGTGGAAGTTCCATTGTGTCCGACATCCCGAAGCAGCAGGCCTTGTAGAAAGGCATAATCAGACACTAAAATTACGTCTTGCAAAGATCTGTCAGGACAAAGGGGTCGACTGGATAGTCGCCCTGCCCGTGGCACTATTCTACATGAGAATGGTCGCCCACTCGAGATCAGGGCTATCCCCGTACGAAGTGGTCTTTGGCAGACCACCGAATATGTGGGGGACGCCCATTCCGAAGAAAATCACTGATGTTGATTGCAATATGTTGACAGATTACCTTGCCTCCTTGATGTCTGCACTCCAATCATGTCGTTCACAGGTTGCCGCAGCTTTCCCTGACAACACTGATGTAAAGCCGCACGAGGTCCGTCCTGGGGATCTGGTACTCGTCCGGAATTTCGACCGGAAAAGTCCGCTGGAACCCCGCTGGAAGTCCCCGAAGACCGTTCTTCTCACCACGAGGACCGCCGTGAAGATAGAGGGGAGAAAGGGGTGGGTCCACACGAGTCACATCAAGCTTTGCAATGAACTAAAAAACGAACTAAAACAGGACTCTGACTCGTCCACCCCCACCAAAGACTGTATAAAACTAAGTGACTTTACCGTTACCGAACGAGAAAAGACTCCCCAAGAACAATATCGTATGAAACTCCGATCTAGCAAGTCAGACAGTTTAATTGTTTAAGTCCTCCCCTAGGTGAATCGGTTAAATAGTTTCTGACATGTATCCCCTAGATCGAGATAGAGAGAGAGAGAGAGAAGCAAAGAAACGTACATACTGCAAATCCCTGCGTAGTCACTGTATAGTGACGTTGTTAATAATGTTTTTTTTAAGTGTTCTAATTATTATTGCCAGCATTCTGCTACCCATCTATTGGCCTATTTTCAGGCGTGAACAATCTGCTTACAATGTCCCTGCTGAACACACTTTTAGTGAATTACCTGCACATGAACTCTCTTACAGACTTGCGCTGCGTAACAACACATTCATTAGTATGTTACACCACTCTCATCAGACAAATAATGCTACAGACTGCTGGATATGTGGCCGACTCCCTCCCTACCAGAATTACAAGGGAGCTCTGCCCCTCTTTCCGTACCCGTTCACTCACAATGGCTCCTGTGGTGCATGGTTTAAAATAATTAATTCCTTAGATCCTGATATTGCTGTTTTCGATGGAGGCTGGGTTTGGGGAAACTTGAACTCAGTTCTGTTAGATGTCTGTTACCCTGACAAGGAGGGACTCCCTACTCGAATAGGAACTGATCTAGAAAATGAAGTATATGGATTAGGTAACTACACAATTAGTCTCATGATCCTTACTGTTGAATCCGAAGCCGTTCCAGTTCTGCCCCATATGTTAGTATTACCAGTCACAGGTGAATTGTGTGTCCGAAAGAAAGGTTCAGTACACGTAGGTCATAGTAAATGCACTACTGTGGTCGAATTCAGTGATCAGGGTAAATCGTCTTTCAAAGCTATCAGTCACTCTTATTTTGTTTGTGGTCATACCGCATACATACGTCTGCCTCCAGACTGGGATGGTACCTGTTATATTGCATTCCTTCTGCCACCTGTTTTTCTAGCTCCCCCTGATTACCATAGAAACACGAATCTAGTCAAGAATAGATCCAGAAGAGATATCCCACTTGTCGTCTACACAGAAACGGCATGGGAACAGTACACTGATTTCAATAAAGGATTCTTTTTCTTTCTAGGACCTGTCCAAAACAGTAAATTAATACGTAGATTAACTAGAACACTTGAAGCAGTAGTACATGAAACTGCCTCCGCCTTAGGTAACTTAACAGAGGAGCAATCTGCTATGCGGGTTGTTGTCCTTCAAAATCGTCTTGTTATTGACGTCATCTTGGCAGATAGAGGTGGAGCCTGTAAGGTCATCGGGTCAAGTTGCTGCGTTTTCATCCCACAAAATGCACCATCTGTCTATCAAGCTATTACCCGTCTACATAAAATTGCAAATCAGATACATCAGAATCCAGGCACCTGGACTTGGTCTGGTTGGTTCTGGACAACGTTAACAGCTTGGGGATGGAAGATCCTATCCTTCCTAGGCATTGGCCTAGTCATAGTATTCAGTTGCTGCCTGTGTCTACAATGTGGACCGGCAATATGTGGACTGTGTGCCACTTCCTGCATTGAACATTCCAGTTGTCTCTCAAATCGTCAAAGAAAGAAAGATGAACATATAATGTTACAAGAACAAACTGATCGATTCATGAGGATCGATATTTCATGAAGGGTCCGTAGGGAACAAGGAGGGAATGAGGAAATATGAATTTTATGGTCGAGTTGTGTTCCCTAGCGAGTACCCCACCGTCTCCATGTACGAGTTAAAGTGCATGTAACTTCCCTCCTGTGCCAGCTATGAAGACGCAAATACATTTGCGTCCACCGTTAACATGTCCTCTTTCAGACCCACCATGAATGGGTTGAGTGGTCCGTTCCTAAGTATGCTATGCCAACGTCTTTTTGTAGTGTACTCCTACGTTTTTCAGCTCTGGCTGAAGTAGGCCCTGAATCTCTGCCACCGAACCTCTTTTCTGGCTTCTGACTCCGAGAATCTCTGCCCAGGCAGCCCCTGTACTCGTGAACTCTGACTTACTCTCAGCGCGGCCCCTCGCGCTCGGCTCAGCCTGCTGCCTGCCAAGATTGACTATAACCTTCGAGTTATCTGTTTCCCTCCCCGAAAATACATTCCTGCCTGCTAGCTCCAGTAAACATCCTTCCTCAGCTGCAGGGCCAAAGGGCCGACCTGTCTCTATGCAACTAATTCAAGTAATTCATAGCTTCTGTTGCCATGCTCCCCTGGAAGGCCCCGTGCCCCACTTTTCTCTTACAGACATTCAGGCGCTTATACACGCACTCACAGTCAGTATAGAATAGCTTCTGCCCCAGAGACCTTTCCGCCCAGATAGCTTAGTTCCTAAACATCAGATATCAGATATGATAGAAGCACAAGTTGATCTGACATGCCAGACTTCTGTCTCTTTCCGTCAGTGCAAATGTCAAGTCCCCAGCACCCTCCGACTCCATGTCATGCACACGTCATGCAGCTGCGCGCGCATCCAAGTTTCCGATTTCTGCTGACATTGCAACATTTTCTGTTGGTGCCACCCCTTTGGTGACACCTACCTGTGACGTTTCTAGCACACACCTCTAGTTCACGCCTCTTGATTACGCACATGTACCACGTGTATACTGTTATCTTGTCTTCTCTCTGCTGTTACGCCTTCTATACTGTTTCCAATGATGCAAAATAAGTATATAAGCTATGTACTGTTAATAAAATGTAGCGCGCTCTATCCCTTCTGACACCCTGTGTGGTGTTCGGAACATGATAATTTGGTCTTGACCATTCCTTTTTAAGGAATAAAACCCCTAAGAACTCTAACACCACGGACTCTGTTTTCTTTCATTTCCAATTGAGTTATTATTGATTAAGTACTTACCTGCATAGAAATTAAGAGTAAATTATTTATTTACATCAAGAGGACGAGGAGGAAAAACGTACCCCAGGGCTAGGCCTTGGGGAGAAAACTAAAGCATTACCAGGTTTAATAGTCCAGGTTCTGCCAAGATTACTGACAACTAGAAAGGAAGATTGGGACGCCATCTCGTCCTGTAAACAGAAACACGATGAAGATACCAGTGACTTCTATTCAAGATTCGAGAAATGTTTCATTATTAATAGTGGCCTTAAACCAAGTAGTGAGTCATACCCTCATCTTTTTGTATCAAAATTAGTCGAGAATTCCCTGCCATTAGTCAAGAACCGCGTGTACAAAGTTGAAAGTACTTGGCAAGCAAATACGCCATCTCAGATGTTACAGATGTTACAATACCATCAGAACAGAATTAGAGAAGAACAGGATCAGGAACAGAAACGCATGAAAGACACGAAACTGAAAATGTTAGTAGCCCAGTCGGTTCCAGCCGACGGTCAGAGAAAGGGTACGACCCAGACAGGTCACGCCACAGCTCCCGTTAAAGGGACATGCAATTATTGTAAGCAGCCAGGTCACTACGTACATGAATGCCCAGTTCTGAAACATAATATAGCGACAGGTAAAACTAAAGAAAGACCGCATCCACCTAGACAAGATCATAATCAGCATCAGTCTTCACAGAATATACAGCCCATGCAGAATACACAGCCTATGCATGTTCCATCACATACAGCCCAGACAGTAGCGGTACCTCAGAGACAGTCACAGCCACAGCCCTTTGCCGCGACTCAGCAAGTTTCGCAACAGATGTACCAGTATGCCCAATCTGATTATCCCGATTATCAACGATACACATGAAACAGCCTAGAGAGGGAGGGTGGCTTGCCTCTTATTGAGATTCCTGTAGATCAAGAGGGTTCTTATGTACACAGTCAAGTATTGGGAAAAGACAGAAAGTTTTTAATTGACACAGGGGCAAGTCGCACCACAATCAGTCATGATGAAGTCCCAGGGGCACCCCTCTCAGGCTCACAGAATGTTTCCCTTGGTTTTTCAGGACAGCCTATTGTAAATGAGGTATCGAAACCAGTCCCCCTGGCTGTGGGTCCATTATCACGTGTTACAGACTTGTTACTTACGAAATCTTGTCCAGAAAATCTGTTAGGAATAAAAACATTGAAGGCTCTAGGAGCTGTGATCTGCTGTTCCCCGGAAGGAGTTAGACTTTTCTTAAGAGACTTTAAGGGTCATTATGTGTTACGAGAGTTTGATGTCAGATTGAAAAATGTACCGGATCACTTATGGGCGAAAGGCCCAACTGACGTAGGTTGTATGCACATTACACCATACCGTGTTACACTCAAACAAGGTGTTGTTCTACCCAGAATCAGACAATACAAGTTACCACCCGATGCTGTAGTGGCTTTACTGGAAATCATTGAAGAGCTCATTGCCCAAGGAGTGGTCGTAGAAACCGACTCCAATATCTGTAATTCACCCATCATTCCGATTCTTAAACGTACTGATCCCAATGCACCGCCAGTATATCGGCTGGTGATTGATTTAAGAGAACTGAATAAATGTATTGTCCCACAGTACCCTGTGGTTCCCGACATCTCATCCTTATTGACGGCTATTGATTCAGAAGCAACGTTCTTTACTATAATTGACCTCAAGAACGCCTTCTTCAGTGTACCTATTGATCCAGAGAGCCAATATCTCTTCGGATTCAGTTTAAATGGACGAAGTTTCAAATTTTCACGCGCACCTCAAGGATTCACAGAAAGCCCCAGCATTTATAGCCAAGCACTGAAAAGACAACTTGATTGTATCATAATGCCAGTTAACACTGCCTTACTGCAATACGTCGATGATCTGCTGATCACCGCACGAAGTGAGCCCGAATGTGAACAAGCATCACTGACAGTTTTACATTTTCTGGCCAACAAGGGACACAAGGTGTCTCCTTCGAAGCTACAATTCTGTGTTCAGCAAGTTGTGTACTTGGGTCACTTGCTGTCCAAAGTGGGGAGACAGCTCACTCCCGATCGCATTCAGTTAATTGTAAATATGCCACAACCCCAGACACAAAAGGAAGTGCGGGCCTTTATAGGCCTCACCTCGTACTGCAGACAATGGATGCCTCAGTATGCATTTCTAGCTAAACCACTCATTCAGTTGACAACACAGGAGGCAGCGACTTCGACTGCCCTCCCTTGGACTCAGGAACATACGCAGGCTTTTGAAGAATTAAAGAAAGCTTTATGTCAAGCACCAGTTCTAGCGACACCATGTTACAGCAAACCTTTTACACTTTTTGTTACAGAACGTGATGGTACAGCATTGTCTGTCCTTACTCAAGACCAAGCAGGTTCACATAAGCCTTGCACTTATTTTTCAAGTACATTGGATTCAGTAGCCCAGGCACTCCCTGCGTGCTTGAAGTCAGTAGCAGCGACAGCCCTAGCAATCAGACAGAGCGATTCAATAGTGTTAGGACACCAACTAACAGTACAAGTTCCACATTCTGTAGAAGTCCTTCTAAACCGTACCCAGACACAACACTTGACCATAGCACGACTGACAGGTTATGAATTGACACTGTTCCAGCCACACATAGAAATCAGACGCTGCAGCATTCTGAATCCCGCAACATTGTTACCTACAATTATGGCAGATTCAGCCCCGCATGATTGTATAGAGATTATTAATGCAGTAACAAAGCCTCGACGAGACTTAACAGATGTCCCACTGACCAATCCAGACCTGACACTTTACGTGGATGGTTCATGCATGAGAACAAGTACAGGAGAATTAGTGGCCGCATATGCAGTGACCACTGAAACTGAAGTTAAAGAAACACATCGTATTGACACACTGTCTGCTCAAGCGGCGGAGCTCATCGCTCTGACCCGAGCTTGTATACTAGCCAAGAACAGAAATGTTAACATATACACTGATTCCCGTTATGCGTTCGGAGTCGTACACGACTTCGGCATGTTATGGCAAGAAAGAGGTTTCTTGACCTCTCATGGTGCCAAGATCCAACACGGTCCCCTCATTCAAGCACTGTTAGAAGCAATACATCTGCCCTCGGGCATATCAGTCATGAAGTGTAAAGCACATACTAAAGTTACAGATTCTGTTTCCCAGGGTAACAACCTGGCAGATCAGACAGCAAAACATACAGCATTGACTCACACCCAGACTACCGATGTGACAAAGACAATAGTACCAACACAGTGTATGTCAGTCAGGGATCCCACCCTAGATATAATCGATATTCAGACACATGCTACTTCAGATGAAATAAAGAAATGGACTGAACTAGGAGGGATCCAGACAGATCAAGGATGGGTCACGAAGGGAAAATATACATGGTTTCTCCCCGACTCAATGGTTCAAATCATGATAAATACAGCACATAGTCCGGCACATCTAGGAGAGAAAGCTATGTTAGACAGTTTACAGAATCTCTGGTACAACAAACACTTACGAGCAGCAGCAAAACAGAAAGTGCGTACTTGCATGATCTGTTGTCAGTTCAATCCAGGTAAAAGCGTTCCTGTAGAGCAAGGTGGATTTCATCCTCCCGATCACCCTTTTGAAGTCCTCCAGATGGAATATATCCAGATGGACCGTTGTCGAGGATTCAAATATGTCCTCGTAGTTGTTTGTGCACTTTCCCGTTGGACCGAAGCATACCCAGTCTCAGATTACACTGCCCCGACCACTGCCAGGCAGCTGGTTCGAGAATTCTTTCCACGATACGGCTTGCCTCGTGTCGTGTACTCAGATAACGGACAGCCGTTTTCATCCGAACTCATGAAGCATGTCTCCCTTCTGCTAGGATATCAGTGGAGGTTCCATTGTGTCCGACATCCTGAAGCCGCAGGCCTTGTAGAAAGGCATAACCAGACACTAAAGACCCGCCTTGCCAAAGTTTGTAAAGAGAAAGGGGTCGACTGGATAGTCGCCCTGCTAGTTGCATTATTCTATATGAGAATGGTTGCCCATTCGAGATCAGGACTATCCCCGTACGAAGTGGTCTTTGGCAGACCACCGAATATGTGGGGGACGCCCATGCCTAAGAATATTACTGATGTCGATTGTAATATGCTGACAGATTACCTTGCCTCCTTGATGTCTGCACTCCAATCATGTCGTTCACAGGTTGCTGCAGCCTTCCCTGACAACACTGATGTAAAGCCACACGATGTCCGACCAGGAGACATTGTCCTGATTAGGAACTTCGACAGGAAAAGTCCGCTGGAGCCCCGCTGGAAAGAGCCGAAGACCGTCCTTCTCACTACGAGGACAGCAATAAAGGTGGAAGGCAGAAAGGGGTGGATACATACGAGTCATATTAAAAAGTGCAACGAACTGAAACCAGACCCTGACTCGTCCACCCCCTCCAAAGACTGTATCAAACCTATTGACTTTAAAGTTCCCGAACGAGAGAAAACTCCCCAAGAAGAGTATAAACTGAAGCTTCGATCTAGCAAGTCAGACAGTTTAATTGTTTAAGTCCTCCCCTAGGTGAATCGGTTAAATAGTTTTTGACATGTATCCCCTAGATCGAGATAGAGAGAGAGAGAGACAATTCAAGAAACGTGCATATTGCAAATCACTCCGCAGCCACTGTATAGTGACATTATTAATTATGTTTTTTCTAAGTTTTCTGATTATTGTGGCGAGTATATTGCTTCCCATATACTACCCTATCTTCAAGCATGAACAATCTGCTTACAATGTTTCTGCTGAACATTCTTTTAGTACATTACCGCCTCACGAATTGTCTTACAGACTCGCGCTGCGCAACAACACATTCATTAGTATGTTACACCATTCCCATCAGACTAACAATGCTACAAACTGTTGGATATGTGGCCGACTCCCTCCCTATCAGAAATACAAGGGAGTTCTGCCCCTCTTTCCGTACCCGTTCACTCATAATGGCTCCTGTGGTGCATGGTTTAGAATAATTAATTCTTTAGATCCTGACGTTGCTGTTTTCAAAGGGAGCTGGGTTTGGGGAAACTTGAACTTAGTTCTGCTTAATGCCTGTTACCCTGACAAGAAGGGACTTCCCACTAGAGTAGGAACTGATCTAGAAAATGAAGTATATGGATTAGGTAATTATACAATTAACCTTATGATTCTCACTGTTGAATCCGAAGCTGCACCAGTTCTCCCTGCTATGTCAGTACTACCAGTCACAGGTGACTTATGTGTCAGAAAGAAGGGTTCAGTACACTTAGGTCATAGTAAATGTACTACCGTGGTCGAATTCAGTGATCATGGCAAGTCCTCCTTTAAAGCTACCCGTCATTCCTACTTTGTTTGTGGCTATACCGCATACATACGCTTACCTCCAGATTGGGATGGTACCTGTTACATTGCCTTCCTTCTGCCACCTGTTTTCCTAGCCCCTCCTGATTACCACAGAAATACAAATCTAGTAAAGAATAGACTCAGAAGAGATCTCCCGATTGTCGACTATACTGAAACGGCATGGGAGCAATACACAGATTTTAATAAAGGATTCTTTTTCTTCACAGGCCCCGTCCAAAACAGTAAATTGATACGTAGATTAACCAGAACCCTTGAAGCAGTAGTACATGAAACTGCATCCACCCTAGGTAACTTAACGGAGGAGCAGTCTGCTATGCGGATTGTTGTCCTTCAAAATCGTCTTGTTATTGACGTCATCTTGGCAGATAGAGGTGGCGCTTGTAAGGTCATCGGGTCAAGTTGCTGTGTTTTCATTCCAGAAAACGCGCGAACTGTCTACAAAGCTATTACACGTCTTCATAAAATTGCAAGTTCGATACATCAGAATCCAGGCACCTGGACTTGGTCCGGTTGGTTCTGGACAACGTTAACCGCTTGGGGATGGAAGATCCTATCCTTCCTAGGCATTGCCCTTGTCATAGTATTCAGTTGTTGCCTGTGCCTACAGTGTGGACCGGCGATTTGTGGACTGTGCGCCACATCGTGCATTGAACATTCCAGTTTTCTCTCAAACCGACAACGGAAGAGAGACGAGCAAATGATGTTACAAGAACAGACTGATCGATTCATGAGGATCGAGATATCATGAAGGGTCCGTAGGGAACAAGGAGGGAATGAGGAAATATAAAATTTTGGTCAAGTTATGTTCCCTATCGTGTACCCCACCGTCTCCATGTACGAGCTTAAAGTGCATGCAACTTCCCTCCTGTGCCAGCTATGAAGACGCAAATACATTTGCGTCCAACGTCAACATGTCCTCTTTCAGACCCACCCAGAATGGGTTGAATAGTCCGTTCCTAAGTATGCCATGCCAACGTCTTTTTGTGGTGTACTTTACACGTTTTTCAGCTCTGGCGAAGCAGGCCCTGAATTCTGCCATCGAGCCTTTTTCCTGCCTTCTGACTCTGAAAGCCTCAGCCCAGGCTGCCCCTGTACCTGTGAACTCTGCCTTACTTCCAGCGCGGCCCACCGCGTTTAGCTCAGCCTGCTGCCTGCCAAGATTGAATTCAACCTTCGAGTTATCTGTTTCCCTCTCCGAAAATGCATTCCTGCCTACTAGTTTAAGTAAACATCCCCCCAGCTGCAGAGCGAAGGGCCTGGCCTTACTGTCCGTGCAAGTGATTCATAGCCCCTGTTACCATGGAAGGCCCATGCCCCCCTCGCATCTCCTGCAGACACTTAGACGCTTATACATGCACTCACAGTCAGTATAGAATAGCTTCTGCCCCAGAGACCTTTCCGCCCAGATAGTATGGTTCCCAAACATCAGATATCAGATATGATAGAGGTACGAGTTGATCTGACATGCCAGACTTCTGTCTCTTTCCGCCATTGTAAATGTCAAGTCCCCTGCACCCTCCAGTTTCACGTCAATCACACGTCATGCAGCTGCGCGCGCATCCAGGCCTCAGATTTCTGCTGACATTGCAAGATTCTGCTTTTGTTGCCACCCACTTATGACACCTACCTATGACGTTTCTAGCACACACCTCTATGTTCACGCCTAGTTCACGCCTTCTAATTACGTATTATTATCACGTGTGTGTTTTATCTTGTTTCTCTCAGCTGTTACGCCTACTATATTGGTTCCTATAATGTAACTCAAGTATATAAGCTATGTATTGTCAATAAAATATTGCTCTATCCCTTCCTGCACCCCAGTGGTGGCAGGAACCAGATATCCGGTCATGACCATTCCTTTTTAAGGAATAAAACCCCTAAGAACTCTAACACCACGGACTCTGCCTTTTTCTTTCCGACTTGAGTTATTATTGATTAAGTACTTACCTGCATAGAAATTAAGACGGTAAATCAAATATTTACCACAAATGTCTGCCAAAGGGCGAACGTAGAGATTGAAAAGCAGAGAACTCAAAATAGAGCCCTGCGGAACTCCAGATGTTAAAGCAACAGGACTAGATTTAGCAGTGTGAGAGAAAACTTGAAAGGAGCGATCCTTTAGAAACGAAATCTACCACTGCAATGCTACACCTACAATGCCAGAGCTTTCAAGGCGAACCACCAAAATAGAATGGGAGACCGTGTCAAAGGCGGCGTTCAAATCCAATAGGATAAGCACTGCTGTACCCTCATGGTCAAACTGCTGCCTAAGGTTCTTAGTGACCCCCCAACAGAGCTGATTCAGTACTGTGACAGGGACGAAAGCCAGACTGTGATGGATGAAAAAACGTATGTTTTGTCACATGTACAGAAAGTTGAGAGTTAATGTGTTTTTCCGATATTTTGGAGAAGATGGGGAGGAGAGATATAGGCCTGTATTTGAACACGCAATGGTATTATGAACACGCAATGGCGTTTTTACCTTACAAGATTTCGCCTTGGCACTTTACACTTTTTGTTTGCATTTCCAAAGCAGGGGGGTTGGTGGGAGAAGTTACCCTGTTGCCCCTGTAATAATAGGGTTTCGCAAAATATTCTCCACCTTCTTTTTTGTACTTTGTATAAGGTCCCAAGAAACACTTTCATCAAACCATTACTATTTTCATTTGGAACGTGCTACTATAAAGAAGCTTATGACCTCTTATTGTCTTTGCCAACTGCAAATATCTGTAATGCTGTTTTAAATTTTATTAGATCAGCTCTGGTGATTAGAAATAGATACTGAGTCTTGATGGAAATTAGCCTTAAAAACCTGTATTGTGATTTTATTTTAAAATTTTGTAAACATGTATTGTGATTTTATGGTGGATCAATTCCAATGTCCTTTTAGAAAATTTTCTATGTATTCTTTTATGATTTCTATATGGAATCGAAATAAAGTTATTTGACTTGACCAGCAAAGGGAATCCAAGCCAGTCTTTTTCAACAATGGAAGCACAATTACGAGGCATCTGGCCCAGTTTTAGGGAGGAATTAGGAAGCTTGGTAATCACCTCAAGTGCCGGCTCGTCCAGGCATCTGAGCTTAGATGGGGAGGGGATCAAGTGGGGAGCCAGACTTAATGTTTCCCAGTAAGTTATTCAAAGAAATTAAGTCAATTGGGGGCCAGGCCTTAACTTGGCAAAATCCATCAGACGTACAGTCAGGGGGAGCCGCTATGACCTGGTAAGAGAGTTGTGTTGCAGAAAAGATTAAATAATCATGAGGAGAGGAACCCAGCCAAAGCTCACGATGGATAGCCATGACTTTGTTATAAAAAAAGAGCGCAAGTTCATTACAGTAATGAAATGAAAGGGAAGGGGCAGGCAGGAACGCATCGGGTGCAGAGAGTTCAGTCACAACTTTAAATAGGGTTTTCCGACAGTTTTGGGCAGAAATCAATTTAACCGTGTAAAAGGAGGCGCAAACTGATCTGCAGTTAAGGTGTGATACTTTTTTAGTGCCTCCAAATAGATGCCTTTGGCTAATAGTGCTTTTGCCACAGCGTCTCCAGAACTCCAGAGCAGGCCGAAGCAATCTAGGTTGGGATTTAGTGGAAAGAGGAAGATTGGACTCAATAGCCTCAGACAGCCAGTGATCCACTAATAAACTCTGCAATTCCAAGAACGGGGGGGGGGGGTGTTGCGTGTTTATCTAGGTTCCTGATCGATACTGTGACCTTATGCCCCTATTCGGCTATAAATCCATTTATTCCCTATATTGGCATAACCGTTCAAGTACGATATTCAGAAAGTCATCTCTGGCCTCACACGAACAGAGCCACATTCCAGAATAGTTCTCTGCCACTTCCTTTGCAACCAACTAGTGCAATGACAGAGCAGAAGTCACTATCTGATATTCCTAGATTAACACTCCGAGTTCTTCAACAAGATAAAAACTCAGCAAACCTGGAAATCCCCGCTTGCTGTGTTTTGATTAGTAATGGAACTCTAATGAGCAACTGATAGCTATCACTTCCTAGTGACATCTTTAATTGACGTCTTATGTCCAGCAAACTTACGTCAAACCAGGCACCTGTCAGGTATAAATATTACCAACGTTGCCTTAAGCAATTGCCTGTTGCTAGCTGTCTGCAAGACCCTGTGTTGGTGAAGCTAGCACCCTGTTGCTGCAGCCTGCTGCCCGTCGCCTGAAGCTGCTGATACCATTATCGCTGCTAAAGCGCGAACGATGGTGTGGTGTAACTAGGAGCTGAACAGCCGTCCCTCTGCGAAGAGCCCAGCAGAAGCCAAGCTGCCCGCGGACGCTGTCCCCCCTCCTTCTCCTCCTCGACGCGCTGAAGAGAGACGCTGCCTTTCTCGTGCAGAGAAATCCAGTTCCAGCGTTTCTAGTCTGCACTCGCGGGTGACTGGGATACCGAGTGTCCCCTGAAGGAGATACCAGACCTCCATCATTCTATTCAGAGGTATGGTGTTGACTAAACCCTTAGTGAGAATTCTTGAAGCAAGCCTTGGCAAAACCAACTTAACTTGAAGCTACTTACTTACTCCCCTTCCACGTGTTAGGCTTAGGTCAGGCACACTGGGGTAGGCTTAGTTAGAAGCACCAGTTGAGTATTTTAGCCTAATGTATATATGACTGTATATATGTTTTATTACTTTTAAACCATTGTATGGCTAAGAAACCATATCAATGCTTTTACAGTATTATTTCGCAATCCTTATCTTACTGTACGTACTTTTTATAATAACAAGTCTTGCAATTGTGGCAATACATTTCTCTTGTACGAGAAGAAAGACTGTTCAATAAATGTTAACCCTTTATTGACAAACGCCCGTCTCTCTAGTCTCTACATATTGTGAAAGTAAACTGCACTAACCTGACTGAGTGAAATACATGTCTATTGTTTCACACGACCCTAGAGATTGACTCTTAATCTGAGGAGCAAAGTTGTCATGTTGCACGGTTGTTGGAAAGCTGAATCCCTTCTTGTCTGTGCCAGGGAAGCTGATCACTTCCCATGCAGAGAAGAAAGTTTCCAGTGACCTCTGAGCTAGTTGGTAACACACCCAATTAAGTTTAGCATAGTCAGTGGAGGCCTGGAAGATCCGCACTTCTACATCGATACTACTGTTTATGTTATTCCAATGCGCAGGGCCTAGTGGGAAACTAGGAACTACACTACGGGGGGGGGGTGTGAAACTCACCTCATCCAAAATAGAATTTGGCCTTTAAACAACCTGTCTCAGTCAATTGTTGTCATTATAGGAAACAGGATTAGGGAACACAAGCCCTCACAGGAAAAAGAGCTCCAGCTAAGAGCCCCCTCGTGGGCTCGATGGGAATTGAAGCGACTGGCCCAACGAGGAGTACAGCCTGATGAGGAAGCATGCCACTGCTTGTTGGTTGTGGGCCTGTGCTTCGCAACAATGTTGCCTATAATCATAACATCTGAATGAGACAGAAGGTCTAAAGGCCATTTTGGGTGAGGTGTTTTTTCACTCTTACTCTCCTGGGAACTGCACACTTTATTATTGATATTATATACGATGGAGAGGACTTGTGCTGTACCATTATACCTCTCATCCCCTTCTATGGATTTACACCACATTTAAATAGCCACAAAACATTCTTGAAGAAAGATTCTTTTTACACTGATAGGTCAGATCATTCAGTTTTGTATTGCTCACAAGACTCAGAACAATTCAAAAAGATTCTTATCACCAGTAATAAGTTAATGTATTCTTGTGAGTCCACTAAGAACTTTGCCATACAAGGCTATGAGTAATAAATAATGATGAGAAAAGCGTTAGGTGTGCATATTTTTGGAAAGAACAAGGTAAAGAATTCCTGTTTCGAGCATGCATATACCCATAGATGTGATTTGCCTGAATAAAACTATCAAGCAGATATTTGGTCGGGATTTGGAATCATGAACGATTTAAAAACACCTTACATAAAAAAAGTCAATTTAACACAATTCCCAAATTGGCAAATTAAAGAAAACATGACTGAAGTTGAACTAAACAATATGATGCAGAACGCCTGTACAAGACGGCTGCTGCTGAACCCAGACGTTAGTACTCCACACTATTGCTGGTGCACGGAGGTGGAAACACTCTGCCATAGTCTCCATTATGGCCACCAAGTAAATTGCAGACAGCTGGAGTATACTGATGGAGCATCTCCTAAGCCCAAATATTTTGTGCATTGAATAATACAGCATTTATGATGCCGAAATAAGTCGATTCAGGATCCCCTTCATCAAAGCCAGCAGTGTGGACGTCAAGATCAGGTACTAGGGCCCAAGGCTGGGGAGCAGGGAGTGAAAGCTGAAACAACGGAGTTTTGAGGTCAGGTCTCCTTTGTTACCTGTGAGTTTTTTTTACAAGTCTTTCTATTGAACATTCATCAGTGGTAATAACAAATGTCCGAAAATACATATGCAGATCCCCTTACATCATAGTCTGCAATATTTTATTATGGCAAGCACAACGGATCAAAAGTCTTTCCTTCTAGCATGCCAGGACGGCTAACCCCTCCCGTCTTAGTGACTTATCCTCCCTCACTCACTCACTCGCCTCCCTCGAGAAACCTGTATGTCTCCCATTGATTTCACACTTTTTCCCACTTTTGGGACAGCCCCTACTCTCGTATAGTCTTTTCAGCTGCACAACACCAGTCTAGGTCTGTTTTCCATTGACTGACCGTCAGGGGTCCTGTGGGGTTTTTTTGGTAGTGGGAGGACGAATCTAGTTTGAAAGAGGTGCATTATATTTTTATGAGTCTTTTTTGTAATTAAATTGCTTTTTGGTAGCCAATTCAGGCACTTGTGCACTGAGGGCAATGAAATCATATACCCGCTGAAACTTTCATCGTTAAAACAAGTAGTCTTGCGCAAATGTGGGCTCTAAAAATGTATCTGGCCTACCAGAGCGAGTGGAAGTGGATTCAAGTGGTACATCTAGGTCTACCCCTCCAAAAAAATAAATATTTTCTTACACATTATGCGGAAACGCAGATTCTTGAAAACTTGCCTAGAGCTAGTCTCACTACATATCCTACTTTAGACCACAGCAGCAGCTCAACACACACTGAACTGGGTGACTCACAGCCGGCTTCAAGGCGAACAGAGACGGCAGATGAGATGTTCAACAAAGCCCTTGACTGAATACTGGGCCATAAGGTACAAGATAGGTGTGTAAATGCATCAGTAAAAAATAAGACAATCAATTTTCCTACAATTTCAAGGCAAGGAACTTGTAAATAAGGAAGTAGATACGGTTATAGGAAGGACTCATGCATTATGACCTCATCCGAAGGCTCCAACTTTAAGTGCAACTCACCACTATTGCATAATACAGGACCTCGGCCTAATCAGGAGGCCCGACTAATCTAAAGTCTAGTGGGGCAATGCAAGATCCTATCACTCTCCAGAATTGCGAAGTTTTAATCAAACCCCATTAAGACTCCTCAGCTGCTCCCCAGTCTCTTATACAACTATTAAGGCACAATCCTACAAGAGATTAGAGAATTTAAAATCTCGCAAGAACTGAAACTGTCAAATCTGCAAAATCAGTTATCATTTATTGGGAATACATTATCCATTATTACTGACAGGCACGAGGAGTATGAGCAGAGAGATACGGATCTTGAAGACAAGCAAGTACAGCTACAGAAAAGTTCAACACACTTTAAAATAAAAATTAAAGCCTTAAAGGAAAAACAAGATGAGGTAGAGAATCATTCACACTGTGCCAATTTAAGGGTCATTGAAATTCCAGAAAATGCAGAGGTCTCTAGAGGATGATTCCATTCTATCCGACTTTACGGTATATCTGACAATTTATGAATAATGTGATCCTATCTGGATCTTATCCCCGTAGCTGGTAGCAAGCCATTATTAGGACTCTCTTAAAAAAAACTAATTTAGACCCAGGGGACTGTAAGAACTATCGTCCCATCTCCCTGCTTCCAGTTCCTGCAAACATTTTGGAGTTCTATCTTAACAGACGGTGGCGAGTGAGAGGTCGGCGGAGCGTAGCTGGTGGTGTGGGATGTAGAAAGAGAGCCGTCTGTTGAGGTAGGCTGGGCCGGTCTTGTGGCGTGCCTTGTGTGCGTGGGTGAATAGCTTGAAGGATATCCACTTGTTGACGGGGAGCCAGTGCAGGTTTCTCAGGTGGGGGTGATGTGGCCGTGGCGTGGTACGTCGAGGATCAGTTGTTCAGAGGCATTTTGGATGCGTTGTAGTCGTTTGGTGAGCTTGGTCGGGGCTCCCGCGTAGAGGGCGTTTCCGTAGTAGAGTCTGCTTCTGACGAGGGCCTTGGTGAATGCCTTTCTTGTATCTGTTGGGATCCATCTGTGGATCTTTTGCGGAGCATGCGGAGGGTATTGAAGCAGGCGGAGGAGACGGCGTTGACTTGCTTGGTCATTGAGAGCGTTGAGTCGAGGATGATTCACAGGTTGCGTGCTTGGTCGGTGGGTGTCGGGCCTGCCCCAAGTGCAGTCGGCCACCAGGAGTCGTCCCAGGCTGAAGGGTCCCTGAAGGGTTGGGGATGAGGACCTCCGTCTTGTCCGAGTTCAGCTTCAGACAGCTGGTCTTCATCCAGTCGGGGACGGCCTTCATTCCTTCATGGAGGTTGGCTTTGGCGGTGATGGGGTCCTTGGTGAAGGAGAGGATCAGCTGAGTGTCGTCGACGTAGGAGATTATGTTGAGGTTGTGCTGTCGGGCTACGTGTGCGAGCGGGGCCATGTAGATGTTGAACAGCGTCGGGCTGAGGGAGGATCCCTGGGGTACACCGCAGATGCACTAGCACTAGCCCTCTTGTCTTCATGTCTGACGGGAATATCTCAAAGTGAACTTCTCATTTTACAAGATAAAAGAGCGTATTTTGTTTAAAGCAATACGACAGAAATTGTTTGGCTCTCCAGAAGCAGCGGTTAAGAGACTTTTAAAAGTTGCTGGACTCTTTTAAAGTTTTAGGCGCACAGACTTCATTAAAGCAGCAATCTCAGCTGAAAGTATTATATAGGTGCCTCTTCCAGGTCTTTATTGTTGTAGAGCAAGACCAAGTTTTTTCAAGTCAATACATAACTTTGATGGTAACTACGTCACAATAGTAGACAAGTAGATATCCTGTCATGTTGTTTCTTATTTGTTCAGTGTGTGGTAAACCATGAGAAGGCTTTTTTTATAATATTGAATATGTTTGGTTGATGGTATATATTCTGTTGCAATTGCATTGCTTGTAATGATGCTGGTGCATACCCACTTTTTCCCTCTAGGAGAAGCCCTGGGTGCAGTTCCATGGCACCCGATCTAGGACGTAGGACTCCTACCCCATGGGAGAGAAGGCAGGTATCAGCCTCCAGGGGTTTGAGAAGGCAGGGAGGGTAAAGAAAAGTGGGTGGTAGCGGTAGGATTAGGTAGACAGGAAGACTGGGAGGGACAGGGAGTAATAGGTGAATGTGAAAGAACTGCACTGGTAAAGAAATGGAGAAATCATTATCTACAGAGAAATCTGCTGCTCAAAGAATAACTTGCAGAAATGAATTCAGATTTATATTTTTGCTTTCTGTAGACAAGATGGAGAAGATCTTTATCATTCAGACACTTAAGCTCTTCACACATTTCATTCAGACACTTAAGCACTTTATATATGCTGCACTTTACTTCAGGGTACTGTATGGGTTAGTTGTAGATTTTTTTTAAATGGTTGGTTATTATAATGCATAATTGCACTTCCTTAATAGGAAGCCGAAAGGAGGGATGGAATCTGGAAAAGGAAGTCAGGTTGGCACATATTAAGTCATTTGGTGATATATGGCTGGATGGGCAGCTAATATTCCCAGGGATTTCAGTAACACCATCTGAATTAGATATTTTTAAATGTCAGTAGGGAAAGAGGATTTGAAGGTTTTTTTCATTAAAACCAATGATCTGAATAATAAGCGTAAAAGGCAATTCGTAGAAAAGTGGATACTGAGGCATTGCCCAGATATAACCTTCATACAAGAAACACATTTAGAGAATTCAAAAACAACAACGTTCTCTATGTTTTCCACTTAGTCTGGGTTTGAAACACAGCCTTGTTCACAGGCAGCACACAGAAGGGTGGCTATCTTCTTCAATAAGAGTTTACAAAAGAAGTTTATAGCCTCTCAGATAGACAAAAATGGTGATGGGCTTGATTAATGGTGCATTAGCTGGATCATGTTGTACATTTGCTACAATCTATGCTCCAATAGAAGATCACCTGGAGCCGATTTCCCAGTCTTTTCCATGATATTTCCTCAATCAGTGATTTTTGGAGGTGATTTAAATTTTCTCCAGGATCCCTGTTGAGACTCTTCGGCAGCAACTCAAACAAAGTAAGAACAAAACTACAAAGATACTAGCACATTATAGGCAGAGTCAAAATTTGGTGGATCCTTGGAGAGAACATTTTCAGAATCATCGTGCATACTTTTCCATCCCAGCCAGATTTCAGTCTGCTAAAAGACTGGACGTTTTCTTAGTCCCAGCTAACATTACCCTCAAAACATATAAGCAGCATCCAAACAAGTTCTCATATCACTGTTAGAAATGGAAATTACAGCTATACAATACCCTGCCTAGATGGGCTTTGAACAGATCATATTTAGAGGAACAGTCCTGGGTTACTGTAGGAAGGTAAGATCCTTCTGCATGGTTACCCCTACTTTTTGCCTGTGATTGCTATGTTTTCTGACTAGTTTTACTGGAATCCAGCTAATCAGGACCCCAGTCTCTGTGCTTCTTCTCTAAAATAGACATGGGGAGTACTTAGGTACACTCCAGATTGGCTACTGGTGCACTCTTATAGGTCCCTACTATATGGTACTAAGTTACCCAGGGCATGGGTAAACCAGGGGCCTCCCATGGGCTGAAGCATGTATTATACCACCCATGAGACCACCCAAATTGTGACTACAGGCCTGCCATTGCAGCCTGTGTAAGCTGGTGCTAGCACCACTTAGTAGAGTTATAAGTTTCCTTATATCTGTGGACACTGCACTTAAAACTTACAAGTCACCCCTAAGGCAGGCCCTTTCAATCCTGAAGGCAGGGTGCTCTATTCTCAGTTTGAGGGTGCCACTGCATGAGCAGGGCACACCTACAATCTTTGGAGTCTATTCTCCAGGGTTTTAAGTGCATCAGCCATTAAGACACAGAGTGACTGTGCGTTATTAAGCGAAGGCTATCTCTAAACTGGCTGTAACCAATCCTTTTTAAACAAAATGTTTTTATTTAGTGCATGATTACGTTGCAAATATCGCTTTAACTTTCAATCGGGTTACAAATGCAAAACATACATATATTAAATGAGCAAATGCTAGTTACATGTACCAACTACTCAAATAACCTGTTGTAAAAGAAAAAAGTTAATATTGAATAAGCAACTTTTCCTCATGCACAATTTAATATATTTTATGCTCCCTCTCCCACCCATCCCACCCTGGGGTTAGACACACACTTAAATAAAGTTGATGTCAAGAAAGCCGAGCCGGAGGTCGCTTAAAGCCCTATACTATGTCTCTAGCCATCTGGTCAAAGGTTCCAAGATCTTTAATCCTTTCAAGCAGGACAGTATGCCTTTTTTTTATAGATGGCTTTTTCAAAGTTATAATTTGCCACTAATCATGTTAGCCATTGGTGATAACCTGGGGGGGAAGAATCAAGCCAAGCTGAGGCTAGGCAGAGTCGGTATACCGCCATGCCTGTGAACACCAATTGCTCTTTCGGCTTACCTTGGATCTCCTGATCTACCCAAAGACAAATCAGGGAGCGAGAAAGAAAAACATCCCTCCCTAACACTTCTTTAAAAAAGTTTGTGATCTCAAGTTTTAAGTTGCTCAATATGTCACAAGAGGCAAACGTGATTGAGATCCGCCTGATACAAAGAGCATTGGGGGCAAAAAGTCCCTCTCCCTGTCCTCCATTTTGCGATCTTTTTCAGAGTATAATACAGCGAAAAGCAGGATTTATAATACTGGGCTTGAAGCCGCGCCGGAATTAACAGATTTTGTGCTAGCTCAGTTGAGTGGAAGAATAGGTCTTCGGAGATATCAATTTCCTCTTTCCACTTCCTGGCCCGTGTTGCCAAATCATCCGGCATTAATGAGTTAAAAGAGTTATACACGGTTCCAGTAGATGGGTGGTTCTTTCTCAAGTTGTCTAGAGAGTTATTAATACATCCTGACGGGTCGCCGCATTTTCTCCTTAAAAAATCACGTACTTGCAGGTATTTATAGAAATCTTTCCAATCTTTCTTTGAGATTTTTTTAGAAGCTATATCAGATAGGGAGTATAAATTGCCGAGTTTGGGCAGGCCCTTGTTTTGCCACTTTTTGATTATTGAGTCTTTAAAGATTTTGGGCAGGTTAGGGGTGTTATAAATCGGTGTATAATGATTCAAGCGATCCAATCCTAACATCTTACGGACCGATTTCATAATTTTGAACCCGGCAGTCAGCGTCTTGAAGCATACCTTCTTATAGTGGGAATCATTCAGAAACCTCCAGATCCATCCCCATGCATCTTTACCAATTATGAGTTCTAGAGATGTGTGTATATCTTCCAAAAGGTTACCTATTGGCTTATCTGAAAAAAGGGTGAGGTTGTACAAAAGTGTGGTTGCCCAATAATAAAGTCTTCTGTTTGGAAGAGACAGCCCACCCCTTTCCTTTGGTAGAGAAAGATACTTATAAGCTCCTCTGGGTTTTTCATAAGCCCATATAAATCGCGAGAACAGGTCTTCGATCCTTTTCAGGTAAATAGTACTACATTCTATCGGGATAGCTCTTATAAAAAGGTACAAACATTTAGGAAATAAAAGCATTTTAATTATATTGCATCTACCAATTATCGAAAGATGCAAATTATGTAAATCAAGTCAGTTCGGGTTTAATATTATCGATCAAGGGGTCAATATTACAGTCAACTATCTTTTCGACGCTGGCCATAACATCTACACCAAGGTACATAGCCTTTTCTACCTGTCTAGTGTCGTCGCCCATACTGACATTCTTACAAATGATCTGGGTTCTAGATCTGTTAAGGGAGTATCCAGATAAAAGTCCAAACCCAGCCGCCTCAGCTTCAACCTCACCCATAGATGTTCCAGGATTAGCAGTTACCAAAGCAATGTCGTCGGCATAGGCCAATACTTTCATTTCCCAGCCATGAGAAATAATAAGGCTAATTTTTTGATTGTCTCCCAGGAATCGTAAAAAGGGGTCTACATACAGTGCAAACAATAGAGGTGAACTCTGACATCCCTGGCGGGTACCGCTAGTTATTTTAAAAGTGTCAGTTAATGAGCCATTTAAAAATAATTTTGCGGTGGGTTGAAAATATAGCATCTTAAATGCCTGTATAAATCCTTGGCCTATCCCAACCCTTGACAGGGTCTCCCATAAAAAAGGCCAGGAAATCCTGTCAAAGGCCTTCTCAGCATCAAGTAGAATAAGTGCTATTGAAACTCTAGAGATATGGGCGGCATCGAACAGTGAAATAGTCCTCCTAATATGATCTACGGTACCGCGTCCAGGTATAAAACCATGTTGCCTAGGCGATATTACTTTATGTATTACCCCTACTAATCGAACCGCTATTTTAGAATAAATTTTGCTGTCCACATTCATCAGGGTTATAGGGCGATAATAGGCAGGGTCTAGCGCAGCTTTATGCTTTTTCAAGAAAACAATGATTTTGGCTTACAACCATGATTCAGGTGGTCTCCCCCCTTGAACACATCTACGAATAGCTGGAACATAACCTCTTTTACTTCAGTGGATTTTTTTAAATAAAATTCAGCTGGAATATCGTCTAACCCGATGGCTTTGCCATTAGGAAGACTATTAATGCAAAGCAGAGCGTCTATCCATTTGAGGGGGTTCATCAAGTTGAGCCTGGTCCTCTTGAGATATTTGCACTCTGGAGTTTGGTTAAGATAAGTAGTATCATTTAAATGAGCCGTAGTCGTTTCATGATATAAATCTTGATAATAGGCAAGAAATTCTTTACGAATGCCACCTGGATCTGAGATTATTTCTTGTGTGGGGTCTTTAACTGCAGTAATGATGTTCCTTGTAACTTTTTGTCTTGCCCTAATCGCGAGGTGATGTCCGACCTGCTCGCTACATTCATATGCTTCCTTCCTCCAAAATGCTAATCTATCTGCAACTCTTTTGGCAATTAACTCCATGACAGCGGACTTTGCTGACATTTTTGCAAGCGCGTCCGCTGGGTCAACACCATCCCTAAGAACAGTAATTAAGTTTTCTTCTGCAACAGCCAATCGGGTTTGCAGTTTATCCAGCAATTGATGCTTTTCTCTTTTTAAGGAAAGAGAGAAGCTCATAGTCTCTCCTCTTGCTGCTTTTAGTACATCCCAAACCACTTAAATCCCTGTGCTGTCTAGATAATCCTCAATAAATTGTGGAACCCAGTACCTCATGTGATTGCAATACTCCTCGTTTAAAAGTAGGGCTTGTTCAAAGGTCCAGCTAGCCAACTCTTTAAACCACTGTTACCCCTCTCATTTTCACCACTAAGGGATTATAGTCTGCCAAAATACGTGGGGTGTTTTCTATTCAGCACTCGTGAAGAATAGACTGAGATGCAAAAATAAAATCTAATCCCACCAGCTTATTATTGTTATTGTTAGTGAGATTTTATATCGCGCCTAATCACCTGCAGGTCTCTAAGCGCCTGGAAAGATGGTAGTAAACAATAACTTAGCAAGATGGAAGCTGGATTATACTGTGCTCATACTTTTGCTGAACAGAAATGTTTTTAGACTTTTCCTGAATCGTAATAGATTCCCTTCCCGGAGCAGCACCTCCGGCAACCTGTTCCATAGCTGAGGAACTAGCACTGAAAAGGCTCTCCCTCCCTTAGTCACTAGCCTGTAGCGAGGACAGACCAGTAATTGGGAGTCTGAGGATCGAAGTGTTCATGTGGGTAACACCAAGAGGGTTGACTCAAATTTTATTTTTTTCTATTTGACTTTTGGGTATTGGTACTGGAGTAATGTTTGCTACATTTAATGAGTAAATTACGTATAGCAACAATTAATATGCGTGGCCTTAACGATCTCAAGAAACGACGAAATTCAGCTGTAGCACTTCGGCTACTTAAAGCTGATATTCTATGCCTGCAGAAAACGCATATTGAAAGGACTCAGAATCACCTTCTAGACTCGCTTGGCTATACAGTAGTAGGGGGCCACAACACAAAATGCCAGGATACTGGTGTGGCAATACTATCTGCGAAACGCTCACTTCAATTTACACGCACATTAGCTGGTTCAAACAGGAGGTGGGTCTAAACTGGAGCCCACTGCTGTGATTAGCTCCTCTCGCTGTATCGGACTGAGCAGTCAGGAATTCGCGGAGAGCCGATAGAGTTGCTTCTGGGAAACAAATTGAGTGCCGCCGCAGGGCAGTGAGAAACGAAGATGCAGGAACCGCGCCGCTCGCTGTTCGTGAGGCAGCAACAAGACGTCGCGTTACACCTCGCCGTCCACTCCGATCTCTGAACCACACGGAGAATACGGTGGCCGTTATGCTGTATTGTTGGTCCATGAGATAAAGATTTATCAGGTAATGTTCAGTTTCTTCAGCACAATTACATTGGCATTAAAAGGTTTCTTTAGATCTGTTTAGGAGTCAGACGGGCGGAGCTGTAACGGGTAGCTGCTACTCAGGCGCCATCTTGCCAAAATGTAACAAATCCTGTCATGTTTGGTATCAAACATGTCGGAATCACACTGGTGTTGGAGGTAAGATTGCATGCACTGTAAAGTTCCTCTGGGAGGCCCTTAGTGCTCCTGGTAATAGTCTTCTACATCCGGACAGCAAACTGTGGCTGCTGCCGACCAGAGACACGATTCTGCCCTCCTGCTCCTGGGCCAACCTCAGGGAGGGGAAGGCAGGACATTAGGTTTCCTGTCACAGAGAGGTATGATCACCTCCCAGACTGGACTTAGTGTATTGGGACAGGGTGAGGATGCTTACTAGCGCCACTGAGACTCCTTGAAGTGAACATTTGGTGCCCTCCTTGCATACTCCAGTTCAAACCAGTTTAGGGAGCAGTTGGCTCCCATTCTGCCAAGACACAGGACAAAGGACATAGGAGTATCCGCCCCACTGTCCAGCCTCTCCTGTGGGATGGTCCTCTGAATCGTCCCAACCCTTTCCTTAGGGTGCTTAAGTGCTTACCTGTGGGTGGGTCGCTAGATTTGTTGTGGGACAAGATTCAAATCAAAAACCACTTCTTCTTCAACTATCTGGTCACTCTGGACCTCACTGGACTTTGCTTGGGGACCCCAGACTGCAACTGGCAAGACTCCTGCTGCTCCTGGTCTCGTCGTCCTACAAGTCTGCTGCAACATCTGTGCCTGTGATCCATACAGATTCTTCACAAGACCTGTGGACATCCAAGACACCCGAAGGAATGTCCCTTGGAGTGTGGGAGTCACTGCCCTGCATCTGCAGGCACAACAACGCAGCTGACCGGCCTGCTAATCCTGGGATCCCAAGGACTCCGAAAGGCACAGCAACACAGGTGGTGGTTCTGCAACTCTCTTGAGGCCTGCACTGTCTTCTCACTGAGTTTGAGGCCTGTATACCTCGTTGGAACCGCTGGAAAAGAACCCCTGGGCCCGCATTGACTTACCGTTGCCAAGGCTTATTGTCTCTCTCCTCAAGAGATCTTCGGGCTCTAAGAAACTCCAGCCACAAGCATCTCCTATAGCCAAGATCTTCACCTGCACCCCACCCAATGCACTGTGGGCCTCCATCCTTTGGTAAGCTGCCCGAGGTACTCTTGCAACTCCTGAGCCTCCGGCCCTTGGGTCCTCTTGAGGGTCTTCTTTGACTCCATAGGGCTCCCCTGCTTGCTCGGGCCTGCTCCGACTTACCTGCTCGTGGTGAGTCACTTGGACCTTGCTGGTCCTGATACTGCACCTTTTTCTACAACTACATTTGTTGCCAAGGCTTGTTGGTACCCCTGCCGGACACTGACCCCTTGTCTTTTGACATCGATGTGGGACAGCTCGTATATGGCTCCTGGTCTTCCAAAGCGTCACCTGATATGCACAGCTGCAACTTCAAGGGCACCGTCAACTCTCCTGCATCTCCGACATCGGTGGGCATTCGGGTCACTCCTGAGTGTTATATGCTCTGTCCCCTCTGCTTGCAGGTGCCTCTCATCTTGGGTTCCACTGCACTCTTCTCACCGTCATCATCAGCAGCATCTTCTTGAAGTCCTCTATTGTGGTTCACCACGGTATGCAACACAACTTCGCACCCATGCACCCGGTTTCCCTGTTTATTATTTTGTTACTTTGATTTTTTGTGATGTTCATAAATCAAGGATTGTCAAAGTTATGGATACATTATGGAACAGGCGAGAAAATATACTTTATCACAATTCAAATTCTGTACAAGAAATTTGACCCAGAGATGCCCAGTGTTCTTCTCAAGACTCATATTCTTACAGGTGATGACACTGAGCAAAATTGGAACAAAGCTTGGCGATTTAACAGCTAAACCTGTGAAGTTTCGAAAAGGATTTGCTGAGACATTAGCACAATGTGACTTTAAAGACGTAGAAAAATGCCTTGTGTGTGTGCGGAAAACGAGTTCTGACTGTTACACGTTTGAGGGTCTTCGGAACAGTGAGTACAAGAGATCAGTTGCGCTAAGTGACCTTCCACCGACGACATATTCTGTGCATGAGTGTTCTACTTGATCACAAGTTTGTAAATATTTTGACTCGTGCATATGTAGCGAAAGATCCATTTGAATGTGGTTGGGAAGATATTGATGGGGTGCTAAAACCTATTAGATTTCTAGAGCAACTACCCACAGAACTTACAGGCACTTGCAATACCTGTGCTACAAAATAATTTAGCTTTCCATCTGCTATTCTCAAATGTTCAACATTCTGCAAATGTACCACAAGTGTTTCCCAGAACAAATAAATAAACTGAACTATGAAAATGTATCTAAAACAGGAGTGATGAACATTTTTTTGCATATTTAGATCATAAACATTGTTTGGTGTATACATAAAAGTATTAAAAACACGCATTTGTTTTATTTCTATACATGTCTCTTCTTCCTCTACTATAGCTAGCATTTTGAAAAATGGCAGAAGGGTTGCTCTGAGGAGTTTTGTTTCTATAAGACTACTTGATCCACAAAACCTGTTTTGGCACCAAAATCAAGTATGGAGGTATCATGGTTCCTGAAATATTATATCATCCCTGCAACACATCTGCCATTTTTTTTAAATGTCATCCATAAAAATTCGGCCCAGATCAGCAATGTCTACCCAAGCTAAATTACTTATCTAATGTTTCAAAAACACAATTAAAAATTAAAATCTATGGACAACAATTCTTTTACAAAGGTAGATCAGGGGGCCAGGATTAGAGCCAGGTGTGGGCACTGGAAATAGGACTGTTCACAGCACCAAGAACAGCCACTGTGCACACGGGTGGGTAAGGAGGGAGATACATGTATAACTGCCTGTTGCATGTGTTAATCATGACAAAGGGGACACGTTGCAACATTTTTCTTTTATTGCCATTGCTGTCGAGTTCACATCTCAAACATATCTACATTTTCGTGGATTCAGGGGAGGCGAATTCAGTGGTGGCAGTTGATAACATTTTGCCTACTCCTGTTATAACACCTCGTACAATCTCCCAACCTGATCAATCAGGCCCACAATGACTCAACCTGATCATGACCAATTTCCCCCTCATCCTCCCTCTTCATATGCCACTTAAGCCCTTTGGTGCTGCGCACATTTTCGCCCTCTGCGGGCGATTTAAATAGTGGGCGGGATTCGGACGGCCCCCAGCCGTCCTCCGCACACGCCTACCGGGACGCATGACGGCCCCACGCACTGATGGGTTTAAAGTCCAAGTTTGTAAATAGTGTTGCTTCTTGCTATATATTTTATGTTATCCTCTTTAGTCAGTTTAAGGGCATAGATAGCCATTATGCTTTTTTAGAAAAAAGATGCACCAGCTAATCATGTCAGTGGCTGGGTAAAACATGTATACAAGCTTTTCTCTATGTATTATCTGAAAATTTCTATCTCCTTTACTGTCAGTTCACACAATGGGTCATGAAGAATCGCATTTATAGGAATTATATCAAATTTAAAGATATATCAACGTTTTGGTATATCATTAACTATAACTCGTGCCCCCACAATGTACTGCTTATAACCTCACATATTACATCACTGATGACATCTAATATTACATCACTGATGACATCTCAAATTACATCAATGATGAAAACAGTGATGACATCATCCACAGCATCTCTGACACACCCACTCACACCCTAATAGAATCTTTTATACACCTACTGCCACTCCCAAACAACCATTCACAAACCCATTCAAAGAGCCATACCAGTACTTACACACCAACCCAATGATTCATTGATCTATACACATATCCACTCGCTCACCCATACTGCCACTCAAGGACCCACTCACTCACTAATACGGCCATTGACATATCCACTCATACAGCCATACAGGTGCTCACACACTGAGTGAGTCAACCCTCCCCACCCCCCTCAGATCCTACTCCACCAACTAACAACGTCAGCGCCTGGAACCCAATATCCACTGAAGACACCATTCGCCTAATGAACTCAATCCACTCTGGCTCGCCAATCGACTCCTGCCCCCACCACATCTTCAACAAAGCTGACTCCATCATCGCACCCCATCTCCGTGATGTCATCAACTGCTCGTTCAACTCTGCCACCTTTCCAGAAAGCTGGAAACACGCCGAACTCAGCGCCCTCCTGAAGAAACCCACAGCAGACCCCTCTGAACTAAAAAACTACCGACCCATATCCCTCCTCCCATTCCCAGCCAAAGTCATTGAGAAAGCCGTCAACTGCCAGCTCGCCGCCTTCCTTGAATCCAACAACTCCCTTGATCCATCCCAATCCGGGTTCCGAGCCAAACACAGCACCGAAACCGCCCTCATTGCAGCGACCGACGACATCCGTACACTCCTGGACAACGGGGAAACAGTGGCCCTCATCCTCCTCGACCTATCCGCCGCTTTCGACACAGTCTGCCACAGCACCCTTATACATCACCTCAGCAACATCGGCATACAAGGAAAAGCCTTGGACTGGATCATCTCATTCCTCGCCGGGAGAACTCAAAGAGTACGACTTCCCCCATTCTACTCAGAGGCCACCGAAGTCATCTGTGGCGTACCTCAAGGATCCTCACTCAGTCCCACCCTCTTCAACGTCTACATGAGTCCTCTCGCCTCCATCGCGCGTCAACACAACCTCAACATCATCTCATCGACACCCAATTAATCCTTTCCCTCACCAAACACCCCAACACAGCCAAAACCAATCTTCACGAAGGCATGAAAGGGGTAGCCGTATGGATGAAACATAGCCGCCTAAAACTCAACTCAGACAAAACGGAGGTGCTCATCCTAGGATCCTCCCCCTCGGCCTGGGACGACTCTTGGTGGCCTTCCGCTTTGGGCACAGCACCCACTCCCACAGACCATGTACGTAACCTTGGTTTCATCCTAGACTCCTCTCTCTCGATGTCCAGACAAGTCAACGCAGTCTCGTCCTCCTGCTTCAACGTACTTCGCATTCTCAATAAGACCTTCCGCTGGATCCCCCTTGAGACAAGAAAGACTGTCACCCACGCACTGGTCACAAGTCGACTGGATTATGGTAACACACTATACGCCGGAATCACAGCAAAATTACAGAAAAAACTCCAATGCATCCTAAACGCGTCAGCGAGACTCATATTAGACATCCCTCGCCAAGATCACATCACCGGACATCTAAAAGACCTCCACTGGCTTCACGTCAACAAAAGAATTACTTTCCGCCTTCTCACCCACGCACACAAGGCCCTCTACAATCTAGGACCCGAATGCCTCAACACTCGACTGTCCTTCTACAAACCCACCCGCCAACTAAGATCGTCCAACCAAGCCCTCGCCGCAGTCCCGCGCATCCGAAAATCCACCATGGGTGGCAGATCCTTCTCCTTCCTGGCTGCCAAGACTTGGAACTCACTCCCCACTCACCTCCGCCTTACTCAGAACCACATCTCCTTCAGAAAAGAACTTAAAACCTGGCTATTCGATAAATAATGTACCCCTTCCCCAAGCGCCTTGAGACCCTCTGGGTGAGTAGTGCGCTATACAAATGCTCGAACTTGAACTAGAACTACTCACACACTGAGACACTCACCCAACCATTCAATCATACAGCCACTTACTCACCTAAACAGTTACACAGCCACCCACTTACTTACTCATACAAAAAGTAACACATACTCACTCATCTATAGTCACTGACAGAAGTATGCACTCATCTATATAGCTAGTCTCCCATTCACACTCACGCATACAGTCACTCATATACCCAGTCACTCACGTATTCTGCCTTTCACATTCTCAGTTACTCACCCATACTGACAAATGCACCCAATCACCAACAGAGCCATACAGACACTTACTCACTCACCCAGTGGCACTTGAATGATGACCAACGAGAGGTATCAGTGTTGAACACAAATCTTACTGTTCTACACTTTATAACGGCCAGTCACCATCACTTTGTGTTCCGTCTTCTGGTTTGGGGAGGCTTGGTCCTTCTTGTCGAGATCAGTGAGACTTGCCCAGCAAAAGAAAGAGAGAAACTCTTTAGGATAAACTGTCCACTGTTGTGTGTTCACTGAGGGATTAAGGAGTGGGGGTTGACAAACACCCGGTTTTGCCGCCACCAGTGTTGCGCTTTAAGTAAATGGCACCGCTCTGGTCAGTTTACTGCAAAGACCCACGTACCTATCTATCACTATCTGACAACAGTTTGTAGCCTTCTTGTAGGTACATTTCAAGTGGCCAGAGGACAACATTTCCACCTTTATCTGATTAATTGTTTATAACTATATCTGTGCAATCTTCTAGCTCTTTCAGTGCCTCTGTGGGTTTTCTTGAGATTGTACTTAGTATATGATTTTAACATTTTACATATGATGCACAAACTACAAAATGATGAACCTTTTATTGATGATCTCTTTTTTAAATCTAATCAGCACAGATATAGATGTAGATGTAGGAATGAGGTGCACGACAGGGTTCAAAACGAAATCTTTGTTTGTCCCTCAAATCAGTAACAATGTTATTGACTGTTTTGAAAAAGGAATGATTAAGGAACTGCGCGAAATAGAATCACGCAAATCATATACTAGGTACAATCTCAAGAAAAAAATTACCTACAATAAAGCTACAAACAGTTGTCAGAGAGCAATAGATACTGTCTTGCATCCAAACTAGAATACGAAGTTGCGAACAAAGATTTTGCTGATAAATTCATTGATTGATTGATTGGCGAGATAAGAGCATCTTAGACTGGGACGAATATTTGTTTCTTACATGTAAAGATCCCAAAATTGCAGCGCTTTATCTGTTGCCCAAATTACACAAACATGTATCCAGTCCCCCTGGAAGCCCTATAGTGTTTTCAGAGGCAGTCTGCTCGAAAGTACTTCCAAATTGGTGGATTATTTTTTACAGCCCCTGGTACAATCATCGCCATCGTATGTAAAAGACACAGGTGATTCTTAGAATCATCAATGAAATCACCTGGGATAAGGACTGCTTACTTATAAGCATGGATGTATGTAGTCTTCACACATGTATTCACCAAGACCTAGGCATCGATGCATGTAGATACTTTCTGAAGGGAAGATCATTGTCTTCCCTTCTTAATACGGAGATGCTCTTAGAAATGATCCAGATGTGCCTTAAAAATAACTTCTTGTTCAATAAACAGTTGTGTAGGCAAACACAAGGGCCAGAGATAGGAACTTGCCTCGCCCCCAGCAATGCAGGGCTTTACTTCGGCTGGTGGGAGAAGCAAGTGGTCAAAAAGATCAGACAGTTCAATTACCACGTCATCCTTTGGGTTAGGCACATTGATGACATCTTCTGTATCTGGAAAGGAACGAAATTCCAGGCACAGGAGTTTGTGATCTTACTCAATGACAACTCTCTGAATTTGTAGTTTACAAGCCAGACCAGCACTAACACCATTGAATTTCTAGATCTGAAATTAGAGATCGATGAGAACAAAATAACAAGCAGGCTATTTCAAAAAAGCACGGCAGGCAACAGCCTGCGGCATGCAGACAGCAGCCATCCTAGTAACTTGATCCGCAGCATTCCCTTTGGGGAGCTATTAAGGGCCAATAGAAATTGCAGTACAGAAGAGGGTTTTCTCAAGGAAAAGAACATCATGACCCAAAGATTTTTAGTGAGACGCTACACTAAGGTTACCATCAAACAGGTCATTGCCAAAGTTGATAAACTGAAACACAATGACCTGCTTATTCCAAAAAATAAAACTGAGAATGATAAAGGACCAATCAGATTCATCACTACTTATCCCAGTCAAGCAGGGGAGATCAAGAAGGGCTTGAAGAAATGTTGGGAAGTCCTGAAACCCGATAACAACCTTAGTGACCACATAGGTGAAAATCCATCTATAACATTTAAAGAAGCAAAATCTTTGCGAGACTCATTAAGTACTAGTCTAGTAAATCAAGTAAAAAAGTCTAAAGAGGTTCAGGGCTTTTACACTTGCAACCAGTGTAAAGCCTCCAAATATAGTGAAAGTTGCAAATCACTAAAAATGTGTACTGAAACCCCCTCACATAGAATTATGAAACACTTGACCTGTAATACGGATTTTGTAGTTTACGCATTGAAATGTCCCTGTGATAAGTTTTACGTAGGGAGCACTATTCACAAGGCCAAAAAAAGGGAGCTCCAACATCTACGTTCCATAAAGAAAAATGACAAGCAATATCCAATTGCTCGTCATTTTAAAACATGCCATAATCAAAATACAATTCTGCTCAAGTTCTATGTCCTTGACAGTATACCTTTAAGGGAGAGAGGAGGGAACAGGACTTTAGAACTATGCAAGCTTGAATCCAAAATGATCATCAAGTACAATACATGGTATTCGACGGGTCTGAACCTGGACGAAGAAATGTCCGTCCACTTAGGATAAATATTGTGGTCACAGCTGTCTTCTCATATATAACATGTTTTCATATTTGTCTTATTTAGTTTGTGCACTTTTGTCACGTTTTTAACTGTATTTTTTATGTCGGTTTCATTTCAGATATAAAAGAGCGTTGCAGAAGAGTTCAAATATCTATTAATGCCACGTTTCCCATGAAGGTGGTTAGTAAAGTTAAATCTTTTCGCTCACTTGAGCAAGACTTGTAATCAATGAATTTGCATCTTGTTATTATATTGGCATTTTCAAAGCAATAAGTTTCACGATCATTTGAAACGCCAGAGTAATCAAAGGAGTTTTTATGTCCACAGGAGCAGAATTGTTTATAAGCGGCATAAAGGACAGCAAAATAGAATTAAAACATTAAGGGGGTTTCTTGTTGTTGGCCAATACCCACTGGGGTTTGACAGTTATTCTTGATAGGCATCTGTGCTGCCTCAAAATGTGGTGTATTTAAAATTTACAGAACAAATGTGTTCAAGTTTCTTTGTACAACTTGTAACGGTTCAAATGGTGTGCAACATGCGATATATATTTGCCACAGGGCGGAATTGAATTATACTGTGTAACATATACTATCAATTGACAGAAATGCTTAACAAGCATTTGCAATGCAATGGTCTCGGCATCATTAAAGGTAGAGCTATTGGCATTGCTCATGACATTTTTTTTCTTTAAATCAAAAATAAAACTCTGCCCTCACCACTCTGCACTCACCACTCTGCACTCACCACTCTGCACTCACCACTACTCTGCACTCACCACTCACCACTCTGCACTCACCACTCACCACTCTGCACTCACCACTACTCTGCACTCACCACTCACCACTCTGCACTCACCACCACTCTGCACTCACCACTCACCACTCTGCACTCACCACCACTCTGCACTCACCACCACTCTGCACTCACCACCACTCTGCACTCACCACCACTCTGCACTCACCACCACTCTGCACTCACCACCACTCTGCACTCACCACTCTGCACTCACCACTCTGCACTCACCACTCTGCACTCACCACTCTGCACTCACCACTCTGCACTCACCACCACTTTGCACTCACCACCACTTTGCACTCACCACTCTGCACTCACCACCACTCTGCACTCACCACCACTCTGCACTCTGCACTCACCACTCTGCCCTCACCACTCTGCCCTCACCACTCACCACTCTGCCCTCACCACTCACCACTCTGCACTCACCCTCACCACTCTGCACTCACCCTCACCACTCTGCACTCACCCTCACCACTCTGCACTCACCCTCACCACTCTGCACTCACCCTCACCACTCTGCACTCACCACTCTGCACCACTCACCACTCTGCATCTTGGAGCACCTTGGAAGTGTTGCAGCAGAAAGAGCAGTCGTTTTAATTTAAGTAGACTTAGGTCATTTAATATTTTGAAAATGGTTGTACGTCCTGAAGTAGAAGCAAAGATGCTTTTCATTTGCATCAGTTAATGTAGTAGATTCTGCCTGTGCAATGTACCAGCGTTTGTGATTGGGTTATTTGCTGTTGTGGGTCTCCAATCACGCTCCTACATAGTTTCTGAAAAAGCTTTCTTAGTATCGCGGCAGCAGCAAGCACTGAACGGAGGTCTCTCACTCACAGGACAGCACGGGCACCCCGCACCCCCTCTCAAGAGCAGGCACCGCGCGCCGGGGGAGACATGGAACATCAGCTGCTGTGCTGCGAGGTGGAAACCATCCGAAGGGCTTACCTGGATGCTGGAGGTTTGTGAAGAGCAGAAATGTGAAGAGGAGGTGTTCCCATTAGCCATGAATTACTTGGACAGATTTTTGTCGGTGGAACCGCTGAAGAAAAACAGATTGCAGCTGCTGGGGGCTACCTGCATGTTCGTGGCCTCAAAAATGAAAGAAACCATTCCTCTAACGGCGGAAAAACTTTGCATTTATACTGATAACTCCATCGGACCCGACGAATTAGTGCAAATGGAGCTGTTGACGCTGAACAAACTCAAGTGGGACTTGGCCTCTGTCACCCCTCACGATTTCATTGAACTCGCGGCCGCCCCGGAAGTCAGGCACGGTCGCCTGTGACGGGGGCGGGGCCACGTTCACACCGGAAGAGGAGGCAGGCGGAGTCGTAGCGTCTCGCGGCCCGGGGCTCCTGTGAGCGGTGTAGAGCCCCGGGGCCGCGCCAGCAGGAGGTTGGGCGCCGCGTGCTGAGGTAAGGTAAGTTCCAAAAGGCTGGAGCGCGATTGGTGCACTTGTGTGTGTGTATGCTCGTGTGTGTGTGTGTATGTATGTGTGCGACGGCGGGGGAGGGGGGGCCTCGGTGCACTTGTGTGTGTGCGCGCGTGTGTGTATGAGTCAGGGGTGGTGTCTCTGTATGTATGTATGTGCGTGCGTGCGTGCATGGGCGCGTGTGTGTGTGTGTATGCGCATGCGTGTTTGGTGCTTGCGCTTCCCAGGAGACAGCGCCTGGCCACAGCGCGCGTTCCAGTTACAAATCGCCTGGAAGGATGCGCGTGGCCAGGACTGTCTCCTGGGAATGATAGTCGCTGACAAAAGATCTCGGCGGAGACGCGCTTCCGCGCGTTGACGCCGAGACCTAAAAAACTACATATGAATTTACATAACATGTGAAGTATTCCCCTTATAGTTTGACTCTTTGAAAAAAGTTTGTTGAAAAACTTTGTTAGTGTATAGTACTGATGAACAGTCTGAAAGATGTTTTTTATGTCTATGATGATGCACAGTAATTGGACACATGTTCCTTTGAAAAGAAACTGAAAATGTACAAACCTTGCCCGTGGGAAAGGAGTGCTTGAACTCCTAAACACGTCGGGATTTGCTTTGCAAATCGTGAATAAAAACGTTTATAGTGGCCGCTGTACCGGTGTTTTTTCTTGTTAGCGGATAAACTACTTGCAGAGTTACAGGATATATTTTATATATATATATATCTATACTACTATAATAAAGGAAGAACTTTCAGCCTTTGAGGCGGGTAAACTCGGGAACCACAGCGCCAATCCACACACCCGATACACCGTTGGAATCGTCAGGGTGTGTAGATGGTTATAGGCTGTATAATTTTTTTTAAAAAAAACGTTATTTAAAAATGTTACAGTAAAAAAAAAAAAAACTGTCCCTCCGAAGTAGCGCCGTCAGGAGAGAGGAGAGGAGCGGCGTCCAGGAGCGCGACGAGGAGTGGCGGACATGGCGCGGGGAGGAGCGGTGACGTGAGGAGCAGCGGACAATCCAGCGGCGGTGCGAGCAGCGGACAGGCGGGAGGAGCGGCGGCTAAGGTAAGGGGACCCATGTCGGGGGTCAGGGCAGGCGGGGGACGGGCCAGGCGGGGGCCCGAGCTGCTGGACAATGTCGGGGCTAGCGGGGGTCGGGGAAGCATGTTGCTCCCGGACAAGGTCGGGGCAGGCTGCTAATATATATATATATATATTTTAAAAAACAAAGGTTAAAGTAAGTGACATTATAGTTAGGTATGGTAATACTATATTACTTTCCATTAAAAAAACTAAGACATTCACTGAAAAAAAGTGAAAGTTACATTATTGTTAGGTATGGTAACAATATCTTATTTTGCATTAAATAAAAATCAAATTCACACAAAAAAAACAAAGGTTAGGTGACATTATAGTTGGTGAAAATGTCAGTGGAAACAATGGTTAAAGCTGAAAAACAGTGAAATTCAACAGTTATAGCTATTTCAAGTAACTATAACTAGCACCCTTGCCATACATTGTCAACAATGATGTCAGTTCAGTTGTCATCAGTGATGTTACTAATGATGTCATAGAACATGTCATGAGTGTTGTATTATGTGAGGTCATCATAAGCAATACACAACAAAGGTGTGAATTTTATTTACTTTTAATATCTATGACTGCTGAATTTCATTGGGTTTTTTAGTTACATTTAAACTGGCATTTTCACCTAATTATAATGTAACTAACTTTATTTTGTTCAGTGGTTTTGAGGTTTTTTTAATGAAAAGTGAGATATTATTACCATACCTAATTATAACATTGCTTTAACCTTTCTCTTTTTTTTCAATGAATTTTTAGGATTTTTCGTTTAACGTAAAGAAATATTTTATTATCATACATACTGCTAACCCCTCCGTGGTGCAAGGCCTCTGGCCATGCGCGGTGTGTGCTTGGTTGGCCGCAGGGCCTGGCGCTGCATCGAACCCCAGTGGGCAGCCCACACCCTGCCAGCATAGCATTTGGTAGTTCAGAGCATGGAATTGGACACGGGGCTTGGCCTGTGCAAAGGCCCTACGTCTAAACCAGGCAGACCCCGCAAACCCCGCAGACAGCCAACCCGCTGCTGAATATGGCCTTTGGTGTTGCACAGTGTTGATTATCCACGGGACAACCACCTGTATGTAGCCAACCCACCCCAGGTACTCATCACCTTCCTTTAAAAAAAAAAAGAAAACAATTCTGATATCGCAAGACTCCTGTGGGAGCCAGTGCACCACCCTCCACTCTCAAGGGACTCTCCCCAGAGAAGTAGCCAAGCTGACCCCCGAAGGATCAAGAAAACCCCACACAATTTTATTTTTTTACATTTGTTCCCATGGGTGTCACTGACTCCCACACGGTGCAGGGAGGTCAGGGTACCGCTCCCTTGTCCATGGTATACTTTTTGTAATTTCCAGGACACAGCGACCGAGTCCCAGTGCCTGATATGGCCGCTGCAACATTTTCCTTCAGGGTGAGGCAGACAATCAGAGCGCAAGCTTCAGCAGGACTCCTCGCTAACGCAGGAGAAAGATGGAAGATGGGGGGCGGGGTAGGCCTCTTCGGCCAATCAGTTTGCTCTATTATCTGAAGTTGCTTGCTCGCAGGGCTTCTGCAAGAGTCCCGCAAACCAAAACGTCCAGATAAAAACGATAGAATAGATTTACACCAAAGTACAAAAAGCATGATTACTGGGGAAAGATCTAGATTTCTGCCAAATTTAGTGTAATTCCATTTAGTGTTTGAGCTGTGACGCTGTTCAAAAATCCCTGTGGAAATTGAGTGGGGAAATTGCGTTTTGGGACCCCCTCTTATCTCAGCTCGCACTTGACAAATGACCCTGAAACTTTCAAGGAAGGAACTGAGGTGGATGAATGATTTTTTTGAAAGTTTAGCGAAGATTTGTTAAACGGCACCAAAGTTATTAGCAATATATTTTATATAAAGTAACTAAAACTCACGCCCCGCCATTCATAGTATTGTCATGATGGTCAATTTAGATGGCACTGTTGTATTTGAGAAAAACAGACTTGGTAGGAGGCCTTCTCATTTCCTCCTCAATGGTTGCTCCAAAACACCTAATATGTTCAAGAGAGTTCTAATAAACCTCTCAGGATTGTGCTAGGGCATTTAGGGGCAGCCCTTCGAGAGAAGGACATTCACACTTTCATAAACATATCTGAACTTGAACCTCCAGTCTCAACCAACACCTGAAACTCTGGCAAGCTCTACAGGACTAATACTTGCTTTGTTGCTAGCAACTACAACTCACCCTCTGAAAAAGTAGGGCGATCAGAAGGCTTACTATCAGAGTTCATATGACTTACTTAAACCAGTTACAGATTCCGCTTTATTTTTGGGGTGAACACATTCCTTGAAGCGTCTCTTCTTCCCTAGAGTCTCCTATAGTGGTGACGTGTTTTCATGAGCACAGCCTCCTCTGGACACCAACCCAAAAGTTTGTGTCCCAGTAGTCAATCCATGCTGAGATTCTTCTGCCCAACTTGAACTTTCTCTGCTCTCAAGACCCATCTTTAACTTTATGTAGGCTAAATGTTCTTAAACTCTTCTCTGTCACAGTGACTCCATGGAGGTAGAAACTTTACCACGCAAACATCAACTATAGTCCTATTTAAACAGGTGTCCTGCATGTCAGTCGACTTGGTGCTACTAACCTTGAATGATTGTAGATAGTCCAGGAAGTAGGATTTGACACTTGATTTCTCATTTGCTATCTCCGCAAACCACAGATACGAACACTACTTCAAAAGGGAAACTTATGCCAACACTCACATAGACTTAAACGTAAATAAGACACCTGCACTGTGGAGTTATGTTTCGGAAGTTATTCTTGATGTTGCACTTTTCATATGTTCATACTCATTTCTGTCACTCTCATTTAAGTAGATACTTCAACTCTACAACCATGTGCTGGAGAGGGTGTGGGCTGATAGGGGGTCATGTAATACATTTATTGAAAGTATGACAATGCACAGGTTTTCTAGAAGGAAATCGTTCAAGCATTAGGGACATCATCAGATCAATTTACTTCTACACCCATCGATAGTCTATAATTTAATCAACACAATGCACACACTCATCAGTTCTATGTTCATGCAGTCCTTACTCGTTAATTGGTAGCTACCAGGAAAGCAAGGTCCATAAGCTACCAATATAGTTGAACTGTTAGTATACCAAGTTACTAGACTGTTATGTTATGCTGCAACATTTTTTTTCTTTTTTTCTACGTACACAGAATCTTATTATTTCCTATTTCGTTTATTATTAATAACTTGTGAATTGCTATCATGTATGTTGTATTAGCTGTGACTCTTAAGTATCTAATATAAAGAAGATTAAAGGGAGTAATAGATGGGCATGTTTTAGAGACGCGTCAACTGATGGAATTCAAAATGTTAGTGGCACAAGATGAGTGCTACCAGTCAAACCAGTTTCCTGAGAAACACATGTGCAGTTTTTTTTTACGTCACTGGCACGGTGTATAATCATAGTTCTGTAGCATTAGAGGCATTTGTTTGAACTTTAAAAAAAAAGAGAGCATATTCTATTATTTATTTTGAAAATCAAAACAGATAAACGAGATACACCGGGCAGCAATAGTATCTGTATTTGCAGTGTCATCCAGTATATTAAGTATTTCCTTTTTCACTGGTTGTTATACAATGTTTTTTGTTATCACTGGGACAACTTTCTTTGAGTATGTGCCTTGTGCAAACTAGGTGGCCAAGGGTATGGCCAAATGTGGGCCTCTTCCTAAGTGTACCACTGAATCAAGCTATACCTCACTGCTACGGGCTTAACAAGTCTGAACGTAGAAAGCCAACAATTAGAAACTTCTCCAGGGCTTTCAATGATGACCATCTGCGTTTCCATAATTTTGGATCTCTTCGCCAATACTGAATAAAAAAGTTATTAAAAACGTATCTTTAACCCAGGTCACATATTGGAAAGACCCTCTTCTTTATACTCCTTATTCTTTCGCTTACTGTGCCCATTGCTGGATTAGCTATTAAGCCTACATATCGTACCAATAAGATATTTTTTTCTATGTGGCTTTCCTGATGAAGGTGCTATGTTTGCCGAAACGTGCATAGACACATTGACGATCCATCATTGAGTGGATTCAAACAAAAGCCACCACATTGTATTGTTTAATTCTGTACATTTGCTTTTTTGTCATGGTTTAGTTCAGTATTGTCTTTATACATTTTTGTGTCATTACTTCACTGTCTTACTATCTAGTCTTCCCTATAGCAATCATTTTGAGGGGACATACCGCGTTACATGCTGTATTGGGTATTGTAAAAACAAATAATCTATTTTATAACCTGTGGTCTATGTTTTATGATGTGATTGCCAATAATATGTTTATTCATACAGAACAACAGAATTGTTTGTGGTTTCTTGAAATTCTTTGTACAAATAAAATGAATGTTTAATGATAATTATGGTACAGTGAGTCTGGTCCTATCATGTGAGATTTATGGTCCTACATATTAATTAGGCCAAGTGTTGCCCAGATAATTTTTTCTTCTACAATAAGATACCAATTATAGCAATACCCGTCCATTCTTCAAAGAGTTACAGAATCAAAGGCCTGGCTGCGTTCTACAAATAGCATTAATTAGGGGTATCCTTGAAAAATGTAAGTTTGTAATCATGTGATGCAGATGACAAGACTGTTATATAGACCCTATGCCTCACCGAAACCCTTTCTGATGAGGAAATATTCTCTTCTAGCCATATCTATATTCCACTGGGCAGTCATTTACCAAGCCATTTACTGAGCAGTCATTTGAGGGCCTCGGTGTAATATTTGAATAGCTTTTCAGTGCCAACCTTATTTCAGTTTGGCCTAATAGATCTAAATGGCCCTAGTTTTCTCTAAAAAAGGCAAACTCGCCCAGATAATTAATGAATGTCTAGTAGTACATAAAAAGGGGAGCTAAAGTTACAATATTTACTAAGGTGTGAAATGCTTACCTCTTATTTCTAACCAATTAATTTCTTACATTTTATAAAAAGGAATTCACATGGTTACATTTAGTTTTCCATAGATTACCTTTTAATGAATTCCTCAAGTTTCAGAAATCGTAATTTACTCATGTTTTCCTATACAACAAAATGCATAATTTTCAACAACATGATTCCCTAATGATTTACCAATCATAAGTTGTTGGGACAATATTCCTCAGCTTGGTTCTATAAAGCTGTAGTGCTCTGCCACTCTCTATTTTTGCAAATAGTTGTGTATATTTTTCACCCAGTGAGCTGGACATTCCTGAGAGCCCATTGTGACACTCATCTTTTAACACAGGAAATCGTCAGAGCTGGACTCTGCTGTTGAGGAGGCACACAAAGTAGCATCACAGCGGCCATCAAGATACAATAAATAGAGGGATCTCCAGCGTGGGCTTTTGTCAACATTTCCACTCTGCAACCGAGGAGGACCTATGCACCTGTCCAGAGGACAACAGTGAAGAGCTGGTAATAGGTCTGCTGATGCATCACAGCGTTTCCTTTAGACAAGGCAAAAGTCTGCGAAAAAATACCTAGCTCTACGTTGTGCCTCCTGCAGTTATACAGATTTCGCACATCGAGTTTAGTGCAATTATTTGTGCTCCTTGAACTATCTCCAAAAAAATCACTAGAAAAGTAAAGGATATCAATCTACTATTGTACCACTGTAAGAGCCTCTGTAATCAATGCAAAATCGAAGTCCATGATCTATCTTTGTTACAAAAAAAAGGTGCCCCAGGTGCAGTGCTGGTTACTAATGAATAGTACTGGAGGAGCAAGAAGTTGGTAGGGTGATTATAAAGGGAAACAAATTGATTGATCGGAGTGCCCTAGTTCGGCGCTCAGACAAGGAGTGGGAGCCTGTGTATGTTCTCCACCCAGGCTGTGCAATACAGCAAGGTGGAGAAATGCTAAATGTGCATGACTGTTTGGCCGGCCCAAGAAAGTGCCCACCACTCCTCCCCATGCTGGCTGTGACGAAAGCCCAGCCCTGTACCACACTTAAAATACAACCGAACAGAGCCAGTGTGGAAAAATAAAAGGATAACAACATTGTGCTATTATCACTTTATTTTTCGTTTTTACACTACTCAAAGAGCAGTGGGGCAACGCTCCTCAGCCTTAGGGGAAACATCCTTTACAACGAAACTTTTACAACGCAGTGCTATTACAACACAGGTTTTACAACGAAAACCATTACAACGCATTGCGCTGGGGGGCGCTCTAGGATAGGGAATAGATTTAATTTACTATCCAACACCTTCCCTAGTGTCCACGGGGACTGGAGTTGGAATAGTAAATTAAACTATTCACTATCCAGCACCCCAAAGCACTATGCGTTGTAAAGGTTTGCATTGTAAAACTGGCGTTGTAACAGCATGCGTGGTAAAAGCATGCGTTGTAACGTCATACATCCCAGCCTTAGCAGAGGAGACACTGCTGCCCAGGGAATGAGGTAGGTGCTATAATTAATCCATTAAACCATTGTACAAATTCTCCTGCACATAGGTCTTCAGTAGCTCCGCTTTCTAAGAGAAGGAACAAATATTCTCAACAAGAGAAAGTGATCAAACCTTGGACTTGTAAAAGAAAAAGCATTGTACTGAAGTGGCACAAATGAAAGATTTGCCACAATTCTATTTGATGGAAATCCCTCAACTTATAAAGCTACCAATAACTTCCTGAAGCATAACAATGATAATAACAAAAGTGTGATGAAAAGATATTGTTCTAGAAGGCCATTTGAAATTATGACTCTTTGTTGCGGCAAAGAGGCCTCCCATATTGGACCTGAAGTTAATGGTAACAATAAACTGTTTGAACTTCATGAACATGAAGCAAGGTCCGCAACTTCTCTGAGCCACCTAATGCACCCAACGAAGTCAAAGTGACAATGGTAACCCGCGGAAGAAGGGAAACAAAACAAGGAAAGGGGAAAGAAATCCCATGTCGAAACCCAGGTGGCAACGGGACCCGTCAGGACAAAGCAAAAGGCTGTAGGCAAGAAAGTACAGGGAACAGGTAAGCATGTGGAAAGGTTCACCTTCTACCCCTTTATTCTCTCTACAATACTACTACATATCTTGAAAATTCCCTTCTTCCAAATAATATAAGTAGCTGGAGTGTAAGGCTTGTGTCTGGTGCTTGGGAGAAAATGAGGGGCTGCTAAGTTAAGGGCTACTCAAAAAGTAGTTAATCAATAACAAATGACCTATTCAGATGCCAATTGAACCCACCTATAAACCAGGCCTAGTGTGTGAAGAATATTCCCCAAAATCACGGTCATAAACTGCTCAACCAAAATAACACCTTAGTTCAGGTACATAATTGTCCTTTTTCTATTACCAAAAGCAGGTACATCAAAAACAGGAACGGATCCCCACAGGGCCAAGAACACAGCATCAGGTAAGTATTGTGGAGACAGAAAGTATTCAAATTAAATGTCAGCGCGCAAGTGCGGTTACTGTCTAAATCTGTAATGCAGCTTTGCTTTGGTTTTTTTTTTCTTGTAGGAAGCAGCAGGACACGGTCGTACAAGACGCGGAACGCCGAGAAGAGACGACCCAAGCAGGAGAAACACAGGACGCGGAAGAGGAGCTCAACACCCCAGAAGTGTCAGGTTAGTAACCCGGACGAGCAACACAAACCCGAAGTAGGAACACAAATCGTCACTGCTCGAGGGTGGCTGTGTTTTGACTTGACTGACCGGGCCCCGCGCATGCGCACCCCCGGGTGTCGCCCATCTTTGTAGTTGGCCGGTCCTTGGGGGGGACAGCAATCGTGACACCAAACTGCAATTTGGAAGGTGTGTGTTTAAGGCCTCTCTTTAATTAGCAAGTCAGTATACAATGTATCACTGGGGTGAGACTAAAATTCTGGTTGGAAACCATTTAAAAGTTACTGTGTCTTCGAAGGATGTGGTCAGAAATTCGCTACGAGGTAATGGTCCCTTTGCAAATGTTGGAAAAGGTTTGTTTGAGAATAAGCAGTAAACAACTTCATCAATAATTGAAACTATTTTTTAAAGGCAGCCATGTTTCCTTAAAACGCAAGACGGAGAGGATGTAGCCTTACGGCTAGAGCTGCCGACTAAGGAACTGGGAAACCGGGTTCGAGCCTCAGCGTCTGCTCAGCATCCTGTGACTATAGACAAATCACTTAATCTCCAAGCGCCTATCAAATAATGAAGGTGTCCATGTGTAACATAACTGATGCTCATGATAAGAACTCCACTGCCGTCTGGTCGAGTTTGCGCTATATAAATCTGCAAATAAATAAATAAAAACATATTTCCTTTCAGGAAAATGGGCTACATAAAAACTTTGCTTTATTTAAAGGTAATTACAGACATGGTGATCTGCTGCCCCTAACAGACCACCATCCCTGTGCTGGTCTCCCATTGGCGTGAATTGCAATTTGCAACTTCCCTCATGTATATTAATGAGTCAAGTCGAACCGTTACCAAGTCTGAATCCTTATTAGTACATATATTGGTTTGAACAATCCGATTGTATTAGCAAAATGACTCTGTGGATTTTGCAACACCTTTTAGCAAATGAAATGTTAGTAAATCTGTCCCATTATTTTTAGTAGCCGATTCCTGATCAATGAACATTCACACAGCCCACTACCCAACATTGGATCTGCATTAATAACCTTCCATTCTCCTGTTCTCAAGGTAGTAGGCAGAAAAAAACAAATGATTTTCATTATTATTCATAAAATATCAAATTTAAAGAAACAAACACACTAGTATTGTCTTCTGTTTCTCTGATAATTATTGGATTCTTACTATGGGCTGGTCAGTACAAGTCATAATCATATGTCGAGCATCATATTATAAACACAACCCAGCATTTCACTGGCAATCTTTTTCATTCTCTGACAAAGGGTTCCTAGCTGCCCTTACTTCCACAAGTTTTTCTACAAGCAATAGGTCCACTTGGGCATCTCAATAATCAATTAAAAAACTCGAGTAAATTTAAAATAGCTTCCTTTTGGCTTTTTTTTTCCTGTAACCCAAGTCAAGTCAAGTCATAAAATTTGTATAGCGCACTACATACCCAGAGGGTTTCAAGGCGCTTAGGAAGAGGAGGAGGATTATTTGTCAAATATCCACGTTTTAAGCTGCTTTCTGAACGCTAGGTGGTTCTGGGTGAGGCGGAGGTAAGCGGGGAGTGAGTTCCATGTTTTAGCAGCCAGGTAAGAAAAGGATCTGCCTCCCATGGTGGTCTTGTTGATGCGAGGTACAGTGGCGAGGGCTTGGTCGGAGGAGCGTAGTTGGCGGGAGGGGGTGTAGAAGGACAATCGAGAGTTGAGGCAGTCTGGTCCGATGTCGTAAAGTGATTTGTGTGCGTGGGTGAGCAGTCGGAAAGTGATCCTCTTATTGACGGGTAGCCAGTGGAGGTCTTTAAGGTGACCAGAGATGTGTTTGTTGCGTGGGATGTCTAATATGAGCCTGGCTGAGGCGTTTTGGATTCGTTGGAGTTTCTTCTGGAGTTTAGCGGTGGTGCCTGCGTAGAGGGTGTTTCCGTAGTCCAGTCGGCTCGTGACCAGGGCGTGGGTGACTGTTTTCCTAGTTTCGGAGGGGATCCAGCGAAATGTTTTTCTGAGCATGCGAAGAATGTTGAAGCAGGAAGAGGATACGGCGCTGACTTGTTTGTTCATTGAGAGTGAAGAGTCCAGAATGACGCCAAGGTTCCGTGCGTGGTCTGTCGGGATGGGTGCTTTTCCGAGGGCTTCCGGCCACCAGGAGTCGTCCCAAGCAGAGGGGGATGTGCCTAGGATGAGGACTTCTGTTTTGTCTGAGTTCAGTTTCAGACGGCTTTGTTTCATCCATTCGGCGACTTCTTTCATTCCTTCGTGCAGGTTAGCTTTGGCGGCGCCGGAGTCATTGGTGAGAGAAAGGATCAGTTGAGTGTCGTCCGCGTAAGAGATGATGTTGAGGTTGTGTAACCCAAGTTCAACATACAGCACTAAGGGCCATAGGTAGGTAAATCAAGAATACCGAATCCTTAATACCGAATTTTACCGAATCGGTATTAAGAATTCGGTAAACGCGATGTAGATAAAAAAAATAAAAAAAAAAAAAAAAAAAAAAAAAAATCGGTAAACATTACAGATTCGTTAAAATTCAGTAATAAATACCGAATGTGAACGAATCAGTAAAATAAAAAAATACCGAAAGACGAATATCGAATCGGAGTTACAGAATACATTACCGAATCAGTAAATACAGATTCGGTAATTCAACAAAAAAAAACAAACAAAAAAAAAAAAAAAAAAAAAAAATCGCAATTCGTTGAATCAGCCAATCCTGCATCACCCAATTACCTCCCAAACAGGAAGTGGCCACACCCAGGAGCTGGAGGTACTGATCCAGGATGTCAGCCAAGACCATCACAAGCTTTTTGGAGCCCAGTCCCACCAAGTGCCCGAGTCACAGAAGAGGCAAATCTGGAGTGGCATTCGGGACAAAATCAATGCCATAGGTGTGACCCAGCGCACCATAGAGGACATCAGGAAGAGGTGGTACGACCTCAGGAAGACAGCAAAACTAAGGATGGCAGAGAGACAGAGGCAGGCTGCCAAAACAGGTGGAGGAAAGCACCGAGCCCCAGCACCAACACCACTGGAACTGATGGTGGAGTCCACCATCCAGCCGGAGAGTGTGAGTGGCGTGGGAGACGCAAACAGCTCCGCCAGAGAAGCAAGAAAACAAGGTAAGAAGCACCCAGCATCCTGTGCTACCCCCTCCCCAACCCCAATCCCCATAGTGGCATTGGGGCTCCCACTCCACTCCATGTCTTACTGATTACCTGCAATGCATTATGGGGGATGTAGTCAGAGGGAACTTATGTATAGGACAGTCAGGCTAGCAAACAATAGCATGGTAAAGTAATTGGCTACCTCAGGACAATCACTGTGCTCTGTAGGCATGATGTTTAATGTAATTTCATTGCAGACAGAGCAGTGAGTACATCTACATTTGTGTCATTACAGGTGAGTCATCTCGCAGTGCAGCAGAGCTAAGTCAGCCAGGCCAGAGGGGAGGCAACATGAGGATGACAGCATGCCTGCGGGGACCAAGCTCGGCGCCATCAAAGCCATCAAATCCTCCACCACAGCGCCAGGGAAAGCCGCAATCCCCTCTCACCCAGTCCCCACTGCGATGATCACCAACATCACCACCACCACAGTCAGGCAGGAGGCATGCCGTGGCCACCCTCCAGCAGATGGAGGAGTCGTCAGAGGAGGGCACAGTGGGCGAACAAAGTCCAATACATGAGGGATCCAACAGGGAGAGGGCGGGTACTCCATCCGAGGGCGCCCACAGTTCATCCCGACGCCGCAGGGCAAGGCCGGACAGTCCAGCAGCATCCGAGCAGGGTGAAAGTGTGTTTGCTGGACTGGAAGGCAACATGCTGAAGGTCCAGCGCCTGAAATGGAGGGAGATGAAATCAATGCACAGGGAGATGGCACACATCAACATGCACAGGATGGAAAAGGGTATCAGTGCAATTGGAGACAACTTGTGTGAGGGAATGGAGAGAGTAGCAACCTCTGCGGACAACCTCTGCAGCCAGCTTGAGCAGGGCCGTCTTGGCAGGCGCAGGAAGAGGCAGAGGCTACAGGCCTATACCAAGTCCGTGAACCGGCTGGCCACTACAACATCACTGATGTGTCGCAGGTCCATCGCCATGCAGGAGGAGATGGCGCATTGCAGCAGGGATGTGGCCAGGGGGATGGTGTCTATGACCTCAGCTTTAGAGCTCCTGCAGAATGCTACCGCGGCCACAATAGAAGGGGGCGGGAGACAGTGAGGAGGCTACCAGCCGTGGTAGCATTACGCCCTCACCCACCTAGTGCAGGAGGCGGAGTGAACGTCACGGGCTGCACAGGAACAGTCCAACACACCAGACAGTGATGCTAGGGAAGGTGCACGTGCAGCGCGTGGATGCAGGAAGTAGACACCTATGCCTGTTGCCATACATGAGATGGGTGATGTAACCCATGTCCGATTGGACATTGATCACAATACTGGAGGTGTGCTTAATAAACACCTTCACATGTAACTGTTACTGGCTCTGTCTCGTTACTCACTCAGAAATAGCTTGACGTAATCTCTGCCCGTCTCTGTCTCCCATCATGGTCATTTGCAACACCAGCTGCGCAGGGCTCTGGCTGAGGGTTGTCCTCGTCCTCTGAGTCAGTTAGTTCCACTGCTGTTCCTTTTTTTGTGGCCAGATTGAGTAGCATTGCACATGTAGCAATTATCTTGCAACATTTGATGGGGCTGTACAGACGTGCACCTCCAGTTTTGTGGAGGCAACAGAATCCGCTTTTGAGCAATCCAAATGTGCGCTCCGCCACGTTGCGTGTGCTCCTATGTGCCACATTGTATCTCCTCTCCCTTGGGGTGGTTGGGTTGAGATATGGTGTTAGTAGATAAGGCCGGAGGGCATATGCGCTGTCACCTATGTACAGAAGTAATTGCCATGAATTTGTGTGGCCAAAAGCTTGAGCCAGGGTGTACATCAGGGTGTGTCACATTTACTTACCTAGTAGGTATCAGTCTCCAAATTCACCAGCAAGCAGACGTGTATGGATGCCACTGTTCCGGAAGATGTATGAGTCGTGGCTACTCCCGGGGAATTTGGCCACGATGTCAGTTATAATGTACTTGGCATTACATATCACCTGCACATTGATGGAGTGGGTGGACTTGCGGTTTCTGTAGATGTATTCACTTACTGCAGGTGGGCAGATGGGTATATGGGTCCCATTGATGCAGCCAATTACGTGTGGGAACTGCGCAAGGTGGTAGTACTCCAGCTTGGTCCTCTGCAGCTCCGCCTGTGTACTGGGGAAGGTAATGTAATGTTCCATTCTGTCCATCATGGCATCCAGGAAGGTGTTGAATAAACGGGATAGACAGCTCTGTGACACACCACCCACTGCGGCTATCACACCCTTTAAACTTCCTGATGCAAGGAGGTGCAGGCAACAGAGTACCTGGACATGGGTTGGGATTGCGTGGGCCCTTGGTGTCTGATGCTCCAGATAGGGTTTTAGGTCCCGGATTAGGTCAAGGATGGTATCTGGGTGCAGTCTGTACCTTTCATGGATTTCAGGTTCAGTCAACTGGAACAATGTGATGCGCAGTCTGTACACCCGCTCTTCCCGTCTCCAGATCCTCACTCCTGCTGCTCTCAAGCGTAGCCGCCTTGCTATGAGGTAGAGGGCCGCCATTGTGTTCACACAGATGCATTTTGGGTCTGGTTTTATGCACTGCACCTGATTACCACCTGCTCAGGAAAAGTGGTAAATACTGATTCGTTATTACAGAAATTGGTCATATTCGGTAATAACGAGGTTAGCTACATTGCGTTTTTGAGGTTTTTACCGAATCGTTATTTCCGATTCGGTATTCATTGATTCAGTATTCTCAGATCGGTAAATAAGGAATCGGTAATTGTTTACCGATTCGTTATTATCGATTCAATTCGGTATTATGTACATTTCACATAGCTAAATACTGGTCGGTAACGCCGAAACGACCCATTTTCGGTGTTACCGACCCGTATTTGGCCACCTACATGAATGAAGTAGGATGCTGCGAATAAACCAACTCGTCCTTAAATTCTTCTTTCAACCCTCTTTGAAAAAAGTAATTTGAAGTATTTCATTCCAAGTAATTTCAGCTGCTATTTAATTACACTGAGTTACATGTCGTATGTTTCTAAATATGCATTGGAAGCCATTACTAAAGCAGTGGCCCAGTAAAATAAAAACAGCAGGACCAGTAAGGCAATCAATTGAACTAAGAAGTGAAAAAAGCTAAATTTACTGTAAGAAAATACCAAAATTCTCTTAACTTCAGAGTCCCAGAAAAACATGAGGCACTTGAAGGAACCGCTAGAATATATGTAGACAGTATTACCAAGGCCTTCCTTAATGCTGAATTGCCAATAAAGCAATAGTTATAAGTCTTTTGCTCTGGCCTGTGAAGGACCCATAGCATGAACAAGACTAAGACAACAACAGCCTTGCAATCTGTCAAGGACTGGCATCGCGAAGTTCTGTTAAGTTCTCTTCTTGACTGCCCAAATGAGAGGCAAATATTCACCCTGTACTTAATAGTACATGAGAAATGCGTCAATGTCTCCCTAAAATAGCCCCGCTAGGAGGAAAAAACCCTGTGACAATCTTGTGGGTCTTAAAGAGGACTGTTATGCAAAAGTATATAAGCAGGGCACAAAGCTCTCCCTGACATCAGGGAAGAAGAAAGAGCAAAATACATTCCGTGGAACATCCAAAAGGAATTCTAGCTGTAAGGAATCAAAATCAGGGACAAAATAGTAGCGAGTGTGTGATGATTATAATGAAAAATAAGAGAACAAATGTGTTGTGACATACCAGTCATATCACAGGAAAGGCTAGACTTAATCTTGGACTAGGAATATAAGGCAGAATTCTCTGAACCACCCACCATCTGAGAAAAGGCAAGCCATAAGGCTTGAGCATGCCTATCTGTTCTAACATAAACGGTCAACTAAGTACCCCAAGAGCAACCCCCGGTTTGGCCTGTTTCATCTGATGTAAAACTCGGCAGTCCAGTCTGATGCTTCTGGTAGGTAATGGCGCACCCCTCCGGATAACCATCACCAAGGATGTCTGAATGGACACTAAGGGGTAGATTTTCAAACATTTTGCGCCGAGTAGCGTCGCAAAAGTGACGCTAACCAGCACAAAATGTTTTTGGGGAATTTACTTTCCAGCACACAACTTGTTTTGCGCTGGAAAGTACCCTAAAATTAGGGCAAAGAACTGATTTACGTTACTTACCGGCAAGGGGGCGTTATATGGGTGGTACATGGGTTCCCATGCAACCACCCATGTCTTCTGACACAAAACCCTATCTACAAACATTTGTAGACATAGATTAGAGCCATAAATTAACGCCACTTCAAAGGAGGCGCTAACTGGAGAAATGTTTTATTCCTCCTTCCTTTTCTGACTTTGCATGCGTGCTGCACTGGGTAGCACACATGCAAAGTGGGAAAAGCTTTAAAACTTGTCTAGGCATGGTATTTTGTACAAGGGTAACCTTTCTGTACAAAACATATGCTAGACTCGCGCACTATGGCGCTAGGGTGTGTGCGTGTGTGGCGCTCGGCAGCTGCTAACAGCACCAATCGCTAGAGAGAGGGGAGGAGCGAGACATATGTCGTAAGATATGGCGCTTTAATGACCCCCAAGTGTTGTTGTGCACAACACAGCCTTGATGCGCAATGAGCACAGTGTTCCCCTGTCGCTTCACCACTTCTGGTTAACTCTCAGCATGGATGTAACAACTGTAGACGTAGTACGGCAGAGAAAATTGCAGGTGCAAGCTCTTCAAGATTTAGAACTTTATCCAGAACTCCAAGAATTTACGATTACCATCCAATGCCAGGATAGGCTCTTAGTCTTCTCACGCTTTTGAAATTACAATAAGAGGCAGTTATCACAGCAAACTAGGAGCAACACGAAGGCATTACAGTACAAAGACGTTTTGTTATACTATGTTGTAGAATACCTGAAAACTCCAAGGAGGGGGATTGAAGGGGGCAGAGGAGGTGTCATCACAGCATAAGCAACTTACAACTATAAAGGTAGATTTTGGTTTCCAAAGGTGAGAGATCCGACTTATGTTGGGCATCCTTCCCCATAAATGCTTTGGCTGAAATGGATGGTAAACCTCAGTGGGTTGATCCTGTGTTCCTGGGTATCATGCATTACATTATCAGTATGGTTATGTCCGACAAACTGATCCATCCCATCTGTGAGAGGATTTCATTTATATTATATGACCAGACCTATCAAACTCTGTTAGTTAAACATTGTGCATTGACTGCATACTCCATCCGAGGGCGCCCACAGTTCATCCCGACGCCGCAGGGCAAGGCCGGACAGTCCAGCAGCATCCGAGCAGGGTGAAAGTGTGTTTGCTGGACTGGAAGGCAACATGCTGAAGGTCCAGCGCCTGCAATGGAGGGAGATGAAATCAATGCACAGGGAGATGGCACACATCAACATGCACAGGATGGAAAAGGGCATCAGTGCAATTGGAGACAACTTGTGTGCGGGAATGGAGAGAGTAGCAACCTCTGCGGACAACCTCTGCAGCCAGCTTGAGCAGGGCCGTCTTGGCAGGCGCAGGAAGAGGCAGAGGCTACAGGCCTATACCAAGTCCGTGAACCAGCTGGCCACTACAACATCACTGATGTGTCGCAGGTCCATCGCCATGCAGGAGGAGATGGCGCATTGCAGCAGGGATGTGGCCAGGGGGATGGTGTCTATGACCTCAGCTTTAGAGCTCCTGCAGAATGCTACGGAGGCCACAATAGAAGGGGGGGGGGGGGACAGTGAGGAGGCTACCAGCCGTGGTAGCATTACGCCCTCACCCACCTAGTGCAGGAGGCGCAGTGAACGTCACGGGGCTGCACAGGAACAGTCCAACACACCAGACAGTGTTGCTAGGGAACGTGCACGTGCAGCGCGTGGATGCAGGAAGTAGAGACCTATGCCTGTTGCCATACATGAGATGGGTGATGTAACCCAAGTTCGATTGGACATTGATCACAATACTGGAGGTGTGCTTAATAAACACCTTCACATGTAACTGTTACTGGCTCTGTCTCGTTACTCACTAAGAAATAGCTTGACGTAATCTCTGCCCGTCTCTGTCGCCCATCATGGTCATTTGCAACACCAGCTGCGCAGGGCTCTGGCTGAGGGTTGTCCTCGTTCTCTGAGTCAGTTAGTTCCACTGCTGTTCCTTTTTTTGTGGCCAGATTGTGTAGCATTGCACATGTAGCAATTATCTTGCAACATTTGATGGGGCTGTACAGACGTGCACCTCCAGTTTTGTGGAGGCAACAGAATCCACTTTTGAGCAATCCAAATGTGCGCTCCACCACGTTGCGTGTGCTCCTATGTGCCACATTGTATCTCCTCTCCCTTGGGGTGGTTGGGTTGAGATATGGTGTTAGTAGATAAGGCCGGAGGGCATATGCGCTGTCACCTATGTACAGAAGTAATTGCCATGAATTTGTGTGACCAAAAGCTTGAGCCAGGGTGTACATCAGGGTGTGTCACATTTACTTACCTAGTAGGTATCAGTCTCCAAATTCACCAGCAAGCAGACGTGTATGGATGCCACTGTTCCGGAAGATGTATGAGTCGTGGCTACTCCCGGGGAATTTGGCCACGATGTCAGTTATAATGTACTTGGCATTACATATCACCTGCACATTGATGGAGTGGGTGGACTTGCGGTTTCTGTAGATGTATTCACTTGCTGCAGGTGGGCAGATGGGTATATGGGTCCCATTGATGCAGCCAATTACGTGTGGGAACTGCGCAAGGTGGTAGTACTCCAGCTTGGTCCTCTGCAGCTCCACCTGTGTACTGGGGAAGGTAATGTAATGTTCCATTCTGTCCATCATGGCATCCAGGAAGGTGTTGAATAAACGGGATAGACAGCTCTGTGACACACCACCCACTGCGGCTATCACACCCTTTAAACTTCCTGATGCAAGGAGGTGCAGGCAACAGAGTACCTGGACATGGGTTGGGATTGCGTGGGCCCTTGGTGTCTGATGCTCCAGATAGGGTTTTAGGTCCCGGATTAGGTCAAGGATGGTATCTGGGTGCAGTCTGTACCTTTCATGGATTTCAGGTTCAGTCAACTGGAACAATGTGATGCGCAGTCTGTACACCCGCTCTTCCCGTCTCCAGATCCTCACTCCTGCTGCTCTCAAGCGTAGCCGCCTTGCTATGAGGTAGAGGGCCGCCATTGTGTTCACACAGATGCATTTTGGGTCTGGTTTTATGCACTGCACCTGATTACCACCTGCTCAGGAAAAGTGGTAAATACCGATTCGTTATTACAGAAATTGGTCATATTCGGTAATAACGAGGTTAGCTACATTGCGTTTTTGGGGTTTTTACCGAATCGTTATTTCCGATTTGGTATTCATTGTTTCGGTATTCTCAGATCGGTAAATAAGGAATCGGTAATTGTTTACCGATTCGTTATTATCGATTCAATTCGGTATTATGTACATTTCACATAGCTAAATACTGGTCGGTAACGCCGAAACGACCCGTTTTCGGTGTTACCGACCAGTATTTGGCCACCTACATATGGCCCTATATTAATGAATTCATGAATGAAGTAGGATGCTGCGAATAAACCAACTCGTCCTTAAATTCTTCTTTCAACCCTCTTTGAAAAAAGTAATTTGAAGTATTTCATTCCAAGTAATTTCAGCTGCTATTTAATTACACTGAGTTACATGTCGTATGTTTCTAAATATGCATTGGAAGCCATTACTAAAGCAGTGGCCCAGTAAAATAAAAACAGCAGGACCAGTAAGGCAATCGATTGAACTAAGAAGTGAAAAAAGCTAAATTTACTGTAAGAAAATACCAAAATTCTCTTAACTTCAGAGTCCCAGAAAAACATGAGGCACTTGAAGGAACCGCTAGAATATATGTAGACAGTATTACCAAGGCCTTCCTTAATGCTGAATTGCCAATAAAGCAATAGTTATAAGTCTTTTGCTCTGGCCTGTGAAGGACCCATAGCATGAGCAAGACTAAGACAACAACAGCCTTGCAATCTGTCAAGGACTGGCATCGCGAAGTTCTGTTAAGTTCTCTTCTTGACTGCCCAAATGAGAGGCAAATATTCACCCTGCACTTAATAGTACATGAGAAATGCGTCAATGTCTCCCTAAAATAGCCCCGCTAGGAGGAAAAAACCCTGTGACAATCTTGTGGGTCTTAAAGAGGACTGTTATGCAAAAGTATATAAGCAGGGCACAAAGCTCTCCCTGACATCAGGGAAGAAGAAAGAGCAAAATACATTCCGTAGAACATCCAAAAGGAATTCTAGCTGTAAGGAATCAAAATCAGGGACAAAATAGTAGCGAGTGTGTGATGATTATAATGAAAAATAAGAGAACAAATGTGTTGTGACATACCAGTCATATCACAGGAAAGGCTAGACTTAATCTTGGACTAGGAATATAAGGCAGAATTCTCTGAACCACCCACCATCTGAGAAAAGGCAAGCCATAAGGCTTGAGCATGCCTATCTGTTCTAACATAAACGGTCAACTAAGTACCCCAAGAGCAACCCCCGGTTTGGCCTGTTTCATCTGATGTAAAACTCGGCAGTCCAGTCTGATGCTTCTGGTAGGTAATGGCGCACCCCTCCGGATAACCATCACCAAGGATGTCTGAATGGACACTAAGGGGTAGATTTTCAAACATTTTGCGCCGAGTAGCGTCGCAAAAGTGACGCTAACCAGCACAAAATGTTTTTGGGGAATTTACTTTCCAGCACACAACTTGTTTTGCGCTGGAAAGTACCCTAAAATTAGGGCAAAGAACTGATTTACGTTACTTACCGGCAAGGGGGCGTTATATGGGTGGTACATGGGTTCCCATGCAACCACCCATGTCTTCTGACACAAAACCCTATCTACAAACATTTGTAGACATAGATTAGAGCCATAAATTAACACCACTTCAAAGGAGGCGCTAACTGGAGAAATGTTTTATTCCTCCTTCCTTTTCTGACTTTGCATGCGTGCTGCACTGGGTAGCACACATGCAAAGTGGGAAAAGCTTTAAAACTTGTCTAGGCATGGTATTTTGTACAAGGGTAACCTTTCTGTACAAAACATATGCTAGACTCGCGCACTATGGCGCTAGGGTGTGTGCGTGTGTGGCGCTCGGCAGCTGCTAACAGCACCAATCGCTAGAGAGAGGGGAGGAGCGAGACATATGTCGTAAGATATGGCGCTTTAATGACCCCCAAGTGTTGTTGTGCACAACACAGCCTTGATGCGCAATGAGCACAGTGTTCCCCTGTCGCTTCACCACTTCTGGTTAACTCTCAGCATGGATGTAACAACTGTAGACGTAGTACGGCAGAGAAAATTGCAGGTGCAAGCTCTTCAAGATTTAGAACTTTATCCAGAACTCCAAGAATTTACGATTACCATCCAATGCCAGGATAGGCTCTTAGTCTTCTCACGCTTTTGAAATTACAATAAGAGGCAGTTATCACAGCAAACTAGGAGCAACACGAAGGCATTACAGTACAAAGACGTTTTGTTATACTATGTTGTAGAATACCTGAAAACTCCAAGGAGGGGGATTGAAGGGGGCAGAGGAGGTGTCATCACAGCATAAGCAACTTACAACTATAAAGGTAGATTTTGGTTTCCAAAGGTGAGAGATCCGACTTATGTCTGGGCATCCTTCCCCATAAATGCTTTGGCTGAAATGGATGGTAAACCTCAGTGGGTTGATCCTGTGTTCCTGGGTATCATGCATTACATTATCAGTATGGTTATGTCCGACAAACTGATCCATCCCATTGTGAGAGGATTTCATTTATATTATATGGCCAGACCTATCAAACTCTGTTAGTTAAACATTGTGCATTGACTGCATACTCACCTTTTTTTATGTGCTACACAGCACTTTTTTCATTTATCACATATGGAGCATCATATTGAATAACATTGTGGATCTATATTGTTTGATCGCAATATATATTGGTAACACATTAACCGAGAGGTTCGGAACTACATGTTTTTCTCTCTTTCTTAGTTTTACATTGAATCATGTTTTGTAGGCATTGTGAAACCACTTACTTTGGAATCAATAATAATGCCTTAAACGCATCTGACACAACAATACTAATAAGGCATTGTCTGAAATGGCAGTGTCTTTATTGGCACGAGACTTCACCCTAGATGGCAAGTTCAGGGATTAAGAAATTTGGAGACCAGTTCCAAAGCATTAAATGTATTCCTATTGGCACCTATACACATGTGACCTAAAAGCTCTGTCATAAAAACAACAGCACAATCTTATTTGTGGGTGTTGAACAAGCAGAAGCATCTCACTTGCTGAATAACTGTTTCAGAAAGTCCTGTGCTCTAACTACAAGTTGCCGCTTAGACTTGTGAGGAGGGTTCGTTGTACCACACATGAGCTTTCACAAACTGGTAAACCTCACAAGGAATTGCATAACCAATATGAATCACATGTTGCGCTACACTTTAATGCTATCAAGTGGCCTTAAACTCTGAAAGTTTACTCACATATAGAAAATTCCTCAAGGACTATATTAAATAATTAACATCTCTCCATTTTAGGGCAAGTAAACAATGCTGTTCGGTTGCAAAAAATCTATTGTCACATTACCAAGAATGTACAGAGGGTTTAAAGCTCATTTGTTGGTTCCCTTTATTGTCACTCTCATTTGCTGGATTCTTATTTGATAGCTTGCCTAGTCTGTCTTGTGTTTAGCTCTCCATCGCAGCATAGCCCTTTACTTATGTCCTCCCACTGCTCACTTTCAGGTAACGACTTGTTTCTTTTTGCTTAAGCACTCCACAAAGTTGCAAGTGTTTTTCAGCCGTTTCACTTATGCAATTCTCTTTCTCCTGCTGCTGTTGCTCACTCTCATCCGTACTTCTCACTCTCCTCCCTCCACACTGCTTCCCTTGCCTGTATGCTTCTTTGGTCTCCCTCCTTCTTGTACTTCTACCCCGCCCTTCACTTGTTAATTTTGCCCTTCCTCTCCCTCTGCTCCTGTTATTACTGCACCAAATGCATGCACTAATTGTACACTGCCACTTTTGAGCAAAAAAAAATATTTTTTAAATGTACCTATCCAATTAGCGTCCACCATCTTGGATCGGGAATTTAAAAATTAAAGCAAATGGGGCCTCAACATGAGTGCATCAGTGGAATGATGCCACTTCGCTTTGCTTTTAAAAAAAATAATAATCCGCAATTTCTTGAAGCAACTGGAAAAGCCAATCGGTTCTAAAGGGAAGATCTATGCATGTAATCCTTGCTGAAAGTTTAATACTTAAATACTTGCCAACATGTAATGCTTCTACAGAAACGCAAGAACGGAAATCGGAAGGCAACCGCTATAGTTATTTTAAAACCTCTTTACCAGGCATTGGAAGAAGTTTATTTACATCCTGGCGAAAGTGAAGAAACGTAAACATTTAAGAAAATCGAGATACTAGTTTTCCTCTAGTTTTTGCGTTCTCTTTGCTAATTATTTAATTTTGGCCCCTGCTGATTTAATCTCTGCTTTCTCTAACTAGCACTCTTTTTCTGTGCTGTTTATTATCCGCCACTTAACTTACCTTCTCGAAGTTCTCGTCGGTATTTGTATGCCTTTTTCTTTCACTTGCCTCCCTCTCTCGTTTGTCCTCGGTAACCACACTTAATTTTCTCCTTCATGCTTTCTCGTTATGTCTCTTTTCTCCTCATAGCTTCCTGCGTTTCTGCTCTTCGCGCCCTCTGCCCACTTTTTTAAATCCCCCGTTATGACTCTCACTCAAACTGTCTGTGGGACAGCCCTCACTGGCCTCCAGGCCTCACAACACCCAACCTGCGGTGGTGACGGACAAACGGTGAGCGGCGGCGGGAGCTACTCTTTGACTAAAGACATCGGTCTTCGTGCCTGCGTCTGCAGCTGTGCGCGCTCTGCCTCAGAGGCCGCTATTCAGGCGGGAAAAAACAGGTGCTACTGTCGCGAGATCGTGCGCGACTCATGCGTGCTGCCACTTCTAACGCCATCGCCATTTTAAGGTCAGGCCGGATGTAGAAAAGCGCACTTCTTATTTACTATAGACCAGAGGTCTTCAAACTTTTTTAGGTTGAGCCCCCCCCCAGCTGAATTTATTTAGATGTCGCCCCCCCCCACTACTTGACAAAAAATTCTGGAACCTGGTAGTCTACATAATCGACTGTCATCCGCATTTCCCAGTCCATATCTGGCTAATAATGTTAAACACAGTAAGAGTATTTAGAAAACTGCAGGTTTGTGAGTTGGTGTGGTGAAATGACAGAGGCTAACTACACAGTCCAAAACTACATTTTTCAAGATAAAATGTGTGCAAATTGTTACGTGTGCTCCACTTAATTCCTGCAAAGCCTCCTCAAAGAAACGTCTGTGGTCAATAAAATAAGTACCATTAAAAGACCATGCTCTCCACTGTGAAGCACTGTCCAATGGCATTAAAAAAAACAATTTCAACTCTGGCCATCCTAAGCAGCACTGGGTGTAAAATTTAAACTGCAGTCGGTGAGCAGTGAGTGAATTACGGCAGTGCTTCTGTATCCGATAACACAATAACCTGCAGAAAATCCTGGCACATTTTAAAAGCCCTTCTGGAAGGAGAATGCCATTTATATTCACAAAAGATTCTAATTTCAACTTTTTCTCAATCCATCTGCAGAAAAGTGAAAATAAGCATATGCTGGGGAAAATGGGTTTCTCATACTTATGCTTTTTCTACCTAAGCGCGCTATGGTGAGCCCAGGCGGTCCATATGTTACTTTAAGTGACAAAAAGACCACTGTTAAACACTTTGCAAAACAATAAATACATAAATAACATACTCACGTTCTTGTTTTCACTTATTCTCGTTCACTTGCACTCTTTTCCTCTTTCTCTCTCCCTCACACACACTCTCATCTTCTCTCATTCCCTTTCCCTCCATTTTGTTGCCCAATTTTACGCTTCTTCTTTCCCATTTCGGTTTCTATCTCTTCCTTTCTCTTTTCACTCCCTTCTATTGCACACTCACTTCCTATCTCCCTCTTCCTCCTACTACCACCCATTTTTTTCATACCTCCTAACCTCTCTCTTCCTCTGCATGCCTTCTTTTTCTCACCTTTAAGTATATGCCTCTCCTCACTTCTAAGGCCTCGTTCATCCCTTTCCCCTCCCATGTTTTCTCGTCCTCCATTCTGTTTCTCCCTCTTCCACTCTCCTTCCTCCTCTACTTCTCCCACTTCCTCTCATTCTCCTTCCTACACTTTCTTTCACTCTATGCCCCGTTCTAATCCCAGATCCTTTTATGTGTTTCATCTCCTGCCTCCTCCGGCTTGTCTTTAACTGTCCCAGTTCCCTCTGGGTGCCAGCAAAGCGTGGGTGTAAATGCCAGGCCGGGTATGATGCCCCTGCCCTCCCGTTCTCCGGACAGATCTGGATCCTTAATTGTACCCAAATTAATCTCTACCGGAAAGGGCGCGGTTTCTACAAGGAGCCCGAAAATCCCTCTAAATGTTTTCATCTTACTGGGTACCCTGTTAGACAAGTATTGCAAGGACTCTGGAGAAGGGGGCGCTATTTCCGTAGTGCCTTCACTACCTCTTCATTATTTTTATGCTGCCAGCAGCCGGTGAATAATTTTGCAGATATCACGAGCCAAGAACAGGCGCACAACGACCATTGGAATTAAAGGGCTTCTCTCGACCCTTCCCTCCCCCACCCCTCCTGCGTCTCTGGGTGGCAGCCCGGGATGAGACAGCTTCAGCTTCGCAGACACACAGCCCCCTTCGAGTTCTTCCCAGGTCTTTCAATGACCTTTTGCATGTTAATCAGGCGTTGATGGTTTTCACCCCTTCTTAGGGCCCCTGCAGCTCCACTCTGCCTCTCCACCGTGGGAAACAATGAAAGGTGAAATTTTATGGTGGAGAGCACGCCCCCCCTGAGATGGTGTCGCGCCCCCCCAGGGGGGCGCGCCCCATAGTTTGAATAACTCTGCTATAGACGCTACTGAGTACCACGTCCTATGTGGGTCTCGTGGAAAGTGTTATCCCGGAAATTAAGAAAAGCAGAAAAGAGGTTTCGGATTAAAGGGTTGGGTTGTATAGGCCCCTTGCCCTGTCACCCTGTGTTGCGGTGTGTGTAGGCGCCTTCGGCCTGGCACGCTGTGTCTTATCAAATAAGTAAAAAAAAAATGTTATTCCCCTTAGCCTGTCTTGTCACACTCACAGCATACCCTGCACACTTTCCTCGGTGTACGCTACCTTGCCAAAGATCACTTTTAAATGTGCCAATGCACGAGCGTATGTGGTGTTGAGTTTTCGCCTTCCTGAATGTAAAGTTATCTGCGACTGCTAGATAAGTCAGTGTGTGGCAGGGCTTTAAGTGAGATGGAAAAACTGGGGGGGTCTCTCAAAGGGGCGTGGCCAGTGTAATTAGGGCGTGGCTTTAAAACACTTACGCTAAAAATCTGTGCTTAGCATAGTGTGCCGCCCGACTTGTATTTTGCTGTTTCTGTCATTGCATCCGGATATGTGATACAACAAGTGACATCATACCTACAAGTCAGAACAATTGGCCTTGACAATGGTCATTAGTTTCATAAGATAAATAAGCTGGAACTATGGCTTATTGCATATAATATTGAAAACGTTTCCAATTAAAGCGCTGGTGACCCTACCACAATGTTGCTGCTCTTGTGGTTCAGAAACAGAAGGGAAATCCATAGAGAAAATGACTCTATAAAGGATTTCCCTTCCCCTACAACGCTCACCTGGTATGAGGTCATGCTGTAATTTCGGGAGAAATGAGCAGTGTGAGCATGGGCACATGAATGTGCTTGCCGTCTCAAAACGGGTCTCTATTGGGTTCTGTTTTGCGCCCTGGCACTTTTTTTCGGACTTCAGTGACAGCAAACGTGTGTCACTGCTGTCCGGAAAAAAAACGGACCGCTGGTGCCAGGGCTCAAAACAGAGCCCGCTAGAGACCCGTTTCGAGGCCTCCTTGAAAAAACTGCCGGTGCTCAGACCCCTTGTGACCCGGCCCACTTAAAGCCCTGGTGTGTGGCCAATAAAAAGCTGGAACCAAGTTAGATATGAAGATCTACTTTATTAAGGATGCACCAAAAAGAGCTCAGCGGAGTGCACAGCTCAAAAGACCGAACTGCTCTGTGAGTCACCAGTAGTCAACATTCGAAGGATGCCTGACAGCTGGTGACAGTGCAAGCATAAATAAGGTGTCCGAGAGCGGAAACAGTGCTCATTAGCTGCCAAGGTTTCAATGAGGTGCATGGAAAGGATAAATATCAGAAATGACATATTTTCGAACTATGATAAGCTAAAAAAAATCTTGAAATGTGCTGGGAAAAACCCTGAAATTGAAGGTTAACCCTGGCTTTACAATCAACACTAATTCATTTCACATTTTGGTGCAGCTTTTATTATACTATGCATATTACAATTTAAAAACAAAATTTTAAAACAAAATACAGTGCTTTAGATGCAGAGCTACTCCAGAAATAATGTCTCTTACCATATCACCTTTCCCTGAAATACAAAATCATACATATACTCAACAGTGGGGCCCATGACACTGCGAGTCACAGACAAAACACCTCCATCCTACTTCATGGATCGGTGAAATTCAAAGGAGAGCTGCTGTATCATGGTGGAGTGTCTGAACTAAAAAAACTAGATATTTATACTATTAACACCTTCAGTTTGAATTAGCTTACCATGGTTTTCATTTAATAAAACATTTAATTAGACACGCCAGCACTAAGGTTGACGGATCTGCTAGTAAAAAATTAGGCGTAGGAAAACTCAAGACCAGCTTAATTCTCCATTTATCTAATTTCTATTAAGAGCAAATTCAGCATGTCTAAAGTTTATTCATTTTATTTATTTCTTTATTTCAAAACGACATTTTAAAGAATAAGGATTTCTAAATTCAAGACAGTTAGATTCATTTATTTAAGAAAACTCTGAAATAGACATTTTCATTTATTTTATCAGTCAAGTATTAGCAAAAGACAGATAATTCCCAAATAATCATTTGTTCTAACTTCCCTAACTAAACCCTCAGCTAAAGTACATCTCCGTGTGAAAGGAAATAGAAAAATTAGTCAGAGTCTTACATCTCAGGAAAAATCAGCATTCCAGCAGCATCTCTGGAGGAAATCGAAGAGAAGTTTTTTCTTCAATAAAATCATCACTTTTTAAACCCTTTTCTCTACCTCTATCTATCTAAAAGTGTAACTTTCAGCCTAAATTCGAGTTCTGATTGGACAATTTTGGGGTGGATGAGCATAATCTAGTCATCATAATATTACATTTTCTTCCGTTCTCAAATTTCTAATGGGTCCTTTGTTTTGGCACAAGTCCGGCCTAGTCCTGTTCTCTACTCGCAACTTTGCCATGTATTCCCATGTTCTGAACCATTGTGCTCATCATTTTGGCAGCCATCTATACTTCCAGGCCAAGCTGTCCTTGAACCGTAGTCACTCCAGGCACAAGCAGCTCGCATTCAGACTCGGACTTTGCTTGCGCATGCATACTTCTTTTGTAACCACAATAATCGAGTGACTCCATTTTCTTTTAGGCCTCACAAGTCAAAATGGGAACTATCAAAGAAACACACACAAATGAACATTCATTTTAAGTAATTTAACTCTTCTGTTTACCGCCACCATTTCTAAGGTTTTCCCTATAAGTAATTACCTAGCAAATAGCCACATTTAAGCATAATATACTCACTTATACTCGCGTTTTGCCACAATAATACATAAGCAAAAGCACATTTATGCTGCATTCCGTTATCTTAAAGCTGCTCATTAGTTTAGGACATGACAAAATCACAAGATTAGTTAATTTTCCCACGAGTCTTTGTGTATGTGCAACTTTTATTCTAAGTTGATTAGTTCCATGCGTCACTCAGTTAATTCAGATTATGATTATGGAAGTATGAATTTGCAAGGGTACACAACATTTTGTTTCTCCGCCTTGCTCCATCACTTTCAGTCGCATGCTGGTATCTCATAGCAGCATAATACAGAAGTCACTATCCACCACTGTACTAAGAAGGAAAAAAATCTGTGATTGCATTAACCACTTGATGTTTCATAACCTTAATGTAAAAGAATGCATTTCGGTATTATGCCGTCCGAAGTTTCAATTTTAGCAGATAGTTTCGATTGGCTTTATTAAGTGCAGGACATCAAACCAGCATATTTTATGCACTGCTGACATTGTGGCTTTTACAGCTGCATGGAACTGGAAATTGTCAGACCTCATTGATACAATTTCAAACAAATATAATTCTCTTTCTGTCTGAAACAAGTTATTCCACTCAGTTCGAAATATAAGAAAGGCATGCCTCTGAACGGTGCAAACAAACTGGATTTGCTGTCCAAATATGGTTAATGCAAAAAGAACAATTGATGGAGAGAATGCTTCACAATGTCAAACATTCTCCCCAGTACAGGGAGCTGGGCCTAAATCCATTGCTTTTTTGCTCCCCATGCCATTCCAGTTCAGACCCAGCCATATGCAAATCAGTTTTGACCCTGTTAAAATTAATGTTTGATTTGCTCTGCATTCCATCCATCCTCTGTGTGTCTTTGGCCTAATATGGTTAAGCGCATGCTGAAGAGATCAGGAGAACTTCACAGTGCATTGTTTGAGATTGAGAGTAAAGGACTCACCTGTCTGCCAATGTCTACAAGTGCTATTTGCCAGGTCAGCACTTCACATTGGACTGTGTGTTCTTTGGGCAGGAGGGGCAGCACTACAAAAGAAGGCAGCAGATCAACGGTGTGTCGGAGCCAAGGTCTGAATGGCCAATAGGGCAATGAGGCAGTGCTCAACAGGCTAGTCGGACAGGGCAGTTTGTGGACTATGTTTTTGGGCTATTTGTGGGCCTGATTTATGGTCTGTTGGGCCAGTTTTCTAAATTTATTTCCCTGATATTAACATTTTTTTCCTGCAGTATGCTGAAAATCCATGCAGTCTTTTTTCATACTCTGTAAAATACCTATAGAACGTGCCTGTAGATGTTTAAACATGCCCAAATTTGGAAATGTGCTAGTGGAGTGGGACACTTTTTTAGCCATCTCATTCACCAGAGCTTACTTTGTAAAAGGATGAGTACTGGTGCCCAGAGAAGTCCTAAAAAGCCTGCTGCCAGCGCTATTGAAAGGTCGGGTGTCAAATCCCAACAATGACAGCCTTAATTACACCTCAGGCCACTTTTACCCACTGCAACACACTCCTTGCCTCTTTACCTCACTCTTGAATATTCCTGCATTTTCCCTTTTGATTACACCTACACATATGAATGGAAGAATCCTTTCCATGCGCACTTACTGGTGTTTGCTGACTAGGTCCATTGTGATGTGGCATCCCATAATATCGGTGGACTCTTGAGTATTAGTGTATTTTGTGTCCTGTAAGGCTCACTGTTCACATTGTGATCACTCAAGACATTCCTCAGCCAGTGAGAGGCAGTGCTAGGGCTCGGTATTACCAATTCAGTGGACATAAGATGTGGGCAACAGCACAATGTATACTCATTCATGGGGGTTAGCTGCGCTGGGATAGGCTTGCATGCAGGGATGGACTCGCTCCGCAGTGAGTGGGCCAATTTTAGACTGTTTGTGGCCCTGTTTTATGGTCTGCTAGACCGTTTCTTACTGTTGATTTACCTGATATTGCCAGAAACATTGTCTGCAGCATGCTCAAATACATGCAGTCTTCCAATCCATGCAAAAGACTTGTAGAGCATGACCAAGTTGAAATCTGCCATCATTTGGAAACATGGGCCACTTTTTTAACTTACTTCTTCACAGCACCTATTTTGTGTCCCATTCCGACCCTGGTCTGAGCTGACGGAGAGTTACAGGCAGCATCTCTCCTTGATGTGAACAGTTAATCATCTGACCAGCGAAATCCGGTTTCTGTAGCTGGAGAGACAGTACAGAGTGGTGACACCCTCAGGCCCATGTGTGCCCCCACAAAAATACACACCTGCAACAGCACAACCTCACTTGGACAGTGAAAAAAAACAAAAGAAATTGGTATTCGGTTAAGTACCCGGGACACTTTGGTATTTAAGGGTCCATAGAACGTGTGCGGCCCTTTCTGTAATACCGATAGAGCTGGTGCATTTAAAGCACCAGTGCTACCTTCAGATGGCATTCCCTAATTTGCATGGGGGCATGGCCCATGCAAATGAGAGAATCCCTTTGCCTCTGCGCCCGCACCCTATTACAGACGCAGGCGCAGAGGCAAATAAGCTGTCAAGAGCAGCCCTCTGGCAGGGGAAAAAAGGGTCCTATGGCCCCCCAGGCATCCTCTTGCAGTCAGTCAGTGATTGCACCCGCCTGCAAGGAAATGCCTAATCCTCTTTAAAAGTGTAGGCAGGTTGCTACCTGCACAGTGAAGCATGGTCCGGCTGCTATAAAGCAACTCCATATTTCACTTGAATATGCTGCCCCCAGGGCAGCATGAGTTTGCAGCTGCCCTGGGGGCAGCGCATTCTATGTAATAGGACGCACCTTCCCTGTTTGTGCCCGGCGCACCTGTTTTAAGGTGCACCAGGTGCAAACGGGGAATGTGCGCCCTAATACATAATATGGCCTCAGTTGGCTACAGATTGAAATTGAAGCTTTCACAACTCTTTCTGTAACTCCCAATCACTGGGATTTCCTTGGCCCAATATCATGTGCTCTACGGCGCTATTTGCGCGGACAACCAGTGCATCACCAGCCTGTCTGATTTACTCAATGGTCGCACAACCCCATTAGCAGCATCACACAGCTTTTAAGGGTTTGCATAGCATATTTGTGGAGAAAAACTCTTGATAGTGTGCATCACTGCTGATTGCATCAATGACCTGCAGGGGTGAGCTGGGGATTTCTTCTCAGGGCAAATACAGCAGCAATGTCAGCTGGATAATTAAGGACTGCTGGGAGCACATGACATGCCTGAAATTACACTTTAGTACAGACCATTGATGAGAATTCAGTTGGGGAGGTTTATTGTAACAGCACGGTGTGGTGTGCAAAACAAGTTGGCTTGTTGTAGTATTTGCCCTTCTCCGCTGTTTTCCCGCTATGGCCGGGACTAAGGTGTATTATTTGGCACGTTTATTTAATAAGAAGCACAGCGCGGAAGCGCCGGTAACTCTGTCCAGCAGCTTTATAAATCTGTTTTTATTGTTTTATAGAGCCATGCATATTAATCATATATTAATAAAGAACATTATATCTTACATCGTATTATCAATATCTGTGCTCCAATAAGTTCAGGGTGAATCACGTCTCCTTTGCAGGGTGTCATCATTTAAGGCAATCCTCAATAATCGCCCAATCTCTCATAGGCTTAGTTCGGTAGGGGCACAGTGTCTGTATTGTCAACCATTCAAACTCCCATTCCCTCCCTCTGCTACCGGTGTGCCCAATCTGCTAGTCTCAGAATTCAATATGAACATCAGGCATGTCAAATTTTGTTCCGGAATATCTTGGGGATCCTACCTGCCCATCACCACGCATTCCACTTTAGCACATACACTCAATACCTGACCTGGCCCCTGCTACCCTCCCCACTCCCGTTCCAATCAAGGGGAACCCTCTGGAGACTCCCCAGCCGGACCCGCCTCCGAATCAGGGTCAGGTGTCTGAAGTGCTAACACTAATGTTTCCCATGCTCTGGCTGCCTCCAGTGCCTTCTCACTATCAGTACGTTTAGCCTGCTGCAATCTGACCACACTCTCACTGCTGGCCCATTTAAGTAACTCCGACTTCCACTTCCCTATCGTTGACCCCCGACGTGACTTCCATTTGGCTGTAATCTCTCTCTTAGCTAGCAGTAATCCACTCGTGAATTGACTGCGCTGCTGTTGTCAATCTTGCCTGCATCGTCCGCGCTACAGGAGTAGCATAATCACCCCTTGGCTGTGCTGTCGGATCGGCTTGGAAGCCGGAGATCACCGCGTGTCTGCAGAGGAGGGTGAGGCGCTGGCCCCGGGACTGCGAGGACCAGCATACCACAACTCCAGCTGGTCCTCTTCCCGCGAGTGCCGCGCCCCCTCACCGTGACACGCCCCCAGCCGAGCCCTTCAACTTCTCGCGGCACCCGCTTCGCAGGTGCCACTCGTGAATTGACTGCGCTGCTGTTGTCAATCTTGCCTGCATCGTCCGCGCTACAGGAGTAGCATAATCACCCCTTGGCTGTGCTGTCGGATCGGCTTGGAAGCCGGAGATCACCGCGTGTCTGCAGAGGAGGGTGAGGCGCTGGCCCCGGGACTGCGAGGACCAGCATACCACAACTCCAGCTGGTCCTCTTCCCGCGAGTGCCGCGCCCCCTCACCGTGACACGCCCCCAGCCGAGCCCTTCAACTTCTCGCGGCACCCGCCTCGCGGGTGCCACTCGTGAATTGACAAACAAAACAGGTGATGGACCGAATGTGGATCAATGTCACACATTCACCCCAGTCCAAAGGTCTGGGCCCAAATCCATCGTTTTTTTGCACTTCACACCACCCTGGGTTAGACAATGGCGATATGCAAATCAGCTCTGACCCTGTGCCCCATGGGAACAGTCCAGTCCGAACTACAAAAGCCATGTCCTTCCCAGAACGGAATCAAGCATCCGAGGACCGGACCGGTTTCGAGGTAACACCTCTCATCAGCCCGGCTAGCTTGACTCCAGTGGTGTGGAGTGCCTGGGACCCACGTCTGAGCATCCCCAGCGCACTTATGGCGGAATTTGAAAACAAAACAGGTGATGGACCGAATGTGGATCAATGTCACACATTCACCCCAGTCCAAAGGTCTGGGCCCAAATCCATCGTTTTTTTGCACTCCACACCACCCTGGGTTAGACAATGGCGATATGCAAATCAGCTCTGACCCTGACCCATGGGAACAGTCCAGTCCGAACTACAAAAGCCATGTCCTTCCCAGAACGGAATCAAGCATCCGAGGACCGGACCGGTTTCGAGGTAACACCTCTCATCAGCCCGGCTAGCTTGACTCCAGTGGTGTGGAGTGCCTGGGACCCACGTCTGAGCATCCCCAGCGCACTTATGGCTGTTGTCAATCTTGCCTGCATCGTCCGCGCTACAGGAGTAGCATAATCACCCCTTGGCTGTGCTGTCGGATCGGCTTGGAAGCCGGAGATCACCGCGTGTCTGCAGAGGAGGGTGAGGCGCTGGCCCCGGGACTGCGAGGACCAGCATACCACAACTCCAGCTGGTCCTCTTCCCGCGAGTGCCGCGCCCCCTCACCGTGACACGCCCCCAGCCGAGCCCTTCAACTTCTCGCGGCACCCGCTTTGCGGGTGCCACTCGTGAATTGACTGCGCTGCTGTTGTCAATCTTGCCTGCATCGTCCGCGCTACAGGAGTAGCATAATCACCCCTTGGCTGTGCTGTCGGATCGGCTTGGAAGCCGGAGATCACCGCGTGTCTGCAGAGGAGGGTGAGGCGCTGGCCCCGGGACTGCGAGGACCAGCATACCACAACTCCAGCTGGTCCTCTTCCCGTGAGTGCCGCGCCCCCTCACCGTGACACGCCCCTACAACAGCCCACACCTTAAAAGCGATCTCTGGAACGCGCATCGCGGGAAGCGCGCGGGTCGCAGCCCGGGGCGAAGCCCGGGCAAAGGGGGGGCCGTCTGTGGCCGTCCGAGGACGTACAAGGACGGGACGGGCCACCCCACTAACATCTGCTCTCGAAACGCAAAGCTAAATTGTAACAAGAAACGTGATTGATACAAATTTCGCAAGCTAAGAGTGGGCCGATAGAAGATAGTCTTGAAGCTTGATAGTAACAACAAAACTAAACGAAAAGGAAATGGGGCTTAAAAAACTACGATCAAGGACTATTTTTATGAAACGTATGGGCACAGAGGATGCGGTACGGAAATCGACAAATAAATCAATAAAACAAGGCCGCATAACACGGACCCCGGCTATCAGTGAATACTTTTCTGCTCTAACATCTAAAGAGGAAACAGACAAGAAATTATTGGAGACAGAAAATATACCCAATCCACCATCATATACAGGGGCAAAAATATGCACCGAAATTAAAGCTGAACCAACTCTAAATTTGAGCAATTTGGTATCTGACAACATAAAAAAAACCATTAATTCCTCACAAAATCTACAATCCCAGGATCAAGAGGCGATCCATCTAAAATCCTCCACACCCATAAAAAGCTTCGGAAATTCATGCCAATTAGATGAACTTTGTGCTAATAAATCAAAGATATCAGAAAATCTATCAGAGTTTAAGTTAACTAATAGTCCTTTGCTAAAAACTCCTGAACAACCTCTTACACTTGATTCATCAATGGACCCTTTTAATTTAAAAACCAATATTTCTGCTAACATTGTCACACCAATGTCAAAGGCCCTTTTTTCGCTACATGAAATACTGGAGTCGGTCCTTTCCTTTTTGGGAAATATATTAGAAAATTCGGACCAAACTCTGGATGTTCAAATTGGAATATTAAAGCACTTAGTAGAGGAAAAGAAGAAAAGAAAAGAACTCCCTGAAATAGGAAAAAAACAACTGATACCCAATAACAATGAACTGCAAAAGAATAACATAAGTAATTACAACACTGAAAAGGAGAAATTAAAACGTGACTGTGGTACTCAGACATCAGATGTACTAAAACGAAAAAAGGGAAAGTTAGAAAGCCAAAATGAAACAACAATATTCTCTTAAAAAAAATTATTTATGGAAATACCCCAAAATGAAAGGCAATATCCAATCTTCTCAAAACCAATAAAAACAGATACACATAAAAATGATACTGTTCAAAACACTCAAGAAGCTAGCCTTAACAAAATATCAGAAAGTGAAAAAGGTGAAATAACCAACAAAAAAACGGAAACTGAACAAGTTGAAGGAAAAAGAAGGAGGAAAAAACCTTTAAGACGGATCCATAAAAAGAAAAAACGCAAGTAAAAATTCCAAAAACTTATAACTATCAATAAAACACAAGAAGTACAAGCAGTTGAAACTATAAAGTCTCAACCTCTTGAAATAATGGAAACTAGTTACAGAAATAATGAAGAGAAATTACAACCATTGGACCCAACAGCAAAAGAATATCTTCCACACAAGCTCTTCGAAAAAACAGTATACCAAAACACATGTGAAAGAAAAAATGAAGAAAAATACCAACATGAGGCGGAAGTGCCATATTCCAAAACACTACAACTTGAAGAACTTTTTCCAGTGGATACAGTTCCACTTAATAGAGGAAGGGTCATCAACCTCCTTCAACACATAAAGCCTCTGAAATCCTTGAATAGTAATGAAATAGATTTAGTAATTTTCCCGAAACAAGATAATAACAAAATAGTAACAGTAACCTTCTGGTCATCTGTTCTTCCCGGGATCATACTTAATGAAAAAGAGACATTACATAAACATGGATACGACGTCATCGAAAGAGTGGATCCAAAAGAAAACAAAATCCCTTCATGCTACGACGACCAAATACGACTAATCTCTAATTCTCAATACAAAAATCGTCTAAGAAACACTGACGTGACTGGAGTGGCGAACTCAGGAATTAAACACTTAGGGAAAGACATTCTAAAAATACAGGTGGAAAACGGTGAAAGGGCAGTATGGTATCAAGACTCAAAAGAAAAGGAATATAGCGAATGTATAAAGTCGTGGTCATGGGTATCTGAGACCTTGAATAGTAATAAATTTTCCACACGCCCAGGACAATCTGTTTAACAATGGTTTAAAAATCATATCGTGGAACATGGCAGGAAAAACTAAGAATAAAATGTCGGAAGCCATAAGTAATCACCCAGATATCCTGATGCTGCAAGAAACCTGGGCAACTGAATCATATTTTCAGAAAAGTTATTATGTTTACGATATCCCAGCTAAAGCCACCAACCGGGGCCACGCAAAAGGTGGATTGGCCATTCTATTGAGGGAAGAATACATGTGGGCCCAGGAAGTTGTTCAGACCAAATCAGACAACCTGCAATGCATCAAGGTTTTCTTAAAAATACATAATGCAGCATCCAAAAAGGCAATCTTGCTCTTCAATGTATATGCCCCTCCCGGCAAGAAACAAGATATCACATTTCTGGATATCATGGAAACCATTATGCAGATAGTAGAAGACCAATTCCACATACCATATATAATCGCAGGCGATCTAAATGGCAAAATTTCTAATTTTGAAATTAGTAAATGGGTACAATTATACAATGAGGAATTTGTAGAATTTTCAACTCCACAATTCCCTAAAGGTATACAAACCGATAAAAGAGGCAAACTACTACTATCAACATTACCTAATCTAAATGGAGTAATCCTGAATGGCAACATAGAAGGTGACATTCCGGCATCATACACCAGACGGGGCAACGGAAGCTTTTCTATCATTGATTACATCATCTGCAGCATGAATCTGCTGGAAACTGCTACATATTTACAAGCAAAGTTTAGTCTAGAGAGTGACCATGCTTTAATGAATCTAACTACTGAATGGATGCCTCAAACATCATTTGACAGCCAGATAATTTTTCATAGAAGTTCTGTCTTGATAAAAAGTGATCAGAGACGAATTTTTTGGAGCTCTAAAACTCTGGACAGAATTTCTACATTGATTGAGCATACTCAACTCCTAGCGAAAACAAACTCGGAAGACCCAATTGAAAATTTTGAATATATAATTAAGGAACTCAAAAATTTCCTACTAGATAAGCTACATCATGCCACTCCAGGAGGTAATAAGTGGAATAATCAAAATCACAACAAAAATAAAACCCAAAATTCTATCACGAAGAAAAAACTGAACAAACTTGTACGTGCCCAATACATGAACTTTTCCCCGTCTATTGAGAAAGAAATCAATAAACTAAAAAATAAACTGAGAAGAGAGAAACAAAGAAATAAAAAAGCAATACAAGATCGTAATTGGGTTGATATCCAAATAGCTGCAAAAGAATATAATCAACGCAAATATTGGTCCCTCATAGCCAAAATAACAGGCACAAAAAAGAAACTCCAAACAATACCTGTCCCACCGAAGGATTGGGAAACTTACCTGACTGACCTGTACAAAGCAAACCCGATTAGCTCTGATGGAAAAAGTCCAGACAAAAATAAGGAGAAAGATAACTCACAAATATTCAAAATTACAGCAACCTCGGTGGAATGGAATATCCGAAAAGCAAGAAAAACTGGTGCCTCAGGCCCAGACCAGATACCAATAAAGATTTTTCAAGCAAACTCAAAGGAGTGGAGCCAGTTGTTATCAATCCTATTCAACCATATTTTCAAAACTGGACAAATTCCAAAATCTTGGCAGGGGAGTATTATCATCCCAATACACAAAAAGGGGAGCAAGATCATCGCAGGGAATTATCGACAAATTGCACTAATGGATGCTGTAGGAATTTTTTTTGCTGCAGAGGTATTACAACGACTAAAGGATTGGGCTTTTTCGCTGGATCTAATTCCAATGTTCCAAGCAGGTTTCAGGCCGAAACATTCTGTTACAGATAATATCGCTATCATCCAGACAATATTAGACAAATATGTAATTGGAAAATCTCAGGCAGTATACGCAGCATTCATAGACTATTCGACTGCGTTCGATCGTGTTGACCGACCAACCCTATGGCACAAACTCAGGGGACTTGGAATTCCAGAACAATTGCTGCAAACCATAGTAAATCTTCACACCAGCACCTGGTGCCAAGTACAAATGGGGGGAGAAAAAGGTTTAACGAAAATGATAAATACAGCTAATGGACTAAAACAAGGGTGTCTTCTGGCCCCGATACTATTCTCCTTATACCTTAGCGACTTGCCCAAATAGTTACAGCAGGGCTCAAGTTTACCCCCAAAATCGCTAAGCACAGCATACATGCACTACTCTATGCTGACGACATAGTGATGCTTGATCTTACTCCCTTTGGTTTGCAAAAATCACTGGACATTCTTTACAAATACTCAAAAGCAAACTTTTTAATTCCAAATTTAAAGAAAACAAAAATTGTGGCCTTCTCGGGGAAGAAATCAAGTGCTAAGTACAGTTGGAGCCTAGGAGGAGAAAAAATAGAAATAGTTAACGAATATCCTTATCTCGGCAGGATTCTCTCCAAGAACACATCAAATGTAAAACAGATAGAAAACTTAATGAGGAAATCTGAAGTACACACTGAGGCCCTCTTAAGACTTTATCGTTCTACTGGGAACAGGCACTTTTCCTCTCTGTTAAAAATATATAAAGTAAAAATCCCCCTTGTGCTATTATACGCAACCGAGTATATTCCAATAAAGCAGTGGACCTATATGGATCGTAAAGAGGGAAAAATTTTAAAAAGAATAATGAAGGTCTCAGATTCCATTCCAGTTCAAGCTCTGCGACTAGAATTCTCCATTACAAGCTCCTACGCCACAGCGGTAGCTAATGTAATTAGGTGGACCCACAATCTTCTCCACGCAAAGGAGGGCACCTTAAGATACCTACTGAAAAAAGAAACCTTTGACGATGAAGCAAAAAATCAGACTTTTTTAAATAACATGACAGCTGTATTCAAAATGGCAAAAATTAGTCCGGACATTTTGCTCACTTGGTCAGCAGCCCAAATGAAACTTTTCCTAAAATGTTTCACCCCGAAGCTAAGCTATGAACTAGACTACGAACATTGTAAAAAATTGTCAACATATAAATCCTATGTAGACTCACTGGAATACCAACATACCCACCCATACATCGGGTTTTCTTTGACCCATGGCGCAAGGAGGTCGGTCACCATGTTAAGATTGGGCATCCTACCTGTATTAACCTATACAGTAAGATGGCTACCAGGAGGATTGTCGCTATGTCCCTTGTGTGAAGGGGGTGACCAAAACATTGAGCACTTGCTGTTTGTATGTCCTAGCTCAAAAGTAACTATAGCACGCACAAGATACCTTGCCCCTATTTATCGCACCTGCAGAATTACACGAGTGAGCGAACTACTAGAGTTGTGTAAACAGCCACCAAATGAATTTGTTTGCTACAATTTTTATAATTTTTTAAAATCTTTTTTACCATTATATTGATTAATGTGAAATTATTTTTATTTCTGTAAAATGTATATTTGTGGTCCTCTGTCGAGTACCAATACAAATAAAACTTTTTGACTTTGACTTTGACTTCCATTTGGCTGTAATCTCTCTCTTAGCTAGCAGTAAGCCGAGGTACAGAAATCTGCTTGTTATCTTTGTCTTAGGGGTGTGTGGGAACCAATGAAATATACAGGTGCCCATGTCAGTGTCTATATGGTGCTCTGTAACACGACAGAGCAGATAAACCACCTCCTTCCAATATTGTCCCAATTGTCCACACGTCCTCAGCATATGTGAAAACTCAGCCCCCTCTAGACCGCAGCGCGGACACTCGGCGGTATCCGTTCGGAAGTATCTATTGATTCTGGCTGGGGTTAAATAAGCCCTATGCAATATAAAGAAGTGTATTAATTGAAACTGAGCGTTCCGTGTGCTCTTCCAGGCCCTTCGGACCAATTGAGCCCACGTTGTTTCCGGTATCTCCTTCCCAAAGTCCTCCTCCCACTTTCCTCGCAATTCCGTCAGTGGATGCAGGCCGTCCATGCTCAAGCGCTTATAAAGGCACGTAATCGCCTTAAATGTCCCGGCAGCCATCACCACATACTGACACGTCATAGAAGTTTGGGATTCTGAGAGCCCTTCCTTCCAGTGGCGCTGTATGGCCGCAACCAGGGCGGCATGCAGCAAATAGTCCCCTCGCGACACATCATACCTTTCCTTTAGCGTCTGAAACGGTAGTATCATCCCATCTTCATACAAATCACCCATGACCTGGAGCCTCATTGTTTCCCAGTCTGCTAGTGTCGACCAATCCCCCCGTGTGGGAGTGCAGTACACATGCCCAGGGGAATCTCCGGCACATATGGGCGGCGAACGTTGACTCTGCGATGGCTACGAGTCCAACATTGCCGTAGGGTCCGTTCCTCAGCAGTGAGCGACCCAAGGTGCAAGGGTTGTAACACTATAAATGAAAGTACATGTCGTAGGATCCACCGATCCTCTTGGTCCTCTGGGCCCCGAAACTCTTGAGCCACCGCTTGAGTCAGCCATTGCAGCTGAGCTACCAGGTAATAAAGTTCGAAATCCGGTACCGCCAGGCCCCCCTCCTTTCTAGGTCTCATCATGGTAGATAATGCCAACCCGCTTCCTGCCATTTCCTCATAAGAAGCCGCTAACCATTGACCTGAGGTGTCTAAAATTTGCCCCCGGTATCCAAATCGGCAATGTCTGAAAGTACTACAGCAGGCGGGGGAGCGCCACCATCTTCAGGAGCGCTACCTTCCCAGCAACTGAGAGTGCAGAGCACTCTAAAAAGTCAGGCTCCTCCGCAGCCCATGCATGGCCCTCCCCACGTTCCCTTCCAGCATGTCCGCTGGGGTATGATAAATCTTGGTCCCAAGATAGGGCAGACATGTCAATTCCCACCGAATTCCCGCTACTTGATCAGGGCCTCCCGCCATCGGAACCACTGGGAAGAGACAAGTCTTCTCTCAATTAACCCCCAGTCCTGACATTTCTCCGAACCCACGCAGTATTTGTGTTGCCCCTTCCAGTTCCGCCCCTGTATTAGCCCAAAAAAGTAGTAGATCATCGGCATACAGGGATATATATTGTTCCGTAGTTCGTAGGGTCAGGCCCTCATAGTGGCGCCCCAGCCTAGCCCGTACCGCCAACGGTTCAATAACCAGCGCAAACAACAGCGGCGACAGTGGGCAGCCCTGTCGCGTTCCTCGACCTACTGCACTGGGGGAGGATACTGTCAATCCCGTCCTCACCCTAGCTGTTGCGTCCCAATACAATAGTCCCATCCACCCCACAAAGGTCTCCACAAGGCCAAATGCACGCATAGCACTGTATACACATGGCAACTCCAGGCTATCAAAGGCTTTTTCCACATCCACTGAGAGTACCGCTGCACTTGGAGTATCCGCATGATCCTCATCCAGTATGCGGAGGATGCGACGTATATTAACAGTTGTGTTCCCGGTTGGAATAAAACCCGCCTGATCCCTATGAACCAAGCGAACCATATGGGGCAAGAGTCGAGTCGCCAGAATTCTGCTTAATATCTTATGGTCGGTCATCAGCATGGACAACGGGCGGTAAGCCGACCTATCCATCGCATCCCTACCTGGTTTCGGAAGTGGGACAACAACAGCCTCACTCATAGATGCCTTTCTACCGTCCGGGCCTCTTTATAAATCCCCACCAATTTTGGAGCTAGTATCTCAATATAGGTTAAGTAAAATTCAATGGGAAGGCCATCCGACCCCGGTGTGTTATTTTGCGCCATGTGCTTAACTCCTTGGACGCTCATGACGAGCTCAGCTCGTCATGATGTACACCTCCATACACTCATGACGAGCTGAGCTCGTCATGAACAATGGTAAATCTAAGATCCCAGCACCGGGAGGGAAAACCCTTAGCAGCCATGGTGTTGGCACTCCGTACTTCTCCCAGTGTGATGTCCTGCCCTAGCAGCTCCACCTGTTCCTTCTCCAACCGGGGGAGTTGTATACCCGCCAAAAACTCCTCCAATGCATCCTCGGGCCCCCTGCGCGACTGCTATACAACCCATCATAATATTCTAGGAAAAAGTCATTAATCCCCCTTTGTGTATAGACCTAACGTAGAGTGCAGCGCCAGTATAGGTGTGCCCCGGGGTATCGGATTAGCTAGCCAAGCCAGCAGTGTACCTGCCTTGTCACTTTCTGCGTGCCACCCTGCCAAATAAGCTCTATAATCATGGCAACGCAACTTCTCCATTTGACTCGCCACTTCCTCCCTCGCCCCCACCAATTCATCCTGCACTTCCAGGCGCTCCGGCCTTAGGCACCACATCAGGATTGCAGGCCTCTCCTGAACCCACCGCATTGTCAGGAGTAGTGGGTTGTGATCTGATATTGTTCTAGCCAAGTACTCACTGTGGAGCACGTTTGCATGCACATCAGTTGTGCACAATATAGCATCCAAGCGCACGTGCAAGTCATGCAATGCAGAGAAGAAGGAATAATTACGATCCTCAAGATGTTGCATTCGCCAGGAATCTACCAAACCCCATCTATCCTACCATTCTCTTCTTGCCTTAAACAATCTATGTACCGGGGCCTCTGGCAAGGGGGGATGCGACCTATCTATATCTACATCAACTATGGAGTTGAAATCTCCTCCCAATGTCACAGGGCCGGTCAAAATGGGCACCAGCTTCCCCGAAAGAAGGGTTAAAAAGGCCATCTGGCCCACATTAGGGGCATATATACTACCTAATGTTCCATCCAAACCATTCAGTCGCACCCCCACCACCACGAATCTTCCCTCGGGGTCAGCAAACTGACGAGTCATATGGAAAGGTACCCCCGCCCGAATCCATATCAAAGCACCCCTAGCAATCGCTGAGTACGTTGTACAATAGACCTGCCCCCACCACCTTCGCTGTAGCACGCTGCTCTCTGCTCTATCAATGTGGGTCTCCTGCAGGAAGGCTATATGCACCCTCCTCCGTACCAGATAGGAGTGTACCTTGTGGCGCTTATGCATAGTGTGCATCCCTCTCACTTTCCACGTCAGACACTTAACATCAAGTAGGGTCCCCATAGTGGTCCTCCACTTCCTGGTACCTCTGCATCTGCTCTATGGACACATCGGCAGCCCCTATAACCCCAACCCACTAACACAACTTTCCCCAACTACCCCTCCCCAGAACAGGTCCTAACAAAACAGTACCCATCCAAATACTCCACTAAACTACTTCCTCAGTAGCTTCCGGGGAACTCTAACTACAATAACAGGATGATGCCCAGGGGCCAGTCGCCTCTGAACCAAAATTACACAATCACCTCATACCATACCCCATTCCCCGTTACACCACAGCTTCTGCTGCGCCACTCCGAGTCAATGGGGGGCCCGCACTTCAAAGCCCTCTCCCCCATCTCACGCCCCCCCACCACCACCCCCCTCCGCATCATCAAGTAAACTAAAGAGGAATGTCAATACACCATAACTCCACCCAATCCTGAGGAATGTCTTACTGTGCTACGCATCAACCAGTTCGTCCGCAGTTCCTGGCGTGACATGGGGCAGAGTAGCACTCGCCGAGTCAGACTCCCTCGTTGCTGTCCCAGCTGATCCCTTCTCAGAGTCAGTCGCTCCCCTCAAGTCCAGATCTTGCTCTTGAGATATCTCCATCACTGCCCTGAGCGCCGCTGTTCTTTTTTTCTCTGTCTGGGATGTCGTTGGTCTCTGTGAACAAAGCCGTCGCCTCTCCAAATGCCGTGGTCGAGGGGGGCATGGCATCCCCTCAGCAGCCCCTCGACTTAGGCCAGCTTCTCCCCGCCCCGCCTTGTAGGACTCCAGCCAATCCCACGCCTCCTCAGGGGTACTGAAGAAAAAGGTTTTACCGTCCATGGCCACTCTTAATCATGCCGGGAGCATCAGAGAGTATTGCAAACCTTCAGTGCGAAGTGCCTTCTTGACCTCCAAGAAGGAAGACCGCTGTCGCTGCACGTCAAAGGTATAGTCGGGAAACAGCGTCACATTACTGTTATCCACCTTGAATGGACCTAGAGTACGCGCCCTGTTCAACAGCAGGTCTCGATCTTTGTAATGAAGCAAGCGTGCCACCACACGTCTGGGTGGCCTCCCAGGATTTAGCGGGCGCGCCGGTACCCATGTGCTCTCTCCAGGGTGAAGAAAGGGGACAGTCCCTCCGGGGCTACATCGGATTTCAACCAGGCCTCCAAATATGTCACCATATCAGTCCCTTCCCCTCCCTCCGGCAGGCCAACACCCGTATGGTATTCCTCCAGTTCCTTCCCTCAGCCTCCTCAGCTCTCTTTTCCAAAGTTTGCAAACGGCGGTGCACGTCCACCATCTGTGCTTCAAGTGCCTTGTTAGCTGGGTTCAGTATATCCAGCGTGGTCTCGGTTTGCTTCACCCTGTCCGTCAATTTTGTATGATCCGCACGGAGAAGGCCCAGCCCCACTGATACTTGCGCTATGTCCTGCTGAAGTACTAAGAAACAAGTAGGGTCTGGCGTACAACACAGTAAGGCTGCGCCTATCAAGCAATAAACAAAACAGTTTGCCAGTACTGTGAACTGGATTATGTGAATTACATTTGAAGAGCTATCAATCGCTCTCTCAAGCTGACCACTTTTTCAGTCGCTACAAATTCAAAGCACAAGGACTTTAAAGATAGAGGTTTATTAAATTCAACTTATAAATTTATATCTGTTTTTTAGATTTTGTTTTTTGTCATTTGTTTTTTCAAATCATCTTATTCAAAAAAATCATACAATATATACAACAATGAACAGTCAATTGGGAGGAGAAACAAGTGAAAGGGCCGGGAAAGGGTCAATAACACATTTTGGGCAACACTTAGACACTTGACATACAATTAGACACTAGACAACATATATAAGTAGTACAAAAAAATTAGGGTTGGTAGAGGTTAATGGCGTTATTTACAACTATATACAACAAAGCAGCTGTGTTTTATTCTCCTAGATGTAAGTTGTTCATCGAAATGAATGAAGAACATTGATAATTTTCTTGTCACTCAATGAATGAGCAATTTAAATAAAGCTTGGACAAGAAATCAGATCATTTTAACGCCTACAATTGGCCTTAGTATTCACAAAACAGCCACTATAGTGGCGCCACCATTCATCTACCACCTCAATAGTTCATAGGTCGACGCGTTTCGAATCCTATCTAATTGTGTAGGATTCTCTTCAGGACCAAACCAACTCAATCTGTGAAAAATAAGTGAAAAACTCTGTCAGTGGAAACTAAAGAAAGACTCTCGGCTCACATTCTACATCCAACCACTCTCAATATATTACCTGTCATTCTTTCGACCTTGTTTTTAGGCGTGATGAATTTACTGCAAAGAATCGAAACAATATGTTTCAGAAATTGTGCACATGAGTTAAACATTTTGGGAAACGATTTGGGTGACGATCGTATTGGTACTTACAGAGTCCTAAGGATAAGCCTCCCTTTTGAATACGTGTCCAATTGGTTAATTTTTAGTTCCAATTGAGGGGGCGCTTTCGCCTCGTGCACTCAATCTAAAATGAAAAAACAACGGATGTGGTTATTCCGTTGTGGTCAATAAAACGACCTGATAAGCGTGCCAGAGAGCACCAGTTTACCGTGCAACTCCGCTCGCGTTTACTTGCTGGATCGCGGGCTCTGTTTACCTGAGGCTGCGTGATTCTCCTCCAGTATGGTTCGCGGTCGGTTTGAAAAGCGCGATACCAAATGGGCGGAAAAGCCTCTATTTACTCGCATTCATTTCCGGTTTGCAGGTCGGGGGCTCATGGGATTTGTAGTTTTCAGTCTGCCGGAGGGCCCTCCGGCTTCTTGTTGCAGTCATGTATGGGAAACGCATTTAGGGTGCCATGGTGTAGTGGTGACACATCTTTAGAAGCATATTAGGATCTTCATAGGCTGTACAATTCCGACATTTCATTTAAACCTTGTGTGGTTGTATTAAATTTCAAGATTAACATAGCCTCACGTTGTCGCAATTTGGCCTCTACGTCTCCGCCTCTGGGGTCAGGGTCAATTTTCGAAATAACAGTCCATTTTAAGTCGTGTTCACTGTGCAGTTGATCCATCCAATGTTGAACTAGTGGGGCAGTGACCACTCTCCTCTTTATCCGTGATTTATGTTGGGACAACCTTTGTCTTATTTCCTGATTTGTCTTCAAAAAATGTGGTGTACGGGATCCTATGTCCCTGCGATAAGCTATACATAGGGAAGACAAATCAGGAAATAAGACAAAGGTTGTCCCAACATAAATCACGGATAAAGAGGAGAGTGGTCACTGCCCCACTAGTTCAACATTGGATGGATCAACTGCACAGTGAACACGACTTAAAATGGACTGTTATTTCGAAAATTGACCCTGACCCCAGAGGCGGAGACGTAGAGGCCAAATTGCGACAACGTGAGGCTATGTTAATCTTGAAATTTAATACAACCACACAAGGTTTAAATGAAATGTCGGAATTGTACAGCCTATGAAGATCCTAATATGCTTCTAAAGATGTGTCACCACTACACCATGGCACCCTAAATGCGTTTCCCATACATGACTGCAACAAGAAGCCGGAGGGCCCTCCGGCAGACTGAAAACTACAAATCCCATGAGCCCCCGACCTGCAAACCGGAAATGAATGCGAGTAAATAGAGGCTTTTCCGCCCATTTGGTATCGCGCTTTTCAAACCGACCGCGAACCATACTGGAGGAGAATCACGCAGCCTCAGGTAAACAGAGCCCGCGATCCAGCAAGTAAACGCGAGCGGCGTTGCACGGTAAACTGGTGCTCTCTGGCACGCTTATCAGGTCGTTTTATTGACCACAACGGAATAACCACATCCGTTGTTTTTTCATTTTAGATTGAGTGCACGAGGCGAAAGCGCCCCCTCAATTGGAACTAAAAATTAACCAATTGGACACGTATTCAAAAGGGAGGCTTATCCTTAGGACTCTGTAAGTACCAATACGATCGTCACCCAAATCGTTTCCCAAAATGTTTAACTCATGTGCACAATTTCTGAAACATATTGTTTCGATTCTTTGCAGTAATTTCATCACGCCTAAAAACAAGGTCGAAAGAATGACAGGTAATATATTGAGAGTGGTTGGATGTAGAATGTGAGCCGAGAGTCTTTCTTTAGTTTCCACTGACAGAGTTTTTCACTTATTTTTCACAGATTGAGTTGGTTTGGTCCTGAAGAGAATCCTACACAATTAGATAGGATTCGAAACACGTCGACCTATGAACTATTGAGGTGGTAGATGAATGGTGGCGCCACTATAGTGGCTGTTTTGTGAATACTAAGGCCAATTGTAGGCGTTAAAATGATCTGATTTCTTGTCCAAGCTTTATTTAAATTGCTCATTCATTGAGTGACAAGAAAATTATCAATGTTCTTCATTCATTTCGATGAACAACTTACATCTAGGAGAATAAAACACAGCTGCTTTGTTGTATATAGTTGTAAATAACGCCATTAACCTCTACCAACCCTAATTTTTTTGTACTACTTATATATGTTGTCTAGTGTCTAATTGTATGTCAAGTGTCTAAGTGTTGCCCAAAATGTGTTATTGACCCTTTCCCGGCCCTTTCACTTGTTTCTCCTCCCAATTGACTGTTCATTGTTGTATATATTGTATGATTTTTTTGAATAAGATGATTTGAAAAAACAAATGACAAAAAACAAAATCTAAAAAACAGATATAAATTTATAAGTTGAATTTAATAAACCTCTATCTTTAAAGTCCTTGTGCTTTGAATTTGTAGCGACTGAAAAAGTGGTCAGCTTGAGAGAGCGATTGATAGCTCTTCAAATGTAATTCACATAATCCAGTTCACAGTACTGGCAAACTGTTTTGCTTATGTCCTGCTGAAGGGCACTTCTAGTGTCCGCAATGGCCTTGAGTATCATGTCAACTTGCTGCTGCGCCATCCTTCAGGGTGATTCCAGCACCTCCGGCTTCCGAGCGTCTGTCACCTCCTCTTCTTGCTCTGGGGGCACACCCCCCTGCCTGCCCGCGGCTTTCCAATGGTTGTCTGTTTCCCAGGTGCTGAGGACATGGTGTGCCGCTACCAGTTCTCCCACAATGTCCAGCTCCCGCCATATCAATCAATCAATCAGGAGTTTGTTAAAGCGCAACTACTCACCCGTAAGGGTCTCCAAGCGCTAGGGGTGGGGGGGTGCAGGTTCCATTCCATCAAGGAGGGGGTCTGTCGAAGAGACAGGTTTTGAGGTTTCTTGCGAAGATGGGGAGCGATGTTGTCTGTCTGAGGTGGAGTGGAAGGGCGTTCCATGCTTTGGCCGCGAGGAAGGAGAAGGAGCGGCCTCCCGATCTGGTCTTTCTGGTGCGGGGGACCTCGGCGTAGGAGAGCTGGGCTGATCGTAAGTGTCCTTTGGGGTGCGTGGAATTTGAGCCGGCTGTTCAGGTATGCTGGTCCGGTGCCGTGGAGGGCCTTGTGTGCGTGGGTGAGCATCTTAAAGGTGATTCTCCCCTCGACGGGGAGCCAGTGGAGTGTGCGCAGGTGCTGGGAGATGTGGCAATGTTTTGGCAGGTTGAGGACCAGTCTTGCGGCGGCGTTCTGGATGTTCTGTAGCTTGCGGATGAGGTTTTTGTTTATTCCGGGGTAGAGTGCGTTGCCGTAGTCGAGTCTGCTGGTGACCAGGGCGTGAGTGACTGTCTTTCGGTGTTCGAGGGGGATCCATTTGAAGGTCTTACGAAGGAGGCGGAGGGTGTGGAAGCAGGAAGATGAGACAGAGTTGATCTGGCGGTCCATTTTGAGCTCGGAGTCCAGGATGATTCCCAGGTTGCGTGCATGGTCTGTGGGGTTTGGCGGGTTTCCGAGGGCGGTGGGCCACCAGGTGTCGCTTCTGGCTTCGGGGTTTGGGCCCATGATGAGTACTTCTGTTTTGTTGTTGTTTAGTTGTAGTCAGCTGTTTTTCCTCCATTTGGTGACGGCTTCCATGCCTTCTCGAAAGTTGCGTCTGGCGGTGTTGGGCTCGTTGGATAGGGAGAGGATGAGCTGGGTGTCGTCTGCGTATGACACGATGTTGAGTCCGTAGGTTCTGACGATGAGGGCAAGTGGAGCCATGTAGACGTTGAAGAGCGTCGGGCTGAGGGAGGAGCACTGGGGGACTCCGCAGGTGGTAGGTGTGGGGTCTGAGAGGAAAGGGGGGAGTCTGACCCGTTGCGTCCTGCCGGAGAGGAAGGAGCGGATCCAGTTGACGGCCTTGTCCTGGATTCCTGCGTCGTAGAGTCTGCGTATTAGGGTGCGGTGGGAGACTGTGTCGAACACCGCTGGTAGGTCTAGGAGGATGAGGGCTACTGTTTCTCCTTTGTCCAGTAGGGTGCGGATGTCGTCTGTTGCGGCGAGGAGGGCGGTTTCCGTACTGTGGTTTTTTCTGAAGCCGGATTGGGAGGAGTCGAGGATGTTGTGTTCTTCAATGAATGTGGCGAGTTGGCTGTTGATGGCTTTCTCGATGACTTTCGCTGGGAAAGGGAGCAGGGAGATGGGTCTGTAGTTTTTGAGGTCGGTAGGGTCGCTGAGGGTTTCTTCAGGAGGGGGTTGACCTCGGCGTGTTTCCAGTCGTCGGGGAACGTGGCGGTCGCCAGGGAGCGGTTGATGGTGTGGCAGAGCATGGGTGCGATGGTGTCAGCGGCTCTGTTGAAGATGTGGTGGGGGCAGGTGTCCGTGGGGGCCCCTGAGTGGATTGACTTAATTGTCTTCAGTGTGTCTTTGGTGGTGAGGGCTGTCCAGTCATCAATCGCTGGTTTCCGGGTGTCGGGTGGTTGGTGAGGGTTCAGTGTGTTGGTTGTCTTCATCGAAGTTGTCGTAGATGCTCTTGATTTTGTGGTGGAAAAAGGTGCTGAGTTTGTCGCAGAGGTCTTGTGAGGGAGGGATGTCGGTAGACTCGCTGGTGGGTTGGGTGAACTCCTTGATGATGCTGAAGAGTTCCTTGCTGTTGTGTGCGTGGGTGGAGATTCTGTCTTCAATTGCTTTTTTCCTCGTTTCTCTGATGAGTTGATGGTGAGCGTTGGTGGCGCTTCTGAAGTTGTTGTGGGCTTCTGTGGATTTGGTGTTTCTCCAGGCCTTTTCGAGGCGGCGGCACGTGCGCCTGGACTCTCGAAGTTCGGTGGTAAACCATCTGGCTTTCTTGGCACGGGTATTGTTGTTTTTCTTGAGGGGGGCTATGGTGTTGGTGCTGTCCGAGATCCATCCATGCAGGGTTCGGGCTGCGGTGTTGGGGTCATCGTTTTCCGCGATGGTTGGGGTGGAGTTGTTGAGTGAGGAGATGAGCTGGTCGTCGGTGATTTTGGTCCAGTTTCTTTGTGGAAGCAGGTGCTGGTGTCTGTGGATGGTGGGTGTTCTGAAGGTGAAGTGGACGCAACGATGGTCGGTCCATGGGAGTTCGGTGGTGTGGCTGAAGGTGATGGAGTTTCCTGTAGTGAAGAGGGGGTCGAGGGTGTGTCCTGCTGAGTGCGTGGGCTCACTGCACCATCAGGATTCAAGCAAGCCGGGCCGACGACGGCTGAAATGCCAGAAACCGGTCCCCGGAAGCTTGTCTCCTTTCTGGTGAATAATTGGCTTGGTAGTTTGGTCTGCCCTGTTCCCATGATGCACTGGGCCAGGGACAGACTAATTTGCATATAGCCAGGTTCTGAGCTAGGATGGTGCAGTGAGCTAAATAACGGTGATGGATCAAGCCCTGATCTTTGGACTGGGTAAGAGTGGTCTGCTTAATTCAGACACTCTGTTCATCACCACCCCCTTTTCTGAATCGAGTGCGTGGGCTCGGTCACGATCTGGCAGAGTTGATTGTCGAGGTGGAAGTTGAGGTCTCCCAGCAGGGTGTAGTTGGTGGATGCGATGGCCTGCGGGGAGATAATGTCCGTGATTGCGTTGGCGAAGGGTCCGCGGGGTCCAGGGGGTCGGTAGATGAGGGTTCCTCGAAGGGCGGCAGTGGGGCTGGCCAGTATCTTGAAGTGAAGGTGTTCCATCAGTCCTGTGGACTCGTCAGGGAGTGTGCTCAGGCGGACGCTGGATTTGTGGACGATGGCAATTCCTCTTCCTGGGTGGGTGGGGCGGTCCTTCCTGTAGATCTTGTATCCTTGGGGGATGGCGATGGCGATGTCCGGTCCTGAGGTGGCGTTGGTCCAGGTTTCGGTGAAGAATGCTACGTCCGGGGTGGTGCTGTTGAGGAGGTCCCAGATTTCTCTGGCGTGTTTGTGGAGGGATCGGACGTTGAGGAGGATGCATTGCAGGTTCTTCGGTTCGGTTGTGTTCTTGTGGGCGGGTTGTGCTGGATCCGTGTTCTTGGCGGTGCTGCAGGTGTGCCGGCAGCGGTGACAGCTGAAGGGTCCATGGATGTCGGCTGGTGATGCTAGCTTGCAGTTGTTGTTGCAGCCTGGGTTGAGTGCGTGGAGTGCTGCTGGGTCGTAGCGTTGGCGGGGCGGAGGTCCAGGGTTCCTGGTGCTGGTCGCGGATGGGTGCAGACGTGCTTGTCTTTGACGGGCCTTCAGTGCACCAGCGGCGCGCCCGCAGCCCGCGGCCGCCCAGTGGCCGCCATTAAGTAGGGGTCGGGGAGGGCTGGACAGCTGGGAGGCGGGAGCGGGGAGAGGAGCTGGATTGGGCCGGTCGCGCTGGGGGGGAGGGGCCGCAGGGGCAGCAGCGGCGGGGAAAGGTAAAGGGAGGAAAGAAGGGATAAAGAAAAAAGGGAAAATAAGCAGAAATAAGGCACAAAAGAGCAAAGATGCAGAAAAGGGCAGAAAGGTGAAAGATGGAAAGGGTAGAAAAACGAGTGAAAACGAGTGAAGGAGCAGAGGGAGAGAAAGGGAAAATAGGCAGAAATAAGGCAAAAAGGAGCAAAGGTGCAGAAAGGTGAAAGATAGAAAGGGTAGAAAAACGAGTGAAAACGAGTGAAGGAGCAGAGGTAGAGAAAGGTAAAATGGGCAGAAATAAGGCACAAAAGAGCAGAAATGCAGAAAGGTGCAGAAGGGTGAAAGATAGAAAGGGTGAAAAAACGAGTGAAGGAGCAGAGTGAGAGAAAGGAGACAGAGGTCCACTGGACCACCAGGGATGAGGCGCAGGGAAACCTGCGGGTGGAGGGGGGGCTCGACCACTAACACTCAAGAGTGCAGGGGCAGGGGCACCTCACTTAATGGTGGAGCTGCGAGGGTGGGAGAGCAATTTCACTGACAATAAGTCAGAGACAGCGCCCAATGTCCCTCACTGCGTGTCGCCTGCCCCCTGCCTCTCAGTGGAGGCCAGACATCCCATGGTCCCCACTGCTCTCGATCTCTCAACCAGCTTCGACTTCCTCCAGCGAGGTGCCCAACCAGTCACCTTGTCTTACCGGTGTGCCCTCTGCCAGGCGAACCCCTCAACGTTGCACGCAGCAGCAGTGGGTGCAGCCATCCATGATGTACACACATTACTCCAGGCGCAAAGTGCCCAGCTCTTCCGCCACCTCTCCGGGCGGTATGCAGAAGTCCCGAACTCCCAGTCTCCACACCCTGGTCAGTGCCCACAGCCAACAGTCCTCGCTCCTTGCCCAGGTGCCACCCTGGGAGTGGGTCCCCACGGGTTGGCAGTCAGTTCCCAGTCTCCCAAAGCCTCCAATGGCGGTAGCCGCTCCCACCTTGTCACCACCGGCATGTAGATCCAGGGCCAGATCCTGTTAGCCCGTCCTCAGCCTCAGGGCGTCCACTCCTGCTGCTTCGCCACAGTGTCCTGCCGCTTCAGCAGACCTGGACAACTCCTCCAGTCCTTGTTCGCTAATGCACTGAACTGCCTCTCAGCGATCAGGCCCACAGGGGTCTTCCCCTCTGTAATCCAATTTCTAGCCCTGACAAGGACCCTCCCAGCAGGCACCCGATCAGAGGCGCCGCACTTTCAGCAAATTGATTAGCGGCCAATAGGGACCGCAACCAGCCATGCCCAGCTCCGCTCGCTGTCCCAGGCGGGGGAGATCCTCTCCGGCGGGCCCCCAGTCAGCCCCCGCAACGGATCCCTGCAGTGACTTCCTCTAATGCAGACCTGCCCTCCCGAGCAATCCACTCAGCACAGGGAGGCAAGGAACAGAGAGGGGGGGGAAGGCTCCACTACACTTCCCTGCTGCCTCCCGCACCGCCTCCGCACCTTACCGGAAGGCTCCACCACTCAGCAGGTGGCAGCGGCGGCCCGATAACCCGCTCAGTTGCCAGACTGAGCCTCCGCCATTCCTCTCGCAACTACTTTCGTTTCGTCCGGATCCGGCACCAATTTGCGCGACCAGGGTCCCACCGCGGTTTAGCCTCCGGTTCTCGGCTGCGAAGGCACTCCCGCCAGCCAGTAACACCAGGATCCCCCGGAGTGCAAGCTACACCTGTAGGTAAGTTTTGTTCCGGGAACAGCGTCCCCCAGACAGGATAAACAAAGGGGTTGGCGCGGAGCTCTTAGCTCACGCTGCCAGCCACATCAGACCCGTAGTCACGCCCCCCTGCCCAGCAGCTTTGCTGAAAATTTTGCACTTGTACTCTGTTTTAACTTGCACTTATTAGAATTGAAACCTCTTGTTTTTAAAACTGTGCTTAATTTCCATCAGGTTAGATGAATCAATTTACCCCTTTAAGTACCAACTTTATAGTAATAAGCTAGCTCTGTACGGTAATGACCTAATATTATACACCAGTGGTTCCCAAACTGTTTTGACCCGTGACTTCTTTGACCTAATTGGCAGTTGGCCGTGGCTCCCCACCATTTTTTTACTGGCACACCGGGGTTCCACGGGGTACACTTTAGGAACCACTGGTCTACATGAAGAATCAAGCCTAAACTTGATGAAGGATTCAGAGAGTAGCCATCACCATCATAAAACTTTATTTGCAATCACAAAGATCTTATAAAGTACTTCTCAATGCATACAACACAATCATAGAGTAGCTTAAAGCACTCCCACTAAAAGTAACCAGGCTAGAGAAAGGCTCACAGAGCTCTGTGACGTTACAAGATGTTTACGTGGGGTGGGCTCTGATGAACCCAAGATGGCCCACCAGATCCCATCTACCCAGTGTTCTAAGTGAGCTGGGTCCTACCGGTGCAGTCCTAAAAAGCAGGTGTCAAGATGGGTTCCTATCGGGCTCTCCATTTTTGCCTTCAGCCTCAGGATGAAAAAAAGAATCTTCACTCTGTAGCAGTCACTTAACACACACCACAGAAGAGTCTGACTCCTTCCCCCCGGAGTAGGATACTAGGGGGTAAAAGTTGAGACTAACTTTCTCTAGGTATGTTTCAATTCCCACCCCATGGCCTTCGACACACAGAACGTTCCATAATGCAGATGTCTGTGGACCATCGTCCTGTGCATGCATGTTCCTTGTTGGGGGATTTTCAGCTATCTTCACTGTACGCTTTATGATATAATATACAACAAGTTGTTTGTTATTGATGTCCTCCAGGTGTCAGATGGTTACATATAATGTCCCAATATTGCCTAAATCTGTTCTCATACAACAGTGATGTATTGCTATGACCAAATACACCTACAGTGCTTGTTGTGATGTGTACCTTTTGAATCACTTGTAATAACTGATAGCTCCCTGTGGTAACCTATCGCAAGCCTATTTTTTTTTGTAGGCCTCTTTTGCAACTGTGATGTGCAATGTCTTTAATGGGAAAAAAGTTAAATAAAGGTTTTAAAAAAAAGAGAATAAAAAGTATGTACCTGAGCTTGAACACTATACCTTGTGCCCTTTCATGCACTGTTAATGACTTCATATAGTACAACACTCATGACATGTTAAACATGACATCATAAATTAAAATAACTAGACTACATTATCTGCAAAGCCTGTGTTCAGGCCTGGTCGCCACCACGCTCCTGTGCTGCTCCTGCCTTTGCCTGCTGCCGCTTCCAGTTCTTCTCGTGATCGGGCGACCCAGCCGCCGCTGAGCCGCCCGCCTGCACCAGCTTCTTCCCGCCGCTGCCTACCTGCGGCCCCGCCCCCCGCCAGCCCATTCGCCGCCCCGTTACCGCCAAACCAGCTGATCCGCCCACCCGGCTCCCTACTTATGCTGCCCTCACTCACGCGCAGCATTGACGCGCAGATTGTGCGCCGGAGGCGCACCAAAGGCAAGCCCGTCTGCACCCATCCGCGCCTGGACCGCGCCCAGCGCCAGGACCCCTGGTCCCCACCGCCGATGCAAGACTACACGACAGACCTACAACGCCGCCACCCTCAACACACTCAATGCCGGCCGGAACCCTGCCTGCTACCGAGCCACCCCGAGACGCACCCACAGACCCTTCACCTGCCAAGCCTGCCGATTCACCTGCTACCGGACCTGCACCGCCCCCGCCAAGTCCAGCGTCAGCAGCAACCACCTGAAGTGCATCCTGCTCAACACCCGCTCCGTCGTGGAACTCTGGGACCTGCTCGACGCGACAGCACCGGACGTCGCCTTCCTCACCGAAACCTGGATGAACGCCTCCTCAGCGCCCGACATCGCCATAGCCATCCCGGACGGATATAAGATAACCCGGAAGGACCGCGTCAACCAGACGGGAGGAGGCATCACCATCGTACACAAGAACACCATCCGCATCTCGACTAACTCCGATGAAACATTCACCGCCGCCGAACACCTGCACTTCCAGATACACACTGACCCCAAGACCACCCTCCGAGGCACCCTTATCTACAGACCACCGGGACCACGCACACAATTCAGCGAAGACATCTCAGACTTCATCAGCCTGCACGCCCTTCCATCCGCCGACTACATCCTCCTAGGGGACCTCAACTTCCACCTGGAGAACAACAACGACAGAAACACCACCGCCCTGCTGGACAACCTCGCCAACCTCGGACTCAAGCAACTGGTGAACACCCCCACCCACGATGCCGGCCACACGCTTGACCCCGTCTTCTCATCCAGCAAGCACATCTCCTTCAGCCACGCCACCTGACTTCACTGGACCGACCACAGCTGCGTCCACTTCAGCTTCAGAAGAAGTACGACCCACCACCACCCGCAACAGGTCCCCCGCCGAAGCTGGAGCAAGATCACCGCCGAGCAGCTCACCGCCTCCCTCAGCCAGAACACTCCCACCAGCACAACGGACCCCAACGAAGCAGCCAGCAACCTCACCAAGTGGCTGACCGCCTGCGTTGATGACCTCGCACATCTAAAGAACCCTCCCAGCAGACCCGGCAGCAAGAAAACCCCCTGGTTCACCGACGAACTCAAGGACTCCAAGAAGAACTGCCGCACCCTCGAGAAATCCTGGCGGCTCGACCAGACCACAGACAACAGGACCACCCTCAAGCACGCCACCCGCAAACACCATCAGCTGATCCGCGCCACCAAGAAGTCGGCACTCAAAGAACGACTGGACAACAACGCCCACGACAGCAAGGAACTCTTCAGCATCGTCAAAGAGTTCTCCAACCCCAGCAACAACGACATCACCCCCTCGCAAGACCTCTGCAACTCACTCGCCGCGTTCTTCCACCGCAAGATCGCCGACATACACAACAGCTTCGACGCACAGACCACGCACCCTACCACCGAACCAACGCCCGCCACCACCACCCTCTGCAACTGGACACCGATCAGCACCGAAGACACCACCCGCACGATGAACTCCATCCACTCCGGATCACCAACCGACCCGTGCCCACACCACGTCTTCAACAAAGCCGACGCCATCATCGCACCCCATCTCCGAGACACCATCAACTCCTCCTTCCACACCGCCACCTTCCCGGAGAGCTGGAAGCACGCCGAGCTGACCGCCCTCCTGAAGAAACCAACGGTGGACCCCACCGACCTCAAGAACTACCGTCCCATCTCGCTCCTTCCCTTTCCGGCCAAAGTCATCGAGAAGACCGTCAACAAACAGCTTGCCGCCTTCCTCGAGACGAACGGATCCCTCGACCCCTCGCAGTCCGGGTTTCGGGCCAACCACAGCACTGAGACCGCCCTAATCGCAGCCACCGAAGACTTCAGAACCCTGATCGACAACGGGGAAACAGCGGCCCTCATCCTCCTGGACCTCTCTGCGGCATTCAACACTGTCTGCCACCACACCATAGTGAAGCGCCTCAGCAACATCGGAATCCGAGAGAAAGCGCTGGAGTGGATCATCTCGTTCCTCACCGGAAGAACCCAGAGAGTCCGCCTCCCTCCGTTCAGATCCGAGGCCACCAAAGTCATCTGCGGCGTACCACAAGGATCTTCACTCAGTCCAACCCTCTTCAATGTCTACATGAGCCCCCTCGCAGCCATTGCACGCCAACACAACCTCAACATCATCTCCTACGCCGACGACACCCAGCTCATCCTCTACCTCACCAACGACCCCACCACCGCCAGAGCCAACCTACACGAAGGGATGAAAGACGTCGCCGACTGGATGAGGAACAGCCGCCTTAAACTGAAGTCAGACAGACGGAAGTCCTCATCCTGGGATCATCACCCTCCGCCTGGGACGACTCCTGGTGGCCCCCGGCCCTGGGCACCGCTCCCAAACCAACGGACCACGCACGCAACCTGGGCTTCATCCTGGACTCCTCCCTGTCAATGACCAGACAAGTCAACGCCGTCTCATCCTTGTGCTTCAACACCCTGCGCATGCTCCGCAAGATCTTCAGATGGATCCCCACTGAAACCAGGAATACCGTCACCCAAGCACTCGTCACCAGCCGACTGGACTACAGGAACATCCTCTACGCCGGAACCACAGCCAAACTTCAAAAAAGACTCCAACGCATCCAGAACGCCTCCGCACGACTCATCCTGGTCATCCCCCGACACAGCCACATCACCGGACACCTGAGAGACCTGCACTGGCTCCCCGTCAGCAAGAAAATGACGTTCAGACTCCTCACCCACGCACACAAGGCTCTCCATGACCTGGGTCCCAAGTACCTCAACGACCGCATGACCTTCTACACGCCCACCCACCAGCTACGATCAACCAGCCACGCACTCGCCACCGTACCACGCATCCGCAGAGCCACCGCCGGAGGAAGATCCTTCTCCTACCTGGCAGCCAAGACTTGGAACTTCCTCCCCACCCACCTTCGGCGAACCTAAGACCATCTCTCTTTCAGAAACCAGCTTAAGACCTGGCTGTTCGAGCAGTAACATACCCCTCTCCCCCAGCGCCTTGAGACCCTCCGGTGTGAGTAGCGGGCTTTACAAATGCCGTGATTGATTGATTGATTGATTTATTTTTACTGTTACAGCTTGGTACAAAGAGACCAACATTTAATTAAAAAGGGAATATAAAATCCAAAGAAGGCCCAGGATAGGAACCGTTGTTTGCTCAAATAAACAAAAAGAGAGAAAACAGGGTATCAGTTCTATGGCTGCTTCCTTTCCATATACACAGGACAGGGAGTGAGGGAATAGATACACCCGTCAGGCGGAAAGGGTGCGGAGAGGAATATCGCCAGTAAGGAAGCAAAGAGGACCCGGGCCTAGGTAGGCCGTGCGAGGAAGCAAACATGAGCCTCTGCTCCTTGTGACATCCCTGACCTCTCTCCTACCCACCACTCTTGGCCCCGAAACAGAGCATGCACCTGCGTGAGCCACGCTCCTCCTGGAGCGAGGCTGGGTGCTTCACGGGGTTGTTGGCCTCCTGGCTTTCGCCTTGGCTCCTCCGCACGATCCTCCTCCTCAGGTTTCCCGGTCCGGTCCTCGGTGCTCATCGCGCAAGGGGTTCTGGACTCCTAGGTCCCTGCACGGGAGGCACCTCCCTGGCCGGCCTTATTTGCAAGGACAATGAGAGTCCAGTAATGAGCAGCTCGCCACTGCAGGAGCAGGTAAGGCGCTGGGGCTGATGAGCGCAGCTCTTAATTGAGCAATTTAAATGCAGAGGGCGAGCGCTGGGATCATGTTACTTGGCAGCACAAAGGAGGGGGAGAAATTGCGGCTGCAATTTCCATGACCCACATCCTAGGCGGCGCGCGGCGCCCCTGGCTTCTCATCACGGTGCACCGGGTGATACGGCAAACACTTTAGGAACCCCCGTTATACACTAATGATCCTGAGGTGGTTATTTCACTTGTGGAAGCCGTTTTAGAGGGGTTTGGGTCCCTGTCAGGGTATTCAGTTAATACATCAAAGACTGATGTGATGTGCTGGAACCTAGATCAATGGGAGGGCATAACTAGTACAGAGTTAAGATACTTAGGCATTTACATTGTTAAAGACCTGAAAAAATTCCCCAGATCAATCTAAACAGAGCCATCAAAAAAATTGACCGCCTCTTTAGTAGATGGAGGAACCTCCCCTTAACCATCTATGGGAAAGTCAATCTAGTAAAGATGGTCATTCTCCCTAAGCTTTCTTGCATGTTTACTACTATACCTCTGGCCTTTCTAAACAAGAGTAATAACACAGTACAGAGCAAGATTGGTAGTTTTATCTGGGGTGACAAGGGGTAGGGTTGTCCTGGAAGAAACTGAGACGTAGACTCAACAAAGGGGGGCTGGCTCTCCCTGTCATTATCTGGTATGCAGTAGCATTCAGTTTACGGGAGTAAGGAAGTTACTTGCGAAACCAGATGAGTCGGCCTGGGGAAGGGTGTTGGGAGAGATGATAAGAACGGAAGGAGGAGGAGTTGGTGAGGCCTTTCTTTATAAGTTTGGGGCTCCAAAATACTTCAAGCGAGTACGCCAGAAAGTTCTCAGGGCAGCTTTGGAACTATGGTACAAAGTCAGAACCAAATGGGGGATAGGTTACTATTCAGACCTGGTTCCAATTTGGGATTCCCCGGAACACTTTGCTGTCTTAGAGACAGTCTGGCGGTACCAATCAAGAGAGCAGGCATTAATATCTGGTCCGACTTGTTAGATTCAGATGGAATCCACCTCTGGGAATATCTGAGGGCCAAGATTGGTACAGGGCTATCCAGATTCAAGTATCTACAGCTAGTATCATGGTTTAACGCAGAAAAAGGATAAGTAAGAGGGAACTGGGATATCGAAAGTCCGTGTCAATCTGTACATCCAATAAGGAAAGAGATATCAGTGTGGTGTAACCATCTATTAGAAGCCAAAGATTTGGAGATTCCGTCTTTATCCACACCCTATAATCAAACCTCCCTTGAAACCTCAATAGACGCCTTATTCGAGCCTTCATTGAAAGTACTATACAAATACATCAAACCTGCCAGTCTAAAAAAGAACCACTTTTTTGTCATCAATAGGCTTTAGTACACTCCAGCCAAAATAGCCAAGTTTGCTCCTACCCCAACACCAAAATATCGCAGATGTAAGACGCCTATTGCAATGACCTTCATATTTTTTCGAGTGCTCTGAACTAAAAACCTTTTGGATAGAGATTGGTGACACTCTTCAAGATATTTTTAATGTAAATATTGATGTTAATTTATCACTAGTCTTTTTTTTGGGAAGACGATTTATTTTGTCAGACAGCACTGCAGTCTCATCGTGGTTTTCTATTATATCTGGTATTACTTGCACGGAGGGAGGTTTGCAAAAAGTGGAAAGACCCTCTTCCTCCGAAGAGAGAGGACTGGCTTAAAGCCACATTTGCAATGGCTCGCCTGGAATATGAAGGGCAAGGGGACAATTTGACACACATCTGGCTGCCCCTTAAGAGGAGGGGTCGCAATTTAAAATTAATATAGCTGGTCCTATGATTACACTAAGTCCCCTCATAAACTAGACCAGTCGGGCGACCTAAGCAAGTGCGGTAAGCCGGGAGGCCCACATATCGAAACATCGGCTTCATAAGACGCGCAGAAGCTTATTGGTGAGATGATGACAAAAAAAAACTGTGCTTACTTTAATCCCGAATCGTGTTTTTAGCCAGAAGCATTACGCTATTAAAGGCATAGCTGGAACCTGATCGGCCAAAGGAGGAACCAATCAGAGGCCTTGTTGGGACACAGGCTTTGTGGTTCAAGTGAGAGAGAAAATAGCTAATGGGGGAAGCCAGCTGATTGTGTGGAAGAAGTGAACAAACACCGCGTATTTTACTGAGGTATGTGGTGTGTTCCTATTAGTGAGAATTTATGAGAGTAGACATAAACATATTGGTTGATTCTTCTTTTGTTTCTTCTTTCAATTCTTCCCCTTCGTCCCTGGTGTTACCTTCCTATCCTTCCCCCGCTTGATCACCCTAATTTTCTTGGTTTATAATCTGAATTGGGGGTATCAAGAGGTGGACATATTGTGCAATGTACGGATCCCAGGGAGTTCATACTTCCATCTTCGCCAAGAGGAAGTTAGAACAGAATTACGCACCCACAAATTCTAACTCCTGCTGGTCTGCGCGTTTCATAATCATGGCCACCATGAATGATGTCCTCCAGGAATTAGAAGCAGTTCAACAGGGACTAGTCAATTCAAGAACAGAAACAGCGGCCCTTAAAGATAAAGTAGAAAGATTCCAGAGGAATCCGTTTGATGCAACAACCTCGCAAATACAGGTTCATGTACCCCTGCAAATATTGTTGGCTTCTCCTTAGCGTTTCAATGGTGGTTCTCATAAGGTGCAGGTTTTCCTGACACAGATCATGTTACATTTCTCATGTGAACCTGTTGCCGTTCCCAACACCCACTCAAGAGTAGCATTTGCCATCTCCTATTTGGCAGGTGATACGGACAATAGGACGGGTCCATTAGTTACGAACAACAATCCGGTGTTATCGGATTGGAATGCTTTTCGGTCAGAATTCGAATGAGTATTCGATAGGAGAGCTACCACATTTATCGCTGACCGTGAGCTGCAAGAATTGCGACAAGAGAAGACAGATCTTGTTACTTATATGACCTCCTTTAACCGTTTAGTTGCTGAGGCGGTTTGGCCGGAAGAAAAAAGAATGTACTATCAGGGACTGCCGGATGACATGAATTATATATTTGTGAAAAAAGGGAGGTTTTGCCCTAAGACTGTAGCGAGGTGGGGCCTTTTATTCTGAAACAACTGGGGAAATAACCGTGTTACCGTTTGGTATTCCTGCTCATTAATTCAACAGGTATACATGACGACCCAGCGTTGTGTTGCGCTTAGATCTGGTTATTTATTTAACCTTTTTTTTTTTTAAGTTTCAAAGGGCCAGATGTAGGTGGCCCAATACCGGTCGGTAACGGCCGAAATTACCGAATTTCGATCGTTATCGACCGGTATTGGGCATTTGGGATGTAGGTGGCCTAAATTGCAAATTCTGTAATTTACTGATTCGGTATTTTAAGGAATCTGTAAATTACTGATTCCTTAAAATACCGAATCGGTATATTACCGAATTTGCAATGTAGGGAGCACTGAAATGAGTGCTTTTCCCATTTTAGGATTCGTTATTTACCACCAACTACAAGTTGGTGGTAAATAAGGAATACCTTTGAAAATGCAAATCAGTGCATTTTCAAAGGTGCCATGTGGCAGACATACATGCCCTTAGGGTATGTATGTGTGCCACTTGTGCACCCATACCCAATTGAGGGGTGCAACAGGGTATCAAAGTGACACCCTGCCACCCTTCAATGTTTTCCCCCCTTTTCCCGAATCGGTATTTACCGATTCAGTAATTGCCATTCATTCCTACGGGCCTCCAGGCCCATAGGAATGAATGGCAATTACCGAATCAGTAAATACCGATTCGGTAATTACCGAATCTTACCGATTCAGTAATTTTTAACGAAAAATTACCTACATCCCATTTACCTATTCTTAAATACCGAATCGGTAAAATGCGGTATTTAAGAATAGGTAAATTCAGATTACCTACATCTGGCACACAATCTCTTATCAATCTTAAAGCGGCTGATCATGGCAAAAACACTTTACATTCAAATACATTCAAAATTATGATCTTTCAATAAACAAAAATAACAGAACTGTGAATGTGCAATATTTTAAAACAATTACAGTAATACACTGTTCTCTTTACACATTGTTTAAACAAAAAACTTCTGCAATTTGATCCCCTAAAAAATAAGGGAGCAGTGCTTAATTTGTACCGGTGCTTAGCACCGGCACTTTTTTTCCAGGGCCTGCACTATAGCTATCGTTTACGCAGACAGCGGTGGTGCAGATCATTTTTCAAAGAGGAATGCACGCAGAAGGGCTACTGTATTTTTCTCAATTCATCTTCGAGCTGATTTCACTTTTACCCATTTCGGCATAAAGCTGGCACCCTGCATGAGCCTCTAATTAGATAAGTATTGGTAGGGGCTGGTGCATGACTCTGCTGGGGCGAGGCAAGTTTGGAAACGCAGGCCTAGGACGATGAAGGAACGTGACGAGCAAATAAAAATATGCGTACATTACGCTAGCCTGTGTGCTTTGCGTCAAGTAATAAAATATTTCACCGAGGCCTACGATGGTGGCTCCCCAGCTGAGCCAGCAGTATGGCGTAGCCCACAGTTCTTCGCACCCCTTAGACACTGCCTGTGTCATGAGTGCTTCAGAAATGTAAGTGGTGGGTGAGGGTAGGTGGACGAATACACATCACAGTGCCTTCTTTTTTCAATTTGGAATAATACCTCCACTTTGGACCTCTTGTTTCCCTCGACCCGTCATGTGCAGTGGTGATCAGACATTGCATGCATCTCTCTTCCTGGGGCAGCCTCTTGGGCACATTGTTGCCGGAGCTGAGCTGGATGGGACTGCTATGATCGACTTCACTATGAATCATGCCAGTGAATGCCTCTTTTTGCCTCCTCCTAGACTGGGCCTTGGTGAACATGCTCGGCTACACAGAAAGGGAGAAGCCTTTCAATAACTAACTAATGTCAACTTAGCCGCGGTAACAAATATGTGCGTGCTTTTATTTCATAATCGAGGGCTGCTTACTTTAAAATATCCAGAGCCAAAGTCTAGGCTAACACTACCATCACAAACACTATTTCTAGTGCATAATTTGAGTTTGTGATTGCAGGTGGTGGCTAGCAGCACTTATTTTTTGGGACCAGAAGGCATGGGAGAGAAAGGTAAAAATGGGTAAAGATGCAAGAAGGGAACAACTGGAAAATAGAGACAACAGGAAAAAGTAAGAGTGAAAAGTACCTGCAAAACGGAGATAAGGAGGGAGAGAGTGTCTGGTGGTAGATAAAACAAATGTCAGCAGCGCTGGTAATGAGGTTCTGAAATAAAACTTTGATCCCTGGCACTTATTTTTTTACAAATTAAGTACTGTAAGGGAGAAACAAAAGAAACCAATTAGTTCCTTCAGGAGATGCTTATCAAAAAGTGCCTGAATGATATCTTGGCATTAATAGAACCACAGCCAACGAATTGTACAGATTTAATGAATTTGACTTTACGCCTTGATCATAGATTGATAGGGAGGGCAGGAACGAAAAGGAGAAGCAAGAGGTCAGGTGGTATGTACAATAGACCATATTGCAAGCCTGCAGGGAATAGTAAGACTGTTACAGAGCCTATGGAGGTAGGATCTGTACGGGCTCCTCTTACCAAGGAGGAGAGATGCGTAGACAACAGGGATATGCATGTATTGTGGTAAAAAGGGACATTATGTCAGAGGCTGTCTCAAGAAACCCAAAACACTATCACATAAATACACGAACCAGAATCTAGCCCTGTCGGTCTTCCATTTAATAGTGACCCTAGGGTTATACCGGTTTGGGAAACAGAATGGAAAGTACCGTCGTTAGCATCTCACCTCGGGGAAGAAATTGAGTCACACATATTGGTACCAGTAGATTTGCAGGTGGAAGACATTCAACAGCAAATAGAACCCGTGATAGACTCAGGAGCCACTTTCGCTACCAAAGCATCGCCTTCTAAGTAAGTTTGCAGTAGTTCAACTTGTGTGATCGAATTAATTTAGAACTGTGATTTGCAGAACTTTACTACAAATGTCATACTTTCACAAAGAACATTTTTCCTCGTTTTTTAAACTGTTTTTAAATGAAATTTTAATGTTTTTAGAAACATTTTAAATGACTGCTTGATAATTTAATGCACTGACACTGTTATAAACGTGTATCTCAAATGTGTATTATCATTGTTAAGTATAAGGTGGAGTGGGTGTTATATTTCATATTGGTACCCTCATATAGGTCCAGGGTACATCGTACACAGCCTTATAAGGACATAACTCCAAATAAGTAGTATGGACATAACACTTTATAAGGAATGTAGCCTTTTATGGACTAAACATTTCACCTAGTTCTATGCAGAGGGTGGGTTTTTCCCAATCGATATTGCTAAGACGTCATATGAATAATTTATGAGTACACTCTCCAGGAGGTACATTTCACCTCTCCCATTGACGCACAAGGTTGAATCCCCAACATCATCCTCCTACTGACAATGGGGAACACATGCACATAGACTGTATAAATACAGCACCTCTTGCTATCAGTAAGCAGGAGGGAACCGAGACTTCAAGGCTGACACACTGACCAGAGATGCTGCGGCTCCGGCATGCATTTGCTCCAGCTGACAGTGGTCTGACAATCCCTTGCGGGGTGTCCAGCTCAAGTCCACACGAAGTCCCATACTCTCACTATTCAGATATGGGGGTTCGCCTAAATTAGAGTGGGATTCTTGGCTCGTAGGCTTAGGCTCTTTCGCACCTATTCACATGCTAGGTACACTTAGGTACATCTAGACAAGCATCTTAGGAGTATGAACTTTATTTTATCAATGCACTAGCAGCCCGTCCCGACGTTGTCCGGGTATGAATTCCTGCCGGCCAGTTGTATATTGTTTTATAGGATTTCGTTTAGATAGCATTTCTTATCTGTGACAGGCCTGTGAAACGCTCCGATTCACAGTGCACTGCTGATGCACTTAAGAGTGCGCGTTCAGTAGTGTGTGAACTCGAGTTTCCCTACTTTATTTTTCCTTGCAATATTATATAGCGCAAACTCGACAACATGGCATGAGCACAATTTACATTACAGAAGAACACATTCATTTGTGGTAGGCACGGGGAGACAAAGCGATTTGCCTGGAATCACAGGATGTTGAGCTGATGCCGAGATTCGAACGTAGCTCCCCAGCTCTAAAGTTCGCAATTCTAGAACTTGTGGCGGGAGGTGTGTCTAAAAGTGTATGCCGGTGCTGGGCATCAATGAGAGAGACCTGTGCATTTTTCAAATGGGTGGTGAAAAAATATGAGTTTGTTGCTGGAAATGTGGGCGCCGTGCCACCAATGTCCTTACCTGGGGAGGGTAAACACCCATTATTCCGCAACTTTCTTTCCTTTCTTTCCGCATATCATCACTCCGCATACTTTCATTACGAAAGTACCATGACTCCGCAATGCCATTATAATGCATGGGATTACATTTTATATGCTTTTACCACGCATACATTTACAACTAAATTCGTTGTAAATGCATGAATGGTAAAAGCATGTTTTTTTTAATGTTTGGATAAAGTAAGTATGGGTATAGGGGTATATGTTTTGGGGTACTGAGGTATATGTTTTGGGGTGTTTGGGTATTTTAAGGGTTCAGATATAGTTTTGGGTTATGGGGTACAGGGGTAGTTTTAGGGTTTAGGGATAGGTAAGGTTTTGGGGTACAGGGGTATTTTTAGGGTTCAGGGCTAGGTTTGGGTTTTGGGGTATAGGGGTATTTTTAGGGTTATGGGGTACAGGGGTATTTTAAGGGTTCAGGGCTAGGTTTGGGTTTTGGGGTACAGGGGTATTTTTAGGGTTCAGGGCTAGGTTTGGGTTTCGGGGTACAGGGGTATTTTAGGGTTCAGGGGTAGTTTTGGGGTACAGGATTATTTTTAGGGTTCAGGGCTAGGTTTGGGTTTTGGGGTACAGGGGTATTTGTAGGGTTCTGGGGTAGGTTTGGGTTTTGGGGTACAAAGGTATTTTAAGGGTTCAGGGCTATGTTTGGGTTTTGGGGTACAGGGGTATTTTAGGGTTCAGGGGTAGGTTTGGGTTTTGGGGTACAGTGGTATTTTTAGGGTTCAGGGCTAGGTTTGGGTTTTGGGGTACAGGGGTATTTTTAGGGTTCAGGGGTAGGTTTGGGTTTTGAGGTACAGGGGTATTTATAGGGTTCAGGGCTAGGTTTGGGTTTTGGGGTACAGGGGTATTTTTAGGGTTTAGGGATAGGTTTGGGTTTTGGGGTACAGGGTATATTTATAGGGTTAAGATGGGTTAGTGTTTAAGAGTGTTGGGGTATTTTAAGGAGTATGGGTGGGTTATGATTATGGGGTGCAGGGGTATTTAAAGGGAGTAGGGTGGGATTAGCACACAATATGAGACATGGCATGAAGGGCGGAACGTACCACACGCCCCCAGCGTTTGTCACGCCCCCAGCACACGCCCACAGCACAACGCAGACACGCCCACAAGGGACTACTTTGCTGGCACGGTTCTTTTACCTTTTAAATGTATATGGTGGGCATCTGCATAGCCTATGTCTTTCTGCTGCAGCTGCCCTTTCCAACTCTGTATTGGGTGTTGTGATTGGTGCTGTGGTTCCTGAGATTACCCGCCTCAAAGGTTTGGGCTCTCTCTTTATTATATTAGTATGGATTTTTATTCATGTATTTATTCATGACAATTGTAAAATGGTAGAACACTACTGTTCTCTTTTTATTCACTGTACTGCTGGTTCTATATCTCTGCTACTGTGTTACAGTTGTAGCAGTACACTTATTTTACAGGAGAAGAACAACGGTACAATAAATTCTTATTGTAAGCACGCTCAATTGTTTCTTCTGTGTATCTCTCTGAGAGCAAAACAAGCAAGCACGAGTGACTGGGTGAAAAGTAGTATATTGTTTCCACGAGTCTGAGGTTATAATATTCTGAGGTTGCCAAAAACGAATCTCTCTGATAACAAGAGATTCTAGTGGCACTGCGAGCTAGGTAATTCAAAAACTGCAAAAACATAGGCTGACATATTCGGTGGGGGTGTACAGAGTCAGTTTGACACCAAGCCCACAGTATATGTTATCCATAAGCAGCATAGGTCCTGCATGAAAGGGTACTATCAGAACTACACTACACAGGGGAGTACTGCTAAACCCACAGGACAACTGCTACCTCTGCCTACCCCAGATCAGCCAAGGAAGAGCATAAGTCTTGATTTCATCACCAAATTTCCCAAGAATCAGGGGTATACAGCCAATCTGGTGGTGATCGATAGTTTGATGAAAATTGGACATTTTATTCGATGTACCACCTTACCCACAACAGGGCAAACAGCACAGTTACTGTTACAAAATGTGTTTCAGTTACATGGCTTACCAGAAGTAATCATTTCGGGTAGAGATCCACAGTTTACAGCGAGGTTTTGGCAATCCTGGTGGAAAACTTTGCAAATCTCTTCTGCTCTGTCCACAAACTTCCATTTACAAATGAATGGGCAAACTGAAAGGCTCAATCACACACTAAAGAAATATCTGCGATGTTATGCGGAAGACGCAGAGGAATCATGGGTGGATCTGGTATGGATGGCTGAACTTGCATACAACAACGTAATGTATAGTGCCATTGGGGTGTCAGCGTTGCTCGCCAATTATGGATTCCATGCACAGATCCTTCCTGTTACTCTCCCAGCTTCACAGGTGGTGGTACCATCTGTAGGATCACGATTTGTGAAATAAGTCAAGTTCAGAAAAAGATGCAAGTTTATCTGAATCATACAAAGATTCAATACAAAAAAATGGGCTGACAAACGACGTAGGGAAGGACCTAAGTCTCAGATTGGGGACAAAGTGTGGTTGTCTACTAAAAACATATGCTTCAAGCTTTGTAGTATTTTTCACCCTAAATTTGTTGGTCCGTACACAGTGGTTAAGGAGATAAACTCTGTGGTGTACAAACTGAAACTGCCCATCACTATGAGGATTCACCCGTCCTTTCACTGTAGTTTGCTGAAACCTGCAGGACATTCTAGGGGGAGAGCAGTTCCGCCAGTCATGACTAATGGACAAGTGGAATACGAAGTTAAAAGCCTCAAGAATTGCAAATACCGCAAGGGTCTACTGTGGTATTTAGTGTCTTGGAAGGGTTTCATCGTTGAGGACGATTCGTTGGAGCCCTGTTCCAATGTTCAGGCTCCGAGGATTGTGCGTGCTTTCCATGTGCAATATGCTTCTAAGCCGGGTCCTAGGAGGCGCCTGGGAGGAGGATGTACTGTCAGGTAATAGCGACATGGCGCCTACGAAGAGCACACAAGGACGCCTTACTTGGCACATTACGTGTTGGGATTCAATTGTTTCCGTTAACTGAACTGCAGTTCCCATGAAGCAATGGGAGGCCTGTAAATTGGGCAGCATCCACTGGCTGGCATGCGTAATTCGTTGCAGTTTGGTCTTCGAAAGCTTGATAATGCCTGTGGATAGAATCTTCAGTGATGTCTCCCACTGTCAGCCCCACTGGGTTGCCCATGGTTGTTGGGTGAGAAAGGAGAGACCCAGTTTTCTTGTTCGACTGTTTGTGTTGCTGGCAATTCGATCGTGGAGGAAATATGGGGCTCCAACTCCTCCCATGAAGAAGGGAGTTGAGTTGCTCCTTACAGAATTCTTTGCAGATGAATGCTGTCTGAACACTGGAAGACAGCGCTTAGAGTACGGATGTGCTGTGTTTGCTTTTATTGGTTAGTTCATTTCCCAGATGCCATTTAAGCTCTTCCTGATGACTTCCAAAAGCCGCTATGAGCAGACGTGTCATTAACCCGGTGTGGTTTACCTTATTTTCTTTCATCTTTTGTTGTGCTTAAAATACTGAACAACTGTACCATTCTACAATTGAAAAAACTTCACTCGTAGTGGAATGTGAAGGATCAATAGTGACTCTTACTTCCAACTCATAGACAAGGGTTAATCTGTTGGCTTTTACCCTTCCAAAACCTACAGTTGTGGAAAACTTTATTTTTGCTTGACTTTGAATGCTTTTTCGGATCTTTGTATTACCAAGCTTACCATATAATTTTAGGTACGTATGGAGAGAGGGCTGTGCATGATACCCGCTTGTTTATGGCCATGTTATGTGAGATCATTCATGTTTTTTCTGCTTTGTGGTTCAAGGGAGAGAGAAAATAGCTAATGCGGGAAAGCAGCTGATTATGTGGAAGAAGTGAGCAAACGCCCTGTATTTTATTGAGGTATGTGGTGTTTTCCTATTAGTGAGAATTTATGAGAGTAGACATAAACATATTGGTTAAATCTTCTTTTGTTTCTTCTTTCAGATCCTTCTCATTCTTCCCTGCTGTTCCCTTTCTATCCCTTCCCTCGCTTGATCACTATAATATTCTGTGTTTATAATCTGAATTGGGGTATCAAAAGGTGGACATATTGTGCAACGTATGGATCCCGAGAAGTTCATACTTCCATCTTCGCCAAGAGGAAGTTCTGACAGAATTACGCACTGTTGGACTTGGCCCATTTCCCCCCAAAGTTTCTGCTTTCACCCCCCGTGTTAGGATGTCTCCCCCATGGTAAAGACATATATAGGCCATGTGGGGTATGAGATGCCCTGTTTAATGTGAAAATGTAATGCCATGGTGTGTGTACTTATTAACCCCCCCATTGTGTAAATGCACCCTGGTGAAATGCTGCATTTAAAATGGATGCCATGGCTATGTGTTGTGCCACATGACTGCAGTAGGTTAGTGGTCTAGATGTTTGGTACCCAGCCATACCAGCATTTGGAGGGAAGGTGTGGCACCCAGGGGGCTCTACTCCTCCCCCTGAGCCAGTTTGAACCAGTTCCCGAGAGGATTTGAGAAGCTTCTGGCGCCTACTGGTAGGTGGGTTGATGGGCATATAAATAAGGGGGCTGTGCCACCATGTGCTGAGACAGAGCAGGGACAGGAACATGAGGGGACCTACTGCTAGGGGATACCACCACTTGGGCCTGTGTGCTGGACCCTGCACACAACCAAAACCCCTCTGCTGTCCCAGGGGTAGTGGAAGCCCCACTGGAGAAGTTCAGGCTGCTGTATAGGAGGAGGCCCACGCTGCAGTGGAGGATGGTTAAGGCCTACCGCCCTGTTTTGATGAGTTCCCACTAACTGCTGACCTGGCCCAGTAGTGCCTGCTGCTCTGCCCCTTGGCCCCTGAAGAAGGAGTGCCATCCTAGTTCCCTGAGGCTGGTGGGACCTGGCGCCACGCGGGCGCTACATCTAAAAGCGCCTGAAGAGGAGAGCGCTATATTGGGGCTGGACTGGACCCCCAGGAGGTGAAGAGCTGACAACGGCTGCTCGCGGTGGACTGCTAAAGCGCTATACTGAAGAATTTGCTTGGCCCTAACTGCGAAGCGCCGTGATTTCTAGGCGCTATCCTGCCTAGAACTGTGCCCTTGAAAGCGCTGGCCTGAACGCGCTGTTGCCGATCACCGCCGCCGCCTGAAGGGGTCGCCAGAAGGAGAAGCGAGGAAGCGGGAGCCTACCCCGCATGTCGCAGCCCCACGTGATTGCCCCCTGCTGCCACTCTAAATCAAAGCGGGTGCCCACCCTGCGTTTGCCTACTAACGGAGCGAGTGCCTACCTCGCGTAGCCTTGTCCATGATGGAGGGAGCCTGCCCCTTGTCGCTGCCGGGGAATCACCGCCACGGCCTGGGGTGCTGCGGCTGCCCCGCGCCGCCTGGGGACATTTGGGTCCTGCCCCGCTGCTGATGGGGTGCCGCGTCATCGGCCGCGCCCCCGCTGGCTGCCGTGCAGCCATTGGCCCTCGCTGCCGCCTCCCCTTCAAGCCATACATGGATTGGCTGGGGGGGCCTGAGGGGAAGCCAGAGGTGACGCCACGGTGCTCCCTTAGTGACAAGGGAGCCCCGGGAGTGTGAGAGACTGGAGTGGGAGCCCGCACCGCCGGTCAGAGACCTGCAGTGCCCACATGTGAAGAGCGGGAGAGGGAGAGGGAGCGTCAAGGCACGGTGTCGGTGCCTGCCCCCTCCCCCGCATCATGTGAAAGTCCCCGAGGACCCCACAGAAGAAGGCAAGAAGAGCAGAGTCTCGGAGCCCGGTGAGTGGGGCTCTGTCTGTCGGCGGATGGGGGTGGGGGGGTGTCGGGGCACAGGGTCAGTGCCTGCCCCCGGGACCAGTGTTTTGTTGTGGGGGGCTTTCCTAGGCCCCAAACTTATTTGGCTGGACACCACTGCCCCGCTGGACAGTGGGCAGTGGCAACGATTGGGGCCATTACTTCTGAGTCCCCAAGTCCCGGAAGAGGACCAAGACTAAACATTGTTGTTCACAACTGCCCCGCTGGACAGTGGGCAGTTGTAATGTTGGGCCTGTATTTTTGAATATTAGGTTGAGCCCATGGGGAGGCTCTAGGCCTCACGCAGGATATGCTGTTTACCCACTACTACTTCCCCTAATTATCACATTGCGGAGCTTGGGCCCCACTATGCATGAGGCCCGTTGTGTTTAAAAGTGTTGACCATGCTTTTGGGTCTCAGGGAGCTACCCTTGGTTCACCAGTTATGCCCTGCTGCTGTCATTAGGCCCCATGCTCATAGGAGTTAGGCCTGATATATTTTTGTGTACCTCCTGTTGCCTCACTGCTGTTGATTTTGGGCATAGGGGGCTCGAGGCTATTCTGATTATGCCTGTCTAGGCCGGGTGTTAATGTTGTGCGCCTATTGTTCATTTTGCAGGGGATGCTAATGTACGTCATGCTTTCTTTTTATACCTAATGTTCTATTTATACTGAATGCCTACTGCTAAGGTTGTGCCAAGAGTTAATGCCTACTTTCCCTTGCAATATTAACCCTAATGGACTTACCCTTTTCTTCTTTTCAGTTACCCTGTAAATAATCCCCTTGTAAATATTGCCCTGGCGCCAGTTGGTGCAGTATAGTGATTACTGTGTTTGCTTTTGCATATTGGAGACAATACAAGAGTTATTCTTTTTCAACCAAAACTGGTGTTGTGTCTCTTTTTGTGGTGTGACTGGTGTGTCGGCTGTGCGTACTGCGTGGATGCTTCACACATGTCCTCAGGAGTTTGGCCTGCCTGCTCTGCACCATGTAACCCTGTAGAATTGGTCACCCCATTTCTAACACGCACCCACGAATTCTAACTCCTTCTGGTCTGGGCGTTTCATAATCATGGCCACCATGAATGATGTCCTCCAGGCATTAGAAGCAGTTCAACAGGGACTAGTTAATTCAAGAGCAGAAACCGCGGCACTTAAAGATAAAGTAGAAAGATTTCAGAGGAACTTGTTTGATGCATCAACCTCGCAAATACAGGTTGATGAACCCCTGCAAATATCGTTGGCTTCTCCTGAGCGGTTCAATGGTGATTCTCATAAGGTGCAGGTTTTCCTGACACATATCACGTTATATTTCTCATGTAAACCTGTTGCCTTTCCCAACAACCACTCAAGAGTACATTTGCCATCTCCTATTTGGCAGGTGATGCGGCTAATTGGGCGGTTCCATCTTCGCCAAGAGGAAGTTCTGACATTAGTAGTACTCATTAATTTTTATCATGATAACTGTAGGAGGCTGGCTCAGTATATGGTGTACCCCTGTTGGTGATACACGTTGCACTGAGTCCAGGCCACCCTTAGTGATAGTGTAAGAGGTCCATTATAACCAAACCTCTCAAGGGGTAGCTGTGGAGAGCAGCTCGTGCTTATCCAGGAGGGTGTAAAGCGGGCGCATTTACTGCACAAGTCAGTCAGTGAGAGTCACACAGTAAAGAACCCAACCAGTGTTAGAAGAATAGGCACTATTTATTACAACACCAATTAATAACTACTTTGTTATATCTCCTACCCGGAGATATGCATACATAATAAAAACATCAGTAAAACAGGTCAGTATGCACATAAAAACACATGGGCCCCTATTGGGGTAGGGTGAGGGAGGAGGGTACAAATCATATTCTCCTCCATCTTGTGAGTTGCAGCCTACCTGTGCCCCAGATTGCAGTGAGCAGAGTCAAGGAAGTGGTAAGGAGGCAGACTAGTGCAGAAAAATGATTTTCCCTATCTGTGATTACTGTCTTTGCCTGTGGTTTTTGCAGTTTAAAATTGTAGTTTTAACCTGCCCGTGATTGCATATTTAATCACCTGTTTTGTGTTCAAACTTGTTGTTTTTCCTGCCCATGATTGCTTCCATTTGACATGTTGAAATGTGGGATTTGCAGTCCTAAATATCCGTAGTTTTTCCCTCTCATTCCCGGTGATTATCAGTTTTCCCTCCACATTTCCCCTTGTCTTTGTGCTAAGACCTGTATGTTAAGCAGTGCACTCCCAGTCACCATTTTGTGTTAACAAGTCAGTGAAACCAGCCTTTCCGCCACCCCCCCAGCAATAGGGATACATCAGAGGGTGCTTTGGGGCAGCAGTGATCCTCTGTGTGCTGTTTAAACTGTGTTTAATAGGGACTGTGCACTTCGTTTTTGGCCAGGAGAGGGAGTAGTTTTATACAAATACTATTTTCAGAGGACACAGTAGGCCCTTACCTGCAGAAGTCCAAAGTGTGGATTGAGCCTGTCTGTCTCCTAGGAGATTCTGAACAAGAGAAGCAGCTCCCCAGTCCCAGCCCCCACCCTCTGGCCAGCAGACCTAGGACAAGTGATTGGCTATATAGCTCCCAGGCAAATCTGAGCGCTCCCCTCACACCTGCCCAGGCCCCTTAAGGCTTTGCTGGGTGCACTCCAAATCATTCCCCTCCATCTTGTGAGTTGCAGCCTACCTGTGCCCCCAGATTGCAGTGAGCAGAGTCCAGGAAGTGGTAAGGAGGCAGACTAGTGCTGTCTCTTTCCTAAAAAAGTTAAAAAACGATTTTACCTATCTGTGATTACTGTCTTTGCCTGTGGTTGTTATAGTTTAAAATTGTAGTTTTAAACTGCCCGTAATTCTGCACATGATTGCTTCCATTTAACGTGTTGAATTGTAGGATTTGCAGTCCTATATCTCAGTAGTTTTTCCCTCTCATTCCCGGTGACTATCAATTTTCCCTCCAAATTTCCCCTTGTCTCTGTGCTAAGACCTGTATGTTAAGCAGTGCACCCCAGCCACCATTTTGGGTTAACAAGTCAGTGAAACCAGCCCCTCCTCTCCCAACCCCCCAGCAACAGGGATTTTCTATATCAGAGGGTGCTTTAAGGCAGCAGTGATCCTCTGTGTGTTGTTTAAACGGTGTTTAATAGGGACTGTGCACTTCGTTTTTTGGCCAGGAGAGGGAGTAAAGTTCTAAACAAACACTGTTTTTAGAGGACAAGTTAGGCCCTTACCTGCAGAAGTCCAAAGTGTGGATTGAGCCTGTCTGTCTCCTAGGAAATTCTGAACAAGAGAAGCAGCTACCAACTCCCTGGCAAGCAAACCTTGTCGGAGGTCGCTGGGACCTTATATAGTCTGCTAGTGGTTGGTAGATGTATACACTGATTGGTGGTTGTATCTGATATTTCTATTGGATTAGGGTTAGTGCCCTCATTGGTTGGGTATTTGAGGGTGCTGATTGGTTTCTGGGTCTGTGATTCAATCAATGTAGGGTTGGGGTTAGGGCTAGGGTTAGGATTTCTATTGGAAGTAGGGTCTAGGGCTTCCTGTACCATTGGTTGCTTGGACTTGGGTAGGAACTACTGTTAGGGCTAGGACCTCTTTTGGACATAGAAATCTGTGTTTTTGAAAGTTATTGTGTGCTTGGACTAGGGCTAAAATGGACTGTAAGGTCCTGGTCTCTTATTGTTTCTAGATTTTAGGGCTGGTGTTGTATTGTATTGTATCTACGGGTATCCTGGCGCTTGACCTTGATGGTAAACAGTACGTTAACAGCCTAACGTTGGTGGTGGGAGGACTAGTCTTCCATCCTAGGAAACAGCCAGGTTTTCAGCTCCTTTCTAAAGCAGGTCAACGAATGGGCCTGTCTAATAGTCTGGGGCAGATCATTCCATATGTGTGTGGCTCCAACATCAAAGGCTCTGTCCCCCATTCTGTTTTTCTTAAATCTAGAGGTCTTAATCAGATTTACATTAGAGGAGCGTAGCTGCCTGTTCGGCTTATGCCATACAAATCTCTCCTGTAGCGGAATAGGACCCACATAGTGTACTGCTTTATACACAATGTACAGGGATTCGAAACAGACTCTCTCTTTGATGGGCAGCCAATGTAGGTCTCTTAGGGCTAGAGTCGTAGAGGACCTACGCGCCTATTCAGCGCCAGTTTTGCTGCCATAGACTGGACTCTCTGCAAGCTCTGTAAGATGTATTGTGGAGCTTCCAAATACAGAGCATTGCAGTAGTCCAGTCTGCTAAGGATTACACTCCTTACTACCAGCGGCCAGGTATCTTTAGGGAGAAGCGGGAGAATCTGTCACAGCATCCGCATCAGGGAGAAACAGACACTAGCAGTTTTATTTGTTTGAGACTCCATTTGAAGACTACCATCCACTAGTACCCCCAAATTATGCACTGTTTTGGCGGGGAACAAGAGATCGTCCTCCGGGGTAAGCCTGAACTCCATTTGTGGATATAGCTGCAGACTGGTGGGTGGGCAGAGTATCACTTCTGTTTTCCCCCCATTAAATTGTAAGGATTATTGCCTGAGCCAGCCTACTGTCTGGCGCATGCATTTCTGAAAAGTGTCCATGGACATCGCCTGTTTCCCTTCCAGGGAGAACACCAATTGGGTGTCATCCACGTAGTTAACCAAATTGACTCCGTAAGACTTAATTAGGGAGAGAAGGGGACGCAAGTAGATGTTGAAAAGAATGGGGCTTATGGCTGACCCTTGCGGAACCCCATGATGTACTGGGGATTTACTGGACTCAAATGGTGACATGGTCACAGCCTGTTGCTTCCCTGATAGATAAGATTGCAACCACTGTAGGGCACGTCCTTTAACCCCCAAGCGCCTTAATCTTTCCACCAATATTGTGTGGCTCACCGTATCAAATGCGGCCGACATGTCTAGTAACACTAGGATAGGATAGGGTTAGGGTTCCCATTGGCTGATTACTAGGTCTATAAAAGGCTGAGGCTTAGGTCGTTTCAGCACGGGCGTTGAGGCTTAGGGCGGATAGGACAAGGGCAATTACCTGTTTGAGCTTGTTCAAGACTGGTCGGGACTAAGGCCAGAAATGCTGCTCATGTTCACATTCAGTAACAGCTACCCCACACCATCCACAGACATAGTAATACATTCACACCAAATGTACACCACACACAACCCTATGCACTGACCAATATACCAGCATGCACTACAAACCAAACTATACACCCTTCTATCCCAATACAACACACCCACCATCACCCACAAACAGTACACAACTCTATCCTATACCACTAACCAATCCACTCATCACTAACACAACCCCATTCAACACCATACATAACTGCATGCCATCCAGACACACGCTCCCTGCTCTAATTACACCTAACAGACCACCTTTTATCACTAACAAACATATATTCATCCTACCATCATTAGTCCAACCAACACCATCCTCTTCATACTACCATATTAACACTAACTCACAACACAAAAACTGCACACCACCACACTTTGTAACTCTTACAACAAACCAGTCTAAGATAAACACTCTTCCCTCTACTTCATTACCTCCTACACACAACATACACTCTACTCATAAACACATCACCACCCCTCTACATCCAACCTCCTCTCCCACACAATACTACACACCCAAATCCAGCGCATGAAATAAATACACCAGCACCCCTTTTCACTACTCCTCAAAAACAAAACATATCACACACACAAAAACAAAACATATCACACACACCAGCACAACAAGATCTTCAAATCACAACACGTCAAAATACTTACCATCACAAAATACAAACCTACACCCACCTTTCAAACCACACAAAGGCACAAATGCCAATGCCAAGCTCTCTCTCTTCCACCACACCTAACACAGATACAGCAACACAGCAACTCTCTTCTAACCGCCTCTCATCCATTGGACAATTTAAAACGTTACTACATGACCCACATGCTGCACCACCACCCCTGACTCATACACCTTCCGCCATAAACACACGCAAACAACATAAGCTGCGTGCCTCACCTCACAACTTTGCTTCCCCATGTCTACTTCACAAAAATGTTACACCACAAATATAACGCAGCACACCAACTCACTGTCAAACACCACCTCCACCACATACACATGCATACCCATCAAAATGCCTTATTAGCATGATAGATGAGGAACATGATACAGAACACGTACACGATTGCTATCCTAATACAGCTAATGCCAGCACTAATAAATAATAATAATAGTAGGGAGATTTGTAAAGCACCTGGTTACGCGCACCGGCGTGACCCCGCGCTGTGACAAGTGGAAGCAACAGAATCAGGCGGCCAGAAGCAGAGCATATCTAGCGGGTAAAGAGATGGGTTTTAAGTTTCCCCCTGAATCTGGCTTCGGATGGCTCCTGGCATAGCTCCGGCGGCACTCCGTTCCAGCTCCTGGCTGCCAGATACCGGAAGGACCTGCCCCCATCCGAGCTTTCCTTACTTTGGGGACTTTTAGTAGTCCCGCACCGGTGGAACGCAGGGCACGGGATGGCTCATAGCGAGAAATCAGGTCCCGTAACGGCACCGGCGCCTTACCATGCAAAATGCGGTGGCAGGTGCACAATCCCTTATACTCAATCCTGCTTCTCACTGGGAGCCAGTGAAGTGCCTGGAGCGCTTTCCCGGAGGCCGACCTTCGTGGTAGTCTCAGGACCAAACGGGCCGCGGCCTTCTGCAACACCTGGAGACGGCTGATGTTCTTTCCCGTCGCCCCCAGATATAGCATATTGCCGTAGTCCAGTCGCATCTACTACAAACACACACAATACTGTTCACTCTACTACAAAACAAAGTCTTACTATCACCAAAGGCCATTCTCTAAACAGTCTACTGATAAATGCTCGATCCCTCTCTAAAAACAAACTTCACATCTACAACCTTCTCAAAGATGCAAAACCAGACATACTATTCATAACTGAATCATGGTTGGGAGATGATATGGCTCCAGTCCTGCATGACGCCATTCCTCTAGGCTATCAAACGATCACCCAAAATCGTATATGCAAAAAAGGAGGTGGTCTAGCTATTGTATTCAGGCAAACATTACATATCACTAAAGTTGACAACATCTCCATAAAGAATTTTTTGGCTCTTCTAACAAGATGCAATCCTACACCGTCTTCCACCTGTAACTTCCTGATCCTTTACAGACCTCCACCTAGCAAGGCAACATTCCCAGACGCACTTCTAGACACAGTTTCAAACCTGATAACAATACACTCCAACCTACGCGTTCTGGGTGACCTTAAAATTTGGTTTGATAAAACCAATATGAGCCATCCAAAAACAATAATCACCGGCTTATACACATTGAACCTGCATCAGATTGTCCCCAATCTGACACACACCGCTGGACATATCGTAGATGTCATTTTTGGTAATACTGAACTAGTTACCTTTCAAACTCTAACTCCAGTCACATGGTCAGAACACCACTTGCTTGCTTTCCAACATAAAACAACACTAAGCGACTCATCTAAAACTACCTATCGGCCGTGGAACAAACTCAATTTGGAACACTTGGAAACACAACTAACATCCAGTATAAATCTGGAAAGCATAAATTCAATTCAGAATCTATACGAGTGGCTACAGGAAGCTTTTGACATCCTGATACCACTCAAAACCACACAACAGAACAAAAGAAAAACAGCGCCTTCGAGAAATATAGAAATAAAAGACATAAAACAACAAATTAGAAAGCTGCAACGTACCTGGCTCAAAACAAATGCCAAACAAGACAAACTTCGCCTACAAAAAATTAACAGATTATACAAGTTAGCTATCAAAAATGCTAAGAAAAGGTACTATTCAGACAGAATCCAAAATGCTAAATACTCAATTTCGCAAGCTCAATTGCCTGGAAGGAACTCATCCTGTTACTCAAGATTTCACAGACAAACTGGCAAATCATTACACAGACAAAGCAGACTCATTGGACTCGTACTTAAAACAGAAACAAAGCACCAGTATTAACCCCGGTAGAAAACAACAATCGAAGAATACTCTAATCCAGCCTCTCCGTTTCTTCCAACACATCTCACACAATGAATTTATGGACCTGATCAAAGCAAGCATGTCTGCCGGCAGCCCTTCTGACCCCTGTCCACCACAAACTTTCAAGACAATTCTTTTAACAACCTCTGCTGCCACTCCAGTAAGAAGAATCATCAATGATTCCTTAACTACCGGAATATTTACAGAAGAACTAAAAAAAAATCACACATACACCCTGTACTGAAGAAAACAAACTTGGACTCGCTGAACCCGGAAAACTACAGACCTATTGCAAAAGGACCTTTCCTGGGCAAACTGTTGGAAAGAGCAGCGTTCACCCAGATGTCACAATTAGCTGAAGAGAATGATATGCTCTCAGACTTCCAAACAGAATTCTGTCAGGGAAGAGGCACTGAATCTGCCCTACTTGCCATCTGGGATGATCTGAAGAATACAGTTGACCGCAGCAGGGTTTCTGCGCTACTCCTCTTGGACCTCTCAGCTGCCTTTGACACGGTTGAACATGATACTCTAAAACAAAGACTCTATGAAGCCGGCATAGAAGGAACTGATCTAGACTGGATAGCGTTCAACCTTCAAAACAGAACTAATGTCATCAATACCCCACCTTTCTCGTCCAAACCATACTCCACAAAAGCAGGGGTACCTCACGGTTCTATCATCTCGCCCATGCTTTTCAACATCTACATGAGGTCATTACCGGTACTGATCAATCAATTTCACCTCACATGCTTTAACTATGCAGATGATACGCAAATGCTCCTTCAACTGGAATGCCCCAAAGACATTGAAAAATCCCCAATTTTCAGTTGTCTCAGAGCCGTGGATCAGTCAATGACTTGGAGCCATCTCAAATTGAATGCTTCAAAAATGGAAATACTCATGTGTGGCATTTGGAAACATTACAACCTGATTGCCGCCTGGCCGGATGAACTGGGATCACCACCTAAAGTATTGAAGGAAGTAAGAAACCTTTGAATAACCGTGGACTCCAAGCTGTTGATGAATGCCCAAGTGGACAAACTATCAAGATCAAGCTTTGGCACTATAAAAATGATGCAACAAATTTTCCCTAATTTGAGATTTCCACACAAGGTCCAAGCTACCATCTCCCTTGTTCTGTCCAAACTCGATTACGCCAATAGCCTCTTCCACGGATCACCTTTAACGATCATGAAAAGACTACAACGGATTCAGAACTCGGCTGCCAGACTACCCTTGCATATCAAACCGCGAAACCACATCTCACCTGCCTTGAAAGCCCTGCATTGGTTACCGGTCGCCAGAAGATCCACGTTCAAGCTACTCTGTATCACCCACAAAGCAATACATGGAATGGGGTCACTCTTTATCAGGAATAAAATCACCAAACACATTCAACAAAGGAACCTACGCTCTAAAGGGGCATCACGCCTCAAAATCCCAAGATAAAAGAAAAAATCATGGGTGGCACATCCTTCTCTGTTCAAGCAGCCAAACTATGGAACTCTTTACTCCCCAACATAAGATCCACCGACAACCACGTTATCTTCAGAAAACTACTCAAGAATTGGCTCTTCCCCACTTAAGCACCATACGCAAACAGAAATTTACAGCATATTCCTCTGTATAAAAGCATTTATTTTCACTATAGATGTGTACCTATCTTTGTGTATTGCTTTGTATAAACATGGAGGATAATTATGTTGTTCTAAATAAATAAATAAATAAAAATCATCTTTGGTCTACACGTACTTATTTCCATTGTGCATCTATGTACCTTCCATGTACTTTGATCTGTGTGTCTGTTACCTTTCTCCTGAAAAAGCATATCCAATGCACTACCCTATTTCTCATCCTGCACCTCTATCAATATTTTTAATCTATATATGCTTACCTCCTCTATGCATATATAAACTTTCAATGTACTTATGGATCTATATATTTATCACTTTCTTTTAATTTAGCATTTCAAATGCACTACCCTGTTTCTCAGCCGATACTTCTCTCAATATATCCTCTGGCCCAACCTTCTGACTAATCTCAAACTTGTTTCTAGTACTCCTTCCAATGCACTACCCTATCTCTCACCCTATACATCTATCAATATAGCCTCTACATCCACTCTCTCATTTATCCCAAACCCCATACCACTACTATGATCCCCAAACTCACCCTTCTAGACTCTCTCCTACTCTACCCCTCTGACACCTCTTTTTACTATACCGATCCCCCAAACCAAACCTTTAGAAACTCTTCCCTCTGACTCTTCCCCGCCAAAACCCCGTTTTACTCATACAAAAGCCTTCTCTTACTGCTATGACATAATTAAATAAATATATATATATAAATCTCACTCTTCTGTCCCTCCACTATCCTTTTCAATCAAAATAACAGACTAACATGCTCACTTCTCAATTTCCATATTCCACTATACTAATTCACCACTAATCCTTTATGGGTTCCAGCTTAGCGTGCTAAGCACCAATGAAGCGCTTCAAAACCCCATCAGGGTTAGCAAGCGCTATATAAATACAAACCTCTTTCCCTCTTCTACCCCGCAACCTACCCTTCTCTATCCAAATAACTGAATAACATATCCACCACTCAAATTACTTCGTACTTCACTATACTAATTTTCAACACTAATACTTTATGGGTTCCAGAGTAGCGTCCTACTTGCCAGAAAAGTGCTTCAACACCCATCAGGGGTAACAGGTGCTACTTGAATGCAAACCTTTCTTCCCATTTATCCCTCCACTACCCTTCTCACTCCAAATAACTGACTAATATCCACCACTCAAATTACTTTCATATTTCACCATACTAATTGAGCACTAATCCTTTATGGGTTTCCAGAGTAGCGTGCTTAGACACCCCATCAAGGGTAACAAGCGCTATATAAATACAAACCTTTTTTTACTCTTCTATCCTTCTTCTATCTTTCCGAATCCAAATAACTGACTAACCTATTCACCACTTAAAATTTATTTGCATGTTTCACTATACTTTTTCAACACTAATCTTCTATGGGTCCGGAGTAGCGTGCTACTTGCCGAAAAAGTGTTTTGAAGCCTCGTCAGGGGAGGTAAGCGCTATATATAAATGCAATTACAATACAATACAATATACTAAATAAGTAGAATGGACAAGGGGTACCTAACCAAGACCACTGCCCAAGGATTTGTAGGTGAGGGGAAGCAAGGAACCACAAAAGGTATGTAAATAGGAGTCCCTAGGCGTCTGGGTGCAGAGTTGATACCCCAGGTCAGTGTCCATAAAATAACATGGTGAAGTTGCGGTTAGGATTTTCACGATTCAGGACCCTTTCCAGGGGACTCAGAGGAAACCCTTTGGATCCAGGAAAGTTGGAGACCAACCCCACTCGTGGATACTCAAAGAAGCAGGACACCTACACCAGGGAGCCAGTGTGTATAGGTGTGAAGTGGTGTTGGAACCACCCGTTAAAGTCAATGGATGGCCAGCTGCAATCATGACCCGTGGACCAGGTTTTTGGAACCCCGACGGGGACTCCAGATGAGGAGCACCTGAGGAGAGAGGAGTTAGAGTTCAAGTCGCCCGAAGTCATCAAGGAGGTGCAGGAGCACAATGCCAACACTTCACAAGCTGCCCCTGAGCTGTCCCACAACAGTCAATGAACTGCAGAAGGGTCAGTGGCTAGCCGGACCACCAACAAGCCTTGGCAAATGCAGAAGATGCTTTGCAGGAAGATGCAGTGAGGATGTCACTTTGGGAGCTGAGTGATGCTTGAGGCTGGGGCTTCTTGGAGCTGAAAGATCTTCGTACTGGAGAGCCTTGGCAATGACAGATAGTTGCAGTGCACAGGGGCCCAGTTCCAGCAGCTCCACAAGGGATTGCAGTCTTCCAAATTGCAGGGAAGATATGCCAGGCCTTGGGAGAACTACCAAACCACCACCACCTGTGTATAGGCTTGAGGAGTCCGTGGCACAGCAGGATCCACAGACCGGTTGTCGACGTTGCGGTGCCTGCAGCTGCAGGTGGGTGACTCCTTTACTCCAAGGGAGATTTGTGCTAGCTGTCCTTAATGCACAAAGTCCTTGTGACTCTGGAGGATGCACGGCAACAGATATTGGAGGATAGTTGCAAAGCATGGAGGCAAAGTTGTAGTAGGAGCCTTCCTACCAGAAGCAGCCTTGTCTTGAGTCCGGCCTAGCCCTACAGCAGAGTCTATTGTTTAGCAGCAGAAGAGTCCTGTGGAGGGTCCTGAAGACAAGTCTTGAACCGAATCCTTTGTCCAGACGAATCTAGGGTCCCACCATCAGGGGAACCCTTGAGTAACCCAGGAAGAGGGTTGGACAGCTTCTGTGGTGACACACCTATCAGGGGAAGTAAGGGATGCTACTCTGTTGGACGTAATGGTAAGAGGCTCCCAGGGGCCTCTGCTTATCTTGCTTTCAAAATGGCATAATCAACCAGCCACCTGGTAGAGCTCTGGGCACCTACCTGTGGGAGGTGCTGGATAGGGGGTGGTCGGTCCCCAGTCCTTTCTGTGGGGTTTCGCGCCAGAGCGGGAGCTAAGTGCACTGCACTGGAGTAAACCAGTTTATGCAAGAAGGGCACCAAGTGTGCCCTTCAAAGCAGTCTGGTGGCACTCGGAAGAACACTCACTTTAGCCCAGAGACACCTAATTCTAAAGAAGAGGTGGGTGACTACACCTCTCCTCTACAGGAAATCCTTTGTTCTGTCTTCCTCATCTCACGTCAGCCTCACCAGCAGGAGGGCAGAACAGTGTCTGGGGTCAGCAGCAGCATTGGCTTGCACGCAGACCCTGCAAGGCTACAAAGGTAGACATGGTGGTCCTCGGAGGAGCCCCCTCAGTACATGGTATCATGCAACTAATACTGAAATCGGTATAGTTGCATGATTCAAACAAAATTGATACCAAACATGACCAGGTTTGGGGAAGCCATTATGTAGTTGCACATCTCGAGTTTGCCAGTGTCCACTACATACCTTAACATGGCTTCCACGCACCTACAAAAACCAAGACTGGAATCTGGGGCTTATAAGGGAACCTCTGCTCATGCAGAGGCCCCCTCACCCTTAGAAACATATACCCTGCCCTTGGAATGAAGAAGTGCCTACTATAGAGGTAACTAATTTTAAGTGCAGTGACCGGTTTATAAGGTAAACCTTATATCTTGAGTGAAAGGTGCATGCACCATTTCATGCATGCTGCAATTGCATACCTGCAGATACAGTTTGATTGGGCTCCCATAGGTGGCATAATTGGTACACCCCTGGCGTACCAATGCCCTGGGTACCATAGTACCATATACTAGGGACTTACAGTTTGCCAATTATGGGGTGTACAAAGTACTTACCTGTCAATTTAGGGGAGAGAGCACCAACACTGGGGACCTGGTTAGCAGGATACCAATGTACTGCAGGCTAAAAAGCTGACACCAGGCAAAAAATGGGGGCTACTGTGTCAGAAAGATTCTACTTTTCTATACTAATTTTGTTAGCAAAAATGTCCAAATTGTTGTTTCATTTGCTTGTACTCTAGATATGGTGTTATCAGACCTGAAAGAGGATTTTGTCATAATGTGGGGAGGAGATTTTAATCTTAGATTATTCCCATTACGTTTGCAACCTTTCACATTTGGACCACAATCCATGTGGCATCAAAATGAATAGGCAGCTGAAGACCCATGGCCTCATACTCAGCATCAATTTAGCTGCTAAAGTTGCTTTAAATCAGGTAACGTACATAGGCGGAGGAGTTGGGTCTCCAATTGATTTTATTGCACTATCCAAGACATGGGCTATAAAGGTGTGTACGTTTCAGATTTTAAAGAGTGTTATGAGTGATCTTAACCACTAGCTCTAAGCCTCAGCCTAGAGCTGCCTTTGGTGACTTTTAACAAGGTGATTTACCCGATTGAATACACAGGAAATTGAGGTTTACACCACAAATGGTGGGATGTTGAACCAAAGGCATTTTTAGCACAGCTCATGGAGAACAAGAGGGAGCACTTTGAGTAATAGGGGCCTTCTCTGAAATTTGCAAGAAGGCAACTTCGCAATTAATGGCATCTAAACAACACCATACCCAGAGGCACATCAAATAGTTTGATAAAACATGCTCACAAGCTCATAACCTCATACAAGCTCTTAAACGTTTGCCAAGGGTTCTGGCAGAAATTATAAACGGTAGAAATCTATATAAAGAAGGTAGCAAGTTAAGGAAAGAGGAGTTCAGAAGGTATGCTTGGGAGCATTTGACTGCTGCCTGTGCTGGGAATGGCGCGTCCCAATTTTGGAAGGTAGTTAATGCACCTTTCTTTTCAAGCAGTTCTACTATAAGCATAGATGTAACCATTCCTAAGCATGTTTAGGTCAAACATTTCACAAATCTGTATGAGTCGAATGAACCGGTATGCACTTAGCACAGTATTACTGAAGATCAATCTAGTCCAGAATAGCTAATAATTTCCCTTGGGAATGTCACCTCAGATTGAATAGATGCCCAAGCAATAGAGCAGCGGGACCAGACGAGGTCTCTTTTGACGTTTTTAAGGATAATTTTACATTTTGGGTCCCAGTTCCCAATGAATGTGCTCTAGAGTGTGAGCTTAGTTGCTCCACCCCCCAAAATATTGGTCCAGGGCAATTATTGTCCCAATTTTCAAAAAGGGGGATAGGAGTGATCTCCGTTATCATCAGCCAATATCATTAATCGATTCCACAGCCAAAGTATTGGGCAGAGTTCTACAGGATCAACTTAATCTCTGGGCAAATGAGACCAGCATCTTAACATCTGCTCAGTACAGTATCAGACAGGTCCTGGGGACTGCTGACCAGTGTCTGAACCTCCATTTAGTAATGAGTAAAAATGTAGTTGCCCAAGAAGGATGTCTCTTTTTACCTTTTATGGACCTTAGTCTAGCTTTTGACAATGCTATATGATAATAAACAAGGGTGTGAATCTAAAGACTGTTCACTTACTCTCCCAGCTGCATGTGGATGGAGAAGGCAGCATAACGTTTGGGACAATTGGGGAGTGCACGCCACATATAAAGATTAGAAAAGGGGTTAGGCAAGGCTGTGTGCTGGCCCCATTCGTTTTAGTTTTTATATCAATGATTTAGATGATTTTTTGATTGATAGCCGATCCTCCCAGGATAGAGACCCGATTGTCACCAGCACTCATGCACACTGATGATTGTGTTCTCATGGCCAGAAAGGGGAAGGGACTCCAGAAGCTTTAGATAGTTTTGTGTTTTTTTATGTCTGAATTAGGCCTCTCTATGAACAAAGCAAAATCCTTTGCCATGGTATGTGGTCACCCTCGGAGTAGGTTCACTCCTTTTCATATTGGTGGTACTGCTCTCTAGTGTGTATCCACATGAACCTATCTGGAGGTTCCATTTGACAGAATGAATACTTGGAGGCACTCAAGGAGTATGAGGGTAATGCAATTTGAACAAGTCACATTTTCTCTATTTAAATTTGCTACCACGTTAGGGTCTATTGGTCAGATGCATCAAGGCATTTGGGATGCGTCATCCCAGATGCAAAAATCGCAAATTGCATTTGCATTTAAAGAATCGCAAATTGCGATTCCTTAAATGCACTGATTTGCGATTCCTTAAATGCACTGCAAGATGCCATTTTGAATAGCGGTTTCGCTATTAGGGTCTGCTATTTACCGAAAAATAATGCCAGGTGGTAAATAGCGAAAACTTTGAAAAATGCATTAAAGTGCATTTTTTAAAGTTGCATGTTACACAAACACATGCCCTTGGGACATGTGTGTGTGCGCAACATTGTAGTGTATTGTATTGTATATTAGATTTCTATAGCGCCTTATCACCCAGGGGTCATCAATTTCAGGGGTGCAACAGGGTGTCCTTTTGGCACCCTTGCACCCTTGAAATTGCATTCGCAATTTGCGAGTTCCTATTGTGTACTCGCAAATTGCACATGCAATTCCCATTAATTTCTATGGGCCTGTAGGCCCATAGGAATAAATGGGAAGCCATTCCTTAATTGCGACTGCGCAATTAAGGAATATTTGGGAATTGCTGTTTTTTAAGCGATTCCTACATGCATAGGCTTTGCAATTCCTTATTTGCGATTCCCTAATAATCGCAATTAAGGAATCGCAAAAGCCTACATTGATGCATGTGCCCCTATGCCCTTAGACGGTGCCATTAAAATATACAAAGCCAAACTTATATCGATTGCATCCTACACATTCATTACTCCCAGCTGCAAACTAGTGAAAATAGGTTTCTGCAAAGACTACAGTCACTCTCCAGTGGTGTCCCATTTATAATATCACTCTTGGAACTAGAACTCCAGCATCTGGGATACGTAGTAAGGTAGTAAGGTTGGCACCTACTATGTTGTGGCTGTCAGGCTGGTCCAGGTCTGAAGCAGCACGACACAAACAGGGATCACTAATTGCGTAAACCAGTCAGGGGCCCATAAAATAAAAATTGCTCATGTGTGTTAAAGACGTTTGCGAGCGATCTACAGGCTGGAGCTGTTTGAAAATCCGTTGTATATTTACCAACTGGCCAAACCTTTTTTAGCTGCTTGGGTATTTTTAGGGTTAAGGGGGTATTAAGGTTTTGGGGTGCAGGAGATATTTTTAGGGTTCAGGGTGAGTTAGGTTTTGGAGTGCAGGGGGTATTATTAGGGTTCGATTTGGGTTTAAGGTGATTTTATTTTAGGGTTTACGGGTATTTAATTTTTGGGGAACATGAGCATTTTTAGGGTTTAGGTTGGATTTGGGTTTGGTGGTGCAGGAGATATTTTTAGGGTTCAGGGTGAGTTTAGATTTTGGGGTACAGGGTGTTTTATTAGGGTTCAGGGAGGGTTTGGGTTATGGGGTACTAGGGTATTTTTAGGGTTTAGGGGGTATTTAGTGTTTGGGGTATAGGGGCATTTTTAGGGTTTAGGTTGGGTATGGGTTTTGGGGTGCAGGAGATATTTTTAATGTTCTGGGTGAGTTTAGGTTTTGGGGTGCAGGGGGTAATTTATGGGTTCAAGATGGATTTGGGTTTTGGGGTGCTGAGGAATTTTTTATGGTTTCGGGGGTATTAAGGTTTTGGGGTACAGTGCATTTTAGGGTTTTGGGGTAAAGGAGGTATTTTTAAGGTTGAGGGTGGATTTTAGGTTTTGGGGTGCAGGGGTATTTTTAGGGGTCAGGGTGGGTTTAGGCTTTGGGGTGCAGGGGTATTTTTAGGGTTAAGGGTTTGGGGCTACAGGTGAATTTGAAGGGGTATTAGGGTAAAGGAGTTTTTATGGGGTAAGGGTGGATTAGGATTTTGGGGTGCAGGGGTATTTTAAGGGATTAGGGTGGGTTTAGTTTTTAGGGTGTAAAGGGTTAATTAAAATATATATATTTATACTGACTCGCCTCGTATTTAGAAGAAAAGAGAAAGCACTTTCAGGAGCGGGTTCACAGTTTTATTTCAAAAACCCACAGCGACCAGACTCGTTTCGGTGTTTTGCCTTTTTCGATGGACGAGGTGAGTCAGAGCTTCAATTTACTGCGGAAGGCACCGTCCGCGAAAGCACCCGTTCTTTGAGTGCGCGAAGTATGTGCAAACCGAGGTAGCTTCAATATATATATATATATATATATATATATATATATATATATATATATATATATATATATATATATATATATATATGTTATTCAAGTTTGGAGCACACAAGGGTATTGTAGTCCTTTTGATCCACCCAGCATGACGCGTTTCGTCTAACTGACTTCTTCAGATGCTGTTCGGTGTGTAAGGAAACCAAGATTTCATGGTTCATTTTAAAAGCAGATTTGGGCTCCGCCTGTGTGATCTTCAGCGAGGAGGGACTATCGTAGCACAGTAGTCCCTCAGTGTTTCTTGCCGCCATCTTGGAGTGCATGCCTCTGTGTTACTCACTGCCATAGTTGTGGTTTGTGGCGATTTTAGTTCTTGTGAGTGCACTTTCATGCTTTGTTAGGAAAAGGCATCTCACTCCAACCATGTAGTCGCTGAGAGGTTGATTATGGAGCCATGCTTTTTTGTACCCATACATCTGCCGCTTGGTAATATGCCGAATCTGAGAGTGCTGATATAAGTAAACAACACTCCGCCATGTCGTCATGTCCAACTCTCCGTTAGCAGATACTTCATATGTTTGGCAGCGGCGGTTCAGGCAGAATTTTTCTTAACGATAAAATACAACTTCCACTGTTCTGCCGAACACTCCTGATGGGTGCTTCCTTCGTGCAAGTGGCATGCACGTGAAATAGGTTATTCAAGTTTGGAGCACACAAGGGTATTGTAGTCCTTTTGATCCACCCAGCATGACGCGTTTCATCTAACTGACTTCTTCAGATGCTGTTCGGTGTGTAAGGAAACCAAGATTTCACGGTTCATTTTAAAAGCAGATTTGGGCTCCGCCTGTGTGATCTTCAGCGAGGAGGGACTATCGTAGCACAGTAGTCCCTCAGTGTTTCTTGCCGCCATCTTGGAGTGCATGCCTCTGTGTTACTCACTGCCATAGTTGTGGTTTGTGGCGATTTTAGTTCTTGTGAGTGCACTTTCATGCTTTGTTAGGAAAAGGCATCTCACTCCAACCATGTAGTCGCTGAGAGGTTGATTATGGAGCCATGCTTTTTTGTACCCATACATCTGCCGCTTGGTAATATGCCGAATCTGAGAGTGCTGATATAAGTAAACAACACTCCGCCATGTCGTCATGTCCAACTCTCCGTTAGCAGATACTTCATATGTTTGGCAGCGGCGGTTCAGGCAGAATTTTTCTTAACAATAAAATACAACTTCCACTGTTCTGCCGAACACTCCTGATGGGTGCTTCCTTCGTGCAAGTGGCATGCACGTGAAATAGGTTATTCAAGTTTGGAGCACACAAGGGTATTGTAGTCCTTTTGATCCACCCAGCATGACGCGTTTCGTCTAACTGACTTCTTCAGATGCTGTTCGGTGTGTAAGGAAACCAAGATTTCATGGTTCATTTTAAAAGCAGATTTGGGCTCCGCCTGTGTGATCTTCAGCGAGGAGGGACTATCGTAGCACAGTAGTCCCTCAGTGTTTCTTGCCGCCATCTTGGAGTGCATGCCTCTGTGTTACTCACTGCCATAGTTGTGGTTTGTGGCGATTTTAGTTCTTGTGAGTGCACTTTCATGCTTTGTTAGGAAAAGGCATCTCACTCCAACCATGTAGTCGCTGAGAGGTTGATTATGGAGCCATGCTTTTTTGTACCCATACATCTGCCGCTTGGTAATATGCCGAATCTGAGAGTGCTGATATAAGTAAACAACACTCCGCCATGTCGTCATGTCCAACTCTCCGTTAGCAGATACTTCATATGTTTGGCAGCGGCGGTTCAGGCAGAATTTTTCTTAACGATAAAATACAACTTCCACTGTTCTGCCGAACACTCCTGATGGGTGCTTCCTTCGTGCAAGTGGCATGCACGTGAAATAGGTTATTCAAGTTTGGAGCACACAAGGGTATTGTAGTCCTTTTGATCCACCCAGCATGACGCGTTTCGTCTAACTGACTTCTTCAGATGCTGTTCGGTGTGTAAGGAAACCAAGATTTCATGGTTCATTTTAAAAGCAGATTTGGGCTCCGCCTGTGTGATCTTCAGCGAGGAGGGACTATCGTAGCACAGTAGTCCCTCAGTGTTTCTTGCCGCCATCTTGGAGTGCATGCCTCTGTGTTACTCACTGCCATAGTTGTGGTTTGTGGCGATTTTAGTTCTTGTGAGTGCACTTTCATGCTTTGTTAGGAAAAGGCATCTCACTCCAACCATGTAGTCGCTGAGAGGTTGATTATGGAGCCATGCTTTTTTGTACCCATACATCTGCCGCTTGGTAATATGCCGAATCTGAGAGTGCTGATATAAGTAAACAACACTCCGCCATGTCGTCATGTCCAACTCTCCGTTAGCAGATACTTCATATGTTTGGCAGCGGCGGTTCAGGCAGAATTTTTCTTAACGATAAAATACAACTTCCACTGTTCTGCCGAACACTCCTGATGGGTGCTTCCTTCGTGCAAGTGGCATGCACGTGAAATAGGTTATTCAAGTTTGGAGCACACAAGGGTATTGTAGTCCTTTTGATCCACCCAGCATGACACGTTTCGTCTAACTGACTTCTTCAGATGCTGTTCGGTGTGTAAGGAAACCAAGATTTCATGGTTCATTTTAAAAGCAGATTTGGGCTCCGCCTGTGTGATCTTCAGCGAGGAGGGACTATCGTAGCACAGTAGTCCCTCAGTGTTTCTTGCCGCCATCTTGGAGTGCATGCCTCTGTGTTACTCACTGCCATAGTTGTGGTTTGTGGCGATTTTAGTTCTTGTGAGTGCACTTTCATGCTTTGTTAGGAAAAGGCATCTCACTCCAACCATGTAGTCGCTGAGAGGTTGATTATGGAGCCATGCTTTTTTGTACCCATACATCTGCCGCTTGGTAATATGCCGAATCTGAGAGTGCTGATATAAGTAAACAACACTCCGCCATGTCGTCATGTCCAACTCTCCGTTAGCAGATACTTCATATGTTTGGCAGCGGCGGTTCAGGCAGAATTTTTCTTAACGATAAAATACAACTTCCACTGTTCTGCCGAACACTCCTGATGGGTGCTTCCTTCGTGCAAGTGGCATGCACGTGAAATAGGTTATTCAAGTTTGGAGCACACAAGGGTATTGTAGTCCTTTTGATCCACCCAGCATGACGCGTTTCGTCTAACTGACTTCTTCAGATGCTGTTCGGTGTGTAAGGAAACCAAGATTTCATGGTTCATTTTAAAAGCAGATTTGGGCTCCGCCTGTGTGATCTTCAGCGAGGAGGGACTATCGTAGCACAGTAGTCCCTCAGTGTTTCTTGCCGCCATCTTGGAGTGCATGCCTCTGTGTTACTCACTGCCATAGTTGTGGTTTGTGGCGATTTTAGTTCTTGTGAGTGCACTTTCATGCTTTGTTAGGAAAAGGCATCTCACTCCAACCATGTAGTCGCTGAGAGGTTGATTATGGAGCCATGCTTTTTTGTACCCATACATCTGCCGCTTGGTAATATGCCGAATCTGAGAGTGCTGATATAAGTAAACAACACTCCGCCATGTCGTCATGTCCAACTCTCCGTTAGCAGATACTTCATATGTTTGGCAGCGGCGGTTCAGGCAGAATTTTTCTTAACGATAAAATACAACTTCCACAGTTCTGCCGAACACTCCTGATGGGTGCTTCCTTCGTGCAAGTGGCATGCACGTGAAATAGGTTATTCAAGTTTGGAGCACACAAGGGTATTGTAGTCCTTTTGATCCACCCAGCATGACGCGTTTCGTCTAACTGACTTCTTCAGATGCTGTTCGGTGTGTAAGGAAACCAAGATTTCATGGTTCATTTTAAAAGCAGATTTGGGCTCCGCCTGTGTGATCTTCAGCGAGGAGGGACTATCGTAGCACAGTAGTCCCTCAGTGTTTCTTGCCGCCATCTTGGAGTGCATGCCTCTGTGTTACTCACTGCCATAGTTGTGGTTTGTGGCGATTTTAGTTCTTGTGAGTGCACTTTCATGCTTTGTTAGGAAAAGGCATCTCACTCCAACCATGTAGTCGCTGAGAGGTTGATTATGGAGCCATGCTTTTTTGTACCCATACATCTGCCGCTTGGTAATATGCCGAATCTGAGAGTGCTGATATAAGTAAACAACACTCCGCCATGTCGTCATGTCCAACTCTCCGTTAGCAGATACTTCATATGTTTGGCAGCGGCGGTTCAGGCAGAATTTTTCTTAACGATAAAATACAACTTCCACTGTTCTGCCGAACACTCCTGATGGGTGCTTCCTTCGTGCAAGTGGCATGCACGTGAAATAGGTTATTCAAGTTTGGAGCACACAAGGGTATTGTAGTCCTTTTGATCCACCCAGCATGACGCGTTTCGTCTAACTGACTTCTTCAGATGCTGTTCGGTGTGTAAGGAAACCAAGATTTCATGGTTCATTTTAAAAGCAGATTTGGGCTCCGCCTGTGTGATCTTCAGCGAGGAGGGACTATCGTAGCACAGTAGTCCCTCAGTGTTTCTTGCCGCCATCTTGGAGTGCATGCCTCTGTGTTACTCACTGCCATAGTTGTGGTTTGTGGCGATTTTAGTTCTTGTGAGTGCACTTTCATGCTTTGTTAGGAAAAGGCATCTCACTCCAACCATGTAGTCGCTGAGAGGTTGATTATGGAGCCATGCTTTTTTGTACCCATACATCTGCCGCTTGGTAATATGCCGAATCTGAGAGTGCTGATATAAGTAAACAACACTCCGCCATGTCGTCATGTCCAACTCTCCGTTAGCAGATACTTCATATGTTTGGCAGCGGCGGTTCAGGCAGAATTTTTCTTAACGATAAAATACAACTTCCACAGTTCTGCCGAACACTCCTGATGGGTGCTTCCTTCGTGCAAGTGGCATGCACGTGAAATAGGTTATTCAAGTTTGGAGCACACAAGGGTATTGTAGTCCTTTTGATCCACCCAGCATGACGCGTTTCGTCTAACTGACTTCTTCAGATGCTGTTCGGTGTGTAAGGAAACCAAGATTTCATGGTTCATTTTAAAAGCAGATTTGGGCTCCGCCTGTGTGATCTTCAGCGAGGAGGGACTATCGTAGCACAGTAGTCCCTCAGTGTTTCTTGCCGCCATCTTGAAGTGCATGCCTCTGTGTTACTCACTGCCATAGTTGTGGTTTGTGGCGATTTTAGTTCTTGTGAGTGCACTTTCATGCTTTGTTAGGAAAAGGCATCTCACTCCAACCATGTAGTCGCTGAGAGGTTGATTATGGAGCCATGCTTTTTTGTACCCATACATCTGCCGCTTGGTAATATGCCGAATCTGATCAAAAGGACTACAATATCCTTGTGTGTTCCAAACTTGAATAACCTATTTCACGTGCATGCCACTTGCACGAAGGAAGCACCCATCAGGAGTGTTCGGCAGAACAGTGGAAGTTGTATTTTATCGTTAAGAAAAATTCTGCCTGAACCGCCGCTGCCAAACATATGAAGTATCTCCTAACGGAGAGTTGGACATGACGACATGGCGGAGTGTTGTTTACTTATATCAGCACTCTCAGATTCGGCATATTACCAAGTGGCAGATGTATGGGTACAAAAAAGCATGGCTCCATAATCAACCTCTCAGCGACTACATGGTTGGAGTGAGATGCCTTTTCCTAACAAAGCATGAAAGTGCACTCACAAGAACTAAAATCGCCACAAACCACAACTATGGCAGTGAGTAACACAGAGGCATGCACTCCAAGATGGCGGCAAGAAACACTGAGGGACTACTGTGCTACGATAGTCCCTCCTCGCTGAAGATCACACAGGCGGAGCCCAAATCTGCTTTTAAAATGAACCATGAAATCTTGGTTTCCTTACACACCGAACAGCATCTGAAGAAGTCAGTTAGACGAAACGCGTCATGCTGGGTGGATCAAAAGGACTACAATACCCTTGTGTGCTCCAAACTTGAATAACCTATTTCACGTGCATGCCACTTGCACGAAGGAAGCACCCATCAGGAGTGTTCGGCAGAACAGTGGAAGTTGTATTTTATCGTTAAGAAAAATTCTGCCTGAACCGCCGCTGCCAAACATATGAAGTATCTGCTAACGGAGAGTTGGACATGACGACATGGCGGAGTGTTGTTTACTTATATCAGCACTCTCAGATTCGGCATATTACCAAGCGGCAGATGTATGGGTACAAAAAAGCATGGCTCCATAATCAACCTCTCAGCGACTACATGGTTGGAGTGAGATGCCTTTTCCTAACAAAGCATGAAAGTGCACTCACAAGAACTAAAATCGCCACAAACCACAACTATGGCAGTGAGTAACACAGAGGCATGCACTCCAAGATGGCGGCAAGAAACACTGAGGGACTACTGTGCTACGATAGTCCCTCCTCGCTGAAGATCACACAGGCGGAGCCCAGATCTGCTTTTAAAATGAACCATGAAATCTTGGTTTCCTTACACACCGAACAGCATCTGAAGAAGTCAGTTAGACGAAACGCGTCATGCTGGGTGGATCAAAAGGACTACAATACCCTTGTGTGCTCCAAACTTGAATAACCTATTTCACGTGCATGCCACTTGCACGAAGGAAGCACTCATCGGGAGTGTTCGGCAGATAAGTGGAAGTTGTATTTTATCGTTAAGAAAAATTCTGCCTGAACCGCCGCTGCCAAACATATAAAGTATCTGCTAACGGAGAGTTGGACATGACGACATGGCGGAGTGTTGTTTACTTATATCAGCACTCTCAGATTCGGCATATTACCAAGCGGCAGATGTATGGGTACAAAAAAGCATGGCTCCATAATCAACCTCTCAGCGACTACATGGTTGGAGTGAGATGCCTTTTCCTAACAAAGCATGAAAGTGCACTCACAAGAACTAAAATCGCCACAAACCACAACTATGGCAGTGAGTAACACAGAGGCATGCACTCCAAGATGGCGGCAAGAAACACTGAGGGACTACTGTGCTACGATAGTCCCTCCTCGCTGAAGATCACACAGGCGAAGCCCAAATCTGCTTTTAAAATGAACCATGAAATCTTGGTTTCCTTACACACCGAACAGCATCTGAAGAAGTCAGTTAGACGAAACGCGTCATGCTGGGTGGATCAAAAGGACTACAATACCCTTGTGTGCTCCAAACTTGAATAACCTATTTCACGTGCATGCCACTTGCACGAAGGAAGCACCCATCAGGAGTGTTCGGCAGAACAGTGGAAGTTGTATTTTATATATATATATATATATATATATATATATATATATATATATATATATAGATAAAATATGTGTGTATATGTATATATATGAAAAGAATAATTTTTTGGGAAAAATGATATATTTAAAAAAACATATATACATGCATATATAATATACGCATATATATACATATTTATATGTATCCAAGTAATTCCTCCAACCTCCACGCAGCGTGGCGAAAGAAGAAGACGGACCCCACGGCTTCAGGCAAGATGTTGATTTTATTGTTAGAAACCTTTCAAGCGACGCGTTTCGAGTAACAAGTACTCTTGATCATTTATATATATATATATATATATATATATATATATATATATATATATATATGTATATATATATATATATTTGTTAAGTACTTTTAGTAAGTTTATGCCTTCACCATGGATGCCTTTGCGTTGTAATGGCATGTGTGGTAGAGTAATATGCGGGATAAAGATAAAGAAGTTCTTATCTGATCCTCTCTAGAGACACCAGTGAACGTTAAAGGGAAGATGTGAAGAGAAAGAATAATGCATGATGATGCATCAAATGGTTTGAACAGATTAGAGGTGGGAGAGCCTAGAATTTAACAGGAAGAGTGGAGCCAAGGGTTGGCTTCAGCTGTAAGAGCCCATTCACAAGTGTTGTCATGTAAAGCATGCAACAAACACATAAGAATATGATAACATGAATTCAAAAGTAGAAAAAGTCATTCTTTTACACTCAGAAGTATTTCACCTTAGTATATTAGATTGTATCTCTGAATTGAGAAGTATTTATATAAAAGTTATTGAACATGAAATAAGTAATATTCCTGCCACCCTCTGATAATAATTCATGAGTGAACTAAGAGGCAAGTCAGTTATCATGTGTACCCTATATGTTGCCTAGATTCTTACTGTAGATGGATCAGAATTATAGGCTATTAAATCAAACAAACACAATGTTTTTGTATAGCGTGCATCATGAACTTACTTATTTGAAGGTGTTCTCATATATGACAATTTACAAAATCGATGCCTCGTGAAATAAAGTATTTAAGTATTTGCCTTGGATCACACAATTTGGTCAAGCAGGGAACCAGGATTGAGCTTAGGTTTTCTAGTTTGACACTGTGCAGGTTAATCACTATATGGTATATTTTCAAAGATGATGACATTTGAGACTGGGTGACAGGCAGAATCAACATTTTATTTTTGGCCAGTTTCACATAGCACAAACATTGCCCAAGGACATAGGAGCATATCACATCAGAGAAAGACTACCTACTACATTATGTTTTATTTGGCACAGGAAGTTTTACAGAATGCTGAGCCAAGGCCTGTATTCAAACCTGTCTTCCATTATTACATGGTGAGCAGCTGTAGCCAATATCTGACATCCCCTTGTAGGAAGGCTCGGCTCATTTTGGGCTCCAAGTTCCAAGAGGACCTCGTGCTGACCCAGAGCCAGGCATCTGGTTCGAGGTTTCAGTAGCTCGCCCATCTCTAGAACACATAAAGTAAAGTTGGTGGAGGGGAATGGTAGGAAGAGAAGGATATAGGGAATAAGAAAGAGAGGAATTGAAAACTAAAAGGCAAATAGAGTATAATGGCAAATAGAGTATAATGAAGACAGAGGAAAAAATTAAATCAGGGTAATGAGGTGTAGAAGATGGCGCTGAAAGGAGATGAGAGGGAAGAATGAAAGAGGATAAAGTGAAGCGAGGACGTGAGGTAAGGGGAGAGAATGAGGAAATAACAGTACAGAGAGGATAATAGAAAAAAAGAACTGAAGAGGAACAGGAGAACGGGAAAGGGAATAAACAAGTGGACTGACAGAGAAGGACAGGAGATGGGAATGAGAGTCGGGAAAAGGGCGAAATGGAGAAAGGATAGGAGAAAGGGAGAAATGGCGGTAACTGTAGGAAATAACAGAGGGAAGAGGAAGTTAGAAGGGGGATAAGGAGGGGAAAAGGTGAAATGGGTGGAGTGGAAGCAGAGAGATGGAGAGGGCGAGGCAAGACAGGAATGGCGCACTACAACGGTGACATTTTTTTTTTTTTTTTGTATGTTCTTATATAGCGCTCAACTACCCGGAGGCATCTCGGCGCTTGCCTTGGGAACCCGTCCTGGCTTTTCCCTGTGAGATAGCCCCTAACTGGGCATCCCCAAGGTGAAAGCCAGGCATCCCGCCGCGGGGGGCCGTTGTGGAGATTAAGCAAGCTTAATGCCCAGAGTTGCAGAGTGTGAACCCATGATTAGGTCAGGCACCGAAGCGAGAATTATCGAGTCCGTGGACATTTGCGCTCAAGACCCTGCCGCGTCGGGAATTGAACCCTGGTCCCGGGTCTGACCTCTGCTTCAGGGTCTGCCTGCTCTAACCAGTGAGCCACACTTCTCCACTGAAATATGAGAGTGAAGGAGGCAGAAGCGAGAGGAAGAAGACACATGAGTAAAGGAAGGAGAGGATGGCATTGAGATCAGAAATGGAATCGACATGGGCGAAATGGGAGTGTTGTTGTGGAAGCAGTAGAAGAGGACTTCTCAACGTGGTCTGCAGCATGATGGAACAGGAGACTAAAAGACTGGCAGCTTGCATGGCTGTGGAAAACCATGGGAAGTATATTCAAGCCCTCGATATTGGTAGTGGTTATACAATAGCCCATGCAATTAACAGACGATGTTAAAGGGTTAAGCAAAAAAAAAAAAAAACTAAATGTAGTATGTGTTCCCACTATTCAGGCATGCCAGTTGATTTTACAAAATCGACTAATTCTAAGCGACCTGGACATAGAAGAGTATAATGTTGCTATTGATGGGCTGATGAGGTGGACTCAGACCTCAATCTTATTAAGCATGGTAAAGTCTGATTGGCACAAGAGAAGATAGCAAAACCTTTAAGTGTCATTGCTTACTACAGAAGAGATTCCCAAAGTTGGAGGGATCGGTGGAAAAAGAGCATTCAAATGTAAATCATTCCGATGACCAAGGTACCAGCGGCGGCTCCTTCGCTACGGCAAAGGAGGTTCGCCACACTGCTCTCTGAGCAGTGAAAAAACAAAAAATAAAATGATAATGACATGATGTTATTATCATTTTATTTTTCCTCACTGGCTCAGTTCGGTTGCATTTTAAGTGCGGGCGGGGCTGGGCAGTTGTCACAGCCAGCAGGGGAAGGAGTGGTGGGCACTTTCTAAGTGTGCATGACAGTTTGGTTGGCTGTCTTGGGCCGGCCAAACAGTCATGCGCATTTAGCACCGGGCGGTATTGCACAGCCTGGGTGGAGAACATGCACTGGCTGCCACTCCATGTCTGTGCCCGAACCAGCGTGCTCAGACCAATCATGATGCTGCTGTCATGCTGGTGACAAGAGCGTCGTGATTGGCTACGGGAGTCTGGGAGCCTGTGTGCTTCCTGCCTCGTCTATAGAAGAAACGACGGAGGAGAGGCGGTAGCAGGTAAGTCATATTTTTTTTTTATACCCCTCCCCACTCCTGCCCCTCCGTCCTCTCCCCGGCACTAATTATTAGCAACTACTACTGCAAAGTATAACTGGCTAAAGCGCTTACCATCGAGTTCGGAGTAGTTGCTGAGCTGTTAGTATACCGGTCCATTTATGACAGATAAAGTACATTTCTTTCTAGAGAAAGTTCTGCAAATTACACACTTGGAGCACAGGGCAAAACAGCTATTAAAATGATTCTAGGTGTGGTAGACAGAGGCCTTTTTTTATCAGTGTGTGTTGCATGGAAGGCTGAGAATGATTCTGGCCGCTGAGTTGTGAATAGTCTACAGCCTCCTGGTGAGTGGTTTGTTGATCCTGGTGTAGAGGGTGTTCCCCTTGTCCAGATCTCTTAATACTGTGGGAATGCTCCCCTGGGGCAGTGGCCTCATCTGATGGTGGGTGCACTTACACCTCAGAGAAATTGGATGGTGACTCTCCTTGTCACAAAACGTGGGTGGGCCTGCGAACACGCACAACTGCCTATGAAAAACAAGCATTTGCAATGCAATAGGTCTTGAATTTACGAGAATTAAGCTATTTGCATTGTAAATCACAATGCCGTTTATTTTAAGGTTTTGATGACTAACACATAAATAAAAGGCATTGTTATTTACAATGCCAATAGCTCGTCCAACATCTCACGTGCCAGTGCAAATGTGCATGTATCTTGTATTATTTTGTCATTTACCAGCGTAGGATTTTCTAAATGTGCCAAATTATTTTTTATTAGTATCTTGGGTAGCACCAGCAGTTAAGCCATGCATGGCAAGTAGCAGCGTACAAATAAAATAATTTGCAGAAACCTTCAAAAAGCACCAGCTTCTAGGAGTCCGTTTTTTAAACTTAAAAAAAAAATAATAATAATACTGCCTGCTCCGTGGGGCAGCTGTGAAGTAATGGGTTACACTGAGAACCTGGTGTTATTAGGACAGTACTCAATGTTATTCATTGTATCTACTAGGGAACCATCAAGGGCTGAGAAGAGCTTGAAGCTATGAACATTAAGCAGAGACTTCCGCAGTCAGTGCATTAACCTACTGAGCAATGTTACAGCAGTCCTTGGGAGAGCACCCCTGGTTTGTCTCGCTGCTTTAGTATCCTTATAGTCATGAAAGGTGATGCCATTTGCTCAATATATCTGTGTAATTTCCTGTTCTTAATGTAGTTTTATGATGCAATTCTGTTTTAACGGTGAGTGGCTGCATTCCCTCCATTCCCTAACCCAATTAGGACTAGGTAATTTGCTATCCTAGAAGACATTTCAGCCACGCAGTCCCATTAAGGTCACCCCCTATGTTATTTCATGGGTCACATGGCGGCCATGTTGCTGGTTCTCTCACTAGCACCACCTCTACAGAAACCATTGTGCTTCCTCCCGTAGAACAGCTGACCACCACTAGGTATAACAGAACAAGATTCCTCCAGTGTACTTCACAGGCACTCTGGGTCACAAGTATCACACCATGCCCTTCCTAGTAGTGTCTCATGGTGTCACCATTCCTATGTCCAGAAGAGCCCTGCCGGCCTCAGGTTGTAATGCCCAACAGGGTTATATTGTGCCAGCTGTCGAAAGCTGTGCAGAGCTCGGCAGTCTCCAACACAGAGTGGCATCTGACCCATCCATCCGCTCCCTCGAGGTGATTGATTTGATTTGATTTGATTTTTTAATTTATACAGCGCACGAATGCCTGGAGGCGTCTTGGAGCTAGGGACAGAAGGACCAAATCGTTATAATGCCCATTACGCATCAAGTCTATTTGTGAAGAGCCAGGTCTTCAAAGCTTTCCTGAATGACATGTGCGATGTGCTACTCTTAATAGGACTTGGGAGGAGGTTACAGATTTTTGTTGTACCTACTAGGAAACTTCTTCCTCCCCATCGAACCTGCTTGAACTTAGGTATTTGCAGCAACATGGAATGAGAAGCTCCTGCCTGGCGTATACTATTTCAGATGCGTCTTCAGAAACTGCGGGCCAATGCCTTATAATGCTTTAAAGGCCAGGCATTGTGATTTAAAAATGATCCTTTTGGCCACTGGAAGCCACTGGAAGCCAATGTAAGCCTTCCAATCTATGGGCAACCGGCTCATGTCTGGGAATATCCAGCACCAATCTTGCTGCTGCATTCTGTAGTCTCTGTAGTTTCAGCAACAGTTGTGCCTGCACCCCAACATAAAAGCATTGCCGTGGTCTAATCTGGACAAAGCGAGCGCTGTGACTAATGTCTTCACTGCCTCACGAGGGATGAAAGGACGGATTTTCCTAATCATTCTTAAAATAGGCTAAACGGTAGACGTTAGCTTATTTATCTGAGCACTTAATGTAAGCTTGTCATCCAAGACAAACCCCAAGTTCCTAACCTTAGAGACTGGGATGGGACAATTGCCGGACTATCAGGCCACCATCTTGACGACCAAAAGGAAGGATTGGGGCCTAACAGCATAACTTCTATCTTTTCCCCGTTTAGCTTAAGACAGTTGGCCTGCATCCATTCATTTACCTGCCTCAAGCAGTGATTAAAACAATCAGCTGTCACTTCCAGGTCATTTGAAACTGACACCACCACCTGTGTGTCGTCAGCGTAAGAGATAGCAGAGAACCCACATTGTCTTATGATAGAAGCCAATGGCGCCACATATAAGTTAAAAAGTGTGGGGCTAAGGGAAGACCCCTGAGGTCCCCCCATGGCAGTTTGAATAGTTTGAAGGCAGCATCTCCCAATTCCACCGAAAAGGTTCTGTCAGCTAAATATGACGACAGGAGCTTCAGTGAGGACTCATTAAGCCCCATCTCTGCCAATCTACTAGCCAAAATCTCATGATTAATGGTGTCGAAGGCCGCCGAAAGATCTAACAAGATACAGGGGTATTGTGTCCATCTCAGCTCCTTTGTTAGCTAGATGGACTATGGCCAGCAATGCTTGACAGTCAGGGGGTGCCCACTGCATGCAGTCCTGCGGCCAACAGGTGAGAAGCGGTCGCTCCCTGCTCCTCCTGCACTGCTTACACAGCCTGCCTGCAATCAGATTGAAATCAGGGTATCGTAACGCTCTCCCCATTGCTTACTTGGTGCCAGGAAATCGTAGCGCTTTGACTTTATTTCCCTGCTTCACTGCGCTCGCATTGTGTAACTTGTGTGTTTTCTTTAAATTGCCAGATTTCACTACCTCACTGCGCTCGCATTGTGTAACGTGTGCTTTTTCATTTAAATTGCCAGATTGTATCGAGATCACTGCCCATAGCGTATTCCACCTCTGTGCCCCCAATCTCGCCCAGTTTCACTTCTACTATCGCTGCCATTTTGTTTGTTGTGCCTGCAGCCAGCCTCCCCACCCCGCTCCCGCCTCCCAGCTTGATCCCCCCTCCCACGGACTTTAAAGGCCTGCCCTGCCGGAAATAGCGCTGTGACCTCTCTCGCTGCTCCGTGAGAAGCGGTCGCTCCCTGCTCGTCCTGCACTGCTTACACAGCCTGCCTGCAATCAGATTGAAATCAGGGTATCGTAGCGCTCTCCCCATTGCTTGCTTGGTGCCAGGAAATCGTAGCGCTTTGACTTTATTTCCCTGCTTCACTGCGCTCGCATTGTGTAACTTGTGTGTTTTCTTTAAATTGCCAGATTTCACTACCTCACTGCACTCGCATTGTGTAACGTGTGCTTTTTCATGTAAATTGCCAGATTGTACCGAGATCACTGGCCATAGCGTATACCATCTCTGTGCCCCCAATCTCGCCCAGTTTCACTTCCACTATCGCTGCCATTTTGTTTGTTGTGCCTGCAGCCAGCCTCCCCACCCCGCTCCCGCCTCCCAGCTTGATCCTCCCTCCCACGGACTTTAAAGACCTGCCCCGCCGGAAATAGCGCTGTGACCTCTCTCGCTGCTCCGTGAGAAGCGGTCGTTCCCTGCTCGTCCTGCACTGCTTACACAGCCTGCCTGCAATCAGATTAAAATCAGGGTATCGTAGCGCTCTCCCCATTGCTTGCTTGGTGCCAGGAAATCGTAGCGCTTTGACTTTATTTCCCTGCTTCACGGCACTCGCATTGTGTAACTTATGTGTTTTCTTTAAATTGCCAGATTTCACTACCTCACTGCGCTCGCATTGTGTAACGTGTGCTTTTTCATTTAAATTGCCAGATTGTACCGAGATCACTGCCCATAGCGTATTCCACCTCTGTGCCCCCAATCTCGCCAAGTTTCACTTCTACTATCGCTGCCATTTTGTTTGTTGTGCCTGCAGCCAGCCTCCCCGCCCCGCTCCCGCCTCCCAGCTTGATCCTCCCTCGCTCCGCCCCCCCACTATCCACTTATGTCAGATGGACCTACGCGCAGCGTTTCACGCGCAGAGGTCGCGCCCCATGCGCGCCGAAGGTGCGCCAAAGGTAAGCCCGTCTACGCCCGTCCGCGCCTGGACCGCGCCCAGCACCAGACCCTTTGGCCCCCTCAAAGCGCACTCCTCCAGCATAACGTATTACGCCGCCACCCTCCTAGTCCTTAACCCCGGACGCACACCTCTATGCTGCGTAGCAGCCCCAGGACTCACCCATGGATCCTTCGCCTGCCACTCTTGCAAATTTACCAGCATCAAGACCCATACCACATCCACTAACCCCAAACACAGCTCCGACTCCAACCACCTGAAGTGCATCCTGCTGAACACCCACTCGGTCCACAGACACGCCACCGAACTCTGGGATCTACTCGACACTACATCACCGGACGTCGCCTTCCTTACTGAAACATGAATGAACGCATCATCAACACCCGACATCGTCATAGCCATCTCGGACAATTACAAGATTATCCGAAAAGACCGCACCAACCAAACAGGAGGAGGCATCGCCATCGTCCATAAGAACACCATCAAAATCACGACCTGCTCCGAAGATAACCTTACAACCGCTGAACACCTCCACTTCCAGGTCCACACCGACCCTAGAACCACACTCAGAGGCACCCTCATCTACAGGCCTCCAGGAACCCGTAAACAATTCAGCGAAGACATCACTGACTTCATCAGTCCACATGCCCTCGCCTCCGAGAACTACATTCTACTAGGAGACCTCAACTTCCACCTGGACAAGAAAAACGACAGCAACACCACCACCCTTCTTGACAACCTGGCCAATCTCGGCCTCAAACAACTTGTTGACACCCCCACCCATGTAGCTGGACATACGCTCGACCCAGTCTTCACCTCCAGCAAACACATCTCCTTCGATCGCACCACAGCTCTCCACTGGACGGACCACAGTTGTGTTCACTTCAGCTACAAAACCACCTCGACCCACAACCCCCCACAACCTATCCCCCGAAGAAAATGGAACAAAATCACCACCGACCAACTCCTCACATCGTTCAACCAAAACCCACCCGCCCTCTCATCGGACCCAAACCAAGCTGCCATCAAATTCAAACAATGGATCACTCACAGCACTGATGAATTAGCACCCTTGAAAAATCATCACACCAAACAAGACAGCAAAAAGGCCCCCTGGTTCAACGCTGACCTTAAGAAATCCAAAAAACTATGCCGCACTCCCGAGAAAACATGGAGAAAAAACCCAACCACCGACAACATGACCACCTTCAAGGCAGCCACCTGCAAACACCACCAGCTGATCTGAGCCACCAAGAAATCAGCACTCAAGAATCGACTCGACAGCAACGCCCATAACAGCAAGGAACTATTCAACATCGTCAAAGAATTCACCAACCCCACTGCAGCCTCAAATGACATCACTCCCTCCCAAGACCTCTGCGATTCGTTATCCTCCTTCTTCTACAACAAAATTGCCGACATACATAACAGCTTCGAAAACAGTTCCAACAAACAATCTTCTCCACCCCCCTGAGAACCTAAACCACCCTCTAACAACCTCAGCGCCTGGAACCCAATCACCACTGAAGACACCATCGGCCTCATGAATTCCATCCACTCTGGCTCGCCAACCGACCCATGTCCCCACCACATCTTCAACAAAGCAGACTCCATCATCGCACCCCATCTCCGTGATGTCATCAACTGCTCCTTCATCTCTGCCACCTTCCCAGAAAGCTGGAAACATGCCGAAGTCAGCGCCCTCCTGAAGAAACCCACAGCAGACCCCGCTGAATTTAAAAACTACCGCCCCATATCCCTCCTCCCATTCCCGGCCAAAGTCATTGAGAAAGCCGTCAATAGCCAACTCGCCGCCTTCCTTGAATCCAACAACTCCCTCGATCCCTCACAGTCCGGCTTTCGAGCCAAACACAACACTGAAACCGCCCTCATCGCAGCAACAAACGACATCCGAACACTACTGGACAACGGAGAAACAGTGGCCCTCATTCTACTCGACCTCTCCGCCGCCTTCGACACTGTTTGTCACAGCACACTCATACAACGCCTCAGCAACATCGGCATAAAAGGAAAAGCCTTGGACTGGATCATCTCGTTCCAAGCTGGGAGAACTCAGAGAGTCCGACTTCCCCCCCTTCAAATCAGAGGCCACCGAAGTCATCTGCGGTGTTCCACAAGGATCATCACTGAGTCCCACCCTCTTCAACGTTTATATGAGTCCACTCGCTTCCATCGCACCTCAACACAACCTAAACATCATCTCCTACGCTGACGACACCCAACTGATCCTTTCCCTCACCAAAGACCCCAACACCGGCAAAACCAATCTTCACGAAGGCATGAAAGAAGTAGCCGTATGGATGAAAGACAGCCGCCTTAAACTTAACTCAGACAAAACGGAAGTGCTCATCCTAGGATCAACCCCCTCTGCCTGGGACGACTCATGGTGGTCTTCGGATCTGGGCTCAGCACCCATACCCACTGACCACGCACGTAACCTTGGCTTCATCCTAGACTCTTCACTCTCAATGACCAATCAAGTCAACGCCGTCTCATCCTCCTGCTTCAACGTACTTCGTATGCTCAAAAAAATCTTCCACTGGATCCCCGCCGAGACAAGAAAGACTGTCACTCACGCACTGGTTACGAGTCGACTAGACTACGGAAACACCCTCTACGCCGGAATTACAGCCAAATTACAGAAAAAAACTCCAACGCATCCAAAACGCTTCAGCGAGACTCATTTTGGACATCCCTCGCCAAGATCACATTACCGGCCACCTAAAAGACCTCCACTGGCTTCCCGTCAACAAGAGAATAACATTCCGTCTCCTCACCCACGCACACAAGGCCCTCTACAAACTAGGGCCCGAATGCCTCAACACTCGACTATCCTTCTACACACCCACCCGCCAACTAAGATCATCCAATCAAGGCCTCGCCGCAGTTCCGCGTATCCAAAGATCCACCATGGGCGGTAGATCCTTCTCCTACTTGGCGGCCAAGACCTGGAACTCACTCCCCACTCACCTCCGCCTTACACAGAACCACGTCTCCTTCAGAAAAGAACTTAAAACCTGGCTATTCGATAAATAATGAACCCCCTCCCCAAGCGCCTTGAGACCCTCTGGGTGAGTAGTGCGCTATATAAATTCTTGACCTTGAACTTGAACTCAGAGGGGGGGGCGCCTGCATGCAGCCTTACCACCAGCTAGCGCTGAGGCAGACAGAAAGGGGAGAACCAGGGGGCATGCACTACAGGGCTAGTGGCGGGGCAGATACTCACCAGGGAAAGCGACCCCCGGGTAAGAATGCACGTGGTGCAGATAAAGCATGCTTGTGCCACCTAGAGAAACACGGCAAGGGAGGCGGCATGCTCCAAAGGGCTGGTGTCCGGCAGAGGTGGGGGCGAGAAACACCCACTTAGGCAAGCCCCTTCCTCCGTAAAAAAAAAGCACTGCGGTGCAGGACAGGTATGCCTGCTGCATGCATGCATGCACCCAGGAAGATAGGCGATTCAGGGGACATGCTCAAAGGGCTGGTGCCCGGGGTTGCTGGGTGGGAGAAACACCCACCAAGAAAGGAGACCCTCACCCCCCAGTAACAATGAATGGACGTGCAGGACAAGTATGGCCGCTGCATGCATGCACACAGCCGACAGCTCCCGGCAAGGGAGGGAACATGGTCAAGAAGCTAGCGTCGGGGGGAGACATTCACCAAAGTAAGCGAGCACCCATAGAAAGAATAATACTTTGGGAAAGCATGCCCACTGCAGGCGGCCGGCCGTGCCCAGCTCCCTCTCAGCAGGGCACATACCATGGAGACACACCAGGCAGAAGCCAGTACAGACATACTCCAATGCAAGAAATAAAAATCCAGACTACCCATGGAAAAAAAAATCAACACAGCCGCACAATTTGTGTCAGTTTACTACTGTGCGTACAGATTTGTACTAATTGCCTGGCACTGCTCAGGAGTTGTCGCCAACTCCCTGTCTGCGTAAAACAGCCACGGGGAAAAGGTGACTGGAAATGCACCCATGTACTGAGCTGTGCAACACTCGCCTCAGAAAAGGGAAAAAAACACCAGACCCAAAAGATGTACCTATAACATCTTTCCTCTCACAGTCCATTAACATTTCAGTTTTGTGCAAAGCGCCTCTTGTGAATCCACGCCCGGTCCCCAGTTAAGTTGCCCGAACATAGGAAGGGTTGCCCGGGCTCGCAGGGTCTCTCTCCCAGCTGCATCGCTTTTCTGGCTGAGCTGCAGCGAGAGAGTTTCTGCCTCCCCCTTCCTGAGATGTGTCAGACAATGAGGGGCAGGGGCACATTTTTGAGCTCCCAAATCCAGCCGTGCAGTTTGCTAGGTCGTGGTTTTACACACCAGCAGCGCGTATCCTCCCCCACTCTGAGGCGCCTTGGTTCCCACACTCCTAGGGAGGCACAACAAGAAGAAGTGCAGAACATGAGAACACAGCGCTACGTTCGCAGATCTGAGGCAGGGAGCCACGGAGCACTTTAGAAATTACAGTGTACTCAAGTGTGAATCTTTTATCCGCATTAAATCAGTGATGTAATAACACAGCCCAGTAGTAGACTTCAATGCGCTATAAACAAACAGAACATGCAGGGGGAAAAGCGCTTCACAAGTTTACTCTTAAAATCCCACCGAAGGGTTTGGGGGATGCAGGCTGTGGAGCCAAAGGTGAAGATAAAGGGGATGGGTGCTGGAGAGTATCATATCTGGGTGTTTCAGGAATACAGACACGAAACAGGGTTCAAAGAATGAAAGCGATCGAGGAAGGGGGAGTGTCAGGAAACAGAGCAATGAAGGAAGCAGGTATTTAACAATGGGGTGAATGGAATAAAAGGACGACATGGGAATACAAGCAATGCTCGCAGGAAGCCTCGCAACAGCTCCTGGGGTCGACCGGTGGCTGCGCACGCCGTGGCAAATTCCTCAGCACTGAAAGCGAAAGCACGCTGCCATGCACGCATAGGGACAAAATAATGCACGCATCTGTGCACAAAGATGGCGTCTGGCTGTCCACATTCGCATGCATTTTTTTGTCACTACGCGTGCATGTTTAGCTTTGCAGATGGCGGGAACAGCCATCTTTGTTCATTTGGACGCGCGTGCATTCAGCTTTGGCTGAATCGATTACAAAAGGTCCTCTCCATGGCGAGACCAGCGCATGCTCTGCTTTTGCCAGGCAAGACCTAAAAAGACTAAACCAAGCTCAACCCACAAAATGGTGACAGGTTTATCAGCATAATTGTGTGGTTTAGTATTGTTTTGGACCTTTTTTGTCTGGCAGTTGTAGTTGTAGTGGGAAAATGTCCTGGGCAAGGACTGAGTAATGTTCTGGAGCAAAGGAGCATTGCAGCGCCCTCAGTCTGCAATGGAGAGAAATTGTGCTCAGAGGGAGCAGACAGGGCGGGATGTGAGAACTGCAGGAGCCTCAAGGGATGCGTCACTGCAGGAGACTTATGGAAGGGGGCACTGCGGGAGTCAGTGGAAACATGGTGATAATAAATTCCACAATGGAGGGATTAAGACGTGCATCAGTCAGGAGCAAGGCAGAGTAGAGCGTTTCAAAATATTGGAGGAAGGGCGTTCTGCAGGAAGATGGGCAGAGGAGGCACTGTGGGAGCATGGGGCAAGGACAGCTGCAGGAGCATGGAGGGAGTGCGTGGTGCAGAATCCTGGAGCATACCTCTCAACCTTGTCAGTCTGCAATTCTACGATTTATTTTTGTAACATTTTTTATTGCCATTTATCATAATTGCACATAGACAGATACAATCATTAAATTCCATTAGTCTCTTCCTTGTGTTACAAAGTGTTTCTCAGGGGGTATACCCTTGCCGTCCCACCTGTTCGGTCATATCATCTACTACACCAATCAGAAAACATTACTTCCATTTTATAAACAGTGATATCAAACCTTTCTGTATACTAAACATTAATAAAGTTCTAGATTCTACAATATATGTTCCTAGGTTCTCTATGCATATTTGGTGGTGCCATCTATTTCAATTAGGAGCTCCAGCAGAGAGACCAGCTGATGGTGCCGTTTTTTCTTCCTTTGCTTGAAAAAAGGAACAAGAAATGAATCCCTTAACTTGAACTGCTAACAAATACACCCATGGTGACCTGGAATCTTACAGGATCTAAGGACCATCGAATTGTAGTGCGGGCAATACTGGATATGGGGGAGGGGCAGTGGGATGAAATAGCCCTCAGTTTGTTATCTTCTACCATCCAAGCAGCTTGATCAACCACTAACCCCCATCCCAGTCCCTTTGGTGCATTGACGAATTAGAAATTCAATTGGATTGCAACCCATACACAACCTGATGGCCAATGCTGCACGGGACGTGTTTCTGGTAACAAACAATCCTACAAGATTAGGTCCGGGGTAATTGGAACACCAAACCCTCTTTCGTCAATGAATAATACACTCAAAAATCTTACTAAGAAACAGGAGAGATACTTTAAAATGTTTATTTTAAAATCCTACTCTGGAGCATAAACTATGAAATGTAACACACAGAATTAAAAAAAACGAATGCTGCAATGCATGTCCTAATCACTGAAAACAGAAAGAACATTTATATTCTGGTTAGCAAATTCTTAACTTCATAACACAGTAAAAATATTTTTAGGTGTTAAGCTCTATTTTAGCTGAAGAATTAAATTGCAAGTCTGCTGTTCAAGTTTCTTATGATAAATCGCACAGCAGTCCTGCTCTCGTTAAGAAAATAGAAACTCAGGAATGAAAAACAATGCTAGACTAAAGGCCACTTCTTTGCATTCCTTCTGGAAGTGTCACCTCTGACTGAGGCTGGTTGCCACTGCAAACAGGTGTGACCTCTGGCTTGATAATACTAGCGCGAAGGCCCTCTACCTTATGGTCAGATACCTGAGTTTTTATCGTATCTAATCGCCATTTTATCTTATATTCATATAACACACTTGCAGACACAATATAGTAGCAACAAGACTAAACAAACATGGCAATAAATGTGTCATCTCGTTTCGCATATTGATTATATGCTTCAATACCGGCGCGACCGGCACAGGTAAGAGCGGTGAGGCGTGCCATAGTGGAGGTGGGAGTGTACAGATGACGGGATAGGTAAAATCAAATAAAACAAGCAATGGCGAGCTGTAAGTCCAATATAAGATAATAATAGTCTCACGACAGGTATCGAATGTGCTGCCTCAGGAGTGACCTAAAAACTAAAATACAAAGAGTGTCAACTCCTCCAGACAGAGCAGAGGATAAATGTCAAAAACTAACATATTAAACATATAAGAATTACTGGGATAGTGAGTGTCACCAGCAACTGCCTCATCAGAGAGTAAGAAATAACAAGAGTTTGAGCTATTGGCATTGAAAATGACAATGCCTCTTATTTTTGCGTTTTGAAAAGCTGCAAGCGCCATTTAAACACGCATTTTGTAATTAAATCCCTTACTTACAAGAAGCAAGGCTGGCAGTAAAAGAGGCGCGATTTTGCCAAGCTTGCTTCTCGTAAGCCATGAACATAAGTACAAAACGTGTGTTTTAACAAAGCCAACAGCTCAAACTCTTGCAAATGCAAGACCTATTGCATATAGGATTAATATAAGTTAAGAGGTGTGGGGCAGTGAATGAGTGCAGGGAGAATATTGTGAGTCCTCTTTGTGCAGGGTGAGTGAGGCATGAATGAAGGACTATGGGCATGTGAATTGAGGAAGCATTCGTATTCGTTTAACCTATAACATAACACATTGTGAGACGATAACAAAGGCTTGTTTAGAATCTGAAGAACAAGGGGTGAGGAGGGGGTATAAGGCAACCTTGAGTTTTGCTAATGCTGCATCCACGCATTCTCTTCACCCAGCAATGACTCCGAACATGCCAGAGCCCCAGATATCCACCTAGGGCAGCATATATAAACAAACACTGACCAAGCCAAGTGGTCTTGCATTGGCTGCAAGCCTTTTGGCTTCGTTAATGCTCGTTTTATTTTCTCATAGTTTTGAATTCAACCAATCTCTGAAGTGTACTGACGAACCATGCTGTATCCTGAGTGATGGAAGTAAATGTGAATGACGTAACAACAGTCCAATGGATGAAGAGGACTGACTGGAAGTACATTATATAAAAATCAAAATGTCTTGATTAACATAAAAGGAATGGGTCTAGTGAGCAAAAATGGTGTTAAAGGCAGGGGTTTTCATAGCACTGCTGCAAGTGAAAGACTTGGATCCAGGGCGCCAGGTGAGGGAGGAGGGGCCTCATTAAGAAGGTACTGGACTGAGAAGGCAGATAAGGAGCGAATCGAAAATGCATTTTGGTCCAAGGTATAACTGTCTGTGGTGTTTCTGAAGTGACGAGTCAGTGTCTGCTCGTGCGATGACGGTTGGAAATTAAATGTCTGTTCTTTTTCAAATTGTAATAATTGCATTCCCTTATATTTTCACTTTCTTTTTAACATGTTAAGGAAATTGAAGGCATTATTAAAAAGCAACATCATAATTTTTTACTTGTGGTAATTTATGCTTCTGCCATGGCAGATCACTCAAGAACGGAAAATCTAGCTTCTAATCAGGGGTGTACCCTCCCCAGGTATTCTTGTGAACCGATGAACCATGGCAGCGCAGCTCTCCCACTAAAACTGCTGATGTTTCCCAATTATGGGTCAGTGAGTGTTTTATCTGCAACAGGTTAGAAACAATGACTTAGTGCAGACATTTAACAATGCAGTTTGCATTCAAGCGAGATAAAATGAGTCCTGAAATATCAGTCACTTCTGAAGGCAAAACATGGACCCTTCAACGCCCGGGTGGAATAGTGATGAAAAAAAACTGAATGAAAATAATTGCTGATGGGCAAGAGATAGCTGGATTTTTAAAACACAATTAAAGCAGGTATTTTAAAAATATGATTTTTCCTTTTACAGAGCTGAAGGAGAGGATGCGGTGTAACTGTTTGATCTACCGACTTTAAACATGGAGTGCCAGGTTTAAGTTGGGCCTTTGCCTAATATCCTGTGAATCTGGGCACATCACTAAATATGCACGTGCCTACGAAAAAATGAATATGTCCTAACATTCAGTTACCTAAAAAGCAGCAAGGGGTTGTAAAGGGTCAAAAACAGAGGAGGCTGGAGAGAAGGAAAATCTGTGCACCGTCCCTTTAAAAAACAAGACGTGAGCGTGCACTGCCGAAACCGAAACCTGTCGTGGGGCGGGACTTCCGTCTTCCGAAGCCTGCGCCCACGGAGTGGCTGACCCAGAGGAGCAGTGGTGACACGGGGCTCCCATGCCCGAGGGAGAGCCCCGCCGAGGCTGCAGAAGTCCGGAGTGGCGCCGATGCGGTGAGTGGGGCTTAGTTGTACTGGGGGTGGCGGCAGCAAAGGGTGGGGGTGTGGTGTGTGTCTCTGTATGTGTGCGCTCGTGTGTGTGTGTGTGTGTGTGTATGTGCACTCGTGTGTGTGCGTGAGTCTCTCAGTGTGTGCGCTCGTGTGTATGCGTGCGTGTGTCTCTGTGTGTGGGCTCGTGTGTGCACGTGTGTCTCTCTGTGTGTGCACTCGTGTGTGTGCATGTGTGTGTCTCTCTGTGTGTGCGCTCATGTGTGTGTGTGCGTGCGTGTGCGAAACGAAAGCAGGGGGGGTGTGGCTGTGTGTGTATGCGAGAAGTGCATGAGGCTTTCAAGGGAGACAGGAGATGGTGAACGCGCGACCTGATCCGATTCCGGCATGCTGCGCGTGCCCATCTCCTGTCTCCTTGAAAGCAGACTCGCCGACTATAGGTCTCGCTGCAACATCGCTTCGCGATGCGTCGCAGGTGCGAGACCTAAAAAATAATAAAACCATTAATCTTGTGCATGCCGTGTCACTGACGCAAATAAAATAAAACATGCAATTGTATATATATAGTGCTTTCTGAGCTAATACAGTGAGCGTTCATGGTGTTATGGCATCACCCATAACTGAAAACAATAAAATATGTTAGCCTAGATAGAAAAAAAAACATGATGCCATTTCTGCATTTGTCTAAAACTTCATACTTTTCTAAAACGAGATCAAAGAAGTTGAGAGCAAGCACAGGAAAAAAAACATGATGCCATTTCTGCATTTGTCTAAAACTTCATACTTTTCTAAAACGAGATCAAAGAAGTTGAGAGCAAGCACAGGATGAAAATAGAAGAGGATTAAATGGGACAAGTTCACAATATTATTGTCCACAATCCTAATTGTTGTTTTGGCCGCGGGCTGGCTTGGAAATTCAAAAGAAGCAAAGTGGACATTGGCACACCTTTGCTTCAAACTTAGCTGCGTTTAGGGAAACAAAGATAATATCTGTGTGCCACTTATTAAGCTGGTCAAGAGAGATACCAAGACCAATGTATGTATTTTAACTACAAAATAGAATTGTTTTTGACAGTTATTTGCATTATTACTCAACCCCTCCATACCCAATGTATCTACCCTAGACGAATGAAGTTTAAAGTTAAGTGAATTTTATATGTTAAACGGTACTAGAGTTTGAGCTTCTGACCTATAGGATAGGTCTCTGCAACAAAAGCATCAACCCACTGAGCTATCTTACTGTGACCCGAAGATTACAAACTGATGTCAGCAGCAAATGCAATTACTACCAGAGGACTATGGTAGCCTGAATCGCAGGCATGGTGACAATTTGGATTGGCAGCAGCTTAGTGTAGCATTCTCCATGCTGCACACTATTTCCCCCCTGATTTGCCCCACCTTTGGAACTTAAGGCAGTGCTTACACCACATGAAGGCAGTCTAACCCTCCTACAATTAAGCCACTTCTGGGGCAGGGCTGGGGATATATATATATATATATATATATATATATATATATATATATATATATATATATATATATATCTCTCACAGCAAAACAGTTTCAAAAAAGAAACACGCCGCACACTACTCCATAGGTTGAATGTTTGGATTTATTTTCTGTAGGATCCCCACCTACGCGTTTCGGACAACAATCTGTCCCTGGTCACGGTACAAAAAACTGCTGTTAATTCACCAGAATGCTTTACCTTATCATGTGACCTGCTTGTGGTAAATAAATCAAAGGTGAATTAACAGCAGTTTCCTTGTATGAAGTGCAGCCGCCCTGCCTGTGATCAAGAACTTTCTGTTCGAAACGCGTAAGGCTTACCTATCAGAATCTTCAAATCTGCTTCATCACGCTGCTGCCTTATCAGTTGGTGTTGTTGAGTGCCTCCTAAAGCTTTGGGCACTTGTGAGTTGGGATGTTAAAAAGCGGCAGTCCTGCCGCGAGGAGTGCACCCCCGCGCTATCATACGCGGGCCAGGGGCTTTGCACACACGAGGCTCTGTTTGGACTGACACTTAGCTTTTGGAATCAGCAGCGGAAATTAGCAACTTGAAAAGAGCCCACTTATGGCTGGATTTAATTCAAATGAGGACGAGACTGTAACATTATTTACAACTGTGTGCACTGAATGGCAGTAACGAGTGACACAGTTGGGAAACTACGGTGACCAGAATGCTTTACCTTATCATGTGACCTGCTTGTGGTAAATAAATCAAAGGTGAATTAACAGCAGTTTCCTTGTATGAAGTGCAGCCGCCCTGCCTGTGATCAAGAACTTTCTGTTCGAAACGCGTAAGGCTTACCTATCAGAATCTTCAAATCTGCTTCATCACGCTGCTGCCTTATCAGTTGGTGTTGTTGAGTGCCTCCTAAAGCTTTGGGCACTTGTGAGTTGGGATATATATATATATATATATATATATATATATATATATATATATATATATATATATATATATATATATATATATATATATATATATATATTATATATATATATATACATATACATATACATATATATACATATACATATATATATATATACATATACATATATATATATATATATATATATATATATATATATATATATATATATACCACAATATAGCCTGGTCTCAAAAATTGGAATCATTTTTTATAAGTGGAAACGTATCTTTTTTAGGATGAAACCCTCGCCCACCATATGAGGAGGAACCCTTTGATGAAGTATGCCACCTTATGATGGGGGCAACTTTTGTCATAAAAAAAAACTTTTCCCACTTGTCAGAAACATTAACTATAGGCTGAACTTATAAAAAATGATTCCAATTTTTGAGACCAGGCTATATTGTGGTATATATTGTGGTAAAATTGGAATCATTTTTTATAAGTTCAGCCTATAGTTAATGTTTCTGACAAGTGGGAAAAGTTTTTTTTTTATGACAAAAGTTGCCCCCATCATAAGGTGGCATACTTCATCAAAGGGTTCCTCCTCATATGGTGGGCGAGGGTTTCATCCTAAAAAAGATACGTTTCCACTTGTCAGAAACATTAACTAAATGCTGAGCTTATAATAATTATAACGATTTATAGAGCCCACGGGTACTCAGAGTGTCCTGGCAGTTTAAATGAACCATCACAGCAAAGACCAGCATACTGATATACTGAGTGAAACAACCACGTTTTCAGATTGCGTTTAAAACAGTGCTCATCTTTGCTCATCTTCAACAGCCCATATGTTTGGGGGGAGGGCATTCCAAGCCATAGCAGCAAGCGAGGAAAAAGAGGTACCGCCCTACTTTTTCCTCTTGAATTGTGGAACCACAGCAAGTTCGGCCCCAGAGGAGCGAAGGCTTTTAGCAGGGTGATATGGAGTGATATGGAGTGAGCCTTTTGGCCAAATACAAAGGACCAGTCTGATAAAAGGCCGTATGTGCCAAAATGAGCCCTTTAAACTGCATGCTCGCTTTGATCTGCAGCCAGTGATGCTTCTTAGGGTGATGGTGATATATGGCCCTCTGGGGACTTTCAGTAACTTTCAATACCTTTCTGTACCATTCAGCAGGTATGCCTGAAGGCCCCAGTAAAGAGAGCTAGCATAGTAGAGCCAGAAGGTATTAAGGGCATGAATAACATCTTCTGAATCTCTGGCGGGCTTGGACACAGAAATGTCTTTATAGATTTTAAAAGTCCAAAGCAGACGCCCACCACACCCGCCACCTGGGAGCCAAAGGCAGCATGATTACCAAACTTTATCCCCAAATTGCGCACTGTAGTAGCCGGGGTTGGCACGGGTGGGACTTGACTGTGCCAGCAGTCACCATTCCAAGGAGGGGGAGAGCCGAATAAAAGGATCTCTGCTTTATTGACATTATACTGTAAGCTACTGTGCTGCATCCAATGGAAATGGCAGTCAGGCAGGTTTTTAATCTGCTGAAGGCATTAGGTCTGTTCCTGTAACGAGTAAGGAGCCGAGTGTCATCCACTTAAGGCACAATCTGGATGCCAAGACTCCACCAATGAGGCCAAGGGAATCATATAAATCTTAAGCAGTGTCGGGATTACGGCAGAGCCCTGGGGGACACCAAACTTTAGTAGTATGGGATCAGAATCAAACTGAGCAATCCAAACCATTTGGCTCTGTCAGACAAAACAAGAGAAAATCTAAGCAAGCGCAGATTCACCCACGCCTATGTTTTCCAGACAGTGCAAGAGGATGGAATGAGATACCAAATCAAAGGCAGTGGATAAATCCGGAAGTATCAGTGCAACTTTTTTCCCTTCATCCACCGCCACCTTGATGGTGTCAGTGACTTCCACTAAGGTGGTCTCTGTACTGGTGCAGGGAAGGAAACCAGATTAGGACAGGTGTAACAGCTGGCCAGGTTTCAAGTAATTAGACAATTGATGGTTAATAAGTTTCTCCAAAACCTTAGACATGGCAGGCAGTAGAGAGAAAGGCCTAAAAGTGTACAGATTGGATCTATCTGCAGATGGCTTTTTTAATAATGGTATCAATTGGCCTTGTTTCCAGTACTTCAGTGCAGTTGCAGATTAAACTGAGCTATTCAGCAGTGAAATTAAATCAGGATTGATGGCCTAAGGCTGTGGCACACTGGATGCGAGATGGACAAGGGTCATCAGGGGAGTCTGATTTACATGTTGCCAAGGCCTGTTCAGACTCCTCAGTAGTAACTGGAGGAAACTCCAGAAAATAACAAGACAAAGTCTTACGTGGGCAAGTACTTGCATCACCTCTACCATAGCATTCCGAAGAGTCATTAGGGGCTGTGAGGTTATAAACGTTGATTCCAATTTTTCAGACTCCGGTATATTATGGTGTGTTAAGATTATTTGTTTGGAAGTCTGTACCTGCTGGTCTTTAAAACCTCCCTTTGCCCCCAACAATTCCCTCTCCCCTTTTGTGGTGTTGTTCATATATACACCCTAACACCCTGTTTCCTCCATCTTTGGCGATCCTGTTCAGTAAAACCCACCTTACCGCTTACTCTTATCAACATGTATCTGAATATGGATGAAAGTCAAATGATATGATGATTTATGTTATGTTATAGGAACTTATTTAGCGCACATACACCACAAGGTTTCTTGGCGCTGTGGTACAGAACAGGTAACACAATCAAATACTTAGAAGAGAGTTTACACTGTAGCAGATATGCTTGCCGAAATAGTCGTCTTCAGCGCCTGTCTAAACTTCAAGTAATATGGAGACAGCCATATTGTAGAGAGAATTCCAAATCAGCAGAGCCTGCATAGAGTATCTAATGCCACCCATCTTTTTCTTGTTATACTTGAGGATGAGAGAAGGTTCTGGGAGGAAGACCGACGTCTGTGACTCGGAATGTATTTATGTATTTCTTGAGTCTAGAGTGAATATCAAATCAGCCTACCTGACATTGAGACTTTGGAGCCGCTCGCCGCCACCCCCTGCTGATTTAGGGCCACGCTCCACTGCAGGGGCTCCCATTTGCTTTAATGGCATCTCGAAATAAAAAAAATTAAAAAAGACAAAAGCTGTGTATAACAGAAAGCATTGTCTGTGCTGCAGCTTGTCATCATCGATATCCCTTCACAAACACAGGCCACTCTCAGACACTTCTTTTGTAGGCAGTGACTGGGCAGCAGGCACCTCCATGCTAAATCTCCACCCTCATAAACATTTCTGACTAGCGGGTGGTATAGACAAACAGCAGCTCAGTCCCCTGACAGGAGAGAGGTTGTAGGTTATGGGCAGAGCTGAACTGGGTCCCAGTATTGGAGTCGGGTCAGCATCCTGGAATTCTCAGCAAATCACATATTATTCCGGAACCTAAAAGAAATTAATGGGGCGTTGTGTACTGTAACTGGTGATAATATAAAGCCCTCCAATACCTTCAGGTCGAGATTGCGCTATATAAAACTGCAAATAAACGGACACCTAGCCTATCAGTAATAACATCGAGTCAAATTAAATCTCCATATCTTTCTCACTTCTAGATCAAAGAATGGAGAAGTCACTTCAAAAGCATTTTATGGCAGCCAGAGAATCCAATGAAGTGCGCGCTGGTCCAGGTGCAATGCGCAGAGGGAAAGCACATTGTGCACGCCCCCTCATGCGCGAAGCTTAAAGAAATCTATGCTAGCAACACATTTACACCTTCATGATGCTTACCAGCGCATGCCTATTTTTGTTGCTGTTCAGCTACTCATTCCCTTTCTACCTCATGCCTTTGCTCTGACATTAATTTCAGCTCCTTGTTCAAGTTACTTACACCCACAACTTAACTACCTTATGTCACGCTGCTCTACACTATACCACTTTACGCCACTCCATGCCACTGTACTCTATGTCACTCCACTCTATGCCTTTCTACTGTAAGCAACTCAATGCAGCTCCAGCCTAAGCCACTTCACTCTCCTCACCCTCACTCTCCGCCAGTTCAATCTACGCCACTCTATTCTATGCATTACAGAGTACTCTGCACTACTCTACGCCACTCCACATCACTCTACTCCACTCCAGTCTATACCACTCCACTCTATGCCGCTCTACACTACGTCAGTCAATGCCACTCTCCTCCATGCCACTCCATTCTACACCAAACCATTCTATGTCACTCTACTCTACATCACTCCATTCTACTCTACGCCACTCCACTTTACTCTAGTCTATGACACTCCACTCCATGCTACTCTACACTCCACTCCACTCTCCTTACTGCCACTCTCTTCAACGCCACTCTCCTGCACGTCAGCCTGACCACAACACTAAGGTTTAGCTATCCTGAACAACAGCCACAGTGCGGCACACCACGGCTAAAAGACATTGGAAAAGCCAATAGCTCTGCATAGGTAAAACCTATTGGCTTTGCACATGCATGTTATATACAATGATTTAAAGTAAAGGGCCTAGATGTACGACCATTTTGCATGCACAAAATGATTTGCGCATGCATAAATGGTTGAACGAAATGTACAAAAGGCTCTCTCAAAATACAAAATTACGATGCGAATTAATACCGACTTGCAAAAAAACGTGACCGCTTTTTGCGTTCCCTAAATTACAATTCGCTAAATACGATGTACAGAATAGTAGCAAATTGTGATTATGCGCAATAAGGCCCATTTGTGTATGCAATTTACCACTAACCAGAACCGGGTGGTAACCAGGCCCAACCTATAAAACCAGGCCCAGAATGCATCAAAAATCTTTCAACAATGGCTGCACTGTATGTGATAGTGAGGAGGATGCGGATACTGGCTTCCCAGCAGAGGAGGCGAAGACAGGAGAGGATATTCAGAGTCAGTCTAACATTACTTGAGAAGACAGAGGAAGAGATTTATAACCAGTACATGCTGAGTAGCACTGTCATCCTAGACCTCATAGACACCTTGAAGCCACAACTGGAAAGCAGAACCCTGTGCAGCAATGAAATCACCACACAGTGCAGATGTTGTGTTCCCTCCACCTCTTGGCCACTGGTAGCTACCAGGATGTAATTGCAGCGGCGTGCGGTGTGTCGTAGAGCGTGCTTTTAGAACTTGAAAATACAAAAGTGGAATTTTACAGATTAGCAAGGGTTACACAGGTTATAGGCTGCATACATGGGTCCCATGTGCCCATATGTCCCCCTTCTGTAATAGGAAAAACACACATTCCCTCAATATCCAAGTTGTCTGTGATGCCAAAAACATCATCACACACCTGGTTGCCAAATATCCTGGAAGCACCGATGACTCATACATTTTCAGACAGTGGCACATACCAGAAATTAGAAAGAGGTGACTTTAATGAAGGATACCTACTAGGTACAGATCTTTCCAGTCCCCAGAGAAATGTATTTGCACTTTTATGTCAGTATGCATGTTGTTTCACCATCATATATCTTTAACCAGGTGACAGTGCGTATGCCCTGCGGCCATGGATCCTCACACCGTACCTGTCTCACAACAATGCACATGAAAGGCGGTACAACAGGGCACATAGGGGCACCAGGACTTTGATCAAGTGCATATTTGAAATCCTAAAATCACGCTTCAGGTGCCCCCAAAAGAGTAGTAAAGTTCTGCAGAATGCACCTAAGACTGTCTGCAAAATAGCCTACAGGAGTGGATTGCCCATTGATGTGTCTAGTTCAGAATCAGAGGATGAGGACCCAGGACCACCTGCCCAACAGCAAAGGCATAGTAGCTCTGCAGCAGTGGGGACAAGGTGCAGCAACCAGATAGCTAACAATTATTTTTAAAGGTACTTCCAAAGTGATTTCCCACTACCCTCTGCATAAGACAGGACAGGTTGTGACTTTCAATTCTTTTTTTTTTAACATCGTTTTTATTGCAGTACCAAAAAAGTTTGCATAGACATTACAGCAATGAAGAACACATCAAAATAGCAGTATGGCATACATTTAGTCCGCTACCATTATCATGTTGCCCGTGCTTCCAGTTAGAAAGCCGAGTTACGTCTAATATAAGTCCATTTCCTGCTCCGTCTCCCAATGTCTTTTCTTCGAGAGCACAGGAGGACCCTCCCCCTGTCAACCACCCCCCCAAACTCCCCAACATCCTCCCCCCCCCCCCTTGTGGCAGCGCTGCAGTAGAATCTTAGAGAAAGGTAAAGTCTGGTGTGTGCAAGAAGGAGTTAAACATCCGCTAAAGGTGCGCTCCTGGTGCGTTAGCGGGGTCAATCACTTCAGAGTCCGTGTCCTCTCTTTCCTCCTCCTCATTATCATCCCGGAGTGCCTGTACTATCATCTCTCATGCAGTTGCCCTCTCCATGGCTTTCTCATCTGCAGCCCTTCTAGCGATCTGATATAGCAGAGTGCTTTCACATGCCACCCACCTCAAACATTCACCATACCAGCGCTTGTACGTGGGCCCCACTTTTGACTTCCGATTCCGGGTGATTTCCCTCTTCGCCAATATCAACCCCATGTCTATAAACCTGCTGGTCGTCTTATTTTTAGGCGTGTGTGGAAACCAGTGCAGCACCCCCACTGCTTTAGTGTATTGTATCTCTCTATCCGTGGCGTTGTTTAGAGCCCTCCCAACCTCCTGCCAGTATTCCCCCAGTGTAGGGCAATCCCAGAGCATGTGTCCCAAGTCCGCCCCCAGTGCACTGCACCTAGGGCAGGCCGCTTGTTCCACTCCAAAGTACTGCTTCAGTTTTCCTGGCGTAAGGTATGCCCTATGAATGATATAAAAATGTATGAGTTGGAATCTGGCGTTCCTTGTGCTCTTCCGCGCCGTCCGTAATAGTTGACCCCAAGTGGCGTCAGGAATCTCCTTTAGGGCAGTGAGTGGCTGCAAGGCCTCTCGCAACATCCGGGAATACAGACAGGTCACCGCCTTAAAGGTTCCTGCCGCCATCATCGTATATTGGCACGCCATAGAGGTCGCGGGTTCCTGCAGGCCGGCGCCCCAGTGGTCTTGCATGGCGCCCGTCACTGCCGCGTGCAGGAGATAATCACCTCTTGGAAGGTCAAAACGCTCTTGTAACTCTTGGAACGGAAGCAAGGCCCCGTCCTCATAAAGGTCGCCCAGCATCTGGACCCCAGCTTCCTCCCAGCCCATCAGTCTCGACCAATCCCCACCATGAGGTAGGGCCGTGACCATTCCCAGCGGGATCTCCGGAGCATACATGCGACGGATTCCAGCCCGTTTACGCGCCCGGTTCCAGCAAAGCCGGAACGTCTGTTCCTCCACTGTCAGGTCCCTGATCAGCAGTTTCTGATGAAGAGTGATATACGCAAGCACATGCCGCGGCGTGCCCTCATCTCTACTGCGTTCTGGGCCTCGATACACTCTCGCGACCTCTTGGGTAAAGGTTTGCAGCTGAGCCGCTAGGTAATAGCACTCAAAATCAGGCACCACCATGCCTCCCTCATCCTTGGGTCGCAAGAGGGTGTCCAGCGCTATTCGCCGCCGACCCGTGCCCCATAGGAACGCTATAATCAGTGATCTCAGACGTCGAAAGACTGAGCTGGGTATCCATATCGGGAGGGTTCTAAAATAATATAATAGCCTAGGTAGTGCCACCATCTTCAGCAAGGAGATACGACTTGCCAACGAAAGTGGGAGGGTGGCCCAGAAGTCCATACACCCTTTCAAGGCGTTAATGCAACGGGTGATATTACCGTCCAGCATATCTGCTGGTGTATGATACACATAAACGCCCAGATAGTGCAGGCAATGAGGCTCCCATCTGAGTTCCTGTGTGGTGAGAGGGCACGGCTCTCCCCGTCTCAACGGGTACAGGCAAGATTTGGTCCAATTGACCTTCAGGCCCGATAAACGCCTGAATAATTCTAACAAACGTCTCGCTCCCATCAATTCCTCCTCCGCATCGACCAAAAACATCAACAGGTCGTCCGCATACAACGAGATGGCGTGTGGCCTGGCCCTGTAGACCAGTCCCTTATAATAGCGGCCAGACCTGGCTTCCGCTGCAAAAGGTTCCATTGCCAACGCGAACAAAAGGGGGGAAAGTGAGCATCCCTGCCTAGTACCGCGTCGTACCTAAAAATGGACTCGAGATCAACGAGCCCACTCTAACCCTCGCCGTGGCTTCAGTATACAGGACTTTGGTCCAGTTGATATAGCCCTCCCCTAGTCCGAAACGCCTCATCACTTCGTACAAATAATCCCACTCTAGGCTATCGAACGCTTTCTCGATGTCTATGGAGAACACTAAAGGAGTAGACCCCTCCGGCAGCCGAGCTCCCAGCAGCCTGGTCAGTCTGCGGATGTTGTGGGTGGTGTTTCGAGTTGGGATAAAACCAGACTGATCACTATGGATCAGGCCTGTCATGTGGGCCAACAACCTATTCGCCAGGATTTTGCTCAGTATCTTATAGTCCGTCGTGAGCATTGATAATGGACGGTAAGAGGAGAGGGCGTCACTCGCTCTACCAGGTTTCAACAATGGGATCATAAGGGCCTCACACATTGAGCGCGGCAGTCTCCCTCGCGACTGTGCCTCGTTGTAGACCGATTGCAGTTGCGGGGCTAAGTGCTCCATATATTTGCTGTAGAACTCGATCGGCAGGCCGTCGAGCCCCGGGGTTTTATTCCTAGCCATCTGTTTCACTGCGCACCCTATTTCTCCGATCGTTGTAGCTCGACCCAACTCCTCTGCCTCTGATTGCTCCAGCTGTGGCAACTGCAGCCCTCCAAGGAAGGTGTCCAATTCCTCCGCCCCGCCCTTCGGTCCGCTCTCATATAGACCCTCATAGTACGCCCTGAACCTATCCAGTATCCCGGCTTGGGTGTGGCAAAGCCCGCCTCCCTCCTCTCGAATAGACATGATTGGAACACCCCGCCGAAGCTGATTGGCAAGCCAAGCCAGCATTGTCCCCGCCTTATCGCCCTCCGCATGCGCTCTAGTCAGATAGACCTTGTGATCGAAACTACGCAACCGTTCCAACTCCACCGCCATTTCCTCTCTGGCTTTGCTAACCCCTTCTTGAAGCTCGGGATGATTTGGGCGCTCTCGTTCTATCCCTCTCAGCCGTCGCTCTGCACGATCAAGGTCGTCCAACAATGTCTTACGAGCACCTGCAACGGTCCCAATACAGTGTCCCCGAACCACTACCTTAAACGCATCCCACTCCACAGCCCTGGTGGAAGTGGAGCCACTGTTCTCTCCGAAATAACGCGTCACTCGCTCCCACAAAGCCTCCCTAAATAGCAAATCATCCAAGGTATCAGGTTGTAGCCGCCAAGTTGGGACGCAAGTGACATCCACCATCCAGTTCAGGGACAATAACAAAGGGTTATGGTCCGACATAGTGCGGGCCAAGTACTCCGCACTTCCCACCGCTGCAAGCACAGGTGAAGAGCACAAAAACACATCTAGCCTAACATGTAGGTCGTGTATACTAGAGTGGAAGGAGTAATCTCTCGTGTTAGGGTGTAGTGTCCTCCAGGCATCTCCCAGGTCCCAACTCTCCTGCCAGTCTAATCTTCGTTTCGCTACCCTATGTATCGGTGATGAGTGCAATGGGGGGTGAGACCTATCCAATATAGTATCCACCACCGAGTTGAAATCCCCTCCCATGATCATTGGACCCGCCAAGTAACTCGCCAGTTTGCCCGAAAGCGCTGTCAGGAAAGCGGGCAAATCCACATTCGGAGCATATACACTGCATAGCGACACTACTCGGCCCCTAAGTCTCCCCTCCACAGCCACAAACCTACCCTCTGGATCTACTACTTGTTTGGTGACCTGAAAGGGAACCCCAGCCCGTATCCAAATCAAGGCGCCCCTTGCAAAGGCCGAATACGTCGTATTAAACAGCTGCCCCCTCCAACTTCTCTGCAGCGCCACTCCCTCTTGTTTCGTGAGGTGCGTCTCTTGAAGAAAAGCTATATGCACTCCCGTACGTTTCAAATACGCATGGACCTTGTGTCTACGCACCATAGTATGGAGACCCCGCACATTCCAGGTCACACATTTCAGAGCCCCCGTATCAGCCATACTCCCCTGCATCCCCAGACATAACAATCACATCCTTCGACCATGCGCTCATGCCAACACAATACTGACCCCCCACCCTCTCCAAACAAAAGAACCCCACACCCCACTGATCCCAACCTGAGCTTCCCCAACTACTCTCGGTTCCCACCCCCCCAGGACAGGACCCCCCTCAATTGGAAGAGAACCCATCCAAACTGTAACAACAAGTAATTCCCTCGAAGAAAACACTATAGTTCGCAGTCTCCACTGCGATGACCTTAAGGGCCAGTAGGGCGTGGACCGATACAGAAGGAGTTCGTTAAACCAGATCAGTCCCGCATAACCCGCCCCGTGATCCCCCCATGAAAAACTCACGAAGTCCCATAGAAACGGGAAGCTGTGCACACGGGCACAGCGCCCCAGTGTCTGACCATCAGGCCGTTCTCCATATTAAGGGTCTCAGGCCTCGACGATCTCTCCAGACGTTTGAGGAGTTACAACGGGGCCCTTGGCACCCCCGAATTCCGAAAGTTCAGTTTCCGATCCCGTACCCTGCTCCTCCGAGTCCGTGCCCTTCCCGGACTGGCTCCGTGCCGTACCAGAGAGGTCCACCTCCGCCTGTAGGGCGGCCTTCCTTTCCGCCTCAGTCTGAGACACCGATGGTTTCCCAGTCCTCCGTCGACTCTTGCGAATGCGTTGGGATTTCCTAGTCGGCTGTTTCTTTTGAGCCTCCTCCGCCCTGGCTCTGGCTCCATCCGTTCCAGCCTTGTAAGTGTCCTACCATGCCCAAGTGTCTGCCGAGGTGGTAAAGAAAAGCGACTTGTCGTCCACCACCACCCTTAGCTTCGCAGGGAAGAGAAGGGAGTATTTGACGCCCTCTCCACGGAGCTCACGCTTGAGCGACAGGAAACTGGCCCTGAGTCTCTGGGTCTCAAAAGTGTAGTCCGGGAACAGGGTGACCTTGTTATTGTCAACTTGAAAGGGCCCTGCTTCCCTCGCCCTTTGCAGTAGCCAGTCCCGATCTTTGTAGTGAAGCAGCTTGATCACCACCGGGCGTGGGGGCAGGCCCGGAGCCGGTGGCCGGGCCGGAACCCTGTGGGCCCGTTCCAGCAAAAAGAAAGGAGAGAGTCCCTCTGGCGCAACTTCAGTGCGTAGCCAATTATCGAGGTAGCCCACCATATCTTCTCCCTCGGTTTTTTCCGGAAGTCCCACCAGGCGAACGTTGTTGCGCCTACTCCTATTTTCAGCGTCCTCGGCCCTCCTCTCCAGTACTTTCAACCTGTCCAGGGCATCCGCCATCTGGCCCTTCATCGCTGCGTGATCCGGGGTCAATTCTTGTAGGGAGATCTCCACACTCTTGACTCTGTCTGTAAGCTTATCATGGTCCGCTTTCAGAAGACCCAGGTCCGACGCTACCTGGGCGATGTCCTGCTGCAGGGCGTCTTTTGTGGTCGTGATGGCCTCCAGTATGCGGTCTTGCATGCGTTGGAGAGCAGGGTGGTCGTGGTCCGCTCCGTCCAGCGTTTCTGAGTCAGCCGCTCCATCCCCCTTTCCTTTAGGCTTCACCATCCCGGCGACAACAGTTACTGGCCCCCGAGACCCCGACCAATCTCCTTGTAGTCGTCCGCAGTTCAGGACCTCACTGCCGGATAGTTCCCCGAACAATGGGGCCGGGGAACTAGGACACCCGCAGGACACTGAGCACTGTCCGGATCTCTCCCGCGAGGTCGGTCCAATTCTCGGAAGCAAGTGTCGATGATGGGGTCTCGGGGCCCCGGTCTATGCGTGGAGAGTGGAAGTCGCCTCACAAAGCCGCCGCCATTTTGGGGGGCTTCCCCGGAGATCCTTCCTGTGTCCTCGTTTCCCCGTCCACTCGCCACCGAAGCGGGGAAGAGGTCACCCGTGCCTGCTTATATGGTCGAGAGAGGCCCTCCGGTTCAGCAATCACCGCTAGTACTAGGACAACAGGAGAACCGGGCCACGAGCCACCTCCGCTCTCTGCGACACTCGTCCAGGCCTCAGGGCGCCATCTTAGATTAAAGTCTATTGTACCCGAGGCACTCGTTAGAGTTCGCATTTCAGGACGATAAGCAGCCGCAGGTCGCCCACTCCGAGCGCCGTTGCCTCCGTGGCACCTTTAGCCTGCGGATTTTCCAATTTTCGTTGAAATTCGCATGGATTATCAGGATGATATCTGGGATCGGGCGCGGAGCTTCGGGCTCCCGCTGCCTACCTCCTCGGCATCCAAGCCACGCCCCCCCGGTTGGGACTTTCAATTGGTGCTTTTTTGTGCAAGCTTGCAGAAACAAAATCAGGACAACCTGTCCTTCTCCAAATGTAGGCCTGAAATAAAATGTTACTCCATTGTGGTTATATCACCACAATTTATTACCGATATGTGTTCCACAAATTGTGCAGTGACCCTACACAAATTATTTTCTGCCCCTCCGTCCAGCCTGGCCAGAGCTGTCACGTCCAATCTCAGCCTGGCAGCTGCTACTCCGACACATTACAGGTGTTTCTGTAGCTGACACGCTACTGAGACTTGACAGCTCACTGTCTGCACCCTCCGTTGTACCACCACTGACAAACATATTGGTTTGCAGTGTTTCCACTGCTGCAGTGATTTGTTGAAGGTCCCGAGCAACATCCCCACTATAGTGGACAATCTCCACCTGGAGCCCCAGGGTGCGCTTGGTGTGTTGGGTCGTCGCATTGCAAGCCTCCCAATGGCCCTGCTCAAAGTGTCCAATTTGTGGCCCCTGCTGCGCTCCATGCGCCTGTGCTGCACCCTTTCTTCCGCCAATTATTTGACTAGATCGGCAATGGTACCTTTGAGAGCATTAAATTTGGCTTACAGCCGGCACTGGTTTTCAGTCATTGTGTCAGTGATGTTGCGGAGTCCGTGAGTCAGCTTCAGATTAATTTGCCTCTGTTGCTTCTGTTGCAGGCACTGTATTCTCAACATCGCCTGTTCCAGTTCTCCAAACAATGGAATGGAATGGAAGTAGCATTTATAAAGCGCATGGCTACCCATATGCATCCCAGCGCTAAAGACTACAAGAAGGTTCTAAAACGTATCTGGGGAAAAGCAACGTTTTCAACATCTTGCGAAAGTTCAGATGGTTAATTTCCTTCCGCAGCAGAAGCGGGAGGGAGTTCCAAAGCTTGGCGGCATTGTAAGAAAAAAGACGACCTCCACTTCTGGCTCTTTTAATTCTTGGTATACAGGCCAAGTGCAGTTCATCCGATCGTAAAGGGCTGTTAGCTTGATATAATTTAGCTAGGCAGGAGATGATCTTAGGTCCTTTCCCATTAAGCAACTTGTGAGTGATACAAAATGCTTTGAAGTGGACTTTTTCCCGAATGGGCAGCCAATGCAGAGATTTTATTGCGGGTTTGGCTGACTGTCTGTAGGGAATTCCCAAAAGGGTTCTTGCCGCACAGTTCTGAATCATTTGAAGTTTTGAGAGCACCGCCTCTGGGGCCCCGAAGTAAAGTACATTACTAAAGTCAAGGCGTGATAAAATAAGCGCCTGGACTACAAGTTTTTTTGCTTGAAATGGAAGCAAAGGGAGTACTTTATGAAGCATTCTAAGCATGCTAAAGCAAGCGGCAACTACTTTCCTGGTTTGGACTTTAAGAGTGAGATCTGTGTCCAGCCAGAGCCCCAAGCTTTTTATGTATGGTTTAGGGGTGGGTGCTAATCCCGTTGTAGTTGGCCACATCTCAATTAGTCTAAATAGTGCCGGATTACCAAGGAGCAAAAGCTCTGTCTTGTCTCCGTTTAGCTTCAAATAGGAGTGGTTCAACCATTTAGCCACTTCTTCAAGACAAATGCGAAGGCAGGGAATAGATGTATCAGAATGGTTAAGGGAGACCACTAGCTGAGTTTCATCAGCGTATGTTATGATGTTCACTCCATAAGGCTGTATGATCTCTACCAGTGGGGCCATATAGGCATTAAAAAGCGTTGGGCTTAACGACGAGCCCTGTGGGACTCCACATAAAAGAGGCCAGGATTTGGAAGTGGCTTCGCTTTCAAATACCTGGAAGGATCGCCCCTCGAGAAAAGATATCAGCCAAATTAAGGCTGTTCCCGAAATGCCCAAATTCTTGAGGCGGTCAATTAAGATACGGTGATTCAAAAGGAACATGGCAGATGAACCTCCTGAATCGAGGATTTTTCTCGAACCTTCCATGACGGCAAGGAGCGATGTCTCTGTGCCATGGCCGGAACGGAATCCTGTTTAAGTTGGATGAAGGAGGTGGTTGGATTCAAAATAGGCAGAGAGTATATTTACATGTTTCTCCAGGATTTTACTAATTCCCGGGAGGAGGGAGATTGGGCGCTAGTTGGCCAGACAGTCAGGATCTAAGGTAGATTTCTTTAGTAAGGCTCTGACCATAGCTTTTTTCCAAGAGGGGTGGACTATTCCGGACAGAATGGATGAGTTAATCAACTCTAAAATGACCGGACCAACCGTCTCTGTTACTTGTTTAAGGATCCTAAGTGGAGCAGCATCATTGGGTGAGCCACTTTTTATTCGATTAACAGTGGCTAATAGACAGTTATAGCCCATTATGGGGAAGGCTGCTAGACATATTTCCTTATACTCTGTATGGGGTTTAACATGGTGTGTATAATTGAAATCTTTGATAGGAGAGAAAGATTTATAAATATTCTCGATTTTATTGTGAAAAAATTCCGCCACTTCATTACAACATAAATCTGAGGTAGCGGGGGGATCGGGAAGAGAGGGCACATTCGTTAATGTCTTAACAATTTGAAAGGTGTCCCGAAAGGAGTTGGCGGAGGAAACTATCATGTTCTCACAGTAACGAGCTTGAGTATTTCTAATTTTCATTTTATAAATTTTAATAGTGCTCTTGTATTCCTGCTTCCTATCCGGGAGATAATATGTTCTCCAGCTCCTCTCTGCCTCAAGACCTGACTGGGTGCTCCAGCAGTGGGCTGACTTTGCAGACGCCGTATGGACAGCTGGGTTTGTCAGACTAGCCATACCCTGGTGGCAGGAGCGCATCTAGATGGAGCTGACTGACGTGAAGTTAGTGTCACACTGGCTGTAGACTAGGATGTGGTTGCTGGAGCTGTGGGTCTGGGACTTCTGGGCAACTTGGCCCACTTGATACTCCCCCATCCTGCAATTCCTCCATCTGGGCCTGAACCGGGCTTCCCTCTGTGTCCTCGGCACTGTGCTCTCCTCCCAGTGGTGTATCTATGTGGCAAAAGATGGAAGGAGGAAATAAAATATGTGAGCCACTATCTCAGTGGTGTTGCAATGTTTATCAGCTCAAGTCATTCCTTAATTACACTGAATATGTCACTGACCACATCTCCCACGATGTACCATTTGGGTTGATTGTTTTGTGACACTAGATTTTTGGGTGTGGATGATTAGTATGCATGTATAGAACAGATTTAAATTTTCTAACACATTTTGCACTTACCAGGGTTTGGTGCTGGCTGTGGGTGTCAAGGGTCCCAAATCCTACAACAGCCTCCCTCTCCAGGGTACTCCTCACCTTGCTTTAACTGCAGATGGTTCTGATTTAGTGGATGGCTCTCCTCCGGTCCCTTGTGCCTCTTGCAGACTTGCTGCCACCCTCTCTTTGGCCCTGGAGCGCAGGTCATACCAGCGTTTCTGAATGTCATTCAGGGACCTGTGTGCCACAACCAGGGCATTGATGTGCTGCTGCATTTCATGCCAGATCTTTCTTCTATCCGCCTCAGGAACACTGTATGAGACCTTCCCAAATAGCTCCTCATGATGATTGCAGCATTCTTGGATGATTATGTCGAGCTCCTTCCCCAAGAACTTGAGCTTCCTCAGCAGCTCCTTGCTACCCTTGTCACTGGCCTTGCTGCTCATGGTTTCAGTGATAGCCAAACAGCAGTGTTAAACTGTGCTACTGGCCAGACCATGTGCAAGTGATTCTGCTTAGGACTATCGTTGGACACGACTTCCTGTTTTGGGGTCCTTCAGCTCAACCCGGAAGTGTATAACATGTTTTTTTCGCAATTGCAATTTGCGTTCGAAATATGGGCTTTTTTTTGCCGTGCTCGCTATTTGCGTAAGCAAAAAGGGCGCTTCTGAGGAGTAGGCTATTTGCAAGCGTTTACCAATTTGCAAATAGCCACGAGCCAAAATAGCAATGCGAATCATTAGCAACTCGCAATCATGGGTTCTTTTTTGTTGTAGATATCTTTTAGCGACTCACAAACTGTGAATCGTATTTTTATGCAATTTACGAATCGTTATTTTTACCAGTCTTACATCTGGACCAAGGTTTTTGGTTTCTAAGAGGGATCAGTTCAGTTTTAAGGCCATTTTAGGCTGTAAGGACTCCATCAAAAATGACTACAAGAAGATGCTGGTGGAAATAAATGACATCATTACTTACTGATAATTTTCTTTACTCAAATCAAATCAAAGAATTCATCATTAATTTTGACCAACCCTTAATGTAACACAAATGTATTAGGTTCAGGCCAAGTAGCGGCCCTACAATTATCCTGAAGAAACACCTAGCATACTCTGCCCAAGATGAGGATACAGCCCTTGTAGGGCTCCCTTGCAGATCTTCTAGTAGATCTCTCTTGCAGACATCTGAGATCCCACACCTTGCAAAAACCATCCATCAGTTGAAGACCATCTCAATCAATGCGAAATATATCTCAATATTAGGTTTGTGTGAAAAAAGATTACTCCAGTTTTAAAATGGCAGCCTCAATCACTGACCAGGAACAACACGTGTGGCCACATGGTCACATTCATTGAGATGGTCTTCAACTGATAGATAGTTCCCTGAGAGGCTCAAAGAGATAGTCTGCAACCGATGGATGGTTCCCCAGGAGTCTCAAAGAGAAAAGAAACTTGCGCCCTGAAGAAGTCGTGGTAAGATTTACGGAATGACAAAACACGTGTTGGCTGTATCACGTAGCAAAAACTGAAGAAATATAAGCTGATTATGTGAAATGGACTAATGTGGAACTTTTGTAATGGATCTGGATTGGCTGTAAAGGAATTGGATACTGAATGACCCTGACTTAATTCTCTCGATTATACTTGTTCTGAACAATATTGATTTTGGACTTTTTGTGCGCTCGGATTGGAGATTGTGTTCCCTTCTTTGAAGGATTAATTGGAGTTTTATTGGTAAACGACCCTTCCTTTCCTAGCAGCACCACCTATACTTTATCCTAGCCACTTCCCCCTATATACGTTGAAGAGTGCCTTGAGGTGGTGTTATACCTGGTTACCAAAAGTACGATTAGAAGGGAGAAGGGCATTCCTTGGGGAGGTAAAAATGTCCAGCTAGGAATACCCAAACCTCCTCACTATCGACTGAAAAGTTTCCATGTTCAGATGGGACTGGTGTCACTGTCACTCCATGGTGGGGATTTTCCAATGAATTTTTCCCTCCAGGATGCACTTCTATTGTAGTGCACATGAACTGGTGGATAATCCCCACCATGGAGTGACAGTCATATTTGGACATGTACGTTTATCGCTGATAATTGGTTTCAACACTACGTGTTTTATTAATACTTATCTATTGCCTATTGGCTTTTCAAATGGACTCATTTTCCTGCTTTGATTATTATGCTTTCCAGCGCTAAACAGATACCAGTAATTAGCATATGCATTGAAAAGTGCCCTTAGCTAAGGTGCCCTTTTGTAATTGTTTCTGATGTGTTACAATAATACTGCCCCGAAGAAGTCCAAAGTTTAATGGACAAACCCGTTGGCTGATGGTTTTTAAGAACGGAATAAACCTCAATAAAGAAGAAATGAACATATGTATCGATTGCCAGAAGTTTTATATCCAATTGTGATACTGTGACACCTGTTTTCTATCTGACATATATGTCTGTTTGTCAGTGGTGCAGCTCCGATTTTGCTTTGTTAATTCCTGTAGAGTACTCCAATTTTTCATCAAATAATCCAACACATTGCGGGGTTGAGTATATACTTGAAAAGTGGGTGATCCAAACCTCTGCCGCTATATTGGTGTCGATTTTAGTGAATCCGTCCGCATTTCCCTTAGTAGCCAAATTCCAGAATGTTGTATGTTTTTTTTCCTCTTGTTGCGGTCAGAAGAAGATCCCACTTTTCTTAATCCCATTCTTTCTTTTAATCTTTTAGTATGTTATTATAATCTGCCTGACATTTTTGTATCTCCCATCTATCCTTGGTTTTTACTGCATTTATCAGGGATTATTTGGCCAGTCTACATTTCTTACTGTGCCATGTTGGTATTTCTCTTTTATTTTTTTCCTGGTTACCCACTTCTATAAAGACGACAACTTTGAGGTCTACAAAAAGATTATAGTGAATTCCCCCTATTGTTTTCAGAGATTTGACTTGATTTGAGTCTAAGTCTAGGTTACAAAATACTTTCAACCCCCTTTCAACTAGGCTGTAAATGAGTCTCATGGTTTCCACTGTGCGCCTCACTGACTGCAATTGAGTTCTTCGCGTATTGGTTGATGGCTGACATTTATTATCTAAGGGTGAGAGATTGTATCTACATCGTTTATCATAGTTATACTCAGTAAAAGGTCTAGGGCGTTGTGATCACTGTGTATCCTGTTTATCAATGCTATGTCCAGTACACAGGACCATAGTCTAACATCTACCAATATGTAGTCTATTCAACTAGGTCCGGATACTCTATTAAAGGTTGGGTTCCAAGTCCTGTCTGAAATAGTCCCACCGTTACATGCTCGAATGCCCTGATTAAGAGTTATCCCATTACTTTGAATTGAAAGGGTTGACCATTTAAACATTTTTTGGAGTTTTAAGTAGGGAATTGCCCAGAGTCTATCTTCTGAGATGCTAGTACAGCAGGAAAAATCTTGGGGTTCGTACTGGTAATTAAAATACTCACCTATCAATTTTATATTCACTGGTGGTACTTTTGCAATGCGTAGAGCAAGGTGAATTACTTGGGGGATTCCGGTTTGCTTGCAGAGGGTCACAGATATATGTTGTATATGCTGAGACTAACAGCCACATGCATCAAAGGAAATTGCATTCGCAAACGGTGCAAATCGTAAAATTCGGCCGATTGCGAATACAATTTCCATTTTTGGGATGCATTAACATTTAAGTAAGTTTCGCAATTTAAGAAATCGCAAAATTGCGTCTGCCATGCGCCTCTGAGATTACTGCTATACTATGTGTGACATACCCCGGCCAGTCAATAGGAGAGGAATGGCAGATTTCTTGGAACAGGCATATGTCATACTGCTCTACAAAAGATTCCCAGTCCGGGTTCCCAAATTGTGAGCCGATTCCAGTAACATTCCCATCGACTACCTTCATGGAGTGTTTTCTCTCTGCAACCCCTTTTGAGGAAGTCTCACCATTGTTTGCGATTGTACTTTCACATAGTCTGCTAGACTTAGAGTTAACTCTCTTGGTTTTTTCCATTCTGGTTACTCCCGGAACTGTTATAATCTTGGAGTATTCTGTGGATGTAGGTGACCTTGCTTCCTTGTTCTAAAGCATTTGCTTTGCTAACTGATTCTAGCTTAGTCATGGGCCCATTGTAAAAACGATGTGAGTGTATGTTAGTTTTACTCCCCCTAGTCTGAAGAACATTTCTGGTTTGGGGTGGTGGATATTGGAAATCCTTTTTTTTTTTTAAACATATTTTATTGATTTTAAGCCACAGACAAACCACAGCATCATCTATTCCTCATAGCATTATCAAGTACATGTTCAATTTTATTCCCAACTAAACCCGGATCCCCCCCCCCCCATTCGGCAATTGGTGTGGGCAATACCAGACATTTACATAACATAACAACGGTTATAGGGACAGTCAGATGTAACACAACGCACTTTGCCTGCATAGCACATGGACGTTCTATACTGTTCAATTCTCAGCTCCCTCCTGGTGGTCCTGTAAAGCCTGCACCAATGCCACCCATGCCCTGGCGAGCTCTAGCGCCTTGTCGTTATTCATGCGCTTGGCCTGTCTCATTTTAATAGAAACTTCACTATCCGCCCACTTCCAGAGCTCCGACCTCCACCTCCTATACACTGGCCCTTCCTTCGATTTCCAATGCCATGTAATCTCCCTTTTCGCTAGAAGTAGGCCCAGGTCTATGAATTGACTAGTAATTTTAGTCTTGGCTATGTGTGGAAACCAATGTAGCAGGCACACTGCCATATCAAAATTCATACGCCTGTCCGTGATCTCTGTAAGAAGGTCCCCCACCTCCGCCCAATAGGTGCCCAAGGCCGGGCAGCTCCAGAGCATGTGGTCTAAGTCAGCACCCAGCTCAAGGCACCGTGGGCATGCTGCGTCCTGGACCCGGAAATATTTGGTAATCTTTCCTGGAGTCAGATATGCACAGTGCAGTATAAAGAATTGCACTTGTTGAAAGCATGCATTTCTACTACCCTTCCAAGCACTCCAGATTGGCAGAGTCCTGAAATAGTAAAGCAGTCTAGGTAAGGCCACCATCTTGATGAGGGCCACCCTCCCTACAACTGACAGAGGAAGCGTTGACCAGAATGCCATGCTCCCTTTCAGTGCACCAATACAGCGCCCTACATTACCGTCCAGCATGTCCGTGGCATTGTGATAGACTCAAACCCCCAAATACGTGAGGCACGTTGGTTCCCACTTCATCGCGCCCAACAATTGCGGAGGCTGCGCACACGGTCGCAACGGGAAGAGGCACGTCTTACGCCAGTTTACTTGCAGGCCCGACACAGTGGATATTGGAAATCCTCTACAGCTTTCAGACAATCAACATAGTCAAGGGGCCAAAACCTATTACATACAGGAACGTTATATAGATCATTGGTATAGTGCTATGCGGGATTTGGCAATGGAGTGTTAATCTTGGTTGATCCTACAAAGGGTTTGTAAAAGTGCCCCAATCGGAGAAGTTATATTTTTGAAGATCCCATTCTCTCTAGACGTCTATTTGTTCTGTTATGTAATAGGGACCTCACAACCTCTGGATCTCTGAAATTGATAATAATCAAAAATGTCCCAAAAAGGCGAGCTGTGCAGTGTCTTCCCACTGCAGGGCCGGGTTGAAGTGGGCGGGATCTGTGGGCATGAGGTACCCATACTTATTAAACTTTACAAAAAGAGTTCTACTTATTTGCTAAAAGACAGCCTTCCCAGAATGGTTAATTCTGACAGTTGCATCAGGTGACATGAAAGGGAGGGAAAGGCAGTTTAACAAGAAACCAGCCTACTTGCCAGGGTGCCTGCTGCATGAAAAAATGTAATGGTGTAGTTGGTGAATTTGCAAATGAAAAGACTGCTTGGAAGTGGTACTGGTTTTAATTGATGGAGTCACTCAATGCTTTGTGATGACAAAGAGTTATTCTTTTAAGAGGTGTTATAAGGGTGTTACCAACTGAGATGTGGAATGTCTGCTTTCAAAGAAAACTTATAAAACATGTTTGCACTTCCTGCAATTTGAGTGCATATTACCAAACTATATATTTTGAAAGTACTTTTTTTAAAAGTCTGAAACCTAAATCTTTTTGCTCATTTTGTGGTTGCCAACCTTATGCTGTGTGACAGTTCATTCTCACAGAGTAGTTTCATTTGCATTTATGTTTCATTTAAGGTGTGTGTTATTTTATATACAGTTACTTACCGGAGACTGAAAGACCAACAAAATAGTTAAGGAGTATTTTGTTCTTTTTAATTTCTCAGGACAGTTTAATCAGGTCACTTCAGCCTGTTACTTCACACTAAAGATTCTAGGGAAGATTTTACCATTTCTTCCAATGGAATTTAGGAAACTGTGGTGGTAGCTCTTGTGATATCTCGGATTGACTAATGACTATTTAGGGGTTGACTATTTAGGGGTTGATAAACGGCAGTTAACTAAGCTGCAATCTCTCCAGAGCACTGCAGTCCGAACTTTTCTCAATATTCCTAAATTCAATCGCATCTCAGGTGCCATTAGGAATCTCCATTGGCTTCCTCTTAAGCAGCGTATTGAATTCCTGACTCTGTGCCTGGTCCATAAAACCTTGTACGCTGGTGGTCCAATGGCGTACCGCAACCTATTCCATTGGAACTGTCCAGGGCGTCCACTAAGGTCTGCCAATCAGGCTCTGGTTAAAGTTCCAAAATGGAGGAAGGCTAGATGGGGCGGCAGATGCCTCTCCTACCTGGCTCCTAAACTCTGGAATAAGCTGCCATTTGCTGTTCAAATGCATCACAATGAGGTCTTTTTCCACACCCACTGGTAAGATACAGAGCAAAGGTGAAGGAGAAACACACTCGGCAGGTGGAAAGTTATCATAATGTATGGCAGCAGAAAGAAACCTCTTCAGAGTAATCAATATCATTTATGCAGAGATTCAGCCAGGTTATAGAGATCAGGAGAGAATAAGCTTAAGAGACTTTCTAGGAGAGTGGCAACGGCTGAGAGAGAGCTGAAAAAGGGGAGGTGCAAGATCCAGACCTTAGAAAAACAAGGTTTCACACACATGTGCTGGAGAACTATGTATATTTAACTGACATTTTTCTGCATTATGTTGCTGAAGATTAATAACCAAGCAATAGGTAGTACTCAGTTTAGCAACTGCAGAAGGACAGATAACAGAGTTTGGGGTTAAGCTACTGAGCCATCTTATCCAAGAATGCCCTTCTTGTTCGTGTGCTCACCTTGAGGGAAAAACTCGAGAGTACACTCGATATAGGTCATATTAACATTTTTTGGAACTGCGTTACTGAAGATGCTATCCAGGCAGAAAGGGACCACAATTCTAATATCTGGGTTGATGAACATCCACATCCCCAGATCCCCAGAATCCATGAGGTTCTCAGTGTGATTGGTGATGCAGAATGTTTCAGTGTGATTGATTTATCCTCAGCTTACCCCCACCCCCAGGTTAAGTAACAACCTAAATCTAGACAACTTACTTCATTCCTCACACCTTAGGGGTATTTAGAATCATCTGCATGCCTTTTGGAGCCTCAGCTGCTGCTGTTTTCCAGTGCATAATGCAGAATATCCTGAGAGGCCTGTCTAACTTGATTTGTTTCCAGGATGGTATTCTTATTTATGGTGCATCTGAACAAGACCATGATGAAGCCTTGAGAAATGTTTTACTAAGATACACAAAAAACACAGTTGAAGCAAAAAAAATTAAAATGTCAGATAGTTGGTGGGTCAGTGGAATACTTGGGTCCTGCGATCTCGTGCGAAACCCAAACCGAAAGCATCCTGGTCCACTAATAAAGATACATTCAAATCGTTTTAAGGACTTGGAAGGGGATTACTTGAATGGAGTCAACCATGCCTAGAAGTGCATCGCCATATTCAGGAAGCTGTCTCCACTGCTCCATACTTAATAGATGCACCATTTTGACCACAGACGCCAGTAATGAAGGTCTAGGAGCCACTGTGACATAAGTGGTTGATGAAAAGTAAAGTATCATACATAGCCATTGCCTCTCAATTTGTTAGGACGTTATAACTCAACTATTCTGTAGTTAAAAGAGTGCAGCAGTATTTGTGATTGTATACAATATATAAAAAATAATTAAAAAATTAAAAATGTAAAAAAAAGAGAGACCTTGGTTTGCTTTTGGGCTGTCAAGCATTTAAAGTTTTATCTTTTGGAAATTCCTTTTACATTGAGAACTCGCCACATGCCACTTAATAGCTCATACTTTTTAACATTTAGAAGGATACAGTTTCAAAGTATAATGTTTGCCTGTTGAACTTAACCTTGTGTCTCACCAGAATGCTGCTCATGGATTTTTCACAAGAAGAGGAATTGACTGAGTAATTGATGGTGACTGTGAACCCTTCTGCGTTGAGAGAGGCAAAGTTGAATATGGCGGTGGAACAGCACAGGGTTTTGAGTGAATTTCAGAAAATATTTTTCAGTGGTTGGATCAGAAAATGTGGAGAACTTCCAGAAGACTTGAGAAGTTTGTGACGAACTATGCATTGCAAATCACAACATTTAATAGGGTTCAAATAAGTGCCGCTCCATCTCGTTTATAGATGTTACTGCCAAAGTCTTGGGGCGTGTTGTTTTAAACCGTCTGATAAATTGGGTTGAGGACGAACAGATTATTACTGATGGCCAGTATGGATTTAGGGCCAAAAGATCCACAACAGATCAATGCATAAATCTATATCTCCTGGGGGCTAAATATAGCATTGCAAGTAACGAAACGGTATATTTAGCCTTCATGGACCTTACTGCAGCACTTGACTGTGTCAATAGGGAGAAGCTGTGGGTCCAAATGAACAATCTAGGGGTAGATCAAGATCTTATAAAAATGTTAAACGCCCTACACTGGAACACCTCGGCTAATGTAAAGTATAACTTAGAGGGCAGATGCACTGAGTCCTTTACCTGCACTAGTGGCGTACGACAGGGGTGCATTTTGGCACCATTTCTGTTCTCCCTGTACATGAAGCCCTATTAAGCCTAAATGTGGACTCACCCAAAGTAGGCGGTAGAGCAATCCCTGTCTTGCTCTATGCTGACAACGCAGTATTGTTGGCACGCACTCCACGGGTTCCACAGACATTGATAGATGGCTTAGTGGATTCTATGAATAATTTAGATTTGTCTGTCAACTTGACCAAGTCGTACGTAATGGAAACAGGGAAGAAACCACGGAAATGCTCTAATTATAGAATAGGTGTACACAAATTAGAGAAGGTGCAGGCCTTCTCGTACTTGGGCATTTTAATTGATGGGCATTTAAATTTTAAAGCACTACTGGAATAGCGTTGTAACAGGTTAGTGTCTAGCACAGGGCAATTATGAATTTTGGCCGTAGACTGGGCCGCTGGTCCCTGGAGCAAATAATGAATTTATACAATTCTATTTGCTACTCTAAAGTGGATATGGCGCGGAACTCTGGGGGATCGCCAATTCTGATCAGTTGCAGGTGGAGGAGACTAAATACTTGAGAAGGCTCCTCAAGGTCCCATAGGGTGTTCCTTCTTATATTGCTCATGAAGACCTGGGTGGGTCCTTCATAGAAGATAGGCTCCAGGTTAGACCCCTGCTAGCATGGTTAAAGATCTGGGACAACCCGGAGGCAATGTTGACCAGGCAAATAAATATGGATTGCCTTGGTAGGGATAGGGGTATGGACATTCCTTGGCTGAAGTATTTTAAGGCTGTTTTGGGAAAAATTGGTTCCAAACATCTCTTCTCAAACCTGACCGGAATGGAAGGCCGGGATAAGGAAAGTGTGAATAAGAGGTTTATTACTTACAAAACTGCCTCCAGAGAAGAGCGAGAACGGGGCAAACAGTCAGTTAGAGCTTACGGCCTAGTGAAGTCCATTGAAGGAATGGAACAGTGCCTAGCCCTTATACACAACGCCCATGACAAATTTTTAATGACCCGTTTTAGGCTCAACCTTTTACATTATTTATTAGCTGATCCGGCAGGTTTTATTAATTTTGCTGAGCCAAGGGGTCCCTGCGGCTGCGATCATCGATCTCCGCAGGACACCCTTCATTTTGTACTTTGTGCCCTTTTTATTCATTGCCCAGGCACCTCTATTTAGTTAGTCTGCTGAAGAAATTGAAATTTAGACACGCCAAGGTTGCTCTTTTACACTTACAAATGGCCCAAGACCCCCTGACCATGCTCTCTATTATGATTTTTTTTAGACTAGCACTCAAACTCAGAGAAACTAGAGGATTTGATGGAAGGAGTGGGGAGTAGATGGGGGGTTAATGAATTGTAATGAATATTCCTGTATCTCTTTTTTCATCTGCTGTATAGTTCATAAACATTATATGTATTTTTAGCGTTTTTAATTGTACTTTATGGTGTTTTCTATAATGCCGAATAAAAATATTTGATGATGATGATGATTACCTCCTGTACAATTGGGAGAAAGAATTGTTAATCTTACGCTTGAGGGGGCACCAAAAGTAAACTCAAACTCAGATCACATGAAATTACTGGGGGCCAGAGATGTTCGCTATGGTGGTAACCAAAGTTAAAACCTGCTCTTTTTGTACCAATAGTGAGAAGTCCAAAGTGGTCTGGAAGGTTCCTTTTTCTCTAGTTGAAGTCCCTGAAAACCATGAGCCAAGTTGGTTCTGGATATTATAGGCCTAAGAAGACAATTAGGTTTTCAAGGAAAATGTATTGTTATATTGTTGGATTAGCACACCCGCTGGACAGTCACCAAAGTTGTACAGGACATCACCACATGTGTTCTTAGTAAGTTTCTTAGGGATGTTTTCTTCAGTGAATGCATTCCTGAAAGCATTATCACTGATAATGGAGTGCAACGGACTTTGGAACCAATGAAAGTTTTTACAGGAAGTGTCAGTACGCCATTACAGAATGACATTGTATTTCCACAGAGACAATGGAATGGTTGAAAGAATCAACAGATTGATTAAATAATGTATCCAGTTGGCATGTGTTAATCAAATTCCTGTTGAAAAGACCCCACAAGATATGTTGAGTCCTATCATGCAACTCCTAACAGTGTCAAAGGCATACCTCCATTTATTGATCTCAAGGCAGGTATCTATGAACCACGTTATAACAACTTTGGTTAAACAGTTGACAGAAAGGAAGTCATGGGCAGGGTCAAATCACAGCAACAAGAATAAAAATTGAGAAATTATCATATAGTCATATGAATGAATGAAATTATATTTATATAGCGCGTAGCTACCCTGAGGCCTCGTAGCGCTTATGGACCGCACAGAGAAAGCACATCAGTTTTGGGCACATTGCTGAACAGGTGAGTTTTCAGAAGATTGCAAAAGGCCAGTATGTTAGTTTCGCCGCACAGAGTGGAGGGGAGAGAGTTCCAGAGGTTTGAGGCATTCAGGGAGAAAGAGCGGCCACCCCACTTGGAGCGATGGACTTTCCTGGACGTGGCGAGGAAGGCTGAACTGGTTCGAAGATTTCTGGAGGGATGATAAGGGGTAACCAGGGAATGTCAGATGACCGGATCCGATTTCCACATGGCTCTATGAGCCAGGCACATGGCCTTGAACTGAATCCTGGCCCGTATAGGGAGCCAGTGCAGAGTTCTCAGAGCGGATTTTGCAGATTGTCTTCGGGGTATTTGGAGCAGTAGACGGGCCGCGCAGTTCTGGATTACTTGAAGTTTTTGCATGGTTGCCTGCGAGACACCCAGGTACAGCGCATTCCCGTAATCAAGGCGGGAGAGTATGAGAGCTTGCACCATAATCCTTCTCGCCTTGAAGGGAAGCAGGGGAAGAACCTTTCTTAACATCCTCAGCAAATCAAAGCAGGCGGCGGCGAGCTTGACGGTTTGAAAGAAAAAACAGAGAGAGCTGTCCAGCCACATGCTCAAGCTCTTAATCTGCTGCTTTGGAGCAGGCATAGGGCTGAGGCAGGTTGGCCATAGATGAGCCGGTGGGGGAGATGGCAGTTTTCCCAGAAACATCAGCTCAGTCTTGTCGCCGTTTAGTTTAAGATGAGATAGATTCCTCCACTCGGCTACTGCTTCCAGACAACTGCCTAGAGAGCTGTATGAACCCTCTGGATGGTTCAGAGACACCATCAGTTGGGTGTCATCTGCATAGGTTATAATCTGTATACCGAATGGAAGGACCACCTCTGCTAAAGGCGCCATAACGGTGTTAAAAAGTGTGGGGCTCAGGGAAGAGCCCTGAGGAACCCCACAGCTGAGCAGCCAACATTTGGACGAGACGGTGCCCTCGAAGACCTGCAGAAACCGGTCTTTGAGGAAGGACTGTAGCCAGGAGAGTGCCGAATGGGTCACTACCAGATTTTTTAGTCGCTTCAGTAAGATGTTATGATCAACAGTGTCAAAAGAGGCACTGAGATCTAAAAGAATAATAGCCGCTGAACTGCCCTGATCTAAAAGCCTCCGTGCCTCTTCGGTTACTGCCAGAAGGGCCGTCTCTGTCCCTAATCGAGGGCGAAAGCCTGTTTGTGAGACATGTAGCAAGTTGTTAGATTCCAGATATTGTCCTAGTATGGAATTTATGTGTCTCGCAATCAGCTTGCTTAACCAGGGGAGGGGAGAGATGGGACAATATTTGGCCAGGTTAGAAGGGTCCAGACTAGTTTTTTTCAGGAGGGCCCTTACCTGTGCACATTTCCAGGCAAGGGGAGCCGTGCTCGAGGCGATGGAGGCATTTAAAATATCCAAGACTACTGGGCATATAGTATCCGCAACTAAGTAGAGGTGTTGCGGGGGGGCGGATCTAAAGGAGAGCCAAGATCACTTTTGGAATAAGTGTTTTTAGGGAAACCTCATCTAGCAAAGGGAACTCTACTAGAGAGCATAGAGGGGAAGGGGAAGAGCTTGTGGTGTTAAATTCGATAGCATCGGTCTCAGAGGGAGAAAAGGACTGTCCAATCAGGTGGATTTTTTGGTGGAAATATTCTGCTAGGTTGTTGCATCGAGCGGGAGCATCCTCTGGGTTGGGGATTTTTTGAGGTATGGTGACCAGGGATTTGGCGATACGGAAAATCTCTTTTGGAGAGTCTGCGGCTGCACTGATCTTCTCCTCGTAAAAGGAGGACTGGGCCATTTTAATTTCTGACTTGTAGTTCCTAACTGCCTTTCTATAGGCTGTTTTCCTCTCTTCTATTGGGTTCGCTCTCCAGCTCCTTTCTAATTTCCTACAAGATTGTTTGAGCTCCCTTAGTTTAGCGGAGAACCAGGGTGCTGTTTTTGGAATGGATTCTTTATTCAGAAATCTTTTGGGGGCTAACGTGTCCACAGAGCTTTGAATCCTGAGGTTAAAGTTGTTATTTGCCCTCTCTGGGTCGGGGCTAGTGTACGGTGTGGTATTCTCCAGGAGATTGGACAATTGACTAGCAGAAAGATTTGACCGATTCCTTTCTTGTATCCTAGTGGCACTCTCAGAAGGGATGGTAACAGGAGTTTCCCAGGTTAAAGGAATCAATGAATGGTCGGTTCAGGGGAGGGGAATAGGAGAATCAACCAGAAGATTCGGAGCGTTGCTAAGCACAGGATCCAGAATATGACCTTTAATATGTGTGGGTGTGAAGCCTTTCTGAGTAATTTGAAGAGCTGATAGGCTGGATAGAAGTTCTTTAGTCATGTTGTCCAAGGGGTCATCCAGATGGATATTAAGATCCCCCAGAATCGTGTAATTGGCTGGGGAAAGAGCTAGTTTAGCGACAAGACTCTGGAGTGCACTGAGAAATTGTCCTATGGGTCATGGGGAGCGATAAAGCAGTAAGCCAGAGAAGGTGCTAGTAGGTGAAAATTCTAAAGAAAATTTCATATTTTCACAGTCTGGCAATCCTTCGATAGAAGTCCGGCAGCAGAAATGATCTCTGAAAATTATCGCTAGCCCTCCCCCTCTGCCATCTTTGCGATCCGCTCTTTGTATCAGGTAACCAGGTGGCATAGTTTGAATGACAGCTGGGCCTGCTTCATCCTGAAACCATGTCTCAGTGAGAAATAAAACATCAGGTTTAAGGTCTTCTATTAAGAGAGCAAGTTCAACTGAGTGTTTAGGGAGAGAGCGACAGTTCAGTAAGTAAAATTTTAAGGGATTGCTGCCGTCTTGATGAAACTTGAAATTTCAATGGGCACATCCAGAGGGGCTATTGGCCAGATCTAGTGAGTGTCGGCAATGGATGCCGGTAACTCCTATCATGCCGCGCAATGTCTGGGCACTGTAAGTAAGAATACCATTCGACAAACGTCAGGGTTCGTGGGCCCTGGTCCCGGTCGGGCGCGGACGGGCGCAGACGGGCTTGCCTTTGGGGCGCCTGCTGCGCGCATCCACTGCGCGTAGGGACTGGCATGCTGCCTAAGTACTGCCCACTTATCACGCTGATCTCCTGTCTCGGCACCCAACTGGAAGTAAGGAGAGCGCCAACACCCTCCACAACAATCAGGTAAAACCTGCGGTGGACTGGGGTGCGGCGGAAGTGCAGGAGCGCTAGCAGTGAAAGCAGGTAAATGGCTAGCAAAGTGTTTTAAAAAGCAGCGTGAAATACAAATTAACAAGATTCTAAAACGTAGTTACAGGTGCGCTTACAGACGTGACTTCTGCTGCGCGCATCCTCTGTACTGCGGGCCTGGTGTGCTGCCTAAGTACTGCCCACTTATCACGCTGATCTCCTGTCTCTGCCTCCAACTGGAAGTAAGGAGTGCGCCAACTCCCTCCACAACAATCAGGTAAAACCTGCGGTGGACCGGGGTGTGGCGGAAGTGCAGGAGCGCTACCAGTGAAAGCAGGTAAATGGCTAGCAAAGTGATTTAAAAAGCGGCGAGAAATACAAATTAACAAGATTCTAAAAGGTAGTTACAGGTGCGCTTACAGACGTGAATGGAGTTGCCTTTCAGAAGTGACATGTAGGTGACTGGGTTCATAACAAGAAGTCTGGCAAACAAAGTGGGACTTACAGTGCACATTGTGCACAATTGAGAATATCCAAGGTTAAGAAAAGTGTGGTAGAACTGGAGAATAGTCAAGCCTGGAATATGGAGAGGATTGCCAAGTACACCGCTGTGGCTTAGTAAACATGTACCAACACTAATGTCACTAACAATTCCTTTTCTAAGACAGAACCCATATTCTGACATTTCCCGGACCACTTTTAGATGTGAAAAGCGCACAAAATATTTTGGTCTTGACATTGATATAATGGGGTCATTCCTCCCTAAGAGAAAAAGTGTTTTGTTTTTATATCACATTTATTCTGCTTTAATTTCTTTCCCTTCCTGATGGTTCCTTTATGCCATATTCCTTCCTCCCAATTACTCTGGTTCTAACCTTAAAATGTCTGTAGTTCTCACAAGAGATTTGTCAGCTGAAAGATGACTATTGGTTATGTGGTAAGGAAGAAAACTGTTCTTCACATACCCAACAGGGCTTTAAGTCAGATGAGTTCCTCTGGGTCTTAGACCAGGAAAGAGATGAGGTGTAAGCTATCCAGATGGACGAGATGTGGAGTGAATAGGGGCGTGTCTGTGTAATATAGAGAGAACATTAACAGGAGTGATGGAGACACTCCAAAGACCAGCGCACTTGTCTACAGGATTCAGTAATGTTTAATTCACAGTAGCACTATTTGAGAATGCAAACATTTTCAATATAAATTATATACAACAAAATCATTGTTATTGATCATTTAGATTAAGCAGTTAACAACCATTGACAAAGCCAATAGTAATGACTGGTTTTAGGTGTATATCAGTTGTTGTCTTATATATATGGATGCAACAAAACAAAATGCTAATTTATTACACTGTGTCATCTTCAATGAATGCTTAAATTTATCAGAAAGTAGTCCTGTGTATACTCACAAGTACACTCTGTTAGAAATGGGGATCTCTAGTTGGTAGAGGCTGAGCCGAAGTCCAAATAGGGATCCTTCTTCCCAAGTCAGCATAAGGGAGCTACACCCTTTGATAACCCCTGATCAACCCTGCGGTAATGTAGCACGAGCAGACAGGCCTATCTCAGAGGCAGTTTGCGAAGCATTTATGACCATACACAATAACGCAGGAAGGATGCTAAAACGTACACCACAAGCAAGTATAGAAAAATAGTTATCTTTATATAGACTGAACACGAGGCTTAAAAGCGCTCTAGGAGCCACAGTGCACGTAATTACAGATTCACTTCAAAGCAATAAAGGCACTCAAAAAGTGTGCGAAGCGAACTTAGTTTGAGGCCGGGGTCCACGCTACCCGGTGAAGCACAATGTACCTGTGGTGTAAAGGGGCACGGCACGCAGCCTCACAAGGAAGCCGCGGTGATGGCAGGCAGACTGCAGCGGCCACAGCTCTTAGCTGTAGCGGTCCGCAGTGTGCACTCACGATAATCCTGGGACGGGGCTTAGAGGTGGGCACCGCGCGGCACGCGCAGGGTGATAACATGATCCTCGAAGTGGGGACTAGTACGGGCACTCAGCGGCACAGCTCCTCAGCCGCAGTGGTCCACAATAGCGATAGCGATGATTCTTGTAGGACAGCAAATGCGGGCACTCATCGGCACAGCTCCTCAGCTGCAGCGGCCCACAATATCAATAGCGATGACTTTGGCAACACAGGCAATCCACAAAAATGGAGCAGCAGTGGCCGCTAACTTCCAGGAGGGCATGAGAGCCATCAGTACCTGGATGGATCAGAATTGTTTAAAGCTAAATTCTGACAAGACGGAGGTTATGGTATTTGGTGAGCTGACCCCGTCTTGGTCCCCAGTCTGGTGGCCTTCGGAGCTAGGAGCCCCACCCCTACCTGAATCAAAAGTCAGAAATCTGGGAGTTCTATTTGACAACAGGCTAGCTTTTGTCAGCCACGCTAATGCAGTGGTCTCAGCGTCCTTCCTTACCCTAAGAATGGTAAAGAAACTACTCCCTTTTCTTCCCCCAAATGCTGGCAAAACCTTAATGTCCACTTTGGTATTATCTAAGGTGGACTATTGCAACGGCCTATTGTTGAACGCGCAGGAGCAAGTTTTGAATAAATTACAGCTTGTTCAAAACGCTGCTGCAAGGATTCTAACCGGCACACCTAAATATTCATCCATCTCTCCCATCATTCGTCAACTACATTGGTTGCCGGTTAGAAGCCGCACAAAGTTTAAGGCCTTGTGCATTATATATAAGGCATTGAACAATACTGGACCAGATTTTTTTTTTAAATCCATCAGTGTCTACAAACCTAATCGATCTTTACGCTCATCTGCATCCCAACTGCTCCAAATTCCACGTACAAAGAAAGCAACATGGGGAGACAAACGCTTTGTGGTTGCTGCTTCGAAATTATGGAACCTGCTTCCTCCCCATATCAAATTTAGTCCATCTCTACTAATATTCCAAAAACACCTTAAAACCTGGCTTTTTAATCAGTAAATTTTAAATAGGAATCCCTTGCAATCTGTGAACTCTAGCGCCGAGACACCGGAAGGTATTTGTGCGCTATAGAAATTTTATAAATAAATAAATAAATAAAATAAATGCGGGCTCTCCGCGGCGGCGGCCCACAATAGCGATAAGGATGATTTTGGCAACACAGGCAAATGCAGTCTCTCAGAGGCAACAGCCCCTCAGCTGCGGCGGCCCACAATAGCAATAACAATGACTTCGGTAACACAGGAACATGCGGGCTCTCAGCGGCAACAACTTCTCAGCTGTGGCGCCCACAATAGCGATAAGGATGACTTTCAGTACGCGTTCCCCGCAGTAGAACCAGAGGCGCTGGAATTCTTAACAGAGGCCTCACCTGCAAGGAAAATTCCCTTCAAATAGGAATCCGGATGGCTGATGGGTGAAGTCTAATGTCCCTGAGACTTCAGCAGGAGGCAAGCTCAAATCAGGCCCTTGGGTAGTTGCTTCAGCAAAATGGATGAAAGTTTCAAAGTCCTTTCCCTCTCGTTACACGGACAGAGGTTCGTCTTGACATCCAGAAGTAACATACTGTGTAAGGGTTTTAGCACTGATCTTTATACCCCAAACGTCTTTGTTCTCAAAAAGTCACAAATCACTGAACCCAGCCAGAACCAGTTTGATGTCGTCCTGGAGCACTTTGTTTACAAGGCTGCATCCTACCTTTCAGAAAGAGGGGGTCTGCCATAAGACGCACAGTGTGAAGTGGAGCCATCATTCACCTTGCCTGGCACATCCCTGCTCAGATCAAAGGGTCACCCCTCCCCATACTCCAACTGCAGATCTCTCTATTCAATCCAGGTCGGGCTCAGCCTGCCCTGTCCCTCCAAAACCAGACACCCAATACACATAACAGCAGAGCACATTTGGTAGATTTAGGCAAGAAAATACCCACTTTCTAAAAGTGATATTTTCAGCCACAGAATATAAAAATAGGCTTGACTACCAGATGCACTTTAATATTGTGAGATCAGGCATACTAAATTTGGCTTTCCTATCATGTTCCTTGGGTCAATCAGGACTATAGAATGTAATACAGTTAATTTACAATAGGGAGAATTCGGGCTGTGGCACTGAATGGCAGTGGCACAGCGCCCAGAGCATTTAACACCAGCAAACACAGAGGAGACAAAAGGGAAAAATGGAAGGGAGACCCACGCCAATGGTGCCAGGTCCAACACACTCACTAAGTAAACACATATCTGAAGAACTTTACTGAGAATATCAGTACACTAATATCTTTTCAAGCCAAAGTTGAAATGTTAATGTTGATTATGGAAATCAAAACATTAGACATAAGCTAAAAACAAAGCAAAACCATAAAATGCGTCACTCTATCGGTTTTGGAAAAAAAGGTAACACGCAGTTACCAAACACTGGCAAAGCCAATAGATCTCACTGTTGGTACCTGCGGGTTTTGCCAATGTTGTTTAGCAGTGCTGTGCAGCACAGCTAAAAAGGAAACCAAAAAGGAAAGGTGCTATGATGCGGCCGCTGTGGCTGGGTCATTTTGTAGGCGCTTGCACTATACACGCATACACCTACAAAATAAGTGGCTGCTTTTTTTCCTTTTTACTGATCCAAGTTGGATTGGTAAGTTAAAAAAAAAAACAGGGGGAAAACATTATTTTTTTTAAGTGGGTGAGAAAGTGCTTGGAAGAATGGCATGGACTTTAGCATGGGACTCGAGCAACCTGTGTTCATGGCTAGGGGGTGCCCCCGTAAGCACTTTAAGATCTGGAAGAGATATGCGGACTATCGCGGGCTGGACCCGGACCCGCCGCCAGAGAGGGCCGCCCTCCCGACGATTTGACAGGTGGGCCATTGGTGGAGAGGATTGGATGTCTTGTTGGGCTTGACATGCTCTGTTGAAACTTTACATTGTATATATTTGGCAATATCGGCACAAACGGGGGGAGGGGGAGGTGTTGTTAATATATTTACAAAAGTCTGAGATTTTATTACTGTTCTATTGATGTATGCAGCAGACTGCGGACTCCGGAGCTATGCAATATATGTGACCTATGACAAATAAAATGCTTTAAAAAAAAAGTGGGTGAGAAAGCAACAAGAAGAGCGGGGGTGGAAGCAACACGGAGGGAATGGGTGTGGGACGCATCATGGTTGGAGGGGTCAGAAGCAATGCAGAGGATGGTGGGGAAGTACATAATATGAGTAAGAGCGAGAGCAAGGTGGAGAACAGGGGAACAGAAGCCCATGGGCCAGACAGAGTGCAACGTGGAACAGGGGAAAAGCACATGGGCAAGAGAGGAATGCGGGGGGAAAGCACACAAGGCCAAGCACAATATGATCGTGAGTGAGGAAGTAGCACACAGGCAAGATCAACATGGAGCGCGGTGGAGGGGCAAATAGAAGTGCACAAAGGAGACAGCTGGAAAATACATTCAGTCTCATGGAGTGCTTAATCACAAAGAAAAATGGAGTGGCTGAAAAGTAAACGGTGGAAGGATGCAGTGATGAGGCCAGGGGTGGAATAAACACAATAAGAGAAATGCAAGCCCACACAAGCAGTTTTCGAAGCAGGATTACCTGCATTCATAGGTTGCTTTATTAAAATGATGCCACATAATGCGATGAACACTACTTTTTCATATCACCGCTGCACAGCAATTAAAATGTACAAGGAAATGAAATATGAAGTTTATGGCCGATCGCCCATTTTAAAATGGTGGCCCTTCCCCGCCTCCTGTATCAGCTACAAAACCATCCCTACCCGATTTTCCCCGGCTGGTTCAGATGGGTCAACACAGCCTTGAGTCAATTTCTATGGGCTGGCGGTATGGCAAGGGTAGCTCTACGGACTTGCTTCCAGTCCACGTATTGCGGGGGACTGGCAACCTCTGATATCCTATCCTATTACCTAGCCTCTCATCCTCTCTAGTCCTAAATGAGTGGTGGTATGGTGATAGGGCTGATCCAGCCTATGCGGTCGAGAGGTGCTGTATGGGGGATAACACTCTGCACACTATATTGTACTCTGCACCCCTTTGTAACTCCCTACCACCGGCTATGAAGCTGATATTTCAAATATGGCGACAGGCGTTGAGACGGACAGGGTGGTGGAATAGATTGACTCGGGAGACTCCCCTCTGGTCGAATGGGCGACTTCAGCAGGTGGCGATGTTCCCCAGTTTTCGGAGCTGGGACCGCATTGGCATCTCCACTCTTGGGGACGTCATGTGGGTACCAGTTTTAAAGTCCTTTCAGGAGTTGCAGAAGGACTTCCACATGCCCAAAACTCAATTTTTCCGATATTTACAGCTGCGACATGCCATCACTCCTTACATTGAGGGGCTCGGTCCCTGGCTGAGTTTAGTCCCATAGAGACCAAGGTATTCATGGGAGACCTCCACAACCACAAGATTTCCAAAATGTATCAGTCCCTGGTCATCCATAGTTCCCCCACACTATAGCGACTTCGGGAGGCTTGGGAGGGAGACATAGGCCCACTGGAGGAGGAGGACTGGGTGGAGGCCCTGACTTCCCCGCGGGGTCATCTATCGCCGTACTTCTTCGCCTCATCCAATTTAAATATCTCCACCAAGTCTATTTCACCAGGGTCTGGCTCTGGAGGGCGGGACCAGTGGCCTCCCCGATGTGTCTTAGATGCCAACATGAGGAGGGTACCTTGCTCCACACAATCTGGCAATGTTCTGCCTTGGCACGATTTTGCCGAGGAGTCTTGTCGTGCCTATCCGAAGTTCTCGGCTGGGACCTCCCAAATTCCCCAAAATTGGTCCTACTGCATGTCATGGAGGATGTAGGGGGTAACATATACAAACACCACTTGATGTTATTGGGGTTCAACTTGGCCAAGAGAGATATTGCCAAAGTTTGGAAGGCTCCGAGGGCACCATCGGTGACTGTGAGGAAATATAGCATGGATGTCTGTATGGGGCTGGAAATTCTCATCTTTACAGCCAGGGGATGCCCACTTAAACATTACAATATCTGGAGGCGATGGGCAGAATATTGCGGCCGGGAGTTGGAACTGGTTTTGGTGGCCGGGCCCGCGGACTTGGTGACCCTCCCGCTGTGATTGCCATATGTTATCACTCCTTAGATACAGATACAATGTGTCTGGATAAACGAGTTTATTCATATTTGGTACTGTTGTGGGGTAGGCGTGAGTGCAATGGGGGTGGGTTCTGGGTTTGTTTCTTTGATCTTGTTCTTTTTGTTTGCTATACAAATTTCAACTGTTTTGCTCTTTATTTGTCCTCTATTCTAGGTGAAACTGTCAAAGTCAATTCACGGTCCATTCTGTATGCATGAGTTGCTGGGTTACAGTGCTCTGCAATATATTGGTCATTTGACGAATAAGATTTGTTTAAAGAAAATATATATTTGAAGTGTATATGTGAATTTGCCCAAGGAGCATTTGCCATAGGGTTCTCAGCAACATCCTACTATAGGGCTCCTTCCCAACGTTCACATATTGTTTCCATTGAATAGTCGGCAGATCGATAAATAGCTATAGACTACATATAAATATTTCTTAATCTTACTAGATACCTCGATGCATAGTTTCAGGTGAGAACAAGTTACTCATGAGTAAACAAACACAAACATAGGCCACAATGTCTCCTGAAAACAACAATTAAGTAATGAGTTATGTTATGTGGATTTGTAATGCGCAGCTAATCACCCACAAGTTTATCCAGGTGCTGAGCAGGGCGAGGGAATCATGTCTCTTTTTTTGGAAGAGCCAAGTCAAGAGCTTCTTTCAGAAGTCCACGAGAGTTGAAAATGGTTGTTTGAAAATGAAGAGCTTTTACAGGATTTAAGAGCCATAACGAGTGAAAAGGTAGTGGTAGTGGTTAGGGTAGGGTGGTGGTAAAGGGGAGGACGGTGAGAGTAGTAAGGGTGACAGTGTGGTGGAAGTGAGGGTGGTGATGGTAGCATTGGTGAGGGTGGTCTAGGTTAGGGTGTTAGTAGGGTAGTGGTAGGGTGGTGGTAGATGTGTTAGGGTGGTAATGGGTAGGGTGGTAGATCTTTGAATAACAGTTGTGGTTATAATAAGGTGGAGGCGAGATTGCGGTGTGATGGTAGTACCCCGCCCCGACAGGATTAAAAATGAAAATAAGGGGAATAAAGGATTAGTAGTTACTCCTGTCAAGGTGGACCAAGAATAAAGGAATACAAGAGATACCTCCTTAGGCAGTTTTATCTTTCTTTTTTTGCACCAGTGATCCCTTACAGGGAAAACTCTTTCCTTTCCTCACCAATTCTCTTTCACCTCACCTAAAAAATCAGCGCTCCGTCCAGTGTGTTGGTCTGCACCTGGGCGTTGAAAGCGGCCCTTTGAGGAAGCATGCCACTATATAGTGGGTGAGGGTAGTATTAAAAAATCTATTGATTTTCCACTCTATTCCCCTTCTACACACATTTCTCGGTAGGTTAGAGACACTGACAGAACGATTAATAGAATAATTCATGATAGGGTCTCTCTTTTTGTGTCTTTTAGTTCTTATCTTTTTTGTGAGTTATGGTCTTTAGCAACCAGTCAGTCGCGCTGCCTGGTAGGCTTTGACCTACTAAGGCATTCAAGAAGAGATGGCGTAAGACCAGGAAAAGGGAGGTGGATAGAAGAACAGAAGAGAAACGACAAGAAGAGGCGGGCCTATGCAGGAAACGTCATTTATTCCTATCTCTATAAGTGTTTATCGTCTTTGTCATGGTTCAAAGTTTATTAGGTTTTGCTCAAGAGAGTTAACAAAATATCTCCATTGCAAAGGCACACATAACATGATAAAATTAGGAATACTGGCTTTAAATGACTAAACACATAACAGCTTTGGTTTTTACGCAATCACAATATTTTAAGAATATTTCTGCGTCATACACAAGTATACTTTCAAATGTACACTATTAATTGCATTGCGTTCCTACATAATGGACAAGTGAATGAATACGCATTTCTATTGCGCATGGCTAGCCTAGAACATCCCAGCGCATTTTGGACAGGAGAACATTCCACTACTCAAGGAAAGAGAAAGGTCTTCAGCAATTTCCTGAAAAGGAGATGGTTAGGTTCCAGGCGAATGGGATTGGGGAGCAGATTCAACAAGTTTGCAGCATGAAAGGCGAAACGTCTGCTACCCGTTCGTGCCCGACGAATCCTGGGAATCGTCAAAAGATTTTTGTTATTAGATCTAAGTGTCCTGGGAGCCTGATAGGGTTTCAGCATAGGCATGATCACCGGGCGGCCATTACCGGTGATCGACTTATGCACAGTGCACATGGCCTATATAAGGAATGCTTACTTGCACAGAATGAATACATTCTTTAAGTTTTATCTCTAAATAAATTCGGCTAGTTGTTTGTTTGTCCTTTGCTACAGCCAGGAAACCGCTTATAGCCCACAAGAAACTTCACATGTATTGATACAGTGCAAAAAGCTTTCCAAAAGCGTACAAGTACCATGCACGTCTTCTCTGATAAACTGAGATTAAAAAAAAGCAGGCAAGAGTCTTTAATGCTATTGATAAATATTGTATGCACCCCTGTCCCGGCACTGAAGAGAACTCTCTAGTAAAGAGGAGTGCAGCGCTGGGCTGATGGAAGCATTAGAAGTGACAACGAACTTCTTATGTGAGACAGCAGGAACTGTGGTTTTTCACAAATAATGTTAGGAACTGGGCTGCAGAGTTGTGTGCTGGTGCTCACACACTGTATGAACACCTAACTACTTGCCTGCGGAATCTGAAAATGGTTATGGTGTCAATCAATCACACTTGAGAACACATTGTTGCGCTCTTTCCCACTCTCACTACAGGGTTAGCTCATCATGCCTTACACACAGAAACCACACCGGTAGCTGACACTCAAAGTGACCATGGTGAAAGCAAAACGTGGAAGGTGCAGGGGAGGGGAATGGGAGCACTAGACAATGATAGTGGGAGGGGGCAGAAGAAATAGTGCCTTGGTCACAATGCAAGCAGCGGACGCTCACTAATTAAGTGCAATCAATCTGTGCTTGGTCCCTGCTCCACTGAAAGGTTCAGAAGTGAGGTTTTGCCTGCACTGGCCTTAAGAAGGCTGCAAAGAAGAGGGACACTGGGAAAACAAATGGTAAGAAATGTTGTGATCCAAGTCCTTTCTGTAAACAATAGTGGCTCGCAAGCGAGACGCACGCGCTAGTGCCTGCATCCGCAGGCTCAACCCTGAAAAAGTACCTCTGAAAGTACACCAACAGTGGAAGGACACTGGGAGCTACAAGGAAGCAGTACTTCGGTCACGCTCTATGGAAAGAAAAACACACGAAGCGGAAGTGAAGCAGGCACGCGCTGACCAACGAGGTGCAAGAGTGACGATAAACCAACTAATGGTAAACAAAGGGCGGACTCTAACCCCTTGTAAACATAAGCAACAGCTGTCTCAAGCGAGACCTAAATATCCACTGCACCAGAGGACTGCGTAGCTTCAATTGCAACACCGTTCACCCCTCAGATTCCATGTCATTTACCGCCCGCCTCGTAGTGGCCCTTCGTTTATGGATGAACTCACCGACTTCATCAGCGACCAATACTCGCGAAGTGACAATCAGACCTTCGTTGGTGACTTCAATCTCCACTGGGGTGTACCGCAAGACTCCTCTGCGAACTCACTGGCCACCTTCCTCTCTGCAAACGATCTTATCCAACACTGCACTGAATCAACACATTCTAAGGGCGCAATCCTGGACCTTGTTATTTCTAAAGCAGGCATGCTTTCTACCACTACCCCAATTCATGTAGATTGGTCTGACCACCTCCTCATCCCATTCTCTCTTCAACTTTCACACTCTATAACTCTTGGCCAACCCAAGAGGGCCATCTCATGGTTCCGGGATGCCAAAAATATTGATGTCGGTCCCCTCTGTGAATCAGCTTTGTTATCACTTCCAAGGCTAGACCCGAACCTAGATGTTGACGAACTCACCTCCCAATGCCTCATAGTCCTCGCAGCTGAAATTAATAACGTCGCTCCACTCAAAAGCAAAAGGTTAAGGCCCACTCCCTCAGCATCTTGGTTCAACAAATCCCTTTATGAGGAAAGGAAGCAGCTAAGATTCCTGGAGAAACAATGGAGGCAAGTGCCCTCCACCGACAATTTGGCCATGCTTCGCTCAGCAAGATCCAAGTACCACAAGCACATCTTCCTTGGGAAAGGGACGCACTTCAAAACCCTCCTTGACTCCGCCAAAAATAGACCCAAAAAACTATTCGATCTCATCAAAATGCCTAACTGCTCTCCCCCAACCTCCAAGGTGGATGATTCTACAAAGAGAGCAGCGGATTTCGCTATTTTCTTCGATGAAAAAGTGAAATCACTTGTGGATCAGGTCGCTCATCCTACCCCTCCAGAGGAGCGCAAATCCTTAGCCATTTGGCAGAGCTTTGACCCCATATCTGAAGATGCCCTTCTCAAGTGCATACGAGAAACGAAGCCTCCAACCATTCTCTTGACCCTATCCCCAGTGCCATTGCCATTGACTTCTATACCCATTCCCTCTCCTATTGGACCACTCTGATCAACCTCTCCCTCTGGCAAGGCTCCCTTCCTGCCTCCTTCAAAACTGGGCAGGTCACCCCTCTTCTTAAAAAACCCACTGCTGATGCGAATGACCTCAACAACTTCCGCCCCATCACTAACCTTCCCTTTCTTGCGAAGATCACAGAAAGATGTGTAGCAAAACAACTCTCCCGTCATATCAAGGACAATGATCTTCTTGACAACTGTCAGTCCGGCTTCATCCAAAACTGCAGCACTGAAACAGCCCTACTGCAAGTGGTTGATGACGCGTTGAGGATACTCGATTCAGGGGGGTCCTGTCTTCTAATTCTCCTTGACCTTTCCGCAGCCTTTGACACTGTCAATCACAACACCCTCCTCAATATTCTTCAACAGAGAATGGGCATGGAGGGCACTGTGCTTAAATGGTTTGCATCCTTCCTTTCTGGCAGATCCCAAATGATCAAAATAGCGAACAGTCTTTCACCTCCTGTGGCGGTAGGTCAAGGTGTTCCCCAAGGCTCGATACTTGCTCCCACATTGTTCAATCTCTATTTAGAACCTCTGGGAAATCTCCTAAGTAAATCCGGGATTCACTATCATCTCTATGCTGACGACACTCAACTCTACCTCAAGATTGCCTCTACTCACGATCTCTCCATCCTAAGCTAGACTCTTGACTCCATTCAAAACTGGATGTCAACTCATCAACTGATTCTGAATCCCTCCAAAACCGAATTCCTCCTCTTCTCCTCCTCACTCTCTCCTCCCCCGGTTCAATCATGGATGGATCAGATGAATCTACTAAAAAATAAACCTATCATTGTCGACAGCGCCAAATCCCTTGGTGTCATACTAGACAAAAAACTCAATCTAATTACCCACATCAATTCCATTGCAAAATCTGCTCGATACCAATTGCGCCTTCTTTGGGGAATCCGTCGCTTCTTCCCGGAGCAGGACCTTATAACCCTGGTGCAAGCACTGGTCCTCTCCAGACTCGACTACTGCAATTCTCTTCTTACTGGCCTCCCCAAATCCCACTTGTCCCCACTTGTCTGTTTTCCACTCAGCAGCTCGTTTCATTTATGGGGCCAAAAGAAGCAATCACATCACACCGCTGTTATCTACCCTCCGCTGGCTTCCCTTTGAGGCTAGAGCTATCTACAAGACCGCTTGTATCACCCACAAAGCCCTGCACTCCTCCTCTCCTCGCTACCTGGCGAATAAACTGAAACTCTCTGGAGGCTCTAGACCTTCACGCAATGCGGAGAATCTACTGCTTGAACCTCCCACTTTCAAGAAGGAAAGAACGATGGCCCAATCCTTTTCAGGCAACGCAGTGAGAATCTGGAACTCATTCCCGCCTCAGCTTCGGACCCCCGCCTCCTCCCATGCCTTTAAAAGGGACCTCAAAGTTCTCCTCCTCCAGAGACACCTCCAAAAGTAACTCACGTCCTCTCTTTTATCTGAAGGAAGACCTCCCACTACTGAAAATTTCTACTTTCCATGACCATGGAAGTGCCTTCCCAGTGTGTTCTTGTGGTTAGAGTGTTTGTCTTTTATTGCAGTATTATCCATGTACTTGGGTTTGGTACCCTCTTGCAACTTGCACTCACCACTTTGCCCTTGTAACACTCGGTTTGCTTCCTCTCACATGTTTTTTACCTTTGATACTTGCACAAATGCCACCTTTGCCTACGTAACGTTTGTTCTTGTGCCTGAGTGTCTAGCATATATTGCAGTATTATACCTCAAATTATACTCTATTTTCTCCTGTAGCCTGCACTTGTCACTTTTTCCTCCTGTGCACTTTTTACTACCTCATGTATTTTTGGTTGCTCACAATTTTTACTACCTCATGTATTTTTGTTTGCTCACAATTATCACTTTACCGTATGTAACGTAACGTTTGTTTTTGCAATCTGTTGTTCGTGTAATGTTCTCAGTTTGTATCATTTCTGTTCCTATTGTGAAGCGCACTGACGCCTTCGGGTAAAGTCCGCGCTATATAAAATTGCATAAATAAATAAATAAATAAATAAATAAGTACACTTTTCGGGAGGGAGCTCAATGTGTGTATGTTGAATGTGCTGTAATCACTAAACAGCGTTCGTCATAGAGTGAGCATGTACTAGGTTGGTTGATAAAAGCATGCGTGAGAAGTTAACCTACAGCAGGAAACACTGCGGGTGGGTTATACCGACCTGCTCTCAGTTGCGCTTCCGCCAAAGGATTAGAGTTAGTGCACCGCCCCTCTGTCAAACAAACACTTTGAAAAACCGCCCTGAGCGCGAGAACAGATCACCCTTACGGCTCGCGTCCTTTCCCCTGAAGCCCTATCCCCGAGCATGCACTGGCCCCACCCCTTTACTCTAGACCCGCCCACTAGCCCGGGCGTCTTGTAGTTACGCCCTCTAGCGCCTACCTGTGTTGCGACTCACGTAAGAGTCTTACTCTGTCCTGTGTGTGTCCACTAGGCTTCAGTCATGCAGGCTCCCGCCATTCCGGAGGAAGTGCTGCGACTCCTGCAAGGTGAGAAAGACTTATGACCTAATAGGTGAAAGGTCATACCTGGGGTGAGGTGGGGAGCGACTGATGATCAATAAGTCAAGTGAGTTTTTTTCTGAACCAGGGTGGTTTGAAGTAATCTGACGGAGGGTGAGACCATGCCTTGTGACTACTTTGTAGGATAAACGCAGGTGGTCTGTCAGTTGCGTGGTGCTTGGTGAGGGGGAGATGGGTTACGTCGAAACTGGTTATAGTTTTGATGCTCCCAGCACAACAGGGACACGCGCAAACACTTCATAGAGAGAATGGATTACAGTTGAGAAATAAAAAGGTAAAATATTAAACTGCCGCCTCTTTCTTTGAACACAGAAAGTTGTGGAACAAAAACAGTTGAACAGTAGAGAGAAACCATGAAGCAGGCTGTCATTTTACAGTGCGTGCATTCCCACAGTGGTGCATGACGCCCACGTTGCTTTTGATGACTGCTATGTTGTGGTCTAGAGGACCCCTCACGTTTAACAACATCTCCCCCCCTCACCCCCCCCCCCCCCCGCAGACCGCAGACTTTGACAAACGCAGACTAACACTAAACCCTAATGTATTTCTGCACAGAAACCCGCATGCACCCATGCGTGCAGAACACCAGCATTTAAGTCAACCGTGTACAGAGTGTAACGGAGGCGCAGGGGCGTACAGTCCAACCCCGAGTGTCGCATATGTAGAGAATTAACGGACAGTACCACATAAAGCACAAGGGATATTCGAGAGATGATTTTAAGATGGACAGAAAGATGTATGGATGAATAGATGTAGCTATCAATGTACACTTTATGCACAGGAAGTAGAATTTGAAGTGGAGAACTGAGCAGAATGCTGGCACCCATACAGTCCTTGGCTTCTCCTTGGCAGTGGCACGTCCTTTCACATCTAGTAGTCAAATGGCATAAAGTGGGGGGGAAAGTTTAGTACTGGACGAAACAATCACCATGAACAGCAGGTGCTAGCCTAGGGCTATCTTGTACTTTGTGTTTTATCACCTGGTCCTGTTTGAGTCTTAGTCGATACTCTCTCTCATTCTTTGACGGCTTCCCACATGATGACTGGCAAATCTGAACTTCCGTTTAAGATTACTTTGTTAGGTGTGGCAAATCGGAGTGTCCCAAGGATTACTAGGTGATGTGAATTTTAGAAAAGGAAAATAACTCAGTTGGTTTTTAAAATGTTGCCCCTGGTCATCCTGTTTCAGTAAGGAATCACTACCAAGCAATATGTAATCTGGGAAAGGTTGAAACTGTTCCTTGGGCAAGAGGGATGGAATCCAAAGTCTATGCCAAGGAACACTTGGAGTAATGCAGATTTTCATTCCTGCACTGGGGCGCTGGTACATTTAATACCCAGCTGAGCTCCCCATGTGCTGAGGAACTCTCATTCAAAGCGGAGAATAAGTAGAATATCAATACCCATTCGGTCCTTGGCCTCTTATAGTAGAAATCCCTTCCATTGAGTGATAGAAGGCTTTGTTGCAAGCTGAAATTTTAGGCACCCTAATGGATTTCCCTTGGCTCCCAGGCTGCAAAGAAAACAGACTAGTGCCTCATAACTCATCCATCAAATCTTACATAAAGTACACGTCATTTGCATTGGACAGTCCTGTCAGAGAATGGAATGGTTGTTGGTGAGTTCCCCTCTTCCTACCCTCCTGGTTAACACACAACAGAAAACATATGGCATATTGCAATACTAATGGCTTTTATTATACACCTCAGTACAAAACATTTATACAAAAATATAAAAACAACAAGTTAATTACCCACAGCATGCGTAAAAACTGTATTCAGAATAAAGAAAATGACCGCTATGTTACATTGCGCTACATTGGCTATTGTTAATTATTATTAGAATATTGGAGTCTTGGGAGGAGTGCTCCTGGCTTCTTATGGCTGGTAGAGGCCCGGAGCATCAACATTCCAGTGTTTGACTTTGTTTGCAGCTGTTGCTGCGAACAAAGGCCTCTCCTAGCCCGAGGGTGTGTAAACATCCTCGGGCTCCGAGAGGCGTTTGTTTTCACTAATTAGAAAATTCTGCCCTCTAGGGGTGGAATGTTCTAATAGCCTTAGAGCCCTCTGTAGCGGGCTCCACCGGCCATTAAAGGCCCGCTCCCATGGTAAAGGCCTTCATTTTCCGCTAGTATGCCATTCGAGGACCGAATGGGATAGATTAGGGAGAGAGGTTTTGACACTTAGCCTCTAGGGTCCGGATCATGGCTCCACTAAATATTAAGATCTGCATACTATGGCCCCATGGCAGACAGGCCTGAAAAGTTAGGGGAGACATCTGTGGTACAAAGGGAAACCACCTAAATCACCCTTAACTTCAAAGACACACAACAGTATAACTAGGGGTGACATCCTTCAGCAAAGGGTGAGATACGCTTGTGGGGATGTGAGAACACAGGAAGAGTGTTCCTCTGAGAAGCGTTATAGCACGTAGGATTTGAGGCCAGATTGTAAGTGGTCAGAAAAACGGACCAATTTCAAGAAAAAATACAAGATTTTTTCAGGAAACCCTCACTCACCCTAGTGGTGACATGCTTCATCATCGGGTTCACCGGGAGAGATCGAATACCTCCCCGGTGTGCTGCGACGCCAGGAGACTGCGGAGCAGGTTTGTGTGAAGGAAGAATGTGAAAAAAGTGGGGTTGAGTGAATTAAAAATGTCAAAAGTTGTACCAAAAAATCATTTATTAGCTGGTCAACTTGACATAATAAAAACTAGCTATGTGTAGGGAGAACTAACCAAATAAAATATACTGGTGTTTCCCTGTTAAAGAGAGGTCAACATGTTTCTGCCCGTGGTATGTGCGACTTTACAGGGCTTTCTTCAGGACCAGTTAGCGAGTGTTACCTTAACAGGTGTGGGCGCGCTAAGGCCCACCCTGCTAAAGGTAGTGAAAGTTAAAAATAGCACTATGTGTAAAAAGGTGCAGTAAAAGAAACAAACTAATAAGTTGGGGATTTACCTCTATTGCGAGGAACCTAGAAGTTTGTACGAAAAGTGAACCACGCCCCATAGAACTCAGGAGGGGGGTGGGAGCGACAATGGCACACCGCCCGCAACGCTCTGCACCCTCTCGGTACCTAGCTGTTCCCTCGCTGGATCTAGTGGATGATCATCCTCGCAATAGAGGTAAATCCCCAACTTATCAGTTTGTTTCTTTTACTGCACCTTTTTACACATAGTGCTATTTTTAACTTTCACTACCTTTAGCAGGGTGGGCCTTAGCGCGCCCACACCTGTTAAGGTAACACTCGCTAACTGGTCCTGAAGAAAGCCCTGTAAAGTCACACATACCACGGGCAGAAACATGTTGACCTCTCTTTAACAGGGAAACACCAGTATATTTTATTTGGTTAGTTCTCCCTACACATAGCTAGTTTTTATTATGTCAAGTTGACCAGCTAATAAATGATTTTTTGGTACAACTTTTGACATTTTTAATTCACTCAACCCCACTTTTTTCACATTCTTCCTTCACACAAACCTGCTCCGCAGTCTCCTGGCGTCGCAGCACACCGGGGAGGTATTCGATCTCTCCCGGTGGACCCGATGATGAAGCATGTCACCACTAGGGTGAGTGAGGGTTTCCTGAAAAAATCTTGTATTTTTTCTTGAAATTGGTCCGTTTTTCTGACCACTTACAATCTGGCCTCAAATCCTACGTGCTATAACGCTTCTCAGAGGGACACTCTTCCTTTGTTTATCTGATAACTGACTGGGGTCTAAGAGTGCCCTATAACCCTATCTCTCCCTTTGTTGATTGATGTGAGAACACAGTCTGCGTAGTGCACATTGCCAAAGGACTCTTGTGCACATGGAAGATAACTGTTCGAATAGTGGCGGGCCTGGGCCAAGGACTTGCTAAAGTGTGGCACCCTGAAGTGGGCTCTCCAAAGGCCTGACCGTGGGCCTCCTGTACTACCGGAGATTTCAGGGACATTAAAGCTCTCCCGCAAGGGACCTGCACCATCTACCTGTGATATCTGTAGAGCGGTGAACTCTCAAGTGCCCACATCGGCTACTGAATCCCAACTGGTAGCGCTGTGTGAGCGTGGAACTAAGACTTGTGCCTGGAGGCCAGATTGTCTGGTGCTGAGCCAAGAAATCTTGCCCTCATCTAAGGTGTGTGGTTCCTGTACTGCGGGGACCATGATATTCAGAAGTGTCTAGTTGGTGGTGAGTGGATTCACTGAATGCGGGACCCTACATGGCCTGTTTAATCGATCATGCCTCATCTCTCTCATGCGACACGCCAACTGTGTGCTCCTTGCGTGCGGTGTTCGATTCACAGGGTGCTACCCTCTGAGGTTCGGGTGTACCCATAGTAGGGCCTCATTCTACCTCATATGGCTGTGCTGATCTTGCGCCTGTGTGTTATGCCTCATTTCCAGGGAGGTCGGTAATTGCAACTGTTTGCTGTTTATGACTGGAATTGCCTGGTGCAACCCATCTCAACATGCACCGGTCATTGTTTCTCATTTCCAGGGAAGTGCAGAATTTGCTACTCATCCTGCTTGAAATCTGATCTGTCTGGTGTGACTTATACCAACGCGCACCAGACGCTGTGCCTGGATTGGCTGGGCACAACCTGGATCATCGTTTACCAAACAGGACGCCTCCTCCTACAGAGAGGCTCCCCTATCTTACTCCTCAGTCATCTGTTGTTACCTTTTTGACCCTCATCGTGAGAGATCAACTGCTCTCTCCTCTCCACATCTGGCCCCTTCCGAATACATCTCTGTGCTAGGTAGTATCAAGAGAGTTTGGCTAGGTGGAATGAACACGTCTGAGACAGTTCGGAAGCGGGTCAAGAGACTACGTGACTCCTTTGTGTTTTGAGACCTTTGGGTGAACTTCCCAAGTTGCTGCTAAACTCTCCTTGTTTACGTCTACCTCCTAATTAAAATTGCTACATATTCCCGTCTGCTTCCCACGTACACAGGCTAAGTGTGACATCCGCTGTGTGTGGCCAATGTCCAGTAGATGGGGCTGGTTATCTTCCATCTGGCGGTATAGGTCTATCGGTGTGAACTTTGGGTGAAGGGGGCTAGGGCCACGGAGTCTTCAGGGTGTGATCCATTGCCCTGCTGGGTACCAGTGGCACCACATTAGGGTGCTGCGTGCATGTGTGTGTGTGTAAGTGTGCTGTATGGATTGGCTGAGTGTGTGTGAGTGGGAGTTATCATGTGCAAACCGCCTGTGATTCATGACACTGGCCAGCAGTGCCACTTTATACGTTGATTGTATGCCAAAAGAACAATGCATTTGACATTGGATTTACCCGCATGGCTCCAGCCCGAGGTGCTGCTAAAAAGTGTTCTGTTTTTGTGTATGTACATATTTTGATATCTTGTACTGCATAAGGGTGCTCTCTCTTTATTGGTGGTGAGGGGGTGTTAGATTAGGTATTATTGTGAGAAGTTGGCCCGATATGCAGTGCTCACTATTCTAGTGATCACTATGCATCAGTCCAAACAACCCTTATGGTGATTGGTTGTAAGTCAACCTTAGACCAGCTATCCTAGTAGCGTGGATACGAGCAGTCTCCGGGCTAAACTCTAGAGGGCGTGTTAAGCCAGCTGTTATACCATCACCTATACCCCTTGAACACCAAGTGAAAGGACACCACACAAGTGTTATGAAAATAAACAGTGTATTTATTAGAATCACAACAGCCCTGTACTCTTTATGAGGACAGGGTACTAAGCACACAACGAAACTCTTAAGAAAATACTTCAAGTGCACAATCAATACAAGTGCCCGAGGGCACGGAAAGTTTAGTGGTCTCGGGCGGACCCGATAAGGCAAGTCGGAAGCGATAGGGACTCGGGACCCTTAAATAAGGAGGCTATGCGGGCACCGAAATGCCGAAGTTACCTAGCCCCAAGGGCTGCGGCTGCACAAGTCTTTACAGACGTCGAGAGTCTTCGCTGACGAGCCAGGAGCCGGAAGAAAGGAGTTGCTGGCCGGCGACCAGTGGAGATAGTTCGTAGAGATCCAAGCCTGGATCAGAGATGGAGGACACCTGAAAGCAGAGGGGACCAAGTTCGTACTACTAGCCAGTAGTCAGAGGGTACCAGGAGGGCACCGGATGATCGTCACCTCGACTAGGTGAGTGGGAGACGCTAGGCTCTGCAGTCTCACGGACCAGGAGGCGTTGTCGGCGACCAGGATGGAGGTGCGAGCTGTCCCACGAAGGTGGATGCTGTCGGCGTCGCTGGGCCCAGGATTGGGGCAACAAGCCTTGGCAAATTTCAGGGCCATGTGGTGGGCCTAAAATGGCGTCTTGAGTGGACCAGTCGGGTCCGGGGTGCTCCTCTCGTAGAAGGGTGCAAAGGCCAGTCTGGAGCAACCAGACCAGCAGCGTTGGTTGTCGGGTGTCGTCAAGAAGGTCACAAGCCAGCGGCTAGTGACCAGACAACGTGCTGAACAGCAGAGAGCAGAAGGGCCCCACGCAGATCGTGGAGATGCTGGGAGGCTGAACTTCGATGCTGGAGCGGCTCAGGGTCGGGGCTTCTCGGACCCAAGAGCACTCACCATGGATCCCTCGGTGGTCGTGCTGGTTAAGAAATCGTGCAGGTCTTGATGATGGCCGGTCCCTCGAGGTCTCGTCGCACCCACGGATCTCAGCTGAGCTGACGATGTGGGTAGAGGTCAGAGGTGCCAGGGAAGCCGGTTCTCGTCGAGCTGGGCAGTCGGATTCCTGAGGAAGGACTTGCAGCAAACCGCAGAGTTCTTAGATGGTGCCTGCGGATGCAGGGTGACTACTCCTTAGCCACAAGGGAGAAATCTTGAGAAGAGTCGAGAGTTCCTTTCGTAGAAAGTATTCTTGATTCAAAGATGATCTAATTTGGAAGGGTCCCCGCTCCTGCCTTTATCCTAAAGAAAGGGGTGGGTCCGTGACTAGTCCTGCCCTAGGGGTGGGACCAGGAAGGGGGGTGGTTACACCCCTCTCCCATGCCGGACTTTCCCCAGGCCAGGGGCTGGGGTGCCCCTGGAACTGGTTCTAGCCGGCAGATGCGTAGTGAGCACCGGGGTGCCACTCTGCAGTCACCTTCTTGTAAAGCCCTGCCTACCCAGGATACACAAAACCCTGTCTGGGATGGTGCGAACACCGCCCCGGACAGGAAACCCTTTGTCCAAGCTCTCCTCGCTGGAAGGACTCCCAGCAGCCGGAGGTCAGACTCGTGTCTGTGGTGGCAGCATCCATTTTGTGGAGCTGAGGCTTCAGTTAACTTTAACTGGGGTTCACAGTTACGTACATGTCGTGTCCCTCTAGAAGGGCGGAAGGCTAACCCCGTCACCAGCATTGGTGAGGGGTCAGTATCCCGATTCGTATGACACCTTACTTGACATGTCTTGATAACGCGATACCGAAGTTAGTGATATGGTATGCGTTATCATGGAACAGCCATTGGGTCTTGGTTCCACAAGCTGCAACCGGGCTCGGCTCGTGCCAGAGCCCAATTCACACGATTCCACGCACTCTGCCTTCAGGATTGTCAAGGCCTGCCATAGGAGTGACTGATAGGAATTCGGGTGTCCATTTGAGGGTTAGATATAGGTATACTATACCTAAAGCAACGGGCGAGTACGCCTCGTTGCCCCAGCTGTCGCGCAGCCAGTTGTGTCAGATTTAGATGGCCATCCAGGGGTGGCATAATACATGCTTCAGCCCCTGGTAGGCCCTGGGTACACCGATGCTCTGAGTTACAGGGTCTGACAAGGTGGCCCAGTCCCAATTGGAAATGTACCTAAGGTACATGGAATCCATTTTAGAGAGAGAGCAGTAGGCCTGGGGTCCTGATTGGCAGGGCCCCAGGTCAACTAAGTCGGAAAACCAGCAAAACACCAGGCAAAAAGTCGGGGGTAACCATAGTCGGGTATCTACCTTCCTACAATTATCCACAGTGTGCATATTATCATCATAACAATACGAGTGGTCCTAGTACTTCTATTAATATTTCCAAATGTGCTTCCTGCCCAAAAGTATATAATGTTCATGTTCTAATGATTGAATAAGTGTGTAGAATATAAACTTTATTTACAATCATCCTGTGTGAAGTCTTTTGTGATGCTTATTGTTTTTATCGCTAGTGACTGCTATGACTTTGCTTTACACATTGCCTCTGAAGTAAGCCTGACTGCTCAGTGCCAAGCTACCCAAGGTTGAGCACAGGTTATGCAGCAAGTGTAATCACCTGGCCTTGATTAGGGCAATGTGTTCTGCCTTGCTGGGGGCACCCCTTCAGCCAACCAGACACTGCTGGTTCACACAATATGTTATTCTCCCACCATGTTCTTTGGCAAAAAGCCTGTTGCTCTGTTATCTTCCCCAGAATTAAAGAATGCAGGATAAACCACTTAGCTAATATGGATGCTTGCAGAGAATTATTTTGCAGTATTACTTGTGATTTCCTCACTGTCCCTTCCCTCCAGTTTTTGAAAAAGATGTGTCTATATTTATGTAACTAAAATGGGCAGTCTGTCAACACCATTAACAGCCAAATGAAACAACCAAAGAAGTACAAACACATATCACCTGCCCACAGCTAACAACCCACAACCTTTCTTTCTGCTCTATATGCATCCTTTGATTGCATTCTGTCTTACAAACCTACTCCCACTATATTCCTAAAACCTTTACAAAATTGACCGTAATTGTATAGATAGTGATTATTCCCTCTCAATCCTTTTCATAAAATGGTTCTCTCCTTATAATCCACACTCTTCATGCCTTAATGCCTCAGTAGCCTACTCTGCCATGTCTGTTTGCCTTACTCTCGACTATATTTCTGCAGCCTAATCATACTTCTCCTCACAAATCACAAACATGCCTTCCAGGTAACCATCCCTTGATATCTTACATTATCCAATCTACTCGTCCCATTTCCAACTTGATTGAGCTCTCACTAATAAGCTCACTTTACTCCCATTAACTTAATCTACCACAAGAACCATGAGTAAATGCCTCTAACAATTTCCCAAGAGCACAAGTCTAATTCACTAACCAAACATATCTAATAACTTCTGGATGAATCACTAACTTTGGTTTACAGATTAGAATGTTACCCTCTGTAAAGTACTTTGATGCTTTGTCGGGGTAATAAGCGCTAAATAAATCCCTTTACAATACAAAAGTTAATGGCATTTTTAATCAATAAGAACATTTTATCTATCTATCTGTCTGTCTATATATATATTCACTGAAGAAAACAAAGGTTACAGGGGCGTTCAAGTTAGGCTCAGATTTCACTTGTACAAAACCATAGAGGTTAGTAACCTGAGCTAACTATGACTTATGCCTCCACAATGCACTGCGTATGACCTCACATATTTCATCACTCATGGCATGGTCCGTGACATCTCCGTGACATCGAACAGTGAGTGTAAGTGTGTTCTAAAGGTTTGTGTGTTATACACTCAGCTACTACAAAGGTTTAATTAGTATACTAGGTGTACTACTAATGAGTGATACTACTTCTAACCTATATTATGTGGGTGGCTGTGTGCATCCATGTGTGGGTAGCTGGGTTTCATAGGCTGTATGGGTGAATGGGTGTATGAGAGGCTGTATAGGTGAATAAGTGGTTGTGTGGTAACTATGGGTGAGTGTGTAGTTGTGTGAGTGACTGTATGGATGAGTGATTATTGAGTGACTAGTTATAATAGTAGCTGTGTGGGTGAGTGGTTGGTTGTGTGAGTGGCTGTATGAGTGAGTGGGCATGTGAGTGGCACTATGGATAACTTATGTCATTTGAGATGTCATGAGTGATGTCACTGACCATGTCATGAGTAATGTCCTAATCAGTGCATTGAGGGAGCATAAGTTATAGTTAACTTGGGTAACTAGAACTGCTGAATTTCTATGGTTTCGTACGAGCGAAATCTGAGCTTAAGTATAATGTCCCTGTAACCTTTTGTTTTTTTTTAGTGAATCTCTATTTACTTATAAAGTTTTATACAACGCAAGCATCGACCTGAAGGATATCAGAGCGCTTTACAAAAGGAGGGAAAGAAGGTAATGAGTTGCAGTACCGGCATCAAATATGAATAACAAACCAAAACGGTACAACAAGCACGGGGTCAATAAAGAGTAAAGCAATAAACAGTACATGGTGAGCTAATCGGGGAGCAAATAATAAGTTAAAAGAAGAGTAGCACTCAGTGCAAGTTGTCAGTTTATAAGTCCAAAGACTTAGAGCAGATGATTCAAAGTTATTTAACCTATGAGTGTGTGTGTGATTGGGTGTCTCGGTGGGTGTGTTGAGTGTCTGAGTGGGTCTGTGAGTGGGTCCGTGAGTGAGTGGGTATCAGTGCTTATTTTTACTTTTAATGCAAATTCACAGCAGAACCTAAAAAAAAATAGATATAAGTATATGCTTTTTTTGCCCTGCCGAGGTCCCTCTAGGATCCCAGGAGCAAGGCTAGGGAATTAGGGTTTGCGCACCCTGCCCCCTTTTCTTTTCTTGCGCTTTTTTGGGGGGGGGGGTACTTGGCCGAAGCCTAGTCCCATGATGGCTGGCAACACTTCCTGGCTAAAGTGTTGGCAGCCAATCAGAGCTCTGCAGTTCTCTGCACAAGGTTGTTACTATTCGCAAATTAGCTGCGATTGCAGATATCCTAATTTGGATTTCCTTAAATTTCTCAACAACTACTGAATGGATTTACACCATATATATAGCACTTCATATCACAGTCCTTGTCATGGTCTAAAACAAAATATTTTATGGATAATCTCACTGAATGATCTATTGAAAAAAAATGAATATGTCTGAAGCCCATGCCATTACACACTTTGGGGTGACCATATGTATGCTAAGTTCCCTCGATCCTGGGAGACACTGTAATTATGTAAATATTTTTAAAATACATGCAGTTTAATATACTGTGGTGATGCTATCAGGTTACCCTATTTCTTAACTTATTTAACAGTATTATGCATGACACTGGCCTGTGTATATATTTTCTTAATCTTGCAACTAGTGTGGGGTATCTTGTTACCACTGTCAATTGCTTTGTTGTAATCTGTATTATATGTAGGGTTCTTTCTCATAACCTGTAACTGGCAACATGGTCACATGCAAAGCACTGTGTCACCTCAAGAATCTGGCCCATGCTATAAAGAACTGCTACTAATTAAGGTACCGGAATTTCGGTACTACAGTGGGTGAGGCCGCAGATAGAACACACACACAGTTTAGGATGCAAGGAAGATTGTGAAAAGGTGGTTTTTGTGGGTCTCAGCAGCTACGATGCATGAGACACAATGGCAAGTTAGGTAAATGCCCCATCACCAAATTTGGTAGGTAAAGAACAACAATAATTTGGGTGCAGTCAGTCGCGGTTACTCAGGAGTGGAGGAGTGTTGCCCTACCTGCTGCAAGTGCAGCAGGCAAACACTACTAAATAAATGGCATTTCAATGCCGTTTTATTTATGTGCCACCGCACCTGCTCACGCTGTCTACAGTGGGAGGGTGGAGGCGTTGCTGAATCCTGCAAATGCAGGTTGTCAGTACTGGTCTACATTGCGCATGTCGAATTGACCGGCCGTCTTGCGATGGCCAGCCCGACATGCGCACTGTAGATTTCGCAATACTGGCTCAGGATTGCTAGCACAGGCCACTAGCCTCAAAAAAGCATGCTGGGTGAGCCTGCTCTCATCAATCCTGGAGTTGGTTTCACAGCATGAAAGCAGCTCCATGAGTGGTTGGAGTTTTGCTCCACAGGCAGTAAGAAAGTCCTTCCTTTTTCCTGCTCGTGGAAAAGAGAAGTGAACAGCAGTCGTGCTTCAGCTCCGCGTTTATGGTGACTAGCGCCTTCATGCCTCACCATTTTTATAGATGCGAGCTGCTACTGAGTGCAGTGGCTCCTCACACCCATAGGCCCCGGCAGGGCCGGTTCTAGGATTTTCGAGGACCTGGGCTAAAGAGAATGTGTGAGGCCACTCTAATGTCGATAAGTGGCCCCTTGCAAGGAGACCATTCACAGACACTGTGGGAGGCCTATTGTCCAGCATTTTGTCGCCCCCCCAGTTTTAACTTTGAGCCCACAAGCATTTCTCAAACCTTCAGTCCGACAGGTGTGAGAATTGCTTGTGGGCTAAAAGTTAAAACTATGGGGGCGCCAAAATGATGGACAATGGGCCTCCCACAGTGGCTGTGAATGGGTCTCCTTTCAATTGAAGGGAGCGTCTCCCTCCCTTATGTATCCAGATAACATCCCTGAGAGGCCCAGGGAGGAGGGGCCCTCCATTTCAAAGAAAGGTGACACCTTTCTTTGAAATGGAGCGCCAGGGAACCGACAGGACACATCACCAGTGCGTGGCCCCATGCTGGTGGGCTGAATGCGAGGCCCTGGGCAGCTGCCCACACTGCCCGTGCCTAGCGCCGGCCCTGGGCCCCGGTGCCACTGCACCTGCTGCACTGTCGATGGCAATGCCATGGCGAGCTCCCTGTAGCACTTCTCCCCCTTACATCAGTCCTCTGACGCATTACAGCTGCGTTGGAACCCTGCCCCCGTCATCGTGGCGACTGCACATAACAGCCCGAGTAACTTCTGATGAGCAGCTCTCTTTCTCCACCTCTTTGACGCTGACACCTCTAGAGACAGCTCATTCCATAGTCTGCCATCTTCCTTTAGCTCAGATCATACTCTTGTTAGCTGACTGCCCCAGTGGAAGGCCGCAGATCTCTCTCTGAAGATGAAGCTTTGTTTGCTGACAGGTACAGCAGGGCACGAATGGAGATTAATTGCATGCCACACAGTTCAGTTTTCAAACTTGCCATGTTTCTGCCTATCTGCATAACGTGACCTTTCCACAAGAGAAGAAGGCTTACTAACACACGGGGTCCTTCTTTGTTTTGAGAGCGCCTACCGTAAAATGGACATCGAGATACATTTTGACAATTGGTATTTGCATTTTGTGACAGCCTTTTGTGTAGCGTTTCAAACCAACCTAGGCGCTATGGCAAGCAACGGGAATGGACAGTGAAGGCAGAGCTCCAGATATCACGTTTCCTAAGTGAATGCGTAAGTAACTCATCCAGTTTATTTTTTTGGCTTTGCATTCTGGGACTTCTAGTCCCGATTAGCACTTTATAAAATCAGGATTACAAGCTCCAGAGTGCAAAGCAGAAACTTTGACTGAAAGGGCTACTCGCGCATGGACCTGGTAAACATGAGCGCTCTGTGTACGATTGAGTCGAAAGGTTTCAACTTGCATCACCAGAGATCAACCACCCACCCGCACCTCGTATGATTCCAAGAAAAACTTCTGATAATGATGTGATGTAAACGCAGTTTATGTCTTACCTTGAGATTGTTGGTGGGAATCCGACATTTCTCGCTGATGCTCAGCAGTTACAGAAGCACTGAAAATAAACACATTGACGATCTGCATGGGAGGCCCAACTTGTCTGCCAATTTCTCTGACTACATAGGGCCCGATTTATTTATTTATTTATTTAGATGATTTATAGAGCGCATGAATCGCCCCACATGGGGTATCTCCGCGCTGAGGACTATGGAGGTTAAGATCATCTTGCTTAGAACAGGAATGTCTTCAGTTTCTTCCTGAAACTGTAGTAGTTGTGGGTTAGACGAAGTGTCTCAGGTAGCTGGTTCCACATTTTTGGCGCGAGATGGGAAAAAGCTTTTCCTCCCCATTTGGTTTTCTTGAAACGGGGGATGACTAGAAGGCCTTTGCCTTCTGAGCGGAGCTTGCGCGTGGGGGTGTATATCGTCAGCTTGTTTGATAAATATGTCGGGTCCAGCTGATGGAGACCTTTGAAAACTAAGCAGCAGATTTTAAAATGGATATGTTTGCGGACAGGGAGCCAATGCAATTTATGAAGAAGAGGGAGGGAGGGAGTACGACGTGGGGCGTTAGTAACTAGGCGGGCTGCTGTATTTTGGACCACTTGTAAACCTGTAAACCTGTAGACTTGTAGAGCGCGATTGCTGCCCGGAGGCGTCCAAGCGCTAGGGTAACCAGAACCTACCGAAGAGCAGATGAGGAGGAAGCTAGGGATTAGTGGGGGGAATTAAACAGGAAAGTCTTTAATTGTTTACGAAACACAGTGAGGTTGGGATTGGCTCTGAGATGTAGTGGCAGAGTGTTCCAGTTTCTGGACGCATTGTAGGCGAACGTCCTTCCGCCTGACCTGGATCTTTTTATTCTTGGCGCCACTGCTAAAAAGGTCTGGCTGGAGCGAAGGCTTCGGTTGGGAATGTAGTGAGTAACTAGGTCACGTGAAATGCTGGGGCCTGTGTCCCAGAATGCTTGGTGGGCTATGCACATAGCTTTAAAAAGGACTCTCTGCCGAATCGGTAGCCAGTGAAGGCTGACCAGACCGGCCCTCACTGATTGTGTCCGAGGGATCTTGAGCAGTAAGCGCGCTGCGCAGTTCTGCACTATCTGCAGTCTGCGCAGAGTGTAATCTGGGGCGCCTAGATAGAGCACATTGTTGAAATCGAGGCGTGAGTGTATGAGGCCTTGTATGGCCACCTGTTTGGCTTCCAGGGGGAGGAGGGAGAAGATTTTATTTAGCATCCTCATGATGCCAAAACAGGTGGCTGATAGTTTTGTGGCTTGAGCGTTGAAGGACAGATCTGTCTAGCCACACTCCGAGGCTCTTAATATTGTTCTTCGGGGCTGTGGGGGGGCCCAGACAAGGAGGCCACAAGGAGGGGGGGAGGCCAAGATCTGGGGGGCCTAAGAGCATCAGCTCTGTTTTATCCCCATTCAACTTGAGGGATGATCAACACATCCAGGTCTTCACCTCCTCTAGGCATTCTCTAAGCCCACCTGACGCAGGCCATGTAGTCTCCTGCGCCAGTGAGACCACCAGCTGCGTGTCGTCCGCATAGGAGATGATCTTAACTCCGAATGGGCGGACGACATCAGCCAGTGGCCTCATATACAGGTTGAAGAGTGCGGGGCTCAGAGAGGAGCCCTGAGGAACTCCGCACTTTAGAGGTCTGCTAGAGGAGACGGACTCACCCTCAAAGACCCTGAAGGATCTGTTCTCCAGAAAGGATTTAAACCATGTCCAGGCTTTGTCCTTGATCCCAGCGCAGGACAAACGGTCCAGTAGGGTGTCATGACTGACCGTGTCAAATGCCGCGCTTAGATCAAGGAGGATCACTGCCACTGATCCTCCTTGATCCAGGATTTTTCTAGCTTCCTCGGTGACCATGAGGAGAGTGGTTTCGGTCCCGTGTTTCGGTCTGAAGCCCGTCTGGGTGGGATCTAGTACGTGATGATTTTCCAGGAAGTTCACTAGCTGTTGATTAATATATTTTTCTAAGACCTTACTCACCCATGGGAGCAGGGAGATGGGGCGATAGTTGGCCAAGTCAGACGGGTCTAAATTGGGATTTTGAAGCAGCGACCTGACCATGGCCTGTTTCCAGACGGTCGGTACAGTGCTGGAGGTGATGGATGCGTTTAGTACCTCCCTAATAATAGGCAGGGTGATCTGAGAGGCAGCCATTATTATGTCTGGTGGAGCAGGATCATCCGGCGATCCGGACTTAACACTGCGCGCTAGTGGTTCAAGGGTGGTAAGGTCTAGTAGGGGAAAGTGGGACATGGTGTCTAGAGATAGAGAGTTGGATTGGGTAGATGAGTTGATTTTTTGGGGGGGGAAGGCTGAATAGATAGTGTTTTACTTTCTGATAAAAGAATTCAGCGACATCATTGCAATGAGTGACGGATTTCTCGACCTGCAATGCAGGAGGGGGGTTCGTTAACTTTTTAACGATCTGGAAGATCTCCTTAGGTTTGGACTTGGCCTGTAGAATTTTTTCGGCGAAATAGGTGGACTGGGCTGCTTTTCTTTGAACTTTGTAGTCGCCGATAGATTCTTGGTAGCGAGTTTTATTGTCTGCTGAGTCATCTAAACGCCAGCGTCTTTCCGACCTTCTACATAGGCGTTTCTTGTCCCTGAGAGCCTGCGTGGTCTGTCCAGGGCAGAGGGATTGGTGAGCCGACTAAGAGGTCGGGGCAGTTGCTGAAGACAGGGTCCAGCAAGTGGCCTTTGGCGTGAGTGGGGGAGGTGACACGTTGAGGGTGAGTTGCAGGGCCGTTAGATCGTCTGTCAGGGTGGCGGCTGTGTGGTCAGAGAGGGAGTCGAAGTGGAAATTGAGATCACCTAGCAAGGTGAAGTTAGAGGTGGTACTGACTCTATCAGCCACACTGGATGGTAATATTTCATGGAACTGCTTGGGGGGGGGGCGGGGTGGGGGGGGGGCGGTAGATAAGAGTACCAGAGAAGCAACTGTTGGGTGAGAGTTCGATATTAAAGCCAAGACTCTCACAGTCCGGGATGGTTTCAAAGGTGAATCGGCAGTGATATTGTTCCTTGTAGATAATAGCCAGGCCTTGTAAGGCCTGTAATGCAGAGTCTTTCACCGAAATAAGAAGGGCATTGCTAAAGTCCAGCCGGCTTAGTACTAATGCGTGTATAAGAGTCTTATAAGTGGTCAGGGGAAGAAAATGAAAGACTTGCCGTAGAAGACTAAGGGCATGGAAGCATGACCGTTTTGTGAGTACTATGTGTTCCTCCATATTAAGCTTGTTATCAACAAGTACCCCAAGGTTTTTTACAACCGGTTTAGGGGTTGGAGCCGTACCAAGTTCTTCCGGCAACCAACTCGGGGACCAGCTGGTGACTGCCTCCGTGAATAGCATAATCTCTGTTTTGCTTGCATTAAGCTGGAGGAAATTTTGACTCATCCATGTCTTAATGCTGAGCATGCCTTCAGAGAATATTTCGTGGATATTGGGTGCATCGGTATCGTAGGCAAGGAGCAGCTGTGTGTCGTCTGCGTAGGAGACCAGGATAAACCCGATCTTCCTAAGTAGAGCGGCCAGCGGGGCAACATAAATATTAAAAAGGGTGGGGCTAAGACAGGATCCCTGAGGGACTCCCTTAATAACGGAGGCGGTCTTAGCTTTAAAGGGGCCCAGATTAACGGTTTGGGTTCGGTCCTTGAGGAAGTCTTTTAGCCAATCGAAGGCTGTGTCCTGAATGCCAATAGTGAGCAATCTGTCTAGAAGAATCTGATGGGAGATGGTATCAAAGGCGGCGGATAGGTCGAGCAGTATAATAATTACTGCTCGACCCCCGTCGGCTTGCAATCTAATGTCATCTAGAACCTTAACCAGAGCAGATTCCGTACTATACGGGGACGGAATCCTGACTGAGAGTGGTCAAGGCAATTGGAGATCTCAACAAAGGAAGAGAGATGCTCATTGATATGTTTCTCCAATAGCTTGCTATATAGCGGGAGCAAGGAGATAGGTCGGTAATTTGTGATCACGTCCGGTGGTAGTTTGGGGTTTTTCCTAATTGGCATGACTTGTGCATCTTTCCATTACTTCGGAAGTTTGCCCTCGGTGATAGAGCTGTTGAAGACTACCCCCAGAGGTCCAGCAAGTTCAGCAGCAAGAGTTTTATATGCCGGTATGAGGTCTTTGGGGGACCCTGACTTGGCTGATTTGAGCAGGGTTTCAGTTTCTCCTGTGGTAAGAAGGGGGAACGCTCTTAACGGGAGCTGGGAGTGCGCAAGGGAGATGATCAGGGGGATGTCTGTATCTGGCTCTCGGGAACTGGGGGGGGGGGGAGAAATTTGCATAGATATCCTCAATCTTCTGTGTTAGAAAATTGGCTATATTGTCACAAAGTAGTTGGGACGGTTCGTCCTCAGGGCTGCAGGCTTTTGGGTTGACTAGGAAGTTAAGAACCTGAAAGAGTGTTTTGGAGGTGTTATCAGCAAGCTCCAATTGGGATGCTATGTGTTTTTTGCGGGTGTTTCTGAGATTCTTATGATATTTTCTCTGCATCTCTTTGAAGTTATCCCTGTCAGATTTTGTTTTAGATCGTCGCCAGGTACTTTCCAGTACTTTATACATGTACTTTTTTCTGCTTTCAATTCTTGTGTGTACCAGGCAGCTTGTGGCCGACGGGTGAGGGTAGCAGCCTTCTTTATGGGTATGGTGGCATCTAAGGTTAAATTGATAGCCTCATGAAAAGTTTTGAGGTGTTCCTCGACTGTGTTATCAGGGGATTGCAGGAGGACATGGAATGCTTCTGCAAAGGACGCCGGTGAAACTTTGCGCCATTGTCTAAAGCTGCGCGTTCCTGGTTTTTTATTGGATATGTTCGCCTTGGGACCTGCTAAATTGAATGTGATCATATGGTGGTCCGACCAGGTTAGTGGGAGTGTTTGTTTATAAATTAGGTCTGAGGAGTTAGTTAATACTTGGTCTAAAGTATGACCTGCATTGTGTGAGGGTGCATCGTTTTTCTAAATCAGGCCCAGGGGGAATATTTCTCCGGAAAAGTGCATGGTCTCTGAGTCCTGGATATTTTCACTGTGGATGTTAAAGTCACCCAGCAGGATGAATCTGTTGGTAGATATTACATGGGGTGCAATTATCTCTGAGAGAGTGTTGATCGACTTAGCAAAAGGGCCAGGGGGACGGTATACGAGTGCACCTTTCTAACTAAGTTGAGAATGGATATATTTCCTAAATACCATCACTTCTAAGTCTGTGCTCATATGTTGGTCTAAGATGATTGCTTTAATATGGTCCTTATAAGCAATGGCGATCCCACCACCCGCTTTCTTGGGTCTATCTAATTTCAGGATCCTATATCCATCAGGCAGGGCTGTAGCTATGGCCGGGGCGGAAGTGGTCTTGATCCATGTTTCTGTAAGAAACCCGAGATCCGGCTTCGAGGAGTTTAGAAAATCCCAGATGTGAGTCGCATGTTTGGGGAAAGAGCGCACGTTGGCTAAGAACGCTGCCCAGTTGTGGTCAGCCTGGGTTTCCTCTGTGACATGGGAGTTATCATGAAGACTATGGAATTTACAGTGGCGACAGGAAATAGGGCCTTCCAAGTATATGGGAAACTGATTTTTACAACGGAGCATCAGGGCGTTCGAGTATTCCTGTTTGTATTCAAGGTTGGCAAGATTGAGAAGCTCTTGTCTAGAGTAAATAATCTTGGTATTAGGCCATGGGGCCACCTGGCAGCGGTCTGGCGCGGACGGGCGCAGACGGGCTTGCCTTTGGCACGCCCGCTGCGCTCGTACGCTGCGCAGTCGAGTGGCTGACGTCATTTATAACCTTGAGGGGCGGGGTATACCGAGCAACTAGTCCGCACCTGCCCGTCCTCCCAAGATGTCGGCTAACACCCCAAGCGTCCCCTGGCAGCACCTAGTCGTCTGTGGGGACTGTGGTTCGAAGGTGGTGAGGAGGAGACGGTAGGTAAGGAGTGCCAAAGATTGAAAGTGCGAATAGTGCCAAAGGAACACTTTAAAAATCAATATGTGCTAAATCCCTGGCTTTCCGCCTCAGGGATGAAAGATTACCTCTGTTAGTCTGTCCGCGCTGCAAAGGAGCGTGGTTTTTGTAGTAGCGGGGGGCGGGGTATACCGAGCAAGCAGTCCGCACCTGCCCGTCCTCCCAAGATGTCCGCTAACACCCCAAGCGTCCCCCGGAAGCACCTAGTCGTCTGCGGGGACCGTGGTTCGAAGGTGGTGAGGAGGAGACGGTAGGTAAGGAGTGCCAAAGATTGAAAGTGCGAATAGTGCCAAAGGAACACTTTAAAAATCAATATGTGCTAAATCCCTGGCTTTCCGCCTCAGAGATGAAAGATTACCTCTGTTAGTCTGTCCGCGCTGCAAAGGAGCGTGGTTTTTGTAGTAGCGGGGGGCGGGGTATACCGAGCAAGCAGTCCGCACCTGCCCGTCCTCCCAAGATGTCCACTAACACCCCAAGCGTCCCCCGGAAGCACCTAGTCGTCTGCGGGGACCGTGGTTCAAAAGTGGTGAGGAGGAGACGGTAGGTAAGGAGTGCCAAAGATTGAAAGTACGAATAGTGCCAAAGGAACACTTTAAAAATATTTTAAAAGAATCTGTGCTAAATCCCCGGCTTTCCGTCTCAGGGATGAAAGATTACCTCTGTTAGTCTGGCGTTTGCACTTTTTTTTCCGATTTTACATTTGCGTTTGCACTTTTGTCCTATGAGTGAAAAAGATTTTTTGTATTTTTAATTGCAAGCATATGCCACAAAAATAAAGGAAAGAAAAAGAAAACATGTCACCACATGTTACACTTAAACTTTCACTGAGGTGGCTAGTTTACTACTGATGCTTTTTTTAAAAAGTTGTGTAGTAAATGTTACTATTTTTTTTGTTAAGGCCACAGGAATGTTTATTTTTTTTTATTTTTATCACAGCAACTTTAACAAGCATTTACAATGCAACGGTGTCGCCTTTGCAAAAGTTAGAGCTATTGACATTGTAAATGACAAAATTGTTATTTATGTGTTGGTTTTTAAAACAGATAAATAAATAGCATTGTTGTTTACAATGCAATTAGCTTAATCTCTCGCAAATGCGAGACCTATTGCATTTCGACCCACACAGAGCCACACACCCAGAGCGAGACACACACACAGAGCGAGACACACACACAGAGCCACACACACACACAGCGCCCCACACACACACACAGCGCCACACACACACAGCTCTACACACACACACACAGTGCCACACACACACACACACACACACACACACACACACACACACACACCCACATACACACACACAGAGTGAGGGGATTTGAGGGTGAGGGTGGGTGAGGGTGAGAGGGTGGGTGAGGGGGAGGGTGTGTGTGTGAGCGGGTGTGTGAGGGGGTGTGAGGGTGAGGGGATGTGAGGGTGAGGGTGTAGGGGTGAGGGAGGGTGAGGGTGTAGGGGGGTGAGGGTGACAGGGGGTGAGGGTGTATGAGGGGGTGAGGGTGTCAGTGTGAGGGGGTGAGTGTTTGTGAGGGTGAGTGTGTGTGAGTGTGTGTGAGGGTGAGTGTGTGTGAGGGTGATGCTGTGTGAGGGTGATGCTGTGTGAGGATGAGGGTTTGTGAGGATGAGGAGGGGTGTGAGGATGAGGGGTGTGAGGGTGAAGGTGTGTGAGGGTGAGGGTGTGTGAGGGTGAGGGTGTGTGAGGGTGAGAGAGGGGGTGTGAGGGTGTGGGGTGAGGGAGGGTGAGGGGGTCTGAGGGTGAGGGGGTCTGAGGGTGAGGGTGAGGGGGGTGAGGGTGTGTGAGGGTGAGGGTGTGTGAGGGTGACGGTGTGGGTGTGTGAGGGTGTGTGAGGGTGAGTGTGTGTGTGTCAGTGAGGGTGAGGGGGTGTGAGGGTGATGGTGTGTGAGAATGAGGGTTTGTGAGGGAGAGGGTGTGTGAGGATGAGAAGGGGTGTGAGGATGAGAAGGGGTGTGAGGATGAGAAGGGGTGTGAGGGTGAGAGTGAGGGGGTGTGAGGTTGAGGGGGTGTTGGGGTGAGGGAGGGTGAGGGGGAGGGGGTCTGAGGGTGTAGGGGTGTGAGGGTGATGGGGGGAGGGGGAGGGTGTGTGAGGGTGTATGAGGGGGTGTGGGGGTGAGGGTGTGGGGGTGAGGGTGTGTGAGGGTGAGGGGATGTGAGGGTGAGGGTGTGTGAGGGTTTAGGGGTGAGGGAGGGTGAGGGGGTCTGAGGGTGAGGAGTCTGAGGGTGTAGGGGTGTGAGGGTGACAGGGGGTGAGGGTGTATGAGGGGGTGAGGGTGTGAGTGTGAGGGGGTGAGTGTGTGTATGAGGGGGTGAGTGTGTGTGAGGGTGAGTGTGTGTGAGGGTGAGTGTGTGTGAGAGATGGTGAGGGGGTGTGAGGGTGATGGTGTGTGAGGATGAGGGTTTGTGAGGATGAGGGGTGAGAGAATGAGGGGGTGTGAGTGTGAAGATGTGTGGGGGGTGTGAGGGTGAGGGTATGTGAGGGTGAGAGTGAGGGGGTGAGGGGGTCTGAGGGTGTAGGGGTGTGAGGGTGACAGGGGTGAGGGGGGTGAGGGTGTGTGAGGGTGTATGAGGGGATGAGGATGTGTGAGGGTGTGAGGGTGTGTGAGGGTGAGGGTGTGTGAGGGTGAGTGTGAGGGTGAGGGTGAATGTGTGTGAGGGTGAGTGTGTGTGAAGGTGAGTGAGGGTGAGGGTGGGTGAGGTGGTGTGAGGGAGGGTGAAGGGGTGTGAGGGTGAGGGGGTGTGAGGGTGAAGGGGTGTGAGGGTGAAGGTGTGTGAGGGTGAAGGTGTGTGAGGGTGAAGGTGTGTGAGGGTGAGGGGGTGTGAGGGTGAGGGGGTGTGAGGGTGGATGGGTGAGGGTGTGAGGGTGAGAGGGGTGAGAGTGTGAGGGTGTGTGAGGGTGTGTGAGGGTGAAGGGGTGTGAGGGTGAGGGGTGTGAGGGTGAAGGTGTGTGAGGCTGTGTGAGTGTGAGGGTGAGTGAGGGTGTGTGAGGGTGAGGGTGTGTGTGTGGGTGAGGGTGTGTGTGTGGGTGAGGGGGGTGAGGGGGGTGAGGGGGGTGAGGGGGGTGTGTGGGTGAGGGGGTGTGTGGGTGAGTGAGGGGTGTGAGGGGGTGTGAGGGTGAGGGTGTGATAGCGAGGGGGTGTGAGGGTGAGTGTGTGTGAGGGTGAGGGGTTGTGAGGGTGGGGGTGTGAGGGTGAGGGTGTGATGGGGTGAGAGGGTGAGGCACGTACACCAATTTTTACAACCGCTTATCTGCCTTTAAATAATTTGTCTGGTTTCGCTGAGCGTAGGTATATCAGGGTAGGCATTGCTCTAAAAGTCACGGACTCCGTCAGACATGGATGAAAGGTTAAAAAGCCTGTGTCAGCTGAGGCAAGAAATGGCTATAAATGTGTAAACAACAACGCCTCAGAAAAAGAATTACAATGGAAAAAAACATGAAGTTTTCTTTAAAAAAATGCTGCAGCGAGTGCTTTGGAAGCGCAAAAGAAAAACCTTTGGTCTGTAAGTCCCGTCCTTTTCAGACTGGGGGGGCGTGTTTTTGATTGTTATTTACAGCCTAGAAAGAAAGTAAAAAAACACGCCCCCCAATCTGAAAAGGACAGGGCTTTTATCAAAAAAACGTGACTAGGACCTTTTCTCCAATGGCTGGCCACCGTTTAGGAGGCCAGCCAATGGAGAAGAGGGGCGGGGCTTAACCTCGCTAGTGATGTTCACTCTACCCCATTAAGTCTCGCCAGCGAGACTGCATATGTCTGCGCAGCCATCGCAAGCTGAGACCTAAAAAGGGCGCAGGAAATGAACCAAGAAACTGCGAGGCATCCAAATTGAAGGCAAAATAAATAAAAAGAAAGTATTTTTTAAAGATAATGTACACAAATAAAATTTCAGGAACACTTTTGGAAAGAGGTTTGTCATTGATGAAAAAGAAACTATTTTAGGTAGATATGAACAATGTAAGCAAGTTTTGTTTAGCCACTTCATTTGAAAAGAGCCACTGGGTAAACTGGGCTGATTAATTGCCCAGTGCCCTATGCTGTTGTGGGCGGAAACAAATTCAACAAACCACTGGATGAAACCTGTCGATCAAACGCCCCTGTATGTGTGACTTTTTTTGGGGTGTGGGGGAGGGGCAGTAAACTATAGTTCAGCTAGACAGTTAACGCTGTCTCAAAGGCAGACTTAAAAAAGTTAGTCAGTACATTTGCACTTGCTCAGAAAATATTTAAGTAACAAATATACGCAGGTATATTTGCCTTCGCATAAATGGAATACAGAGGTTTCCTGCAAGCATGCAAAAGCCGTGACTGGTGAGTAGTAACCTAGCAAACCATTGTGAATTGTTGAATGAATACATCTATACCCAAGCAAGGTGTATATTTACAAATTTTTCTGAGAATCTGGTTTATAGTCTTCGACTTTTTCTTTAATTCCATTGCATTGCAACTGCCCAGACTTTTCGAAGTTTATCCATTTTTTTTAATTTTACTATCGACTTGGTAAGCAGACAAGTGTGCCCATAGCATTCATATATATGCAGGAAACCTTCCTCTCTAGCACTTCTGCGCTAACTAGCTTATGTGCTGTTGTGACTCATAGCTCTTGAAATCACAAACCACACCACTTTGGCATGGTTTCGTTTTTTAGAAGCATTAGTGTTAAAGAGATTTTTTTTAACAAACGATCTAGCAGCTTCAAAGTAAGGCTTGTGTGGCTTCAAAAAGCTAGAAACCTTCGTTGTGTGTGATTCTCCCTCATTTTGTTTAATTTGTTTATTTGACTTCATTATGGTACAATATTGGTAAGATAGCCGAGTAGGCTGGGGGCTCTGTGTACGACCTGTAATTTGTACTTGTAAAGCGCACTAATACCCCAACTGGGGTGTCCTAGCGCTGTAACGCATACCGCTGTGGAACCCTTCCTGGCTTTTCCCTGTGAAATGTCCACTCCTGGGTACCCCCAAGGTGAAGCCAGGCATCCCAGCGCTGTTGGAGATTAAGCTAGCTATTGCCCAGAGTTGCAGAGTGGGACCCATGATTAGAATAGGCACAGAGGCGAGAATTATCAGGTCCGAGGAAATTGAGCCCAAGGGAATTGAACCCTGGTCCTGGGCCAGACCTCTGCATCAGGGTCTGCCGCTCTAACCACTGAGCCACACTTCTCCACAGGGTCGAAATGTATACACCGTGTTATTGTTTCACTCTTCAATTTTTGATAAAATAGCTCCATTTGGGGTTGCCACTTTGTAAGTGAGTATTTTGCCAGGCTGACTGACATTTTTACATTAAGGCTAGTTAACAAAACGGACAATGTGAAAATCAGCAAAAATCGACATTTCATTCCAAGGCACAAATGCTATAATTGAAGATAAAGATATTGAGGGAAAGATTCCAGGTCTGGTAGATATCGCTTTTGTATGTTTGACCAAATGTAAGAAATTGGGGAACTACAATCCTTGTCAGGGTGAACCCTCAATGTCACTAAAATACCCTGAGCTCAACCCCTTGATAGCTATGCCACAGAACAGAGAGGTTTAACTTAGAGGCAATGTGTCCAGTATTTATGAGGTACTAACACAGTATTAAAGTTGAAATGCAAAACAAAATCCCAAAATGAATTAGAAATATACAGTAAAATTTAATAGACAAATTGGCATCAAAATGACAATCAAATAACAGGAACAGGATATTAACATTTTTAGAGTTTGAAGTAGAAATGGCTCCAAGAAGCACAAAGTGCCAATAATAGTCAATGGTCGCAGTACAGAGGGACCTAGGCACTATTCTACGTAGACTGCAATGGAGCACAGGTCGAAATACTTATCAAATTTCTGGTCGAAGATTTTGCCTTCTGATTTTTTCTTTTGTCATTTAAGCCGCAATTTCCCACAGGAGTACATTTCTAAAGCCCCCCGGGGTTTCTGGAGAAGTACTTACAGATGCATTAGGTGCTAGGCAGAGGCTGACAAGAGGTTTCCAGTCCAGTCATTTACAGGAAAAGGTCTTGTACAGCTTATTGTGTCCCCGTAACTTTAAAAGGAGGTTAGCCCTATGACTCTTGGAAGTCCACTTCTTTGCCCTGGGTTCAAGAGAGAGAACATGTCTAATCCACGAGTAGTGGGGATGAGGAGCTAAGCTGCTCCAATGCTATTGTTTCCTGCTCCGAATGGGGGTCGCAAAAAAGGCATAAAAGTGATAATGGTGGAAAAGGAGATGATAATAAGAGCCTGATGGATCCTTGTGGCGGTTATATGTTTGACCCATTGTTGATTCAGCACCCTCTCTCTCCTCTCTGGCTACTGACTCAACATGCTCAGTATGTGGAACATTGGATCAGGACAGAAATGACCAAGAAGGTAAGGATGCAAATGAAGTGTGATTCTCTCAGACCAATGTTATCAAATAATGTGGCCATAACCACTACGTTGGACCCAAAGATGGTGGTGTTCTTAAATAAATTATGCTGTGATCCCAGAAAGAGTCTGGCTAAAGGCAGTAAAGGGTGTCAGGACAGGCTACTGGACATTCTGGGTCTGTTGACAAAGAATTTGATATGCCAAAAGAGACATATTTAGGCAATTCCTGCTCAGATGTTGGGGAATCGCGCCAGTTGGTGCAGATGGTGATGTGCTTTTTGAGTAACAACATTGTGCCCTATGTATGGAAAGACGTAACAACCTATTGAAGAAAATCATAAGCTAGTGGAGCTGGTTATCAAGAAAGGGGTTGCCTCCTCTGAAGGCATGTTGTTTGGCAACGACTTTGTGAGGGATATATGCTGTTAGCTGGGCACTTTAAGTTATTAAAATAATGAGATCCATTGTAGCTTGTGTAGCGTCTTGCTTCACAATAACGACGCTAAACTAGAGTAGTGTCTACAACTATTTAATAACGTCTATGCAGGTCCCTGTCCCTACGCTAACTGCACTCCCCATTCCTGTTCCCTGCTCCTCTCCTTCCTGCTCCTCCCACGACTCCACCCCAAACACTAGACTGCTGTGTACAATATTACATCTTCCCCTTTCTTAACAAAATAAAATTAACTTCAAACATGTTTATAGTTCCTTGATCGGCCGCACAGGTCTGCGGACCATTCGCTTGGGTCATAGACTCGTCTCCGTTCCAGGCTCAGACTCAGTCCACACCTCAGGCGTCCGCAAGGTATAGTCTGTTGGAGACACTTAATTGTTTGATCTTTCGGTTGTCTTGACAAAAGTATCCTTGACCGCGGGAGTGCACCTTTGAACGTGCGAGACATTGTGTGTGATCCTCTTGTTCTCAGATTAGTTGCGGTTTCCAATAATCTTCTGAGTTATCCACTCATTTTCAGATTCTGACGCGATCATGGTTGCCTTTTGTGAGGTGACAGTTGATGGCTCAGCTCGATAGCGGCAATCTGGCTTCCTTGGTGGCTCTTGTTCGATTGACGCTCGATCTCCTTCATGAGTGGACGGTGTTCTGGTTCTCTTCCGAACATCTGCATGTGATTTTACTTCCTTTTGTCTCTTCTGGTCGGGGGCAGCAATGTCCTCCTGTTCCAAATCATGCATACCAGACAGTAAGGCACTATCTGACATGGGTGTCTCTGTTTGGTCCTGGGACTCATTTGCTGACTCTGTTTGTCTCACCCACTCCCACTCGCGCTTGGGACTGTGAACTCTTTGATCATCCAGGCATGTGTATGTTTCTCTCTCATCCCCCTTTTTCAATTTTTTTATTTGATGGCAATCTGTCTCTGTCAACACATTTTGCCTTCCTTGCAGAGTGACAAGATAGTCCTTTCCCACCCGGTGGGTGCTGTCCCGTAGATCTGTTTTCCTTCTGCAAGCTCGTTGAGTCAGCCTCGCTGACCCCTTCAGGGGTGCCGGTATATTCTTTATGTCTTGATATAACTGTGACTGACATGACGTGTTGTATTGTGGGGTGATCAGATATTCTGAGTCATTGACGTGAGATATGCTGCTCTAAACGGGGAGAACGTTCTCTGATTCCATTGTGCGTTTGGGTGATTGATGCCATGAGGATTGTAGGGACCTTGATTCGGTTGACCCGAGTGATCGCACAGACATGCTTTCTGAATTGGAGGAGCCTTTTGCTGATTTTCTTTAATAAAGTTTCTTTGAGAATGTCTTGACTGGTAAATTTCTTGAGCTGGTAGTCTGTGATGACATGCTCCTGGAGTCGGAGTCGTCTGTGAGACATTTTTTTGGGTGCAGCTCTTGGAGTGTCCTCTGTGTTATTGCTGTGGATAGATTATATGCTAGCCACGCGTTTACTTCTTTGGTCTGGTCCTGGAGCATTTGGACTCTGCCCCTCTCATATGACATTAATTGTCTCTTCTCAGTTTTCTCATTGTCATGGATGTCTTGAGTGCACGTGCCTATCCCTTTTCAGTGCCTGAGTGGCTTACCACGCCTCTTGTGATTTGTTTCTTCTTCTCGCTTGTTGGGTGCACTGATGACAGTGACACTTGTGTAATGTGTCCTACTGCTTAATGCCTCCTCAGAAGAGTCTACGAAATTTGATGAGCAGTGGGTTACTAGAGTGTGTGCGTATACCGGTTTCCAGAGTTGGCGTGACTCGTCCACTCGTCTGTACTTAGTCCTTTCTACATATCCGTTGAGCAGACTGTCATCTGTCTCCTTTGTGTGATCTGTCTCACTACTTGATGCTTCTCCAGAATAGTTTGTTGAGTGGACTCCTCGGAGTTATGTCAGTCAGGCTGTCACAATTCCGGATTGTCACAGTCTTTTGTTCGCCATCATCCACTACCCTTTGTATTGTTGAATCAGAGAGTTTCATGTCACTTTGCTTCTCATGGTGTCTTGTCTCTGGTCTGCCTTTGTCCTCCCTCTTTCTGGCGTTTTTGATTTCTTGGGCTTTATTCACTAACACAAGAGCTATCTCCTTTCTCTTGTCTTCCTTTCTTGTCTCGAGGTGCATTCCTTTCGCTTTGACGCGTTCTCCAACTTCGGCCCTTCTGATAATTTCCTTTAATCAGAGCTGCTTTTGGAGGATCTTGCGCTTCGTGTCTGGTTTTAAACATCCCTCATTTATCGGGAGTCGAATTGCTTCCTCATTTGTGAATGTATTGAAATGACAGTATTGCACCAGACTTTGTAACCTTGTTATGAAGTTTGGTAGTGATTCCCCTGGTTCCTGCCGTGCTGCGTTGAAGACGATGTGTACATGATCCACATCTTCCTTTGCGTTGAAACGAGCACGTAGCGTCTCTTGGAGTTTTCCATATGTCTCGGTGTCCTTTGCTGAAAATGTTCTGATTAAAGGTCGGCCTTCATGACCCCCCCAGCTGAAGTAGTAGTAGCAGACGTTTTCCATCTCTTCGCTCACCAGTAGTTTCAAGAAAATCATCCAGTGATTCCAGCCACCTGTTCCATTGGGGACCCAAACTCTGACTGTCGGTCTACGTCACTGGGGGTGGTACTTCAATGCAGGGATTGGACCGCTGTGTTGCTTTTCCCACCGGTATTAGGGAGGAAGGTTTTAGTCTGCTACTGTCACAGTACTGTTTACTTTGCTTCCCGTCTTATTTGCTGACCCTCTTCGGCAGTGATCCTGTGTCTGGTCGTTTCTTTTGATTTTGGGAAGGTTCGCCGCTCCCGGGTGATTACTGTATTTTGTCCGCCGTTAGCACGACTGTCTCGGTCTGGTTCGGTGAGTTAAGCTTGGATTTCCTGAGTTCTAAATGACCACCACTCAGCTGCACCATGCGTGACTCGTGGCTCAGCGAATTCCCGCTTTCTTTAGTGTCACATGCTAGTTGCAGGTGGTTTGGGGCTCTTCCGCGATGATACGTGGCAAAGTCGACATCTTGTTCTTGCGTCTCTTTCCGGACTAGTGCAGGTTATCCAATCACTTAGTTGATGAGAGAAGGCTTCCTTGATATTCATTAATTCATGCTTCTGGATCATTTATTTTCTTAGCTTCTTTTACCTTTAATTATTTATCTTCACGTGGTGCTGAAAGTTTTACTTTGGTACTTGCCTTTGCTCGTGCTTGTTACGTTCAGGATCTGCATTTGCTTGGTGCATTCAGGAGTTGCACTTGCTTGTGCTCGCTGACTTCGGGACTTGTATTCGTCCGGGCTTGTTTGCATTTGGAGTTTGCATTTGTTTTTGCTTGGAGCTTGCATTTGCTTATGCTGGTTTACGTCAAGACTTGCATTTGCTCGGGCTTGTGTATACTTGAAGCTTGTATTTGCCTGTGCTTGTTTCCAGTGTATCTCTTTTACTCGCCAGTGCTTGTCGCGTCTATTGTCACTTTTGTTCCCTTCACTTCACGTTGTTTGTACTTGTGCTTGTTTGTATTCAGCGTAGTCTTCGCTTGTTTCTGGTATGTGCTTGGGCTTGTTGCGCTGTAACTCTTGCGTTTGCCAGTGCTTGTTGTGTTTCTCGCTGTCTTTGCTAGTGCTTGATGCCAAAAAAGTCAGTCTGCCTGACCCTAAAATGGCCGCTCGCTGTCTTTAGGGAATGTCTATGGCCGCCTGACTTCAAGATGGCCGCCACTCTGAGATCTCGTTTTCCGCGAGGTTTGGCTCTTTCTCTATTCTGCAGTCATTCGGCACCTATTCTCAGCAATCAATCAATCAATCAATCAATCAATCAAAGACATTTATAGAGCGCACTACTTACCCGGAGGGTCTCAAGGTGCTTGAGGGGCGGGGGGGGTGCTGCTACTGCTCGAACAGCCAGGTCTTGAGCTTCTTCCTGAAGGAGAGGTGGTCTTGGGTCAGGCGCAGGTCGGACGGGAGGGAGTTCCAGGTCTTGGCGGCCAGGTAGGAGAAGGACCTTCCTCCTGTTGTCGCTCTTCGGATGCGGGGGACGGCGGCGAGGGCGTGGTTGGTCGATCGGAGGTGGCGTTTGGGAGCGTAGAAGTTGAGGCGGTTGTAGAGGTAGCTCGGGCCTTGGTTGTGTAGGGCTTTGTGTGCGTGGGTGAGGAGACGGAAGGTGATTCTCTTGTTGACGGGGAGCCAGTGCAGGTCTCTTAGATGTCCGGAGATGTGGCTGCGTCGGGGGATGTCGAGTATGAGTCTGGCTGAGGCGTTCTGGATCCGCTGGAGTCTCTTCTGGAGCTTGGCGGTGGTTCCGGCGTAGAGGGCGTTGCCGTAGTCCAGTCGGCTGGTGACGAGGGCCTGGGTGACCGTCTTCCTGGTCTCAGTGGGGATCCACCGGAAGATCTTCCGTAGCATGCGCAGGATGTTAAAGCAGGACGCGGAGACGGCGTTGACTTGTCTGGTCATGGAGAGGGAGGAGTCCAGGATGAAGCCCAGGTTCGGTACGTGGTCTGTCGGTTTGGGTGCGGTGCCCAGGGCGGGGGGCCACCAGGAGTCGTCCCAGGCGGAGGGCAAGGAGCCCAGGATGAGGACTTCCGTCTTGTCTGAGTTCAGTTTCAGGCGGCTGGTTGTCATCCACTCGGCTACGTCTTTCATCCCTTCGTGAAGGTTGGCTCTGGCGGTGGAGGGGCCCAGGTGCAGGGGCCCCTTCCTGGGCACAGAGGCCTCCACCATTCCCACAACTGCGGCGAATGGCACGGAGGTGGCTGGGGTGAGCTCCCGACGTCACGTCCTCCCGGCCAATGACTCACGCTTCGGGGGTGAGTTCCTGATTCTTCTGCGCGTGATCGCGCTTGCTCAGCGCTCCACGCAGCTTTCTCAGCTACGGAGCTTCCTGACGCGCAATACCTACGGCGGCTCAGTCTCCGCCGATCAGCGCTCCACGCAGCTTTCCCAGCCACAGAGCTTCAGGACGCGCAATACTTACGGCGGCTCAGTCTCCGCCGATCAGCGCTCCACGCAGCTTTCCCAGCCACGGAGCTTCAGGACACGCAATACCTCCGGCGGCTCAGTCTCCGCCGCGGCGCTCCCTCGGGTCGCAGTAGTCGCGATAGCAAATTCCCAATCGCCCCACCAGGAAGAGGATCATGCAGCTTCACGGGATTGGCGCCGAGTGCACAGTGCGCTCAATCCCACCCTCGTCGCCAGCTGTAGCGTCTTGCTTCACAATAACGACGCTAAACTAGAGTAGTGTCTACAACTATTTATTAACATCTATGCAGGTCCCTGTCCCTACGCTAACTGCACTCCCCATTCCTGTTCCCTTCTCTTCCCCTTCCTGCTCCTCCCACGACTCCACGCTAAACACTAGACTGCTGTGTACAATATTACAGGTCGGTTTCTAAGAGGCGCTCATCTGATTGTGTATTTGAAGGGTATTTTGATAATGGTATTGATAAAGGGACAGTCAGAGGAGCACATAGATTTGGTAGTTTGGATCATGGATGATTTGGGGTTTATGATGAACAGGGACAAGTAAAGCTTGTTTCAGAGTTAGGAAATCAGGTTTTTATGTTTTCAGATATGAACTTCGGATTGTATGTTGAGTTGGAGAACATTTTTACTGCGTCAGTTGGCCAGGCATGTGTGCCTGTTGTCTGCTACGAGTTAAGCCATATTTGTAGCCGACCTACATTAGTTTGTCCTGCACAGGCAGAAGGCGTATCATTTGAAAAAGGGGTAAAAGCACAGGCAGAAAGTAGATTTGATTCTGAAAGCAGTAAAGGAGTTGGATTGATAGGTGGCTGATATAGAGACATGGAAAAACTGGAGGTAGTTTGGGATAGCCTGGGCGGTTTGGGGTGCAAGATGTGACAACAGGAGGGAGATGGTTGGAATCGGAGAAGGCAGTCCATATAAATTGTCTGTAACTTTTGGCATGGTCGTTCTCAATCCGAAGAGAAATGAAGGAGCATATTTATTTATTCTAGTAATTTATTAAACATGGACAGTGTTTCTGCAATAAGATATGTTAAAAAGTTGGAGGGCTCTCATTCGAGAGGGTCTAGTGGAGTTGGCAAGGGGATTCTGGCATTGTGTCTTGACAGCTATATTACATTCCAGCACAGCATTTTCCAGCGATGAGAAATGTAGTGGCAAATTGGAACTCGAGACATTTGAGGGAATGCAAGCGATTGGAAGTGCAACATGGTTTTCAGGGTGTTAGAAATGAAGTGGGGTCCTGCAAACAGGCTAACTGCAAAGATCCTTTATAATTGGAGATCTGATCCAGAGGCGAATGAAGTGGAATGCTCCTAAAGGTTTGGGATTAAAGTCTGCTTTGTGCTTTTCTGCCTTTCGCAATGATTCCAAAAGTGTAGTTAAAAATATGTAGAGAGAAGCTGCTGCTGGTTCTTGTAGCACTTTTGTGGCTGCCTCAAAAGTTGTTTCCCTGATGTGATGGGGGTGTTAGTGGCAGATCAGTGCAGTTGCCAGGTTTCAGAGCTGATGAATGCCACAGGTCAGTTACACAGTTAAATGGACAATTGTAACTCATGTTGTGAAAGATTTTAGGGGACCCTAGCAGGTGCCAGGATTATCTACAGAGGCTACAGAACTGGTCAATGGATATTGGGTACCTGGTTCAACAACATATACATTTAAAACAACCTTCTTGTTTGCTGCGATAACCCAGTCCCTAAAAAGTGACTGCTGCATGTTTCTAATTCTCTTTTCCAAAATTCTGAGCATCCTTTTACAGACCGACTTACCATTGTCCTAAGTTTGACCTGAATAATAAGAAATATACCAACTATAAGGTGGGAGACATATGCAAGAGGTAATATTAGCTTATGTGTCTTTAATAAAACCATGATTTTCATCCTACCAGGGCTGTAAAAAATATGTATTTTATGGCAAGGCACAGTGACCAGCCAATATTATGCCTATTAGAAGTATTGCCATAACATTTTCCACATCACTCTCATATGATATGAAATATAATCTCTTAAAAGTAGAATCATCTGCCCAATCAGCCGTTTTCAGAATATTATTCAGGCTGCCCATAACAACCACTGCCTTGCTAGCCATGGCACCACCTGCTTCAAACTGTTTCATATCACACCAGACTCTTTCATCACTTCCTTAACCCATCTTGCTAAAGTTGGGTAGAAATAGCACAATGAGGTGGTTTGAAGGATATCTGTAGCTGTGATTCCCAGTGCTTTATTTGTAAAATAAGTGCTAGTGCCCAAAGTGCTGGTCAGACACCCGTGGCCGGCACTATTGAAAAGATAGCCTGCCCAATACCAAGGGTGTTTAGTCTTGAATCCACCCCAGGCCTCTTTAATTCGCTTCCAGACACTCCCTGTCCTGTTATCTAACTTTACAGGTTTCTGGATTTTCTGTCTTTCTCTTTTTTCAGTCTTTACGTTTTGTTTGTTTTTCTCTCTGTTGCTTGCGGGAAACGTCTTATGAGTAGAAATTATTGCCAGCCCCAAAAAGTAGTGAGGGAGGCTCCACACCCGCAATCTGAAGCTCAAATTAAGCACTAGTAATTCTCCTTACTGTTTCAGACCCTTTTTTTTTAAAGAATTTTTATTATTTCCAAACCCCCATACAACCACCCTTCAAACATCTCTTGTATGACCATTACGCAGATGGCCCATCAGTCTTAGTGCTTATCATGCGAAATCAATAAACATCATCATTCTCCTACTATTCCCACCCTCCTCCCCCTCTTCCCCTACCCCCCGGTCAGTGTGCCCTAGCCTACTCATCCCAATCTGTTTACTAAAATACCCTGTTTCCGACCTATTCATCAGGAAAAGAGAAACAGGAAGGTCTGTTGACTAAGTGTACGTTTCTGGTGCCTCCGCTCTAGCCCACTAGTATTACTAGCCTAGAACGTGCAAGATACACCCCTCCCGTGCTGCTATCAGGTACTCCATCCCCCTCCTCTCTCTTCCTTGTTCTTCCACTCTAGCTCTCCTATCTTGATCTGCCTCAGCATCCTCCTCGTCCTCCTTCTCCTCCCTGGTAGATACTTGGAGTTCTGCCACCAGAGCCCCCCATGCTCTCGCTGCCTCCAATGCCTTGTCATTAGCAGTGCGCCTAGCTAGATGTAGGCGAAGTGTCCCTTCACTGCCCGCCCAATTTAGAAAGCTTGCTCTCCACCTCTGAAAATTAGGCCCCGTTCTCGATTTCCAGTGCATGGTAAGCTCCCTCTTCACCATTATCAACCCCAAATCATAAAACTTGCTGGTTATTTTTGTGTTGGGAGTGTGTGGGAACCAAAGCAAGAGACAAGTCCCCATCTCCAACTCCAACGTACCTCCGTCGCCTGGTTCAAACAGGCCACCATCTCTTCCCAGTAGGATCCTAGCCCTATTCAGGACCAGAACATATGACTAAAATCAGCTCCATCAGTGTTACACCTGGGACACAGTGACTGAGATCCCCAAAATACTGTAGGATTTTAACAGGTGTCAAATAGGCCCTATGTAACGTACAAAAAGAACTAACTGGAATCTGGCGTTGCATGTACCCTTCCAGGCCCTCCTCCACATCTGTGGCCACGTCGTCTCAGGTATGGGTTTACCAATATCCATCTCCCACTTGCCCTTTAGGGTATTCAGGGGTTGAAGCCGTTCGGTCGATAGCCGCCTATACAAACACGTATTGGCTTTAAACGTACCCGCCGCCATAGTGATATACTGGCAGCCCAGTGAAGTCGGGGGTTCCAACAATCCCATCCTCCACTGCCCCTGAATTCTTGCTACCAGAGCAGCGTGCAACAAGTAGTCTCCCCGTGGCAAGTCAAAAGTGTTCTGCAAGTCATGGAAAGACAATAGAGCCCCATCTCGATACAAGTCCCCCAGCATTTGGACTCCAAACTCCTCCCAACCAGCCAATGCCGACCATTCTCCTCCATGCGGGAGAGCTGTACACATGCCCAGAGGAATCTCCGGGGCATACAGGCAAGGAAACCCTGCTCGTTTCTGGCTTCGGATCCAACCTGATCGGAGAGTGCGCTCCTCAAGAGTAAGCTGGTTGAGACTGATTTTCTGCTGAAGAACTATAAACGATAACACATGGCGGGGAATCACTCTACCCTGCGGTCCATCTGGGCCTCTAAATTCTCGAGCCACTGCCTGCGTGAGCCACTGCAGTTGTGCCGCCAGATAATACCACTCAATATCGGGGACTGCCAATCCCCCCCTCCGCCCTCGGTCGCATCAGGGTAGTCCGTGCGACCCGCCGTCTGCCTGAGCCCCAGATAAACCCTACAGTCAAAGCTCGAAGCGTCCGGAAGAAAAACGCCGGAATCCACACCGGTAGCATACGAAAAAAGTAAAGCAAACGTGGAAGCGCCACCATCTTCAACAATGCTACCCTCCCAGCCACCAACAGGGGAAGGGTTCGCCAAAACTCCATGCTACCTCTGAGCCCCCTTACCGCCCCGCCCACATTGCCTTCCAAAAGGTCGGGCTGAGTGTGATATATGCGGACACCCAGGTAAGGCAAACATTGAGGCTCCCATCATAAATCCCCCACCATCAGGGGCTTCTGGCCATCCGGGGCCAAAGGGAACAAACAGGTCTTACTCCAGTTCACTCGTAACCCTGAGAAGTGGCCGAACTCCGAAGCAGGGCTCTGGCACCCTGCAGGGATTCATCTGCATCCGCCAGGTACATCAGTAAATCGTCCGCATACAGGGATATATAGTGGAGCTCCCGGCGCAACCAAACGCCATCATAAATCCGTCTCAGTCTAGCATGCGCCGCCAAGGGTTCAATCGCCACAGCGAACAATAATGGTGATCAGGAACAGCCCTGTCGGGTGCCCCTCCCCACCTGATATGCTGCTGATGCGGTGTGCCCCGTACGAACCCTAGCTGTAGCGGAGCTATATAACCGTGTAGTCCATCGTATAAAGTGATCCACAAGACCAAATTCCTTCAGCACTCGGAACAAATATGGCCACTCCACACTGTCGAAGGCTTCTCGATATCGACCGACAGCACCCCTGCACCTGTTGTCTCCATACTGCCGTCAACCATAATCCTAATCAGCTGGCGTATACACATCGCTGTGTTCCTGGTGGGGATGAAACCCGCCTGGTCCGGGTGCACTAAAGAACTCATGTGATCCAGGTGTCGCGTAGCAAGGATTTTGCTTAGAACCTTGTAATCCACCGTTAGCATGGAAAGCGGCCGATATGCTGACCTAGAAGTAGGCTCCCCGCCTCGCTTCAACAGCGGCACTATGATCGCCTCTCTGGTAGAGGGTGGTAACCTACCCAGCTCCCATGCCTCTCTGTACACTGACTGCAAATGCGGCGCAAGGAGATCTTTATACATTGCATAAAACTCCTCCGGGAGGCCATCCGCGCCCGGGGTCTTCCACCTGGCCATATGTTTAAACTCTGTTCGGAACTCTCCTAGTGAGATGTCCTCACCAAGCTTGTTCCCCTGTTCAGGGTCCATCCGCGGGAGCTGCACCGCCATTAGGAAATCCTCAATGCAATCGGGTAGTTCCCGCATCGTGCTCCGGTAAAGCGACGTGTAATAGGCCAGAAACTGATAATTAATCTCTTTCTGTGAATGAACTAGGCCCCCCGTCGCCGCAGTCAGTGACACGATCTGAGAGCCCCTGGCTGCCGGATTAGCCAGCCAGGCCAATAGCTTCCCCACTCTATCCCTTTCTGCGTGGGCCCATACCATGTATTCCTTAAAATGTATAGTATAGGCATTTATATAGCGCACTACTTACCCGTAGGGTCCCAAGGCGCTTCGACCGCTGCGAAACCCTTCCTGGCTTCCCTGAGAGATGGTCCCTTAATGGGTATCTCCAGGGTGAGACCAGGCATCCCCGGCGGTCTGGTGGGGCCGTTAGTGAGGATGAGGCAAGCTAATGCCCAGAGTTGCCGAGTGTGATCGCTGATCAGAGTGGGCACCGAGGCGAGAGAATTATCGAGTCCGCTGACCCTGGTCCAGAAACCTGCCGCGCCGGGAATCGAACCCTGGTCCCGGGCCGTCCTCTGCTCTCGGGTCTGCCGCCTCTAACCAGTGAGCCACACTACTTCACATATAGTCCTTATAGTCGCAACAACATAGCCGTTCAATTTGAGTGGTCACTCGTTCGCGCGCTGCCATGACTGCTTCCTGCCCTGCTGCGCTCGTATGGCTATCCTTCTCTGCACGCCGTAAGTGGTCTTCCTCCCGCTCTATCTCGCGCAACAACGTTTTGCGGGTTCCCGTAGTGGACGAGATACACACTCCTCTTACCACAGCTTTGAAAGCGTCCCACTCCTGGGCCCTACTCGACACCGTCCCCGAGTTCTCTGAAAAGTAATGTTCAATACCCTCTCTGACCTCTGTACTGAAAACTGGGTCATCCAATGTCACCGGATTCAAGCGCCACATGGGAATCGCCTTTCGCTACCTAGACCACTGTACTGTTATCATACAAGGGCTGTGATCAGAGATTGTCCTTGCTAAATACTCACTATGCCGAATCAGCTCCTGAGCTCCCGGGGAGCACAGAATACTGTCAAGTCGTACGTGTAAGTCATGTGGTACGGAATAAAACGAATAATCCCTATCCGTAGGGTGGTGTGTACGCCAGGCATCAACTAGCCCCCAGGTGTCTTGCCATTCCCGCCTCACATTCCCTAATCTGTGTACCGCAGGCTGGGCCAACGGGGAATGGGACCAGTCTATGTCTACATCCGTGACGGAATTAAAATCACCTCCCAGAAACACCATGCCTGCCAGGAATGATGCTAGCTTCCCAGATAGTTGTGAGAAGAAAGCGGACTGGTCTAATTTCGGGGCGTACACACTGCAAAATGCTACATCTCTGCCATCTAAGCGCCCCATAACTGCCACAAATCTCCCCTCTGGGTCTACCACCGTGGTCAAAGGCTGGAAGGGAACACCAGAACGCACCCAAACCAGAGTCCCCCTGGCAAATGCAGAATAAGTGGTGTAAAACAGTTGGCCCCTCCATCTTCGCTGTAGTGCCCGCCCCTCAGCCTGATCAATGTGGGTTTCCTGTAAAAAAGCCACCTGAATCCCCCTGCGGACTAAGTACGCGTGCATCTTATAGTGCTTCCTCATGGAGTTCAGCCCTCGCACATTCCAGGTGATACATTTCAGCTCAAGTCGGGCCACCATATTGTAGCATGCAACAGAACGAAACCCCTTTCAGCCTAAAGGGCACACTGACAAACCCCTGGAGCCCAGAACATCCCCAACAAACCCTCATCCCTGCCCTCCCCAGAACAGGCGCTAAATCACAGTTACCCATCCAAACACAATCCCAACTAACAGGAGTACTCTGGTAGCTACCAGAGTCTCACAACTAACGTGAGGTAGAAGGGGTGACTCAACACCTAGACAAGCTAAACAGTGATCCCACTGCATTTTCATCTATGCTCAGCCTCTAAAATGGAAACCCCCCAGCAATGCCCCATCCCAGAGGAGCCCCCTTCTAAGCAACCGCCGCCCCCATCCCTCCAACCCTCAAGACAGCAAGATTGGTCCCCCGCCATTTGCATTGGGTCCACAGCCGTACCCTCCAGCACCACAGGGCACCGTTAGGAGCCCGCCCTCTTACTGTACACAAACTGGAGCTAGGAACATTCACTCGTCCAAGAGGCCATTGGCAGTCCTTGGGGTGACATGAGGCACGTTCCGGGAGCTCTCCTCAGAGCCCTACGACGCCTCTTCTTCCGACCCCGGCTGAGAGCCCGAGTCCACCTGCGAAGCAGCAACCGCCGCCCCCGATATGTCGGAGACCGCCTGAAGGGCCGCCTGCCGTTCCAATTCCGTCTGCGATGTCAATGGTGTCTGGCTATTTGCTGCATGTTTTCTAGCTCGTCGGCTTCTGCTGGGTTTCGGTCGGTCTCCGCTGTCTTCTCCTTCCCCCGAAAACTATCGGCTCCAGCCCGATACTCCTCTAGTCAGTGCCACGCATCATCCGGAGTGTCAAAGAAGGACATCTTCCAATCGACCATCGCTTTCAGACGAGCATACTGTATGCCCTCCTCGCGAAGGGCCTTCTTGACCGCCAGAAATGAAAATCGGCTGCGTTGAACTTCATAGGAGTAGTCCGGGTAGATGGAAATGGAGGCATTGTCCACCCGGTAGGGGCCCGACGCCCGGGCTTTCTGCAGGATAGCATCGCGGTCCTTGAAGTGTAGCAGGCGCGCCACCACAGGCCGAGGGGGCCGGCCAAGAACCTGCGGGCGGGCTGGCACACAATGAGCCCTCTCCAACGTGTAGAACTGCGACATGTCCTCAGGGGTGACCACATCACGCAGCCAGGCCTCCAAATATGAAACCATGCTGTCCCCCTCAACTTTTTCGGGTATGCCCACCACCCGTATGTTGTTGGCCGATTGCGCCCTTCAGCATCTTCAGCTTTTTTCTCTAGCTGCTGCACCCTTCACAATAAGTCTCCCATCGCCACATCTGTTGCCTTTTGGGCTGGCTCCAGCACTTCCAGGGAAAGTTCTGTGTGCTTGACGCGGTGCGCCAATTTCCCATGGTCTGCCCGCAGTAAACCCAGACTCGTCGACACTTGCGCTATGTCATGGCGCAATGCCTCTTTCATGTCCGAAATGGCTGTGAGAAGTTGGCCTGATATATGATGCTCACTAGTTCTAGTGATCACCTTGTATCAGTCCAAACAACCCTTATGGTGATTGGTTGTAAGTCAACCTTATAGACCAGCTATCCTAGTAGCGTGGACAAAAGCAGTCTTTAGGCTAAACTCTGAATGGCATGTTAAGCCAGCTGTTTTACCACATATAACCCCTTGAATACCAAGTGAAAGGACACCACACAGGTTGTTCTGAAAATAAACAGATATTTATTAACTAACATACACCTCTGAACTCTTTATGAGATCAGAGGGCTAAGCACATGACAATACTCAAAAGGAAATACGAGTTCGCACAATATTTACAAGTGCCCCTTAGGGGCACGACAAACCATATACTCAAAACAATGGAATGCGAGGAAGGAAAGTACTGTAAGGAGATCCAGAGGCTGGAGGATCACTGGGACTACGCTACAAACTAGGTAAGTAAAGAACAGGAGGCCCACGGGGCTCACGTGCAGAGTGGGAACTCTCACGTGGGATGCGTACCAACGTCTATGGATCGTACAGTTTAGAAAGTTACGGATTCCGGACGAACCCGGCTGGAATGAGGGAAAACAATAGTGGACCTGACCACTAGGATAGTGTACACAGACTTCAGCACCTAGAAGCTTTAGTTACCTAACCCACAGGCTGCGGGTGCATAGGGCTGAAGTTGCGGTGGGTTTGCTGCGTTGATCCAGGAGATGCCTGAAACAAGGAGTTGCTGGCAGGCAGCCAGATGGAGGAGTCCGGTGGTTCCAAGGATGGAACTTAGAAGAAGGAGTCAGAGTCTCGGTCACTATCCAGTGACGGGGCTGGAACCAGGAGGGAACCAGATGCTGTCGCCGCAGTCAGGTGAAGGAAGGGTCGCTTCTCTCTGTAGCTGCGCGGACCAGGAGCTGCTCTTCACGACCAGGCTGGAGGCACGAGCTGTCCCACGTAGTCTGCTGCTGTTGGCGGTGTCGGATCGTCGATCTGGTCAACAAGCCGTGGCTAATGCAAGCCACGCGGTGGAACAAAGATGGTGTCTGGTGCAGACCAGGAGGGTCTGGGGTGCTTCTCGTCCACAGGGAAGCAAGGGCCAGTCCGGGGGACCAGACCAGAAGTGTTAGATTCTTCGGGTCGTCGTCTCAGAGGTCACAAGCCAGCCGGCAAGTGACCAGACAACAGGACAAGCAGCAACCAGGCAAAAGGGCCCCACGCAGATTTCGTGGATGCTGGGGGGCTGGTCTTTGGTGCAGGAGCTGCGTCAGTGTGGGGCTTCTCAGACACCAAGGCACTCACTCGAGGATCCCTCGGCGGTCGTGCTGGAAGCGCTGTGCAGGTTTCGCAAGATGGCCGTCTCCACGTTGCTCGTCGCACCCACGGGTCCCAGCTGTGCTGTGGATGTGGGTAGAGGTCAGAGAGGTCTGGAGGTCCGGGTCTTGTCGAGCTGGGTCGTCGGATTCCGGGATGGAAGGACTCTGCAGCACCCCGCACAGGAGCTTGATGGTGCCTGCGAAGCAGGATGGTCACTCCCTGACCCTAGGGGAGATTCTTCAGTCTTCTGGAATCAGGAGGTCGAAGGTCAAGAGTTTCTTCGTGGAAGTTGTCAAGATTAATCTAATCTGGAATGGGACCAGCTCCTACCTTTATTCAGCTGAAGGGGGCTGCACTACGACTAGGTCCCTCCTCTGGGTGGGACCAGGAAGGGGGGTGGTTACACCCCCTTTCCTTTGTCCGGTCTTGCGCCAGCTCTGGGGCTGGGGTGCCCCAGGAACTGGTTTAGACCGGCATATGCACAGGGACACCTTGTGTGCCCCAGGCATGTCTCATTCCTTTCAGCCCTGTCCTACCTAATACACAAAATCCTGTCTGGGGTGGTGCTAGCACCTCCCATGGCAGGAAACCCTTTGTCCAAGCCTCCCTCGCTGGAAGGACTCCCAGCAGCAGGAGGTCAGACTTGTGTCTGTGGTGGCAGCATCCATTTTGTGATGCTGAGGCTCGAGTTAACTTTAACCGGGGTTCACAGTTACATACATGTCGTGTCCCTCTAGAAGGGTGGAATGCTAACCCCGTCGCCAGAATTGGCGAGGGGTTAGTATTCCAATTTGTATGACACCTTACTCGACATGTTTTGATAATGCTATGCCAAAGTTAGCATTTGACCGCGAGGTTCATAATGCACTTAAGAGTATATGGTATAGCCTTATCATGGAACAGCTATTAGGACTTGGTTCCGCAAGCTGCAAACGGGCTCAGATCATGCCAGAGCACCATCTCACATAATTCCAAGCACTCTGCCTTCAGGATTGTTAAGGCCCTCCATAGGAGTGACTGATAGGAATATATGTGTCCATTTTAGGGTTAGATATAGAGATACTATATCTAAAGCAAAGGGTGATTACACCACCTTGCCCCAGCTGTCGTGCAGCCAGTTGTGTCAGATTTGGATGGCCAGCCAGGGGTGGCATAATACATGCTGCAGCCCCTGGTAGGCCCTGGGTACACCTATGCCCTGGATACCTAAGGTATGCTGTACAGGGACTGATAAGGTGGCCCAGTACCAATCGGTAAATGCACCTAAGGTACATGCTTGTCAATTTAGAGAGAGAACAGCTAGGCTGTGGGTCTGATTAGCCGGCCCACAGCCAGGGAAAGTCGTAAACCAGTGAAGCAAAAAGCAAAAATCGGGGGTGACCATAGGATTGCAGACCCTACTCTCCTACATAACCCCTCCACCCCCCAAACTTAGGGACATTAAACTAACCTTGACCAGTTGAGTCTGATTGTTCTAAGTGGAAGTACCTGGAGAGACCATCTGCATTACCATGGTCAGTACCTGGTCGGTGCTCCACTGTAAAGTCCATCCCCTGTAGGGAAATGGACCACCTAAGAAGTTTGGGGTTTTCACCCTCATTTGATTTAGCCATAAGAGGGGCTTATGGTCGGTCTGAATCTTGAAGTGAGTGCCAAATAAGTATGGCCTCAGCTTCTTCAGGGCCCAAACCACAGCAAAGGCCTCCCTCTCAATAGCTGACCAACGTTTCTCTCTAGGGGGTCAGCCTTCTACTTACAAAAGCAATGGGCTGGTCATGACCATCAATATTCAGTTGAGATAGAACAGCTCCCACACCCAACTCAGAAACATCTGTTTGGACAATGAATGGCTTGGAGTAGTCTGGACTCTTGAGAATAGGTGCAGTGCACATGGCCTGCTTTAGGTCATCAAATGCCTTTTGACAGCTAACTGTCCACTGAACCTTCTTTGGCATTTTCTTACTTGTCAGGTCATTAAGTGGAGTCACAATGGTTCCATAATTTCTGACAAATGTCCTATAGTAACCAGACAGGCCCAAGAAAGCTCTGACCTGTGTCTGGGTGGTTGGAGGAGCCCAGTCCTTTATGGCCTGTATCTTGCTCTCCAAAGGTTGAACTTGGCCTCCACCTACAAGGTGGCCCAAGTATACAACTTGACTCTGCCCTATCTGGCACTTGGTAGCCTTGATAGTGAGGCCTGCCTTTTGTAGGGCCTCCAAAACGTTCCTCAGGTGGATCAGGTGATCCTCTCAGGTGGAGCTAAAGACAGCAATATCATCTAGATATGCTGCACAGAAGTCATCCAACCCAGAGAGAACTTGGTTCACCAACCTTTGAAAAGTGGCAGGTGCATTTTTCAAACCAAAGGGCATCACCACAAACTGGTAATGACCTCCTGGGGTAGAAAATGCTGTCTTGGCCTTGGCATCCTCAGCTAACCTGATTTGCCAATAACCAGCTGTCAGGTCAAATGTACTCAAGAATTTGGCAGAAGCCAATTTATCTATGAGTTCATCTGCTCTTGGTATTGGATAGGCATCTGTCTTAGTGACAGCATTGAGACCCCTGTAATCTACACAAAACCTCATCTCTCTCTTACCATCCTGGGTGTGAGGTTTAGGCACTAGAAGTACAGGACTAGCCCAAGGGCTCTCTGAGGGTTCAATAACTCCCAATTCCAACATCTTCTGTACTTCTTTCTTTATACAATCCCTGACGTGGTCAGGTTGCCTGTAGATTTTACTCTTTATAGGCAGACTGTCACCAGTGTCCACCTCATGGGTGCACCAGTTTGTCTGACTGGGTGTCAGAGAGAACATTTGTCTGAAGGATTGAAGAACCTGTTTACAATCCTCTTGTTGATGCTCAGAGAGGCTGTCAGAAAGAACTACACCATCTACTGACCCATCATCAGGGTTCTGAGTGAGCAGGTCTGGGAGAGGGTCACTCTCTTCCTCCTGTTCCTCATCTGTAGCCATGAGCAAGCCCATGTCTTCCCTGTTGACAAATGCCTTGAGCCTGTTCACATGAAGTACTCTGTGAGGGCTCCTGGGAGTTCCAAGGTCTACCAGATAGGTGACCTCTCTCCCTTCTGTTCAATTATAGTATGGGGTCCATACCATTTGTCTTCGAGAGCTGCTGGGGCCACTGGCTCCAACACCCACACCTTCTGTCCAGGCTGGTAAACAGTAAGGACAGCCTTTTGGTCATGCCAAGCTTTTTGGAGTTCTTGGCTGGCCTCAAGGTTTTTAGATGCCTTCTCCATGTACTCTGCCATCCTGGAGCGGAGACCAAGCACATAGTCCACTATGTCCTGTTTAGGCTTTTTGAGAGGTAACTCCCATCCTTCCTTCACAAGACACAGGGGTCCCCTTACAGGATGCCCAAAGAGAAGTTCAAAAGGTCTGTAACCAACCCCCTTCTGTGGGACCTCTCTGTAAACAAACAGAAGGCAGGGAAAAAGGATGTCCCATCCTCGCCTAAGCTTTTCAGGTAACCCTTTTATCATCCCTTTGAGGGTCTTGTTGAACCTTTCAACAAGCCCATTGCATTGTGGGTGATAGGGGGTGGTGAACTTGTAGTTGACACCACACTCCTTCCACATAGCAGTCAAGTATCCTGACATGAAGTTTGCATCTCTGTCAGAGACAACCTCCTTAGGAAACCCCACTCTGGAGAAAACTCCAAGTAGGGCCCTGGCCACAACAGGAGCTGTAGTGGTCCTAAGGGGAATAGCTTCTGGATACCTGGTGGCATGATCCACTACCACCAGTATAAATCTGTGCCCAGATGCTGTTGGGGGGGTCCATTGGTCCAACAATGTCAATCCCCACTCTTTCAAAGGGTACCCCCACCACAGGTAGTGGTATAAGGGGGGCCTTTGTTGTGCCACCTGATTTGCCACTAGCTTGACAGGTGACTCATGAGCGACAAAACTCTTTAGTGTCTTCAGACATATGGGGCCAGTGAAAGTGTGGGGCAAGCCTGTCCCAAGTCTTGTTCTAGCCTAAGTGACCTGCAAGGGGAATTTCATGGGCCAAGGTGAGAAGGAAACCTCTCAGAGACAAGGGGATGACTAGCCTCCTGGTAGCACCAGGCTTGGGGTCTCTTGCCTCAGAGTAAAGGAGTCCATCATCCCAGTACACTTTATGGGCACCTGTGGCATTCCCTGCAGCCTCAGCCGCAGCCTGCTGTCTGAGGGGTTCAGAGATGAACAGTCTAATTGTGCTTGTCTCATGTCTGCCCTGGAAGGTCCCCCTGTCCCAAGAAACTCAACCTGTTCAGGCTCCAGTTCTTCTAGGACAGTTCCTTCTGGGGTCTTTGGGTCAGTCTCCTGTGAGAGCTGATCCTCACCTTGAGGCAAGGGGGAAGGCACTGCCTTAACCCTACTGTTCTTACTCTTGGTTAGTGTCTGGTCCATTGTTCCAGGATCCAGCACTAGTTCAGCTGGGCATTTCTTGGCCTGTGACCTAGACACAGCAAGGACATGTGCTGACAAACCTAACATTTCCACATGAGTCCTATACTCCACATCTGACCATAGGGAGGATTCCAAATCGTTGCCCAAAAGACAGTCCACTGGGAGGTCTGAACTAACAACAACCCTTTTGAGGCCATTTACCCCTCCCCAGGAGAAATTAACAAGTGCCATACTATGGTTGGTAGTGACATTGCTAGCATTGGTCACTAGGTAGTCTGAACCTAGTATTACCTGTCCAGGGTCCACAAATGCTGGTGTCACCATAGTGGCACTGGCACAGGTCTCACGGTAGGCCTGAGCCATTTTTCCATTGATTAAAGGCATCTGCCTGTACTTGCCCAGAGTACTGGGACTTATTGTAGGGGTCAAATCCATGTCCCCAGTACAAACAAGAACAGCCTGGGTAGGTACTCTGACTAGGTCAGAGCCTGCCTCAGATACCAATGTCAACCCCACTATAGCCTTAGGGGGAACACTACCACTACTAACTGAACTAGGGGTTGCAGGTGCCTTAGGGGGAATAGTGGTAGGAGCTGGGCCTTTCTTGGTGCACTAACTAAACCAGTGAGTATTACTTTTACAGTATTGGCACCATGGTTTCTTCTGACCATTATTCTTCTTCTTTTGGGAATTCTGGGACCCACCCTCCTTGGATTGTTGGGGCCCTGTTGAAGACTTCTGGTCATTTTGCTTATTCTCATTACCCTTCTGGTCTGCTTTCTTCTGGCCACCACCCTGGTTCTGGTTCTGCTGCTTGACCCTTGTCCTGACCCATCTGTCTGCCTTCTTTCCCAATTCTTGGGGAGAGGTCAGATCTGAGTCAATAAGGTGCTGATGCAACAACTGATTTTAACAATTACTTAAGATTTGTTCTCTCATAATTAGGTTATACAATCCTGTGTAATCAGTAACTTTACTTCCCAGTAACCAGCCTTCAAAAGCCTTAGTGGCACAATCAACAACGTCAGCCCAATCCTGAGACTGAATTTTCTGGGTGTCCCTGAACAGCAACCTGTACTGCTCAGTTGTTAAGCCAAACCCATCAATCAGTGTATTCTTCAGGACTTGGTAATTGTTAGCATCCTCAGCTCTAGTAGTGAGGAGCTTATCTCTACCTTTACCTTCAAAGGAGAGCCACAGTATAGCTGCCCACTGACTCTGGGGGATGCACTGGACAGTGCAGGTCCTCTCCAAAGCAGTCATCCATTTGTGGATGTCATCCCCTTGTTTAAAGGGGGGCGCTATTTTACTCAGGTGTCTAGTATCAAAACTCCTGTCTTTATCTCTAGGGATAATGCTGCCACCAGTGGGGTCTGCCCCACTCAATTTCTGCTCTCTGGCAAAGGCAAGTCTTTCCTTGGCAAGGGCAAGTTCTTCGCTCTCAATCCTCAGATTGACTTCCCTCATCTTAGCTTCATGCTCTCTTCTCTGAGGGGATGTCATCCCTCTCTGAGAAGATGCCTGAGACACATGGGTATGAATAGATCTGTTAGAGCCTCTGGAGTGAGACCTAACTCGTCTATTCCCAATGTTAAGCCTGCCTGAGAGTGGGCCTGGGGGTCCCCCAGTTCCATTCTCATGTATGCTTAAGTTGGTCCTGGTGAGCCTACTGACTACTACTGGACCTTTGTCTGCCTCATCCCCTGATAACTCCTCTTCCTCTTCCTCCTCTTCACTTTCTGCTCCATGGAGGTCAAGGTCAGGGTCACCAAGGGTTCCCTCTAAGGGGGGCATGCTCCCATCTGGATTAGAGGGGCCTGCGTTATAAGCTCTTCTGGCATCATATGTCTCTAAGAGACCTATCAGAAAAGGAGTGGCAGGGTTAGAACCCTGTTTTAGTTTCCTGGAGGTACACAATTGTCTCATCTCCTGGAAGCTAAGGGCTGCATATCTGGAAGTGACCTGTGGAGGGTCAACAACCACAAGGGGAGTCTCAGAAGACTCTCCATGGGTAGACATGGTTCTAGTGAGGTGTAAGTGGTTCACTTACCTACACTATGGGTTTACCTGCTGATCCCTTGCTAAGAGTTGTAGTCAGGGTGTGCTAATCCCTTTCTACTACAACAGCTGGTTCAGTAGAACTCAGAGTAGTTCTAAGCTTGTTATATGTACCTATGGTACCTTATGTGATCTTTCAAATGATATCTCAAGATTATATTTGGTAAAAACAACAACAAGCTCAAATCCTAACCGCTGCACACCAATGTGAGAAGTTGGCCTGATATATGATGCTCACTAGTTCTAGTGATCACCTTGTATCAGTCCAAACAACCCTTATGGTGATTGGTTGTAAGTCAACCTTATAGACCAGCTATCCTAGTAGCGTGGACAAAAGCAGTCTTTAGGCTAAACGCTGAATGGCATGTGAAGCCAGCTGTTTTACCACATATAACCCCTTGAATACCAAGTGAAAGGACACCACACAGGTTGTTATGAAAATAAACAGATATTTATTAACTAACATACACCTCTGAACTCTTTATGAGATCAGAGGGCTAAGCACATGACAATACTCAAAAGGAAATACGAGTTCGCACAATATTTACAAGTGCGCCTTAGGGGCACGACAAACCATATACTCAAAACAATGGAATGCGAGGAAGGAAAGTACTGTAAGGAGATCCAGAGGCTGGAGGATCGCTGGGACTACGCTACAAACTAGGTAAGTAAAGAGCAGGAGGCCCACGGGGCTCACGTGCAGAGTGGGAACTCACGCGGGATGCGTACCAACGTCTATGGATCGTACAGTTTAGAAAGTTACGGATTCCGGACGAACCCGGCTGGAAGGAGGGAAAACAGTGGACCTGAACACTAGGATAGTGTACACAGACTTCAGCACCTAGAAGCTTTAGTTACCTAACCCACAGGCTGCGGGTGCATAGGGCTGAAGTTGCGTCGGGTTTGCTGCGTTGATCCCGGTGATGCTTGAAACAAGGAGTTGCTGGCAGGCAGCCAGATGGAGGAGTCCGGTGGTTCCAAGGATGGAACTTAGAAGAAGGAGTCCTGAAAGGGAAGGGGACAGAGTCTCGGTCACTAGCCAGTGACGGGGCTGGAACCAGGAGGGAACCAGATGCTGTCGCCGCAGTCAGGTGAAGGAAGGGTTGCTTCTCTCTGTAGCTGCGCGGACCAGGAGCTGCTCTTCATGACCAGGCTGGAGGCACAAGCTGTCCCACGTAGTCTGCTGCTGTTGGCGGTGTCGGATCGTCGATCTGGACAACAGGCCTTGGCTAATACAAGCCACACGGTGGAACAAAGATGGCGTCTGGTGCGGACCAGGAGGGTCCGGGGTGCTTCTAGGGAAGCAAGGGCCAGTCTGGAGGACCAGACCAGCAGTGTTAGATTCTTCGGGTCGTCGTCTCAGAGGTCACGAGCCAGCCGGTAAGTGACCAGACAACAGGACAAGCAGCAACCAGGCAAAAGGGCCCCACGCAGATCTCGTGAATGCTGGGGGGCTGGTCTTTGGTGCAGGAGCTGCGTCGGTGTGGGGCTTCTCAGACCCCAAGGCACTCACTCGAGGATTCCTCGGCGGTCGTGCTGGAAGCGCTGTGCAGGTTTCGCAAGATGGCCCTCTTCACGTTGCTCGTCGCACACACGGGTCCCAGCTGTGCTGTGGATGTGGGTAGAGGTCAGAGAGGTCTGGAGGTCCGGGTCTTGTTGAGCTGGGTCGTCGGATTCCGGGATGGAACGACTCTGGAGCACCCCGCACAGGAGCTTGATGGTGCCTGCGAAGCAGGATGGTCACTCCCTGACCCTAGGGGAGATTCTTCAGTCTTCTGGAATCAGGAGGTCGAAGGTCAAGAGTTTCTTCGTGGAAATTGTCAAGTTTAATCTAATCTGGAATGGGACCAGCTCCTACCTTTATTCAGCTAAAGGGGGCTGCACTACGACTAGGTCCCTCCTCTGGGTGGGACCAGGAAGGGGGGTGGTTACACCCCCTTTCCTTTGTCCGGTCTTGCGCCAGCTCTGGGGCTGGGGTGCCCCAGGAACTGGTTTAGACCGGCATATGCACAGGGACACCTTGTGTGCCCCAGGCATGTCTCATTCCTTTCAGCCCTGTCCTACCTAATACACAAAATCCTGTCTGGGGTGGTGCTAGCACCTCCCAAGGCAGGAAATCCTTTGTCCAAGCCTCCCTCGCTGGAAGGACTTCCAGCAGCAGGAGGTCAGATTTGTGTCTGTGGTGGCAGCATCCATTTTGTGATGCTGAGGCTCGAGTTAACTTTAACCGGGGTTCACAGTTACATACATGTCGTGTCCCTCTAGAAGGGTGAAATGCTAACCCAGTCGCCAGAATTGGCGAGCGGTTAGTATTCCAATTCGTATGACACCTTACTCGACATGTTTTGATAATGCTTTGCCAAAGTTAGCATTTGACCGCGAGGTTCATAATGCACTTAAGAGTATATGGTATAGCGTTATCATGAAACAGCTATTAGGACTTGGTTCCGCAAGCGGCAAACGGGCTCAGCTCATGCCAGAGCACCATCTCACATAATTCCAAGCACTCTGCCTTCAGGATTGTTAAGGCCTGCCGTAGGAGTGACTGATAGGAATATATGTGTCCATTTTAGGATTAGATATAGAGATACTATATCTAAAGCAAAGGGTGATTACACCACCTTGACCCAGCTGTCGTGCAGCCAGGTGTGTCAGATTTGGATGGCCAGCCAGGGGTGGCATAATACATGCTGCAGCCCCTGGTAGGCCCTGGGTACACCTATGCCCTGGATACCTAAGGTATGCTGTACAGGGACTGATAAGGTGGCCCAGTACCAATCGGTAAATGCACCTAAGGTACATGCTTGTCAATTTAGAGAGAGAACAGCTAGGCTGTGGGTCTGATTAGCAGGCCCACAGCCAGGGAAAGTCGTAAACCAGTGAAGCAAAAAGCAAAAATCGGGGGTGACCATAGGATTGCAGACCCTACTCTCCTACAATGGCTTCCAGTATTTGGTCCATCTGCTGTTGCTGCAGCCCCAGTGTTGGAGTTCCATTTGAACCCTGGTCTTGACTCTCTGTTGGGACCTCCGCGGGGTCAGGGGGCACCGCTCCGGGTTTTGGCCGCAGTTTCCCCATAACCGAAATCCCAGCCCCTGGCAAAGATGATCGTCAACCGGGGTTCTGCAGCGACTAGCCCCGAGAGCTCAGGTATAGGTCCAGGCTGCCCTCTGCTGCTACTCTATGCTGAATGGACTCTGTCAGCACTGGGTACCCCTCTGGTCGTCGGTCATAGGTGGGTATTCCAAGGCACCAGATTCCACCGCCCAGAGAGTCTGTGCATCCAGATTATGCCCCCAACACCTCCAAGGTCTGGATCCCTCCGGTCGGGCCGCCTCCCCAACAGTATAACTTGCCCTCCTAGTAGCCCGGTCAGGTCGGCCCCAGTACCGCCGGTCGTCGCTCTGAACACCTCCGATGTGCGGCAAATGGCTTCGCCGGGGGTGCGCACTGGCTATCCGGTGTCGCGGCCTTCCCCGATTCTGGCCACTCAAACCCGCCCTCCGGTCTGCCGTTCCTCCAAGTAGGGGGGATTTCACCAGCGGCCCTCGCCAGGTCTCTCTTGCCTCCGTTCCTCCCTGGACTGCCTCACCAATGCTGGATGTCCTCGACCACTGCGGTCTAATGGAGGTCAGAGCCTCGCACCCCCTACAATCTGTTCCGGGGTGCCGGCACCTTCACCTCCTGCAATGCCGTCAATCCGAGGGCATTCCTCAGCGTGGACGTCTCCCAGGTCGGATGGGGGAAAAGCTGCCAGCAACGCACCACGTTCCAATCTCGTCCGCCGCCGCTCCGCCTTAGGCCGCTCCAGCTACAGCGGTCATCTCTTGCCACCATCCCCCAGTGGAGTCAGAGTCGGTGCCATTGAAGGGCCAATGCCGTGGTCATGATTCCCCCCCCCCTCAGGGGTAGCTGCGCTGCTCCCAAGCCGGTAAATCCGCCCTCACTCAGGCGGCAGCTGTTCCTCCTTGAGCCCCACACTTTTTAATGTCTATATGCAGCCTCTAGAGAAGATAGTCCTCCCTTTTGGTGTGCGGATTGTCACCTACGCAGACGATACCCAACTTGTGGTCTCTCTGGACCACAATGAGGGTTCGTCTAACACCTTGGGCCCTTGTCTGGAGGCTGTTGCTGGGTGGATGCAACTCTCCCACCTCAAACTCAATGGGGAGAAGACCGAGATCATGATGCTAGGTAATCCCTCCCCTACTTCCTTAGCTTCTAGCTGGCCTTTATGCCTCGGTGTCCCCCCTCCTCCTAAGGACCAGATAAAGAGCCTGGGAATCTGGCTTGATAGAGCGCTGGATTTTTCAGTTCAAGCCACCAAAACTGCCTCTACCTGTTTGGGGCTAATGAAAATGCTCCGTAAAGTGCTCCCCCTACTTCCACTCCAGGCAAGAAGGGTCATGGTCCAGGCCCTGATATTCTCTCGCCTGGATTATGGAAACGTTTTATATCTAGGAGCCCCGGTAGCAGTGACGAAAAAACTTCAAGTCACCCAAAACTGTGCCGCCCGACTATTGTTCAACATCCCCCGCTGGCAATCAGCGAGGAATGCTTTAAAGGAACTCCACTGGCTTCCAGTGGCTGCCAGGACACAGTTTAAGGCCATGTGCATTTTGCACAAATCTTTCCATCAAACTGGCCCGGCAGTCCTGCGCCCTCTAGTGCGGCCTTACTCACCATCCAGAGCCTTGCGCTCGGCCTCATTGCATTTGGCAACCATGGCAAAAGTCAAGAAAGCCCGTTGGGGTGGACGCTCCTTCACTCATACAGCGGCGAAATTATGGAACTCCCTGCCCCTAACTCTCAGACAAAATAGCAACCGAATGTCATTTAGGAGAGATCTAAAAACCTACTTGTTTTCAAAGGCGTACTAATTTTCACCCAGTAGCCCGACACACCAATTCAGTCTAAAGCGCTGCGAGGCCTCCGGGTGGTTATGCGCTATACAAGTGGAATTTTTCATTTCATTTCATTTCATTTCATTTCCCGCAGCCACACAGCCCTCCGTGTCGGCCTCCGCGTCGCTCCGCGGGTCAACTGTCATCGGTAATTTTACCGATTCGGTAAAATTACCGAATCTGTAACTTGACATGTAGGTAGCACTGTAATCAGTGCTACAGGGGTTTTAGAATTAGTTATTTACCACCAACTAGAAGTTGGTGGTAAATAATGAAAACCCTTTAAAAAGCATTATTTTTGCTTTTAAAACAGTGCCATGTCTGCAACATGTGCACCCATGCACAATTGAGAGGTGCAACAGGGTGTCAAAGTGACACCCTGCTACCCTTCTATGTTTCCCCCAATCACTGAATCGGTATTTACTGATTCGGTAATTGACATTAATTCCTATGGGCCTCCAGGGCCATAGGAATGAATGGTAATTACCGAATCGGTAAATACCGATTACCAAATCATACCGATTCGGTAATTAAATCGGTAAAATTACCTACATTCCGATTGCCAGTTCTTAAATACCGAATCTGTATGATTCAGTATTTAAGAATCGGTAATCTGGGATTACCTACATCGGGGCCTAAATGTCTTTAAATACCTCACTTCATGTAAGCGCTCATATATCCAGACCTGGTTAGAATAATACTCTGTGGCATAGTTTTAGACCTTTTTCTCACCTAAAAACACACTCCCTCCCACTGATCACACCTGGAAGATTCCTGTGCCCAAACATCTGAAACACGCTTGTAAGAAACCAAATAAAGACGGAAAACTCAAAACCTCATTCCGGCTCCAGTTTGAAGCTTCTTTAAACTAAATCTGTGTCCCAATGGGACTGGCGATTAGCTGAAGTAGGGTTCTCTTGTAGAACACTTATAATCGGCCTCTTAACCAAAGCATTCTGACCAGTAAGTTAATCCATTCTAAAAGATATGCTTTGCCAAAATGGCTCATCTGTACAATCACTGTACAATCAGAAACAACTTCGTTAAAAATGTCCATTAGAAATGTTATAACATGAACTAAAGGTGCTGAAACAAGATCCAAGTCTTTGTCAGAATACCAGCATACCCAATGTTTCCATGCCAGACTGTAAGCTTTTGTTGTACTGCAATCCTATGATCAATTGATGTTTTGTAGCCTCTTTAGATAATGTTGGCACCTGCCAGACTCTCCCACAATCTTCCAGGCTATGAGTTCCAGCTGTCCCTTCAAGACCAATTTGTGCAACTGCCGCCCTGCCTTGTTCACAAGGCGATCTGAACACAAGGCTACAGTACTGGATCTTCCACTTACATCACATCCGGGAACAACTTTTCAGAATGCCAACAAAGTGCTACAAGAACTGCACCACCTTTTCTCTCAGAACTTTCAACAACACTTTTGGAATAATTGCGAAAGGCGGAAATATTAGTCTTCCTGTCTTTAATAGTATCATGATTTTCTTCCCGTCAAGGCTGTGGAAAATCGGCCTTGGTTGCTGTTTAAAATATAAACTCAAGACAGCAAATAAAGATACAATATCTTTAAAAGTATTTTGGTGGGGTTTATTTCAAAATGTTTATTAAAGCAAACTGAAGGATGATTTCCACGGTAAAAAGAGAATATTGAGGACTGTACAAAAAACGTATGATCTAATAAAAGGTCCAAGTTCCCCGCCTCCCCTCCCCAGAATATCAAAACATAAACAGATGTCTGGTATTTCCTTCTATGAGTTGTCAATCCTATGCTTTTGATTTGTATATGTGCATAGATACCTCAAAATGGAAGAAGCCCTCATACAGAATGAATAAGCTTCCTTCCTCAATAGCTATAAATTCTGTGTTTGAGATTAATCTGGCATAAAACTTTATAGACAATGTACTAAGTGCTGTCACTAGAAGTGAGTCTTGGAGGGCAAAGAGGTTATATTATGTGCGACGATCTGATATTTCTGTACAACATGCACAGCTCTGCATGTCTCGCAAAGACCGAGAGCCTGAAAGAGTCAAAAATATTTTTACATCTGTATCTCTTAGCAATGACTGAAATTGCACCCGTAGGGATTTTATTGTATCTCTGAAAGAGATAATGGGCGCTGAGGCAATTTTATGTGTGTCCGCTGTTCTTCGTTTGAGATCCCAGTCTTCTCAGCCATGACACCACTTGGACACAAAAAGAAAATGTCTATCAAGTAAGGCACTGTACGGCTGCCCAAGTGTGTGGTGCAGCACGACACTGGAAAAGTCATGACGATTCATTATGGTGAGGCCAGAGTAGAGCCTGGTTCTGGTTCACAAAAAGATTTAAGCCGGTTCCCATTCTATTCCAGCACTGTGTGATTTTTTTGCTTTTCTTCAAATATTTAATTAATTACAGTAATTGTTAGCCTTCAAGACTTTGAGTATGTTAATACTCATATTAATGCCATATTTAATAAAATCCCAGTATTCTTATTGGATTAGGAAGCTATAACCGTGTTCAAGATAAATAGACCTAGATTTTTACCTGAACGTTTTCATTTTCATCTATCAGAAGCAAAGCAAAGAAACAAGAAAAATAAAGTGGAACAACCAAACATGCTGAACTCATCTAGGTGCCAATTTGCCCAGAGCAAATTTAGGTACCTAAGAGCAATCAATCAATCAAGTAGTATTTGCATAGCGCAGCTAATCACCCCAGGGTGTATCCAGGAGATGTGCTGCAGGTATCAGTTGAAGAGCCAGGTCTTGAGTCCCTTCCTGAAGTGGTTCAGTGATGGAGAAGTGTGGAGGTGGAGGGTGTTCCAGGCTTTAGTGGCGAGATGGGAGAAGGTGCGTCTTCCAGAGCTACTTCGGCGGATATGTGGTGACTGAGCTAGGGCGATGTGTGCGGAGCGGAGGTTTCTGGAGGGTTGGTGGAAGATCAGGCGGTAGTTCATGTAGTTTGTTCCTTGGTTGTGGAGGGTTTTGTGTGCTTGGGTCAATAGCTTGACCTGGCATCGCTTCTGGACGGTGAGTCAGTGGAGGTCTTTCAGGTGTGTGTGTCCTCTTGGGAAAGGTTGAGGATCAGTCTGACTGCTGCGTTCTGGATTGTCTGGAATCTTTGCAAGACTCCAAGCCAACATCGTCCATATACTATTGCAATACGCTGGTATTTTTTAATTTTCGTAAAATCTTTTAAACTACAAAGGAAACCAAAATGAGACCCAAAAGGATAATTAGTTATTATATTCTGCCAACATGAAGCAGTAGTTTTTTTGGGTCGTCCCGGGCACCGGAGCACCTCATGCTACATGTATTGTACAGATACATACACCCTGGTCATCTTCGTCCAAGTATTGTAACCATTGGATGCTACAGTATGCGATCGCCCAATGTCTGAGCCAATGCCTGCAACACCTCCTTCCAAAACTGTTTTACCTCTGGAAATTCCCACCATATAGAACATGGTCCCCTGAACACCACATCCTCTCCAACTACTGGAATCCTCCAGGTACAATTTTACAATCGTATTGGTGTCTCATACCATTCAAACATGATTTTATAATGGCCCTCCTTGGCTTAATGCTTACTGAACTTTAATGAAAATCCCTCTGTAGAGTGTCCAATTGTGGTTATGGAATTGTATCATTTGGGGTAATGGGAGAAAGCTCTGGGTAAGTCAATGACTATTGTCTGAAGAACTGCATAAATATTAAAAATGGTCCCCTTGCACCTGTCAATTTGGGCAGCGGTTTTTCAAATTTACTTTTTTTCAGTTCGCTGCTTCTTTATCTTCATGCAGAACCCAGTGTCACATCGAAGCATATTGTAAGCGCTCCCCATCACCTATTTTAATGTCTATTTCACAGTGGTTGAAAGTGTGAATGGTCTTCTTCACAAACATATCTAAAATCATAATACACCTACCCGTTATCCATTTCTCAAATCACCCTACCTGTATTGCTTGAGTAAAGGCCGGGTTGAAATTTGTCAGAGTGCATGGTGTGGGAAAAGTTTTCAGTTCTTTTTATTTTTCACTACTTTATCACATACCATCAGGGTTGTGGCCGCTGGCGTTCTCTGGTATGCATCAGATTGTCTATAGCGTTGATATTTTGATTGAAGTTGGCTCTTTCAAACTCCATTCACCGGGCAATCTCAAATGTCTGAAATTGTGTTTCTTAAATTGGGCACCCCCATTTACTCAATTACTGGACGTCTTAAGTTATGTTATTTCTGCAAAGAATCGAACAGTTCACATGGGCTCTCAACCTAAAAAAAAAACCACTGTATACTTTAAGCAACTTATGTTATGAAAAAGGTCCTATCACCTTTAAAAGCTATCTTTATTTCCTTTGTTTTTGGATCTGAGCAAAATAAAATGGGAATTTGCAACAACGTATCCGCCTGAATATTTACACAAATTTCTATCTAAATTGTGGTATGTTGAGACTTCGTCCAATTATTAACAACCTTCACATTTGAAAAGGAGACCTACATATTTTTATTTTGTGTTACTTGCAATAAACCGAAGGTAGTCTTGATCTGTGTAATAGGAACTGACAGTTACTCGGCTTTCAAATCCAGTTGCCTCAGTCAATTCCTCTCTCCAGAAATTTCCCTTAACATATAGATTTAAAAAAATGTGTAAACCAAATACATGTTGAAATGCCTCAGATTTGCATACATTGTAAACCTTTTCAAGTTTTTCTTCACCTTTGTACAGTTTGGGACCGAAATTATTCAGTGCAAGTCCTAGTGATGGTTCAAGATGAAGTGGAAAATAGATGCAGGATGTCCCAAGGGGTATTAAGTGGATGGATAGGGGTGTTCAAGAAATGTAGCAATAGTATTGTATTAAAAGAATGTTGTACCAACTGTTCACAAAGTATGCAATATTCCTTTAGTAGTGAGGGAACCCTTAAGACATGAGCTAGACAGTTTGCGTAATATTGAAGTTATCAAACTTATAGAATCCCCTGAATGGCGTACTCCTATAGGCTGGAGGAGTAATGGGGAGATACTCATGTGCATAGATTGGAGAGATCTTAATGAGAGCATATGGCGGGCCGGCCACCTTTACCGAGCATAAATGAATTGCTGACTCGAATGAAGGATGCCAGGTATGTTACCACATTGGACCGACCCAACTCATATCATCAGATCTTATTACGTCTTAAAAGTTTCAACACTCCGTCCATCATCTCCTTGTGCCTTACCAATTTATTTGCATGCAGTTAGTCTTAGCCTCCAGATTCGCTGTTTTTCAGTACTTCTTGACAATGTTATTAGCTAAGCCAAAGTGAGTTTTATTCAGGATGATGAGCTGTGTGAGGCTCAACAGAGAACACCATGATAGTATTTTAAGGGAGCTATTGAAAATACTCTGGGAAGGCATGGCTGACAATGGGTATGATAAGTGTAGGTTTGCTGTAAGTAAGGTGGATTACCTGGAGCACACTGTCAAGTAAAGGTATTAAGCCTAAAGTCGGATATTGGAAGTGATTTATAATGACCCGAATCCATGAATGCCAATTGTGTTGTTTCCTAACACAGCATAATATTATGTTAAGTTTATGGATCTTTTTACAGACATACAAAATCGTTAAGGGGATTGATGAAGAAGAATGGAAATTTTGTATCATCGTTAGTGTCAAGAAGTATTTCTAGACATTCAAAAAAAGCATTGCCAATACTGTTGAGTGGATGGCTTTTATCATATGTGACTGAACGATTGTAGTCATGAATGCCAGCAAGCATGTGTTGGTGCAATGCTCATGCTGTCTAGGAAAGGTTTGTGGCTTTTGCCTCAAGGACTTTGAGGTGGGCAGAAGGAGGGTATCTGACGATTGAGAAAGAGCCATTGGCCTGCTGGTGGAATGTTCAATAATTTAGAACTATTCTGTAGAGAATTCCTTTATAGTCGAGGATGGACCATAAAGCGTTGATTGATTTGATTTCCACAAAAGGTTGTGGTAAAGCTACTTAATGCATTGCTAAATCGCTATACAAATTGCAGGTGTACTCATTCATTATAAAATATGTACCTGGCATTAAAAATATGAACGCTGATTGCTTGTCTGGTCTATTGATTGAGGCAGTTGATAAAACAAATGTGGTATGGTAGCATACAGAAGAACAGATAGATGATTTATGAAACCTGAGCGGAAGTTATCGAAAGGGGATTTCTGCATGTGAGAGTGGGGACGAGTGTGCGAAAAGGAACTTTTAAATGGTCCTCTCCAAAACAAGTTGTTGAGGTGGGAAGTCCTTCTGTTGTTTTTGAAGGAGGCAAACGGTGGACTATGGAGAGGGTGTCCTAATTCTAATTCTAACTGGTTGCACTTGAAACGTTAAAAAGAAATGGAGACTAGTATGGTGGTTTGTATCATTCTATGCCCAGGGTTGTGAAGAGTTGAGCTAGAATGCCTAAGAGAGTTTCCAGATTGTAGTTTAACATAGCATGAAGCTGTATGGCAGTGTGCAATGTACCATCGGAAAGTCCTTAGTTATTTTTGTTGTATCTCGTGTTAATTTATTTTTTATTTCTTCATAATATGCACAACCTCCTATGCAGTGCAAAAATCTTTATTTACTATGATTTTTTTGTGTGTCCACCGTTGTTAAGAAAGAGGGAAATACTGTAGAGTCGGTGAGATGGAATGTGGTGGGTCAGGTTCCATGGAACTGGGATAGAAGGATTCTGAAAATATAAATTGGAGGTTGTGCATTGTGCTGCCCAGCTGGTATTACCATTAGAATAAAGGTGTACTTACCGTCTCACATGTCCTGTTTCTGTGTTCCTGATGATGCATTATTCGGTCATCCAAGGGCCAGTTTTATCGCCCTCTTCTTTAACGATGAAATCTACCCTTTTGCTTTAACTCCTGCAGTCATTTAGATCTACTTTTCTTTTTTTTTTACTCCTATAAAGATGAAACCCAATAGATTTTTAAATTCAATAAGAAAGGTGAACTATTTTCATCCCTTCGCTGTCTGGAGAAGCTCAAATTTTGGAAGCATTATAACTGATTGAAACTCAAACTTGATAATACCAAGTTCTCCTTCCTAGTAATCATCCCAAGGTGCTACAACTCTTGGCCAAATGATGTTGGCCTGCGTCTGAAACCTGTGGTATACTTAAGCAGTCTTGGGATGAAAATTGACTTCAAACTGCAGAGGAATTATCAGCTATCTTTGGTGGTTTCATGCAACAAGTGTCCTGTGCACCCGACAAAAGTACGTAGTTCTCAGGTGAGAACCGGAATGAAATGATACTTCAAATGGAGTAATGTAATTCAACAGTGTGAATTTGAAGAACATTTTTTAATGGTTCTGAGTAAGAAATCAGTAGAAGCAAGAGCACAAAGCCGACATGTGTTCCGTCACACTGTGTACGGGTGGTGACTCATCAAGGCTGTAATGAGGCGGCCTCGTGTGAAGGGTCGCCACTACCCGGATGAAGACCATGCATACAGCACCTACCCGTGCCCTTTTGGAATTAAGCATTACGACCAGGACGCACCCGTCCTAGCGGCATCAGCGATTCCATTTTGCTCAACCCCAGCCGAATCTAGGATCGCCTCCTTCGGTTTTTCTTACCGCACCGCGCTCCATGCTGGCGAACCTTCACACAAGGCCGCCTCATTACAGCCCTGATGAGTCACCAGCCGTACATGGTGTGACGAAACACGCGTTGGCTTTGCGCTCTTGCTTGTACTGATTTCCTACTCAGAACCATTAAAACGTTTTCTTCAAATTCACACTGTTGAATTACATTACTCCATTTGAAGTATCATTTCATTCCGATTCTCACCTGAGAACTATGTACTTTTGTTGTGTGCACAGGACACTTGTTGCATTTTACTTGACCAGAGATTCACATCTCTGTCTACCCAGGGAGTATTTTCAACTGGTTTTGTTCCCCTGACCTGTCTTGCACCGCCTTTGAACCACCCTATGACCTCTCACACACTGGGAACACGCTGAGCGCCACACTTCCGGACACTCATCAAAACCATTCTCCCACCTCACATCTTTGGTGGTTTAATCCTGCTTCTATTGGCTTAAGTGCCCAAGGCCAATATTAAAGACTCTCCTGAAAGTAGCTAGAAGAATGGTGGTGACTGCCTACATACGTTCGAGACTAGACTACTGTAATGCTCTTTACATTGGTATTTCGAAGTCTTGAATTAATTAGCTTCAGTTGATGCATAATCAAGTAGCACACCTGACCTGGGGAGCCCCACTGTTTTCCTTTGCCAGCTCCTTGGTACTCGAGGTTCACTGGATACCAGCCCACAAGCCAATCTTTTTTTAAATGTTATGCCTAATCCATACATGTCTTTTTATATTTTATTTTTTTTAAATATATTTTGATAAATTTATGCAGGTTGTATACATTGGAACAGGGTCTATATAACAGTCTCTACAACAAGCAAGGAGTATCACCTCAGTTATTTAGGCAATTCGAGCATTAAAACCCATATTTGTACTTTCAGAACAACCTACCACAACTCCCATCAAACTTCCCCCATCCAAAAGCCAATGAACGCCTACAGTGTCTCAACAGTCCCAAGCCAAGGTGTTGAGAAAAAGTAAGAAATAGGCAGCACAATTGGCAAATAACATCAAAACTTAACCCAAAATACAAGTACCTGGCCAGATTCATGCGGAGTAGATTCACAAAAAATGGGGGAAACCCTAATGAGAAGAGTCACAGGCTCATCATTTTTGCTATGAGTTTTGAATTATTCCACCGGAATATCCTAGGGCTCTGCTATTAAATTCTTCCTAAATTCAGCTTGTTCCTCCTTGTGTAATAGCGTATTTTCAGATTGCAGCCAAGGGAACAACGCTGAGCTCATGTATCACCAGGTTGGGGGAAGGGGGGGGGGGGTAAACATATTCTTCCAGGGGATCGTGATGTTATGTGTCACCAGGGGTAGAGGAAGAGCCAATCATTTAGAGTAGGCCTTTTCGAGTTTGGGGTGAAGGAACAGGCCTTACAGGACAACCTCTAAGGAATTTGCTTATGGGTGATCAGTCCTATGCAGCAATATCTGAAGAACCATGTCCAAATAGGAAGAAAAAGAGATACAAGACCAGAGCATATGCAACAAGTCTGCATCGAACAATTGACATTGGGGGCATTCAAAGCTTCCCCATGGATATAATTTACTAATACATTTGGGTGTCAGATATGCCTGGTTCAGGATATTAAATTGAATGTATTCAAACCTGGCGTTACTGACACTTTATGTAGATACAGCAATATTTTATTCCATTTGGCCTCAGGAAACCGCCTTGTCAAGACTGACTCCCAAGTATCTCAAATCGATTCCCAGTGATTTACATAAGCAGTGTAGAACCATTTGATCAGTTTACCCCCAAGGCCCATGGTGTGTAGCATCTGATATACCTCATATGCGACAGGCCCCAATGACTGAATTTGAAATAAATCTGTGTATCTGTTTAATACTTTCATAAGTAAGGAGTTGCACGGGGGGATGGTTAAGAGGGGCATCATAATCTGCTATAACCATGGGGAAATCCAGTAATTTGCCATTGATAAAGAGATTCCCCAGTGTAGACAGACCCAGGTCGGCCCAAGCATGAACTTGATCAAACAGAATCCATTCTGTCTGGATGGGGAAAACAAGCAGCTGAGTCGCAGGGGCATATGGCGGCATTGATTTCGTAATCACTCGTATTTGAGTAAAACAAAACAAGGCTGTTCACATCAGCTTAGGGAAGTGTCTCTGAGAGCATTGGAATGAAAACGTTAAGGAGTGAAGTGAGACAACTTTATAGATGGAAACATTAAACCCTGTTTGAGATGATCTAACACCTGCCAACCATTGGGATGTCCACTGTAGATGGGCTGCTACATATTATCGCCCAAAATCATGGAGGCCTAGATCCCCGCCCTCCACGGATAAATTAAGAGGAGATAATTCTACCTGGTGACATCCTGCAACCCAGATCAAGTCACCTAGCAGCTTGTCAAGTTCAGAATGAGGACTAAGTAATGGGAGATTTGCAAAATAATATAGCGAACTAGGGAACACCACCATCTTAATCAATGCAATCCGACCCATAACCAACAGAGGGAGAGAAGACCAGAAAAGTATTTGTCAACGTAGTTCCCGGATTGCTATTCCCATAGTACCATCCCACAGATCTATGGGTGAATGGTAAACTTAGATTGACAGGTTTTTAAACAATAGGGATTAATACATTCATCATTGTACATGAAGGGGGGGGGAGAAAATATCCCGAGCATAGAGGAAAATTAGAAGATTTGCCCCATATCATAGCAAAGTTGTGCAGCAGTTGTGCACTCGAAGAAAGATTCATCCCTGCATCTCTAACTTACAACAGAAAATTATCTGCATATAAAGGCATGGTATGCCAAATCGTTTTTTCCCACTGTGTCTCAAGAAGGGGCAACCATGCTTCAAGGGTCTCCATGGCCATGGCGAATAATAATGTTGATAAAGGGCAGCCCCGATGTGTGCCTCTGCCAACAGCCCATGAAACTAAGATTCACTACCCATGAGTGGTCAGATTTGCATATGGAATATGCGCCCATTTATGCTAGTACGGACCTACGCATAACTGAATCAAGACTCTATACATATATCCCCAGTAACGAGAATCGAAGGCCTGTTTAAGGTCAAGAGCAATACATGCAGCATTTGGAAACCATTCAGGGATATGGCACGTAATATTCAATAACCTCTAGAAATTGACGGAGGTATTGCGTCCTGTGATGAAGCCGTATTAGTCGTCCTGTATCAAATGGGGGAGTTCTTGCGACAAGCTAGTATTTTCGCTAAGATCTTATCATCCTTATTCATGATACATATTGAGAGGCAAGTAGCTATATCTGCAGGATCCATGTGGAGTTTCAGCATAGTGGAAATAATAGCTTTATTAAAAGAAGGAGGGCGGAAACCCAACTGGAAGAACGCATCATAAAGTTTAGTCACCCCAGGTGTCAAGTGACAGGAGAAAATCAAATAAAATTCAGCCGGAATACCATTGGATCCCTGGTATTGCCACGAGGGAAATCCTGCAGGACTGACCTATTTTTTCTGCCCCAATATGGATAGTTCCAAAAGGTCTTTATGGTAGAACTCTCTTTTCCACAAGTCTTGTCCCGTCCTCTACACCCCAGTCAGATGTCTTTCTTCCTCTTATACCTTGCTCCTGAACATCCTTAAATTAAAAAAGAAACGGACTGGCGGTAGATAATTTTCTGATTTAGCGTCTTAACTATGGAACCATTTTCTGCTGGACTAAAGCTTCATTGTGTACCACTTTAGCTTCAGTAAGAGACTTCAAACCTGGCTTTACACATTGTAGTATTTCTCTTTGCTCTGATTTCTTATTTGCTTATGCCTGGAGACCTTAGGATGGTAGCACGCTTTATAAATGGTCGATAACATAACAGTCAAACTTGTAATACAGCTCTTTCTGAAACGCTGAAGCAGGGGCGGCTCTAGGCTCATGGCGGCCCTGGGCAGGGAGCGTAGGTAGGGGGCCCCAGAAGAGGGGGTCCGGGCGGGGCGGAGTGCGGAGGCCAGGGAAGAGGGGGTGAGGGGGTCAGAGTGTTTGAAAGTGGAACAGAGTCAGAGGCCGCCAAATCCCTGCCACAGGCCGTCACGCAAATATGTGTCCATCCTCAGTGGATTATTTTATTAAGGATATATATTGGCGTGGTGGCCCCTGGGTTTGGTGGCCCTGTGCAGGTGCACAGCTTGCACATGCCTAAGGCCGCCCCTGGCTGAAGAATGTCAAGGAATCATCCGGATACTTCCCACACAAAATGAACATTCAAATCCCTTGGTAGAGCTTTGGCCTGACATCTCTGGAGTGCACTTGAAAGCGGATAAGATCATTTTTGGGTGGATGAGCGTTTGTCTCCGTCCAAAGCTGTGAAAGCCTATACGCCGGTCTTGGCCTCGCACCGCTTTAGAGCTATATCCCTGGTGTCGTGGGACCATGCCTCTCTCTGCTAGTCAGCCAGTGAATTATTCCATTAGGTTGGCTGGTTTATAAATTTGAGATGGTTTACAAGGCCCTTGTATGTTTTTCTAATTAGCCACCACAGCTGTTTCATCATGATATTCCATCGCCACCAGGCATTTCCCCTTGTATTGCGGTGCCTGGCTATCGGCCAGCACTCCGCAAGCCACAGATCATTAAGAAGCCAGCGCTCGAACAGGCCATGGATATCCCCAATGCATACTTCTGTAGGTGGGTAAACTTGAGTGCTATCATTTGGGTAATGGTAACATCTGTTATTTACAGCATTTAGAAATGGCAGAAGTGGGGTATTTAGAGCTATGTAGAACACACGTTATCGCTGCCATCACAAATATGTTCTACCTAAAAGCGGGAGATGGCCCCTATGAACAGGAATTGCATAGATCTGTGACTTTGCTCATTTTGTGTCCTGTCTGTTGAAAAATCTTGCATGTCATAGAGTATTTCAGACTGGTCTCTACTGTGAGCCTTTTAGACTCTGTAACCCCACACAGTAAGCGCTATATAAATGCAATTGCAATCTCTCCCTATGCGTGCAACTGTGGTGAGTGGCAAGTGGTGTGCATCAGAAGTGCAGACTTTCAAATACGCCTACTACTTGCACCTGGGGCATGAGTTGGGGCAGTCGGCGTTAACCTGGAAACTGAGGAGAGCCCAAGGCGTGGACTGGCCTACTTTTGCCTAAATTCTTATACACTTGTGCACAATCTGCATGCTGTAACGGTCTGTGTTTTTCAAGTTTCTCTATTTTTTGTATTTTTGTGTAATTAGTGTCTTAAAGTACTTGAAAGGAATCAAAAAGTGGTACTTTGGAACTACATAAAACCGCATAATAAATGCACCCGTGTCTGCTTATTTAATTTCAGGTTCAGAAATAAAAATAATACAGTTCCCGAAGCCAGCACGCAATGAAATCATCCTGCCCTAAATATATCTCTCACGGGAGACAGAGTCCCATTTAGGAAACAAATATTAGCATCACAAACGTCTCAAACTAATTTAGCATGAATTTCTGAAAAATACATTTTAATTAGCATGACAGATCATGATGAAACTGTACAGCAGATGTTAGTAATAATTGTATATAAGTTAGGGAGGAGGAGGAAGTATTTTCTAAAATGGAAGGCGATAATGATGGGGCATGTAAGTCGAGATGAGATTCGTAAGAGGTCATGCTGTGAAACCTGGGGACCAAAATCCTAATCCCAGCATCTGTACTCAACAAATTGTGTGACGCTGGGCAGATTATTACATCTCACTGGAATTAATTACCTCATTAAATACGTTCCTCGTTTTTTCCAGGGTTAATAAAATGAAAGAGCCCTAACTCCATTGTGTTGCTATAAGTTGTGCAGTCAGTCAGCTGAATATGGACTTCTAAGCAGGCCACACTGCCCTCTTTGGACAGAACTGAACGCTGACGATGAGTCAAAGCTGATTATTGGTGATAAAGCCAAGTCTTAATCGATTTCCAGAATTTCAGATTATCTGATTCTTCTTCCTCTTCCAGAGGCAAGGTGATCCATGTGTGGCGCCCCTCCCTGTTCAATGGCCACAGTCATTATTTTGATATTTACTGTAGCTTGGTATGGCTCTAATGGTGATGCACAAGTCACAGAAGTAAATGTGTCCATCTCATCTGACTCTTGTAAGTAGAGACCTTAAGTGGTTGCTTGACTTCCTCCGGATTCAATTTTGTAAACCTTTTTGGTGTTTCTGATTTTCACAGATATTGAGACATTCCTGGTGGAATTTTTGCAAAATGAGGATCTGAGTGACCGGGCGTGGCAGCGTAGAGATGCTCTGTTACTGGGCTTTCGGCAGATGAAGGCGAGGTTTGTGCAATTTTTGTTACAGGATAATGTTGAATCTGTTTTATTGAGCAGCACAAAAGAAACCATAATGTCACACTTACATTTTTTTTTTTTTAAAAGACTGCTTTCATTTCAGAAATAGAGTACAATCTCATGCAGCTATCACTCAAAGTTCGCATTTCATTTATCGAAAGGTATCGAAACTGAACAGAAAAACACCTGCTCCCTCCAGCTCAACAATACACAAAGATAGAAAACAAGAGGGGTTGGGGGTAGGCACAGGAAGAAGTGGGGACAACATTTAAAGCTGAGATACGGCCACAAGAAAAAGACAGTTCCTCCCTCCAGCACCTTAATAGCGGATGAGGGCAAACACCACGCTTAGGAAACAATTTTCAAGAGATGCAGCCCCCACACTTACTGCCAAGTCCCTCCCACTTGGTCTCCAGAAAGGCACAAGTGTCAGCACTAAAGAGAAGATATCCACTTTATCCTGTTTCGTGACTTGAAGTTTAGATGGGCACCACAAGGATGTTGTTTCTTTTATACTTAGGAATTCTTGCTTAAATGACCGCTAGTCCTATCTCTTCCTCTTTGTCATCCAGCTCAGGCCCAAACAAATCAGCATTTCTGCCCCTGAAGGGCAAGTGCCACTTCTTAGAAGTTCTGTAAGTTACTTGCTCCCGCTGTGTTGGGCTCTACCATAACAGTGCCATCACCTGGAATTCTCCACCCCAACCCCCTCTTGGGCATGTAAGTTGCCTAGGGTATCCTGTGACGATGACATATTGTCTAGCATAGGATGCTCCAACGAGTAACTCTGGAACTAATGGTGCTCTCCAGCTACCTCTGAATTACTCCTCCATGTCTAGCCCAATTTAGTATATACAAAGGGGTTGAATTATGGGTGTTTCCAACATTAAAACTATAATTTGTGTGTAGAGTTCAGTCTCGGAGACCAAGCAAGCTATAAATATTATTCGCCCAAAACACAAGACATGGACACCTAAAATCAGCGAAAGGAATTCTTTGCTAGCAAGTTTTAGTAACAGCTGTTCCTTCTTCACGGAAGCTCTAGATGAGACAGATATTTCTGAGCTTGGAGCAAAATCCTTTTATGAAGTGAGTCTGAAAAGAGATAATGTGTTCTCGGCACATCAGGAATGATATAATTGTGGTATTTGTGAAAAAATCTTAACCATATGCTTTATTGCACCTCCTCCATGAAGTGCGTAGAACCATCTTATTATTAAGGTTGAACCTGCTTCCTTTTAGAAATATTACAGGAGCATGGGATGGACTACCCAGGAAAGAGAGGCTTGGTGACCTCTGCAGGAACCATGTACAAGATTAAAATCACGTGCGATTTGATTGTCCCTTTCTGCTTTTGCTGCGTCGTCTATTTTTAAGACCTTTGTTTTCAAAGTGTAATAATTCTTTGTCCGCTAAAGCCTTGAAATTTCATTCGGCATCACCCACAGAAATGGTCTGTTTAAAAATGTTTAACTTTTTTCAACAATAAAAAAAAAAAATTTCGATAGGATTTTAATAATTGTATTTGTTCTTGTATTTGTCGATCATGATTTTTTTGTGTAATAATATTTGAACAGTCTAATTGATTTATGGTGTTTACATTGCTTTGTTAACCCCTTCGAATCTCATGACGAGCTGAGCTCATCATGAGCCTCGGTGCTCGTGTGCTCATGACGAGCTGAGCGCGTCATGACCTTTAGAACGCTCACAAACGCTGGGCTAATTCCCCTGCTGTGTGAACGTTCTAAAGAAACGGGGGTGGTCATGACGAGCTCAGCTCGTCATGAGCACACGACCACCGTGGCTGAGCACGGTGGCGCTGTGTGCACCCCCCGCCCCCCAGCACAGCATGGGAATTTGCCCAGCTGCGAAGGGGTTAAGCTGCTTGCACTGAATCCTATAGAAGTATTATATTAGAACTGCTATAGACCTTATATTGTGATAGGTTATTTATTTATTTATTTCTTAAATAATTGCATATTCAATCAATCAGGGACTTGTAAAGCACGGTTATTTACCCGTGAGGGTCTCAAGGAGCATTTGCACCTTACTAGTCCTGGTACCTTTTATATAAGTAGAGTGCGTCTGCATATTGTATGATCCTGTTATATTTTATTTTTTCCATTTTCATCAGTGAGAATTATTTTATTGCAGATCTTTGTGTATTTTTTTATGTGGTACTTTTTTTGTATTTAGCTTTGAAAAATCAATACAGTCATACATTCAGGCTTGATGCAATATGGCACGGCAATATACATGTTGGAACACAAATTCGGCGGCAGTACGATCGGTCATCATAGTAATGTTCCATCAGGTGAACTGTGAATACAAATGAGAACCAACAATCTATATGAACACATATCTAAAGATTTCAATGAGGTATCTTATACATTCATATGCAGCATACAGTATATGTTTGTTATGTGATAGACAAATTACTGGATGATTAAATTTTCTCCCTCCAGTTCTCCAGTTTCATTTCCTACTAAATACTGCTGGTACAGTCCCTAAAAATCCCTGGGTCGGTTCCGGAAAGGAAGCAGTTCACTATATATGTCAGATTGCGTACTGCAGTACAGCATGTCGGTATTCCAATCTTTGATAGTCTGTATTGGGCCTTTAGCCCAGCGTAATGCAACGTGGCATTTAGCATGCATCAGCCCAATCACAACTAGTTTCCTTATGTTTACCAACCCCAGAGTCATAGCCGATTTAGGCAAGCAGCGGATCCAGTTCAAGGGAAAGCCCTGTAATCTCATTCCATTCAAAGCACAGAAAATCTTACCCCAGTACTCCAGCTTTTTGGGACACTACCACGCCGTGTGTATTAACCCAGCGTCTTGCGTGTGACATTGCCCACATTCCGCCGTATCGCGGAGTCCATACCGATAAAGCCTCGCCGGTGTATAATACACTCTATTAATATATTTAAAATGAATTATGCATTTTATGTAGAACTCGACAAGTTTCAAATCATAAATAAAGTTTTGACTTTATTTATTTATTTATTTTGAGGGTTTTATATAGCGCGAACAAGACACTTGCAGGTATTGGAGCGCTTTACAAGGTAAATATCAAGGACACATAGGCATAGACTAAAAAACATAAAGTTCCATACAAATCAAGAATCATGTAATCACAATAACCCTAGCTCAGGTGAATTTCGCCATGAGAAGAGCTTTCACTTCTTTTTTGAAGGATGCAGTAGATGGTTTCAGTCTAGTTTCAGGGGGCAGAGCGTTCTAGATCCTGGGAGCCATCCCCGAGAAGGTTCGGTTGTATGTTTTCTTTTTGATGAATCTTTGTGGTTTCAGTAAAAGGTTAGTGGCACTTCTAGATGCTCTGTTACCACAAGACGGCACCAATTTCTTTGCCAGATAGCTGTGAGTGTTATGATGAATGGCTTTATGGGTCATGCATGCAATTTTAGTTGAATTCTGGCTTCAAAAGGTAGCCAATTAAGGGATCTTAGGTCTGGGGATATGTGGGAGTTTCTTTTGGAGCCAGTAAGAAGTCTAGCTGCTGCGTTGATGATAGCTCTTAGCGGGCCATTGCGGATCTGGGAAGGCCGCAGAGAGAGACACTCCTATATTCCACTCTTGGGACGACTAGAGCCCGTACTGCCAATTTGAAGTCCTTTTCAGGTAGGAAAGGCTTTCGTTTTCTCAATGTGTTCATCTGAAAGTTTGCTCCTTTTGTTGCAGTGCTGATGTGTTTCTGCATATTTAGGTTTCTGTCCAGAGTCACTCCCAGTGATTTCGCTGAATCGACGATAAGAGGTTGGCAGTTGAGTGCTGTTAGGTGTTTGATTCAGTCTTGCATTATGCTTACTTGGGAAGGAGGAGCAATTAGGAGGAATTTTGTTTTGAGCGCATTCACTTTTAGATGGTTTTCAGCCAGCCTGGTTTGAGTTTTTTCTAGAGTTGTGTTGAGAGATTTGATGTCTTCCATAAAGTGGATCTTTAGGTATAGTTGTGTAACGTCTGCGTACATATGAAACTGTATGTTAGAGGAGTTGAGAATTTCGGTGAGTGGTTACATGAATACATTGAAAAGTGTCAGAGAGAGGGATGATCCTTGTAGGACTCCTAAGGTGACTGGGATGGGTTTGGACAGGGCCTGATCGACCTTGAATCATTGCGATCTGTTTTGGAGAAATGGGGTGAACCAATTTAGAACGGATCTGGACAATCCCATTTTGTGTTTCAGAAGGTCAAGTAGGTTGTTGTGTTTGATGGCGTCTAAGGCCGAAGAGTTGTCGAGCAAGATCAGTAGGCAGGCTTCGTTTTGGTCTAGGATCTGTAGAGCATCGACAATTATGGGGGTCATGGCTGATTCGGTATTGTGTCCTGCATGGAAGCTGGATTGGAGTTGATTGAGCAGATTGAAGTGGTCAATATGTTTTCTAAGCTGGAGGTTTACATATTTTTATAAGAGTTTGGCCAGGGGGAGGATGTTGTATATTGGGCGGTAATTATTTAAGTCTGCAGGGTCATTAGTTAGTTTCTTTAGGATGGGGATACCTGACAGGATTTGAGGATTTCTGGGATAGATACTTGAATGAGAGAAGTATTTATAATCTTAGTCCAAAGAGGCAATAGCAATGGGATGAAGACTTTAAAGCAGTTAGCGGGAAGAGGGTCAGTGAAGTGATTGGCTGGATTCACGTCTGTGAGCAATTTGAGAATATCTTCATCACTGTAAGTGTTGAAGGAGGACAAAGAAGCATTAGTTTAAAGGTTGAACTTTGGTGAGCTCCGGTGTGGGACTCCTGGAGGGGATGATGAAAAGTCTGTATGCGAGTTAGTACGTGTGATTCAATCGTTAAGTAGTTCCTTCTTTATATTTTTAGTCTTTAGAGAGAAGAAGGAGGCGAACGCTTCGCTGTTAGGTAGTGAGCCTATGTCGGTTTGTGAGGGATGAGGTGCATCCTTAGATTGTGATTTGATTAGCTCAAAGTTTTGGGGGGCGATTCTTGACCTGGTCTAGTTGATGACTGAAGAAGTCTGCTTTTGATCATCTGATCTTTCTATAGTAAGTGTTTCTCTTCTTTCTTAGTAGCTTGAGGTGGTTCGCAGATGGTGCAGATCTCCATCTTCGTTCCATTAGTCGTACCAGGGTTTTGAGTCTTTTATGGAGACTCTCTTTAGTTGTATTGGGGCAACCTCGTCTAATATCATGTTCATGGAATTGAAGTAGTGGTTGGCGAGATCTTGAACCTCGTATAACACTAAAGGGGGAAGAAGGATGTTGGGGCTGGAGGTTGTGTTGAGGCCCGCGTTGATGTTTTTCAGGTCCCTTTCCCATATTTTCATTCTTGTAGGTTGAGCAGACTTCAGTTTCACTGTTTTGTTGATGATGTGATGGTCAGTCCAGTCACATGGGTGGATCGTATCGAGCTGAATGGCATCAGCCTTAGAGATGACTAAGTCAAGGATTGACCCTTTCTCATGTGTGGGACTGTTACAGATTTGGGTGAGGTCAAGGTCCGAGAGGAAGGTTTTGAAACTATTAACCGCTAGATCATTAGGGTCATTCCAGTGGAGATTGAAGTCTCTCTGAGAAACATTTGGGTGTTTTGTTGTCCGGCATTAGTAGAAACAATGTCCATGAGATGTTTGATGAAGGTGAGGTTATCAGATGTAGGAGCATTAGAGAGAAAACCATTGGTGACATCAAAAGTACAGCAATGTCAGCTACTGTTGGGAACACACCTGGACAACTTAACGACTCTGGACACATTCCACCAGTGTTTGTTGTTCACCCTGAGAGCATTACCACAAACCTTATCCACAACCATGGGATCAGAGAACTTTGAATCCCTTTCTAGCTGTGCACAGGAATCCTCACGTGCACAGTGTCACCAACGACAAATGTATGAGGAACAGATCTTTTCCTGGCATCAAAATATGATTTTTGACGTAACTGAGCTTGGGAAACGTTCTTCCTCACTAGATCATCCACATCCACAATGGTATCCATTTTCACCCACTTAGACATCCACCCGGGACACACCTTGGAACAGGACTTTCTTCCCCGCAACAGTTAAAAAGGGGAAACCTTAGTAGACGAGTGGGGTGTGGTGCGGTAAAACCACAACATGGACCGCACAGCATTCTGAACATTTGCACTTGCTAGCTAACGCCCACTGCACACAGTTGTTCAACACATTGTTCATTCGTTCCACAAGACCGTTGGTTTGTGGGTGATAGAGAGAGAGCTCTTAGAGTTGAGTAATTCCACCCTGAAGTAGGAATTTTGTTGATTCTTGACTGACGAACTGTACTCCATTGTTGGTGGAGGGAAAACCTTTCTGCAGGAAAATATCATTGAGAAAATCAATTACATGTTTGGAGTTTGGTTCAGCGTAGAAACTTATCTCTGGTCATTTTCAATAATAATCAGTGGCAACCACAGCAATCCTGGAGGAGGGGTGAAAGAAGGTTGAAAGGACCAACCAGATCGATACCAATCTTCTCCCAGGGCCTAGCTGGAAAATCAATGGGCAGAGGGAAGGAGTTCTCACTTTCAGACCTTTTTCAGCCCTAGAACACACAACATACTCTCCAACCAAAACATCAACATCTTAGTTCATTTGGGGCCACCAAAAACACTCCTGTAACCTTCGCTTAGTGAACGTTTTTCCCAAATGCCCTTCAAGGGCCCCACAGACCAATCTGCCCCTAGGTTTTTCTGTAGGTAACAACCTATCACCACGCACCAATATACCATCTTCCACGGAGAGCTCCATGGAGATTTTTACAAACATTTGTAAAGAATAATGTGCGTTTTTCTTCTTGGGCCAATCATTCTTGACACACTTAATGACCTGGTACAGTAAAGTATCTTTGGACAATTCATCCCTCCATTCACCTTCACTCACAGCACACACATCATCCAGAACCATGGAAGCAATAAAACAGTTGTCATCATCATCATCATCATCATCATCGTCATAAGGAAGAGAACCAATGTCTGAAATAGGAAACCTCGAGAAAAATCTGCCCTGCCATTCTTGTTACCTGGAAGATAGGAAATTTCAAAATCACACTGAAGCAACTTGGTGGAGCGTCTGGCAATCCTGGGAGTATGCTCTTTGATTTTGTCCTTAGAAAGAATAGAGACCAGCGGGCTGTGATCAGTGTGTAGCTGGAAATTGTTACCTCATATGTAGGGAAGGAATTTTCTGATCGCCCACCAACAAGATAAAAGCTTACTCTCTATAACTTCAAAATTAAACTCTGGTCCACACAACACTCTTGAAGCATGACCCAAAGTGGTCTCAAACCCATCTATGGTCTGAGTGAGAATAGCACCTAAACCAACACCACTAGCATCCACAGTGATAGTGCCCATAACATTAGACTCAAAGGGCTAAAGAATATGCAGACCAAGGAAATTGTGTCTTTATCCATTCTAAAACTTCCTGACAACGATCATCCCAGACAAAAGCCACACTCTTCTTCAACATATTGGTTAGTGGTTGCACCTCAGAAGCATAATCAGGCACAAACTGTGAGTAAAACTCCCAAAGACCAATGAAAGATTTCAGACCAACCTTATCAGTAGGAGCAGAGCTGTCCACAATTGCCCTGATGAGACCAGGCCTCGGTTCCACACCATGTTCCGAGAACACATGACCCAAGTACTCCACCTGCTGTGCCTTGAAAATGCACTTTTATTTTTTAAGTACAACACACTTCTTTTGCATGACATCCAGAACACGATACAGAGATTCATCATGAGACTCCCTAGGCGCACCATAGAACATAATATCGTCTTGCAAGACAGCATCACCTTTGATCCCCTTGAGCATTAAACACATGATCCTTTAAAAAACTGCTGGCACAGAGGCAAGAACAAAAGGCATCTGACCGAATTGAACAATACCAATCGGTGACACGAATGCTGTGAGATGCCCTGAGGAAGGATCCAAGACCACTCAGTCCAACTGGCTGAACCATTTGTATCCATTGATCATGGACAACATATCTGAAATCTTAGGAAGAGAGTGAGAATCAACCCAGATGTTTTTTTTGAGTCTGTGTAAGTCAATACAAATAATTCTTCTTCTTGGCCACAACTAATGGAGAAAGCCAGAGAGAGGACTCAATAGGCTTGATTATGCCTTTCTGGCATAAACAGTTGAGTTTGTGTTCCAGTTGATCCCTGACACTAAAAGAAACACTCCTGAGTCTGTGCTTGATGGGAATGGTGTCGTCCTTCACTCTAATCTGATAGGTAAAACCCTTAATCTGACCCAACCCTCCACCAAACACAGAGGGATAACGCCTGAAAAGGTTATCAGCAAAATCATTAGAGCAAACAATAGATACCTTATCCTATGTTCCATGTCTAAGCACCATCTGAAAAAGGCCTTGATTAAACCATCCTAGAATGGACAACTCTTTAATTGCTACAATGACCTTCCCAAGGATTTTCCTACCTTGGCATTCGAGAATGTCCTCAAAATAACCTGCCAGCTCTATCCTCCGCCCCTCATATGAAACAGGAGACCTGTAAGGAGGTTCCAATGGCTGAGAACCCCACACTTCACTAAACAACTCTTGCGTGATCATGGTTATTCTTGCACCTGAATCCACCAACAAACACACTTTTTGATCTCCAATGCTAATTTCAACATATGGATCCACATATTCAGAGATATCACCTTTAGGAACATTTTCCACACAAACAACCTAACCATGTCTCTCAGCTCGCTCGGGATGCTGTGGTAATTGCCAAAATCAACACATTCCACAATTGATACATTAGCAACGAGAAAGAGGAAGAAGTGACCTGTTTGCCAACTTGAGAGGACACCCCACAAACTTTAGCAAAGTGCCCAAGTTTACCACACACCCTGCAAATAAAACTTTTGGCCCGGCACCCTCTGCCCAACTTGGTATGTGAAAAATTCCCACAACAAAAACAGACATTATTTTGTTTGAAAAACCCATTATCAGAACGTGAGGAGACCTTGTTTTTAACATCCATAAATCTTACCAACCCTTCCAGTTCATTGGATTTGTCCTCTAACTCTTTCACAGATATTTTAGACATTTCAAAGCTCTTTGCAGTGTGAATAGTTTCTTCAAGAGAAGGATTTGCCATGGACAGTAACTTCTGTTGGATAGTCTTGTCAGAACACTTAAAAATGTACTGGTCCCTGACTAACTGCTCCGTGATCGCTTCAAATTGACAATCAGCACTCAATATGCTGAGAGCAGAGACAAAAGCATCAACATCTTCTCCAGATCTCTGCTCCCGTTTGAAGAACTTGTGTCTGATTACTCATAGAGGGTATTAGCATGGAACCTGACATGATGCTGATGACCTTAGACATCACAAGCCTTTATAGGTCTATCCACCACACCCAAGGGCTACATGCCATCGAATGGTTCCTAGAGAAAAGACCTCTCCAATTTCGACAACACAATCAAATGCTTGTTAACATGACAAAGTTCTGCTTGGAACATAATATCTTCATCATTGCAGGACAATTGTACAAGCAACAACGGGGGACTGCGATGGGCACTTACTTCACCCCCAGCTACGCAAATCTTTTTGTTGGCTGGTGGGAGAAGCATGTGGCCTGGGCAGGGTCCAACAAACAATGGGTTGACAGTATTATACTGTGGGCGAGGTACAGAGATGACCTCTTTGTCATCTGGTGTAGCGACCGCTCCTCGGCTGAGGAGTATGTCAAATCCCTCAATGACAATGAGCTCAATCTATTTTTTACTGCCAGCATCAGCAAAGAGACTGTCTGCTATTTAGACCTGGCTGTATATGTCGAAAATGGCAGACTGATTACTAAACTCTATCGCAAACCAACCTCAGGGAATACGACTCTCCACGCAGGGAGTCATCACCCCAAAAGTCCATAGTGCAATTGCGTTTAATACGCAATAACTCTCCAATATACCATCTGGAGAGTTATTGCGTATTAAACGCAATTGCGCTATGGACAAGGGATACCATCTTGCTAAAAGGGGTGCTTTCAAACGCTTCACAGCCAGAGGCTATTCTTTGAATAGCCTACAAACTGTGGAGACTAAAGTTGAAAAGATTCTGAGGAAGGATTTGCTAGTGATCAAAAAGCCTAGGAAGAACATTGATAATGATAATGGCAGTATGAGGAAAGAACCAGTGACGAGGATCACACAATTTAATTGTGAATCCACCCGAATCATGCAAATCTTTAAAAAGAATTGGAAAATTCTACAGACTGATCAGGTACTGCGGAGTAATCTTCCTGTGAGAACAATGATCACCTATAGACGTGGGAAATCTATGGGCGACCATTTAGTGCATAGTCACTTTAAGATAGCACCATCCAAGAAGGATCCTATTCAAGGTTTCTATCCTTGCATGCGTTGCAAAGCTTGCAAGTTTAGTAAAAAAGTTTCTAGTTACAGGACCAATATCAATGCCCCCAAAAGTCTCTGGAAGATCAACCTACAACTTAACTGCAACTCAGAGTATACCGTTTATTTCCTGGTTTGTCCCTGCAATAGACGATCTGTTGGTAGCACGAAACATCCAGCGAAAAAGTGAATCCTCGAACATATGCGGGCGATTAACACTAAGGATGCGAATTATCCTATCACCCTCACTTCAAAGACTTCCACCAAAGCAATAGGGACCTATTGAGCTTTTTTTGCGTGGATCAGGTACCTAAAAATGAGAGGGGAGGAGACAGAGTGAGGAAATTCCGTGTACTAGAATCTAAGTACATTATCAAGCTTCAAACCATGACTCCGGGAGGTCCTAATGGAGACTAGGAGATGTAGGTACACTTGGGCTAGTATGTCACCCCTCCCCCCCCCTTCTTCTCCCACTTTATACTACACTTCTATTCACTTCCTGACTTAGGATGGACTTGTGAAATAACTGCAGCAGCTCTCTTGACAAAATTTTAATTGTACCTATGTCGCTATTTGGCAAGTTAGATAAATGGAACCGTACTATATAATGGATTTATGTTGTCCTTATACATTGTACAGTCTAGTGAATTGCACTAATGTGATGATTGTCTGAATTATTTGAAAACTCTCTAATCTATTAAGAAATTAATTTTTGATAGTGACTAGTGATATGACATTAATTCTGCCACACTGTAACACTAAGCTGGATCATTGCCCATTCCGGGCTCAGTTATGAAGGGTACATATGGGCCAACACTATCCACTGACATGGTTTTCTGTATAGTTTATATTTTCCATGAAATGTTTACATTACTAGCGAGTTTTTGACCATGTGGAACCATTAAGGTTAGAGGGCCCATTCCCTGCGACGCTGCTGTTTATATATACACCTTGGTTTATCATCACTGTTTATTTAATGATTATCGCACTTTTTGCACTTTTAACACCTTGAATGCTACAGCAAATTCTCCCAGATGCTGACCTCCCTTGACTCCCATTGTTCATGATGAGCTCAGCTCGTCATGAGCACACGAGCAGTGTACTGCATGACGAGCTCAGCTCGTCGTGAGCATGGAAGGGGTTAAAGATGGCCGCTACAGATTTTAGCTGTTGTCACCTCGTTGATGTTTAGCATTTCATTTCCGAATGTTTTGATCACATGCACCTATGAGGTTGTACTTAAGTCCAAATCGGACTTTGTGTCACTGACATTGAGAAAGGCGTCCCATGCCGAAACGCATGTCAGTGCGGGGGGGCCGCACGGTAAATAATCTTGCCGTAATTGATCCATGAGTGCGTCTTTGCTGTGTCTATTCATATTGCTGTGGATGAAGATATCCCGGCTCACCACCGTGACGACAGCACCCAGGACAAATGGTGCGGCGGCGGTGACTCCTGTGGTTTAAAAAAAGATATATATACATAGAAATGATCAGACACATAATTGTAGAGACATGTCCTGCGTTATTCTATTTATGTACGTGTACATTGCATCGAGTTGTGGTTTATGACTATCCTCATAAAGGTGGAATCAATTGCCTAATGTACTATATACCTAATCATGGATTGTTATTCTTTATTTGGGATGTCTATAATCCAGCAATATGAATTTTGTCTGCATTTGTTATCACAAATATTTATTTGTTAGATGACACAATAGTATGTCTACCATGTTCATTATGACGTAACTTCCTTGTTTACAAAATTCTGATGCACCCACTTCCTGGTAACTTGACAAAGGCCTGAAACACGTTGTTGATGAGCAATGAACTCACACGGTTCCAACTGGTGTGCCGCCTCTTTCCTTCGTGGTTTGAACTCTTGATACTTTGTGGCCTTCGCTACCATGGCAGACACCGGCGCTCTAAAGGTAGGCGAGCGGCGTGCAGCGGAAAACACACATATATATATATATATATATATATGTCCAAAAACGATAAGTCAGTAAAGTACGCTCTCAGGGCAGAAACAGGCAAACACCGGTATGTTCTTTTAGTGCTGTTTATTCCACAACGCGTTTCGCCGTGAAGACGGCTTGATCACGTGGAAAACAAATTGCAAAGCCATAGGTTATATCTATTACCATCATAGACATAGAAATGAGACATGGGATATGTACATGTAAATTGAGACTCTCTATGCATTTCATGTATTAAACACACATTGTATACCCTCAAATGGACATTTGTTACGTTATTGACAACATCCCCGTAATTTTGGAGCAAGACGCAAAATTGATGTAAACAAAATACATGTTTCGTCATCCCACCAGTAAACACGGAATTGTTTCATTATCTCAATTATGGAGTGTACAACACCATACTAATGTGCTGGAAACCCAGATCCGAGAGCGTCACATCATGTCTATCATGTAATGTTCGCCAGTGATACGTAATCTACGGGTAGCAAGAAATAAAGAAAACGGGATAGTCTCCAAGGGAGGGGGAGTAAAGAGTGTGTTGTCCAACGCTGAAAAGCGTAAACATAGTACATACAGTATTCGCAAGTGCTCAAATAAAGTGTTGTTCTCTACCAGTCTGTCTTTGCAAACCATGCAGTGCCTTTGTGCTCAAAAAAGTGGAGAAGGGGAGAAGTCCCGTGAAGTGAAGTGCCAATGGAGTGGGCCCCTTCTCTCTTGTTCCTAAAAGAACAAAACAAATAAGTAAATCAATACATATTTAAAATCAGATGAATTACATATTCCATTCCTATGATATTTCACATAGGACTGAACACAAGCATAAGGTATGGAGGAGGCGTGAAATATCTAACAGCATGAAGTATATACATAAATTGACATGAATTATGGAAGACAGGCTATGGGTCTCTTAAATGTACAGCTAGTTCCTCATCCTGGTTAAGGCCTCCCGGATCCTTACACTGGAAGTCTATGATCAGTTTAGACTCCCTCTGTCGCAGTTTGAGAATCCTATTACCCCCTTGTCGTAGCAACGTGTAGTTTCTAGTTGCTGTTCGACTACAATCATGGCGGTGGTCGCCTCGGTTAATTTTGGTCACATTGGGGCGATTGTATTCAAAGGGGCACTTTTCTTCTGTGCAGTCAACAGGAGAGTGCACAATAACGGGCACATATGAATTTCTGTATTTGCAACGAAGTATGTACGATATGAAAGAATTATTTTATATCGTTCAAAAAGTGTGTTGGACAATACTTGACACAGTAAATCACGTTACCAATGCATATATGTCTGATACAATCGTGAAACTTTACATTTACGTTGTGTGTTACGAAGTCCTGTTTCTATGGTTATGAACCTTGTCATTATTTACCGGAAACTGCTCACTTTCAAACTAACGTGATCAAGGCTGTCCGCAGCCGAAACATGTTGTTAGTTTAAATAAACACCCTTGGAGACTTTAGCGGTGTTGTGTTATTTTGCGGACTGAGAGCACCTGTTACTTTGGAACTTTGGAATATTTACATTACAGGCGTGCTCGGCCGGCATTGGTGCCACTTCACGAGGGGCCGCTGTCAGCGTTTCTTGAGCGGACTTTTAAAAATATATATATATATATATATATATCTATACAAGCACCCGTGTTCGAGTGCGCGACTTGGCGGCACAAGGAAGCAGGAATATATGTGTATATGTGTATATGTATGTATATATATGTGTATATTTACAACAAGGGGTGGTGAGGGACAGAGTCTCTGAATTAAACAGAATACTCTCACCCAGTCAAGAGATCAGGGCTAGATCCAACACCGTTTTTTAGCTCACTGCACCATCCCAGTTTCAGAACCTGGCTCTATGCAAATTAGTCTGTTCCTGTCCCAGTGCATGATGGGAACAGGGCAAACCAAACTACAAAAGCCAATTCTTACACTGGGAAGGAAACAAGCTACCGGGGACCGGTTTCTGGCATTTCAGCCTCTTCGGCCCGGCTTGCTTGAATCCTGATGGTGCAATGAGCAAGGGACTCACATCTGAGTATACCCTTCCACGCTTAGGGTGGACAAAAATATTTACAACAAGGGGTGGTGAGGGACAGAGTCTCTGAATTAAACAGAATACTCTCACCCAGTCAAGAGATCAGGGCTAGATCCAACACCGTTTTTTAGCTCACTGCACCATCCCAGTTTCAGAACCTGGCTGTATGCAAATTAGTCTGTTCCTGTCCCAGTGCATGATGGGAACAGGGCAAACCAAACTACAAAAGCCAATTCTTACACTGGGAAGGAAACAAGCTACCGGGGACCGGTTTCTGGCATTTCAGCCTCTTCGGCCCGGCTTGCTTGAATCCTGATGGTGCAATGAGCAAGGGACTCACATCTGAGTATACCCTTCCACGCTTAGGGTGGACAAAAATATTTACAACAAGGGGTGGTGAGGGACAGAGTCTCTGAATTAAACAGAATACTCTCACCCAGTCAAGAGATCAGGGCTAGATCCAACACCGTTTTTTAGCTCACTGCACCATCCCAGTTTCAGAACCTGGCTGTATGCAAATTAGTCTGTTCCTGTCCCAGTGCATGATGGGAACAGGGCAAACCAAACTACAAAAGCCAATTGTTACACTGGGAAGGAAACAAGCTACCGGGGACCGGTTTCTGGCATTTCAGCCTCTTCGGCCCGGCTTGCTTGAATCCTGATGGTGCAATGAGCAAGGGACTCACATCTGAGTATACCCTTCCACGCTTAGGGTGGACAAAAATATTTACAACAAGGGGTGGTGAGGGACAGAGTCTCTGAATTAAACAGAATACTCTCACCCAGTCAAGAGATCAGGGCTAGATCCAACACCGTTTTTTAGCTCACTGCACCATCCCAGTTTCAGAACCTGGCTGTATGCAAATTAGTCTGTTCCTGTCCCAGTGCATGATGGGAACAGGGCAAACCAAACTACAAAAGCCAATTCTTACACTGGGAAGGAAACAAGCTACCGGGGACCGGTTTCTGGCATTTCAGCCTCTTCGGCCCGGCTTGCTTGAATCCTGATGGTGCAATGAGCAAGGGACTCACATCTGAGTATACCCTTCCACGCTTAGGGTGGACAAAAATATTTACAACAAGGGGTGGTGAGGGACAGAGTCTCTGAATTAAACAGAATACTCTCACCCAGTCAAGAGATCAGGGCTAGATCCAACACCGTTTTTTAGCTCACTGCACCATCCCAGTTTCAGAACCTGGCTGTATGCAAATTAGTCTGTTCCTGTCCCAGTGCATGATGGGAACAGGGCAAACCAAACTACAAAAGCCAATTCTTACACTGGGAAGGAAACAAGCTACCGGGGACCGGTTTCTGGCATTTCAGCCTCTTCGGCCCGGCTTGCTTGAATCCTGATGGTGCAATGAGCAAGGGACTCACATCTGAGTATACCCTTCCACGCTTAGGGTGGACAAAAATATTTACAACAAGGGGTGGTGAGGGACAGAGTCTCTGAATTAAACAGAATACTCTCACCCAGTCAAGAGATCAGGGCTAGATCCAACACCGTTTTTTAGCTCACTGCACCATCCCAGTTTCAGAACCTGGCTGTATGCAAATTAGTCTGTTCCTGTCCCAGTGCATGATGGGAACAGGGCAAACCAAACTACAAAAGCCAATTCTTACACTGGGAAGGAAACAAGCTACCGGGGACCGGTTTCTGGCATTTCAGCCTCTTCGGCCCGGCTTGCTTGAATCCTGATGGTGCAATGAGCAAGGGACTCACATCTGAGTATACCCTTCCACGCTTAGGGTGGACAAAAATATTTACAACAAGGGGTGGTGAGGGACAGAGTCTCTGAATTAAACAGAATACTCTCACCCAGTCAAGAGATCAGGGCTAGATCCAACACCGTTTTTTAGCTCACTGCACCATCCCAGTTTCAGAACCTGGGTAAGAGTGGTCTGCTCAATTCAGACACTCTGTTCATCACCACCCCCTTTTGTAAATCGATTTTGGCCACTATAGGTGTGGCAGGGTATACTCAGACATGAGTCCCTTTCTCACTGCTCCATCAGGATTCAAGCAAGCCGGGCCGAAGAGGCTGAAATGCCAGAAACCGGTCCCCGGTAGCTTGTCTCCTTTCTGGTAAAGAATTGGCTTGGTAGTTTAGTCTGCCCTGTTCCCATGATGCACTGGGCCAGGGACAGACTGATTTGCATATAGCCAGATTCTGAGCTGGGATGGGGCAGTGAGATAAATAACGGTGATGGATCAAGCCCTGATCTTTGGACTGGGTAAGAGTGGTCTGCTCAATTCAGACACTCTGTTCATCACCACCCCCTTTTGTAAATCGATTTTGGCCACTATAGGTGTGGCAGGGTATACTCAGACATGAGTCCCTTTCTCACTGCTCCATCAGGATTCAAGCAAGCCGGGCCGAAGAGGCTGAAATGCCAGAAACCGGTCCCCGGTAGCTTGTCTCCTTTCTGGTAAAGAATTGGCTTGGTAGTTTAGTCTGCCCTGTTCCCATGATGCACTGGGCCAGGGACAGACTGATTTGCATATAGCCAGATTCTGAGCTGGGATGGGGCAGTGAGATAAATAACGGTGATGGATCAAGCCCTGATCTTTGGACTGGGTAAGAGTGGTCTGCTCAATTCAGACACTCTGTTCATCACCACCCCCTTTTGTAAATCGATTTTGGCCACTATAGGTGTGGCAGGGTATACTCAGACATGAGTCCCTTTCTCACTGCTCCATCAGGATTCAAGCAAGCCGGGCCGAAGAGGCTGAAATGCCAGAAACCGGTCCCCGGTAGCTTGTCTCCTTTCTGGTAAAGAATTGGCTTGGTAGTTTAGTCTGCCCTGTTCCCATGATGCACTGGGCCAGGGACAGACTGATTTGCATATAGCCAGATTCTGAGCTGGGATGGGGCAGTGAGATAAATAACGGTGATGGATCAAGCCCTGATCTTTGGACTGGGTAAGAGTGGTCTGCTCAATTCAGACACTCTGTTCATCACCACCCCCTTTTGTAAATCGATTTTGGCCACTATAGGTGTGGCAGGGTATACTCAGACATGAGTCCCTTTCTCACTGCTCCATCAGGATTCAAGCAAGCCGGGCCGAAGAGGCTGAAATGCCAGAAACCGGTCCCCGGTAGCTTGTCTCCTTTCTGGTAAAGAATTGGCTTGGTAGTTTAGTCTGCCCTGTTCCCATGATGCACTGGGCCAGGGACAGACTGATTTGCATATAGCCAGATTCTGAGCTGGGATGGGGCAGTGAGATAAATAACGGTGATGGATCAAGCCCTGATCTTTGGACTGGGTAAGAGTGGTCTGCTCAATTCAGACACTCTGTTCATCACCACCCCCTTTTGTAAATCGATTTTGGCCACTATAGGTGTGGCAGGGTATACTCAGACATGAGTCCCTTTCTCACTGCTCCATCAGGATTCAAGCAAGCCGGGCCGAAGAGGCTGAAATGCCAGAAACCGGTCCCCGGTAGCTTGTCTCCTTTCTGGTAAAGAATTGGCTTGGTAGTTTAGTCTGCCCTGTTCCCATGATGCACTGGGCCAGGGACAGACTGATTTGCATATAGCCAGATTCTGAGCTGGGATGGGGCAGTAAGATAAATAACGGTGATGGATCAAGCCCTGATCTTTGGACTGGGTAAGAGTGGTCTGCTCAATTCAGACACTCTGTTCATCACCACCCCCTTTTGTAAATATATATGTGTATATACACACCACAATAACTCCTCCGATAATCAGGTACAGACCACAACGTGCTGAGAGTTCAATAAGTGCGCTTTATTTGGTGAAGATCAGCATTACACGTTTCGGCTGTGTTGCCACGACCTTGATCATATATATAGATATCTTTTGGTAATCCCTATTTATTAATTGGTCCCTTCAAGCGAAATTAACGTTTTTCTTACAGCCACCGAAGCATGCAGCACGGGGCAGTAGGTTGGCTACCTTCATTGGCTGCCTTGCGCTGTGAGTGACAGCATTGCGCTTGATCAGAAGTGCACAGCTACCTGAATAAAAGAGTGCATTTCAGTGTCACTGCCGGTGCACCTGGTCTGCTGGGACACTTCTTTTCTTTTCTTTATATATATATATTTTTATACTTTTGACATTTTTTCCACTTGCATATGTTTGCAAATAAAGAAGAATAATAATAAAAATATCGCATTGCCAAGACCAGCCCTGTTCACTTAGCCAATGTTTGGTACTCAGCTATACTGATATTAGGATTTTACATTGTTTTTGTCCATGCATAGTTTGTTCCCCATACGCATTCTGGTTGTTAAAATGTATTTCTATCAAAGTCACTATGATCCCCCTCTTCACGGTCAACAGTACCCCAGTGTAGGAAGGTACCTCCTGACTATGGTTGCCCCCAACTTTTTGCCCTGTGTTTTAGCTGGTTTTTTACATAGTCGACCTGGGATCCTGCCAATCAGGACCCCAGGCCTACTGCTCTCTCTTTAAAATGGATTCCATGTACCCTAGGTACATTTCCAATTGGGACTGGGCCACCTTATCAGACCCTGTAACTCAGGGCATAGGTGTACCCAGGGCTGCCAGGGGCTGCAGCATGTATTATGCCACCCCTGGCTGGCCTCCTAAATTTGACACAACTGGCTGCATGACAGCTGGGGCAAAGTCGTGTAATCACCCTTTGCTGTAGATATAGTATACCTATATCTAACCCTAAAAATGGACACACAGATTCCTATCAGTCACTCCTATGGCAGGCCTTAACAATCCTGAAGGCAGAGTGCTTGGAATCGTGTGAGATGGTGCTCTGGCATGAGCTGAGCCTGTCTGCAGCTTGCGGAACCAAGTCCTAATAGCTGTTCCATGATAACGCATACCATATACTCTTAAGTGCATTATAATCCTCGCGGTTAAATGCTATCTTTGGTATTGCTTTATCAAAACATGTCGAGTAAGGTGTCATACGAATTGGAATACTAACCCCTCGCCAATTCTGGCGACGGGGTTAGCATTCCACCCTTCTAGAGGGACACGACATGTATGTAACTGTGAACCCCGGTTAAAGTTAAGCGAAGCCTCAGCTCCACAAAATGGATGCTGCCACCACAGACACGAGTCTGACCTCCTGCTGCTGGGAGTCCTCCCAGAGAGGAGAGCTTGGACAAAGGGTTTCCTGTCAGGGGCGGTGCTAGCACCATCCCAGACAGGGTTTTGTGTATCCTGGGTAGGCAGGGCTTTACAGGAAGGTGACTGCTGAGTGGCACCCCGGTGCTCACTACGCATAGGCTGGTCAGAACCAGTTCCAGGGGCACACCAGCCCCTGGCCTGGGGGAAGTCCGGCATGGGAGAGGGGTGTAACCACCCCCCTCCTAGTCCCACCCATAGGCAGGACCTAGTCACTGGGTCAGCCCCCTTTTTTAGTATAAAGATAGGAGCGGGCCCCCTGTTCAAATTAGATCATCTTTGGAATCAAGACACGACTTTCTGCGAAAGGACATCAAGATTTCTTCTTCAAGATTCTCCCTTGTGGCTAAGGAGTAGTCACCCTGCATCCGCAGGCACCATCCTAAGAACACTGCGGTCTGCTGCAAGTCCTTCCTCCGGAATCCGACGACCCAGCTCGACGAGACCCAGCTTCCCTGGCACCTCTGACCTCTACTCACCTCTACAGCCAAGCTGAGAACCGTGAGTGCGACGAGACCTCGAGGGACCGACGATCGCCAAGACTGCACGACTTCTTTGCAACAAGCCCACCGTGTGCTCCACTGGTGAGTGCTTTGGGGTCCGAGAAGCCCCAACCCTGAGCAGCTCCAGCACCGAAGATCAGCCCTCCAGCATCTCCACGATCTGCGTGGGGCCCTTCTGCTTTTGCCTGCTCACCGCGCTGTGTGGCTACTAGCCGGCTGGCTTGTGGCCTTCTTCACGACGCCCGACGACATCACTGCTGCTGGTCTGGTTGCTCCAGACTGGCCCTTGCTTCCTTCTTCAAGAGAAGCACCCCGGACCCTCCTGGTCCACTCCAGACGCCATTTTGAGTCCACCGCGTGGGCTTGAATTTGCCAAGGCTTTGTTGCCCAATCCTGGGTCCAGCGACGCCGACAGCTTCATCCATCGTGGGACAGCTCGCTCCTCCATCCTGGTCGCCGACAACGCCTCCTGGTCCGTGAGATCTGCGAGCACAGCGTCACCCACTCACCTAGTCGAGGTGGCTACCATCCGGTGCCCTCCTGGTGCCCACTGACTACTGGCTGGTAGTCTCGAACTTGGTCCCCTCTGCTTTCAGGTGTCATCTGTCTTCAAGATCCAGGCTTGGATCACTTCGAACTCTCTTCACTGGTCGCCTGCCAGCATCTTTCTTCCAGGCTCCTGGTCCGTCTACGAGGATTCCCGACGTCTTTTGAGACCTATGCAGCTGCAGCCCCTGGGCTAGGTAACTTCGGCATTTCGGTGCCCCAGCATAGCCTCACTATCCAAGGGTCCGAATCCACTTTCGTTTTCCTCCTACCAGGTCGGGTTCGCCCGAGAACACTAACTTTGTCATTACTAGCTACCATAGACTTTGTCCCGCATCACGCGTGAGAGTGCACACTCTGCACCCGAGTCCCCTAGGCCTCCTAGAAGTAATCTGAAGATTCTATAGTCAAGTCCTAGCGATTCCTAAGCCTATTAGTACTGTACTTACCTGCTAGTAATTTCGCATTCCACTTTCAGAGTATATGGTTTTCCGTGCCCCTCGGGCATTTGTATATACTGTGCTAACTTAAGTATTTTTGTAAGAGTTTTGTTTTGTGCTTAGTACCCTGTCCTCATAAAGAGTACAGGGCTGTTGTGATTTTAATAAATACACTGTTTATTTTCATAACACTTGTGTGGTGTCCTTTCACTTGGTGTTCAAGGGGTATATGTGTGGTATAACAGCTGGCTTAACACGCCCTCTCGAGTCTTTAGCCTTAGACTGCTCGTATCTACGCTACTAGGATAGCTGGTCTATAAGGTTGACTTACAACCAATCATCAATAAGGGTTGCTGGACTGATACATAGTGTTCACTAGAATAGTGAGCACTGCATATCAGGCCACCTTCTCACACCCAGTGTCTGTCCTTTTACTAGATAGGTCTTGGCGCACAATGGGTCATAAGGTTTGTGGGGAGGGATGACGTTGAAGAGAAAGAGAGAGATGCTGGTATTCTGCTGGCCTGTGGTGAAAACCGGTCATGCCAGACCAGTGGCTTCGAAAAGCTGGTGGGACGGGACAGAGCTTACATGCTTGTCTCAGATCTGTGTTCCATGTGTCAGGAGCATCTGGAGTGGTTATGTATGCAATAGCCCTGAAAGAACAGTAGTAAAAATTTCGACTCGGTCACATGCTACGCAATGCCTTCTAAAAAGTGGTACCAAAGGGGATGATGGACGGAGCGTTTGAGCAAATTAAACACTCACGCCCAGTCATCTGATCTGGGTGTAATCCATCACCATTCTTTAGCTCACTCCCCCACCACAGTTCAGAGCTCATCAGCTAGGCTATCTTGAATCCAGTGGCAAAGTGAGCAAGGGACCCACGTCTGGGCATACCCTGCCAACTTAGGGCGAACAAAGCAATACCAAAGGGGATGATGGACAGAGCGTTTGGATCAGCCAGGATATCTTGAATCCAGTGGCAAAGTGAGCAAGGGACCCACGTCTGGGCATACCCTGCCAACTTGGAGCCAACAAAGCGATACCAAAGGAGATGATGGACGGAGCGTGGTACATATAATTGGAGTCGAACATTTGCCATGGTGGGGCCTCCAGATGGCCAGTGTTATTTAAGATATGCACCACTTGGAAGCCAGTGGTTCTGAGTGGCCAGTAGGGTTGGGTTAGAGTTAATCTCTTGTTAGGCAAATGCTTCTTTGGTGCACTGCGGTATTGGGAGGTACGTAATTACGTGGTAAGTCACTGCCTCTGGAAGGGCTATAGATTTGGCTTACAGCTAGTAACTACCCCAACAGGTGTCACAGAAACCGGGTTGGGTGGGGTCAAAGCGAGTAATACATCAGGTTGAGGATGCAAAGAAGTCTGCATGGCTGGTCACAGTGAGTCACCCATTTCACCTTTGATTGTTGAGGGCAGATGGAGTTGAGGTGGGTAAGTCATGTAGAAGCCAGTGTTTGTGGAAATGGTATTTTTCTCTGGACTGCTGGTTTTCCACAGAGCTTTATATAGCGCTAACTTGACCCGAAGGTATCAGGTGTCAGAGCACTTTACACGAGCACCAGTTGCATTATAGGAGTACACATTCATTTTTTTGTTAGGCACAGGGAGATTAAGTGATTTGCCCAGAATCATAGGATGTTGCGCGTCCTTGTCGAGACTTGAAGCCGGTTATCCAGATTTGAGGTTGATTGCCCTAGCCAATAGGCAAACTCCTCTCCGCAGTTTCATTTTAAGTTGCTGCATCAGGGATGCGGGCGGAGAAGAGCATAGGTGAAGTTGAACACATGTCAGATCAGTGTCTCACTGGGCAGGTGAGATGTGTGCCTCAGAGACCAGGCAAAGAGGTGTGAGGCGAGAGTCTTACAACTTGACGGTATTAAGGGTGAAGGGAAGGGTGAATCTCTGTTGGTCAGAATAATGGCTATCGAAGCTTTACTGCCCTATCAAACCACCTGTTAGTGTTCTGACCAGCTGAGGCATATTCGTTCATCCGTCTTCATTTTCCTTTTTTCTTGAAGTTATCTCTAGATGCTTCAGCCTTTAATTACTGAATGCTGTGATTGAGTCCTCGAAAATGCTCACACACTTCCCTGTCTTTCTGTGGTATCCAGAGACTCTGTAGTTGGAGATTAATTTGCTTAGGTAGTCCTTGACTGATTTCTCCAACATAATAGACTCTCCTTGAGCATTTCGTAATCTACCACATTGTTAGAGGCGCAGGTGTCTGCTATCGTGATTGTATTAACCCTGTGGATTTCCTAACAGGTTTGACACCTCTTGTTTTTCCATTGCATAGTTCCATTCTCCATGGCATTGACAAGAAATGTGCTTCATACCTTAATTCTTTTTAGACGGAGTGGTTGACTTGATGCAAGGAGAGGCATTTGTGTGAAGACTTAGCACAGTTTTATATCTTGCTGCAGAAGGAGCTGGCTGTCTTCCATTGCTTCTAACTCGGAGTTCTTTGTGATGACCAGACCGATGCAAACTTGGTCCTCATACTTTCATTACAAAAGGTTGCTCTGAAGAATTCTTGTTGCATCATGGACTTTGGTTGTCTACAATTATGTCATTGTACACTTGGATTATAAAGTCGCAATGTAAACCTTATATGTTGACATCCTATTGCTGCTTCGATAGCGTGTACTGGGGGTCATTGACCGAGGTAGATGAGTCATGATAGCATATATCAAGCTGCATATATGGTTTATACCATTCAATTTTTTCATTTGTATTTGTTTCAACTAAATATATTTAAACAACATCGGTGTGCGAGAGGTTAAATTTGTGCAGTAAAGTAGAATCACATTGAAGTGATCTTGGCTCTATAAGGAGAGTTGTTTCCATATGTAAAGTAATGGTAACATGTAATTTTTGAAATAGTAAAAAGTTATTTTACCATTAATTTCTTCAAGAGTGGGAGGATCTGGCCTTTCTTCAGAGCTTCCATGTAGATAGCTTGAGAGGAAGAGACATGGACCTTTGAATGCCGGTGTTGGAAGTCATTTACTTTGAGGGAGTGATTTATGTTTGTGGGGTAGGCTAGAGATAAATGTTTGAAGGATGACCGCTTTGGGTTGCAATGCAGATGGGGTGCCAGAAGAGAAGCTGATTTGATGCCGTTGATGTGCTGTCTGCATTTTGTCATTGCTGGAGAGGTTGATGGCATTTCACTTGATTATGGAGTGTGGGATTGAAGGGGCAGACAGGGGGTTGTTGCAGTGCTTTATTACCTTGATTAGTGGTTTGCTTCTGTTGCTGTTGATTAATGGTGTTTGTATAGTACTTGGCTGTGGCTGATGTGAGGAGTTAGCATGTGTTAGGAACTTTAGCAGCATGAAATTGTTGGGGTTCTGCTTTTCTTGTATGTTCTTTCCAATCATTGGATGGAGCATTTGTTGACCTTGAAGTACCAGGCTGCCAAAGGGTATGGCTTCCAATTTAAAATTTTAGTTGGAGCTTCGATGTTCACATTGGCTTCCAGAAAAGTGCTGTGGTAGTTTAGAAATGTGTTGAAGTAAGAAATGGAGGTGGCATGGCAAGAGATGAGTTTGAGTTTTAAGTTGTCTATGGAGAAGTCTCTGAACGATTGGAAGGTTTGTCGTTTTCTTTTGGGTTGACTTTGATGCATTGGTTGGACACTGAGCAGTGTGATTGGGATGGCAAGGTAGTCTCTTCAGTCCGGAGGCAAGGCAAGACCAGGATGTCTTTAGTACCCTAGGGAGGCCTCCTGCCTTTTTATGTGTGTGGTCGGAAAATGGAATGCTGTAAACGTTCGGAGTAAGTGCATCAAGCTTGTGAGAGATGGTTGGGTCTGCAGTGTCTACATCATGGAGTACCACAGAGTGTGTGTGTGTGTGTGTTTAATGAGCATGAAGTTGAGTGTGTGCTTTGTAGTTTAAGTGTGTGGTTAGATGGATTTGTTTGGGTATGTATGTTGTGAGGATATATTGTGTGTTTCTGTGGTCTAGATCTGGATATGATTGTAGGGATCAATAGTGAGTTGGCTAGGTACATAAGGAAATTGTACCTGGTAGGTTCTTACTGAGTTTGCAGTGGAGCAGCAGTTGTAGCACCGGGCGTTTCTGGGCGCTAGCAGGACCAAAGGGAGAGAGGTAGAGGAAGAGAGGTAGGGTGAGAGGGGGTGGAGAGGGAAAGACTCTGTCTCCCCTTGTGTCCTTGGGAGGGGACATATGGTTGTCGGATACCCTAAAGAGTTGATTTTTTTTTTAACCAGATTTTTGTTACGGAAAGTGCTGGGCAGAATTTGAAGGTTTATCAGGGAGTTAATTTGCTGATCCACAACTGTGGACGAGTAGAGAATCCTACATTTGAAAAGATTTTTAAAAATCCCATTTAAAAAGTGAGAGTTGTTTCGTTTCCCTTCGTCGTAGGCTGGATTCTCTGAGAATTCAGATGGACACCTGATTGGTTGTCAGAACCTAAAAATGTATGTTGCATTGACCATTACTGAATGCCTGGCACGTGAAGACAGTATCCTGAAATAAAGTATTGGGGCTAAAAGTGCAAGGTGAGTGTTCCCTCCTCCACATTCTACTTAAGATCAGAAGTCCCCAAGCACAGATACTGCACCCCCTGCTCACAAAACAAATTTCTATTGTGGGTCTACAAATCTACAGATGGATTAGCAAACCTTTCAGGGATACAAGCCTTGCACAACAGGTTTGTTGCCACTTGGGGTTAGATCAGGCTCGACCACAGCCTGGACAATGAACTCAGAGCCTGCCTGATTCACATGACCATAGGTTGTGCATAGCTGGTTAGATTGCATATGAGTTGGCTGGCTGTCTGGCTGGCATATGCCCTGCACCAGTAATTCATTGCATGTAGACTACAAAATAAAACTAGGTTCACACAAGCACTGCAACTGAACTTTTTTGTGGGTGAATGACTTGGTCGCAGGCCAGTCATAGAGCCCATGATCTGCATCACACACCAAAAATTGTGTTTTCAATCTAGGCCCCTACACAGGCCCTGAGGCTGCACATTGGCCATGAGCAGCAGTGTGTATCTGCATGGTGTTTGTGCTGCCTGGGATGTGTGCTTCTGTGGTTGATACACAGCAGGGTTGGGAGCTGCCCTTGTGGCATTCACCAATATGGACAAAAACAATTGAAATGAGGGTCTAAGGGCAAGTTTAACGACTAACCAGGTACACGCCCCAAACCTTACATCAAAACACCAATTGGTACCTAGGAGTCAAAGAAATAAGTTATTCTCCATGGATCACAAGACTGATACCATACAAACAACACCCGTGGGAACACACCATGCAAACTTTAGTGTGATATTAGCCGACTTGGGACTCAAGAACGTATGGAAAAATTCCCATCAGAAGCCACACTGTACTGCCCTCTTTAGCATCATTTGGGTTCTCCTCGCCCAGGAGACAAAACAAAGCGGCCGGTCAAATGAGCAAATAATAATCAAGCCAGCCGACAAAGGCGGGGCCACTGTCATTCTGGACACCGAGACATATAGAAATGAATGTCTGATACAACTGAGTGATCGGAGATCTTATCTCCCACTCAATGAAGACCCTACAGAAAAATTAAGGATCAAAATAGGCAACTTGGTAGAAGAAGCAACCACTGAGGGTTGGATCACACCGCAAGAGGGGCAATATCTTCTTACAAATCATCCAATTATTCCATACTTTTATTGCCTTCCAAAAATCCACAAACCCCAGAGACCACCACCTGGACGGCCGATCATTTCGGGCATAGGCTCTATTTTGGAACCATTATCGACCTTCGTGGATTACTTTTTAAATCCAATGGTCAAGGCCATGCCAACGTACCTTCAGGACACCAAGGACGTTTTGAGACTCCTACCAGGTATACAATTTAACATCAATACTGACATCCTCGTATCATTTGACGTAGAGTCGTTGTATACCTCGATTCCACAAACTGAAACTCTGGAGGTGGTAGGCAGTCTACTAGAACAAAGTGATCACCAGTCCATCACACCGACGCGGTTTATTATGAACCTAGCAGAAATTGCAATGAAAGAAAATTACTTTCGCTTCGAAGACACTACCTACCTACAAACATCTGGAACCAGCATGGGTAGTGTCTTCGCTCCAAGTCTGGCAAACTTATATGTTCACAATTTTGAACAAAAGGAGGTTCTTACATCTGCCAACCCTTATCTATTGTCGCTACACATCTGGAAGCGATATATAGATGACATTCTGGTGGTTTGGCGTGGCACAGAAGAAGATCTTGTGTCGTTCCATCAATGGCTAAACACCAGAAATGTATACTTGAAATTTACCATCGAATACAGCCGGGTGTCTTTGGCATTTCTTGATTTGAAGTTCCACGCGACCCCTAATGGCCTTGAATCTGATCTCTATCGTAAGCCCATGGCCATAAATGCTCTTCTAAGATATGACAGCTGTCATCCTCGAGCCTTGAGAAACAATTTACCTTTTGGCCAGTTTCTCAGGGTGCAGAGGAATTGCTCCAACAAAGAGGCATTTAAGATTCATTCAAGAAACCTAGAACAGTAACTCAGTGCGAAACACTATCCTAAAAAGATCATCCGTCAATCCAAAAAGAGGGCATCAAATAACAATAGGGAATCTCTGCTTGAGATACACCCTCCCAAAGAGAAGACCAATCGTATCACTTTTGTCAATACATTTAACAGTAGATCTAACCAAGTTCAGAAGATCATTAAAAAACATTGGTCTATTCTGAACACAGGGGGGGATGATATCCCTTTACCTCTCTTTGCATTTAAAAGAGGACAAAATCTCAAGGACCAGTTAGTCCACACACGTCCAAGGAATAAAGAACCAAGACAGGTGGGCACATTGTGGGATCTGCCACCTGTACAAGGCCATCATCCCTGTGGGGCTTGCTTAGTTTGTCCCCAAACTTGCAAATCGACCAGTATAGACATTGGAATAAACAGACCGTGGACACAAACCAGGTTCACTAACTGCAACAGCAGCAACCTCATTTATTTGATAACTTGTCCGTGCCAGCTTCAATACATTGGCATGACAACGAGGAAAGTAAGGACGAGGATACAAGAACATAAAAGCACAGTGCGGTGCCGAAAACAAGCCACCCGCCTTACTGCACATTTCCTGGAAGTTGGACATGCCCCTAATGATTTTCATTGGACTGTCTTAGAACAACCACGGATACCTGAATTCTGCCCCGACACTGGTCGTTTTCTGTTCAAAATTGAACAGAAATGGGTCTACAGACTAAACAGTGACAAGGCGGGGCTTAATGAGCCAATACCGTGGATGTCCCTTTAAAAACTCATTGGGACTACTGAATCATATATAGCCCAAATATTTAACCCACTTGTGTCTGTCCATGATGGTAACACTCTACTTCATGTACATCTCAAACATGCTCACTCTTATATCATAACACGACAAATCATAGGATATCTGTCAGTATGCATAACGATATACATATGCATTAACTTTGTGGCTTTACTGATAAATAAAGACCGAAGCTCTTTCAGCAGTGTCCGTACCAGTCACGACCTTGATAACCCATTAGGCTCTACAACGACGTGCCCCAGTAAACTTTCATGGTATTTGGGATATATTGACATCTTTTGCTGCCTGCATACCCTATGTATGTGTCCTGTACAACTCGACACATACATTGAGAGTAGGCGAATACACTGGATGCATAATAGTTGCCAGCAAAGTAATTTTGAGTTCAAGTCTGGCACAAACCGATATATACACACATAATTTCGACATTCGGTATCCCAGTAAGCACGAGGAGGTAATGGTTAACACATTCATTCAGATAAAAAGTGACACCTTTTGCTGCATGCATACCCAGAGTACACGTCTGGTACAAATCGATATATAGATTGAGATGAGGATGAATACATGGGATGTATATACTAATTGCCAGCAAAGTAATTCTGAGTCCTATACACAATGTTGGCACTTAAATTCTGACATCCATACATAATTTCGGCATTTGGCATTCCAATACGCATGAGGAGTTAATAGCTGTCATATCATTTAGCTTATAACTGGCATGCGAGATTTTATTAATTATAGAACACCATTATAATTGTAGAATGTGAAATACAGCCTCTAACATCTTTTATACGAAGCATAGCGATAGTCAAATAAAAAACACTGGGCTTTAGCGTTCCTTTTCACTTTTTCGTAGAAACTACGAAATTACGCGTTTGGAACTACAAATCCCGACATGTACACTAACCACGTGACCGCTGCCGATCACGTGTTCCAATCTTCCAAACAAGCTGCATAAACATGGCGTGAGCTCGATCGCCGATGCCCAACCCAGACAGCTCGGATGACTGTCGGGAGACACCGACGGATAGGTAAGCCACGCTCAGAGTACATACGCCCTTAACACGCTGGGAAGCGGTTTCTCCGCATAAATGATCATGCTGTTGGCGGGGAGGTCACTATTTAGAATGGCGTTGTGCAGGAACTATCGATCGCGTACCCGGCACTTTGTAAATCACGGGCGGGATTTTTAGGTCTGGCCTGAATATTGTTGTCCATTCTTAGGAGCGACATTAAGATGTTAAGCTCTGAAGTGCTATTGATGAAATACACGCACGGCCGGTATGCAGTTGAAATATGATCGTACTCTCTGCTCTGGGCCCCTTAAGGTAACGCCCTGCAATACGAAAATGATCGTTAACATCACCATTTGATTAAGATTCGTTCTTTTGACACCAAGCCAATTATCACAGAGTTTATTCTGATTTTGTGGAATCGGTTGAAACAGTGAACGTTCACAAGACATCTATATATTACCTGAGCCTTGATTGCCCTCTTTTAATTCAATTTCTCAACTCTAGAGCGGTGCTCCTTATACCTGAGCCGCAGCCAGGTGGGGTGAAGCACCTCAACCATCATTAATGGGTGAGTGATTTGGGAGGAACTTAATTCCCAGTATGTGCGACTAGTACGCCATTAATCAAAGGTTTATTTTGAACAATAGTTTATAACCTTAGGAATATGACATATTCATGTTTTTCTGTTTGTCCATGTTGTTCCTGTGGATTTCTCTCCTCCGGTACGGTGCGATAACAGTACGTGGTTGAGCACATTACCTGGACACTTCAGGTGATATCTTTTATTAACTTTTCACGTAAAGCAGTAGTATAGAAACAACAGGTCCTGAAGAATGCATGAAAACCTTTTTCTATATATGCAGAAACATGTTGACCACTACTGACTGCGGATATTATTTCAAACCCGCATTTGCACTTATCTTTTAGCCTTGGGGGACTGGGAGATATTAATAAATTGTTTGCTTCTATCCAGTTCATCCAATTTTACTACCCTTCACCACTCACTTTTTTCACCTCACACTGCTTTTCTCAGTTGCCACTTAAACATGTTAAAATCATACAATACTTCCCTCTAACATTCTTTTTCATCTATGATTGGTCACGGTAACATTTGACTGGCCGCTTTGTTTTGTCTCCTGGACGAGGAGAACCCAAATGATGCTAAAGAGGGCAGTACAGTGTGGCTTCTGATGGGAATTTTTCCATACGTCCTTGAGTCCCAACTCGGCTAATATCACACTAAAGTTTGCATGGTGTGTTCCCACGGTTGTTGTTTGTATGGTATCAGTCTTGTGATCCATGGAGAATAACTTATTTCTTTGACTCCTAGGTACCAATTGGTGTTTTGATGCATTCACCAATAGCCATTGGTCAAACACCATGCACATTGAGGGTTGGGTGCGTTTGATGTTCGACTGCGGTTTATCCGACATATGGGTATTGTGCAGAGTAGTTATGTGTTGATAAGCCAGATGAGTCTACCATACATTTTGGTTGGAGTAGCAGGAAGTTTTACGGCATTCCGTTTTTGATAGAGTTAAGAATGGTCCACAAAAATGAACATATTAGCTTATGTTTTAGGGCAAATGTGTATGATGTCTTTGTGTGGATGGAAAGGCTCCCCAGCACCCTCTAGCACTAGACTATTGATCTCAGGGTCCTGGTTAAAGAGCACAGTTTCTAAGATTTTTCCTGGGTGTACCCCGCATGGTAGGATATGCAAGTTCTCTTATTCATACAGTACGATATGGCTGACTGGTGCTTGAACTCTCAATTCACTAAGGGATGATCTGTGTTTGAAAATGCTAGTGTTGATTAGAGCTCTCTCTGTATAGTGTTGTATTAACTGGCCCAACCCTCCAAAGGTGCGTTGGGTGCTTTGGCCCAACCCTCCAAAGGTGCGTTGGGTGCTTTAAGTCCGTTGGGCCCCTTTAGAATTCCTCTTCTGGAAAAATTTTAAAACTTGGTTGTGCAGGCTGAGCTGATTGAAAGTGAACTGATGCATATGCGACCTGTGGGATCTGGACCTTCTGCGCTCTGACACTTCGTTTCGAAGTATCTGTGCTCTTTGTAAGTCACACTATTAGGAAGTACATTAAGTGCTGAGACCTTAGCAATGGTGCTTTGGTGTCTTGAGGTACTGCAGGGTTGGTGCCTGCAGAAGTGTGTAAAATGTGCATTGACAAAGCTTTCCAGTGGTTTTGCTCATGAGAGTCCTGTGCTACTGGAAGCTGGACTCCATTCTCGTTTTCACAAAGAGATTGAGGGCCTGTACTTTAAGGGCACAAGGGTTCTCCAGTGGATCCTTTAGAAGGGATTATTTTAAGCAGGGGTACACACTGACCCACAGATAAAACTGGCTTGCCACCTACAAAGGTCAATTATAAAGAATGCATGTGCAGGTGTATGTATGTATGTATGTATGTATGTATATATATATATAATACACATATATATAAATACATAGTATTCTGCATTCCCTGTATAATGCACGTCTCTAATTTCTTTATAATCAGTGACTCATAATACACAGTCATCAATTATAAACAAAAAATTTCAGAACTCGACTGTAATAAATTATTACAGTTCAGTTCTGACATCAAAATGCCAGCAGCTGTGAAAGGTAGCGCAGGTCACAGAGCAGCTGTTTAACCCCGTGTGTGTGCATGACCGAACCACGCCGTCATGAGCCACGGGCGGCATGTGCTCATGACGGCGTGGTTCCGTCATGCGGCTGCCGCTCCGCCCACGTGGCATTAATTCCCCGCCGTCATAAGCACACACCGCCCGTGACTCATGACGGCGTGGTTCCGTCACGAGCACAGCAGCGCCGCGCTCACCCGCCACCCTCCTCGTGCCGAAATTCGTGCAGCGGCGAAGGGGTTAAAGCAACAGAAATTAAACATTGCTTTTCTTTCTTCTTCTCCATATTTCTTGATTACAGTGACTAGCAGAAAGAACATGATTATGCTTTGCATTCCTTACATAATTGAAGAATAGTATTTTTCTGCATGTTTCTACGCATTCTGAGTTACTGCAGCTTCTTTTTTTTTTAACTGACTTGTATGACACTGTTTCTAATATCTTTTTGCAACAAATATCTAACAGGTTTTTGATATGGTTAATTTTGCTCTAGAGGCTCCATTTTTATTCTTCATGTTCATATTCTTTCTGAAAGGGCTATGCACCAAGGTTTCAAGTAGTATGTGGGAAATGTGACGGTGTAACCATGTATTGTATGGGATGACATACCCCCTGCCGAATATGATAAGGATATAGAAAGTCATCTTGGAGTTCCATAACCATATAAAGGCACTCTGCCTGCAACTTTGTTTCTCTATATGATTATGGAACTCCTCGGTGACTTGAAATATCCTTATAATGTTTGGCGGGGTATTTTATCCCATATATTTATATATCTATCTATCATCTATCTATATCTATATATATGCTTAGGATTTTTAAATTGGACTTTCTGGGGATGTGTGTATATATCTTTATATAGGGAGACCATCCTTTCCAAGGCATTAATCAAAACTCAGGAAAGGTCCAGAGTATCTCTTCTCACATCTAAACCCCCAGAATTGGCTGATCTTGATCAATCGCCCAGGCTTATTATTGCCTTTAGTCGTCAACATAGGCAAATAAAGTCCATCGTAAACAGGCAGTGGCCCATTTTAAAAACAGATGGTGTGCTATGTTCGAGAGTCTCAGACAGACCTACTGTCACCTTCAAAAAAGCCTACAGCATGCACAGCAGGTTAGTTAAATCAAGTCCAGAGCTGGTCAGTGGCAGTGACTGGCTTACTAGAAAGGGCTTTTATAAATGCAGTTCCTGCCGTGCATGCAAATTTGGGCAGAACAACACCCACTATGATAGTCCCTTTTCAGACACTAGGGTTGCAATTAAGGGCAATTTTAACTGCCGCGCGGAGTTTGCTGTATATGTCTTAACGTGCACCTGCGGCTTAAACTATGTTGGTAGCACAAGGTCGCAGGTGCACGTGAGGATATTGCAGCATCTCCGTGCCATAGTGAATCATGACCTAGCCTACCCCGTGGCACGCCATTTTGACTCAGTGCACGCCAGGGACCTGGCGTGCTTGAGCTATTATGTCATTGATGCAGTGCCCTCTTTAAGATGGGGTGGAGACAGGGACAAACTACTTAGAAGCCTGGAGACCCAGTACATTATAGCGTTAGACAGTAAACAACCATATGGTCTTAACGCAACAGAGGACTTACATAATTTTCTATAAATGTCTCCCTTAGTGTGGTCGTTGGGCATGAGGCCTCTGTGTATTAGTTTGTATAAGTCTTGGCCACTTTATTATTGTATTTTGGATTCATGATGTAATTTATATCCAAGATCAATAGCCCATTGAGCAATAATTTCGATTCACACGACCGATGTATATTAATTTGAATACATCTGGCTATATTGTTGATAGCACGTGTGTTTAGGAAATTTTTAACATCTCTTAGGATTGTATGTAACGTGCAACAATATAAATTCTTTATCAGCTTTATTTTTTTCACGAAACATGTTTTCGTTTTTCTCACTCACAAATATGCACATGTACAGAAGAGCACAAATTCATTTGGTGATTATTAAGTATTACATTTTTTGAATATAAATTGTACATAGATCTTGATATTTATGAAATATATAAATTCATGAAGTTTGAATTTTTTAAATAAATGTTTTAGACAGCAGCTCATGGGTACTTAGATGTGAGTTGTTACACAAATGTTTGTCACATGACTCAGTGGTTCAAGGCTCATATGTCTATCATCAAACTAATTGTTAGTCTATATCAATCCGCATTAATTACTTTATATCCTTTCAGGGTATTTGCATTCAAGCAGTAATGATAAAGCACTAGTCACTTTGACAAGCCCCCTTTTATTAGGGTAGCTGCATTCATGCAGTCATGATATTTGTTAAGGACGTCCAATGAGATTTGTGCAATAAAAATCTTTTTATGGGATAAAATGAATATATTTTATAAATGTTACATTATACATTGTTTAAAATTATTAAGACGAAATACATTTTATAAAAACGAAATTGATTTGTTTTTTACATTGTATTATTTTCCATGCTGTGTTGTGATTAAGTAGTTACAATATGAAAAGTCGTCTGTTTTCCAATTTAAAATTATGCACCTGTTTCTATGTCTACACGCACTGTCATGTGACGCACGTTAGGAGGTGTGGCCCTTAGGAGGGGTCAGGGAAACAAAGCATTTAAAAATAACAGGCTGATCACTTAACCGGTGTGTGAACAAGAGTACGTGGTACTCAAAACGCGTCGTCTGAAAGGTCTTTAAATAAATTTAACATCTTGCCTGAAGTTGTGGGGTCTGTTTCCTTCTTTCGCCACGCTGTCGGCGTGGAGGTTTGAGGATTTGCTGTGCATATCTTTATATATCTACACATCAATACGCTTACACGTTTATGGTCCGATTTAAATCCAACATTGGCTCGAGAATTGCTACAATCAAACGCTGCTTTGAAGTGAATGATATAAGAACAATTAAATATGGTTGGCAGGCTGTAGTGCCTATTTTATTGCCTGAGTAACCTCTTACCACGCTCCGCAGCTGCGGGTCATGGGCCCCACTTTAGTGGCATCTCTAGGGCCCGAACTTGCCAGAAACTGGGCTGTTGTCTTGTTCATAAGGAGACCGAGGGGCCAGTATGTGACGTCCTGATGTTGCTAGAAATGGGCTCTGTTTTCTTCACAAAGAGACAGAGGAGCTGAGTTGTGGCCTATGTTGAGGGGTCCTGATGCTGCTGGAGACTGGGCTTCATTCCCTCCTTCACGAAAGGATGGAGAGCCTATTTGTGAGGGCCCATGTGAGAGGGCCCAACACTGCTGAAGGCTTGGCTCCATTCTCTCCTTTACACATGATAATGGGACTGGTGTGGGAGGGGTTGTGTGAGTCTGTAATACTGCTGAAGTCCGGTCTACCTTCTCTCCTTCAGGAGAGGGTTAGGGCCTTTGTGTGATGGCCCATGGAAGAGGCCCCAGCACTGCTGGAGGCTTGGTGCCATTCCCTCCTTCACCGAGGGATGAGGTCCCATGTGTAAGGGAATCTGTGTTAGGTCCTGATGCTGCTGGAAGCTGGGCTGCATCCTCTCCTTCATAAACAGATGGAGTGGTCACTGTGTGACGGGCTAAGTGTGAGGTCCTGAAAATGCTGGAAGCTGAGGTCTGTTCTCGTCTACACAAAAAGAGGGGCCAGTGTGTGAGGGGCTGTGTATGAGGTCCTGATCGGGTCGGACTGGCTTATAGCTTGATCTGACATATTTTGGGCAGTTTTTTAGGGATCACTTGCACAGCGCTGTGCGTGAGAAATCTATTGTTTTTCATATAAACTTAAAAGGCCTCTTCTCTTTCCTGGTTTCTCATTGGTTCCTGTGCATGCCACTTACCTTTCCTCCATTTCTATTGGCTGTGGCATATTCTCCTGCATTTACCAATGCTTGTTCCTGGTCTACTTCTCTTATCAGTTCCCCCCTCTGAAATACTGTTAACATCCACTTTGGTAAGACTATATTTTCATGAAGTTTTGGCTTTTACTCTTGCAGCATATTTATATAACAATTTCTCACCCGGAGACATTAGGGGCCATATGTATCAAGCCAAATTGACATCGCAAATGCAATTTGGACTAATGGTATGCATCAAGGGAATCTGCTTGAAAAATAAGGAATCACAAAATTTGCGATTCCTTATCTTGCGATTGCATTTAAGAAATCGCAAATTTTGCGATTCCTTAAATGCAATGCAAGAAGCCAAAAAAAAATAGCAAATTGGCCTTAAGGAATCTCAAATTACCACCAACTTCTAGTTGGTGGTAAGTTGCGAATTCCTTTCAAAATGCATATTTTTTCATTTTTCAAAGTGTCATGTGACGTACATACATGCCCTTAGGGCATGTATGTGCGCCACATGTGCAACCATGCAGATTTCAGGGGTGCAACAGGGTGTCCTTTGGACACCCCTGCACCCTTGAAAATATTCTCAATTTGCGATTAGCAAATTGCGAATCGCAAATTTCCCCTTCATTCCTATGGGCCTCCTGGCCCATAGAAATGAATGGGAAATTATTCCTTAATTGCGATTAGCAATTTGCTAATCGCAATTAAGGAATTTTAAGGAATCGCTAAAAAGAAGCGATTTTCTACATACATATCATTTTGCGATTTCTAAATAGCGATTCCTTAATAATCGCTATTTAGAAATCGCAAAACGGGATGTTGATACATATGGCCCTAAGTGATATGCATAGAATCGCAGTATGTTGCACAGCGCCCCCGACTCCAACCAGGATCCTCCGCTCCAGAGTCAGCAGCCCCAGGGCGCTAGGCCAGTCCTCTCCACTCCTGCGTTGTCTGTCAGGGACCACTTTCCTTCTCCCGGACAATCATTACATAGGCGAAACTGATGCATTAACAATGCTTGTTTTTAGCAGTTTGTGTGCCTGTTTAATGACCAAGTGGGTCGGCTTTTTTGATTTCCCTGATAGTACCAAACACGTTGCCTGCAGCAAACCCAAAACAAACGTGGAGCGTTTTCTTTTTTTTTGATCTTCCTGTGTTACTAATGGGGGCCACTATTATTGACCCAGTCCGACCTTGGTCCTGATGCTGCTGGGAGCTGGGCTACGTTCTCTTCTTCACAAAGAGCTGCTGTGCCCGTGCACCAGGCTCTCGAGGCGGAGGTGCGCTGCAGGTCTCTTCCTGCCATAAGAGCACTGGGTTTGTGGTTAATATGCCGGAAATCATCACGAGCCGCTACAGGAAACATCTGCACAAGCTGGGCGAGTATTCTGCACTGTGACCTACCTACGGCGCAGGAAGCAGCAAGCCCTTCTTCCCACAGTTCCAAGCGGCTTACCTGGAGTCAGGGCATAACGCAGGCCCCTGCGGGGGCCGGGATGGAAGCACTTCAGGGACCCCGGTTGAGGCCAAGACCAATGACCAATGACTACATGCGACACATGGGGGCTCGCGGAGCCCTCATCACAGTTCACATTCTGTGGGTTGGTGAGGCCCGCTTCTGGGGTAGTTTGGGGGCGGGGAGGTGCCAGGGGAGCGGCATTTCGTTTTGCGTGATGTCATTGGCTGGAGCACAGACTGCCGCAGACACTGCGATAGGGCTCCTGGTCACACTAAAGCAACCCTCTATTAGTATTTTGTACGTGAGGTTACGAGTAATACCTGGCCAGGCTTAGCCCCTGTCTTGGTATGTTACAGGAAGCCTTCTGAGCAGTGTGTTTTTAATGTGAACTTTCTAATGGCAGAATGGTTACCGAGGAAACCCGTACTGACGTTAAAAATGGTGTTTGGGGTCACTTTAATGCGGTGGCCATGTTTTCAGCACGTGTACAGCTCCTACTACCTTTAAACGGGCACCTTTGCGCTTTCTCAATTTGGGCGCCATTTTTCTACTGTTCTAAAATGAGTATCCGTTGCTTATTTAGTATTTTTTTTTGTTCGCAGAGATTTTTTGAATGTCTAGTTTAGTCACGGTTCGTGTTGGTCAGTGTGAAAGTAACCCGACCTCGATCCTGCCAATAAAACTACACACACACTTTCTCTCTCTCTCTCACACACACACACACCCTCTCACCCCCCTCTCACGTATACTCTCTCTCTTACACTCACTCACTATCTCTTACACACACACTCGCTCTCTCTTTCTCAGGGCAAGATTTGATATTGTTCTACCTCTGCCAAAAATGGCTGCGTTGCTGTTTGTTTCGTGAGTGTCTACATTATTTTGCGGCGTGGAGATTTTTTCGCCGTAGTACCGCTGTGCGATCCGTTTGTTGCTGGTTGTCATCCGTGAACAGTCCGAATCCTTCTTGTGGCGTATGTACATTCTGACCGCGTTGACTTCGTTGTTTTTAAAATCATGTTGTGTCTCTTTCAAATGTATTCATTTTCTCTCATGTCTTTGGCTTTGGTGTTTGACTCTAATTTCTTTATGGTTTCAGCCAGTGATTTGACTTAGGCCTCGAAGGCAAGAGTATTGTCCATCCATACTCCTAAATTCTTAATGATGGCGTTGGGCTTGCGGGGGGCAGTCCAAGAGTGACCAGCCACCAGTGGTCTCTCCAGGTGTGGTTGTGTTTGCCTAACAGATGGATTTCAGTTTTGTTAGCTTTTCATTTTAAATAGTTGTTATTCATCCACTAAGCAACAGCAACCATTCTTTACAGAAAATTGGCCATATTTTGAATCGCGTTCTCCAAAAGTGAAAGAAGGAGCAGAGTATCGTCTGCGTACAATACCAATGAGAGCCCGAAAGAGTGTACAACCTGCATTAGAGGTTGGATGTAAATATTAAATAAGGTAGGGCTTAATGATGAACCCTGAGGGGCTCCATATTGTAGGTTTGTTGGTGGGATACAAATCAAATGGGGGAGATGCTCAAAAAAGAGCATGCAAATGGGGGAGATACTCAAACAAGCATTTACAATGCAACGGTCTTGCCTTTGCAAAAGTTAGAGCTATTGGCATTGTAAATGACAAAATTGTCATTTATGTGTTAGTTTTGAAAACAGATAAATAAATTGTCATTTACAATGCCAATAGCTTAATCTCTCGCAAATGCCACACACAGACCTACACCTACACACATAGAGCCCCCCCAACACACAGAGCCCCCACACACACAGAGCCCACAACACACAGAGCCCACAACACACAGAGCCACACACACACACACACACACACACACACACACACACACACACACACACACACACACACACACACACACACACACACACACACACACACCTGTTGCATTGAAAAGGCTTGTTAAAATAATTGGTTTGAGCCAGTCCTTCCATCTGTAGAGCATGGCAGGTGCATATTATGTAAATGTAAATTGATACTTGTATAGCTCACTACTCACCCGCAAGGGGGTCTCAAGGCGCTTGTACGAATACCGCTGTGGATCCCATCCTGGCTTTCCCTGTGAGGCGTCCACTCCTGGGCACCCCCAAGGTGGAGGCCAGGCATCCTTAGCGTTGTGGGGGCCGTTGTGGAGATTAAGCACGCTATTGCCCAGAGCTGCAGAGTGGGACTCCATGATTGGAATAGGCACGAGGCGAGAATTATCAGGTCCGTGGAATTTTGAGCCGAAGACCCGCCGAGGCGGGGAATTGAACCCTGGTCCCGGGCCAGACCTCTTCATCAGGGTCTGCCGCTCTAACCATTGAGCCACACTTCTCCACAATGTGTGTGAACTGCTTTCTTCTGACACGTTCTGCTGGTGGAGATCTTTAAGGCAACCCTATTCCATTCTGTGCATGCTTTGGCCTTAAGAAAGCACAAATGACCCAACGATGGCTGGTTTTATAGGACAGTCTTGCAGAATCAATAAATTTTGATAGCAGGCTGTTTAATGTTAACCTCACTTTCTCTTGTAGTTGCTGCTTTGACATTTTATTCAAGAAACAATGGGTTTGGGACTTAGTGAGAATAAGTCACAATCACTTTTATAACGTTCAATGCACAATACATCTGCACCCTGCTAAACAGAGAGCTGGTCTGTGTCTCCCTACTCAGTGGAAAGGAAATAGAAGCAGCACAATGAACAAATCCACGGCGCCATCAGGTGTGAGCACATATTTTACACTATAGTTGACGTTTCTATACAACATATAGGGAGAAGGAGCAGCAGGCCCCAGCAAACACATCGGACCTACATATACCACCGCACACAGGCCGAAATTCTGCTAAACAATCAGGGCGGCAGAGGCAAGAAAAACGGCACAATCAGGGGGGCAGAGGCAAGAAAAATGGCACAATTAGGGGAGCAGAGGCAAGAAAAATGGCACAATCAGGGGGGCAGAGGCAAAAAACAGTGCAATCAGGGGGCAGAAGGCAAGAAAACCACGAGTGCAATCAGGGGGCAGAAGGCAAGAAAACCGAGTGCAATCAGGGGGCAGAAGGCAAGAAAACGAGCACAATCGGAGGGGCAGAGGCAAGAAAAATGGCAAAATCAGGGGAGCAGAGGCAAGAAAAATGGCACAATTAGGGGAGCAGAGGCAAGAAAAACGAGTGCAATCAGGGGGCAGAAGGCAAGACAAGATGTAACACAACTCCAACCTATATTGTTGGCTAAGCGTTTGCCACCTGTGGTACATTGAAATGCTGACATGCATATCACCTATGCATAGAATGACATCAATGCCACATATTAGACACAGCTGTCTCGAAACCGAACATCCTGATGCTGAGCATGGGCAGCTGCGCCTGGTCTGCAACCTGTTTCCTTTGCTTACAGCTTCATTTGATAGGAAAGTAACCACAACGTAACCCGATTAGAGCTTCAAAGTTCAAGCGTCTATTTTAAGGATGGCTAGTACTAGTAAGGTATCTTACCTCCATTTCCCAATGTATCAATTGTTTGGACTAGGACATGCGTTTAGGCTTTTTTAATGTAGAGGCAAACCAATGTCATCAATGTATTATTAGGGCAGGCAACACAACACCTTGTAGTAATCCGGATGAGTGTTAATTACATCACCTAAAACTACTTTCTGCACCCATTACGAAGGCTACTAGGGAAAATTCTGGAACCATGCCACAGTTACAGACATTATATCTGACATTTAATGAGGCCTGGTGTTGATCGGTAGTGGCAGACACTAGATGGAATCAGTAAAAGGACTTGGTCACTTTTACCCTCTGGCATTCAAGCAAACTCCTCTTCGTTCAGATCAAATAATAATTGCAGTGCAGATGAAGTTATTGAGTCATGCAAGCCTTCCCATTCACTTACACCAGTGTGACCCAAAAATGTTAATACCTTTTTCCACAGTATTTGCCATTTGAGCGCTAAATATTCCTTTGCTATACGTTTGCATATTATTTAGTTATTTGATTTATCACCTTGAGCCCAACCCCAGCGCGCAGTGGAGCACCTCCATCCTGAGCTGGTGAATGTAAAACAGCCTGCATGCAATGGGACCCTTTAAACCAGATAAGAGTAAACTAAACCGGACGTGATGGAGAAGAAGGTGGAAAAGTATCTGGGTCAGTAATTGTGCACAGTGCGGTTTTCTTTGTACATCGTACATATTAACTATTTGAGGTGCAAGTGAGAGAAAAATAAGATTGCTTGCTCACTAGCCTAACTCTGCACTAGTAGCAGCAGTATAACAAACCCCGCAGTCCTCACGAAGGGCAGGGGTCATGGGCTTTAGCGGGTTTCAATATGAAAACTTGGCAGCTGCTGGCTGCTATGTGAAGTGTCGCGCTCCGTTATAAAAAGATTCTTTCAGGAAGTGGCATGGAGTCTCGTTTGCCCAGAATCGCATGCTTTTTACAGGTACAAAGCACTCAGCTGCCGCCTCTGAGCTGGGCGTGCTGCACACAGGTAACTAACAACTTTTCTTCAGGAAGTGTGTGGGAGTGCCCTTGGAAGTTGATGGGAGTGGGGTTTACGGATATTGGACACTGTGGGACATCTGGAGCATGGTGGGGTACGCACGAGTGATAACGAAACTAACACCATTGCAGTTGGTTTAGTTATTAAAATACCAGATGATGCAGAGGTTCTCCACAGGGATTTTTGCACCAATTCGCTGCGTGCCATTTGAGTCGCTCTGTGCTGATTCCACAGACTCTAGGACCTTCCCTGATCAACCCCCCTGCTTCAGCCGATCCATAGTCTGCCTCTGGCCTAGTGCTGCGCGTGTCCAAGCAGCGGATAAAAGGTGAGTTTGAGAGTAAGCTGAAAACCGGGTTCGGCTCCTGCCTCGTGCTGCGCTTTTTATGTCGAACTGCTCGCAAGTACCATTTACAGACCCGAGAAGAACTCTAAAATAACAAGTACCTACCACAGCAAACCTCCACTCCCACGCGCACGCTCGGCAGCAGCTAGGCGAAGAAAAGGATGAGAGGAAGATAGGGCAAAGGGAAGGGAGCAGCGCGGAAATAACCCGCCCACCCCAGCTCCATGAAAAAAATGGCGGCCGCAAACATCATGAACAAAAAAAAAAAAAAGGGAAACACCCATCTCTTCATGACGAAACAAAGACGGCAAAGGGGGCGGAGCTTAAAAAAAACACAGGAACGCCCACGAATCTGCTCCGAGAATGATTGCCACATCTCTCTTCCAATGGCTAGCCTCCATTTATGGAGCTAGCCAATGGAAAAGAGAGGCGGGTTAAAGCCCCATACTGGAGATCAAAATTTCTCGCCTGCGCGACACTGCTTGCGCAGTGAACGCCAGGCTTCGACCTAAAAAGAGGAAAACCAGTTCGGAGCGGACCCTCATATCCCAATATCATATAATCACTGCAGTAGCACTTTGTCATCTTATCAAGCTTAGCGCTTAGATCCAGCAGGATTGGGGCCAATGAACTGCCCTCATCCAAAGCAATGCAGAGTTTCTCTGACACTGTTTAGAGTGAAGATTCAGTGCTATGGGCAGGCCTAAAACCATTTTGGGATGTGCTCCAAATATTATTTTCTTCCAGTACCTTTGTCAATACAGTGTAGACATGTTTCTCAGTTACCTTGGCTGAAAAAGGTACAAGGGAGATGAGGCAATAGTTTTCTGGCTCTGCCGGGTCCACAGAAGGTTTTTTTAAGCAGAAGGATAACTGTGGCGTGCTTTTCACAGACAAGGTACCGTAACAGAGGTTAGGGAAAGAGTAATAATTTTTGGAATGGATGGGTGTAAAAGATCATGGAGTTGTAGGATAAAGTCTCGTCTAATAGGGTCATCAGGAGAGCTATACTTGGTTATATAGGACTTGGAGAGAGGCAGAACTGGGTAGGGGCAAAGCACTCCATTTGGCCCTGGGGCTTGGGGCCTCTGGCCAAGAAGTGCTGCCCATCAATTCGGGAGTCATGCTTTAGGAACAGTGTGAGTAGAAGGTGGTCAGCATTGTGTGTCATGCCTACAACTAATTGGGAAAGTTGCATGGCTGAAAGGGCGTCCAGAAAATTTCGAACTTCACTGTCAAGAGCAGAATCACCAATGATATTGAAATTTGCGTGTTTTAGAACTAGCTGGGCCATGTAATTTGTGAATGCTTGTCTGAAAGCTTTAGAGGGGCCGGGGTACGATAAATTAGCAACCGTGTGATGGTGAAATTGTTGTTAAGGGAGATTTTAAAAAGGGCGCTTTCAGAGTCTTATATGGTGCACTGGGCTAAACTGCAGGCTATTGTTGCTTTATATACATCCTATGCCATTAGTTCTATTGCAGTTTTTGAAATTGTAACCAAAGGGGGCGGGGGTGCTAATGCTGGCCCTGTTACTTTGGACTGTCCAAATCAGGTTTCAGTGAGAAACATTATATCGGGTAGATGGTCTTGGATAAAATTAAAGATATTGGCGTGGTGGTGGGCTAAAGAGCGGCAGTTAATACTAAATAATTTGAAGGGGGTGGGGCATGATTTTGTATGCGTAGTTTGTGCCTGAAAGTTTCCTCCTCCAGATCCCACAGGTGCAGACAGCTATTATGTGGGAGACTGCCTTAAAGAAGCTTAAGTGGAGAGAAGACTAACTTGTTGATATTGGGAGGGGCAGATTCCTAGCCCTTCGTACCATCCGGGGGCAGACGGACTTCAATCAATCAATCAAAGACATTTATAGAGCGCGCTACATACCCGTGGGGTCTCAAGGCGCTGGGGGGGGGGGGGTGCCGCTACTGCTCGAACAGCCAGGTCTTCAGCTTCTTCCTGAAGGAGAGGTGGTCTTGGGTCAGGCGCAGGTCGGTCGGGAGGGAGTTCCAGGTCTTGGCGGCCAGGTAGGAGAAGGACCTTCCTCCTGTAGTCGCTCTTCGGATGCGGGGGACGTCGGCGAGGGCGTGGTTGGCTGATCGGAGGAGGCGTTTGGGAGCGTAGAAGTTGACTCGGCTGTTGAGGTAGCTCGGGCCTTGGTCGTGTAGGGCTTTGTGTGCGTGGGTGAGGAGGCGGAAGGTGATTCTTTTGTTGACGGGGAGCCAGTGGAGGTCTCTCAGATGTCCGGAGATGTGGCTGGTTCGTGGGATGTCGAGGATGAGTCTGGCTGAGGCGTTCTGGATCCGCTGGAGTCTCTTTTGGAGCTTGGCGGTGGTACCGGTGTAGAGGGCGTTGCCGTAGTCCAGTCGGCTGGTGACGAGGGCCTGGGTGACGGTCTTCCTGGTCTCGGTGGGGATCCACCAGAAGATCTTCCGTAGCATGCGGAGGATGTTGAAGCATGCCGATGAGACGTTGTTGACTTGCCTGGTCATGGAGAGGGAGGAGTCCAGGATGAAGCCCAGGTTGCGTGCATGGTCTGTCGGTTTGGGTGCGGTGCCCAGGGCGGGAGGCCACCAGGAGTCGTCCCAGGCGGAGGGTGAGGAGCCCAGGATGAGGACCTCCGTCTTGTCCGAGTTCAGTTTCAGGCGGCTGGTCATCATCCACTCGGCTACCTCTTTCATCCCTTCGTGCAGGTTGGCTCTGGCGGCGGCGGGGTCGTTGGTCAGGGAAAGGATCAGCTGGGTGTCGTCGGCGTAGGAGATTATGTTGAGGTTGTGCTGGCGTGCGATGGCCGCGAGGGGGCTCATGTAGACGTTGAAGAGGGTGGGGCTCAGCGAGGATCCTTGAGGGACGCCGCAGATGACTTCGGTGGCCTCTGACTTGTACGGTGATAGACGGACTCTCTGTGTTCTTCCGTCGAGGAAGGAGATGATCCATTCCAGTGCCTTGTCCGGGATTCCGATATTGCTGAGGCGCTGTACTAGGGTGCGGTGGCAGACAGTGTCGAAAGCCGCGGAGAGGTCTAGGAGGATGAGGGCCGCTGTTTCTCCGTTGTCCATCAGGGCTCGGATGTCATCGGTGGCGGCGATGAGGGCGGTCTCGGTGCTGTGATTGGCTCGGAAGCCGGACTGTGAGGGGTCGAGGGATCCATTCGTCTCGAGGAAGGCGGCCATCTGCTTGCCTTTGGCGTGCCAGCAGCGCGTGTCCGCATTGCATCTGTGCATTGGAGCACGTGGCTCCAATGAGTGTCACCTGAAGAGAATGTGGAGAAAGAGTTTGCAATCAGATTAAATGTCTGGGGTGTGGCTAAATTAAGGAGGGTTGGCTGCAGAAGAGTAGACTGGAAGAAAATGCTTGCCGGCATGCAAGGGATAAGTTGGTATTGGATGGATGTTTGGTGAGGTGGCCAGAAATATTGGTGGTACTTTTGGGCACAAGATTGAAGGTAAAGGTTGTAGGCAGTGAAGGCAATGAAAAGATATGTGCGTGAAGATTTTTGATGGATGGCTCTAAATTAAGATGCAGATTTTTTGTGATGTATTGTGCTGAACTCTGGTTCTCTGACATCCCACCAGTGGCGGCTGTTGTGTGGGCGGAGTGGCGGGCGGCTGGGGGGTGAACCAGGGGGTGGGAGGGCTGGACGACGGACAAAAACAGAAAAGAAAGGGAAAAAAAGGTACCTGACGCAGGCCCGCCGCTCTTCTGCTCTGAGTCCTCGCTGCAGCACAGGTTACCAGGTTCCCCTGCAGCTAATCTGGACAGTGCTCTCATGTTTGAAAGCAGATTAAGGATTGGCCTGAGTGCTATGAATTTGCGCTCCCAGAGATACTGGGAGCCTGTTTTTTTATGTCTCCAACCCAGCAATGCAGCTGGGTCGGAGACCGCTCAGTGTGCATGTCGGTTTGGCCAGCCTGAGACAGCCGGTCAAACCGACCTGCGCACTGATAGCAGTGCCCCCCACTACCTTTCCTTACTGCTCCTGTGATGGCCCCACCTCCAAGACTGGAACTTGAAAAATAAAACGATGATAAACCTTTTTGTATTATCCTTGAATTTTTTAGGTTTTGAGGTTGGCTGAGGGGGCAACTCTCCACCACCATAACTGAGGAGCTGCCACTGTATTCCAGGCAACAGTACAGTGGCTCATGAGCCTAGAGTGGGTGAAGAAGCCATTGCCTGTGGTTTCACTTGTAGCTAGAATGCCTCCAATTACTTTTGGTGTGTTTGATGTAACGCCCCAAGGGGTAAGGGGATGCCCAGTTGTGGGTCCTCTGCTCATATTGCTATTGGAGTTTGTGTTCCAGTTTAGGGTGGACCTAGCCTGGCCGTTCGAGCTGGACTCTTATTGGAGGAGGGTCAAGACTGACTTGCATATGGTTGGGTACAACCTGAGGTGGCATGGTGGGCAAAAGAATGATGGGTTGAAAGGCAACCATGAGCGATTGTCAGTGATTAGACTTGTTGCCAGCATTCTTCCCATCACCTTTTGTTTGGTTGGTGGAGAAGTGTCCATGGCCTTGGATGTGGCTGGGTCTTTCAGTGCAATTGGCAGAACGTCAAGGTTTGCTGGATTATTTTTCTGAATGCCGTGATGCCCAGTTTGTTTATTGAGTTTCCTCTTGTTTGATGATCGGTTTAATAAGGGACGTATTTAACCATAAGGGTTACCTCAAGGAGGTGGTGAATGATAAAGGTCCATTGTAATGGAGGAATTCTGCCACTGCAAGACTGTATACCACAATAATATTATTTTTTGTAAGCCCCTAGAGGTAAGGACAGCCCTACATTCTCACAACAGTGTTAGTATAAAGATGAAAATCCGGAGACAGACAAAAAGTTCTGGTAAGTACTTTATCTGCAACAGTAATAGGCGTAGCAGGGGAACAGATGTTAAAGTGTGCCATGCCCAATTGCTAAACTCATCCAAGACCGTGCTCGCATACCACTCAAGGAGTTTGCTATTCCTCAAACTCAACACATTCCACCACATTAACCCACACGATCCAGACACCACACCTCTCGTCCTTACCAAAAAACACGGACAAATCTTAAGATTTCATAAGCAGTAATAACAACGGAATTCCACAATGTCTTCACACCAGCCTACAGGAAGACTGGAGATTAAAGCAACACATATTCCTTCAACTTCATGGGTCCAACCTCTAACACGGAGCCCAACCCCAAAGTCTCCAAAGAAACTCTTCAACAGCAGCAACTCTCTCTGTTGGTGTACCAGTGTCCTTGACTTGACAGGAATTAATTGGTTTACCATCTGAATGCTTCTGAGAATCTGGAACCTCCATACTTTTTTTTTCTTTTTTTTCGCTCTGGCGATGGCATATTTACCTAAGTGTTTGACTTCGGCGTCGGCCTCCTCGTGATATTCGCGTAAGATTTGTGCTAGCTCTCGGGTAAGGGCCTCACTACTGTCATGTAAGTGCTGTCGTTCCATATCCGCTATTTTGGCCTCTAAAGTGCGAAGCCTACCCCTAATCGATTTGAGAACTCCTGAATGTTTCGAGATGGTGATCCCGCGGACGTACACCTTGAACGCCTCCGATACTGTTTGGAACGAATCGACCGAGCCCACGTTTGCGTCAAAGAATGTTTCAATAGCCTCCGCCAGCTCCTCCTTAAAGAAGGCATCCAGCAGACAATAGGGAGGAAAGCTCCAGGCGAATGGTGGAATACGCTTTGTTGGGGCCGTTACAGTCCGCAATATAGGGGAGTGGTCTGAATAAGTGCGTGGTAATATAGTGCATGTACGTATCATCCGGGTAAGGTGCGCCGTGGCCAGCCAATAGTCTATCCTTGTATATATATTGTATGGAGCTGAATAGTGTGTGTAATCACTTTGGGTAGAGTGCCTGTGTCTCCAAACGTCCCGCAGATCCAGCTGGACCATCTGCGACTCCAGCGCTTTAGCAGAGGCCGAGGGGTGGCGATCGGGGCCATCTGATCTGTACAGTCGTGGCTGTCTAGTCATATTGAAGTGACCCCTCCCACCCCTCTCCTCACCCCCAGAGCACATCCCCTCTCGAGCATGTCGCGACCTTGGCCACAAAGGCTGTGAAGAAGTCGAGATTGTCATAATTGGGTCCGTAAGTGTTCACTACACAGATGTCCATGCCCTTCCCACAACACCTAGAGATCGTGTAGCGCCCATCCCTGTCAGTCTCCAGAGGTGTCATCTTTAAGAGTGCCTTTGGATTGACCCACGTCAGCACCCCCCTGGCGTGCGTCGTGAACCTGGCAGCATGAATGTTCCCCGCCAAGCCCCTGTATCTAAGTATGGGGCTGTCGGGATGGAGGTGCGTCTCCTGTAATGAGGCAATATCAACACCATGCCGCGCAAAATATTGTAACACCTTGCGAACCTTTCTATGGTCATTAAGACCCCGGACGTTCCAAGTTATCAACGTCAAATTGGCCAAGTTGTCCTCTGGGGCGTCCATCCTATCTACGGCGGTCTGTGTGTCTGTTTCAGAGTGTTTGTTTGCGAGCAGATCTCCACTCTGTGTCGTGACTTAGCCATGTGATGTAGCCTGCAAGGGGCATCTAATGGCAACAAATATTTGCAACATCGTGAATAAAAAACTCCAACATTCCCACCAATTCCACCCACACCTGCCCGTCCCCAACTAGGCCGCGAGCAACCCCACTCCCCATCTCAACTACTCCTGCCACCCCACCTACCCCCCCTTCCAAAAGAGACCTCAAACCCTCTAGGACACAAACAAAACCTTCACAAAAGACAGTGGGATACACGCAGGGGCAAAGGTAGCAAAGAGTATGCAAACTCTCTGTAAAAACAAAAATGGAATGCTGCACGCCCCTACCCCGTCTCTATACTAAAAGAAAAAACATTTTGCGTGTCAACGAAAAGGCACAATAGGAGTAATCACTTGGTGGGACCCCGCTACGTTACACTCAATAGAAAGTCGGTGCGTCTCCCGTTACATAAGAAGAATAGAGTAGGAGGACTATACCGTCATTGCTTCCGACACTTCTGCTGGCACGTAAATATTCCTAGGGAGCTTGCCGAACGCCCAGCTACACAACCCCCCTGAGCGAACCACTATCCGGGGAGCTCTATTTCCCCAGCGAGACCGGGGAGCGTCTCCCCCCCCCCCCCCTCGCCTCCCCGACCCTCATCTGCAACCCCTCCCCCCCCACCAGCACCCCAGCAAGCATAAGGCAGAAGATGTTCCTTATCTGTAAATGTCCCAGTTAGTCCTGGTCATCCAAGGAACCTCCCGTGGCGTCACTCGATCTATCCTGGGAGGAACGCCTCTCCTTCCGCCAGTCCTTTAGGGCCCTCTGCAGCGCCTTAGGGTCCGTAAAAATTATGGATTTCCCCTGCCTGTTGATTCTTAGCTTTGCCGTATAAAGCATTGTGTAGTTCGCGCCCATCTCCCGTAGCTGTCTTTTCATCGGTTGGAACTGACGCCGTGCCTCCTGTACCTTGGCGGTGAAGTCCGGGAACAGTGAGAGGGTCGAGCCCTCATAATGTAGCGGCTGTTTCTCCCTGGCAAGTCACAATGCCACATCGCGGTCCCTGTAGTTGAGCAGTTTGGCAATGATAGTCCTAGGGGGAGCTCCCGGCTTTGGCCTCGGACCGAGAGGTCGGTGAGCACGTTCGACCACAAACATGGCAGAGAAGACTGAGTCGCCCAAAAGGGACTTCAGGAGGTTTTCAATGAAGATTTCCATATTCCCGGTCTGCGTGGTCTCTGGCAGACCCCTAATGCGAAGGTTGCATCTCCGGGAGCGGGGCTCCAAGTCCTCTGTCTTGGAGCAATTGCATCGCCCTTGCCAGCTGTTTACCATCAGTGTCCAAAGTGGTGTGGGCCTCCTCTACCTCAGTGAGCCTGCGTTCGGACATATCCAAGCGCTCCGCATACTTATCTAGCCTCTCCGCCATACGATCCATATGGTATGTGAGCGCATCCATCTTGGTGCCCAGGGAAGCTATATCGTCTTGGAGGCCCTTTTCCATTACCAATAGCAATCTGCGGATGTCCTGCGGGGGGTCTCCCAATGGTTCGCGGACGCCTTGGTCCTTCCCCGACGCAGTGTCGCCCGTTTTAGTGCATTTAGGATCAAAGGACCGTTTTGTCTGAGTCCTGTTGGTGCGCCCCATTCTCACCAGACCCAGTACTCGCTGGTCTTCTGGCGCTGGCACACTCCTCTGCACAGTGTCTAAGTTGGCCCAGCAGCACCAGGGCTGCCAGATGTGCCCCCCGGCTCAGGCGCGGTCCCCTCTCCAGTTCCACAAGGCCACAATCCAAACCAGGCCTCTCGCGGCGCCCCCTAGTCTCAGGCCACCAGACAACAGCAATAAGGCAACGCAAACCTCCCTATTGGGCCTCTCCTGTCTCCAGGCCAATTAAAGATGGCGCATTAAGATCCAAAGGTCGAGCAGAGGGTATAGGGGGATGGTAGGCTGTGCTCCCAAGGGCTCCAGATCGCATTGGGTAGTACCCTGCAGCGGCACTGCGTCACTCTCGGGGCCTCAAGGTCCAGCCACCCGTCCTAACCGCTAAGGCTCCCCGCCACAGACCCCCAGCTTCACGCAAGGCTCCCAGCCGGAGACTGACCTCGTAGCTCCCCCAGCTGCGTGTACCCCAAGCCGAGGTCTCACTCCCGCGCTGCAATCTCCTAAGTGCCACAGCCTCCGTGGGGGCCCGAGGGCCCGACAGACCCCAGGGGGGATGTTCCAGCCGCCGCTCAGTTACCTGCTTCACTCCCAGGGCCGCTGGGTCCGTGGCCCTGTATTCCGCTCTGGGCCGCGCTTCAGGCCTGCTTCTTCCGCCCGCACCGGGCGCTCAGACAATGTCCGGTAGGGGCAGCCGTCCGCCGCCTCGCAGACCACGGCGGTGACCGTCGCCTCAATATCACCCAGAGAGCGCTAGTCCTCCACTCTAGCGCCGACACAGCTCCCAGCCGCGCGGCGCCCCCGCACGCTCTGGCACCCCGCAGTCTGGATGCCGGGGGGACAGTCTCTGCTATTGGGGCGGGGCAGGGGAGTCGCCACCAGCAGTCGCAGGGCTTCAACCTCACCGAGCGCTCCAGGCTACAGGGACACCCTCAGCTACGGCCGACCTCCGCAGCTGCGTCGTCAGCGGCAGCATGCCCCCTCACCACAGTCCGCTGCTCATGTTATGCAGCCTGCCCTCAGGCCCAAGGGGCGCAGCACAACGACAGGGGGGTTCGCGGGCGTCAAACGCCCTCTCATCAGGAGCGGGTCGAAGGCAGCTCCACAGGGTCACCACGTGGAGTTTGAATATAGAGGTAACTACGCAGGATATTTGAAGGATTGTTGGTGTGACGGGGGAGCTCCGGGCTCAAGCAGCCATCTCGGTTGCCGGTTAGCTCCGCCCCCTGGAACCTCCATACTTAGGAAAGCATTTTCTTTGCCTTTATTATATTACCTTTGTTCATGCAAACCATTACAGAAAATTGATACCATGTTAAGATTTCATATTGCCCCACCTTAAACTCTGCCCCTCCCTTGAAACCTCTGTAACCTCAACTTAGTCAGACCACCTAGAGCAGTGGTTCTTAACCTTTTGACTTCTTTGGACCCCCCACTGAATCATTATTGGGATCTGGGATACCCACTAAGTCGTTACTGGAAGCCAGGTACACCGGCGTAAGAATTTTCGATGATTCGAACCCCAAAACAATACACAGAACTACAAAAACAAGCATTCATCAACTAGGCAACTGATGAAATCTCTTATTCAATTCACAAACAAATATTCAAAAATCGAAATTTTCTTATATCAATAGGAAGGTTGGGGCTTTCTAAATTCAACTGAGGCCACCTATCATCCACACTATATTGTGTTTGATGGACATCTGTTTAATTCTCAAATTCCTTAACATTCACTTAATATTTAAAAATGTTCCATTTTACATTTTGCTTCTTCATTTAAATACACTCAATTAATCTGTTAATATTATTTAATTTTCTACGGAGCCACTAAACCCCCTGAATAGGCGTCATGGGTCCCTCGACACTGACATAGAGTATAACTTCACACGCCTATCAGGCAATTTAACTTTGACTAACTACCCAACTCATGTGGATCTACAGGAGACTTCCCTAAGTTATCTGCCATTTACAGTTTCATCGTTCTTTTATACACCTGTTACGCAATTTACCCTGTTTCACTCATCTTTCCACCATTTCATCCAACTATGGCCACCAGAAGTATTCACAAACTTGTATTTGTGTACAGGACAGCCCTAGGTGCCTTTGTGACCTTGACTATCAAATCCTGTCCATAATTTGAAAGGCAGGACCATCATCTACTCACAACTCGCGATTATGCCAGTCTCCCAAACCAGTGGCGGACGGTGACTTTTTAAAGTGGTGATAAAATGATTGCCATACTACACCACAGCGAGCGAGCGTAGCGTGCGAGCCCGAACAACCTATGGGGGGAAAATTTGAAAAAAGAGAGGAAAATGGTGCATTTTCAAGCACATTTGTGAAAGCAGAAGATTAATAAAGCCATTGTGAACTATGTTACACCCACTGCCCATAATGTGTGAAAATGTGTCCCATTATCAAACAAGCATGTACAGGTGTTTTTGGCAAGGAAGAGGGTCAAACTCCCCTGCACCCATCCCGCAATGGGCAGGCAGACAGGTGGTAAACAGCAGAGTCATCAAACTGCCAAATCCGTTTCTGAGTGGCTGTGTGGAGGCACTAAAGCCCCACACAAAGCACTATTGTAAAAGCAACAAGAAACGTGATTCCAAATACCACTTTTACCAACAAAGAGCTGTGACAATTTCCAGGCGATGATGGGGCAGATGTGGAGCGCTGCACATAGTATTGGAAAACAACCTCGCTAATGGACAAACTCCTTTAATCTCAGATGCAGCAATAGGTGCATTAGCTAAAGCAATGGCAGGATGCTTGGTTTCATTTAGTAAAGCAGCAGAAATGAAGGTGTGGGTGCTGTGTAGTCACAGTGTGATACACCTCACTTGACAACCCTTTCGTCTTTAGAGTCTGTTCCAAGCAACCTACAACTGCAGCACAGGCATGCTGAATGGCAACCAACTGTTTCGGTGAAAAAAGATGGCAGGGAAAAGGCAATGTCGCCCCACACATATCAACATTCCCAGGAACATAAACAAGGTACAAAACTCAGCAGCAGACACTGAAGCACACGGCCCAGAATCTATAAACAGCAGAGGAACAACTGCACACCACTCACAAGCGTAAGCGCACCAGTACCAGCCAAACCCCAAGCAAAACGCATGCATTTGTTCTCTTTGCACTGCAGCAGGAAAAAGGCGCCCCCCAGGCTACAAACTAACACCAAAACTTTTTCTAGAGGAGCTGTGTTGTTTTTGGCAAACAAGGCAACAAAAGCAGCATGCAAAATGTTGATAGTTTTTTATGACAAGTTGGCAGGCAGACACACTGAAGCGTCTCGTACAGCCCCATAAAAGAACACTTCCAATGTACACAGCAACAAACAACAGATAACAACACTTTTCACAAGAAAGGAGAGTCTGTGAAATCCACAGAAATGGGGGGCAGAGAGGGGGTAAGCTCTTCAATCTGTCTTCACATGGACAAAATCAGGTAGTGCCACTGGGGAGTAGGGGATGTGATGGATTACACCACCTTTGGCTGGGCAGCCTAGGGCCAATCCGCACCCCAGGTTTTTGTGCAGAAATACGTCTGGCCTGAGAACTTTAGGCTCCTAAAATGGCTGGGTAGTGATTAACTAACTTGTTTCATTGTTTCAGGTATGGAAAACTGACTTCGTTTTATTGCCTTCAGTACTCTGAAGCATTTGTGGTGTTTTCCCTGTTTCCTCTCTCCTTTTAGTTGGTAAATATACACATTGCTGGTGCTACAATTCATAAATTAATCTTTTTTAAAAGCAGCGGCCAGCCAGAGTTCCTTAAAGGAAGACAAGCTGCTTTCTGTTTAAGAAAACTTCAGTGAGTCAGTTAGTACAGGCAGTCGCGCCGTCCATTCACACTGTAAATGCTTCAGTCAGTGTAATGCCATACATGCGGCTGCGGCATCCGTTACCTGCGGCTGCGGCATCCGTTACCGATCACAGGTAAAAAGTGCAGGAATCGGAGTAGCTGCGGCGCGCCTTCATTCTCAATAGAAACCCTTCTCAGAATACAATAACCCCACACACTCTTGAAAGGGGGCTCATAACCACTTGCCATGAATGTTCCAGATTACTTGATAATTGCAGTGCTCAAGATGTTATCGTGAGCCAATCATTAAGTAATCTGGAACATTCATGGCAAGTGTTTGTGAGCGTGTTACATGAGGCTCACCCACAGCGGCGGCGTGGTAGCTTAGACTCATGTCTACTGAAAGAAGGCTAGGCATCTTTGGTCCTCACTCTCGTCATGCGCCTGAAATGTTTCAACCACATCGCAGACAGAAGTGTTGTGCAATATATGTCCAGATTGGTGAGGGCGGAGAGCGGGCAGGCGCAAACAATATCAGTCGAGGGCGAGGCAACGTGGACAGAAAGCTCTCCGTGCGGGCGAAGCATTTATTAAAGGTCATAGCGTAGGTGAAACTGGTAAGCCTTTATTTTATTTATGAGACATTAGAGAAGGCATTGCGAGGGCAATGGCCAGCATCGTATTACTACTTCCATGATTTGGGACAAGCAAAAGAGGGGACAGCGTCAAAAGAAGGAGATATTCACTTTAAAAGCAAGGGCCGGTTATTATTCTTATCTTCTTAAGTGCTACTACACGAATCACTTCACGATACATACGAGCCACCCACCAGGAGCAGTACTACTCTTGACACCGGCACGAGGTTGAATCTGTCGTCTGTGTGGTATCGTGTGGTAACGCAGTGACGTGACTGCTTCGCTGCAACGTTCCAGGAACGAAATGGCCAATCACTACAGTCAGCATGGCTTCACAAATAGCCACAGTGATTGGCCATACCAGTGAGGCAGTAGACCACCCACACATGGCACCTAATCTGTGGTATGCTTGCCCTCAGGCTCAGGCAGCGCGGTGTCTTAGCCAATCCTGGTGCTGCTTGCAGCGCCAGGATTGGCTAAGATCAGGGTTAATTACCGCCCTGTCTGAAGCAAAGCACCCTGTCCCTCTCTCACCAGTCGCTCTGCGGGAAGGTAGTAGTGTGCGCATGTCTAGGCTGGCCATTAAAATGACCAGCCCGAAAATGGATATGCGCACTACTGCCGCAACTGTGCTGAGTCTGTCACTCAAGCAGAGCTGCCCAAGACCCGCCCCCTTCAGCGCTGTCGCATTCGCTTGCAGTCGGGTGTGTCCCGGTAGCAGCCTGCGGGTAGCATAGCTGAAATCAATTAAAAAACACCACAACAAGATTTTTTCTTTTATTTTTTTGGAAGTTAGTGGCAATTTTGTGACGATCGTCGGTGGGGGCAACGCCCCAACGCCCCCAATGGACGCACCGCCACTGTCCCAAACCAATTTCCCTTAAATTTTGGCAAAAGTCTTAAATTCTCCCAGCATCCTTGGTTCTTCTGACTTTTTAAGAACAGGACCAATCACCATTGCACCTGACCAGTCCTAATCAGCAATATGTTGTCAGCCACACGACCACCGGATTGTTCAAAATTGTGGATGGTAAAAGCTGCTTTGCATTCAATCTTTCCCTCGTGCAACCCCTGAACAGCTAAGAGAAGTCGAGACATGCAATCGGCTTGTTGATTACTCTTCTACGACACATCCTATTTTGAAATGGTAGGTCTGGAGTTTGACTTGCATTCTGGCTGCTAATATAATAGTGAGAATTCTACTTACTTCCAAAGTGAAAGCATATTCATAAGTGGCTTGTGATCAGTCCTTAGAGGTAATTTGGTTCTGCAAAGGAACATCCGAGAGTACTGAGCTGCCCAGGTACAAGCCAGGAGAGAGTATGTGCTTTCTCTCTCTCTTTCTCTTTCTCTCTCGCTTTCTTTCTCTCGCTCGCTTTCGCTCTCTCTCTCCGTCTCTCTCTCTCTGTCTTTCTCTCTCTGTCACTCTCTGTCTCTCTCTCTCTCTCTCTCTATGTCCCTCTCTGTCTCTGTCTCTCTCTCTCTTTCTGTCCCTCTTTCTCTCTTAATAACTTAGAAGTTCCTCTCTGATTCACACAGTACTCTGGGACCTTATGTAACAAACCAGTCTCAATGACCATGACGTTGCTGTAAAATAGCCCCCATACTGCAATTGCTCGCCTTCATATCAACTGTACATTGTTTCCCCCACAAGGCGTTTAAAACGAGCAGAATGTGCAAAATCGTTTGAGCGAGTCAAGCGCTCCTTTTTGTGTTGCCTCCAAAACAAACTAAATATCCCTTTTAAGCAAAGCCCTTTGGGTCCCCATCTTAAAAGAATAGTCCTCCACAAACTTCAAATTCTGTGAGCATCAGAAAGTACTTTAATTGGTCTTTGTACTCAGGGTCTGAAACCTCAGACAATACTTAGGCGTAATCTCTTTACAGTATGATCCAAGCATTCAAACTATCCCAACTGAATTTTCATTTGCTGAGTTTTAAGGTCCGTCGCTTGTCTGATAGTGCTTGAACATAATTTTTTAGTCTCCTGTTGTGCTTCTGTTGGTCCTTTCTGAATAGAAGTATATCCTCCAGATAAATGATAGTACCATACATTTCCTCCAAGGTCTCTTCCATTATCTGTTAAAAATAGATCTAGCACTCACAACGCCAATGGGCGTCTGCCTATGTTGGAACATGCCTTGTGAAGTCACCAGTGCTGAGAGATATTTAGGTCTCACCTCCAAATTGACCTGATGGTATGAACTAGCAAGATTGAGCATGGAAGACACAACTGCCCCTACAAGAGTGAAAACCATTACAAGCATATTTGGGAACGGCTGGCATCTATCATTGCACATGTAGATACATAGGTGCAAATTCCCCGAGATCTTGAGTAAAAACACTACTCGGGTGGCACAAGGAGAAGGCTCTATAACTTCTATGCTTTCTTTAGAACAGACGTCCGTGAGCATTTCTTTGAGCTTTCCCCTATAAGACATTAGAACCTTTCTCTAATAACTCACTTTAACTCGCCATTCTTTTAATAACATACCATTCTCAAAATTCCTGTATTACCCAAATTCCTCAGAAAATCATCACTAAACTTCTCTTTCAGGACTTTTTAGTACTCAATTCAATTCAATTCTTCGCTTTATTCGATTTTAGTTTAAAATCATGAAAGCGTACAGTTAAAAACAATCATAAAAACTTACATACAGAAGCACAAAATGTCTACAAAATAAAAACATTGGTCCAAGCTGTGGGAGTAAGTTCCGTAGTTCCATATGACAATTCATAGTTTTCCATACTTGTGGCCAATGTGCATTGTTACGGGGTGATTGAAGGCGGAAAGGCCACTGCCACTCAGTGCGCAGATGCTTCTAACCTTCGAGTAAATTGGCTCTGCCTTTGGTCTTAGTCGAGGGATGTATGCCATGCTTGGATAAAAATCGTGTAGGTCCCAGATGGATATAGGGCCGTTGCCTTTTCGGGGATGCAAAGTTTGGAAGTAGGGAACAATTAGTCTACTTCTAAATCTTATTAGAACCAGGTTGCCGTCAATGTCTATTTGTAGGGAAACCTAACCAGCCCACCCTTCTAACAGTCATGATTGTACCATCAAGATCTAGAGGCAAGGGCCTATTTTTAGTTAGCCAGTACGTGACTTTATTTATTTATTGTTCCCATTCGGTTTTTCCATGTTTGAGTGCTGGTACTCCCGCAAGGACACACACGAAAGGTGCAGCCTCCGGAGGTAGCTGAATATGAGTTGTTTTGTAAGGCTCTACTCTTGTAGCAGTGTATTGTGATAGACCAGGTTTGGAATGGACTTTAGGGGCAGTAGGGGTGGGTGAGTTAGAGACTAGAGGATGAGTTTGATCATTACTGTTTTTTGCAGGTGGCATTGGCACTTCGGTTGTACCAGGTGGGGGGGAACAGTTAGGTGTTACAGATTTTTCAATGGGAGGTAAGTTGGCCTTGATACTTTTCTCTATTCCCAGCAGCCTATCCTCTACAGTGGTAATTTTTTCAAGCAGCGGAGAAATGATTGATCTAACCATTTGTTCGATCTGAGACAAAAAAGTCAAGTTGAGAGGAGTTACTAGTTGGTCTAATTTTTCTTCCGAATTTATGGGGGGATTAGTTACGGTCGATGGAGGGCTAGAGCACAGTTTTTGTAATTTGGGTTGGTTCCCTATGGGATTAACCCCATCCCACTTCCTTTTACTGGATGAGAGCTGGGGAAGTACTATATTTTGCGTATTTGGGTAATGAAGGGTGTTCCAGTGGGCTGACGATTGGAGTTGATATCCGGGTTCTTTTGGTGGGGCAAGGTGGGGGACTTTTAATTTCATTTCCATCTTCTACAGTGGCATACCTAGTTTTACAAAGAGAATTTAACTCGTCCAGCAGCGAGAGGTTTTGCGCTGTACCATTCGTTAGTTCGGGAGATTGCTTGGTGGATGTGCTATCTGTAGTCTTGCAAGATTCATTCGTGTTTGCGGTGGGCGGAGATGACCTACCATGATCTTGTGACCCAGGGCGTGAGCCTCTCTGGCTGATAGGTTTCTTGGTAGCCCCCTTGCGAGTCATGATGGAGTTTGCTAATGTTAGAATATAGCAGGACAACAAGACAATCTGGGGATATTTGAGAATTTTCGACTAGTGTCCAGTAGGGATATCCCTTAACAGTGTGTAGGAAAGGGTCAAAAACTCATTACCTCAATGATGTAGAAAAGTCAAGGGAGGTGGCCCGTCCCGTCCTCCTCCGGCCTCTGAGGGCTGTAGAGGGCCTGCCCTTTACCCGGGCTTAGCCCCGGGCGCTGATCCGCGAGCGATTCCGCGACGCGGGGGCTGGACTGCTTTCAATGCGCCTCCTGGCGCGAGATGTCAGTGGGCGGCGTGTCGCGCCGCTATGGCGCCTGGGTAGTGTAGTCCCTGGAGACTGTAATGGCCGGTGTGCCCCCCCTCGCTCGGCGGCCGCGGATGGGCTTGCGGCGGCTGAGGGCAGGTATGGAATGAAGATGCCCCCTGCCGGGAACAGCAGCAACAGAGGTATGGCCCCAAAGGTTTATGGTGTCCCCCCTTTTCAGTACTCACTTTTATTCACCTCTTCCCTATTCCCTGCTCCCCCAGCTCTACCTTTTTCTGGATCTATCACAAAAAGAGGAGACAGCCCTGGGATCAAGTATTAAGCCCATTTACTCCTGATGCGACCACCTTAGAAGGAGGTTCTGCTGCATAAATGTTTTCACAGGTTCTGTGCCCCTTGAAATTCATATCGCTCCAGAAATACCTGAGAATATTTTGTGCCCTGTATAACTTCCTGGACATTTATCGGTAGGTAATCATTTCTGCCCTCCCAACTGTCTCTGGACCAAAACTGCACCAAGGATAATTTATCATGCACATGAGTCTACTGTACCTTGAACAACCTACCCATCTATGAGACTAGTGCACCACAGTTGACCTACACTCCCTCTCTGCTGATATGATTAGAATCCTGTTTGAAATCAAACCCAAAATGCCATCCTTCCCATACAAGATCATGTTGGACTTTACCCTACTTGCATAATCTACTGAAATGCTTCTTTCCCTTGCACTTACTGCAGTGTTTACCGAGAGCAGGGCAATGTGTTCATTACCCTATGTGACCGCTACTACTGCACTTGTAAGACATCATGGGAAATTTCCTTTCAGCGTTAGCACTATTTTTTTCTTTTTATAAAATCTTTCCAGATGGTCCTTCCAACTGATGGCTTTGATTGACCTTAATTCTAGGTGGTCCTCTAATCTCTTCTACAAACATCTGAGAGTTCATTGGCTACGGCAACAGTAGCTCTGAATGTATGGTCAGACTAAGACACATTTACTCCTGGGTGTTTTTATTATTTGTCCTCATTAGTATTTGGTCTCTGAGGACACAACCGTAATGAATGATCTTAACATCACGATTTGCTGCTAAGTACTTAAGTGTGGCTTCATAATCCTCAGTGGTTTCCCCTGTTTCTCGCTTCTTAGAATAGAGTTTTAAACGCTCAGTGACAGTGTTGCATTTGTGCCCATATCTAGTTAACAATCGTATAATTGGGATAATCAAACACATTAATTGAGCAGCATTCCCTAAAGCAGGTGGGGATTTAAATTATGTAAGGCTATCCCTGCCTCAACTGTTCTTTAATAAGGAAAGTTTCATCTGAGTGTACATTCCTCTCCCTCCAAGACCTCTGCATATGCCAAAATCATCATATACTATGCAGTCCATTCAAGCGGGCATTCGCCAGGAGCTGGAAGGAGAAACCAGGGTATGAGAATGCTTGACATCATAGATAAAAATGTGTACAAGACAATAAAATAATGAACTAAAGTAATAAAAGGAGACACTTGCTTTATTCAACTGAGAATAAAACAACAAATTAGCATACAGAAAGTAATCACTGTTGTCTCACGTATGGTTAAGTGCTGCACTGAGTATGCAGCATTTGTTGCAATCTCGAAGAATACCTAAGCTTGCAAATATTAAAATATTAGAGGGAATCTGCAGAGAATCTGGAGTTTCTTCAGTAAAATGGCCTAGTTCTTATGAAAAAGGTAAGGATTGATGATATAATTGCTTAATTTGGAGTGTATAAACAATATTGCACACCTCAGTCTTAATTAACTCTCTTACACATCACTAATATGAAGTGCTATCATTCTCAGTGTTTTGCATAATGAAATAAATAATCGACACACCTCTCACTTGAATTTCATCATGCGTCCATGTCATGCAAGATTTTGTCAGCTACTGATTCCTCATCATCTCTCGGTATTGGCTGGCTGACATGTAGACTGTAGTGAACATGGTAAGTGCTCACAATGCAATGCTGATGAGTATGACGCATGCGCATGATCTTGTGTCACCGTACGATGCGGACGGAGCACTGAGGACCAATGGGTTAATCCAAAATTGCGGGTCCTCTAATGAATATAATGCATTCCACTGCCCGCAGCCACCAACCACACAGCCATGTTTAAAAAAAGAAGCTAGGCAAGTGGACTTTATTCCCCATCATCCATCTCCACATGAAATATTACTGCATTTCCCAGCATCCATCGTTACAGGAAATGACATAACTTCCTGCCTTCTCCCTACTTTACTCTAGTGTACAACTCTGAGGGTGCCCCCACCTGGGCGTCCCCAGCAAAAGGCTGACATGGGTACCGCATGTTTGGACTAGTTGGAAGCTTGAGCCTGAACCCCTGTTCCACTGAAGCCTACTAGGTAAGATATGTCGATTTGTCTCACCCAGCACTTCAGACTGCCCATTCTTACAATCACATCTAGACCTAGATGACGAAAACATTCTCACAATAGACCCAACCTCATACATAAACCCTTAATTACCACCCAACCTCAAACTACAAACCACATGATCCAAATCATGCTCATAGATGCTCATGCAGTACTTCACACACCAGACATTGCAGTTTTCAATTATCGCAAACATGACACCCTCTGTATCACAGAAACAAGGTTCACGCCCACATTCTTGCACATTCTAGTCAGCCTTGTTCCCATAGGCTACATGCAACATTCATCACGTGGACTGTGTGCATAAGAAGGCATGAGGCCTCACTGTCATTCATAAGTCCTTCCGGTCCTGCATCGTAGGCAAGCGACACTCCACTCCTCTCCAAGGAGCTCCTGAAATACCAATTCCCGCTCTCTGCATCTGATACTGGCACTTTCCCTGGCAGAACAAGGACTTCATTGATGAATTGTCGGATCTCCTCACAACCTCATCCATCTGACACCCCCACGCCTCTCCTGCCCTGTTCACCAGGCATTCCTCTATGTATTCTGTCCACTATGGATTTGTATCATAGCTAGGAAACATCACAGCAGTGCAGGTGGCTGCTGAGTCCGTTTGGGTGACTGGCAGGCAATAGAAATGTGCAGCTCATTTCCCTGAATTTACTCTGAAATCATTCATCAAAAGAGCAGTGTCCACAGCGTTGGCTTGGTAACGCGGGCACTCGGGCAATGCCTGAGGGGCCGGTATCCGACTTCAAGCTGTGGGCTGTTTTTAGGAGCAGCCGGGGGTCCGATTTGGGCGATTTGAGTTGTTCGATGCCACCAGCCGCCTAGTGGGTGCCTGAGTGGCCATTCTGGAGTTAGATGGGCTTCCATTACTCTTATCAGGGCAGAGGTGTCACTCCCTTTCTCTCGCTGGGCCGGCCCATTAATATATGCATATTGAGCGGGGACAGGAGCCTGAGCAAAAGTGGCCTCACTTGTTTTCAGGTGTGTTTCGTCAGTGTAAATGAATCCCTGCATTTTTTTCAACCGCCCCACCTTTTTTTAATCACATTTTACCAAAGCAGTGTTTTGCCGAAAGGCAATATGCAAATGTGGGACAATTATTATTTTTTTTTTTTTGTATCGTGCCAAGGCCGATTTTTAATCCCAATTCAACCCAGTGTGTCCATTGTGTTCTCCTAAACTATATAATTAAGGCTTCCAGTTTTCTGTTTTTACTGAATTTTTACAGATATATACAGACAGAAAACGATCTATTTTCTGTCGGTAATTATTTTTAAAAGTAGAAAAATACATAAAAAATTGCGCTTCTTGTGGGTGACTTTCCTTGTCCTTCATGAAGTTCAGATCAAATGTTAGATTGATAGACATCATTAGGATTTAAAGAAAGGGCCAGATTCCCCTAAATGCAGGCATATGTTAACATATATTTGTATATACTGGTAATATTTACCTGTTGATGTAGTGTTTTCTTATATTTGTTTGCTTAATTTGCTAAAACGCGACAGGCATCAAAGTATGAATTGATCTTTGAGTGAAATAAATGTGGAACTATACCAATTTACGACTCTATTTATTCTCAAGACATAAAGTAAATATGGATAAATACCAATAAAATGGGCAAAAAATAAATATGGATTAATGCAGACAGAAATGTTAAAAAAATACAATAAAACCGGGAGCCCTATTTTAATGCAGTGACTTGCTCGGTGCCCAGAATGCGTCCAAGGCCCAGCCCGTGTTTCATGCTGTTGAACTCTTCGTGTAATACAACATTCAACCCGCCAGGTCGTGTTGAAGGGGAGTGGAATAAACGGGGCACAGAAGAGTGCACCGGGTCATACTTTTCAACCTGGAGTCACCATAACAAATGCTAGTAAAACTTTTTATAAGCAGTAACTATAAAACTGCCTACACTATCCGCAGGGGTGGTAGGCCTTCCACTGTGGGGCCCCATAACATCTTTGGTGGTAGACTAAATACCCCCTAACCGATCCTTGAGTGTCGAGAATGTAAAGAAATTAGCCATAATGTGAGTTCTAATGTAATCATTCCGTGCTCCACGACTGCTGATAAAATTGGTCTTTTTCTGTTTAACAAAACGCACCGAATTGTTTTTGTGTTTCATAGTTTTTCCAAGGACTCTGGCAGGATTCAAAACTCTGGCAGGATCCAAACCCTTAACCTGAACGTTGCTCACCGCTTGTCCGCCGTGTAGCACTTTATACCACACTTTTGTCGTTTCTAGGCGCTCAGCAATAACACGTACCTATGATAAAACCTTAAAATCAAGGAAAGTGGCGCATCCGTTTTTATTTGAGTTTCACGTGTGCTTCGGAGCCTGAAATTACAGTGCTCAGCAGTGTAATTCCAGGGTGGTTACAGCTCGTTAGCGAGCAGCGCTCTGCGCAGCATCCGGCGCGCTGTACTCGTTAGAGCGGAGGCCGCCGGATGTGGAGTGCAGGGCGGGGAGTGAGCGCGTGCCTGGGCTTGCGGGTGCAGAGGTGCGCCTGGCACTCCGGCTTTACCTTCATTATCCAGAGCACATCTCGTTAAATCGATTATTCAGGCAGAATAACGCGGTGCAATGCCTTCCCTTTATGACCCCAGTGACCGATTGTACTAAGACGGATCCCATAGTTGCGTGTTTTGAAAAATGGCGGTGCATTTTACGAATACGTTCCTTTGTGTGCGCAGGGGTGGCCTCGCTTAAGAATCCTCTGAAGGATGAAGGTTGAAATGACCCTGTTAGAACAGCCTGGCACAGTGCACATCGACGTTATTCTTTGGGTAGTGTTACGTTTTATAGGCTGCTTCTGACCTGGAAACGGGCACCTACTTCTTCAACAACCTCCACGGCTTCTTTGATAATGCCGACTTTCTCCTCCCCAACAGATTCAGGTAGTTTGAGAAATTATGAAAATTCTTGATAAACTATCGGCTCAAAGGCCTGCAGGACGCCACAGGATCACTCACACAAGAGGCACGCGGCAGGCCTGGGAGCATATCTGCCTACCATAACCTATATTTGCGAAAGTCCCAGCAGAGAGGAGTTCTGTTTTTTCATTTGATCAATATATAGAATTATGGACGGGTAACAGTGATTTACGAGGCTGTTTGTCACGGAGGGGTTCTGAGTGAAATCAAATAGACAAGAGGGAAATTAGAGTTCTCTATGATGTCACCCATAAACCCGAGGTGAAGAATATTTGCCTAACTCTGTTACCCACCTATAATTTTATGTTGTGCATGCTCCCAAAAATCACCCTCATCTCAGTGTACTAATGGGGGGGGATTTTCATGACATGGCCTCACCTCCCTACTCCAAATCTTGCATTGGCAAAGCCAATAGGACCTACCTTTGTAACCTATTTGTTTTGAGAAATGTTTTTTAGCTATGTTGCACAGAATCCTTGATGCTACGCTGTCACCTCTCGTGCATGCCTACAAAATGAGTCTGGTGCTTTTTCCCCCTTCTTTTTTTGCTTACTGATCCGCGTTGGGTGAAGCAACATGCTGGGGGCAAATGGTGTAGCAGTGTGTGCTGGTAGCGGGCAAATGAGATTGACAAGAAAAGCCAACCAATGGTGAGCAATGGGCGGGCTCCAAGCCCTTTTGTGTTCTTGGTAAGCCATAGTATGCCTTCCAACAGACAGCACATGCACTGCAGTGTAATAGGCTTGATCTAAAAAATACTTTGCATCTTGCCACCCACCCCACAACTCTCTGGTCTGCTGCATGCTCTGGCAGGCTTTTATAGAGCCTAGACAAAGCAGCCTGAAATTCCTTTTATGATATAGCACCAGTGGTGAACAATTTCTGTTACCCACTGTTTCTACGTCATAGCAGTGAATTAGTGGATTTAGAATCCAGTTATTCATGCTAATGGTTGTTTGAGAGCCATGCATTACACCACCCCATGTCAAACATTAGGATGCTTTGGTTTATTTTGTTTTCTGAACAGAGCCGACACGTCATTAAGGCAAATTGCAAAGATTACATTGGCTACCTGTAAAGCAAAGGGTTGCATTCAAGACTGGATGTATTATTTTTAAAGCTTTACAGAATACAGGCCCAAAATTTATCAAGAAACTCGTTTCTAGGTACAATCCTTCATTAAATCTTCGCTTTGCGTATAAATCTATTTTAGTTGTTCCTACTTTCAAGAAAAAACGCTTGGGGGGCAACTGTTTTGACCATCTTGCAGCCACCTTTTGGAATTCTCTTCCTCTACCTGTAAGGCAGAGTCCTGACCTCCTTACTTTCAGACACTCTCTCAAGACTTGGCTCTTTAAACAAGCTTACTTCTAGAGTATTACTTTGTGTTATGTTCTCTTCCGATAGCGCCATGAAGCCTACGGGCGTACGCGCGCTTAATAAATACATTTTAACATAACATTTAACATAACATACAAACAGCTGCCCTATCGCACCATCACGAAGGGCCATAAGAGGGTACTAAATTACAACAAACGGTCTTAAGAACGTCCATGTTTGTTAGGGTGAAGGAGTGTTGAAGGAACAGATTTTCAATTTGCTTAGGTTTCTGATAATCGTTAAATTAACCATTCTGGTCCAGTTTTAGTTTGCAGTTTCAGATTGTGAAGGTATTACTGTGGTTTAAATTTCTTATCTCCGAATTGCAAGGTTTAAGTTTGGTGTTCGTAATCTGAAGCCTTTTTGCTTGTTTGTTGTTAGTTTCTCAGTAGTGAAGTGTCTGTCTGTACTAAGTAGTGGCGCATGTCCTTCCTATTACTAAACCAGGTGGGAGTCAGAATGGATCCCTACCTCAGTCTGTTAGTAATATAATGGTATATTATTGGCGGTGGCATAGCACACAGCTTGCTTTTACTCTAGTCTAGTGGTGCTGCGATTTGTCTGGGAATCCACCCATACCATGTCAATGCAAACCACAAACCAAACACATGAATGATGATGTTTCTGGTGTTGTGGTCCATAGAGAAGACTTACTGTGTGACTTGCCTGATGTAAGGTTGCTCGATTACTGATTGCATGCAGTTCTGTTGGAGGGTATTGGAATTATTGGGATTTGCAATAATATTTTCGTTATAGGGAGGCTTGACAGCTTTGCTTATGGCTTGTGTGACTTTTAGGTCACAAATGTGTCCACTGCCCAATGGTTTGAGATATCATAGCATAGTAGCGAATACCACCAGATGGGACATGTGAATTTTTATGTTGGGCATGGAGATTTCTGGTGAATTCATTCCCCTTGTCCCAGTTGATATTGCAAACTCCTGACAATTTTCCGGTTGTCGGGGATTGAGACGCCAGAATGGATTTGAATTCATGAGGGGCACACAAAGGTAACCCCGTAGTGTCTACTGTCCTCTCACTGGACTTTGTTTGGCTGGCAGTGCTGACAGAATACATTTACAGTAGAATGGATAGACTTTTTTACCAATATACTTCAGCTTCAGGGGGATTGATGCCTATTTGCCTGTCTTGTCTTAAGCAGTCTGCTATTTTCCCTTGAATTTGCTCCAGAAGTGTGAGGCATGGTTGGAGGGTGCATGTCCGTTTTCTTTGTGTGGTGCAGGGTAAGTGTGGAGCCTGTGTGTGCTCGGCTGGGTGCATGAGAGAATCTATCTTAGACTCCATTTGTGATAGGGGCAATACAAAATGGCGGACCTTAGGTGAGGGTTCCCCAGTCTTTGGCCTAGTAGCCTGCCCTGGAACAGTTGTTACTCTCCTCCAGAATTTTACTATAGCAGAGTATCATGGGTGAGTGTGTCGCGTGCTCTCCTGTGTAGCTTGTCTCCCATCCCTCTGCCAGCGTACTCCTAGCTTTACCCACTTCTCCCCTGTGTCTGATTGACAATGGCCTATGTTGATCTAGTAAATAAAATAATCTGAAGTGTCTGAAACAAGCAGTGTAAGAGATTTTGTGGACGACTCTGGCATGCCCTGATCATGTGGTGAGCATGCTTAATCTGATTTGAGGAGACTCAACAATTTTGTTTATTCAGTCTATAAATAAATAGTGTATGGAGAGAACTTTACGAAAGTGTACTAGTGAAGATTGTTGTGCTCCAGGGCTAAAATCTATCATTGCTAGTGCCCCTTCCAGACTTGGATGAAGTCTGGATTCCTACCTGAGAGCTGATTGAGTGCAGTGAAAGGAAAGCTTAGATTCTGTGGGTAAAGGCCTGATAAAAGATTCCTCTGCTCACTGTCTGAGGGTCTGTAGGGATCTGTGTGAGATGTCTGTTGTCCTGGGAGCTGAAAGGGACGGCTCCTCCGCAATGGTAGAGGAATGTCGCACCACTGGCAGAGCCAGACGCTAAAAAATGAAATGATATTTGATTATCGTTTTATTTTTAAGCAGATGGCTCAGCTAGTGTGTGCAGTGAGGGAAGGGATGGGGCATGGGAGGGGGTAGGAGGAGTGCTGTGTGCACTTTCTAAGTGCACATGTGTGACTGGCCGGCCGTCTCAGGCCGACCAAAACATACATGCGCACTTAGGTTTCTGCAGCCCAGCTGCATTGAGCAGCTAGGCTGGAGAAACCCTCACAGACTCCCTGGTCTGAGCAGGGTGTTTTTCTAGTAGAGCAGCACAGGGATTGGACAGGGAGTTTGATGTAGGCCCATTGCGGAAGAAGAAGCACCCAGTGCGACTCGGGACGCGGTTGTCAACTTAAGGTACGTTTTATTCTTTTTTTTTTTTTTAATTCTTCAACCCCCACCCCTGTGCTCCCCCTCTTGCACCTCCCCTACCCCACTACAGTGGCTGCCACTGGGAGCAGAGGTGGTGCAGGAGGTGTACCGGACACGCTAGAATTAACTTTTAATGGGAACCAAGGGAAAGATCAGTCACTACAAGTGATTGTGGTGAACCCGCTTTTCTTTGACCTTCAGTGTACCCCTAGCTGCTCCCACTTGGATGTAATGTAATGTAATGTAATTATTATTTGTAGAGAGCTCGGACACCACTGGTTTCATGGCGCTATAGAACAGATAGGCATAGGTGGAGGCAGGGAGCAGGTATTCAATCATCATATGCTTGCCGGAACAGGTGAGTTTTTAATAGTTTCCTGAAGGATGTGTAACAAGAGTTTAACCGGAGTTCGTAGGGGAGAGAATTCCAAGTCTTGGGTGTAAGATCTCTAAGATAATGCTTTGCTGAGAGCAAACTGCAAATAGTTTTAAAATCCATGCTTCTGTTGTGGAGATATCCCACTTTTGAAGACCCTCTTCATGACTGCTTTGTTCCCCTGCCTGTGTCTCCAGGAGTTGCAGTCTACAAAGTAAGCACTTTTTTGTTCACTCCTGGTGCTGAAAAATCATAAAATATCACGACAGTATCCAGTGGTTTCCAAGATATCGGCCTTTTTAACTTTCACTGTTTTTACAGCCCAGTTTAGAATCAATTGAGTGCTACTACGTTGGCTGCGTTTTTGGCCTATACCACATCCCTGAGAAAGCATTGGACCGCTTTCACCATTATTCTGGCAGTCATTTGCTGAAGGGGTGTACCTGGTGCAAGTTTTGGGTCCAAAAGTAAGTCCAGCTACAGGCCCAAAAGGTGAAATAGTACTATTGTCATATCTGAAGCTCAGTAAGTCCTGATTACTCGAGGACCCCTGGCGCTAGTCATATTGTGAGATTCCCCTTGAAATCTCACTATTTCCCCTTGTGGATCTTGGACTTCAGATAGTATGCTGGATATCTTTGCTGAGTTGCTGACATTTTCCATTAGGATTAGTGATTTACTCTGTATCAAATATGTGTTCCATTTGGTGTTCAAATAATCTTTTCAGTTTTTATTTTGTAGGAGTCAATTTTGTTCTTTAGTTCTTTGTTCAATGGGTCATGGCTTTTACATAAGTGTGTGCTTTTTGTATAAAATTCTTACTATAGATCAGTGGGCCCCCACATAATCATTACTGTAATCTGCATACCCCCAATGTATCATTAATGGGACCCACCACTGAGTCATTATTGGAATCCAGGAACCCTGGCCTAAGTAATTTATCAATTTGAACCACAAAAGAATATAAAAAAAATACGGAAACAAGCATGCATCAAAACAAATACATAAATAATGAAATATCTAATTCACAAATATTTTTTAAAATCCGAATTTTAATAGGAAGGTTGGAGGTTTTCTACATTTAGTTGAGTCCACACACTCTTCATACTATATCTGCTCGATGCACTTGCAATGATCGCAATCAATCTGAGGATACCAACTCAATTTAAAAATGTCAAGTTCCTTCATATTTACAGAATGTGTTATATTTTTTTTAATGTTACATTTTGTTTATTTATTTATATGCACTTTATTAATTTGTTAACATTACTTAACTTTCTAAGCAGTCGTGGACCCTCTATTTTGGCATTACAAAGCTGGTTTTCTCTATTACATGTTGTTCTTACTATCATCTTTCCCCAGTCTGTGTGTTTGCAGTACTCTTCTTTACTAGGCCTAAAATGTTACTTTTCTGTAGTTTCTGTTCTCGTATCTCCGAATTGCTCTGCGTTTCAATTTTGAAAGACCAAGTCTAACCATAGAAGAGGGTTGTACACTGTATTGTACAATTAAAAGAGGCTCTATGACGTCTGTGTCCAACAAGAAATAATAAAATGCTGTTAAGAGATTCTACATGCTCTCACCAGTCTGACCCTATATTGTCGTTTGGTCACGCATGTCCATTTTGGTCAATTGTTTACATTTTGGTCAGACGTATACTTCATGGGGAAATGCATTCCCGCACTTTCATATCTATCTCACTCCATCGCCTCTGCTTATCATAGTCATAATATTTATTTATTTATTTTAAAAGTTTTCAGAGCGCTTTACATATACACAAAAGGACATTATATTACATAGAAGGCTGGCATTAAGTAAGCAAACCAACGATAAAGAATACAGCATGAAAAATAAATAAAAAACACTTCCAAACTCCACATGCAACATCGCATCTAGAAATGGGTTGTATGTGGTTTTAGCAGACGAACACATTTCAAATGACAACCTCTTGAAAAAGGGAAAAGTCCTGAAAAACACATATGGGCGATCAAATATATTTTATAAAAGAAACTGTTATATAAAAGATGGGGGGCGTTGCAGAGTGGCGACACACACTCTGGCTTCTTCCCGCCATGTGAGAAGGCGCTTTACTGTGCGGTGGTGCACCATCACTCCTGTTGAGACGGGTGGGCAGGATCCGCTTTCTGCCCTCCTTCACGTTCACGGCGGTATCGATTCCCAGTCAGATGAAGGATGCGCCTCCGAGAGCTGAAAGGAGATGCCTCTTTGTATCCCTTGTATCGTTGCTATGCGACCGCCGAGCTCGTGCATGCGAGGGTTCCCGTAACTTGGTGGTTTCGCTTCTTTCCGGGTTGTGGCCCTCTAGGTAATTTGCGTCGGTTTACCGTGGCAGTGATGGACGGTGCCTGTTTTCCATTTCTTGACTCCTGAATGCATCGTTAATGTGAAAGATGTGGGAGTCGCGAGACGGCGTAGCCGGGGCCGCTCCGTCTTGCTGCGGCGGTGTCGCGCGCGGTGCGGAGGCACATTTAGAGCAGGCGTGCGCGGGCCCAGGCCCTGCGAGGGTCGAGCTGCAGGTTCCGTCCTGTCTGCCGTATCCTGCCTGGATCCTGTGCACCATTGATTTTGCGAGCATTAAGGCTCTAAAAATTCCACGTTCCAAATAACGGAGGCCCCTCGGTGCAGCCTCTGTCTGAGGTTACTGGAGTCTTCTAATTGAACAGGAAACATGCGGGAAATGCGGCTTAATTGCGCCTTAATTGTAGTCTCTGGTTCCCGTTGAAAAGAAGTCGGAGGGGGAGAATGTTTGGACTTCCTTGACTGTCGTGATTGAAAATGCAGCCTCTTGGTGCAATGTTTAAACTATCCCGGTTCTACTACCTGGCGGCTGGGAAATCATTTCAGTGGGCCGGGTGTTGCCAGTACTCAGCACCAGCAGTTCTATAAAGCAGGTGCTGAGACGGGTCTCTATCGGGCTCTCCATTTTTGCCCTCAACCTCGGGGTGAAAAAAAATCCCAACCCTGCAGCAGCAGTCACCCTTCACTGCTTTTTATGTAACTTCAAAGAGACTCGTTATAGTTCTTTCATCCTCATCATTTCATAACTGAATCATTTTCAACGTTATATACAACAAAATCATAGTTGTCGCTTATGTATCTTATGTAACTAACAACCACTGACAAAGCCAATAGTCCTGGCTTGTTGTAGGTGTAATGTTATATTATATATCTGGGTGGAATGACAGGCAGCAAAATACCAGTTGGGCAGCACACTATGCTAAGCACAGATTTTTAGCTTACGTATTTTTAAGTCACGCCCTTAATTACATTGACCACGCCCCTTGAGGGACCCACTCTCTCCCCCCCCCCGCCCCCCCTAGTTTTTTTCATCCCACTTAAATTTCTGCCTGGCACGCTCTTGTTGGGCAAATGGTGTGGCCTAGCATCTAGGGGCATAGCTACCATTTGTGTAGCAGATGGATAGGCCCAAATCCAAACCAAAAGGAGAAGCGTAGAGGTATTGATAGAATCACCCTCCAAAGTAAGCTTATATAACCACAGAGATTCTATCAAAAAAGTGAAATGAGTGATACTATTTTTATAAAGTATTTGTCATAGGTGCTAGGCTCTCTCTTACACGTGGAAAGATGGGAGCACAATGTGCTTGTTAAAATACCCCTCACACTCTAAAAAACCAAGTAGAGTCATGCTTCATCATAGGGGTCTTCCCGCCCCTATAACGGGACGGGGCGTGCTGCGACCAAACGGAATACGCGGGAGCACTAAGATGTGACAGTGGCTATGTGTGGGTGTATGGGAATCAGTGAGGTGTAGGGACCTACCACTAGTGAGGGTGCAAAAAGTGAGAAAAATGGAAAAAAATGTTAAAAATTCCCTGGCTTGGTAGAAAAAAACAATTTTATTAACTTCTCCAGCTGGGAATATTAAGAAGGGGTTGTGTGGTAGGGCATTAGCCACTACCTTGTCGACATGTTTCGTAAGCAGTCCCCCACTGCTTACTCATCAGGACCAAAAGAACAGTCCCTACTGTATTTACTCAGTTACTAACAAGTGATGCCTACTGTCCTATAAACAGCCAACAAAAATCAGTTGGCTGTTTAGGCCTCTGGGCATGAGTTGGCCCAAGTGAGGCAGAAAAATCGACCTATTGCGGTCTCTGCAAGAAAAGAGGGAAGAGAAAAACCAAAATAAATTTATGCAAAAAACATTGTTCTCTAAATGACACACAAACGAACAGGTATTTGCCTTTCTGATAGGGCACTTGTGGTATTTCAAAGGATTCAAAAGCGGTTCTCTTTCACAATAAAACATGTAATAATGTTTCTCTCGGTTTCCCAGCCCTTTGTGGGGGACACCAGTGGTACCGTTTATGTCGGGACCTTCCTTGTAATCTCACACATACACAACAACAATCGCGACTCAATGCATTTCCAACAAACTAACAAAAGAGAGGGGAGGGGGACCTCCTTGCTATTGTTTTTAACAGTAGTAATGTTTGACATACTTATCTCAGCAGTTATCTATGCCCCATGAGGTTTTGCAGGCGAAGGGTAATCTGCGCAGTTTTGCTATGGAAAACAAGGTTTTTGTTCAGGTGTTTGAACAGAAATGCCACGAGGTATTCTGTGCGTCTCATCTGCCCCTGCGACCCGTTTATTAAAGACTCAAGGTCGGAGTCTATTACTTACAATTCTGCGGCAAAAGGAAAGCATTGTTCCTACCCCCGTGCACCTCCGAGGATTGCCGGACTCGAGTGCCACGGTGTTTTGAAAGCGACTATGCTTCCGCCTTCGTTGCGCGTTGGGTGCCGCCCCTTTACTAACGCTAGAGCGTTAACAAATATGGCGGTGTGTTTTCGGCACAGCCGAAGGGCCGAGGAGGCGGGAGTCTTTTTTCTCTTTCTAAAAATCGGCTTGACAGTATCTAAATAACGCAATTATCCTCGCCCTTATTTTTGAGAGGATACCACGAGATTTTCAAATGGTATGGTTCATTGGTACATGTTGTTACTTCGTGAAGATAAATATATTCTCAAAAAAATTTTTTAAAGAGGATATTTTTTGGAGACAAGTCAGGGGTTGGGGTTGAGATGCTAGTTGTTGCATATATACCTTCATAGTTTCCCAAGCGCTTGGCAATTCATTATAGTAGTGACTCAATAGATGGTGATCATTATGTACAGACATTAGTTATAGGATGGAATCCCAAGGGGGAAGAAAGGAGACTGCTGGGGGGGGAAAAGAACAATTTTTGACTAGCCTACAGTTGGCTCCATGGTATATCATCGTTCAATCCATGCTTGTGTGACTGGATGCGAAAGACCCATCGTTGTTCTTTTTCCAACAGAAATCTCTCATTTTTTACTAGTTCTATTACCGTCCACTTGATTTCCTCGGGTTTGTGGTTCATTTCCAGGAAATGGTTAGTCAGTTTAGTACTTGATTTTCTGCATTTGATTGTACTTTTGTGTTCACCAATCCTTACTTTAATTGCTCTACTAGTCATGCCTACGTATTCCAGTTGGCATGGGCAGGTTATAAGATATACCACATTCGTACTGTTGCAGTTACTGAACGCTCTCTGCTCCCAGACAGTTCCATTCCCGAAAGTTATTTGTTTGCTTTTTCTGGTTAGTCCACATACCTTGCATCCACCACATGGGTAGTGGCCCTGGACAAAGTTGGGGTCTCTTTGTATATTAATGTTCGATTGTGGTCTGGTATGAACCAGGACATCCCTCAGGCTTTTTGCTTTCTTGTGTGCGAACATGGGTTTTGATATATCTAACCCACCACTGTTCAGGATTTTCCAATTTTTGTTAATGATCTTAGTTACTTGATTGGAACTGGTGTTATAAGTAGTCACACAGATCGGACGTTTTTCTTCATCTTTTGCTGTTTTCTCTTCCAATAGGCTTTCCCGACAGTTGTTCCTAGCTCGTGTGTAGGCCTGATTGATAACATGGTCAGGGTACATCCGTGCCTTTAGTTTCTTTTTCAGGTCGCTTGCCTGGGTTTTAAAAGCCTCAATCTCAGTGCAATTCCTTCGTAAGCGCAAGAACTGCCCATATGGTAGATTGTCACGCAGATGTTTTGGATGGAAGCTAGTGTACATGAGAAGGCAGTTCTTAGAAGTGCCTTTGAAATGAGTCGTGGTCATCAGTTTTCCATCCTTAGGAAAAATATTTAGATCAAGGAATACCAGGTTGCTCCTGGATACCGTGCTGGTGAACCTTAGGAACTCATCTTGCAGATTAAGCCAGGTCAGAAACTGTTCTGCACCCTTTTCATCTCCATCCCAGATGATAAGGATATCATCGATGTAACGTTTCCATAGTTTTATCCTTGGTCTGAATGGGTTGTTGGGGTTCAATATCTTTGTCACCTCTAGATGGTGAACGTACAGACCAGCTATACTGGGGGCAAATGTACTTCCCATGCTGGTCCCATGCCTTTGTATGTACAGGGTGCCTTCATACTCAAAAAAGTTCTCTTTCAAAGCTAATGCACAACAGTTCATTACCACATTCCGCGGTGTTTGGTATTCCCAGAAGTCCTCAAATAAGACATCCTCAATGATGTCTAGGGTAGCTTGATGGGGTAGGCTAGTGTACAGACTTTCAGACGGAATGTGGTAATGAACTGTTGTGCATTAGCTTTGAAAGAGAACTTTTTTGAGTATGAAGGCACCCTGTACATACAAAGGCATGGGACCAGCATGGGAAGTACATTTGCCCCCAGTATAGCTGGTCTGTACGTTCACCATCTAGAGGTGACAAAGATATTGAACCCCAACAACCCATTCAGACCAAGGATAAAACTATGGAAACGTTACATCGATGATATCCTTATCATCTGGGATGGAGATGAAAAGGGTGCAGAACAGTTTCTGACCTGGCTTAATCTGCAAGATGAGTTCCTAAGGTTCACCAGCACGGTATCCAGGAGCAACCTGGTATTCCTTGATCTAAATATTTTTCCTAAGGATGGAAAACTGATGACCACGACTCATTTCAAAGGCACTTCTAAGAACTGCCTTCTCATGTACACTAGCTTCCATCCAAAACATCTGCGTGACAATCTACCATATGGGCAGTTCTTGCGCTTACGAAGGAATTGCACTGAGATTGAGGCTTTTAAAACCCAGGCAAGCGACCTGAAAAAGAAACTAAAGGCACGGATGTACCCTGACCATGTTATCAATCAGGCCTACACACGAGCTAGGAACAACTGTCGGGAAAGCCTATTGGAAGAGAAAACAGCAAAAGATGAAGAAAAACGTCCGATCTGTGTGACTACTTATAACACCAGTTCCAATCAAGTAACTAAGATCATTAACAAAAATTGGAAAATCCTGAACAGTGGTGGGTTAGATATATCAAAACCCATGTTCGCACACAAGAAAGCAAAAAGCCTGAGGGATGTCCTGGTTCATACCAGACCACAATCGAACATTAATATACAAAGAGACCCCAACTTTGTCCAGGGCCACTACCCATGTGGTGGATGCAAGGTATGTGGACTAACCAGAAAAAGCAAACAAATAACTTTCGGGAATGGAACTGTCTGGGAGCAGAGAGCGTTCAGTAACTGCAACAGTACGAATGTGGTATATCTTATAACCTGCCCATGCCAACTGGAATACGTAGGCATGACTAGTAGAGCAATTAAAGTAAGGATTGGTGAACACAAAAGTACAATCAAATGCAGAAAATCAAGTACTAAACTGACTAACCATTTCCTGGAAATGAACCACAAACCCGAGGAAATCAAGTGGACGGTAATAGAACTAGTAAAAAATGAGAGATTTCTGTTGGAAAAAGAACAACGATGGGTCTTTCGCATCCAGTCACACAAGCATGGATTGAACGATGATATACCATGGAGCCAACTGTAGGCTAGTCAAAAATTGTTCTTTTCCCCCCCCAGCAGTCTCCTTTCTTCCCCCTTGGGATTCCATCCTATAACTAATGTCTGTACATAATGATCACCATCTATTGAGTCACTACTATAATGAATTGCCAAGCGCTTGGGAAACTATGAAGGTATATATGCAACAACTAGCATCTCAACCCCAACCCCTGACTTGTCTCCAAAAAATATCCTCTTTAAAAAATTTTTTTGAGAATATATTTATCTTCACGAAGTAACAACATGTACCAATGAACCATACCATTTGAAAATCTCGTGGTATCCTCTCAAAAATAAGGGCGAGGATAATTGCGTTATTTAGATACTGTCAAGCCGATTTTTAGAAAGAGAAAAAAGACTCCCGCCTCCTCGGCCCTTCGGCTGTGCCGAAAACACACCGCCATATTTGTTAACGCTCTAGCGTTAGTAAAGGGGCGGCACCCAACGCGCAACGAAGGCGGAAGCATAGTCGCTTTCAAAACACCGTGGCACTCGAGTCCGGCAATCCTCGGAGGTGCACGGGGGTAGGAACAATGCTTTCCTTTTGCCGCAGAATTGTAAGTAATAGACTCCGACCTTGAGTCTTTAATAAACGGGTCGCAGGGGCAGATGAGACGCACAGAATACCTCGTGGCATTTCTGTTCAAACACCTGAACAAAAACCTTGTTTTCCATAGCAAAACTGCGCAGATTACCCTTCGCCTGCAAAACCTCATGGGGCATAGATAACTGCTGAGATAAGTATGTCAAACATTACTACTGTTAAAAACAATAGCAAGGAGGTCCCCCTCCCCTCTCTTTTGTTAGTTTGTTGGAAATGCATTGAGTCGCGATTGTTGTTGTGTATGTGTGAGATTACAAGGAAGGTCCCGACATAAACGGTACCACTGGTGTCCCCCACAAAGGGCTGGGAAACCGAGAGAAACATTATTACATGTTTTATTGTGAAAGAGAACCGCTTTTGAATCCTTTGAAATACCACAAGTGCCCTATCAGAAAGGCAAATACCTGTTCGTTTGTGTGTCATTTAGAGAACAATGTTTTTTGCATAAATTTATTTTGGTTTTTCTCTTCCCTCTTTTCTTGCAGAGACCGCAATAGGTCGATTTTTCTGCCTCACTTGGGCCAACTCATGCCCAGAGGCCTAAACAGCCAACTGATTTTTGTTGGCTGTTTATAGGACAGTAGGCATCACTTGTTAGTAACTGAGTAAATACAGTAGGGACTGTTCTTTTGGTCCTGATGAGTAAGCAGTGGGGGACTGCTTACGAAACATGTCGACAAGGTAGTGGCTAATGCCCTACCACACAACCCCTTCTTAATATTCCCAGCTGGAGAAGTTAATAAAATTGTTTTTTTCTACCAAGCCAGGGAATTTTTAACATTTTTTTCCATTTTTCTCACTTTTTGCACCCTCACTAGTGGTAGGTCCCTACACCTCACTGATTCCCATACACCCACACATAGCCACTGTCACATCTTAGTGCTCCCGCGTATTCCGTTTGGTCGCAGCACGCCCCGTCCCGTTATAGGGGCGGGAAGACCCCTATGATGAAGCATGACTCTACTTGGTTTTTTAGAGTGTGAGGGGTATTTTAACAAGCACATTGTGCTCCCATCTTTCCACGTGTAAGAGAGAGCCTAGCACCTATGACAAATACTTTATAAAAATAGTATCACTCATTTCACTTTTTTGATAGAATCTCTGTGGTTATATAAGCAGATGGATAGGCACCAGGGCCCAGAGCCCTGAGGGGCCAATTGAACCCTGATATTTGCTGAAAAGAATTGCCCCAGCATCAGTCAAAGGGGCCATTTTTCTACCACCAAGCAGGCCCGTTCTGGAGGGTGGTCCACCCAAGGCCCATTCACAAGCAAAAAAAACATCTTCTGTTCTTTTTCTTAATGCAAAAATCACTCAGGCCTGCAACTTCGCAATCAAAGCTTACTTGTGTGACTTTCATCTATAACACCAATGCCTGGGGCTACTTTAAGTGCCTCAAGGCAAAGGTAAAGTCACTGGGGAGGGCATCTATTGCTGTACATGTGTAAACAGAAAGGGTACCTGAGACATCCTCACTCTATACATTTTTCTTGCAGAAACAGTATGAATGATTTTGCTATTGCAAGTAAAGTAAGTGAAACAGAACATACGCTCAAAATCTATATCTTTGTAGTTTTTTTTTTATATTTTCGTTCTGCTATAGCATTATTCCTAACTTTTTTCCAAGGCCACTGGAGTTAGGCAGCTGTGGTAAACCAAATAATGACGGCAGGTTGACTAAATTTTGTGGCAAAATAAGGTAAATTACTAGGTGTAATGTAGCACATT